>NC_079497.1:99397852-100692459 GCF_030052815.1 Hevea brasiliensis
TTAATTCGGTTCGATTTTTTGATTTGAACCAAATTCTACTCGGCCCTAACTTGAATAAGTTGGAGGAACTTTAAATCATTACCCTTCGACTAATTTACACCCTTTGTTTTTGAATTTTTAGGAGTTATATTTGCACCATCTTTAACTTTAATTTGTATAATAAAAATATTATAATTTCATTCGAAACTCCACCAAAAATCTATTTTAACTTTTTGGACCAAATAAATTCATATAGACACATATTTGTTAAACAACTAAAATAATAATTTTAAAATTTTTTATTAATAAAATATTAATTTTATATTTTTAAATATTCAAAATGATTTATTATTTTTATTTAAAATAAAAAATTAGAAAAAAGATACCCCAAAAATCAAAGAATCATAAATCACATCTCATCTTTTTCATCTGCTCATTGACTTCTCTTGAAATCCCCACTCTTGTTCATCCCTTCCATTCCTGTTCTTCATTTCTGAAGCAAGTAAAAGAAAATAAGAAAGAATATGAATAAAACTTGAGAGAGAAAACTAGAAGAATCATATTTAGAAAGAGAATTACGGTTATCATCAAGCGTGCATCTCATATAGACTCATCTACTACTTATACAGAACAAATCCAATTCTTTAGCTAATCTAACAAACTTATTTAACTAACCCAATCATTACAAAATGAGTGTACAACTATTCAACAGATTAACAAATTCTCCCACCTTCCTATAATGCATCATGTGCTAATCCACATCAGCAATTCTTCCTTGTAGCTCATCTTCGTAACAATACCCCCACTTTAGCTTTCCTTGTCCTCAAGGAAAAAAGCAGGAAATCTGAGCTGAAGTTCATGCAAACTCCCATGCAGTATCTGCTGGTGAGCAACCCTTCCAATGAACAAGTAATTGAGTGGTAGTAGCATTGCATCTCTTGATCATGTGGCGGTCTAATGTGGATAAGCAGAAGAAATAAAAGGAAGTGATGGTAATTGAGATGAAGCTTGGACATTAGCATAAGCACACTTCAATATAAAGCCATGAAAGATATTATGAATCAAAGCATCTGGCGGCAATTAAATCTTGTGAGCAACCTTCCCAATTCGATCCAATATAAGAAATGGACCAAAATATTACTTTTGAAACTTGCTAGAACCAGAAGTAACAGATTGTTGCTTATAAGGATGAAGTTTAACATATACCAAGTCTCCAATGCTAAACTCTCTATCTGTTCTATGCTTATTAGTCTACTGCTGCATTCTGTGACTAGCCCTTGTCAAATGATGCTTAAGAAGTTGAATTGTAGCTTCTCTATCTCGAAGAAAAATATCAACAGCTTCAACATTAGAATCTTGGGGATAGTATAAAATATGGATGTAACACCTTCACTTTAGCTAGTCCGTATATTCTACTGTTTCGGTGATCAATGTCTGTCCAGACAACTAAAATTTCTGAAATTTTATTTAGACTAAAGTAAAGAGTCATAAATAATTCAAATGATGGTAAGAAAAATTAAGGAAAAATTTTAGAAATAAAATACAATAAAGTTAAATGAGTCAATATTTCGACGATGGTTGACTTAACGGGAAGCGACTGTAAAGACAGCTGTCAACCCTATACCTGTAGGAAAACCTAGTGAATTAATTTTTGGTGGTAAGAAAAATTAAGGAAAAATTTTAGAAATAAAATACAATAAAGTTAAATGAGTCAATATTTCGACGATGGTTGACTTAACGGGAAGCGACTGTAAAGACAGCTGTCAACCCTATACCTGTAGGAAAACCTAGTGAATTAATTTTTGGGACTCCAGTGAAGAGTTATTGAGCTTTTGATGACCCTAGAATGCCAAGAAAATGCTCAGAGAATTTTTTTAAATCAGTACAGACAATTTTAGCTCATTAAACAAAACGAAGGACATTTTGATCATTTTACCTTCAGAGATGATTTTTGACCAATTTGTCCAATTGAGTAAATAAATTATATGACATAAAATATGAATAAATATTGTTAAAACATTAAATTAAAAATGAGTAGAAAAAAAAAAGAAAACAAAATGAAATAAAACTCAAATTATGACATCATTAAGATGTCATTAAAACTCTCCACCAATCACCATTAGATAACCACTTATTAAATCAATAAAAAGAGATAAATGAGACAAAAAAAATGACAAAACAATTCTGCCTTCTTCTTCCCCCAAACCAGCTGAAATTTTCTTCCATAACCCAACCTCCATGAAAGCTTCATTAAGCTCCAAATTCCACTAAATTCCTCCATAAACTCACTAACTCTCTTCATTAAAAATTGATCTTTACAACTAGAACAATCTTAGGGCAGCAATTAGAAGGAGAAATTTAGAAGATTAACAAGCTTAAGTTGGATCTCTATAGAGGTTAGTGTCCAATCTCTCTCTCTTTCTCTTAATTCATGTTTAAGAAGTTGAATTAAGTTGAAAATTTTAAGAAATTGAAAAGAAAACCATTGGTGTGCATACCCCATGATTTCGGCAGCCATAGATGTGTTAGGGATTTAATGACTTTCTTTGAATTAAATTAGTATACAAGCTGCCCTTGTTATGAATTTAACACTTATAACATTAAATTGTAAGTTAGTGATAGAATTGAGAATCTGAGAATTTAGGGTTTTGAGTAAAATTTGGGTTTTGCTCATACAATGGTGTAGGGACATTTTAATGGTCAATTAATGACCATTTGGTAAGGTTAGAACATAATATAAAGTGAATTGAGGCATTGGATATTGAAATGGTTAGGCTGCCTAGTGTGGAGCATTCTAGACTCTTGGAGTCCAATGTGAATGGACAGCCCTAACTAGACTTGGGTAACTCCAATTGGTGCAAGGCCAATTGGAGGTGAAATTAGACACATAATGCAACATTTTTAGTGAAGGAATCCTACCCAGAAAATCGCCATAAGTTGACCTAAAAACTGGCCCAATCCGGGTGACCAACATGCTGTCCCTGGAAAATGACTAAATGAATAGTATTTATTCATTTGGTTATAACTCAGTGTAGAAATGTCCAATTGACCTGAATTTTATATCGATGGAAAGCTTAGACTATTTAGAACAACTTTCATGAAGAACATAACTCCAAATTCTAACCAGAACTTAATGAAATTGTCCATCAAAGTCAGGACACCAAAACTACCAGAATTGATTTCTGCTCAGAAATTCTGGAAAAATTTCAATCTGGCCAGTTGTGCTATTTAGGCCATAACTAGAGCTATAAAACTCCAAATGGAGTGATTCAAAAAGGTAATTAAACTAGACACATAAAGGAACAACTTTTGTGAAGGAAGTTTTGTCAAATTTTCACTGTAGCAAGGTCCAATGAAATAATAAAGATGGACTTTAAATTCTGGAAATTTGAAATAAAACTTAGAAGGCTAGGAATTGAGTTTGGCAACTAATGTCAACAAAATAAAATTCAAAATGTGGTATATTGATGGACTTAGACTTAACAAATCTATTAGGTATTAAAAAGTCAACATTTGTGTGGAATAGTCAAGTGAATAGTGATCTCTAAACTACAAATATAAGTAATTAAATAATTAACTGTATGAGATGCCCTCGTAAGCCTAAAATGATTGGTTTGGATAGGTTGGCATGCCAATAGAGTTCTGTTAGCAGTACTGCATATGGCTTCACGCCATTCCGTATTTTATGGCCTTTCATGTCATTCTGTGATATAATAGCCTGTGGTTATTTTGATTATGTCGATTATGCTTAGCCTTATGCCTAATGACTAATATGGTTTAATAGCCATTCTGTTGCACATCCGGTACACACTATGTGACCAATGGTGTGACTGAAGGAGCAAAAGCATGAAAAACATAACTTTAGATCATTGAATTCAAAATTTTTCATCTAGGGTCACATGCATCATGCAAGATTCATTTTTATCTATTTGATATCAATGATAAATAACATATTAAAACTCTTTTAATATATATTTGGATCTACATTTGTCATTTAATATTTTAGAATTAACAGATTAATTCATTAGAACCCTATATTAGATCAAGAACAAGTGCACTAACATTTTTTATGCACTGCAGTGTGTTTGGCACCTTTGGGATGCCCCTAGGATACCAGATGTTATCCCTCTAGCTTGTCCACACCAAGATCACCAATGGCAGCCCTTGAACAGCTTCTCAAGCTTTTCCAATCAATTAGAAATTCAAGTTTTGCCTTTTAAGAGATTTCAGATGTATAGAGGACACTAGAAACAATTTCTAGTATTTTTAATTCAAGAGATTGTTGGCATATCTCTTTGAATTGATGAGAGATGAAGAAGAAGAGAGGTGGAGGCAACCAAGGGTAGCGGCACCTTTGTAAGAATGAGGAGATTATATTTTTCTTTTTCATTCTTTCCCTTATATAGCTAGGTCACCACTTAAAACCCATGCCACATGTCACCTTCTGATTGGCTTTAAGTTTAATTGACCCAATCACATTGTGCCAAGTGCCAAACCTATATTTAATCTTGACTTTGATCATCTTACATGATTAAAAAATATATGGCAAGCTTATGTGTAATGCCATGTGTCACCATCTCATGGTGCCACATGTCACCCTGTGAAATGACCAAAATACCCCTGTATCTTAATTTTGAGTTCTCAACCCAAAATAATTATTTCTCTTCTTATAATCAATTTATATCAAATATAAATTAATTAATTAATCTCTATTAATTAATTAATTTCTCATAATTAAATTCATATTTAAACACTTTAAATATAAATTTAACTTATACTATACATCCAATAACCTAGATTTGATTTCAAGCCATGCTAGAGACTTTGCAATCTAATTGCAAACCAAACCTATTTAATTAATTAATTAAACTCTTTAATTAATTAATTAAATCATATTTAATTTGGTGATTACTTGTGTATGTGTGTGACTCACTAGGCTTATCACTAATTGGCAATGAAACATGATATCAACTCTTAATATCATCTTAACTCTTTCTTACCATAAATGATTTCTCTAAATCATTTTATGCACCTCATAGATCATAATTAACGCCTAGCATAGCATGCCATGGCCACCCAATCAGTAATAAGGTTTACCTTAAATGAACCTATAATCATATGTTACCATGCACTAGAATCTCTCTGTTAGAAAATCTCAATTCTAGCTGGATTGATGATTTATGTCAAACCCCATTTGCTATGAATATTATGTTCTCTTTTAATTCCAGTTCTTAATTAAAAAAATTTTCTCATCAGAAACTCTTTTCTGATTAAATCTATCTATCTTGGCCAGGAACTTGAAACATCAAGAACAATTAAATGAACATAGGATTTTATCCCTATTTACTTAGGGTAACAGATTCCATCTTGATCAACACCTATCTCCATATATAACTAATAGGAGCCAACACATGCCCATATACCCATACACAGTACAAGTATGAAAGCAGTATCAAACTCAAACCACCTATATACAAGATAACTGTGCTATCTCAGGTCTAAAGATTATATGCACTGATATGATTTATGACAATACATTGACAAGAGTAAACTCCATGTGCTTGTCATAAATGTCACTGGTTCGGCCTACTTATCATGTATAAATGCCTATCATGTTTGTTATATGGCATGAGACTCACCATTCCATCTTATTTATATCTCATATAAATACATTGGAACAAACATGAATACAATCTTTCTGGATAAGTCATGTCCTTATTATGAAGTATCCTCGATTGTGAACCAATTTATAATACTTTGTGCTAGAAATACTGTCACTTATATTATTAACAACTTAAGAATAGAATTTCTAACAAAATATCAATGGACCTTTTCTATTACACATAAATATATTATGTAAATAGAAAAGTGAAAATGCCTTTTTATTAATAAAACATGTACAAGATACATACTAAATGATATGCTCTAGGGCATACTACTAACAATCTCCCACTAGCACTAGAGCCATTCATTACAATATTTTAGGCCCATCTTCTCAAGATGTCGGTCAAGCTGAGTTTGTGATATAGGCTTAGTGAATGGATCAGCTGGATTTTTAGCCGATGCTATTTTCTGCATGGCTTCATCACCTCGCCCAACTATTTCTCTAATAATATGGTAGCGCCTTTCTATGTGTTTGGATTTCTGGTGAGACTGGGTTCCTTATATCCAAACAGCCTCTTTTGCAGCATCTGATGCAGCAATATACTCGGCCTCTATAGTGGAATCTGCAGTTGTGCTCTATTTGGAACTCTTCCAACTAACTGTACTTCCATTACAATTGAACACAAACCCAGAGGTAGACTTTCCATCATCGATATCTGATTGGAAATCAGAATCGATAGAACCATCCAATTGCAAGTCAACACCTCCATATATCAAGAATAAATCCTTAGTTCTTCTCAAGTATTTAAGGATATTCTTGACAGCTATCCAGTGTTCCAAACCTGGATTGGATTGATACCTGCTAATTCAACTAACAACATATGCGATATCTGGCCTAGTACACAACATTGCATACATCAAACTTCCAATAGCCGAAGCATATGGAATCTTGGCCATTTTATCTCTTTCTTCAGGTGTCTTTGGAGACATCTCTTTAGAAAGGTGGATACCATGTCTCACTGGTAACAATCCTCTCTTGGAATCAAGCATGTTAAACCTCTTTAACACCTTTTCCAAGTATAGACTTTGGGATAAACCAATTATTCTTTTCGCTCTATCTCTATAGATGCGAATCCTAAGAATATAGGTTGCCTCCCCTTAGTCTTTCATGGAGAATGTATTTGACAACCATACCTTTACAGTTGTCAACATACCTGTGTCATTAATCATCAACAGAATGTCATCCACATATAAGACAAGGAAAGTGATAGCACTATCACTAACCTTCTTATATACACATGGCTCATCCTCATTTTTGGTAAAACCAAATGACTTAATGGCTTCATCAAAATGGATGTTCCAACTCCTCGAAGCTTGTTTCAACCCATAAATGGCTCGCTTTAGCTTGCATACTTTGGAACCATCTTGGGATTAAAAACTCTTGTTTCATGAAAATGTTTTCTTCAATGTATCCATTGAGAGAAGCTGTTTTGACATCCATCTGCCAAATCTCATAATCATAGTATGTAGCTATTGCTAATAGAATCCTAATTGATTTAAGCATGGCAACAGGCGAGAAAGTCTCCTCATAGTCGATTCCTTGCCTTTGGCGAAACCCTTTCGCTATTAGCCTTGCTTTATAGGTCTCTACCTTTCCATCAGAATCAATTTTCTTCTTGAAAACCCATTTGTTCCCTATAGGTACAATGCCTTTAGGTGGGTCAACAAGATTCCAAACTTGATTCTTCTACATGGAATCAATCTCGGATTTCATAGCATTAATCTATTTTGAAGAGTCTATATCTGATATAGCTTCTTCATAGGTAAGTGGATCATCTCCACGATCAACTTCTTCACGAGTAGACAACTCATATTCTTCTTCATGAAGGAAACCATATCTCACTGGTGGGTGAGATACCTTGGTTGTTCTACGTGGAATAGCTATAAATGTTTCATCAATAGGTGTAGGTTGACTAGATGGATCTATATCCATCTGATCTGTTGGTTGGTTAGAATTCTCCAATTCTAACTCTATTTGCCTTCCTTTGCCTCCTTCTTGAACAAACTATTATTCAAGAAATGTGGCATCTCTACTTACCACAACCTTTTGTGATGTAGGCAAATAAAAATAATATCCAAAACTATCTTTTGGATATCCAACAAATCGACCCTTTTCTGATTTGGTTTCCAATTTATCAGTGTTCACCTTTTTTATATAAGCTAGACAACCCCAAATCTTAACATTCTTAAGACTTGGTTTTCTTTCATGCCATATCTTATAAGGTGTGGAAGATACTGATTTTGATGGAATCCTATTCAGAATATGCAAAGCTGATTCTAATGCAAATCTCCAAAAGGAGATTGGCATATTAGTATAACTCATCATACTACGTACCATATCCAATAGAGTACGATTTCTCCTTTCAGATACACCATTCAGCTATGGCGTTCTTGGAGGAGTCAACTGGGAAACAATGCCATGCTCTCTCAAGTATTCATCAAATTCAGTACTCAAGTATTCACCTCCACGATCTGATCAAAGAGCTTTAATACTCCTTCCTGTTTGATTTTCTACTTCAGATTTAAATTCTTTGAACTTTTCAAAGGATTCATGTTTGTATTTCATCAAATACAAATGCCCAAACCTTGATTTATCATCAGTAAAGGTAATAAAGTAATAAAAACCACCTCTAACCATTTCTTTAAATGGACCACATACATCACTATGTATTAACTCCAAAATATTTTCAGCTCTAAGCCCTTGTCCTACAAAGAGTGATCTAGTCATTTTGCCCTGAAGACAAGATTCACAGGTTGGAGTAGGTTCAGAACCCAATGAGGATAGAATCCCCATTTTCTCCAGTTTTGCAATCCTATCTTCTACAACATGACATAACCTTAAGTGCCAAATATATTTTAAACTTGAGTTGATTTTCACCATAGAATTGCATTCATTTAGATCACTTGCATTCATTTTGTGTTTGTCATTATTATCCAAATAATAAAGACCATCATTCATATAACCCGAACCAACATATTTATTTTCAAAATAAATATTGCAAACATCATCTGTGAACTGAAATTCATAGCCATTTCTAGTCAAACTAGATATAGAAATGATGTTCTTAAAAGCATCAGGTACATATAAAATATTATCCAAACACAAAACATGTCCAGACATGTAAAAAGATTTAGATCCTATGGCTAAAGCTTTAACAGTTGAGCCATCACCAATCCAGAGTCTAACATCTCTAAAACGCAAGCTGCTACTATTTGCTAGTTCCTACATATCATAAGAAATGTGAGAACTGGCACTAGTATCTAAAACCCAAGTTATAGATGAACTATGAGTATCATCAGAATCCAAATAACAAGATATAGACATACCTTCTGAAGGTGTATCCTTCTTGTCCTTCAGAGAAGCAAGATACCCTGGGCAGTTCCTTTTCCAGTGCCCATCTTGCTGGCAGTGGAAACACTTTTCTTTACCTCCATCAGCTTTAGTCTTCCCTTTCTATTTAGCTATTTTCTTGGAAGGACCAGGAATCCGAGATTTCTTTTTCTTATTGCCCTTCTTCTTGTTGGACTTTCTAGCAGAAGAAGATGCAATCAAAGATACCTCTTTTCCTTTATTGCCCGGCATATTCTTTTGGGCAATAACCAGCATGTTAAGTAAACCAGCCAAGGTGCATTCATGTTTAGTCAAATGGAAATTTGTTACAAAATTCCCAAATGACTCAGGAAGGGACTGAAGGATCAAATTCGTCTGCAGTTAGAAATCCATGTTAAAGTCATGATGTTCCAGCTGCCCAATCAGCCAAATCATCTTGTGGACATGATCCCCAATATTTTGTCCCTCAGACATCCTCATGCAGAATAGCTGTCTAGATATCTCATACCTAGCATTCCTGTTATGCTCACCATACAACTCTTGTAGGTGAAGGAGGATCTCACTCATACTCTGCATGTTCTGATGCTGCTTCTGTAACTCATTACTCATAGAAGCAAGCATGTAACACTTGGCTCTCATATAATGCTCCTTCCACTTGTCCAAAGTTTCATGTTCCTCTTGTGTGGCCTCTAGAGGTAAGGGACCAGGAACATTTGAATCTATAACATATCCTATATGTTCAAGGTTCAGGACAAGTTTCAAATTTCTTAGCCAATCAGATAGATTAGGTCGTGTCAACCTATTGTGATCAAGTATGCTTGCAAGAATATTGGATGGTGGTGGTTGTTCTGTGCTTATTATTATCAGAAAATTAATTGCAGAAAATAACCAGATTAATTAGTAAATGTATCATGCAATTAACCAAAATGATTATGGTCTTTTAATCAAATTGGTCCTCCCACTAACTTAGCGAATCCTACATTTCCAAAGAAGAAAACGGAAATCCTAGTTGGATGGATTTCTAGTGGGTGATTGAATTCTTATAATCTTATTAATCATCCTCAAGTACATCCATTATTGGAATTATAATAAACTATAAGTGAGCAACTCCTTGCCCATCACATCTCAAGTGAGGTTCAATCCTTTACCTAGCCCCTAACGCTCAAAATCTCAGGTACATCCATTATTGACTTATCTTGCGTTTGTTAAGTTGATCTCATTGAGCCAGTAAACATGCAAATAATTTTAATGTCTTCAGGCACATCCATTATTGGCCACCAAACCATTTACATATTTACAACATCTCATGCTTAACAATTATTCTTAAGAAAATCTCTTAAATTAATTTGCATCATATGCAAGTATTTAAAATTTCTTAAAATAATTACCCCAATGGAGGGCCCGTGTTATAATTACTTTAATTATCGCATATCCAACTTAATCATTTGTTTGGAAGATTTTTTGATCGTCCTAATTACTATTATGGTCTCACTTTGCACATTATCCATTTAGCATGCATATATCACATACTTGCATACATTCCCGTACATCTCATGCATTCATGGATAAATAGTAAATATGGTATGATCATGGACTTTCTAAGGGATTCAATTCTGAGCCACCAAGAATTGAATTAGGGCATTCCTAGGTGCATTTCATTCATTCATATTACAAGAGTTGCTGAAGGAGTACATAATCAACACTTGATCTTGAATTCCTTCCACTGGTCCCACTAATGCTCTTGACCTCCTTGATCTTCTTGCAATCCAATTACATAGTAATCCTTGGCATACCAAGGCGAATTTACAAGAACCAAATAAATGAAATTACAACCCAAAAACATTACAACCTTTATAATACATGTCCAAAATAAATTAAAATAAATTAATTAATTTACAACCCAAAGAAATATAAAAGAAATAAATCCAATCACATTGGTCTTTTATAGTCCATGATCATCCATCAAGCGTATCACTATTTAACAATTAAATAAAATATACATACTTAAATTAAATTGAATATCTCATATTCAACTTAAAAATCCAGATTTGAATATGATTCAAACAAATTTAAAAATTTATATTTGAATCACATTCAAACAAATTTAAAAATTCAGATTTGAATCACATTCAAACAAATATAAAAATTCATATTTGAATCAAAATTTAATTGTGTGATTAAAACTCCTAATTAAACACTTTAATTAGTCATGGCCCTTAATATGAGCCTTGGAACTAAGCCCGCAAACAAACCCAAAAACCATGGGCACCAATGATGCCTTCATCATGCCGCTACCTATTTCATTGCGACCAGCAATGATTTAATCATCTCATGATCAAATCACATAATTAAATCATATAATCAACAATCTAAATGACAAATATAGTGGCTATGATACCAATTGAAGGAGCGAAAGGATGAAAAACATAACTTTAGATCATTGAATTCAAAATTTTTCATCTAGGGTCACATGCATCATGCAAGATTCATTTTTATCTATTTGATTTCAATGATAAACAACATATTTAAACTCTTTGAATATGTATTTGGATCTACATTTGCCATTTAAGATTTTAGAATTAACATATTAATTAATTAGAACCTTATATTAGATTAAGAACAAATGCACTAACTTTTTTGATGCACTGTAGTGTGTTTGGCACTTTTGGGATGCGCCTAGGACACCAGATGTTGTCCCTCTAGCTTGTCCACACCAAGATCACCAATGGCAGCCCTTGAATAGCTTCTCAAGCCTTTCCAATCAATTAGAAATTCAAGTTTTGCCTTTTAAGAGATTACAGATGTATACAGGACACTAGAAACGATTTCTAGTATTTTAATTCAAGAGATTGTTGGCAAATCTCTTTGAATTGATGAGAGATGAAGAAGAAGAGAGGGAGAGGCAACCAAGGATGGCGGCACCTTTATAAGAATGAGCATATTATATTTTTCTTTTTCATCCTTTCCCTTATATAGCTAGGTCACCACTTAAAACCCTTGCCACATGTCACCTTCTGATTGGCTCTAGGTTTAATTGACCCAATCACATTTGCCAAGTGTCAAACCTATATTTAATCTTGACTTTGATCATCTTACAAGATTAAAAGACATATGGCAAGCTTATGTGTAATGCCATGTGTTACCATCTCATAGTGCCACATGTAACCCTATGAAATGACCAAAATACCCATGTGTCTTAATTTTGAGTTCTCAACCCAAAATAATTATTTCTCTTCTTCTAATCAATTTATATCAAATACCAATTAATTAATTAATCTCTATTAATTAATTTCTCATAATTAAATTCATATTTAAACACTTTAAATGTAAATTTAACTTATACTATATATCCAATAACCTAGATTTGGTTTCAAGCCATGCTAGGGACTTTGCAATCTAATTGCAAACCAAACCTATTTAATTAATCAATTAAACTCTTTAATTAATTAATTAAATCATATTTAATTTAGTGATTACTTTTGTATGTGTGTGACTTACTAGGCTCATCACTAATTGGCAATGAGACATGATATCAACTCTTAATATCATCAGAACTCTTTCTTACCATAAATGATTTCTATAAATCCTTTTATGCACCTTATAGACCATGGTTAACACCTAGCATAGCATGCCATGGCCACCCAATCAGTAATAAGGTTTATCTTAAATGAACCTATAATCATATGTTACCATGCACTAGAATCTCTCTGTTAGAAAATCCCAATTCGAGCTGGAGTCATGATTTATGTCAAACTCCATTTGCTATGAATATTATGTTCTCTTTTAATTCCAGTTCTTGATTTAAAAAATTTTCTCATCAGAAACTCTTTTCTGATTAAATCTATCTGTCATGGCAAGGAACTTGAAACATCAAGAATAATTAAATGAACATAGGATTTTATCCCTATTTACTTAGGGTAACAGATTCCATCTTGATCAACACCTACCTCCATATATAACTAGTAGGAGCCAACGCATGCCCTTATACCCATACACAGTACAAGTATGAAAGCAGTATCAAACTCAAACCACCTATATACAAGATAACTGTGCTATCTCAGGTCTAAAGATTATATGCACTGATATGATTTATGACAATACATTGACAAGAGTAAACTCCATGTGCTTGTCATAAATGTCATTGGTTTGGCCTACTTATCATATATAAGTGCCTATCACGTTTGTTATATGGCATGAGACTCACCATTCTATCTTATTTATATCTTATATAAATACATTGGAACAAACATGAATACAATCTTTCTGGATAAGTCATGTCCTTATTGTGAAGATTCCTCAATTGTGAACCAATTTATAATACTTTGTGCTAGAAATACTGTCACTCATATTCTTAACAACTTAAGAATAAAATTTCTAACAAAATATCAATGGACATTTTCTATTTCACATAAATATATTATGTAAACGAAAAAGTGAAAATGCCTTTTATTAATAAATATGTACAAGATATATATGAAATGATATGCTCTACGGCATACTACTAACAGTGACGACCCGAGATGCTTGATACCCAGTCCCAGTTTATCCATTTATCCAGTTCGGTCAAGTTGCCTAGGTTACTTGGGCAATTAAATTAAGTTTAATAAATTATAATCAATTAATTAATATAAAAAGTACCAAAATAATAATATCACTAATAATTACCAAAAATTTAGTTTGTGTAAAATACCAGCATACCTTCTGCATAATTATTTTATTTCAGTTATTTTTATTTTATATTGGCACCACTAAGCTGTATTACTTAGCGCGTCGCTGTTTACAATGCGTAGGTACTGGAGACACGGAGTGAGAACCCAGCAGACCTTAGACTGGGTGAGAGTCCGATCTGCTTAGAGTCCAGTGTTATCTCACATTTACAGTGCATTGTTAGGACACTAGACTACATTTTGTATTTTGTATTTTGTATTTTTGTAAATTTTTGTAATTAGATTTTTTCTTGCTATGTACATTTGGAACTCATGTAAGTATGTATTAATGTAATTATCTTTAAATTGAGTTCATAAATAAAATTTGAGTATTTATTTATAAATTGAGCTTGAGTATTATATGAATTGAATGAATGAAAAATTGAGAATTTGATCAAAAATATTGAGATTATGTTGAATATTTGAAGTTGGGGATATAATAAATTATTTGGGAGTGTCTTTCATAGGTTCTGAAGAACTGTTTTTCCAATTTTCAACCGGCACTCTGGCGGATTTTCTATAAAATTTGTGAAAAAATTTAAATTAATAAAAAATTATAAATAAAGGACTTAAATGGTATAAATTTCACATAAAAGCCTTTTTAACTAATAAAAATAAGAACTACAAATTTAATTGAATTAGGATATAATATGGTGCTCCGGCATACTGTGTGGCATGCCTTGCTCAACTATATTGTAGACGGGTAAGGGGTGTCACATTTAGTGGTATCAGAGCACGGTTTAGGCGTTTCTGAGTCTAGATAGAGTATATACCTTTGCATTGCATTTTGTAAGTGTTGAGGTGACACTGATGCAGATCTGTTGTTTTTTTTATTATTATTTTGATTAGGATATGGACCCGATTTCGCAGAGGGCAGTTAAGGAAGAGGTGGAAAGTCATGCTCCACTCACAGCTGAGACTGGAGGTAGGGGGAACCTGCTCCACCAGCACTAGAGATGCCTACACGACCTCCACAGGCCATGTTTCAGCAAATGGATGAGTTTTTCATACAGATGGCCAGGATTATGCCACTGCCACCACCTCCACAGCAGAAATCTCACCTGGCAAAGCTTAGAAAACTTGGAGCTGTGGATTTTCTGGGTAAGAAAGAAGATGACCCAGTGGCAGCTAAGAACTGGTTAGACAGAACCATAAGTGTAACACCCTCCCGGTAGCAACTCCGTACATTCTACTGTTCCGGTGACCAGTGTCGGTCCGGACAGCTAGAACATCCGGAAAAATATTTAAACTAAAGTGAGGAACCATAATTAACTCAAATATTAATAAAAAAAATTTAGAAAAAAATTTTAGAAATAAAATACAACCAAGTTAAATGAGCCGATGCCCAAGCGATGGATAACCCAGTGGGAAGTTGCGGTTCTCGCAACTAGGAGCCCTAGACCCGAGAGAAAATTCATAAAATAATTTTTGAGACTCCAGAGAAGGGTCATTGAGGTTCCTATGGCATTAGAATGCCAAAAAAATATTTAGAAAAATTTTTCAATCGGTACAGACAATTTTGACCCGTTAAGCCAAACAGAGGGCATTTTGGTCATTTCGTCTTCAGAGATGATTTTTGACCAACTTGTCCAATTAAGTACATGAATTATATGACATAAAATATAAATTAATGTTGATGAAAAATTAATTTGAAGTTAGTAGAAATGAAAGAAAAAAAAAAAGAGAATAAAATGCCTAATTATGACATCATAATGATGTCATTTAAAACCTCCCACCAATCACCATTTAACAAGCTTTCTTAAAACAATTAAAAGAGAGAAAATGGACCAAAAAATTCTGGTTTTTATCCTTCTTCTTCAGCCAGCCGAGAGTCTCTTCCTCTTCCTCCATAACTCTTATTTTCTTATACCTTCAATCCTTTGATTCCTCACCCCAAAATCTATAAAATCATTCACTAAAATTTGTCACCCAACCTTGCTAGAGTGTTTGGCAGCCAAGAAAACAAAAGAAAGTGAAGAATTAACAAGAGAAAATTCTGCCCTACTAACGTTAGTGCCATCTTTCTCTTTTTTTCTTTGGATATCCATGTTAAGACACTAAGTTAGGCTAGGAATTTGTGGGAATTGAAGAGAATTATGCATGCTAGGTTATATGGTAAATTTCGGCAGCCTATTGGGGGTGGTGACTTTGATTGTTTTGATGGGTTTAGAGTGGATTAGAGATGGTGTTTGAAGTATATATATATATTGATAATGAATTAGTATGTTTAATTAATGTATGTTTTGTGAATTGGAATGGGAAATTAGGGTTTTGGATAGAAATTTGGGCTTTGCTTATGTAATGGTGAATAAACATTCTAATGGTCAATTAGTGACCATTTGAGGTAAATTGACCATAACTTGGAGTGAATTGTAGCATTAAAAAACTGATTTGGTATGCTGCCTAGTGAGACCAGCAGGTTTGGATGTGAGTCCAGCTTGTTTGGACAGCCATAACTTGGGCTGTGTAGGTTCAATTGGTGTTTGGCCAATTGGACATGAAACTACACACATAATGGCACAACTTTGGTGAAGAAACCATGCCCATAAGACCAAACCAAGTGGACCAAAAACTTGCCCCAATCCGGGTGTCCTGCAACCTGTTTCTGCAGAATGACCAAATGAACAGTGATTGTTCATTTGGCCATAACTCAGTGTAGAATGGCCCAATTGACCTGAAATTTTACCAGCAACAAGCTAAGATATAGACCAACAACTTTTATGAAGAAACCCACCCCAAATTATGACCAGAACCTATCCAACAAGGGAGTTTCAGTTACTGTTCATTGCACTGTAGATATGGTCAGTCCAGAAAAATTCCAATCCGGCTAGTTGTGGTTTTTGGACTATAACTTGAGCTACAAAACTCCAAATGGAGTGATTCAAAAAAATAAATTCAACTAGATAAAGTAAGGAACAACTTTCATGTTTATCATTTTTCCAAATTCCCACTACAACAGTAATTAATGGAACAGTAAATATAAGGTATGAAAACTAAAAATTCTGCTTCATTAACTTTAAGCTTAAAAATGGTATTGGTAACCAATACCAACAAATTTTGGATGCAAAATGTGGTATATTGGGAGTATTAAAACCAATGTACCTATTGTCTATTCAAAAGTCAACATTTTTGTTGACTAATGAAGGGAATAGTAACACTAAAACTTGAAATTCAAAAAAATTGTAAAACTCAAAAGTGTCAAATGCCCTAGTATACCTAACAAGATTGGTTTGGATAGTTTGGCATGCCAATAGGGTTCAGTTAGCAGTACTGCACATGGCATTATGCCATTCTGTGATTTCATGGCTTTTAGCCATTCTGACATTGTGTTGAGATTTGGCCTTGTGCCTGATGTTATTACAGCTTATTAGCTGTTCTGTTGCACACCGGGAGATACATATGTGACCGATGGTGTGACGGCCCGAGGTACTTGATACCCAGTGCCAGTTTACCCATTTATCCAGTCCAGTCGTCCAGTATAGGTTACTTGGGCAACCAAAAATGAAAGTGGATAAATTTAATGAAATAATGAATATAACCAGTACAAAATAAGTACGACTACAAATACTTAACAAAAATTTATTTACAATGAGACATCAATACAGTCACTACATATTTATTTTCTGTTATTTCTTTTTATTTTATTATTGGCACACTAAGCATTATTGCTTAGCGCGTTGCTTTTGCCATGCGTAGGTTCTGGAGATACTGACCGAGAGCCCAGTAGACCACAGACTGGGTGAGACCTCCTGCAGCTCTGCATAGTGTCCGTGTCACCTTACCGACGTCAGTGCATTGGTAGGACACTAGGTTTTATTTTGATATTTTGTAACTAACTTTTATTTTCTCTTGTGTAATTGAGACTTATTTAATGTATTTTGATGTTAATTTAAATAGTGAAAATTGTGATTATGAATGGAAAATTTTGAGTATTTATTTATTGCTTATATATATGAGTACCATGAGAAATGAATGATTAAGAAATGGAAATGTTATTGAAAAATACTGAGATTTTGATGATTATTGGAGTTTGAGAATGATTGGATATGATTATTGGAAGTGTTTTTCACAGGTTTCGAAGAACTGTTTTCTCCATTTTTAGCTGGTACTCTGCCGGATTTTCTATAAAATTTTCGGAATCTCAAATAAATTATAAATTCAATAAATAACTTAAATGAATTATATTTCACAAGTTATATTCAAAACTATGAGAAAAATAAATTAAGGAAGAATAAAAATGATTAAGATAAAATAGAGTGTTCCGGTATACCGTGTGACATATCTTACTCGGATATACTGTAGACGGGTAAGGGGTGTCACATTTAGTGGTATCAGAGCACGGTTTAGGCGTTTCTGGGCCTAGATTGAGTCCATACCATGCATTGTATTTGTAAGAGTTGAGGTGACACTAATGCAGATCTGTTTGTCTTTGTTATTTTGAATAGGATATGGACCCTACATCTCAGAGGGCAGTTGAGGAGGAAGTGGAGAGTCATGCTCCACCTGCAGCAGCTGAGACTGGGGGTAGGGGAGAACCTGCTCCGCCAGCTCAAGCAGAGCCTGCTCAGCCTCCACAGGCCATGTTTCAGCAAATGGCCGAATTCTTCAAACAAATGGCTGGGGTAATGCCAGCACCACCACCACCACCACCTCCACAGCAGAAATCACACCTGGAAAGACTAAGAAAATTTGGAGCAGTGGACTTCTTTGGCAAGAGAGAAGATGATTACATTGCGGCGAAAATTGGTTGAATGTAACAGCAGAGTTTTAAAACAACTCCACTGCACTCCAGAGCAAAATCTAGAAGCTGCTGTATCTCTGTTGCAAGATGATGCATATGAATGGTGGGATACGGTGTCCAGTGAAGTACAGCCATAAGTAATAACTTGGGACTTCTTCCTCTTTGAATTCAAGAAGAAATATATGGGTAGTGTATACCTGGAAGAGAGAAGAAGAGAGTTCATTAACCTGAGGTAGAGACAGCTGACAGTGGCCAAGTATGAAAAGGAATTTGTCAGATTAAGCCGCTATGGAAGGGAGATAGTCCCTAATGAGGCCGAAAGGTGTAAGAGATTTAAAGAGGGATTAAATGATAACATAAAGATCATGATCACTGCCTTAGGAATCACCGACTTCACCAAGTTAGTGGAAGCTACAATAAAAGTTGAAAAAGTAAGAATAAGTGAGCAGACCAGAAGAGAGAGACAGCAGAAGAGGGGCCTGTGCCGCCTAGTTCATCTCTGCATCCGGGAAGAAGTTCAAGGGTCCACCGCACGAGTTCGAGTCAACCACAAGGTCGTGGTCGGTCTCAGGCCTGTGCCACGCTTACCCCTAGGAGAGGTCACCCACACCATCAAGGCGCTCTCCGGGATGGGGTTCAGGACCAGCCCCAAAGAACTCGCATGTCCACATTGCCTGAAGTGGCATAAGGGGGAGTGTTAGAGAGTGACTGGTGCCTGCTTAAGGTGTGGGTCGACAGAGCATCAGCTGAGGAACTGTCCATGCAGAACTACTATAGCTGCTCCAACACAAGTAGACAGACCTGCTCCTGCACCATAAAGGGGTAGAAAATCTGGCAAATCTGAGGCAGTGGGACCATCACAGAGGCCTGCATCTGAGCCAGCAGAGAGGCCTGAGGGAAGACCACCTGCCAGAGCCTATGCCATGAGAGCTCAGGAGGAGCAAGATGCCCCGGACGTCATCAGGGGTACGTTCTCCCTCTACAATACATCTGTGCATGCATTGGTGGATCCAGGATCCACTCATTCATACATCTGCATCAACCTACCTGTAGAAAGGGGGATACTAGTAGGGGAAAGTGACCAAGACATTCTGGTCACTAATCCATTGGGCCACAGTGTAGTGGTGAACAAAGTGTACAAGGGTTGCCCGTTAAGGATTCAAGGGTATTAATTCTCGGCAGATCTAATTGAGTTGCCCTTCCACGAGTTTGACGTGATTTTGGGAATGGATTGGTTGTCACGTCATTAGGCAATAGTTGATTGCAAATTGAAGAGAATTTCTCTGAAAACTTCTGAGGGTAATGAAATCACTGTTGTGGGTGAAAGGACAGATTTCCTGTCCAATGTTATCTCAGCCACAGCTGCAAGAAAACTGATGAGAAAAGGCTGTGAAGCCTACCTAGCACATGTGGTGGATACTAGGCAGGCTAAGCCAGATCTGTGTGACATACCCACAGTAAAAGACTTCCCAGATGTGTTCCCTGAAGAATTGCCTGGTTTGCCACCAGAAAGGGAAGTCGAGTTTGCTATTGAGGTAATGCCGGGTACAGCACCCATTTCCATTGCTCCTTATAGGATGGCACCCACTGAATTGAGGGAGTTGAAAACTCAGTTGCAAGAGTTGCTTGATAAGGGGTTCATACGCCCCAGTGTGTCACCATGGGGAGCTCGATCGTTTGTAAAGAAGAAAGATGGGACTTTGAGGTTATGCATTGATTACCGGCAGTTGAATAAAGTGACAGTGAAGAATAAGTATCTGTTGCCTAGAATTGATGATCTGTTTGATCAGTTGAAGGGAGCAGGAGTATTTTCTAAAATTGATCTCAGATCAGGGTATCATCAGTTGAGGGGGAAGGATGCAGATGTGCCAAAGACTGCATTCAGGACCCGATATGGGCATTATGAGTTCCTAGTAATGCCCTTTGGCCTAACAAATGCACCAGCAGCATTCATGGACCTTATGAACCGTATCTTCCATCCATACCTAGATCGGTTTGTAGTGGTCTTTATTGATGATATTTTGGTGTATTCCAAGACCAGGGAAGAACATGATGAGCATTTGAGAATTGTTTTGCAAACCTTGAGAGAAAAGAAGCTGTATGCTAAGTTGTCCAAGTGCGACTTATGGTTGAATGAGATTGCATTCCTTGGACACATAGTGTCAGCTGATGGGATTAGAGTGGATCCCAAGAAAATAGAAGCAGTGATGGAATGGAAGCCTCCCAGAATACAAGCGAGGTCGAAGTTTCTTGGGGCTAGCTAGGTATTACGTAAGATTTGTGAAGGATTTTCCTTAATAAACTGCAATGACCAAGTTGTTACACAAGAATGTCGGTTGACTGGAATGACAAGTGTCGCACCGGTTTGAGAAGTTGAAGGCTATGTTACAGAGGCACGGTGTTAACACGATCGATGTCGAGAAAGGACTTTGTGGTCTCTGTGATGCCTCTCATAATGGGTTAGGGTGTGTATTGATGCAAGAAGGGAAGGTGGTCGCTTATGCTTCCGGGCAGTAAGGCCATATGAGCAGAATTACCCTACCCATGATCTAGAGCTTGCGGCAATTATCTTATGCTTGAAGATATGGAGGCATTACTTGTATGGTGAAAAGTGCTACATTTACACAGACCACAAAAGCCTGAAATACTTGCCAACCCAGAAGGAGCTCAACCTTAGACAGAGACGATGGATTGAGTTCCTGAAGGACTATGATTGTGTAATTGACTACCATCCTGGGAAAGCAAATGTAGTTGCAGATGCTCTAAGCAGAAAATCCATCACAGCTTTGAGATCATTGAATGCCCGTCTAACTTTGGTTCGAGATGGAGCTTTTTTTGGCTGAGTTGCAAGTGAGGCCAAACCTGTTACAGCAGATTTTAGATGGGCAGAAGGTAGATGAGAAGCTAAAGGCTATTATGAGAAAAATCCTAGAAGGGAAGGCAACTGACTATGAGGTGAAAGCAGATGGGTGTCTATACTACAAAGGAAGAGTATGTGTACCAGATAATGGGGAATTAAAAGCCAATATTCTGAAAGAGGCACATGCCAGTGTTTATGCTATGCACCCAGGAAGTACAAAAATGTATCATGATCTGAAACTTCAGTATTGGTGGCCTGGTATGAAGAAGGACATAGCTGACTATGTGACTAAATGCTTGACATGTCAGCAAGTCAAGGTAGAACATCAAGTTCCATCAGGTTTGCTACAGCCTATACGCATACCTGAATGGAAATGGAATCGGGTCACCATGGATTTTGTAAGTGGTCTACCTCTCACCCAGAAGAAACATGATGCAGTATGGGTGATAGTAGATAGATTGACGAAGTCAGCACACTTTCTGCCAGTTAGGACTGACTACTCACTGGAGAAGTTAGCAGAATTGTATATCAGTGAGATAGTTAGACTGCATGGAATTCCACTTTCCATCATATCTGATCGAGACCCAAGGTTTACATCGAGATTTTGGAAGAAGTTGCATGAGTCCTTGGGTGCACAACTCCACTTCAGCACAGCTTTTCATCCTCAGACGGATGGGCAATCAGAAAGAGTAATCCAGGTAAACAATTGAATCAATTGAATTAATACAAATATTGAATTAAAATGATAATAATAACATGAAATATATGTCAGGTCCTTGAGGATATGCTGAGGAGTTGTGTCATTGAGTTTGAGGGAAGTTGGGATAGATACCTCCCACTGGCAGAATTTGCATACAATAATAGCTACCAAGCTAGTATCCAAATGGCCCCGTATGAAGCCTTTGTATGGGAGAAATGTAAAACTCAGTGTCTTTGGGTGAATTGGGCGAAGACAAACTGGTAGGGCCAAACTTGGTGAAACAAACTGAGGAGAAAGTAAAACTAATCAAAGCCAATCTGAAGGTTGCCTCAGATAGACATAAATCTTATGCCGACCTGAAGAGAAAAGAAATAGAATATGCGGTTGGCGACAAAGTGTTCCTCAAGGTGTCACCGTGGAAGAAGGTATTGAGGTTTGGAAGAAAAGGTAAGTTAAGCTCTAGGTTCATTGGCCCATATGAAGTCATTGAACGTGTGGGTCCAGTGGCCTATAGGCTAGCTTTACCACCAGAGCTGGACAAGATCCACAATGTGTTCCACGTGTCTATGCTAAGAAGATACCGCTCAGATCCTTCACATGTCATCTCCATGGAAGAAATTGAAGTACAACCGGATTTGACATATGAAGAAGAACCTATATGGATCCTGGCTCGGGAAGTGAAAGAGTTGAGGAATAAGCAGATTCCACTAGTGAAAGTGCTTTGGAGGCGCTACAACATTGAAGAGGAAACTTGGGAAAGTGAAGAGACGATAAGGCAACAGTTCCCTCAACTGTTTGCATCAGGTAAATTTCAAGGATGAAATTTAAATTAGAGGGGAAGAGTTGTAACACCCTCCCGGTAGCAATTCCGTACATTCTACTGTTCGGTGACGATGTCGATGCAGACAGCTAGAACGTCCAGAAAAATATTTAAACTAAAGTGAGGAACCATAATTAACTCAAATATTAATAAGAAAAATTTAGAAAAAAAATTTTAGAAATAAAATACAACCAAGTTAAATGAGCCGATGCCCAAGCGATGAGTAACCCAGTGGGAAGTTGCGGTTCTCGCAACTAGGAGCCCTAGACCTGAGAGAAAATTCATAAAATAATTTTTGAGACTCCAGAGAAGGGTCATTGAGGCTCCTATGGCATTAGAATGCTAAGAAAATATTTAGAAAAATTTTTCAATCGGTACAGATAATTTTAACCCATTAAGCCAAACAGAGGGCATTTTGGTCATTTCGTCTTTAGAGATGATTTTTGACCAACTTGTCCAATTAAGTACATGAATTATATGACATAAAATATGAATTAATGTTGATAAAAAATTAATTTGAAGTTAGTAAAAATGAAAGAAAAAAAAAAGAGAATAAAATGCCTAATTATGACATCATAATGATGTCATTTAAAACCTCCCACCAATCACCATTTAACAAGCTTTCTTAAAACAATTAAAAGAGAGAAAATGGACCAAAAAATTTTGGTTTTTATCCTTCTTCTTCAGCCAGCCGAGAGTCTCTTCCTCTTCCTCCATAACTCTTATTTTCTTACACCTTCAATCCTTTGATTCCTCACCCCAAAATCTATAAAATCATTCACTAAAATTTGTCACCCAACCTTGCTAGAGTGTTTGGCAGCCAAGAAAATAAAAGAAAGTGAAGAATTAATAAGAGAAAATTCTGCCCTACTAAGGTTAGTGCCATCTTTCTCTTTCTTTCTTTGGATATCCATGTTAAGACACTAAGTTAGGCTAGGAATTTGTGGGAATTGAAGAGAATTATGCATGCTAGGGTATATGGTAAATTTCGGTAGCCTATTGGGGGTGGTGACTTTGGTTGTTTTGATGGGTTTAGAGTGGATTAGAGATGGTCTTTGAAGTATATATATATATTGATAATGAATTAGTATGTTTAATTAATGTATGTTATGTGAATTGGAATGAGAAATTAGGGTTTTGGATAGAAATTTGGGCTTTGCTTATGTAATGGTGAACATTCTAATGGTCAATTAGTGACCATTTGAAGTAAATTGACCATAACTTGGAGTGAATTGTAGCATTAAAAAACTGATTTGGTATGCTGCCTAGTGAGACCAATAGGTTTGGATGTGAATCCAGCCTGTTTGGACAGCCATAACTTGGGCTGTGTAGGTTCAATTGGTGTTTTGCCAATTGTACATGAAACTAGACATATAATGGCACAACTTTGGTGAAGAAACCATGCCCATAAGACCAAACCAAGTAGACCAAAAACTTGCCCCAATCTGGGTGTCCTGCAACCTGTTTCTGCAGAATGACTAAATGAACAGTGATTGTTCATTTGGCCATAACTCAATGTAGAATGGCCCAATTGACCTGAAATTTTACCAGCAACAAGCTAAGATATAGACCAACAACTTTTATGGAGAAACCCACCCCAAATTATGACCAGAACCTATCCAACAAGGGAGTTGAAGTTACTGTTCATTGCACTGTAGATATGGTCAGTCCAGAAAAATTCCAATCCGGCCAGTTGTGGTTTTTGGACTATAACTTGAGCTACAAAACTCCAAATGGAGTGATTCAAAAAAATAAATTCAACTAGACAAAATAAGGAAAAACTTTCATGTTTATCATTTTTCCAAATTCCCACTGCAACACTAACTAATGGAACAGTAAATATAAGGTATGAAAACTGAAAATTCTGCTCCATTAACTTTAAGCTTAGAAATGGTATTGGTAACCAATACCAACAAATTTTGAATGCAAAATGTAGTATGGTGGGAGTATTAAAACTAATGTACCTATTGTCTATGCAAAAGTCAACATTTTTGTTGACTAATGAAGGGAATAGTAACACCAAAACTTGAAATTCAAAAAATTGTAAAACTCAAAAGTGTCAAATGCCCTAGAATACCTAACAAGATTGGTTTGGATAGCTTAGCATGCCAATAGGGTTCAGTTAGCAGTACTGCACATGGCATTATGCCATTCTGTGATTTCATGGCTTTTAGCCATTCTGACCTTGTGTTGAGATTTGGCCTTGTGCCTGATGTTATTGACTTATTAGCCGTACATTTACTGCCGGGAGATACATATGTGACCGATGGTGTGTGACGGCGAGGTACTTGATACCGGTGCGGTTACCCGTTTATCGATCCGATCGTCAAAGATAGGTTACTTGGGCAACCAAAAATGAAAGTGGATAAATTTAATGAAATAATGAATATAACCAGTACAAAATAAGTACGACTACAAATACTCAACGAAAATTTATTTACAATGAGACATCAATACATTCACTACATATTTATTTTCTGTTTTTTCTTTTTATTTTATTATTGGCACACTAAGCATTATTGCTTAGCGCGTTGCTTTTGCCACGCGTAGGTTCTGGAGATACTGACCGAGAGCCCAGTAGACCACAGACTGGGTGAGACCTCCTGCAGCTCTGCATAGTGTCCGTGTCACCTCACTGACGTCAGTGCATTGGTAGGACACTAGGTTTTATTTTGATATTTTGTAACTAACTTTTATTTTCTCTTGTGTAATTGAGACTTATGTAATGTATTTTGATGTTAATGTAAATAGTGAAAATTGTGATTATGAATGGAAAAATTTGAGTATTTATTTATTGCTTATATATATGAGTACCATGAGAAATGAATGATTAAGAAATGGAAATGTTATTGAAAAATACTAAGATTTTGATGATTATTGGAGTTTGAGAATGATTGGATATGATTATTGGAAGTATTTTTCACAGGTTCTGAAGAACTGTTTTCTCCATTTTTAGCCGGTACTCTGCCGGATTTTCTATAAAATTTTCGGAACCTCAAATAAATTATAAATTAAATAACTTAAATGAATTATATTTCACAAGTTATATTCAAAACTATGAGAAAAATAAATTAAGGAAGAATAAAAATGATTAAGATAAAATAGAGTGTTCCGGTACACCTTGTGACATATCTTACTCGGATATACTGTCGACGGGTAAGGAGTGTCACAATAAGGGTACTGAAGCAACTTCATTGCACCCCAGAGCAGAACCTAGAGGGTGTTGTGTCCCTGCTCCAAGATGACGGCTATCAGTGGTGGGACACCGTCTCTAGTGAGGTGTAGCCCGAGCAGATAACCTGGGACTTCTTCCTCATAGAGTTTAGAAAGAAGTATGTGAGCGGTGTGTATTTAGAAGAGAGAAGAAGGGAATTCATTAGTCTGCGACAGAGACAGTTGTCAGTAGCAGAGTATGAGAGGGAATTTGTCAGATTAAGTCGATACGGAAGGGAAATAGTCCCCAATAAGGCTGAGAGGTGTAGGAGGTTTGAGAAAGGGCTGAACGATAACATTAAGATCATGATAACTGCTTTGGGGATTACTAATTTTGTAAAGTTAGTTGAAACTGCATTAAAGGTTGAAAAAGTCAGAATAAATGAGTAGAACAGAAGGGATAGACAGCAGAAAAGAGGCCAAGGGCAAACTAGTTCATCCTTTGCCCCTAGTAAGAGGTTCAGAGGTCCACCTGCCCAGAGTTCAAGTCAGCAACAAAGTCAGGGTCAGGCTCAGAGGCCCATATCACAATTCACACTGAGGAGAGGCCAGTCGACACCATCAGTGGGTAGCTCTCTAGGGACAGTGTTTAGGGGACCCGCCCCAGCAGTATCTTCTGCCTGTCTACACTGCCAGAGGTGGCACAAGTGGGAGTGTTGGCAAGTGACTAGTGGTTGTTTCCAGTGTGGGTTTACAGAACATCAGATCAGAGATTGTCCACAAAGGACTGCTACAGCTGCCCCAGCTCAAGCAGAAAGGCTTGCCCCTGCACCTCAAAGGAATAGAAGGCCCGATAAATCTGAGGCAGCTAGTACATCACAGAGGCCAGCATTAGAGTCAGCTGAGAGGCTAAAGGCAAGGACACCAGCCAGAGCATATGCCATGAGAGCTCAGGAGGGGCAGGACGCTTCAGATGTCATCAGGGGTACGTTCTTCCTCTATAACTTGCCTGTGCATGCATTGGTGGATCCAGGATCCACCCATTCATATATCTGCATCAAGTTACCCATAGAAAGGGGAATCTCAGTAAAGGAGAGCGATCAAGACATTCTAGTCACCAATCCACTAGGCCATAGTGTGGTAGTGAATAAGGTGTACAAAGGTTGCCCGTTGAGAATTCAGGGGAAAGAGTTCTCGGCAGACCTAATTGAATTGCCCTTCCACGAGTTTGATGTGATTTTGGAAATAGACTGGTTGTCACTTCATCAGGCAATGGACTGTAGATTGAAAAGAATTACTTTGAAAACTCCTGAGGGTGATGAGATCACAGTTGTGGGGGAAAGGATGAATTTTCTGTCTAATGTCATCTCAGCCACTGCTGTAAGGAAATTGATGAGAAAAGGCTGTGAAGCCTACTTGGCACACATGATTGATACTAGGCAGGCTAAGCCAAACCTGTACAACATAACCACAGTAAGTGACTTTCCTTATGTGTTCCCTGAAGAACTACCTCGTTTGCCACTAGAAAGTGAAGTTGAATTTGCTATTGAGATAATGCCTGGTACAGCTCCGATTTCAATTACTCCTTATAGGATGGCACCTACTGAATTGAAGGAGTTGAAAACCCAGTTGCAGGAGTTATTGGATAAGGGGTCCATATGCCCTAGTATGTCACCATGAGGAGCTCCAGTGTTGTTTGTGAAGAAAAAGGATGGGACCCTATGATTGTGCATTGATTACCGGTAGTTAAACAAAATAACTATAAAGAACAAGTATCCATTGCCCAGAATTGATGATCTGTTTGATCAGTTGAAGGGAGTCAGTGTATTTTCTAAAATTGATCTCAGATCAGGATATCATCCGCTGAGGGTAAAGGACGCAGATGTGCCAAAGACTGAGTTCAGGACCCGGTATGGGCATTATGAATTTCTGATGATGCCGCTTGAGTTAACAAATGCACCAGCAGCATTTATAGACCTTATGAACCACATCTTTCACCCATACTTAGATCGGTTTGTAGTGGTCTTCATTGATGATATCCTGGTATACTCCAAAAATAAGAAAGAACATGATGAGCATTTAAGGATTGTTCTGCAGACCCTGAGAGAAAAGAAGCTGTATGCTAAGTTGTCCAAGTGCGAATTCTGATTGAGTGAGATCTCCTTCCTTGGACACATAGTATTAGCTGATGGGATTAGAGTGGATCCCAAGAAGATAGAAGCAGTGATGGAATGGAAGCCTCCCAGAAATACAACTGAGGTTAGAAGTTTCTTGGGGCTAGCTGGGTATTATAGAAGATTTGTGAAGGGATTTTCTTTGATAGCTGCTCCAATGACCAAGTTATTACACAAGAATGTGAAATTCGACTGGAATGATAAGTGCCAGGCCAGTTTTGAGAAGTTGAAGACTATGTTAACAGAGGCACCAGTGTTAACACAGCTAGTATCGGGAAAGGACTTTGTTATCTATAATGATGTCTCACATAATGGGTTAGGTTGTGTATTGATGCAAGAGGGAAAAGTGGTCGCTTATGCTTCTAGGCAGTTAAGGCCACATGAACAGAACTACCCTACTCATGATCTGGAACTAGCAGCAATTATCTTCGTACTGAAGATATGGAGGCACTACTTATATGGGGAAAAGTGCTATATATATACAGACCATAAAAGTCTAAAGTACTTTCCAACCCAGAAGGAGCTCAACCTTAGATAGAGCCGGTGGATTGAGTTCCTAAAAGACTATGACTATGTAATTGATTACCATCTTGGGAAGGCAAATTTAGTTGCCGATGCCTTAAGCAGAAAATCCATTACAGCCTTGAGATCACTGAATGCTCATCTATCATTGGCTCGAGATGGAGCTATTTTGGCTGAGTTACAAGTGAAGCCAAACCTACTGCAGCAGATACAAGATGGGTATAAGGCAGATGTGAAATTAATAGCTACACTGGGAAAAATTTTGGAGGGGAAGGAAACTGACTATGAAGTGAAAGCCAATGGGTGTCTATACTACAAAGGAAAAGTGTGTGTACCAGATGATGGGGAATTGAAAAATTGTATTATGAAAGAAGCACATACTAGTACTTATGCCATGCACCCGGGAAGCACAAAAATATACCATGATTTGAAGCCTCACTACTGGTGGCCTGGTATGAAGAAGGACATAGCTGACTATATAACTAGATGTTTGACATGCCAGCAAGTTAAGGCAGAACATCAAGTTCCATCAGGTTTGTTACAACCGATCAGCATACCTGAATGGAAATGGGACCGGGTCACTATGGATTTTGTCAGTAGTCTACCTCTCACCCAGAAGAAACATGATGCAATATGTGTGATAGTGGATAAGTTGACCAAATCAGCACATTTTTTACCAGTTAGAATTGACTACTCACTGGAGAAGCTAGCAGAATTGTATATCAGTGAGATAGTTAGACTGCATGGAGTCCCACTTTTCATCATATCTGATCAAGACCCGAGGTTCACATCTAGATTTTGGAAGAAGTTGCAAAAAGCCTTGGGCACACAATGTAACACCCCCGTTGTATAGCCTGGTATATTTCACTGTTCCGGTGACCGGTGTCGGTCCGGACAATTAATGGGATTAGGGCCACACTTAAGACAACATGAGAAGCCATAAACACAAATAATTAGTAATGTTTAATTAGTTAACTACAAATAAGAAAAACAGAACATAAGAGGTTAAACGAGCCGAGAGTCACAGCGATGAGTGACCTCCTCGGGAACGACTGCGAAGTCATTTTAAACTCAAATTTCGAACCGTAAAAAGTGACGCTGCGGTCCTTAGGACCCTTATGGACACAGTGGAAAAGAGAAAATCACGAAAAAGAACTGTTAAGTCAGTCAAATAATTAGGTCAGGGAGCCGAAAGAAATATGGAATTATTTGCAAACAGGGATGAACCGGCGAGGGGCGATTTGGTCAATTGACCCCGAGAGCTGACTCCTGACCTAACTGTCAAATAAAATCGGAGAAAAGAAAATTTCGGAATCGAGAATTAAATTAAAGAACTAATAGAAAAAAATAAATAGAAAAAAAAAGAAAAGAAAGAAGTTAGAAAAGTCAAAGGTGATGTCATAAAAGAATTTATTTAAATGAATTATTAAATTGTGACTTTGTGGTCTTCCATAAGCAAAATAAAAAGAAAAGAAATTGGTTTTTTTTTTCTTCTTCATTTCCGTCAACCTTCATATCCTCTCTCATCTCTTTCTTTTTCTTAACTCTCCATCTCCACAAACTCCATTAAAGCTCAATTTTGAGCTTATATATCATAAAATTTCACCATAGAAAAATTAGCCACCATAGTTAAAGCTTATCTAGGCAACTTGAGAAGAGGATTGAGCAAGAAAGAAAGAAAGAAAGAAGAACAAAAGTTAGGGTTTTGAAGATTTAAGAAAGGTTAGTGTGTTAACTCATTATATTACTTCTTTAAATGCATATGCAATGGTTGACATGAGCTTAGAAGTTATGAAATGAAATAAAAACATGGGAGAAGGACCAAACTGAAATTTGGGCAGCTTGAGAGGAGTATGATTTACATGAATTTGATGCATTAGAATAAGTTTAAAAGCTTTGATTAGTGAATGGTTAAGGTTAAGTGCACTAATTGTGATTTAATGCATGAGATGGAAGAGCTAGGGTTTGAATGTTAGGGTTTTGAGGCAAAATTTTGGAGAAATGCATAAATGATATCTTGGACCTATTGTGAAGTGAAACAATGGTCAATTATGACCAAATAACTTGTGTGGGAATGATAGAAAACTAAACTAAATTCGTAGGTCAATGGTCATGCTGCTGGCAGCATGACCAAACCTACTTTGAAGGACCAAAACTCAAATTTTACAAGCCTAATGGATATGCCACCAATTGGAGATGAAAATAGACATAAAAGAGCACAACTTTCATTAAGGAACCATGACCAAAAACTGACTAAAACTTGGTGAAACAATTGACCAAAGTGAGTTGATAGCAGGCTGCCTCAAGATTAACTGACCAAATGAACAGTAACTGTTCATTTGGTCATAACTCGAGCTAGGTAGGTCAAATTGATCTGAAATTTTACCAGCAATTAGATATGATATAGACCTAAAACTTTCATGAAGAACACCAACCCAAATTAGGCCATTAACCCTTTCAAAATCATTGAGCAAAATTAAATTACAGTACTGCAATTCTGCAGATTTTCAGTTGAGCAGCAATGTTTGGATAGCTATAACTCCCTCTAGAAAACTCGGATTTAGGCGATTCTTGAACCGATGGAAATGTAAGACATAGTACAACATTTCATATGAAGAAAGTGAGACCAAATTATGAACTTAACTTGATCAAATTATTAACCAAAGTTGGACCAAAAATCTGCCAGCACCAAAATCTCAGTATGAACAGTACACGTGAACAGTAAACTTATTTTAGCCATAACTTGAGCTACAAAACTCCGATTGGGGTGATCCAAAAATGAGAATACCCTTAAGACAATAAGGAACATTTTCTATGAAGGAAGTTTTATCAAATTCCAACAGTAGATCGACCAATGGAATAGTGCAACTTCGGATCACAAAACCGAAAATTGGCAATTTTGCCAAAAATGACCTATGCTTTGAAAAAGTGACCAAAACCAACAAGTTTAATGAACAAAATGTGGTATGTGGGTGAAGTTGAAGTTCCCATACCTATTAATCCTTAGAAAGTCAATTATTTGACTTGAATAGTGCAGTGAATAGTAACCCGAAACACAAAATTTTGAGAACGTCGAATTTAACACGTTAGAGCTAAGTAAATGCGAAGTTAAAATTTATTTTGGGATTTATGTTAAGTTCTAGTACTAAAACATTGTAAAATTTTGTGTTTCAGTTGAAAAGAATATCGGGAAGGAACCCGAGGAAACGAGTCGAGGCTAAGGGACGACTCGCTTGAGGTTTGTGCACAATAAACCCTATTTAAGCATTTTATCCTTGAAAAATTGATTTATTACGCATTATGAATTTATGAACTTTTGTGTTGCCACCTTGTGATCAAATTGTAACTTTGGAAATGGATTGATTTTTGTATGCAATATTTAAATGAAATGTTTGAAACGAATTTTTGATTCACACTTAGCATGACAGTTACTTATTATTCCTCCTCCATTTATGGGGTTGAGATCGTTTATTTTCCTCCCTCTCTGGCTTGCCAGTTGAGGTTGTAGATCGGATGAGTACTCATTAGCTAGCTAGCCACCTCCCTCATTGGTTTCGATTAATGGGGTTGAGATTGCTTTGTCGTGGTGTACAACACGGCATTGATCGAAAATTTTGTGTCATGGCTTAAGTTGTGTACGACTTTGGCAACACTGTGTTTACGCAATTGTTTGACTAAACTGTTGTTTAATATATTATTTGACAAAATGAGTTGTTATGAGCTTTGATATTTGTGAAATGTGATTGTGAAGTATTCAAATTATGTTTCATCAATAAATGATTTATGTATCGCATTTTAAAGTTTTATTGTGCACCACTGAGTATGTTTATACTCAGCGATAGTTTAATTTACTGTCGCAGATAAGAGCAAGGAAAAAGCAGCAGAGTGAGCTGCTACTGAGTTGAAGAGCACATCAAGCTTTTGTACGGGTATTGTTTTATACCCTTATGGTTATTTTGATGTAAATACTGTAATGTCATAAGTATCAATGTAAATTGAGCAGTTGTAAATAAATTGTAATAATATTATTTTGGGTTTGTTTCTGTAAATTTAATATTTGTAAACATGAATTTTCTACTTTATGTTTTGTAAATGAAGATATTAAATACTTTGAGATGAGAAATCTTGATTTGTATTGTGAAATTATTTGAAGTGCCTTGATTGAGTTGATTTGAGAATTATTGGTGGTTGGGAGTTGTGAAATATGTTTGGAAGTGCTTTTTACAGGTATTTGAAGAACTGGTTTCTCAAAATACAGAGGGAACTCTGTCAAAATTTTTATAAAATTTATGCAAAATTTAAATGCACAAAAATTTTTACTAGTCCTTAAGCTTTGAATAAATGGTTTTTAATTCCTACCAAAATGCTCACCACTTCCAAAATGTAAGAAAATTGTTTTAAAATCCCTTGTAGGGTACTTAATGAGTTATCGGTAGGTGAAGTTCGGTAGTTCATTAAGTATTCTACGGGATCATGTTATGCCTTACGGAGGGGTAAGGTGTGACACACAACTCCATTTTCGCACGGCTTTTCATCCTCAGATGGATGGACAGTCGGAACGAGTAATCCAGGTAAACATCGAAACCTATTGAATTAGTACAAATATTAAACTGAAATGATAATAATAACATGCAATATGTGATAGGTCCTTAAGGATATGCTAAGGAATTGTGTCATTGAGTTTAAGGGGAGTTGGGATAGATACCTCCCACTAGCAGAGTTCGCATACAATAATAGCTACCAAGCTAGCATTCAAATGGCTTCGTATGAAGCATTGTATGGGAGAAAATGTAGAACACCAGTGTGTTGGACTGAATTGGACGAAGATAAACTCGTGAGACCAGACCTGGTGAAATAGACTGAGGAGAAAGTGAAGTTAATAAAAACCAATTTGAAGGTTGCCTCAGATAGACAGAAATCTTATGCCGACTTGAAGAGAAAAGATATTGTCACACCCTACCCCTCTGTAAGGCATAACATGATCCCGTAGTATACCTAATGAATTACCAACTCCGTCTACTGATAACCCATTAAATACACTACAAGGGATTTTAAAAAAAAACTTTTCTTACTTCTTTTACAGTGGTGAGCACTATTTACAGGTGTTAAAAACTTTGGTGAATTGAAATGAAACAACTAACTCATTTGATTTATTTGGAATTTCTGTAAAAATTTTGGCAGAGTGCCCTTTGTATTTTGGATAAACAGCTTCTTGAAAACTCAGAAAAGCATACTTCAATATATTTCCAAATCCCCACTCCAACATATTTTTCAACACAACATATTTAGCAATTCAAATCCACAGAAATTTTTCAAAGGTTGAGATAAGGAAATATAGTACAATTTGTACGAGCCAAAACAACTCATAATTATTTTACAAGTCAAATGTACAATTTGGATTTACAACTGCTCAAAACCAACAACAAAATATACATACAGTGAATATACATTACAGTACAAATTGCAAAATATTGGTATACTCGTTATACCAGGTAATCCCTCGCTGGATGTACTAGCAGCCTAGTCTGCTGCCCTGTCTATCTATCTACCTGCGGCAAGAATAAAGCTATCAGAGACAATGTCTCGATGGTGCACAACATTAACCAAATACAATTTAAATCACAATTCATAAATCATGTAAATAGTGGATACTTAAAATCATAGTTAAATTCAAGACAGTAATTGTCAACAAGAATTTAAACTCCATTTGTCAATATCACAATAATTTTCCATAAGTCAGATCATGTTTGAGTTCAAAAGACAATATATGTCAATGAGAGTTTAAATCCGTTTCACAATCTCACAATACATAATAACACAATTCGATCAAATAACTGAAGAATACAGTGTTGCTACCAATATCACAATTTAAGTCATGACACAATTTTTCCACACATGCCGTGTTGTACACCACGACAAGACATACTCACCCCAATAATCGAAATCAATGAGGGAGGAAGCTAGCTATATAATGAGAACTCATCCATACTCACCTCAGACTGGGAAGTCAAAGAGGGAGGAACTTAATCATACTCACCCCAGACTAATAAGTTAAAGAGGGAGGAATAATCACACTCACCCTATTAATGGAGGAGGAACATATTATCAGTGTCATGCCAATTGTGAGTCAAAACAATTCCAAACATTTTATTCAAATGATCCGTAAGAATCCAATAAATTTCCAAAGTTATAATTTCATTCACAAAATGGCAACACAATTCGTAATTCACTTCAATTTCCACAAATACCATTTAATTTGATTTTCAATCAATAAGTATCCATCAAATACCATTCAAACAATTTTTCACAGTTTCAAACCATTCACAATGTTTTTCAATCAATAAGTGTCCACCAAACACATTTCCACAATTTAAAACAATGATATGCAAATAGTCAATATTTATTTCCATTGAAAATAATTCAAAAGAAACAGTTGTTGTGCACAAACACAATTTAAAACAATAACATATAATTAATCATATGAAATATTAGTCAGAACAAAATCAGTTGAAAACTAGTTGTGCACAGACACAATTTAAAACAATAATGTACAATGGTCATAATTCATTTCAATTGAAAAATTCAAAAGAAATAGCCGTTGTGCACAAACCTCTGATATTTGTCTCCTGGTCCTGACTCAGTATTTCTTTCCCTTTTGCTGAGTCCTTGTTAACTGAGAAACACAATTCGAAGTGTTTCAGTACCAAATTAAATTGTCTCTATCGATGGTGTTTGGTAAATAATACACTGAACTCAATTATTCACTTAATCACCTAATATACCGACCCTCGTTGCGTTTTAGGTAAATTAGGTTTTAGTGTCGTTAATATGTCACATTCGATAGGGTTTTAGGTTTGGTACATTTTACCAAAGTTATTTCCTTGTTTAGTGCATTTTAATGCAAATTGCTGGATTCCGAGACACTGGTTTGACCTAACCGGACGATCTAGTTCCCTCAGTTTTCGGGCTTCGGTCAAAACTACAAACTTGTAGATCTATGTCTTATTGCACGCGGGGCAAAATTTTAGGTCAATCCGAGTTAAGTAGACCAAGTTATGGTCATTACACTATTGCTGGTCAAATGGTATCAATTTAGGTCAATTTTTGGTCAATTTGGTCAACTCTGGTTCGGCCAGTTTTTGGACCCGAACTTGTGCAAGCTTTTTGACTTGCTTATGGTCATTTCTGGGCTTTGGTGTCTTCATAAGACTTGTAGGTATGGGTCTTAACTATTCATGGTTAAAATTTCAGGTCAATTGGACCTGGTTTGAGTGAGTTATGGCCTAAACATTCACTGCTGCCCAATTGGTCATTTTTCAGGTCCTAATTGCACCTAATCCGAATTGGTCAAATTTTTAGGTCACCTTGCAAGCAGAATTTTGGCATGGTTTCTCAATGAAAGTTGGCACATTTTGTGCCTAGTTTCACCCCAAATTGGTCTCATACCAATTGAGGTTACACATTCAAGGTTATAGACCAAAATATACACTGCCCTCAATATGCATTTCACACCCCAACTTCAAACACACACTTACCTTTGCAAGGTTCACTTCCATACCCTACCAAACTGTTTTGGCACATTACCAACACACTTTCTACATTACATTAGCATTATTTTGGGCAGATTCCAATCACCATCAACACACCAATTATCATTCACAATCACAATTCCTAAGTACCATTACAAACACACCTAAACATTACAAACTTTACATACACTTTACAACATTAATTTACATACATAACATCCATCCTTCTAGGTCAATATGCTGCCCACACTTCCTTCAATATACACCATTTCTCAAGTGTCCACAAGCTGCCACAAATCACTCACCAACATCACATTGCCGTACCATATGCTAATTCCCATCAAAGTGCATAATTCACCATATATACATGCATTAAATCACTAGGTTACTAAATCACCATGAACAACATTATTTCTCAACAATTATATGCACAATTTCCTCATCAAAAACGTGACCATGGCTGTCCAAAATGACAACAACAATAACCCTTCAAACTCAAAATTTTCCTTCACCAAACCAATACCCATAACATGCACATAAACTTTAACAAAGTAATTCTCAAAATTATGAACTTACCTTATGCTTGGAGCTTGTTAAACCTTGCTTAAACATCCCAAAATTGGTATCAATATCTTCCTTGTGGTGTGTAGACCATTTTTCATGAAGGAACCTAAGAGATTGGAGTTGAAAATGGGGAGGTTAAGTGAGCTCATGCAAAACGCGTCCATGGAGTTTCCTCTCCCTTCACTCACGGCAATGTTGAAATCTAAAATGAGGAAGATGAAGTTCAGCTGCATTTTAAGTGTACACTTGTCCCACTAAGTATTTAATTAATCCCCTTAGTGGTCCACTTAAAATTAAATCATTTTATAAGTTAAACTTTCACTTATTCCACATTTAACCCATGATTTTAGCTATTTTCTTTAGGTACCACCAAATTAATTTTTCATTTTATTTTCTAAGTGTAATACTATTTATTTTTAATGGACATTTAGGTCAAAAGACACTTCGGGATGTCAAATGACCATAATGCCCCTGTTCGTGGCTTTCCCGATTTTTCGGTAACACCGTATTTTGTCTGTTTTTCGATTTCTCACTTTTCTTTGTACTAATTATTTAATTTTTCTTTGATCTTTCTAATGATATCTATCCTTCAATAAGGTTCTATTTATGTCCTAAAAATGTTTCCCGTGGTTCCCATGATCCGAGCTAGTCAACGGTCCACGCCGTGACTTCCCGGTGCGGTCACCTATCGCTAGGTTTCCGGTTCACTTACTCGGTTACATTTCTTTACTATGATTTTTCCTTTGTTTTTCTTTTCTTGTATTTCATTATTTTATGTCTCCTTACTCATTTTGAAGTACGGTTCTAGGCATCCTAGTTGTCCTGACAACAGTCACCGAACAAAGAGAACGCACTACCGAACTTAGGGGTGTTACAATTCTCCCCCCCTTAAATAAATTTCGTCCACGAAATTTTTACCCAGTAGCCATCTTACAATTGTCATACGTTTATTTCTCCTTTCTATATGATCGTATAATCTTCTTTTTCTCAAATTTGTATAAGACTTTTAACAATCTAATACAATGTTTACTTTGTTTGGATAACACTAATCTCCTCTTACTATTGTGTTGTTTAATATTTCGGCTCAAGTTCCTTCATGAATGACCCTTGAGGTCATGTTAGAATTATTCATCATGCATTTGTCTTCTGAACATTCTAATCCATAACCTACCTCACATTCTTAATATTTCTTTGTTACATATGAATTAACTGTTCAATTCTCTATTTTCATAACTCTTTTTATCTGTCAATATTCTATAACTTACTTCCTTTTGTACTGAACTATAACCCTTCGATATTTTAACTTTTGAGTTTTAGATCCCTACGTAGGATTTTCAAACTTATTTCTAACAATTAAATTCTGTCATGGCATAACTATACCAAAACAGATGCCGTTGGCAACTATTCTTATCTAGGTGTACTATCGGGTAGTACGTAGCTCTACACAATAATCTCAAGTTAGTACTGTAATCTGCAGCTTACAGTATAAACATCAAGAACATTGCATAGTTACTACGATACATCCCAATAGATCAAACTTTGCTATCTTTTATTCTTTTTGAATTCACTGATATTCGAATCTTATTCTGATTACAATATCCATTCGCAATTTCTAACAGTAACCTCCTTGCCCTCATCTAGAGCAATTCCATTACTGCATCTTACTTTTACGTCCTCTTGCCTTACATTGAGTAGGCTCACTAATTAGCTTTATAATTTATGATGTTTTAGAAAATACTTTTCGCCGATAAACTCTTCCAAAACTAATTTCACTTCTTATCACAATCCTTATCTTAAGGACTAATCACTAATGCATAAAAATTTATTCCCCTTGCACCTCAGCCTCTATCGATTGATCGACTGAACGATCACCCTCTTCTATAATCAATTCGAGGATTTTAGACCTCCTGTACAATGATACAAGGAGATTTCCTCCCGTTAGTGCATATTTATACTGTAATGTACTGTATGTATCAGACAATGATATTGAGCAGTTGTACTATGCAAAAAGAACATTCAAATAACAGGTGAAAACGGAATTTAAAAACTTTGCTCTGATACCACTAAAACATGTCACACCCTACCCCTCTGTAAGGCATAACATGATCCCGTAGTATACCTAATGAATTACCAACTCCGTCTACTGATAACCCATTAAATACACTACAAGGGATTTTAAAAAAAAACTTTTCTTACTTCTTTTACAGTGGTGAGCACTATTTACAGGTGTTAAAAACTTTGGTGAATTGAAATGAAACAACTAACTCATTTGATTTATTTGGAATTTCTGTAAAAATTTTGGCAGAGTGCCCTTTGTATTTTGGATAAACAGTTCTTCAGAAAACCTGTAAAAAAGCATACTTCAATATATTTCCAAATCCCCACTCCAACATATTTTTCAACACAACATATTTAGCAATTCAAATCCACAGAAATTTTTCAAAGGTTGAGATAAGGAAATATAGTACAATTTGTACGAGCCAAAACAACTCATAATTATTTTACAAGTCAAATGTACAATTTGGATTTACAACTGCTCAAAACCAACAACAAAATATACATACAGTGAATATACATTACAGTACAAATTGCAAAATATTGGTATACTCGTTATACTGTAATCCTCATTTGGATGTACTAGCGACCTAGTCACGCCTGCCTATCTATCTACTGCGATAAAGAATAAAGCTATCACGAGACAATGTCTCAGTGGTGCACAACATTAACCAAATACAATTTAAATCACAATTCATAAATCATGTAAATAGTGGATACTTAAAATCATAGTTAAATTCAAGACAGTAATTGTCAACAAGAATTTAAACTCCATTTGTCAATATCACAATAATTTTCCATAAGTCAGATCATGTTTGAGTTCAAAAGACAATATATGTCAATGAGAGTTTAAATCGGTTTCACAATCTCACAATACATAATACCACAATTCGATCAAATAATCAAGAATACAAAGTGTTGCAGTCAATATCACAATTTAAGTCATGACACAATTTTTCCACACATGCCGTGTTGTACACCACGACAAGACATACTCACCCCAATAATCGAAATCAATGAGGGAGGAAGCTAGCTATATAATGAGAACTCATCCATACTCACCTCGATCGAAGTCAAAGAGGAGGAACTTAATCATACTCACCCCAGACTAATAAGTCAAAGAGGGAGGAACAATCACACTCACCCTATTAATGGAGGAGGAACATATTATCAGTGTCATGCCAATTGTGAGTCAAAACAATTCCAAACATTTTATTCAAATGATCCGTAAGAATCCAATAAATTTCCAAAGTTATAATTTCATTCACAAAATGGCAACACAATTCGTAATTCACTTCAATTTCCACAAAAACCATTTACAGTGCTTTTCAATCAATAAGTATCCATCAAATACCATTCAAACAATTTTTCACAGTTTCAAACCATTCACAATGTTTTTCAATCAATAAGTGTCCACCAAACACATTTCCACAATTTAAAACAATGATATGCAAATAGTCAATATTTATTTCCATTGAAAATAATTCAAAAGAAACAGTTGTTGTACACAAACACAATTTAAAACAATAACATATAATTAATCATATGAAATATTAGTTAGAACAAAATCAGTTGAAAACTAGTTGTGCACAGACACAATTTAAAACAATAATGTACAATGGTCATAATTCATTTCAATTGAAAAATTCAAAAGAAATAGCCGTTGTGCACAAACCTCTGATATTTGTCTCCTGGTCCTGACTCAGTATTTCTTTCCCTTTTGCTGAGTCCTTGTTAACTGAGAAACACAATTCGAAGTGTTTCAGTACCAAATTAAATTGTCTCTATCGATGGTGTTTGGTAAATAATACACTGAACTCAATTATTCACTTAATCACCTAATATACCGACCCTCGTTGCGTTTTAGGTAAATTAGGTTTTAGTGTCGTTAATATGTCACATTCGATAGGGTTTTAGGTTTGGTACATTTTACCAAAGTTATTTCCTTGTTTAGTGCATTTTAATGCAAATTGCTGGATTCCGAGACACTGGTTTGACCTAACCCGACGATCTATTTACCTCAGTTTTGGGCTTGGTCAAAACTACAAACTTGTAGATCTATGTCTTATTGCACGCGGGCAAAATTTTAGGTCAATCCGAGTTAAGTAGACCAAGTTATGGTCATTACACTATTGCTGGTCAAATGGTATCAATTTAGGTCAATTTTTGGTCAATTTGGTCAACTCTGGTTCGGCCAGTTTTTGGACCCGAACTTGTGCAAGCTTTTTGACTTGCTTATGGTCATTTCTGGGCTTTGGTGTCTTCATAAGACTTGTAGGTATGGGTCTTAACTATTCATGGTTAAAATTTCAGGTCAATTGGACCTGGTTTGAGTGAGTTATGGCCTAAACATTCACTGCTGCCCAATTGGTCATTTTTCAGGTCCTAATTGCACCTAATCCGAATTGGTCAAATTTTTAGGTCACCTTGCAAGCAGAATTTTGGCATGGTTTCTCAATGAAAGTTGGCACATTTTGTGCCTAGTTTCACCCAAATTGGTCTCATACCAATTGAGGTTACACATTCAAGGTTATAGACCAAAATATACACTGCCCTCAATATGCATTTCACACCCCAACTTCAAACACACACTTACCTTTGCAAGGTTCACTTCCATACCCTACCAAACTGTTTTGGCACATTACCAACACACTTTCTACATTACATTAGCATTATTTTGGGCAGATTCCAATCACCATCAACACACCAATTATCATTCACAATCACAATTCCTAAGTACCATTACAAACACACCTAAACATTACAAACTTTACATACACTTTACAACATTAATTTACATACATAACATCCATCCTTCTAGGTCAATATGCTGCCCACACTTCCTTCAATATACACCATTTCTCAAGTGTCCACAAGCTGCCACAAATCACTCACCAACATCACATTGCCGTACCATATGCTAATTCCCATCAAAGTGCATAATTCACCATATATACATGCATTAAATCACTAGGTTACTAAATCACCATGAACAACATTATTTCTCAACAATTATATGCACAATTTCCTCATCAAAAACGTGACCATGGCTGTCCAAAATGACAACAACAATAACCCTTCAAACTCAAAATTTTCCTTCACCAAACCAATACCCATAACATGCACATAAACTTTAACAAAGTAATTCTCAAAATTATGAACTTACCTTATGCTTGGAGCTTGTTAAACCTTGCTTAAACTTCCCAAAATTGGTATCAATATCTTCCTTGTGGTGTGTAGACCATTTTTCATGAAGGAACCTAAGAGATTGGAGTTGAAAATGGGGAGGTTAAGTGAGCTCATGCAAAACGCGTCCATGGAGTTTCCTCTCCCTTCACTCACGGCAATGTTGAAATCTAAAATGAGGAAGATGAAGTTCAGCTGCATTTTAAGTGTACACTTGTCCCACTAAGTATTTAATTAATCCCCTTAGTGGTCCACTTAAAATTAAATCATTTTATAAGTTAAACTTTCACTTATTCCACATTTAACCCATGATTTTAGCTATTTTCTTTAGGTACCACCAAATTAATTTTTCATTTTATTTTCTAAGTGTAATACTATTTATTTTTAATGGACATTTAGGTCAATAGACACTTCGGGATGTCAAATGACCATAATGCCCTGTTCGTGGCTTTCCGATTTTTCTAATAACCGTATTTTGTCTGTTTTTCGATTTCTCACTTTTCTTTGTACTAATTATTTAATTTTTCTTTGATCTTTCTAATGATATCTATCCTTCAATAAGGTTCTATTTATGTCCTAAAAATGTTTCCCAGGGTTCCCCGCAGTCCAGGGCTAGTCAACGGTCCACGCCGTGACTTCCCGGTGCGGTCACCTATCGCTAGGTTTCCCGGTTCACTTACTCGGTTACATTTCTTTACTATGATTTTTCCTTTGTTTTTCTTTTCTTGTATTTCATTATTTTATGTCTCCTTACTCATTTTGAAGTACGGTTCTAGGCATCCTAGCTGTCCGGACAACACTGGTCACCGGAACAGTAGAACGCACTACCGAACTTAGGGGTATTACAGATATAGAATATTAAGTTGGCGACAAGGTGTTTCTTAAAGTCTCACCATGGAAGAAAGTATTAAGGTCTGAGAGAAAGGGTAAGTTAAGCCCTAGATTCATTGGCCCATATGAAGTTATTGAACGTGTGGGTCCAGTGGCCTATAGGCTATCTTTACTGCCAGAGCTGGATAAGATCCATAATGTGTTTCACGTGTCTATGCTGAGAAGGTACAGATTAGACCCTTCACATGTCATCTCCATGGAAGAAATTGAAATCCAACCGGGCTTGACATATGAAGAAGAACCAATATGGATCCTAGCGCGGGAAGTGAAAGAATTGAGGAACAAGCAAATCTCACCGGTGAAAGTGCTTTGGAGGCACCATAACACTGAGGAGGCAACTTGAGAAAGTGAAGAGACGATGAGGCAATAGTTCCCTTAATTGTTTGCATCAGGTAAATTTCGAGGACAAAATTTTTATTAGAGGGGAAAAGTTGTAACTCCCTCACTTTAGCTAGTTCGTACATTCTACTGTTCCGGTGATCAATGTCTGTCCGGACAGTTAGAATATCTGGAATTTTATTTAGACTAAAGTGAGGAGTCATAAATAATTTAAATAATGGTAAGAAAAAATAAGAAAAAATTTTAGAAATAAAATACAACAAAGTTAAATGAGCCGCTGCTCCAGCGATGGGTGACCTAACGGGAAGCGACTGTAAAGATAATTGTCGACCCTATACCCATAGGAAAACCTAGTGAATTAATTTTTGAGACTCCAGTGAAGAGTTATTGAGCTTTTGATGGCCCTAGAATGCCAAGAAAATGCTTAGAGAATTTTTTAAATCAATACAGACAATTTTAGCTCATTAAGCAAAACGAAGGGCATTTTGGCCATTTCACCTTTAGAGATGATTTTTAACCAACTTGTCCAATTGAGTAAATAAAGTATATGACATAAAATGTGAATAAATATTGCTAAAACATTAAATTAAAAATGAGTAGAAAAGAAAAGAAAATAAAATAAAATAAAACTCAAATTATGACATCATTAAGATGTCATTAAAAACTGTAACACCCCTATATTCGGTAGTGCGTTCTACTGTTTTGGTGACCAGTGTCTGTCCGGACAGCTAGAATGCCTACAACTACACTTAAATATTAGTGAGGAGACATAAAATAATGAAATACAATAGAGGAAAATACAAGAAAAATAAAAGAAAAATAAGAGCAATGAAATGTGATTAAGTTAAATGAGTCAAAAACCGTAGCAATGGGTGACCGCACCGGGAAGTTGCGGCGAGGACCGTTGACTAACCCTAGACCGCGAGGAACCCTTAAAAATATTTTTGGGACTTAAATAAACATCTATTATGGTATAATTGACTTAGAAAATGTCAAAGAAAATTTAATTAATTAGTACAAAGAAAAACGAAAAATCGAGAAACCGACAAAAATCGGTGTTATAAAAAAATTGGAAGTACAACTCGAAGAGGGACATTTTGGTCAATTGACACCTAGAGTTGGCTTTTGACCTAAATATCTATGAAAAATAAATGAAATTAAAGTTTGAAAATGCCATGACAAAATGAAATTTCATGTGTTGTATAAATAAGGAAAATTATGGGGTATAATGTTGAATAAATAAAAGTTTAACATTAACTTAATTTTTTTAATGACTTAGTGGACCACTATGGAGTATATAAAGCATTAGAAACCATAAATCTTCCACTAATATTCTGCACTTCATCATCTCCACTTAACCTTCACAATTGCCAAGCCCAATTTCTCTCCCAAAAACCACCATTGTCGTCCCACTTTTAAGCTCCATGCTTCCATGATCAAGCAACAATTTCTTGTAAGAGTCTTCATTAAAGTTGGAGTACACACCTTGGGTAGCATTTTGAGAGTAAAAAGGGAGAGATTTGAAGAGGTTTGACAAGTTCCACTTGAGGTACATGTCCAATTTTCTTTAATTTCTTTGTTAAAGTTTGTGTTAGTGTTGAGAGGAGTTGATTTATGGAAGAAATTTGAAGAAATGGTTGAGTTATGGGACTGTCCATTTTTTGGCAGCCATGGGAGGTGAGTTTGCTTGAGTTTTTCCTACATGTAATTGATGGGAATTAGGATTAATTTAGTTAAATTGATGTATTAGCAACTTACTTCCCACGTATGTATATTGAGCACTTGAATTTAGGGGTTTGGAAAGTATATTTGAAAGCCTTGGCATATGGCCAATTTCTGCAGCCTTGAATTTTATGGATTAATGTTTGATTTCATAAATTCAAATGATGAATTATGGTATTGATGGATTGAGGGCAGTCTATGGAAGTAATGGTTGGAATTGTATGTAGTAAAAGTAAGTGATTTTATGTATATATATTGTGTTGAATGTAACTTTGAGAATTAAAGTTGTAATATGTGTATTGAAAATGTGTATATTCTGTCCAAAATGACCATGTTGAGATGTAATAAATGATGTTAGTATCTTATAAATCCAAAAATTTTGTAAGGAAAGTTAAGGTAAAGCAAGTAGAATGTGTAATGGTTGTGTATTTGATGAAGTGTATAAGGGCAGTATACAATTGAGCTTATAACCTGATTTGTGTGACCCCAATTGGTATAAGGCCAATTGGAAGTAAAACTAAACTCAATATGGACCAACTTTCATGTAAAAAGCTTGCCAAAATTCTGTCCAGAAAAGGACCTCAAACTTGACCTAATCCGGAATTTGTAACTTGGCAAACCCAAAAATTGACCATTTGAACAGTAGCCATTCTTTTGGCCATAACTCACTTAAAATGGATCCAAATGACCTGAAATTTATATGGTTGGAAAGCTTAGACATAGGACTACAACTTTGGTGAGACCACCAAGCCCAGAAATGCCAATTACCAAGTCAAAATGATCGCCAAAGTTGGATTACAAAAACTAGCCGAATTGACTTTGACCTAAAAATGACCTAAACTTTGCAATATAAGTGCAACTTGACCAACAATAGTAAAATGACCATAACTTGGTCCATAGAACTCCAAATGACATGAAATCAGTCCCAAAATTTCAATAAGACATAGATATACAATATTGGTAATTTGAACAAAACCTAAAAATCAAGGGAACTAGGTCAATTAACTTGATTAAGTTGGCACACTAAATCTAGAATTAGCACATTTGACCATAAAATCCAGAAAATTCAATAAGCATATCTCCAACCAGAAGTGTCCAATTTAAATGAGCCATACCAATCTGGAAAGCTAAGAAAGAGACCTAAAACATTTTTTTAGATAACTTCCCCAAATTATAAATGTAGAAGGTCAGAATTTAAGGTCAAAGCCATTGACCTAATTGAGGACCATGCCAATATAAGACCTTTGAGTTCAAGTTAACAATTTGTCTATAAAGAATTCTATAAGACTTGAAAAATGGTAAGCAAAATTTTTGGTTGTCCCTAAGACATAGGGAAACAATACTTATGAAGAATGCTAAACCTCAATGTGATTACAAATAGTCCAAATAAATTAGTAAAATCAGAACCGAAAATGCTTAAAAAAGTAACTAAATTTTAGATTTGACCTAGTTATGGTTAATTGACCATAACTTGTGCTATACAACTCCAAATGGAGTGATTCAAAAAGAAAATTAAAGAAGACACAATGAGAAACAAATTAATGAAGAGAAATCTATTAAATTTACACTGTAGCTTGGTCCAATAGACAGTAAACATTGGCCATGAAATCTGAAAAATGACAATAAAATGCAATAAGCTTTAAAATGAAATTGGTAACATATACCAACACTTAGAAACTATAAAATGTGATAAATTGGGAACATTAAAATTAATTCACCTAGTGTGTATTAATGGTCAACATTATAGGTTGACTAATGAAATGAATTGAAGGGAATAATACCAAGAAAATTTAGATATTGGATTTTATTGTTAGAAACAATTTAACTGAATACTGAAACACTTTAAATTGTGTGTTTCAGTTGAAAAAGATATTGAAAAGCATAAGGAACACTGAGTCAAGGCCTAAAGGTGACTCAAATCAGGTCTGTGCATAATACTTTTTATATTCACTACTTTTACTAGAAAATTTATTTGGAGAAATGAGTTATGAATAATTTTTTATTATTTTGGCTTTGAAAATTTTATTTGGAAATTATTGTGTTGCCTACTTTGTAAATGGAAATTTTGAGATAAAATGTGATTTGTGGTTTATATGAAATATTTAAATATTGTGATTTGAAATTGTTTTTTATTCACACTTGGCATGGCAATATCACTATGTTCCTCCTCCATTTATGGGGTGAGTATGATTATATTCCTCCCTCTCTGACTTGCCAGTCTAAGGTGAGTATGGATGAGTACTCATTATCTAGCTAGCCACCTCCCTCATTGATTTCGATTAGTGGGGTGAGTATGCCTTGTCGTGGTGTACAACACGGCATGTTCGGAAAAGTTTGTGTCATGACCTAAGTTGTGTTATTGATTGACAACACTGTGTTATTCAATTTTTTGATCAAATTTGTGTTAAATGAGCTTTGAAAATTGTGACATGAAATTGTGAATCATTTGAATTGTGAATTGTCAATAAAAGTTTTATATACCACATTTTAAATTGTTATTGGGCACCACTGAGTAAATTTTACTCAGCAATGGTTTTTTCATTATTGTCGCAGGTAGACAGACAGATAAAGTAGCAGAGTAGGCTGCTTGTGCTACACTTTTGGGATTTTGCCGAGTCTATTGAGTATACCGCCTCCTTATAATTTTTGTTGTAATATATGTGATCTGTATGTATATATTGTACTTGGTCTTGAGCAGTTGTAAAATAAAGTTATAAATTATTTTGGCTTGTAAAAATGTTGTATTACAATTCTCCCATTTCAGCTTTTGAAATACTCATTTATTTTGCACTTTATCTTTGGAATTGCTGAAAATGATATTTAATTGAGTTTGAACTGTGTTGAGGACACTGATTTGACTTGAGTCATATTGAAGTTTGGGATTGAACAAATATATTGGAAGTATTTTTTACAGGTTTTTGAAGAACTATTTTGCTCTAAATACAAATGGCACTCTGTCGAAATTTTTACAGAAATTATTGATACTTCAGATTTGTTATTTGATTTCACTTGAGTAAAAAAATAAATAAATAATTTAACACCTGTCAAAAGTGCTCACCACTGTAAAAAGAAATAAGAAAAGGTTTAAAATCTCTTATAGTGTATTTAATGGGTTATCAGTAGACGAAGTTGGGTAATTCATTAGGTATACTGCGAGATCATATTATGCCTTACGGAGGGGTAAGGTGTGACAAAAACTCTCCACCAATCACCATTAGATAACCACTTATTAAATCAATAAAAAGTGATAAATAAGACCAAAAAAATGACAAAACAATTCTGCCTTCTTCTTCCTTCAAACCAGCCAAAATTTTCTTCCATAACCCAACCTCCATGAAAGCTTCATTAAGCTCCAAATTCCACAAAATTCCTCCATAAACTCACTTACTCTCTTCATTAAAAATTGATCCTTGCAACTAGAACAAGCTTAGGGCAGCAATTAGAAGAAGAAATTTAAAAGATTAACAAGCTCAAGTTGGATCTCCATAGAGGTTAGTGTCCAATCTCTCTCTCTTTTTCTTAATTCATGTTTAAGAAGTTGAATTAAGTTGAAAATTTTAAGAAATTGAAAAGAAAGCCATTGGTGTACCCCATGATTTCAATTGCCATAGATGTGTTAGGAATTTAATGACTTTCTTTGAATTAAATTAGTATACAAGTTGCCATTGTTATGAATTTAACACTTATAACATTAAATTGTAAGTTAGTGATAGAATTGAGAATTTGAGAATTTAGGATTTTGAGTAAAATTGGGGTTTTGCTCATACAATGGTGTAGGGACATTTTAATGGTCAATTAATGACCATTTGGTAAGGTTAGAACATAATATAAAGTGAATTGAGGCATTGGATATTGAAATGGTTAGGCTGCCTTGTGTGGTGCATTCTGTACTCTTGGAGTCTAGTGTGTATGGACAGCTCTAAATAGACTTGGGTAACTCTAATTGGTTCAAGGCCAATTAGAGATGAAATTAGACACATAATGCAACATTTTTTATGAAGGAACCCTGCCTAGAAAATCACCATAAGTTGACCTAAAAACTGCCCCAATCCGGGTGACCAACATGCTATCCCTGGAAAATGACTAAATGAATAGTGTTTTTGGTCATACCTTAGTGTAAAAATGTCCAATTGACCTGAATTTATATCAATAGAAAGCTTAGAAAATTTAGAACAACTTTCATGAAGAACATAACTCTAAATTCTGACCAGAACTTAATGAAATTATCCATCAAAATCATGACACCAAAACTGCCAGAATTGATTTATGCCCAGAAATTCTGGAAAAATTTCAATCCGGCCAGTTGTGGTATTTAGGCCATAACTAGAGCTATAAAACTCCAAATGGAGTGATTCAAAAAGGGAATTAAACTAGACACATAAAAGAACAATAGAACAGTAAACATGGACCTTAAATTCTGGAAATTTGAAATAAAACTTAGAAGGCTAGGAATTGAGTTTGGCAACTAATGCCAACAAAAATAAAATTCAAAATGTGGTATATTGATGGACTTAGACTTAACAAATCTATTAGGTATTAAAAAGTCAACATTTGTGTGGAGTCAAGTGAATAGTGATCTCTAAACTACAAATATAAGTAATTAAATAATTAACTGTATGAAATGCCCTAGTATGCCTAGAATGATTGGTTTGAATAGGTTGACATGCCAATAGGGTTTTGTTAGCAGTACTGTATATTGCTTCACGCCATTCTGTGTTTTATGGCCTTTCGTGCCATTTTGTGATATAATAGCTTGTGGCTATTTTGATTATGTCGATTATACTTGGCCTTATGCCTAATGACTAATATGGCTTAATAGCCATTTTGTCGCACACCTGGTACACACTATGTGACCAATGTGTGAAGGCCCGAAGTACCTGATACCCAATGCCAGTTTACCTGTTTATCTAGTCCGGTTAAATTGCCTAGGTTACTTGGGCAATTAAATTAAGTTTAATAAATTATAACCAATTAATTAATATAAAAAGTACCAAAATAATAATATCACTAATAATTACCAAAAATTTAGTCTGTGTAAAATACTAATATACCTTCTGCATAATTATTTTATTTCAATTATTTTTATTTTATATTGGCACCATTAAGCAGTATTGCTAAGTGCATCGTTGTTTGTTATGCGTAGGTGCTGGAGACATGGAGCGAGAATCCAGCAGACCCCATACTGGGTGAGAGTCCGATCTGCTTAGAGTCCAGTGTTACTTCACATCTGCAGTGCATTGGTAGGACACTAGACTATATTTTATATTTTGTAAATTTGTAAATTTTTGTAATTAGATTTTCATCTTGCCATGTTCATTTGGAACTCATGTAAGTGTGTATTAATGTAATTATCTGTAAATTGTGTTCATAAATAAAATTTGAGTATTTATTTATAAATTGAGCTAGAGTATGATATGAATTGAATGAATGAAAAATTGAGAATTTGATGAGAAATGTTGAGATTATGTTGAATATTTGAAGTTGAGGATATGATAAATTATTTGGGAGTGTCTTTCACAGGTTTTAAAGAACTGTTTTTCCAATTTTCAGCCGGCACTCTCTCGGATTTTCTATAAAATTTGCGAAAAAATTTAAATTAATCAAAAATTGTAAATAAAGGACTTAAATGGTATAAATTTCATATAAAAGCCTTTTTAATTAATAAAAATAAGAACTGCAAATTTAATTGAATTAGGATATAATATGGTACTCCGGCACACTGTGTGGCATGCCTTGCTCGGCTATACTGTAGACGGGTAAGGGGTGTCACAATGGATGTGCGGAGGTATACCATAAAGAGCTTGAAAATTGGGCAATGCAAGTACTCGAGCTAAAACTAAAGCTTGCTTTAACTGATCAAAAGAAAACTGAGCTTGCTCGTTCCAAACAAAAGAATTTTTCTTTGTAAAATCTGTAAGGGGTTTAGCAAGCTACCCATAGCCTCTAATAAACCTTCTTTAGTACCTAGTAGGCCCCAAAAACCTTATCAATTGCTTCAAAGTAGTAGGTTCTTGCCAATTTTGAATAGCAGCAATCTTATTTGGATTAGTATGAACTCCATCTGCAGTAATTAGATGACCAAGATATTCTACTTTATCACATCCAAAAGAGCACTTGCTTTTTTTAGCCACCAATTGATGCATCCTCAAAACAGTCAATACTTATTGCAAATGCAAGATGTGATCTTCTTTATTAGAACTAGAGATGAGTATATCATCAAAGAAAACCAAAGTAAATTTTCAAAGAAATGGTTTAAAAACAACATTCATAAGACTTTGAAATGTGGAAGGAGTATTTGTCAACCCAAAAGGCATGACAAGGAACTCATAATGCCCTTCATGAGTCCTAAAAGTTGTTTTATGAACATCAACCGGATGCATTCTAATTTGCCAATATCCAGATTTAAGATCAATTTTAAAGAATACCTTGGCACTGCCCAACTCATCCAACAACTCCTTAATAATAGGGATAGGGAATTTATCTTTAATTGTGATATCATTTAAGGCTCTATAATTAATACACATTCTCCAAGAGCCATCCTTTTTCTTCACAAGGACCACTAGACTTGAAAAGGAACTGTGACTGGGTTGGATGATACTAGTTTGTAACATCTCGATGGTCATTTTTTCTATCACATCCTTCTGCATAACTGGGTATCTATATGGTCTAGCATTAACTGGCCCTGCCCCTTCCTTTAATGCAATTCAATGCTCATGTCCCCTAAATGGTGGTAAAGTTATTGGATCGTTAAATACATCAGCAAAATGATGTAATGTATCAATCAATTCTGGCCAAGATGTATTATTAGCAGATAAAGCATATAAGGAAGTAGAGTGTGTAATGGTAATAGGATTCCAATACTCCTAATGCCATATTAATTACATTGAAGCTAGCTCATGAAACTTATGGAGTTTCTGAAGTTGTTTTTTGGCAATTAATTCCAAACACTGTTGTTACTCTCCCTATAGTACATATGGTTGCCCCAAAATCTAGAACTTCATTCGCAATATTTGGAAATTCCATGTAATTTCCCCCAAAGTAGATAACCAGCTGGCGCCTAAAATCAGATCATAACTAGCAAGTGGTAAAATAAACACTTCAGCAACAAAATTCTATTTTTGCATTGTCCACTTGAATTCTTTACAAAAATGCTCACACTTTAGTTCTTGTCTATTAGCCACCTCAACCATAACTTCATTTACCTTAACCAAATCACAATCTGCCTTTTGAGCCACATGAGAATCAAGAAAATTATGTGTACTACCAATGTCCACAAAGATATGCAGCTTTTTTTTCCTGCAAAACCACATAACACTCATGGTTTGTGCACCTAGAGTACCTCTTATGGCATTTAAAGATAGTTGTAATTCCTTTTCTATCACAGGTTCTTCTTCCCATTCCACTACTGTATTCTCATCATCTTCTCCTCCATCCATCCTAATCTGCATTACAAAAGCTTACCTCTTAGCAAACTTATGTCTAGGAGTGAATTTCTCATCACACCAAAAGCACAGGCCTTTAAGTCTCTTCTCAATAATATCTTTACTAGTCAAATCTATAGGTTTTTTTTTCACAGGCCCTATAGATAACTTAGGAACATTGCGTGTAGGCAAAAACCCAGCTTGTTCCTTAAGAGCTAAAGTCTTAAGAGTAACAGTAAAATTACTAGCACCACTACTAAAGGCCATAGGACTTGCAGCTGAAGAGGAGTAATTAAATCTAGTCCTAGGCTGAATAGTAGCAACAGTTATCTCTTGTAGTTTTGCCAAAGCATATGATTCTACCAATTTTTGCGGCTTAAACATCCTAACAGGCATTTACAACTCATTAATTAGACCCGAAAGGAAAAAAACTAAGGGCTTGATCTTCTCTCACTCCAGCCTTAGGGTATAGGGCATCAAAAGTATCAAGTTAACGTTGCAAACTTTGAGTTTGTTTTAAGTTCTTTAATTCAGCTAGAGAATCATCAAAACCTTATTGCCCAAATCTTAACCTTAACTAACCCACATATTCTTGCCAATTATCATACCCCGCAGGTCCCTTCAATTTAATAAACCCTTGATGCCATAAAATAGCCTTACCCTGTAAATACAATACAACCAATTTCACCCTATTTTCAGCTAGTATGTTCACTACCTCAAAATAAAATTCAGTTTAAAAAGCCAGGTTTCAAGATCATTGCCATCAAATTTCAAAATTTTTAGTTTAGTATTACCCTAGGGTTGAGAAGTAAACCTATTATATTGTTGCCCTCCTATAGCTTAAACTTTATTGGCAGTCGCCAATTCATTATTCTGCAAACTCAACGTAGCTACCAAAGCTTTAAGTTCCATGATCACTTGATTATTGTGAGTTTCTGCCTCCTGCTGCAAGGTTGATTGGCATTACTCCTACCTTTGTTCAAAATCTTACAACATTGCAGTCATCTCTCACCTCCATTCCTTAGCTCTCGTTCCCTCTGCCATGGCCGAGGATCAATGCTCTAATGCCAATGATGCAAGTGAAAGAAAAAAAGAAAAAATATGAATAAAACTTGAGACAAAAAACCAGAAGAATCAGATTTAAAAAGAGAATTACAATTATCATCAAGCGTACATCTCATATAGACTCTTCTACTACTTATACAGAAAAAATCTGATTCTTTAGCTAATCTAACAAATTTATTTAACTAACCCAATCATTACAGAATGCATGTACAACTATTAAACAGATTAACAAATTCTTCCACCTTCCTTTAACGCATCATGTGCTAATCCACATCAGCAATTCTTCCTTGTAGCTCATCTTTGCAACAATTTCCTCCCTCAAGCAATTGCAAGCTGAGCATCACAAATGGAGACCTGATTAGTGTCTACTACCTCTCCATTTTTAGCTAATCCGCGGTGTGGTCTGGTTGGTTCATACGTCACTCCTAGCCTCCTCATTCACACATCTATTGTGCTATACTCCTTCCATAGATCTTCTTTTCGTGTGCGACAGTCCTTCATCAATGACAATCCTTCATGGGTTGTTTTTTTTTTGGGTCGAAAAAGAAAATTTCATGGATCTACTTGTTTGATTGAAAATGAAGTTGAACTTGGGTTCTTATTATCATGAATTTCTTGGGTTTGATTGTTTCCGTTTAATCTATGGATGAGTTTAATTGTTCCCGTTTGATCTAAGTTACGACTCTTTATGTTTGAATTGGACAGTAATTTATGGGTTTATAGAGGAGCAAGGTTTATAATTATTTTTTGGGTTTGTGTTTGAGTTGTTGGGAATTAATTTTTGTTGTCCTTGAATTTTTTTTATATTTTAATGTTTATTTTAATTAAAATAGTATATTTTTTTCAAATTTAAAAATTATAGAAACTAATATTTTATTGTTAAAAATAATATTTTATTAAATTAGGACTAATTTAGGCCCGAATGAAAAGTTTGAGGTTTATTTAATTAAAAAGTTCATTTTGGGCATACTTGATTTTCAATAAAAAAAAAATCAAGGACTTATTTAAACAGAAAGTTGTGGGTTTATTTTAGCTAAAATGGACTATTTGACATTAACAGAAAGTTGTGAATTTATTTGGTCCAAATTAATATGGACTTATTTGGACATAATAAAAAAGTTTAGAGACTTTTTTAAACTTATTATATATTTTTTATTATGTTAAAATCAATATAGCATGTACAAGTCAGCTTTTGATCAGAATTCCAATAAAATCTGGCCAAAAGAATTTTAATTGATTTAAATGGTGTTAATATAACTCTAAAATTTAAAGACATTTGGTGAAAATTAGCCCAATTATCAAGTTTTTTTTAAGTGCAACTGTTTTTTTAAACATAAAAGTAAATATCAAATATATCAAATATATGTGGATTATTCCAGCGTGGAGATTGAGGTAATCTAACGCGGTTCAACATAGTATCCGGTTCATGTACAAGACAAAGAGCCTATTTAGCATTGCTATTGAAACTCTTATTGAGAAAATTACCTTTTTAGATATATAATTAGAGAGTATTAAAAAATAATTTAAAATTAAATTTAATAAATTTTAGTCGTTAGAACATTAAAATAACAAAATAATTTTTTCTAAACTGTTTTTTTAATAATATTCAAAATGATACTTTTTTTTAGAAAAATAATTTTAGATTTTCAAACGCAATGCCTAACAGGGCAAAAGGCTGCCACCTCTGCCACTCAAGCACCGGATGCTACCCATAACCGTGTTCAACAAAGAGCTAAATCTTTTTATTTAAAAATTATAGTAAATAATTATTTTTTAAATAAAGTTATTATAATTAATATTTTGGAGCATAATATTTTTATTATAAAATATTATTTTTTAAATTTAAAATGTAACAATGTAAAATTTTGTAAATTTTATTTTAAAATTACTTCGGAAAGATTATAAATTAGTAATTGTACTTAAGCATTATTATTAGGAATTATTATTATTTATCTTTTTTATTTTATAGTTTTTATGTAAAAAATAAATAATTTATCGATAAAAATAAGGTTATACTAATTAATATTTTTATTGTAAAATATTATTTTTTAATTTAAAATTAAATTAAATTTTAATTTAAATAAAAAAGTTACAATATAAAATGTTATTAATTTTGTTTTAATAATTATTTTGAAAAAAAATAATATATTATTATTTTTTTTTCCTTGACTATTAATTTTACAAAATAATTAATATTTATTTCACAATATAGCAATTAAACTAAGGATCTCTATGTAACATTTAAGGTTGCTAAGCAAAGATAGGCATTTATTAAATTAATTAAACATATAATAAGTAAAATTAATATTGATCAAATGCACACATTAACTGATACAAACAATGTAACACTCCTATTTACATAGCCTGATATATTTCACTATTTCGGTGACCGGTGTCGGTCCGGACAATTAAGGGAATTAGAATCACACTTAAGACAACTATATAAGCCATAAACAAAAATAATTAGTAATTGTCAATTAGTTAAGTATAAATAAGAAAAACAGAACATAAGAAGTTAAATGAGCCAAGAGTCACAGCGATGGGTGACTTTCTCGGGAAGGATTGCGAATTCGATTTAAACTCAAATTTCGAACCGTAAAATGTGACGCCGCGGTCCTTAGGACTATTACGAACACAGTGGAAAAGAGAAAATCACGAAAAAGAATTTTTAAGCCAGTCAAATAATTAGGTCAGGGATCCGGAAGAAATATCAAATTATTTGCAAACCGGGTCGAACCGGCGAGGGGCAATTTGGTCAATTGACCCCGAGAGCTGACTCCTGACCTAACTGTCAAATAAAATCTAAGAAAAAAAAATTTCAGAATCAGGAATTAAATTAAAGAACTAATTGAAAAATAAATAGAAAAAAAAGAAAGAAAAAGTGAAAGAGGTGATGACCTCATGCATGATGTAATAAATATATAATTAATAAATTTAATTAATTTGATTTTTTGGTCTTTCATAAGACTAAAGGCATAAAGAAAAGAAAAAAAAAAACAAACAAAAAATCATTTTCTTCCTCAACTTCCGTCTCTCTCTCTCTCACCCTCTCCCTCACAAAATACTCCATGAAAGCTCATTTTTTGAGCTTGAAGAAATCAAACTTTAGCCATAGAAATTGCAAACCCCTTAATTAAAACTTGTTTTGACAACTAGAAAAAGAGATTGAGCAAGAAAGAAAAAAGAAAAGAAAGAAGAAATTGGGTTATTGAACTTCAAAGTTGAGGTAAGCTATTTACTTTGGAATTTTGAGTTTAATACATGTGTTTATGATTGAATGAACTTGGAAATATGCTTAAGTGAAAAGAAAATTTTTAATGAGGGACCAAAGTTGAATTTCAGCCAGCTAGGGTTTGATGGTGTATACATGTGTTTTGATTGAATTAGTAGAGTAGGTAAGCTTGAATGGGTTAAGGAAGCATGTTTATAGGTGTTTAATTAGCTAAATGCAACAAATGGCATAAACTAGGGTTTTGGCATCTAGGGTTTTGGAGCCAAAAATGTGAAAATTGGTCAAATGGTGTGTTTGACCTTGTTTGAGATGAAAAATGATCATTTGTGACCAATTGAGATGTGTTGGAAGTGTTAGAAGTGAGTTTAAATTCGGATTGAAAATGGCCATACTGCAGGCAGCAGGACTAAGGTCCCTTTGAGGGACTAAAAATGAAAATTTACAAGTCCAATTGGTATGAGACTAATTGGGAATGAAAATAGACACAAAATGGAACATTTTTTATTTAGGAATCATGCTCAAAAAGTGACCAAAACCTAATGAACAAATTGACCAAATCCGGATTTATGCAGTCTGACCTGTACAAAAATGACCAAATGAACAGTGTTTGTTCATTTGGCCATAACTTGGGCTAGGCAGGTCTAAATGACCTGAAATTTTACCAGTGGACATTTGAGGTATAGACCTAAAACTTTCATGAAGAACACACACCAAAATTATGCCATTAACCAAGTCATTTGGCCACCCAAATTTGATGACCTAAAACTGCCAGAACCAGTTTGGTGCCCAGAAATCTGGGTTAAGTCTAATCCGGCAGCCATGATTCAAATGGCTATAACTTGAGCTACAGAACTCCAAATAGAGTGATTCAAAAAGGAGAATAAAGTTAAGATAATAGGGAACATTTTCTGTGAAGAAAGTTTTGCCAAATTCTAACAGAAAAATGACCAATGGAACAGTGCAACTTAAGACACCAAAACTGAAAATTTGCAAATTTGCCTAAAAGACTTAGAATTTGAGTAAACAACCAAAACCAACAAATTTAGTAACCAAAATGTGGTATGTGGGTGAAGTTGGGATTCCCATACCTATTAAGCCTTAGAAAGTCAACAAATTGACTTAAATAGTATCGTGAATAGTAACCCCAAAACACAAATTTTAAAGAACGTCAAGTTTAGCACATTAGAGCTAGGTAAAAGTGAATTTAAATTTATTTTGAATTTATGCTAAGTTATGATACTAAAATACTGTGAAACTGTGTGTTTCAGTGAAAAAGAATACCGGGAAGGAACCCGAGGTGTCGAGTCAAGGCCAAAAGGCGACTCACATAAAATTTGTGCACAACGTAGAATTTCTGTAAATTTCTTCTGCATATTGTTTTGAATAATTTGAACTATTGAATTGTGACATTATTGTGACGAAATATTTATTATGCTTTTGATTTAAATTATTGAAAGTTATTTGTGTATATTTGAGATGGCATAAATGTTTAGTAAATTATTAAGATAAGTTTTGAAACCACAGTGTCATGACCATATATTTGAACATCTCACTAGCATGACTAGTGGGGGTAATCAGTTTCGAATTTTGATTCCTTCTCTGGCTGAAGTGTTGAGGTGTGTGCCAGTAAAAGAAGAAATTGAATGGATATCCATATATTTGAGCTAGCTGGCCTTGTGATGTGACTTCTCCTTAGCCTCTGGCTATTGAGATTATATTTGTTTTGAATGGCATGATATAACTGTGGGTTTTATGAAATTGGTTTTGATACTTTGAAATGAAATTGTTTGGATTAAAATCTCATAATTCATATTTTGTATTTAATTCTCATGTTTAGTCCAAATTTTGAATAAATGTGATTTAAATTTCGCATAAAGTTTATTTAAGTATGTTGTGCACTACTGAGTCCTAGTACTCAGCGATAGCTGTTATTGCTGTCGCAGATATAGAGACTAGAGGAGCAGTAGATTGAGCTGCTAAGGATTGAGAAGCTACCTGTTTTGAAGTTATCAGGTATATTTTATACCCTAACTGTAAAAATTTATTTTGATGTATGTAATATATGTAAAGGTATGGACATGTAAAACCGGTCTTGAGCAGTTTGTATAAAGTTTGTAATAAATTTTAGTTTGAATTTCTCTTAATGTAAATTTTTGTAATGATGTATATAAATTATTTTATCTTTAAAGAAATTTGAATGGAAGTATTTTGTTTTAAATTGAATGAAATTAATTAATGGTCTTTTGATGATTGTTGAATATTGGAAATTGTGGATTTGAATTTTTGGAGATTGATAAATGATGTTGAAATTGATTGGGATGATTGTGAAATTGAAGAAGTTGTTGAGACAAATTATTGGAAGTGTTTTTTTTCAGGTATTTGAAGAACTATTTTCTCAAAATACAGACGGCACTCTGCCGAAATTTCTATAAAATTTACGAAAAAATAAAATAGGCCAAAAATTTTAACTAGTTTTCAACATTAATTAAATATTTTAATACCTATTAGAAAATGCTCACCACTTATAAAAAGTAAGAAAATAATTTTAAAATCCCTTGTAGGGTACTTATTGAGTTATCGGTAGGTGAAGTTCGGTAGTTCATTAGGTATTCTACGGGATCATGTTATGCCTTACAGAGGGGTAAGGTGTGACATGTTTTAGTGGTATCAGAGCAAATTTTTGAAGTATGTTTTAACTTATGAATTTGTGTCTTTTCTTTGTTAAGTACAACTACTCAATGTCCTTATCTGTTACATACAGTGCATTACATCATAAATATGAACTAACAGAGGGAAATCTCCTTGTGTTATTTATTCAGGAGATACCCTAACTTCAGATTGAAATGGAAGAAGGAGATCGCTCAGTCGAGCAATCTATTGAAGCTGAGGCACAAGGGGAAGCCCCAGCTTTACAAAATGTCAGTGGATCAATAGCACCAGCCCCGCAAATGCTGCAGTTTTTTGCATAGTTTGCACAGCAGATGGCGGCAATGTTTCAATAAATGGCTGGGGGTATGCCGGCTCAAGCTCCACCCCAAACACCTGTGGTACAACCATTGTCTCCAACCAGACAGTATAACAAGTTATTAAAGTATGGAGCTACTGAATTCAAGGGTACAGTGGACCCTTTAAAGGCAGAGTAGTGGTTAGAGAGAATGGACAGAGTGTTTAAGAAGCTGCACTGCCAAGATGAGCTGAAATTTGAATACTCCGTGTCACTACTGTAAGGGGATGCATATGATTGGTGGAAGACCATCCCCCATAGCTTGGCTGAACCACCAATACTGACCTGGGATGACTTCATCAGAGAATTCAGACAAAAATACATCCTAGATGCATATGTGGATCAAAAGTTACAAGAATTTCTGAGTTTGAAACAAGGGAACAGATCAGTGGCAGAGTATGAGAGGGAGTTCTCCCGCTTAAGCCACTATGCTGGGAGTCTCCTTTCTACCAGCAAGGTAAGGTGCAAGAGATTTGAGATGGGTTTGAAGTCCAGTTTGAGGATGCAAGTAGTGGGATTCAGACACAGCAATTTTTCAGAACTCATGTCTCAAGCACTTGAGTTGGAGAGAATTGAAACAGAAGTGACCCCAATATAGGAAAAATCAGAGAAAGCTGAGAAATCAGAAAAAGATAAGGGGGAAAAGTCAGTAGAGCAAGGTCCTAGTGGTACCTCTGGAAAGAAGAAGAAATTTGGTGGACCTAGCAGAGGTCGAGGTGCAAGATTTGGAAGAGGCAGATTTTCTGGACAGATACCCCCTAGGTCTGGTCAACAGTCAAGTAGAGGTTTATATCCTGCCCGCCCCTGTGAGACTTATGGCAAGATTCATGGGGGAGAATGCTATTGGGCAACAGGAGCCTGTTTTAATTGTGGAGGCAAAGGCCATCTTGCTAAAGATTGCACTAGTACTCCTAGATTCGGTCCAGCTCCTAGGACTGCAGAAGGATCTATTCAGAGCCCTACTCCCAGAGGTTCACAATCAGTTGGCAGAGGTAGAGGCACTGCTTCAAGCAGTCAGGATACTAGTGGTCAGTCGGCACAAGGAAGTGCTTCAGTCAGAGTTTACACGATGAGACAGCGGGAAGAGGCTAAGACTTTTGATGTGGTAACCGGTACATTCTCTATCTCTGATCAAGATGTATTTGTGTTGTTTGATCCGGGTTCAACCCACTCATATGTTAGTGCTAGCATAGTCAGTTCACTTGCTGTTCCATGTGTCCAAATGGGTTTTGAAGTGCTAGTAACTAGTCCGTTAGGATAAGAGGTTCGGGTCAACAAAATTTATAGAGACTGTCCTTTGGTGATCCAAGGACATGTTTTTCTGTCAGATTTGATTAAAATGCCCTTCAGAGATTATGATATTATCTTGGGCATGGATTGGTTAGCTAGGCATCACGCCATGATTGACTGTAGACTGAAGACAGTCACTTTCGGTCTCCTTCTGTACGGTGATGTGGTAATACATGGGGAGAGGCATTTACTGCCATCAAACATCATTTCGGCTGCACTAGCCAGAAGAATGATCAGAAAGGGGTGTGAAGCATACTTGGCACATGTGATAGACACCCAAGTAGGGAGTCCGACACTAAGGGACATTCCTACTGTATGTGACTTTCCGGATGTGTTTCCTGATGAATTGCCAGGATTACCTCCAGAAAGAGAGGTGCAGTTTGAGATAGATGTTATGCCTGGTGTGGACCCAATCTCCATAACACCATATACAATGGCACCTGCAGAATTGAAAGAGTTGAAAGTGCTGTTGCAAGAGCTGCTTGACAAGGGCTTTATCCGCCCTAGTGTGTCACCTTGAGGAGCGCCGGTGTTGTTTGTAAAGAAGAAGGATGACACTCTCCACTTGTGTATTGATTATCGGCAGTTGAATAAGGTGACAATAAAGAATAGATATCCATTGCCCTGCATTGATGACTTGTTTGATCAGTTGAGGGGTGCAGCTGTGTTCTCCAAAATTGACCTGAGGTCAGGTTATTATCAGCTGAAAGTATAAGAGCAAAGCATTCCTAAAACTGCCTTTAGAACCCGCTATGGCCATTATGAGTTCTTGGTCATGCCATTCGGGTTGACTAATGCTCCGGTTGCTTTTATGGATCTGATGAACACTATATTCAGACCATACCTCGATCAGTTTGTTATGGTATTCATAGATGATATATTGGTCTATTCGAGGAGTGCAGAAGAGCATGATAGACATTTGTGGATTATACTACAGACTTTGAGGGAGAAACAGCTATATGCCAAATTGTCGAAATGTGAATTCTGGCTGAAAGAAATATCTTTCTTGGGGCATGTAGTATCAGTAGAGGGAATCAAGATAGATCCAAGTAAGATTGAAGCTGTCCTTAATTAGAGGCCACCCAGAAATATCACAGAGATTAGCAGTTTTCTGGGGTTAGCTAAATACTACCGTCGATTTGTGAAGGGATTTTCAATGTTGGCATCTCCATTGACCAAATTACTTCGAAAAGATGTGAAATTTCAGTGGACAGATAAATGCCAACAGAGTTTTGATGAATTGAAGAAATGTTTGACTGAGGCTCCAGTCCTGACTTTACCTACACCGGGTAAAGAATATACAATTTATATTGATCCTTCTCACAATGGGTTAGGCTGTGTGTTGATGCAAGATCGAAATGTCATTGCCTATGCATCACGCCAGCTGAAACCGCATGAGAGGAATTATCCAACACATAATTTGGAGCTTGCAGCTATTCTATTTGCTCTTAAGATCTAGAGACACTATTTATATGGGGAAAAGTGTTACATTTACACAGATCATAAGAGTTTGAAGTATTTGGGTGCCCAGAAAGAGCTAAATTTGAGACAGAGGAGATGGTTAGAGTTGATAAAAGACTATGATTGTCTGATAGACTATCAGCCAGCGAAAGCTAATGTAGTGGCTGACGCTTTAAGTCGCAAGACTATGGCAAGTCTACGGGTTACTCATTTGTCTATGGTACATGAGTTAAGATCATTACATGCCAGCTTAGAGATTAATGATGAGGGGCAGACAGCAGTTGCATGGCATGTACAGCCAGTGTTGATTGATCAGATCAGAATGGCTGCTCAGAATGATGAAAGGTATCAGAAGCTATTAGAAGAAGTCAAACAGGGCAAGAAACATGAGTTCTCAGTTAGAGATGACGGTCTACTGCTACACCAGGGCAAAATGTGTGTTCCTAATAATGTTGAGTTGAGACAGATCATTTTGAAGGAAGTACAAGAGTCTCCTTTTGCCATGCACCCTGGTGGCACAAAAATATATAGAGGGCGAAAGGAGCATTACTGGTGGATGGGTATGAAAAGAGATGTGGCAGAGTTTGTTTCTAAATGCCTAACTTGTCAGCAAGTGAAGGCAGAGCATCAAGTACCCGCTGGGTTATTACATCCACTACCAGTACCAGAATGGAAATGGGAGAGAATAACTATGGATTTTGTGATGGGACTTCTGAGGACACAGAAGAGTCATGATGCAGTATGGGTCATTGTTGACAGACTGACCAAGTCTGCTCATTTTCTGCCAGTTCGGATGGACTACAGTTTCGAAAGATTGGCCAAGTTGTACATTGATGAGATTGAGAGACTGCATGGAGTGCCAGTATCCATCGTATCTGACAGAGATCCTAGGTTCACTTCTAGATTCTGGGGTATTCTTCAGAGAGCCCTAGGAACTAGATTGAACTTCAGTACTGCATTCCACCCTCAGACAGATGGCCAATCTGAGAGAGTAATTCAGATCTTGGAGGACATGCTACGGGCTTATGTGATTGAGTTTGAGAGCAGTTGGGACATACACTTGCCTTTGATTGAGTTTGCTTACAACAACAGCTACCAATCAAGCATTGGGATGCCTCCATATGAAGCTTTGTATGGCAGAAAATGTAGAACCCCGTTATGTTGGGATGAGGTAGGTGAAAGGAAGATGATTAGGCCTGAAATTGTTCAGCAAACTGAGGAGAAAATCAGGGTGATCAGAGATCGCCTTAAGACTGCATCAGACCGTCAGAAGTCCTATGTTAATCTAAAGAGAAGGGATATTGAATATGCAGTGGGTGACAAAGTATTCCTCAAGGTTTCTCCCTGGAAGAGGATTATGAGATTTAGCAGAAAGGAGAAACTGAGTCCTCGTTTCATTGGGCCGTATGAGGTTCTGGAAAGAGTGGGTCCTTTGGCATATCGTTTGGCACTACCTCCAGAGTTAGAAAAGATATATAATGTCTTCCATGTGTCTATGTTGAGGAGGTATCGATCAGACCCATGTCATGTACTACCAGTAGAAGAAATTGAAGTGAATCTAGACCTCACATATGAAAAAGAACCCATAAAAATTCTGGCTTACGAGGTGAAGCAGCTACGGAACAAGCAAATACCATTAGTGAAAGTGTTGTGGAACCATCATTCGGGCCAAGAAGCTACTTGGGAACGAAAGGAGGACATGAGGAGACAGCACCCACAGCTGTTCAGAGATTGATACCAGGTAAAATTTCGAGACGAAATTTATTTTAAGGGGGGGAGAATTGTAACACCCCTATTTACATAGCCTGATATATTTCACTATTCTGGTGACCGGTGTCAGTCCGGACAATTAAGGGGATTAGAATCACACTTAAGACAACTATATAAGCCATAAACACAAATAATTAGTAATTGTCAATTAGTTAAGTATAAATAAGAAAAACAGAACATAAGAAATTAAATGAGCCGAGAGTCACAGTGATGGGTGACTTTCTCGGGAAGGATTGCGAAGTCGATTGAAACTCAAATTTTGAACCGTAAAATGTGATGTTGCGGTCCTTAGGACTATTACAAACACAATGGAAAAGAGAAAATCACGAAAAAGAATTGTTAAGCCAGTCAAATAATTAGGTCAAGGATTCGAAAGAAATATCGAATTATTTGCAAACCGGGTTGAACCGACGAGGGGCAATTTAGTCAATTGACCCCAAGAGCTGACTCCTGACCTAACTGTCAAATAAAATCGAAGAAAAGAAAATTTCAGAATCGGAAATTAAATTAAAGAACTAATTGAAAAATAAATAGAAAAAAAAAAAGAAAGAAAAAGTGAAAGAGGTGATGACATCATGCATGACCTCATGCATGATGCAATAAATATATAATTAATAAATTTAATTAATTTGATTTTTTGGTCTTCCATAAGACTAAAAGCATAAAGAAAAGAAAAAAAAAACAAACAAAAAAATCATCTTCTTCCTCAACTTTCGTCTCTCTCTCTCTCACCCTCTCCCTCACAAAATACTCCATGAAAGCTCATTTTTTGAGCTTGAAGAAATCAAACTTTAGCCATAGAAATTGCAAGCCCCTTAATTAAAACTTGTTTTGACAACTAGAAGAGGAGATTGAGCAAGAAAGAAAAAAGAAAACAAACAAGAAATTGGGTTATTGAACTTCAAAGTTGAGGTAAGCTATTTACTTTGGAATTTTGAGTTTAATACATGTGTTTATGATTGAATGAACTTAGAAATATGCTTAAATGAAAAGAAAATTTTTGTTGAGGGACCAAAGTTAAATTTCAGCCAGCTAGGGTTTGATGGTGTATACATGTATTTTGATTGAATTAGTAGAGTAAGTAAGCTTGAATGGGTTAAGGAAGCATGTTTATAGGTGTTTAATTAGCTAAATGCAACAAATGGCATGAACTAGGATTTTGGCATCTAGGGTTTTGGAGCCAAAAATGTGAAAATCAGTCAAATGGTGTGTTTGACCTTGTTTGAGATGAAAAATAGTCATTTGTGACCAATTGAGATGTGTTAGAAGTGAGTTTAAATTCGGATTGAAAATGGCCATGCTCCAGGCAGCAAAACCAAGGTCCCTTTGAGGGATCAAAACTGAAAATTTACAAGTCCAATTGGTATGAGACCAATTGGGAATGAAAATAGACACAAAATGGAACATTTTTTATTTAGGAATCATGCCCAAAAAGTGACCAAAACCTAGTGAACAAATTGACCAAATCCGGATTTATGCAGTCTGACCTGTACAAAAATGACCAAATGAACAGTGTTTGTTCATTGGCCATAACTTGGGCTAAGCAGGTCTAAATGACCTGAAATTTTACCAGTGGACAGTTGAGGTATAGACCTAAAACTTTTATGAAGAATACAAACCCAAATTATGCCATTAACCAAGTCATTTGGCCACCCAAATTTGGTGACCTAAAACTGCCAGAACCAGTTTGGTGCCTAGAAATCTGGGTTAAGTCCAATCCGACAGCCATGATTCAAATGGCTATAACTTGAGTTACAAAACTCCAAATGGAGTGATTCAAAAAGGAGAATAAAGTTAAGATAATAGGAAACATTTTCTATGAAGAAAGTTTTGCCAAATTCTAACAGAAAAATGACCAATGGAACAGTGCAACTTAAGACACCAAAACTGAAAATTTGCAAATTTGCCTAAAAGACTTAGAATTTGAGAAAACAATCAAAACCAACAAATTTAGTAACCAAAATGTGGTATGTGGGTGAAGTTGAGATTCCCATACCTATTAAGCCTTAGAAAGTCAACAAATTGACTTAAATAGTATCGTGAATAGTAACCCCAAAACACAAATTTTAAAGAACGTCAAGTTTAGCACATTAGAGCTAGGTAAAAGTGAATTTAAATTTATTTTGAATTTATGCTAAGTTATGATACTAAAATACTGTGAAACTGTGTGTTTCAGTGAAAAAGAATACCGGGAAGGAATCCGAGGTGTTGAGTCAAGGCCAAAAGGCGACTCACATAAAGTTTGTGCACAATGTAGAATTTCTGTAAATTTCTTCTACATATTGTTTTGAATAATTTGAACTATTGAATTGTGACATTATTGTGACGAAATATTTATTATGCTTTTGATTTAAATTGTTGAAAGTTATTTGTGTATATTTGAGATGGCATAAATGTTTAGTAAATTATTAAGATAAGTTTTGAAACCACATTGTCATGACCATATATTTGAACACCTCACTAGCATGACTAGTGGGGGTAATCAGTTTCGAATTTTGATTCCTTCTCTGTCTGAAGTGTTGAGGTGTGTGCTAGTAAAAGAAGAAATTGAATGGATATCTATATATTTGAGCTAGCTAGCCTTGTGATGTGACTTCTCCTTAGCCTCTGGCTATTGAGATTATATTTGTTTTGAATGGCATGATATAACTGTGGGTTTTATGAAATTGGTTTTGATACTTCGAAATGAAATTGTTTGGATTAAAATCTCATAATTCATGTTTTGTATTTAATTCTCATGCTTAGTCCAAATTTTGAATAAATGTGATTTAAATTCCGCATAAAGTTTATTTTAGTATGTTGTGCACCACTGAGTCCTAGTACTCAGCGATAGCTATTATTGCTGTTGTAGATATAGAGACTAGAGGAGCAGCAGATTGAGCTGCTGAGGATTGAGGAGCTACCTGCTTTAAAGTTATCTGGTATATTTTATACCATGACTGTAAAAATTTATTTTGATATATGTAATGTATGTAAAGGTATGGACATGTAAAACTGGTCTTGAGCAGTTTGCATAAAGTTTGCAATAAATTTTAGTTTGAATTTCTCTTAATATAAATTTTTGCAATGATGTATATAAATTGTTTTATCTTTAATGAAATATGAATGGAAGTATTTTGCTTTAAATTGAATGAAATTAATTAATGGTATTTTGATGATTGTTGAATATTGGAAATTGTGGATTTGAATTTTTGGAGATTGATAAATGATGTTGAAATTGATTAGGATGATTGTGAAATTGAAGAAGTTGTTGAGACAAATTATTGGAAGTGCTTTTTTTCTGATATTTGAAGAACTGTTTTCTCAAAATACAGATGGCACTCTGCCGAAATTTCTATAAAATTTGCAGAAAAATAAAATGGGCTAAAAATTTTAATTAGTTTTCAACTTTAATTAAATGTTTTAATACCTATTAGAAAATGCTTATCACATATAAAAAGTAAGAAAATGATTTTAAAATCCCTTGTAGAGTACTTAATGAGTTATTAGTAGGTAAAGTTCGGTAGTTCATTAAGTATTATACGGGATCATGTTATGCCTTACAGAGGGGTAAGGTGTGACAAATAAGGCTTTCGGATCCAATTCAGTCATTAAATGGTTAAGATTCAATTGGGATCAAATCTTAATTTAACAAGTATATTATGAAATAAATATTAATTATTTCATAAAATTAATAATTAAGGAAAAAATAATAAAAATGCTTAATTACAGTTAGTAATTAATTATTTTTTAAATAATTATTAAAACAAAATTAATAAGATTTTGTATTGTAGCTTCTTATTTAATTTAGAATTCAATTTAACTTTTCAAAAAATAATATTTTATAATAAAAATACTATGGTCTAAAATATTAATTATTATAACGTTATTTTCATCAATAAATTATTTATTTTTTTAAAAAAATATGAAATAAAAGAAAATTAACAAATAATTATTCTTAATAATAATGCTTAATTACATTTTATTATCTTTTTACTAATTGTTTTATTTTATAATTTTTAGATAAAATGATTTAGCTCTTTGTTAGACGCCACCATAATAGCATCTAGTGCTTAAATGGCAGCCTTTATATAATGTGCGACCCATTGATTGGATGTTACTTTGAATCGCGTCTGGTTACCCCACTTCTTCACGTTGGAATAATTCACCCTTATTTAGTATTACCACCTTCAAACTAATACCAAAATGATGTTTTAATTTTTTAGTCACACTATAAAAGCCCTACTCTTTCAAAAATTTTCTAGCTCTGTCCTCTCCATTTCATTTGTGTCAGTGTGTGGATGCAACGAAGAAACAACTAAGTATTATTTTTTTCCTCGAATTTTTTTTTGCCTAAACTTGCCCAAATCCAGAGACGAAGGTAACGATGGCCAAGGGAGGCACTGATTCCCCTTGAAATTTTGAAAAAGTTTGAGAGCATATTAGTAATTTAACTCCCTAATCCTAAAAACTTTTTTAAATAGCTACATCACTTACATGTCTACAGCTCTGCCGACAAAGAAAACCCATTTTCTTTGCAATTTCTCTCTTTTACCTCATCTCACTCCTTCCTTCTTTCTACTCTACAGTTTCTTGGATTATTAGGCTAGCTCTATATATAAGTCCTAACTCTTAAATCCACTTTAACTCTATAATTTTTATTTTATTTATTTAATTTTTGTCCTTTTTTTTATAAAATCTATTTTTTTTTCTTTCCTACTTTATATAATTTTTTTTTTTGCGTGTGTATGATCAATCAAAGAAGGAGGCCATAGAATAATAGATAGCAAATTTAAAAATAGATTTGATTTTTTTTATTATTATTATTATTAATTTTTCTTTCTATTGGTTAAATATTGTTTGACAATTCTAATTGGGCAATTAAATCCTTATAATGAAATTCAGTTGGGCAATTCCCTTTTTTTTCAAGCAATTTGCAATTAAAAAAATGATAATAATGCATTAGAAAATCTATCATTTTATTCATTATTTTGTTGTAAGTTGATACTTAAAAATAGACATATATAGATAAATAGATGTATTAATATTATTTGCTATTATTTTATAGAAAATATTAGATGGAGTATAAATTTGAAGTTTTGACCTGCAATCAAAATTTAATTAATAAAAAAAGTATACATTTAAAATAAATATATCAAAGAAGTTATAAGACTTAACTAGTTATTTCATTAATTATTTATAATGTATGTCCAATCTTAAAATCTTTACTATAAAAGAAATGTAAAAATTATAAAATATCCTTGTCCTTTAGTTTAATAATAAAAATTACTCATTGTATTCATTGATATTGTTATCTCTTTTTAATAAAAATTACTCATTGTATTCATTGATATTGTTATCTCTTTTCTATATAAATCTTTTATATATTTTATTTGATAAAATTTATTTCATAGTTGCATTGATATTGTTATCTCAATTTTATATAAATATTGACTATTTTTTTTTTTTATAGGTATAGAGTGATTTTTAAAAGAAAATCAAACACTGCAAAATCATCATCATTAATCAATCAACCTGTTCAACCAGCACCGCCTAAGCAGGTGACTGTTGAGGAAGTTGAGGTCGATATAGAAAATATTCCTTCTGATCCAAGACTGCAACCTAACATAATGAGCTATCCATCTGATATTAGGAATCAGGTACGCAGAGCTTACTTACTTAAAAGTCCACGTCAACTATGCCATCATAAATTTCCTCAAAAGGTAGATGAAACTCAAAAATGGAGATTTATTACATCTTGGTTTGATGAATTTAGTAGTTGGATGGAATATAGTATTGAAAAAGATGCTGCATATTGTTTATATTTTTATCTTTTTGCAACTGGGCATAGTGAAAGAGGTCATGATGGTTTTGTATCTGAAGGTTTTATTAATTGGCGAAAGAAAGAAAGAATGAGAGAACATATAGGAGACCATAATAGTGATCATAATAAATGCCGGTTAGCTTGTGAAGATTTGATGAACCAAGCTCAACATATTGAAGTTTCTTTTTCAAAACAATCAGAATAGTTAAAAATTGAGTTTCATTGTAGGTTAAATGCATCAATCATATGTCTTCGTTATTTGTTGATGCAAGGATTGGCTTTTCGAGGGAATGATGAGTTTGAAAATTTATTAAATCAAGGAAATTTCTTGAATTATTAAAAGTTCTAACTTCATGTAATGAAGAAATTAATAATGTTGTGTTGAAGAATGCTCCCGACAATCTCATACTCACATCTCCTGATATTCAAAAAGATATCATTAATGCAGCTGTAAACGAGACAACAATGGCTATCATTACAGATTTGGGAGATGATTTGTTTTCTATTTTAGTTGATAAATGTCGAGATGTATCAGTTAAAGAGCAAATGGGATGTGTCATTGAAAGATTTATTGGTCTTGTGCATGTCTATAATACAAGTGTGGCATCTCTTAAAAAAGATATTGAGTCTTTGCTTTCTACTTATGGCTTGAGCCTATCTAGTTTGAGAGTTCAAGGCTATGATGGAGCTAGTAATGTGTGAGGCGAATTTAATGGCCATAAAAGTTTGATTTTGAAGGAAAATTCTAGTGCTTATTATGTCTATTGTTTTGCTCATCAACTCCAACTCACCCTTATTGCTATTGCTAAAAAGCATTCAAGTATAAGTTTTTTTTTTTTTTTCAATATTGTTACTTGTTTGGTCAATGTTATTGAAGGTTCATGTAAACGCAGAGATATAATTCGAGAAAATCAAATAGAGAAAGTGTTTGAAGGGATTGCAAAAGGTGAAATAAGAACCAGACAATGTCTAAATGAAGAAATGACATTGAAGAGACAGGGAGATACTCGTTGGAGTTCTCATTATGGTACGCTTATTAATTTGATGCATTTATTTCCTTTTGTTATTGATGTTCTTGAGTATATTGAAGAAAATGATAAAGATGATCCATAAAGGGCTGAAGCAATTGATTTGCTAGATATTATGAATCGATTTGAATTTGTCTTTGTGTTACATCTTATGAAAAAGATTTTGGGAATCATATATGAATTATCACCAGTTTTATAGAGGAGGGATTAAGATATTGTAAATGCTATGAATCTGGTTGAAGTCTCAAAATATTGTTTGCAAGTGATAAGAGAAAATGTTTGGGAATCTTTGTTACTTGAGGTATTGGAATTTTGAGATAAATATAATATAGTTGTATTAGATATAGAGGATGTCTATGTAGCTAGAGGGAGACGAAGGCATAGAAGTGAAGAAATGACAAATCTTCATCACTATCGTGTTGAGTTATTTTATTCTGTGATTTATATGCAGTTTCAAAAACTTAAAAATCAATTTGATGAAGTGAATACAAATTTGCTTTTATGGATGACATGTCTTAATCCTAAGGACTCATTTTTTTGCATTTGATATGGGCAAATTGATTCAACTCGCAAAATTTTATCCATGTGAATTTTCTCCAGTTGTTTTAATCGAACTAGAATCTCAACTTGAGAACTTTGTCTTTCATATGCGCATAGATAAGAAATTTTCTAAAGTGAGTGGAATTGAAGGTCTTGCTGAGAAGATGTTTGCTACAAGAAAGCATATTATTTTTTCTTTCATGTATTTGTTGGTCAAATTATCATTAATCTTGCTAGTTGCTATAGCCACAATAGAAAAAGCTTTTTCTGCAATGAATATCATTAAAAGTTTACTTCATAATAGAATAGGAGACGAGCTACTAAATGATTGTTTGGTGACGTACATTGAAAGAGATGCATTTACAAGTATTGACAATGAAGTTATTATAAATAGATTTCAGTTAATGAAAAATAGACAAAGATTATTATAATTTAATTGTAACAAATTATTAATATTTTCTAAGCAATCTTCTTGTCAATTCATATTTGTTTATATATATTATTTTTATAAATTACATATTTTAATTGAATATCCTCAGTTGAATTCCTGGCTTCGTCATTACCTAAACCTGCTATACCATAAATTTAAGATATAAGATGCGTAGTGGTATTCATCTATTAAATACATGAGTCTCACATGTTTCTATCTTGGATCTATAATAAATCGAATTTAAATAAGAATCTTTTCCTTTTTCCTCGTGCAAAAATAGTTTGATATGTCAATGGTCTGGGTTATTCCACAATAGGATTCTCCGCCAAGACAACATCCTCAAGCATTCCAACCACCATATGTAAGCATTGACATTCTCACCTTGTGGCTTTTAAAATTCTATGTGGATGCATGCATTGTCCCTGTGTGAATTAGATGTTGTCGTTTATGATATAGATTTATGCTTATTTGTTGGAAAAGCTTATTTGGTACTTGTTAGAGTAGTGATGATAAAATTTTTTTTTTTAAGTTAAATTTAATTATTACATTTTAAAAAACTAATAATTTAATTGGATGTCTAAAAATTAAAAATATATATTTTATTGATATTTTTGCTTTTCCCAGATTAATATTTTTAATGATATAAATATATTTAACTGCTAATATTTTTTAAATGAATATTAACTGCTAAATAAATATTTATTGCTAATTAAGCAAAATATAATGTCATCACTCAACTCAACTCAACTAAACCTTTATCCCAAAAAATTTGGGGTCGGCTATATGGATTCATTTTCTCCACTTTAAACGATTTTGGGTTAAATCCTCATAAATGTGTAATGCTTCTAGGTCACGTTGTACTAGTCTCCTCCAAGTCAATTTAGGTCTACCTTTTTTTTTTCTTTCTATCATCTAACCTAATTTGCTCTACCTGTCTAACTGGAACCTCCGTATGTCTACGCTTCACATTAACAATCACCTTAATCTCCCTTCTCTCAACTTATCCTCAATTGACACCACTCTTACATTTTCTCTAATACTCTTATTACTTATTATGGATTTTATAGTATGGTCACTCATCCACCTTAACATTCTCGTCTCCGCAACTCTTATTTTAGACGCATACGACTCATTCAGTGCCCAACACTTACTACCATATAACATAGCTAGTCGTATGGTAAAATTTTCCTTTCAACTTATTGGGAATCTTGCGATCACATAAAACTGCCGTGGCACGTCTCCACTTCAACCATCCGGTTTTAATCCTATGACTAACATCCTCCTCACATTCCCTGTCTACTTGAAAGACTCCTCACATCCCCTATCTACTTGAAAGACTGAGCCAAGATATTTAAAGTAATTACTTTGAAACAGTACCACTCCATCCAAACTAAATTCTTTCCCATTTTAAATATTAAAATATAATGTCATAACATTTAAAAAAATAATTTTTGCACCCAATTTTTATAACAAACTGAAATTGATTGTTATTAATTGAAATCAATTATTATTAACAATTGGTTTTGTAATCGATTTATAATTTTAATTTTTTTAAGAAAATAATTAATTTTTAAAAATTTAACTATCAATTTTTGAATCAACAGTTAATCAATATTAAAAAAATATTAAATATACAACAAATAGCAACTGATTGAAAAATTAATTCTTAAAATTAATTATTATATTTAACAATTTTATTAAAATATAAAAATACTCCTAACCGTATAAATGTTTATAATTAAATGAAAAATATTTGTTTAAAAAACGATTTACATTATTTTCTGGGAAACAAAATTAGCCCTCAAATTCAAATTCCTTTGTCTGCTCACTCACATCCCCTCTATCTTGTGCTAATAGTGCGTCTCACTGCTGCTGAAGCTCCAGAGGCCAGCCTGCTAATTGAAGCTCCGACGGCGGCGACAGTTCTAAGGTACTCTCTCTCAATCTCTCTCTCACAATCTCTCTCTCATTGAATCTGCTTAATTCATACGTATGCTCCGGTAGACTTGGTGGCTTTGGTTTGTGGTTTCCGATCCATCAAAGTCTCTTCAATTATGGTTTTAAAACATAGATTCAATTTACATTGCTACAAGGCTATGAAATGATGAGTAAACTTTGATAGGATTTTAGAATTTTGATTTATAGATGGTGAGAAAGCTTTAAGCTTGTGTAGCATTTGAGAATAGAAACACAATTGTTAAAGATTTCGCTTGAACAGGAAAGAAGGCAACTCGGCTTCAGATAGAGGGGGATGGCTCAGTTCTCTTGCGTGTCACTCACTCCAACATCAAGACTTTCTCCCCCAGTGTTCGCTTCTCCCTTCAGGTTTTCCATTATTGCTATTTTATTTCTTGTTCTTTTTTCATATTATTATTATTTACTGTCAATTTGATTCTTTTTTCAACAAAAATTTAGTCTTCAGTGGAATCTGTGAAAGAGAAACTGTGGAGGAAATGTGGGACATCAGTTAATTCAATGTCCCTGGAGCTTTATGATGAAACTAACTCCAAAATTTCTGATTTAACTGATGATTCCAGACCCCTTGGTTTTTATTCTCTTCTTGATGGTTTTGTCTCTCTCATTCTCATCTATTTCCATTTGTGTTAAATTTTGTTTTTGAATTGTCTATGTGATTGTTTCTGAAATAGCTCATTATCCTAATTTTAGTATTGGTGTCAATCAAGTTTCTTAGTTTATTATTATTATTATTATTTTATTTTTTTTTTAAGGTTTTGGCTACATGTAATAGATCTTGACCCTTCATCAGTAACCTTGGGTGGGTGGCTTGAAGACATTTCATTGGTGGAGAAATATACAATTTCAGAAGAGGCCTATGATAAACGCAGTGGTGAGTTTTGAAAACAATCTATTGGATAGTAATGGATATTTTCTTCTCTTGTTGTTTTTATAGAAATATGTGGTGAAGATTTAGTGACAAAATTGAGTTTAAGTGAAATGGATTACCTTGGTGATTTCAAGTAATAATTACAGATCTTATGGCTTAGGTGGGCTAGATTGTTTCTTTACATTGGGCTATTGTAGCTATGTTGCTCTACACTTCGATTGATTTTGAAATCTATATTTTTTTTTTAACTCGATGCTTTTATCTTGACTCCATGCTACGTCTTTTTCTTTGTGTTCCTCTCATGGTTTTGATATTCTAAAACTCAACAAATGTACTTATCATGAAATGCTCTGATTCCTTTCTATTCAAATAATTCATAGGCATAAGGAAGTGTTGCAAATAGTTGTGATTGGAAACAGCAATTTATGTTTAACTTGCTAGCAAATTTATTAGTTTGTGTTTTCAGGCACTTTCAGAAAATTTAAAGAGAAATTGGTCTCTCAAAAATCCATCTGCCTTTGAGGCTAAGGTAAGCATTCTGCGATTGGAGTTTTTCCTTGCTTTGAGGAGCTTTACTGCATTTCTCGTCATCTTATATGAAATTCTAGAAAAAGGGCAAAATCTAAGAGATGTTGTACTCACTTTTATTTGATTCATCTTTCATTCACAGATAACTGACAACCGCATGGAAGACTTGTGTGCAAATATGAAGGTTAGTAATTCTCTTTGTATTTATTTCTTGGTGTTTATAGTTTTGGGAACTGTTAATTTGGTGTGTTCATTTGTTTTTCTCTTTCCATTTCCCCATTCTTGATTCTTGAATAATTAGGTGGGAGACAGATGTGAGGTTGAACCACAAGAGAAAAGAGGGCTTCTCAAATTTGTTGGCAGAGCAGAATCTCTTGCATTAGGTTTTTGGGTTGGAGTTCAATATGATGAACCATTGGGGAAACATGATGGCATGCATGTACATTAATCAATCTCATTAAAATTTTCCAAATATTCTTCTTTGCTTTATTTTCTTGAATTTTGCTTTATATGAATGCCTTATATAAGATTGATGTTGTTTATTGATCATAGTTGTACTGACAAAAAATCTACTACAGTTAAACCATTCTTATGTGTAAGCGAGAAGGTTAAGACCAAATTTAAGGGTTGAGGTCATAGTACTGATGTCATGTTATTCTCTGGCTCATTATTTGTATATCATAAGATGACCTTTTTTTGGTTATATCATACTGATATCATGTGGTTCAGTTTACCAATGACATTAAAAAACAATATTATATCTTCCATCACACTAATAGAGGATTTTTTTTTCTCTGGATATCATTAAAGTGGGTCATAAGGGAACAGGGATTTTAATATGCAGAACATGAGTGTGCTGAGCCATGGAATTAATTTGCATATGCAGCGAGTCTGTCCTGTTAACTGTTAACAAAATTGATATTCATAGTTTGGCCTTATTCTGAACTTGTCTAGTCATCTTGACCAAAAGTCTTATTTTGTTGTGGGATTTTAGTACTCGTGCCTAGTGAATGCTTCTTGCTGGTTGCTTAAATTGTCCTAGTGCCGCTAATGAGCTTTAGCTTAATGGTACTAGAGTCATCTCCATTTTTATTATTTGTTTCATTATCATGTTTTAGGGTGAAAGGAGTTCACTACTTTGACTGCCCTCCACTTAATGGTGCAATGATTAGGCCTGACAAAGTAAAGGTTTGTAGAAAACTGTGTTCTCATTCTACTTGAATGTTGAAACTCTTGCATTTGCTAGTGAATGTATCAAAATGCAGAGCACTTTACAGTCTGATACCATAGTGAATCAGATGGGATGGTTTTCTTTATATTCCAAGTCTAGAGATATTGACCATTAGTTTGAAGGTTGCAAAGATATGGGACATAGAGTACTAAGGACACTCTCTTTACACTTGGAAGTGTGTGATGTGGGGGGTTTGTCTTAAAGCCTTTAGCTGGTTGAGTCCTACTAGCATAGTTGTTAAACACGCATGGATCTGGAAAGTTTCAGCACTGCAAGTTGTTCGTAACAAGAAGCATGTTCACTTTGGAAAATGGTGTAAGATGCTATTAAGGATTCTTAGAAGTAATAGAGTGTGAACATATCCAGTGTGCTGTGTGCGTGCAAAAGGAAAATTGGTGATCAACTCGAGGATTATTGACAGTTATGGTTTCCTCTTTAAAACAGATCATTTCAGTACCCATTTGGTATCTATGTTGTTTTTTGTTTTTTCTTTTAGTTCAGTTGTCAAAGAAAATTATATTTTTATTTTTTCTTTTGTTTCATGATGCCTAAAAAGTGAAAAATAGGTTGCTGCAAGTGAAAAACACAGAAAGTGGCTTTTTTATGTGTTTCATCAATAATTTTTCTAGACACAACTTTTTAGTATTAGACAACAACAACCAAAAACAAAAAGCATAATTGATATCAAACAGGTTTGTGTTTTCTGTTTTGTTTTGTCGCTTCTAGCTCCTTCCAAGGGGTTTGGTGATCGGTGAATTCTTTATTCCCATTGTTTTCGATAAACTTTCATTTTGTTTTTGGTTCATTTGAATATGTTCATTTGCAGGTTATAATTTTGAGGTCATTGATTCTTTTTGTTTCTTTTGATAATAATTCACTGTGTGCAAGGCTTTGTGGGGATACCGTATGGAAAAAAAATCTGTGTTTTTTTTGAAGTAAATTTAAATTTTGAGAAAAGAACTTAACTGCCACAGTTTCTTTGTTGTTTACACTGCAAAAATACAAGAAACTGAGTTTTAAGGTGCCTGATTGGCATTTGTTGTTGCTAGTTTTGGGACTTATTCCAATTGCAAGAAACTGAGCTTTAAGGTACCTTTTGGAACTTCGTCCCAATCTTTTAGTGCAAATTTAGCCCCTTATTTTTTTTTTGGATGACGATGTTGTTGACTAGACTAGGGGATCACAGTGAAGTTAATCATTCATTATAAGCTCAACGTAGGTCAACATATATCGCCTTATCATTTGAGTTGACAGTTTTGCCCTTAGCTAGTCATACTTATTACAAATGTTTTTGCCACTGTTACTGACATGAGAAAACATATTCATTCTAAGAATATTAATAAGTCAACTCTGTTGAAATCATCACCTTCAGCTATAAGAAATAATCATACCCTCATTCTCCATGCCTTTGATATGCTGATATATTCATTTAATTCCATGACTTTTGAATGACATTTTTGTGGCAAACAAGACGTGTCCCTATTGTGGCAATTCTTTTGCCATCTATAGCATATTCTACAAAATATAAATAATTTTCCTCTTCCTTGAAATTAATAGAAGTTCCTGTCATGATCATGCGAGGAAATCTCAGCTCAATGGCCTCTGTATTTTTTTTTTGGTGGGGGCAAATTTTTGACCTAGTACTGCTTGATTTCTTTGTGGATCTGGATTATATTAGTTTCCAGGTTGTTGACTTTCCAGAAAGAGATCCCTTCGAGAAGGAAGAAATATAAACTAGAGAAGGCAAAATTGTATGTCCTCTTCTTGTATGCTTTTAAAAATAAAATTATTTTTTAGTCAGATTGATATGATTATGCACCATTTTTTGGGTTAATGCAGGTTTGTGAGCAATGTTTTGAATCTTAATAGTTAGAAGATGCTGAGTTACTATATATATATAGTAAGGTTAGGCTCCCAGTCTAGTGTCAGGGCATACCACTTCTCTTAGTAAGGGATCACAATAGAGTTTATAAATCACTCACTAAGAAGGACAGTTGGCAGTACTTGAATTATCAATCTAATGGGAGCGCTGCTTGAGTAATTATTAACTAAACCAACTCTCACTGGCAGTATGTTTTGTTAGGCAATGCTCAGTATTTTAATTACTATATCTATGTATTATATGAAGAAGGCAGACTACACAACCAATTGCATTGGTTGAGGCTGATGTGATAACAATAATAATGATAATTTGGGAGGTGCAGTTGCAAAATTATAGGGCAGGGAGAAATGAATTTTCAGATTCATACATTGGAAGCAAAAGCTAGGCAGGAAGCTCATCTATCTTCACAACGGATGAGTCCCCAACTTTTTGGAAGATGACTATTCGGTCGTTAGGCTTAAGTAATCCCACAGATATACCATGATCAAGGGCAATTTTCAATCCAGATTCTTCAGTAGAAGCACCTGAAGTTTCCTGCAAGCAAACCAGAACAAAAGCTGAATATAACATAAAATATAGAAAAAAAAATTTTAATAAGTTTTTTGGTATCTTACTATGGATTTCAATTATGAAAGTATTATTTTATTATTTTTAAGTATTGGGGATGTGAATTACATTGGTGAGATATGAATGTTACTGTTCATTTCTAGCAAGCTTCACCTTTTTCTTAATTTGCTATATTACACATTAGTCCTGTAACTATTGAGCAGGTTTACCTTTTAGTCATTTCCCTAATTGAACAAAATTTTGACATCTCATGGTCTAACCTTTTCAAGGTTTTAAAAATTTTAAAAATTTAAATAATAAAAGTTTGTTCAATTAAAAATCATGGAATGAAGTATCCAACATTTTAACTGAATAAGCACTTGTTTTACACTTACCAAGGATTTTTCAAATTTTGCTCTGTCATTTTTCTTTGTACCCACCAAGGTTAAATGAACAATTTCCAAGCAACCCAAAATGGCAAAGAAATGAAACTATTCTTAACAGATTTGGAATAAATCATTTGCCAGAAAAGAATTCAATTAAATTCTCAAAAAAATTATGTTGGATTATTTTTTTTAATATATATATATTTCATTCCTAATGTGAGAATATACCAAAAGAAAACTAATTGAACTAAAATTTTGTCAATTCTGGTTTCCAAATAGGGAATAATGCTTACCACATTAGGGCTAGCCAGAATAGGGTAAACTCCTCTAAGTCCAAGCAACTGACGAGCCTGATCACAAAGCATTAAACCACTTGGAATAAAAAAACTTGTGACTATTTTCAAATACATAAACCCTTCTATGTGAGGGATTATTCAATACAATCGGTACACATGCACCTTCATTTATAATTATATAGGGTTAATCCTCCTTATTTAATGGAAGACCCACTTTTATGTGATTAAGGAGCACTAAATTTATGTGCTTCGAAAGTATTTTATAAGTTTTCCGTCTGGGTTTCCCCTAAATACACAAAAAAAAACTAAAACTAGAAATAGTGAACTCAACAGAAACAAATTTCACAACATCTTGGATAGTTTTAGTTGCCAAAATAGGGGTAAGAGAGCTTTTCATTTACCTGTGCAGAAGTAGTGAAAGTCCATTTCAATGAAGTCGATCTGAGACGAGGAATGACAACAGCAAAAACAGGCACTGGTGGCCTATACTTAGAGATCAACCTAAAAAGCTCTAACTTGAAAGAATTAGTTTGTAATTTAATTTGCATTGCTAAAGAGTTAACTCCTATCAGACTGCAAGAGCTGCATAAGAATGTAAAAATTTAAGCACCTTGCTGCTCTCCCAGAGGATGTGAACACAACAATTAGTGCAGCCCTGACCTTAATAGCAGCACGTACCTTTGAAACAAATACACTCAATACAGCTCAAACAACAATATCAAACAGATTTAAAAAGAAAAAAAAAAGATACCGCTGATGAAGCAACAGCTTCTGCATGAGACATGGGCTCTCCAACATGATTGCGAATTCTCTTAAAAAGAACAGAATGATTGCACACAGTTTCAGCCTGCACAATCATTAAGAACAATAATATTATACAATTGGATATTATAAGGCATTAGTAATGTCAAACTTCGAAGTTGATGGTGGTATTGCCTAATAGAAATATTCAGATAATCCCTTGTTTAACACAGTAGTGATGAGGAATTAAGCTGCTTTTAATTTGATCTTTGAAATCATATCATTAGACAAACTTAGAATTTTATTCCTGGAACTGCAAGAGACAATAAGTAGTCTTTTGAAATTTCAATCCTTTACATTTACTGTTCTTGATATTTCAAAATTACAGAAAGAACAATTCTTTCTGTTCAGATTTTTTTTTTTTTTAATTGAAGAATGTTTTCAGTTCTAGGAATGACTTCTAATGCCATTACTTTTATACATGCTGAGTTACTTTCCTCGTGCATTTCTACTCTTCCATCCTCTATGATTTACTGTTTTAGCTTTTTAATATTGGAAAATTTACTGTTTGGTCCTTGAGTTTTGATTGATATTACAAATTGGTTCTTACATTTTGGAAATTCAACGATTTAGTCCTTTGCTTATACTTCCATCCAATATTTGCCGTTAGTTTAAGTGAAAAGATAAATATACCCTTTATGTCATTAAAAGACATTTACTATTTGGCCCCTAAATTTTGACCGATATTACAATTTGTCCATATATTTTGGCAATTGAATGATTTAGTCCCTCACTTATGTTTCTCTTCAACTAAAATTAATTATTATCAAATAAATTAATTCTTTTTGCTCTATAGAAAGAATTCAAGAAAAAAAAATAGTAAGAACAAAGTTAATAAGAAAGAAAAAAACAAATTCTAATAATTTCAGCAAATATCAAATATAGGGACTAACTAAAACACAGGGACCAAGTTGTAATATAGGTCAAAACCCATGGACTAAATACTAAATTTTTGTTAAGTAAATAAAGAGTATATTTATTTTTTTCACTTAAACTAATGGTAATATTGGACGGAAGCATAAATGAGGGACTAAATTATTCAATTTTCAAAATATAGGGACCAAATCGTAATATCAATAAAAATTCAGAGACCAAATAGTAAATTACTCTTTAAGATATGACTTTTAAGTGACCATAATATAATTCCATGATATAATAGTTTATATACTAACCTCAGCACAAATTCTCCCCACAATTTTTATGGTCTGAATGGGATAAAGTCCTCTAAGTGTCTCAGCACCCAATAATATACCATCAGCACCTAAGAAATTATGCAGGAAGGAAATTTCAATATAATAATAGTATTATTATAAGGTTGCCAAGAAAGCAAGTTATTTTGGAATGTGCCAATTTGCATACCATCAAGAACAGCGTTGGCTACATCGGTTGCTTCTGCACGAGTTGGCCGTAGATTTCCTGTCATGCTATCAACTACTCGAGCAATTATGACAGGTTTCCCTGCCACGTTACACTTATATACAGCAGACTTTTGAAACAAGAAAACCTGCAATGGAGAAAATCACATTAGAAAACCAAACCAAAGCCATGGAAGTAATGCCCTCCACTTAATATTGATTTCAACTGCAAAACACCCTTAGGCCAAAAGAAAGAAGTCTAGAAACAGAGTTCTCAAGACACATTCTGACTATCTTTAATTTTAGTTCCTGTGAATAAAAGGTTAAACTGTTTCTTGACAGGAATAAAATTGATGTTGTTTATGGTTTGCTGTCCAACCCTTTTCAGCCATTAAATCATTGACTATGCTATTATTTACTTGTTAAAGGATGATAGATCATTGTGAATTGATGTCATTAAAAATAATGCAGAATTATTTACAAAAATCTGACCTTTTCTGGGGGAAGATCAATTCCTAAATTTCCACGACCGAGGATAATGCCATCTGCTTCTTGAAGGATCTCATCAAAATGTTTAAAGCCCTGGTGCAATGCACAAACAAAATACATTGAAATGTACTTGAGCACTTCAATAATAATGATCATCATCTTCTTCCTCAATAACAACAATTATAGGTAAAAATGGTGAGACTTGGTAGTGGCAATTGCTACAATTAGGTGGAAAGCTCCTTGAATCAATTATACATGATCAATGCAGTAGCTCACCTCCACAGTTTCTATTTTGGCAAATACTTGAGTTTCATGGAGATTATTTGTTCTAAGAAAAGCTCTAAGCTGCAAAAAGAACAAGTACATGTGATAAGCTCTAACCTCTCATTCAGAAACAACAATGAATCTCATTTTCCTTTTCATCTAAAGCACACTTCTTGGTAATGAGGCAATGATTCTGAGTTCAAAGAAGATTAGAAACAATATTAACAAACCAATGTATAATGCTAGACTAACCTCTCGTACATCTTCTACATTGCGAGTATATGATAGAGATATGAAATCAACACTGTTAAGTGAGCCCCACTCCGAAATAATCTATCATAGCAACAAAGATATAGTTACTGAAGTGCAGTAGAATGTATCAGAATGAATTTCTTATTCATTATTCTATTGCATGTCTGCATCCTTCCTTCTGTTTTTTTCTATCAAACAAAAATTCACTAACACATACTATTGAAGCTGGGATCAGCTCAAGTTAGAGCTCAGCTTATTTTACTTTCCTGATAGTGAAATAATCACCAGCTGTGGTACATCTGTCCATGCTTACAAATTGATAATTTAGCTTGAAATTTTTCACTATTATTATATAGGCAATTGTTAGTGAAGTTCTGAACCAATGATTTTAGAGACGCATATAAAATCATAAAGCAATTTTTAACAAGGCACTACATAACTAAAGAGTTGGATTTAAGTCCACTGGATACAACACTCTTAAATGTTTGTTGCTAAACAATCCTCTACTGGTAGGTGCTACCACCCTTAAAATTTTAATATTTAATTGAGAGTAGGCTGAATGTCGTCATGTCTTTCATTAGAAAAAGTTTTAAATGATAATATTTTTATAATAGCACAATTAAATAAAAAATTTAATGATTCATATTCTAAAAATCCAAAAATTTATTTTTATTGTCCCAACTAAATTAAAAGAAAAAAAAAATTAGTGGCTTATATTTTTAATTTTTATTTTAATTAATAAAAAATAAATTTAGAAGGACTCAAATTGTGTATGAAACACACTAAAAGACACTTAAGTCTAAGATAAATTTCACGGACCATCGTTGAACTTAGGTCTTACATTTAAGGGACAGTCTAATTTCAGGGACAGTCTATGAAATTTAACCCCCTTTGAGCATGAAAACAGAAGGATAAATTTGAAATCAAAGGAAAAAAGAAGTTTTCCATGGATTAACTGTACCTGTTTATCCTTATCACTTAAATTTGGCAAACTTGCATGCACTTGAGAAACATGCATTAATGTAAAGCCCGCAATAGTGGCAGTATTTTTTACGAGACAGATGACATCTTGACCATTTGTCTCTAAAACCTGAAGATGAAGCAAAAACATTAGCTCAAGAACCTGCCAATCAAAACAATCATTGAAAGAGAGCATCAAATGAAAATTTTCACCTCAAGCCATACTGAGGTGTTTTCACTTCCTGTGAAGAGATACTGACCAAGAAAAATGGTATCACCCTTCTTCAGAATCTGTAATTCATAAAGAGAACCAAAACTAAATAAAATCAAGAAAATGGGCTAATCATACAATATGCATTACGTTTTGAATACGATACAAAATTCTACATTTTTGCATAGTTTGTAGTCTCCAATTGAAGCTTTCTCCATGTTCATTGAGATTTACATATTCCAAAAAAATTTCCCATGACTAGAAAACTTAATTCGAAAAGAAAAATGTTAGAAATAACTGATGCATGTCATCCAATCCAACACATACCTCAGAGAGTCCAGAATAATTAACAGGCAAAAACTCCGCTGATGGTTCTTTGGAAACATCTGAAGTAATAGTTAAATGGTCATCAACCTTTAGCTCAATTGCTTTCCCAGTCTGGTTACAAATTGGAAGTTCTCGGCCTATAGTGTCTAGCATAACCTGAAAAATGATTAAATGGAGAAGAATGATCGCAGGAATTCAGTCCGTGAAAAGAAGTTGACCCAGGAAGTTCTCAAATATGTATTTAATACATCTATTGATTCCATTAATTTAATAGTGGAGAATGCAGACCATGTTAAATATGTCAAATATGTGCAATCTTTCACTTACAGCACATAGTTTCTTAGCATTTTTCATAGCTAGCCTCAAATTGCGAAGTGTTTCTTGGTGGTAGTCACTATCTAACCATGAAAAGTCGAACCGTGCAACTGGCAAGATAGGAAGGGGAAAGAAATGAACATAGCTCTGAGAAATTTAAAGGGGAAAAAGGCAAATTAAAGAATGCAAATATACAAGAATCACCTGACATTCCTGCATTAAGACACGCCTCAATGGTTTCAATGGACCGCGAATTTGGTCCAAGTGTTCCAACTAATTTGGTTAGTGAAGGTATATAGCTCTGCAGTTTCCAAGATATAAACAAGTATTTTTTTTTTAAATTTTTTCATCAAGAAATACGATTATATGATCCAATCTAAGCTATCCAGGAAGAAAGGATAATGAATGTCAACTTCAAAATCAACAAATAGCTTTGATTGTTATTGATGACAATTCTTAAGAATACAGAATAAAATTTATAGCTTATCACTTGTGAAACTGTACCCAATAGAATACTTTGAATGAGCTGTAAATTTCTTTCAAACCCAGAATTAATAGCATACTGAATCTTGAACTAGCAAAAGATTTTAAAAGAAGTCTTGCAGAGTAATGACACAGCTGTAGAGGAAAGAATTTATTTCTCCTTAGGATGATAAGGATCCATTCCATGATGAATATACTCTTCCTCACTTCAAGAAGCATTGGAGCTTGTTAATGAGAAAGTTATTTCAAGAATTCTTTCTTTTTTCCAAGCCTTGAAAATTCTGGAAGCGAATTTTATCCTGAAATCTCTTGTTTTCAGAGGAGAAAATTCCCAGGAAAATGAGTGAGTTTTCATCTTATTTTCACGTAGCACACTATTCATCAGATTTTGCTAAAATTGTAGCTAACAGATAGCAGGTTGCTTGGCTTTTTTTCTGTTATTAGCAATTAGTATGCTTTTATGGAAGGAAAGAAAATCTCTTAGAAATTTTTCTTGCTCATGAAACCAAGGAGAATTAAAGTGGATTTTGAATGATTCCCAATAGCCTATAGTCCAGTGAAATGGGATTGAATTTTGCATTAGAAATTCAGTCTTTCTACTGTCCAGGAGGGTTGTTTTTCTGTTGACAAGCAGCGCATCTATTCCCAATCTTCATTGAAATGTATATGAATTGATATTTTATCAATCATCAGATATGGCGAAGCTATGAAGATACTTCATACCATTTTTCCTATTGACTTGAGTCCCTTTAGTAGTGCATTTTAAATTTTTTCTGGTATTCAGAAAAACACTTCTACAAAAAGCACTTACAAACTGCTATTATGTTTTGAAATTTTCAGGAGTAAACATTAATTCCAAATGCACCTTAAAAGTAAAATTTGCAAATGAATTTCATTATGCAATTCATCTGTATATGCATTCTCATGTTTGGCAGATTTCATTTATAAATTTTGCTAATTTCTATAGAATTTTAAGTATAATCAGTTCCAAGAAATCAAGAATCATTAAATAATACTTGCTACAAGGCAAGAGTAGTTTTGGGATTTGGGTTGTCAAAGGTTGCTAAAATACGTATACTTATATGCATGCATGAATAAGTATATAGCACATACATAGACAATCGGTGGGGGGAGGAGAGAACTCACAGATTTTGAAGAAGTTAGCACTGAGGAGAGCCTAAAAGGCTCTTCAATTGCCATATGTCCTCCCTGCATTTTTGAGAGAGAGAGGTTTCTTTGAAGCAGGGTCCTGCTACTGCCTTCTGGGTAAGTAGAGCTAGAGTGAATGGTGCATTCAACAGCTACTATATAATTATAGCTTTAAGTAGTAGACACTCAAAACAAAAGAGTTAGGTGGGAGAGTGTGCTGAAATTTCCCAAACACCCCCATTCTCTTGTGAGATTGAAAAATACGTTTGAGTGCCATACTTAGGGTGCAAATCAACCGTGCCAAGTTTTAAACCGTTTAGGTTTGATTTACCAAAATTTTTTAAACTCGAGTTTAACTCAAGTCAAATATCTATAACCTTAAACTTTTGGCTTGTTTATTAAACACCCTAAAAAACAAGCTTTAATTAGGCTCATTTCTCAACGATTCAAACCGTGTCGTGCTTTTATCTAGTCGAGTTTTGAGCAGCTTATAAACATCTTGATTTATTTAAGGCCCTAACTACACCTTTTAGACTTTACTACTATTATTAAAATATTTTTTATTTTAAAAATTATAAAAATATGAAAAATATTATTTTCTTAAATATAATTAATAATTTAAACTCGAGGTTTCACAATTTTGAAGAAAATTTCTAACACCATTACATTAAAGCTCATGAATGAAAATATGAAAATTATTAATTTTAAATTTATACATAAAATGATATAAACTAATAATTTTGTTGCCACTTGTTGTTATAACATCTAGAACTCAAAGCAGCATTTAACGGAAAATTAAGAAATTAAACTATAAAAATGTGATATGACTGCATAAAAAATGTGATAATTAATTCTTTTTTGTTTCATCTTAATTGGATTTATTTGATTTTCATCCTTTATTGAATTTGAAAGGGAGAAATTCACTTTAAAGCTTTAATTGATTTTTTGCTTCTTCCATCAAATTTGAAAGGATGAATTAAATAGTACAGATAATTCATAACAAGAGAATGAAAATTTTAATTTTTTACATATGTTTCAAATGAGAATTATATCACCAACCTAATTAATTTATAATTTCAAAAGAGAGATTTAATGGGTTTGATATTAGAAAATTACAAGAATGGGATGGTGAGAAATTACAAAGTTAATTATTCCCAATTTAGTAAAATACAAGGTTAGGTCATACATAAATGCTATAAACGAGTGAGAATTATGTTCATCGCCGAATAAATTAGACTGAAGATTTTTTTTTTATTATCTACATATTAGTGGTATCATAAGAGTTCACATTGATATTCATAATTGTTTGAAAAAAAAAAAAAGGAATTTTAAGAATTATAAAGATTACTCTTTTTTAAACCTGAATTATTCATTAAATATATGATTACTTAAAATCATCTTATCTATCATGTAAGTTTAAAAAAGAATCTTAAAAAATTATAGAGACAACTATTCTTTCAAGATAAAAAAATCTCATCTTATCTCAAGTTTTAATCTACACCAAAAATAAATAAATAAATTCATAAAATAATTCATGAATATGAAGTGTCTACCTTTATTCCTAAGAAAATTACTAAAAACAAATTTTTTTAAAAATCACTGTTCCTTGAGCAACCAAGAGAATAGGGCATTAGAGAGAGAGAGAGAGAGAGAGAGAGAGAGAGGGTGGGGAGAGAAGATCTGTAAGCTATGGTGCAGTTGCGAAGTAGCTATAAATCATTATGAGGGTACGTGTTTGGTTTACCTGTTAGGTGCAGTTGTTAGTTGATAGACACTCAAATAAGTGAATTAGAGTATTTGATAAATTTAAAAACGTAAAACTGATAGCTGATGGGTAGTTGGTATGGTATCCATCAGCTGCAGTTTTGTATCAGCTCTATTTTTAGAGTTGTTTCTCATCAGTAGGTAACTGATTTAATATTATTTTTTATTTTGACTATATTATTCTTTTTTATTTAACTTAAAAATTAATATTATTAATATTTTTATATTTTTCATTTATAATTTTAGCATTTTAATTAACACATTTCAACTTTGTTAAAATATTTTTTTATTAATAACATAAAATATAAAATATTTATTTATATCTAAAAACTTAAAATTAATTATAAGTTTTTTCTTTATCAATAGTAATAACTACTTTATTATTTTATCTATATTTTTAATGTTATTTAATTATTTTTTAAAAAAATTTAATTATTTTCTTATTTCAATAATAAAATAAATAATATAATATAATAGATTAATAATTATATATTTATTTTAATAATATATTAATTTAATAATTTTATATTTAATTTAATAATAAAATAAATAATATAATATAATATAATAAATTTATAATTTTATATTTATTTCAATAATAAAATAAATTATATAATATATATCCTTATTAGTCAATTTACACATCAACAGTAATAGCTAAATATAGTTTTATCAAATACTTAACATAAATCAGCTATCATCAGTTATCAGCTAACAGTAATAGTATCAGCTGTATTTAACAGTTAAACTAAACAGCCCTATAAATTACACAATAATCTCCTTAATAGTTGAAAATGATTAATTTAAAAAAAAATAAAAAAATTGCAAAACTCCTTTTTTCCATTTGGGGAATTTTTTTTTAATTATAATTAAGTTAGTTGAATGGGATTCTTATCATATTGAGTGGGATAACATTTTATTTTTTTAGGTTTAATTATTTAAAATTTTGTAATTCTTTTAGAGGAAAAAAATAAAAAATATATTTTTTTTATTTTTTTTAATTATAATTATACTAATTAAATTATTAAAAAAATCATATACTTTTTTACTTTTATTAATTATATCATATGTCACTTGTAATGTTAATAGAGTAATGGTTGTTGAGACAGTGGGTGTAGAATAGGCTTTGAGGCGTGATGAATCACTATCTTTAAGGTATTAATTGCCCCCACTAGATTGCTGCAAGGTTATGGCAATATACCTCCAGGATACAACAAAGCCTGAAATCTGCAGACAGCAACTCCTGAAGATTTCCCTTAAGAACTCTTTATATGAACTGAATTTAGAAAGACTAGAAGAAAAGAAGAAGAAGTAGAAGTAGTATATATGGATTGAAAAAACTCATCCATATTTATAAAGAATGAAAAGTCATGGCACATTTTCTAGATAGACACATCTGTTTATCTCTAATAGATATAACTGTTTGTGTAATAGACATGTCTGTTTATTAAAAGACACCTATACAAATAGTTGTGACTATTTGTATAGAATAGACATGTCTGTTTATTAACAGACACCTATACAAATAGTTGTGACTGTTTGTATAGAATTGACATGTCTGTCTATTAACAGACACATCTACTTGTTAATAAACACATCTGTTCGTAATTTATTTACGAAAATTACAATATGATAATTATTTTATTTCACACATATACTTGTCAAGTGCCATAATAGAATAATATATATTGAATTATATATATATATAATTCTATACATATTTCACTCTTGTCATTCCCTTATATTTTAACAATATAGGAATTTTCTCTCTATATTGTCTAACATACAAGCTATTTATAACAATCCCCCACTTAGCTTGTATTGTTAGATCCCATTGTTTCATGCATAATGAAAAGTATCTTTCGATTTAAACTTTTCCTTAGTGTAAGTACTTCAAAGTTCTAAAGAAATCATGGTGGCCTTAGCTTAAACCTAGATTCCTATTAAATAGAACCGGAAATACTACACACACGAATCAATTAGTTCGACTTAAAAAGTTCACCAAAATTTTAGCACGAATATGGCCTTGTGCTACCTCCTGTTTTCATGAACATTTACAAAAGTTATTCTCACTTTTGTTGAAGCGGCACCACTTCCTATGTCCATATAGGTGAAGTTTCCTTTGTAATAATTTTAAACTTCATTAAGAGTATAAACACTCATCCTCATTCCATTAACTTAGTACATTAAGTACTTTAATTACACTATTTACTAATGACTTGTTGTTACCCTTTAAACTTTATTTAGTAATAATACTATAAAGTAGGGTTCCCATCATTAGTAAATTTAATGGAATATTCTAAATCCTAATCAGCACTTGTACTTATGATCATAACTCTCGAGAGCCCTTTTATTAAAGGATTTGCTAGATTATTATAGGATTTAACATAAACATGGTAATAACACCATTAGAGACTAATTGTCTTACATTTTCATGTCTTAAGCTTATATATATATACTTTCAATTGTATATTTTACTATAAGCTTTAACCATCGTGATTTGACTATCACAATATAAAGAAATAGATAGCACAGGTTGTGGCCACAACTTAATATCCGATAACAAGTTTCTCAGCCATTCTACTTCTTTACCAACATTCGCCAAAGTTATAAATTCGGATTCTACCGTAGAATAAGTTATACAAGTTTGTTTCTTTGATGCCCAAGAAACAAAACCTCCAACTAAAGTGGACACCCAACCAAAGTTTGACTTATTATCCTTAGTATTACAGATCCAATTGGCATTTATAACACTTTAGGATCTCCACCATATTTGTTTCACTAGTCAACCATATAATCACATGTTTATAACATGAACTGCATAAATAATTCACAGTCTAGATTTGTACCTTATTTGCAGAAATAAATTGCTCCATAACTTGTTTAAAATGAGAGTATCCAACAATAAAGAACCAAGCTAAACTTGCACACACACACAAATGCATACTCATTTATTCTTTTATCACTTCTTACAAATGACTCGTAAGGCTCTTTTTTTTACTACTCAAAATGTACTAACCTTTTGGCCAATTAGTTCATCTCTTCATGCATGTAACTATTTAGAAGAATTGCATCTTTTCATTTAGTTACATCTTTTGGCCAAGAGACATAACTCTTTGCATGGATGCAATTCTTTTTATGCTTTTAGCACAATTGAAAACTTATCACAGAATAATCTATAGTTTATAATTTCTTTTTTAAATATCCAAAAACCCTTGAAATTTCTTTTCAATATTCCACACTAGGATTATTAGTATATCTTGACAATTTATACATTGCAAAAGCAATATCAGGAGTAGTGCAATGCATAACATACATTAAGCTACCAATAGCACTAGCACACTCAATTTGAATAATTATTCTACCAAAATTTCCAATCAATTTGTAATAAATATCATATGGAGTATTTGCTTCCCTCAATATAATGAAATTGACAAAGAGTAAAACCCCCACTATGTTATAGCTGGGTAGTTTTAGGCAGATCCCTCAAGGATAATAACCAAAATATAAATCTAGACAGTAATTTTAAAATTCTCCCAAGAATAAATTAAAGAATAATAATATTGATTGTAGGTAAAAATGAAGAGAAGAGACAAAAAAAGAAAGTTAAATCATTTTTTTTTTCAAACTGCTATTTATAAAGCATTTGCATCTCTTCAAACATATACAATAGTTCACTTTGTATCTATTAGAATAGTTATATCTATTCACTTACACCTTTTAGAATAGATACAATAGTTTACTTCAAATCTCTTATAACAATTACATCTATTTTCTTATACCTTTTACAACAGATACAATCGTTCACTTTGTATCTCTTTGAATAATTACATCTGTTCACTTATACCTTTTACAACAGATACAACTGTTCACTTTGTATCTCTTAGAATAATTATATCTGTTCACTTATACCTCTTAGAACATATACAACTGTTCACTTATACCTCTTAGAACAGATACAACCATTTACTTATACCTTTTAGAATAGATATAATCATTCTCTTATACCTTTTAGAACAGATGCAGCCATTCACTTTGTATCTCTTAGAACAATTATATATGTTCACTTATGAACAGACATAACTCTTTTGAAATGAGACAAATTTTTTTATCACTAATATTTTAACAATATCCCCACCTAGTTAGTGATAGATACAATCAATATGAATTAGGATTTATGCATACAAAAAGTGTTTTTCGACTTATGCACATAAATTTTATTACCTTCTTTAACACATTCACCATGACCTTTAGCATCATAATATAACATTATATTTCTTCTAATATAATCATGTCATTAACATAAAGACAAATTATCACATAAAAAACTTTTCACATGTAAGTGTTTCTGAATCTGTTTAAAAGAAAAGTTGTATGTGACATACAGTAATTTCTTCCTATAATCATTCAAACTAGAAGTATGATGTGCTATTATTCCTCTAATTGCAGTGATTTAGGAACTACCACTTTCAAATCCTTAAACTTTGAAATAAAGATATGCAACTCATGGACTTATCCATAACAAGCATATTATCAAGTATTTAGAATTCAAAATATTTCATAATGAGAAATTTATCCGTACCTTTTTTTTCTGTATTATATTCGAATTCTAACGAATTCCAGATTTCCTTTGGAGAATTGACAGAGGTAAACAAATCTTATAGCATATCTGATGAGTTATTGAGAATATGACCTCTGCATGGCAATTCATCTTCTTTTCCTGATATGTTTTTACCTTCTCAGTGAACATAATTTGTTCCTTAAAATGATCAAGTTTCACAAACTCTTGATTCATTACGGAAATAGCCTTAGACTCCATTGCGATTAATACCTTAAAATTGTTGAGGCAGTGGGTGTAGAATAGGCTTTGAAGCGTGATGAATCACTATCTTTAAGGTATTAATTGCCCCCACTAGATTGCTGCAAGGTTATGGCAATATACCTCCAGAATACAACAAAGCCCAAATCTGTGACAAAGAACTCCTGAAGATTTCCCTTAAGAACTCTTTATATGAACTGAATTTAGAAAGACTAGAAGAAAAGAAGAAGAAGTAGAAGTAGTATATATGGATTGAAAAAACTCATCCATATTTATAAAGAATGAAAAGTCATGGCACATTTTCTAGATAGACACATCTGTTTATCTCTAATAGATATAACTGTTTGTGTAATAGACATGTCTGTTTATTAAAAGACACCTATACAAATAGTTGTGACTATTTGTATAGAATAGAAATGTCTGTTTATTAACAGACACCTATACAAATAGTTGTGACTGTTTGTATAGAATTGACATGTCTGTCTATTAACGGACACATCTACTTGTTAACAAACACATCTGTTCGTAATTTATTTACGAAAATTACAATATGATAATTATTTTATTTCACACATATACTTGTCAAGTGCCATAATAGAATAATATATATTGAATTATATATATATAATTCTATACATATTTCACTCTTGTCATTACCTTATATTTTAACAATATAGGAATTTTTCTCTCTATATTGTCTAACATACAAGCTATTTATAACAATGGTGTTGCGATTTCAAATGTCACTTCATCACACATCAAACGTCACATTGTATTCATTATATTAGTGATAGAATACAATTAGAAAAAATTAAAAAATATATATATAATTTAATTGATAATTTAATTAGCACAAAATATCATTAATTTTTTAAATTTTTCTTAAAATTTTACTTAATCTATTTTAATTTATATAAAATTTTAAATTATTTTTAAAAAATTAATTAATAATTTGATTTGAATTAATTTAATTAATCTGAAAATACTTTAATATCAAAATACGATAAATTAGTGGTAGAAGAAATAAAAATAGAGAAATCTAAAATGACTTAAAAATAAGTAATATAAAAATATTTATAATCATTGAATATTGATATGAAATTAGTTTCGAACATAAATGAATAAATGAATGCAAAAAAGATTTATATAGTTAATTTTAATTAGTTTGAGAGACTTAGTTATTGCTGTTGTGTATATACTTTAATTAATTATGTATAACTTTTAATTAATTATATATAAATTTTATAATAAATATTTAAAGAAATTTTTTTTTTAATCTTTAGATTATATTAGGGATAACATTGTATAAAGTATTCTTAAAAATTATACTAACCGAATCTAATTAATATATTTAATACTCAAACTCATCTCAAACTCAATTATACCATTTAAATTATTTTAATTAATAATCTTCATAATATTTTATAATTAATAATTTATATTTTAAAATTCAATAATTTTAGGAGAAAGTAAAAAAAAATCTATATTTTTAATTTTTTCAACGATATTGTATAGTAATTAAATTATCAATCAAATCCTATACTTTTAAACTTTTTTAAATTATACTCTACCATAGCTCCGTTAGTGAATTAACGGGTAAAAATTGAAAAGTGAAAGATGTAATTGATAATTTAATTAATATAGGTATAATTGTAAAAAAAAAAAAATTAAAGTAGAGATTTTTTTTTAGCAATTTTTCCTAATTTTTAATGTATTTAATTTTGAACAAACCCTTTTTTTAATATTAACGAATAAGTAATTGACTTTGATGAATGTTGCCATATCTAATGTTAAATCCATCCATCAATGAAATATAATCGTATTAGATAGGTAGCTATACATCATTAAATTACACAATAATCTCCTTAATTAATAGTTGAAAATGATTAGTTAGAAAATAAAAAATTTGCCTGAACTCTTTTTTGTTTCCATTTAATGAATTGTGTGATTTAATGATGTAAGTGTTCATGATTGGGCTTTAGCTACATATTTGAAACCAAATTAATAAGTCAGTTTGTAAATAATTATAATTATAATCAAAACGATCTCACATTGCTAAGAAACGATTTTGACAAAAGGTTAATAAGTCTCTAAGTATCCTCTTTTTGTAAGTTGATTTTTAAGGATAAATTCTATCTAGATGGCCTATCCTCATATGGTTCAACTTTAGCGACACATGGTATTAGAGCCAATCCCATCTCGCGAGATCCAACACTTGAAGTGGTGATCCATGGAATGGTGGCTCACGAAGTGGCAGTCTAAAACCATTGTATAAGGATAGATAGTTTAATGTATAGAGTGCTAACCGTGACTAATAAAGCCGTGATCAACGTTTCTCACATGACTCAACCTCAGTAACTCGTGGTGCTCAATAGTTTATATCATTTAATCAGACCCATGTTTAAAAAAAAATATTAAAACGAAATCACATTTGTTTCTTACAACATCAATAATTTTCTTATTATGGAGTTCTCATAATTTTCTTACAACTCAGGATAAATGGCCCATTAGTTTCTCCAACAATTAAAAATACACCTCAATTATCAACCCTGATTATTTTATACATAGCAAGGGAGACCAACTATAACCCCTCTCATTTACATAAGGTAGTAAAACATATTTTCATTTCCTTCAAACTTGAATTTTAAGTTTCATTTGTTTGGCTGAAATTTTTTGTTAAAAATATTTTTTATATTTTTTTAATGTTTAACGCGCTCAAAAAAATAAATTAATGAAAAATAATAAAAAAAATATATCTTTTGTGAAAAGAAAAAATTAAATAATTTTTAAGAAAAATATCAAAAGAGAAAGTCATTTTTATTTTTTTAATTTTGATAAACTTATTAAAATATAAAAACACTTATACATGAACTAAATATATTATATTAATTTAACATTATAATCAAATAATTAAAAATATTTTCATATATATAAGTTATTTTTCGTGAAACAAATAAAACTCAAATTTTTATTAATTTTTATTAGTTTGTGGAACATTTACAATGGAAAAGAGATACATCTTCAAATGAAATTCTATAATCCTCAAATTCAAAATAAATAAATAAATAAATAAAAATTAGTTGAAGAGGAACAAGTGTTCAGTTCAATGAGTATGATATTAAATAAATCATCTAATATTAATAATTAATATTATCTTTAAGTATCAAGTCTGATTTAATTGAAAAAGAAATTAAAACCTTTAGTTGAGTTCTTTAATTAAAACCTTTAATTGAAATAGAAATTAGCTTAATTTTAATCGAGACATTTTAATTAAAAATTGAAAATAGAAAGTCTCCTATCTTAATTGAAAATGAAAATTGACTTAATTTTACAATTTAAGCCCGGTCTGATCTGGTTCTACGTACGAACCGTTGACAGGTCTTAATTTTGATCAGATCGGGGCCATGGCTACTTAAAGTAGTAGGAAAAACAGGAATTTTTAGAAATAATATAGCTTTATTATTATTTGAAAAAATGATTTAAACAACTTAAATATTATATTTAAATACTCACAAAATAATAAAATCGTGAGAGTCTAAAAAAATAAATAAAATTAAAATTATTAAAATAATAAACATAATTTAGCCCCACTATTAGATTAGGATGTGCATAAATAAATAAATTAAAAAGGGATTTAAATAAAATAAATGAAAATACTAATAAAATTAAACATATAAATAATAAGTAAAATAATACATTCTAATAAATATTTAAATTTATCAAAATAAGTGATGAAACCTTTTATTCCAAAAAATAATTCAATTTTCTATTATTACACATTATATATATATATATATATATATATATATATATATATATATATATATATATATATATTGACAAGATTGGGAGTTAAAATTTAACTTGAATTAATCATGTATAAAGTAATTTAAATATTTTAATTGATTATAAAGCAGTGACTTTAAGTTAAGAATGTAATTTTAAATAATTTGAAAATAATATTTAAAAATAAAAAAATGATGGAATTGCAAATAATACCATTCATATTTTAAACCTTAGAAATACTAAAATAAATAATTACATTGAGGTCAAGATAATTTTCACACTTTAATTCAAAATCAACAAGTGGAGGAGACATGTAGATGTTTTTCAGAGTGCTGGTTTTGTTCTTATGTTTGCTTGTGTAAGTTGAGCAATCAGATGCAGGTTGACGACGCTGAGGTGGAAGCGACCTCATTTGCGGTATCTCGTGCGACAGAAGCTGGCATATGAACGTTGATAATACGATGAAATCTACGTGGGACCCACCACCTCGACGCCAAGCTCATCCCGGATTCATACTATGGTAATTGGCTTCTTCATCTTAGTACCATCAGGCATGTGTGCTCTGTTTTTGAAGTCCATCATGTGTATCGTGAGTCCAGTAAGGTGGCTCACTGCCTTGCTAAACCGGGCCTCCGTCTTTCAGAGGTGTTTATGGATGGAGGAAGTCCCTCCATCGGCAGCTGATGCTTTGAACCAGGATTTGCCTGTTTAATTTTTAATACATTTCCACTGTTTTACTTCTCAAAAAAAAGTGTAAATGAGAAAGGATGGAATGTAAACATCATCACCTCATAAAGCATATAAACCATAGATCCTTTTTTTTATAATACATACAAGTAAATACTATGATTGTTTTTTGTTTTTTTTTAGTAGGAAATTGGGTAAGTAGAGACTCAAATCTATGCCTTTAGCCATTGAACCAAACCAGGCTAGGCAATAAATACCATGAAAGTTATAATTAAAGATGTGTAATGAATTTTTAAAATAAGTTAACTTATTTATATATTAGAAATAAAGTAAAATAAAATGTTATCCACGAAGTCCCAGCTATGTGTTTGAGCTATCATGCATATAGATATGCATTCAAAGACTTGCCCACAATTTGGAAACAGATACAGTAAAATAGTTCATTCATATACACTTAGAATACGGAATGTTTCCTCTCTGAAATGAAACATTGTTTTTTAAAAAATTTTGTGACGCAGTTATTTTTGTACTGGTACAAATAATATATTACTCCAAATGTTTGCAAAAGCCTTCAACAATCTAGTGAGAAGAAACTTCTTACTTTCTTTTCAGTTGTGAACAGCAAAACAAGGATCTTGGAGACTTTCTAACTCTTCTTCTACCTGCATAATCATCTAAAACGTTTTAGATTTTCTTACATCTGATAAGTGGTATGCCAAACAATATCTTCAGTTATAGCTCTTGTAATCATGGACAAATAAATAACAAATTCTTACAGAAAAATGCAAGGGATCAAGTACATAAAGAAACAAATATATTTTAAACTTTACCTTTGTTTTGATTTTATATTTCTTCCACTAGAAGCAGAAATGCTTCTTTTGTGATCTTTTATTTTGCTTTTCTTAGCTCTTGATTTGGAGGTCCCTGTAAATGATAGTATGTTGTAGCAAATGAATGGCATTTAATTGAGTTATAAAAGAGGCATAGAATTTTTATTACCTTTTGTGATATATTTTGGTGACTGGACTTCAGTCCCATCTGGCTCTGTATCTATCACCTCACTGGAAACACCTGAATATTCATCTGAATCATCAAATTTTGTATCTGTTGCCTCATTCATAGATTGAGGCATGCCTTCCATGGATGGATCAATGACTTCATCTGCTTTACCAATAACCCAAGATTAGGCACCAATTATATTGTTTAATAGCATAACCTCACAAGCATAGAAGAAAATCTCATGGGAAACAGTTTGCTTTAGAAAAACACAAAGTTGAGGGCCAATACCACATTCACAAATAATGCCATGTACCATCAAGGTACAAAATGTAGCTATAGAATTTCTAAAACCTCATAGAGCTCCACCATTATTTAGCATTCTGCAATAACCAACACCCATTCCAAGATGGAATATAAAACCTCAAACAGGTACCCTTCATACTTCTTCTAAAACTTCTTGAAGACTAGAACTTCCAAAACAATGGTAAATTTACACACTGTCGCTCCCAAAATTGGTTAATACATGATAACCACATTTGGCCTTTTATTTTGTCTAAAATTATTTGCCACATTTAGAAGACCAAGGAGAATTAGCTAATTTTTTTCAATTTTACCCTTTATCTCTATAAAATAAAATAAATATTTATACAATTTTCTAGAACTAATATTATCACCTCCTTCTTAATTAAACCAGCTGTTTTTCAAGTTAATATTTGTTTCTTCAAATTTCTAAGAAAGGATAATTAAATAAATTACTAGTATTTTTTTATGAAAATAAAGTTATCCAATCATTTCGTTAATCAATATGAAAACTCCAAATGTGACTATTATTTGTGGACGGAGAGAGTATCATGGAAAATTAAGACTGCTATCTGCAAATGGTGGCAACCTATTCTTGTAACTAACTGATAACAGTTCAAGGGAGGTTTTACTGAAATAGTTGTATTTCATGACCTGCTATTTGCTTTTCAATTTGAATTTATGAGGTGACTCTTCTATCAAGAGCTTTTAAGCTTATTATTTTAACTTCTGTTGCAAGAACATAATTACCTGACAGCATACAACTCATATTCACTATAAAATTTGGCAGAAACTCTGGCTCACTGTTGACTTGACAGTAAAAATAAAATAAATAAAAAAGGGGAAATAGTCAGGTTATGAAACTGCTTGTAACTAAAATCATATATCAAATAACTACTTATTTCTTATTAATTTATTTTCCAATAATGATATTCAAAAGCTCCCAAACTAGAGACAGTCAAATGAATTCAAGGAGTGAAAAGTTAAATGAAATTAATATTAAAGCATTGTGATAACTACACCAACCTTCAGCATTAATGAATTCTTCACCCTCATTTCCAGACCTGACAACACGTTCCACATTTTCAACCTTTTGTTGATGAATTTGGGCATTTCTTGCCGTCACTTCTTGCTCCTTCTTTTCCACGTGGAACTTATTAAGCTTATCTTCAAACTCCTCAATGCATAACTTAAGCTCTGGTTTTGCAAACTTTTTACCCTGTTGAAGATTAATGTGAACAGAAAGAAAACATATCATTAAACATTAGAAATAAGGAGATGCAGGAAGACAGATATTCATTACCTTGTTAATTATGCTTCTGAAATGATCCATGACAGAATCCTCAGACAGGACATGCTCATATGTCTTGAATGATTCAATGAGCTTTTTCATTCCCTTCTCAGCAAATGATAGTTGAGAGAGGCAATAAGAAATATATTCCCACTGCCTAACATCTGCAGCAAAGAATATTTCCCACAGTCACTACTAACCAACTATTGAAAAGGGCTAAAGCTAAGAAATAAATTTTCTTTGACAAATATGGGACTAAGCTATGAACTTATGATCAAAAGAACATAAAGGTTCTTAAAATCAATAAAATACTTAATTTAAGATGAAGATGGTGTGGAGAGCTTCCTTCAACCACGGCTCTATGCATTGTTTTACAAATTGCATAGTTTTATGTATTTATTATCAGTTTACTAATGAAAACTTTAAAATATTCTCCTATTTATTAGAAAATTCAAAACCTGTTCAAGTCAAAATTCCAAATAGGAAGTCTAGACTAATAAGTAATGTGAGACATATGACATATCTCCACTTTATCTATCCTAATTTTTTTTGGGGGGGTTTTCTTCATTTTTTTCTTAAGCATTACTTAACTTAGCTTTTGTAGCTATTTTAATTAAATTATAACCTATTTAATTTTAATTAATTCTTGCTTTTATAAAAAATAAAAATCTACCAACAACACCATCACAGGCATAAGAAACGCATCTAAAAGAAGTGAAATTCAAAATTTGTAAACCCCTTCGTATTACAGCTGCTAACATTGTGGAGGCCACTGTGGTAAATAGAAAAGAAATTGTAACCAAAATGCTCTTAGGCTCCACTTAGATAGATGAGATTTTAAATAATGTGATATTTGGTATTACTTTATATTGAAAATTTATGATTTTTTTACTTAAAATATAAATCTAAATTCATATACATTTAACATATCTATCCAAATGAATCCTTATATCAACTGCAATAAGATTAGAAATGCTAAATAAATGTATTAGTATATTATTTCAACGATAAAAATAAAGATTCCAGTGAGTGTCACTTTGTGCCACATGGTTATTTGAACTAAAACCGCAGAAGGGTGCCAGCTTAATAACAATATATGTATAAATATACTAAAGATATACCAGTGACTCCACTAAACCGATTGCAGAGCTTTTCTACAAGAGCTTCCATTTGCTTTTCCTGGAAAAGATACAAGAATTTAATGTTGAAGTCATTGTTATGAGAAAATATGAGCTAACCTAGTGAAACAATCTATACCTTTTTGATGGAACCAATTAAGAACTGCATGATGTTGCAGAAAGACTCCCTCCGCAGATTCTGGGAAGACAGTTTGCCAAGTATATCTGGAAGTAAATTATATACAGGATTGCTTCCTGCATTTACATTTTAGGAGGAAGGAAAATATTCAAAATCCTTTTGGCAAAGGAAATGACAAAATGAAGTCTGCTAAAATTTTCCATCTGAGTTTGAATACTTAGCATCTTACCTTTCTTAGACAACTCATGGAAGAAAAGTTTAGCCAGATTTGATATCCTCTCATCTTCATCTTCTAAACATAGAGTCATCTCATTTATATAACCTTTCACCTATTCAAGCACGGCCAGTAATCAGATATTGCATGATTACAAGTGAAGAGGAAGAAAATTAAGTTTGCAGTTATCAGACCTTCATCATGTCATTTAAGATGAGATGTGAAAGAACCAGCACAGCATTTTTTCTAACAGAGACAGAAGGATCTCGCAACCGGGCATACATATTCTCAGTCCATGGCTCTAACAGATTTGGAAAGCGAACTGCCAAATCTCCTAGAGCAATAGTGCAATTGGAACGGACAGTTTCTGATGGTGCACTTTCCACAACTGTGAATAGAAGCTGGAGATTCGCATCACTGAAAATAGATACACTCAAAAGTTAAGCAAACACTCTTCTTCATATGGTATTGACGAGTACACACGTGCAGGTGTGCATGTTTGCAAGAATGTATCCATGTGTATATGAGAGAGAGAGAGAGAGAGAGAGAGAGATCACCAAAAATTTGCCTCAATAATCATAAATCTACAAAGAGCGGGCATTCCAGATGCCTGGAGTACTGGATACTGAAAAAATAAAGTTGTGCAGGTGTGCAAGAATGTATCCATGTAGCATACACTCTTCTTCATATGGTATTGATGAGTGCACATGTGCTGGTGTGCATGTTTGCAAGAATGTATCCATGTGTATATGAGAGAGAGAGAGAGAGAGAGATCACCAAAAATTTGCATCAATTATCATAAATCTACAAAGAGCGAGCATTCCAGATGCCTGGAGTACTGGATACTGAAAAAATAAAGTTGTGTCAGCATTAGATGTAAAAGTAAGAAGGATAGATCTGACTTTCTCATGGAAAACAAAGAGATTGCATTTCCATGTGCAAATCTCTTAGGAAGTGTAAGGGTCGTGAACGCTTAAAAATGCCAAAAAACTTAGGAGAATCACCTTTTGCATCAAACTAAAATTTCTACAAAGCTTTGACAAGAAAGGTGCACAAAGCCCTATCAAATTCTTCTCACTGGAACCACTAGAAACAATCTCTTGCTCTGCTCTTTCAGAAAGTGTGTCAAGAATTGCATCTTCTGAGGCAGCAATGCCTAGCTCAGCATTTATATTGTTATCCTGTAACAAAGAATCAAAGGAAGAAAACCACTGAGTGAAAAGAAAAAGCTTTTTGTACATCATTAAGATGATAATAATATATAAATTGCAACATACATTTGGAGTATTGGATGGTTTTATGCCACCATTCTGAACATCAGTAACCATTTTTTCCTTTGTCTTCTGCTTCTGGATTTTTCGAACACAGGATTCTATGTATAGCAACTGGTTCATGGCAATATGACTTATAACAAATAAAAATCTACCAAGTTTTGACACTTGAACTGCTGCGAGATCATTGTTACTAGAACTGTCAATGTCATTCTGCAGTTCATGTTGTTCACTACAGTCAAAAACAGAACTAAAAGATTTCTTTACAATATCAGCAGCTAAGGTTTCTGGAGTTGGATGAATTGTATATATGGCACCTATTGCTTTATCAGCAGCAGCATACCATATGTCTTCTGGGAGCAAAAATCCTGTAATTAAGCTTTCCAGTATACCAAATACACGACTACCATTACTAACCAACAATTTTTTTCTATCCTCTACAGACAATCTTTGAATGGCAATGCATGCTGTTCTGGCAAGTAAAGGTTCCACTTTAGCCCACCGACCAAAGCCAATATCAATAATATCTTGCAAGTGAGAGCCAAGAACTCCAGTGGATGATTTTGCAGCCATGCAAAGCACAGATAATGCACCACGGCTTTGTTCTGCTGTGGTTCCACTGATATTAAAGCAAAAGAAATCCCATAATGCTGATATCTGCAAGAGGAAATAATTTATGAGGGATATGACTCTTTGAAAATTGAAAACAAAATGAATTTGTTGACTTCAGAATAACATATTTGACATAACAACATAAAGCATACCATTCCTGCATGAATTTAGCAATCAAAACATATGGAATAATAACAAAAACATATTCTAGAATCAACATCAACCTCAACTACCATATACGAATACCCCATTAACTTAATATGGATATCCTATGACCAGTCCAGTTGGCTGGAGTGTAACGAGTGAGTGATTGCTGACATATATGAAAACAACGCTATGGAACAAAATTTATCAACAACATGAACAGCGTCATTCTATATCTAGTTGTACCTATAGCAACAAAGCTTCAGATTTCAGTGCTTATTATGTGCAATATTCCTACTAAGATGGGCTTATTTATCATATAGCAACAGTCGAACAAATCTCAAGTAAACATAATTGTTAATTTATTCAGAATATAACAATAACATTTTAAACATATTCAGAATATAACAATAACATTTTAAACATCTTTTTTATCCAAATCAAATAGAACCAATTTATCATAATTCAGTAGAAAGTTTTCTTAAAAATATAATGGAACAAAGCAAACATTATCTCATTCTCAAATTCACATGTCAAAACAAGGAATGGCATTTGACTCAAAGTGACAAGTTCAAAGGATTTCAGTTAATTTAGGTGAAACACTATCCAGAGTCAAAAAGAGACGCACCGTGCCTGGAGATATATCACCTTTAGACACCAAGGCATTGATAATAAATTCCAGAGCTGCAAGATCTCCAATATTTGAATCTATGGCAAGATTCAAAAGATTCTTAGCTGTTTCTGCTGGACTTTTCCTCACATAAATAGTAATAAATGCATTCTCCACAGCTTCATAGATAGATTTATCCTGTGAGAATACCTAAAAGACCAGCATATGCAGTATAATATCAATGTCAAAATTTTTGAATCTTATATGTAGAATAGTTAATTTTAAGATTAAGAAAAAAAATTATGCAGATTCCACTATTGTCATTATTTCCCTTGATAGAGTAAAAACAAAAGCTCACCAGTGGCAACATCTTACGGAGACATTCTTCAGCGCCATCAATTTGGAACTGTTTGCACCTCATCAGCAAGAGAATTGTGTTCTCAACATCTGTGGCAGAAGATGAAGCCATCAATTGAACAAGAGTAGGCATTGTGGCAGAGATGCACTTAGAAAACCTCAAGCCAGCCTCAAGAGATGCAACCAAGGCCCGAGTTTGCTCCAAGTTCCCAACATCTGGCACTAAGCTATCCTTCTGAGTGATCTTTTCTTCTAGATGAGGCAGACAACTATCAGTTAAACTCTCCTGATGTTTCTCAGCCAACTCTTCAGCATTTGCATTATCAACCTCACCTTCTCCACCAGAGGTATCACTATCAGATTGTAAACCATCACTAACACTCTGTACATTTGTATCAGGTTCAAGCTCATTCAGTTTCTTCTTATATTGCTCTAAGGTTGCTTCAAATGAAGCTATTCTAAGTTGCGGACCAAAAGGATTATGCTGCAACATCATTATAAGTAAATTTAATGCAGCTTTTCTAACCAACGCAGATTTGTCCTCCAATCTCCCAGCAGCAACTGCTGCAACCTCATTCCAGAAACCAATTGAAACAGAATGCTCTTCACATAGTTCAGCCCAAACCTGAAGGACCCGACTCCTAGTAAAAGCAGAAACATCTCGACACCGTTCAAGTAAAATTTCCAACATAGCTTGCTTGGTTCGGAGATGAACAGATTTAGAACTCACTTCAGCCTCAACATCCTTAAATGCCTTGGCGACCAACTTTCCCAAAACACCAACTAAAGCATTCCTTATCTTATAGGATTCCCCTCCAAAGTGTGGGACCAAAACACCGATGTTGGTTGAAATCAACTTTGGCAGCCGATCGGCAAGTTCTACTAGAAAACGGCCAACATTTTCAGCCCCAACAGTGTCCTTCACATAAGCTTTCGGGTTAGTTCTCCCAATCTCTCTAATAAGAGAACATGCAAGAGTTCCATCAGCATATTTTTTCTCAGCCCCAGCAACTGCATCAGCCATGTGTATAACAACAAAATCGTATTTGTGAATCAGGTGCAAGATCGATGCACATGATTGTGTTGTGTAATGGTATTTTGTTGCACAAGCCCCAATAACATGGCAAAGAGCATCTTTTGTTTCAGAGTCTTTAAGGAGTGATGGGTTCTCTAACATAGAGAAGGTGTTTCTGTAAAAACACAAGCCATGAATTTCAAACATGGTATTAACAAATATGAAAGAATACTAGACATAGTAGGACAGTAAGTTGTTTATCTTACTTCATAATGAATGAAAGATAATTTTCATCTGGGTTTGATGATCCAAAAAGCAAATCAAGGTTGACTTCTAATGAATTAGCAATCAGATTAAGTATCCGACCCCTCTGTGGTTCCCAATTCCATGAATGTAATGGCTGTTTCTTTCTGGTACTTGTTGTCACCTAAACAAATTACCAAAAAACTTCTAAATTGACGACTATAATAGCAAAATTACGTTCAATACAATTACACACATACAAAGAGGTATTCAAAATGTATTCATAATTAACTATGCATGATAGCAAAATAGTAGCAATTAAGCTGCTAAAAAGACACTTCAAGTGGTACATAGAAGTTCAAGTTGCTTATATAAAGATGACCCAAAGTACCTTTAAATTGGTGTTTGCACTAGCATTGGACTCCTCTGCGAGAACAATGTTGAGGAGGAAGAATGTGTATATTTTGAAAGCATTCCTATGTGATGCGACCCTATCAAGCACAGGAGGATCATCATCGTGGCCTTGAGAAACCCGGGAGAGTGAATCAACATTTGGGAGAAGAACACTGAGGTTGGATCGAAGACTTTCAACAAGATTGAGTTTACAAGATGAGGTTAGATTAGAGAAACCCAAAACCAATGAGTAAACGCGATCAAACACATCTTGTTCTTCAATACAGAAAAGTTCTTTATCCGACAGATCAAAGGACACACCTGTTTACAAATAAAATAAATAAAATAAAAATTAATGATTTTCTTCCCATATTGCATTCTTTAAATAAAAGAAGACTAAGATCAGTTCCTTTCATATTCATTAAGCTTACCTCATATCAGCCCCATCACCACCCAAAGATAAAAAGGCCCTATATTAGAGAGAAATCAAACTGATTCGCAACGCAGGAGAATTTTAAACGCACTGCAGTTCGTTTCATAGTTCCTACTCAAACCCAAATCTAACTAAATGAAATCAAATAAGAGTAAAATTCAATTTAGTTAACATTTCCTCTTTTCCCACACTTTCCCACTCACCAAAGAAAGCCTCACAGCACAACCAATTTTTTATTAGAAAAAAAGTTAAATTCTTAGAAAATTGAAGAGATTAATCAAGCATCTTTCTCAACCCAAGAGTAGAGACCACAGAATTAGGACATAGATGGAATTTGGGAGTTGACTAGGCATATAACCGGCATCGTGATCCATTCCTCGGTAAACCAATGAAAATAAAAGTTAAAATCACACAATTTCCTTGGGGAAAAGGGGAGATGGAAGGAAATGTTGGGATTGTGAAGGGAGAGAACTGACCTTTGACGAACTCTTCGAGTTCAGAAGGACGAAGAGAAGCAACGTCGATTGGGTTCTGAGCGCAGAGACGGTTGTCTCCGGGCTGCTCCTCTTCCAGAGATCGGAGGCTCTGAGGAAAGACAAAGAGCGGAGCCATTGTAGAGAGAAGAGGGAAAAGAGAGTTTCTCTTTTCTGAGCTTTTGTTTCAAAGTGGTGACCTACAGAGACCTACGCATGAGTTTCAAAATAACAAATGTTTGAAACAAGCGGGAATATGCGGAAACAATTTGGGTCGGGTTAAACTTTTCTCGGGTCACGCTTGGATAACGGTTTTTAATATTAAAATACTAGCATAATGTTCTTTTATAATTTTTATTTTTTAATTTACTTTTTAATTATATTTTAAATAAAATAAATTATTATTATTAAATTAATTTTTAACTAGAAATTTTCTTTTATTTAATTTAATTTGAATAAATTTTTATCTATTATAATAATAAATTTATAATTAATTTATGTGTAATTAATTAAAATATTTATTTAATTCTTTTTATACATGTATCTATGTATCTATGGTAGTTTCTAAAAATATAATAAAATTATTTTATTAAAAAATAATTTAAATTTTATAAAATTTTTATATTTTATTTCATAATTTATATAAATTGATATTTATTTTTTTAGATTATAGAAAATATATTAGATTAATAAAAAATAATGTTATTTAATAAATATATAAATATAATATTTTTAGTTATTAATATAATAAAAAAATATATTAAATTATTAAAAATGAATTAAATTATTTAATTTTAATAATAATGAAAATATATAGAATTATTATTAATTAAAAATAATATTTTATTATATTATTTCTTAAAAATATTGCATCTTTAAACTTTTATGAAGTATAAATTTTTTTATTAATTTGATATATTTTTTTATAAAAAAATTCTTTTAAAAATAATTATCGTTTTATATAATTTTATTATATAAGATAAATACATTTCATAAAAATTAAAATTTTAAAATACCATTATTTTTTATTAAAATAATAAATATTAGAAATACATAATATTTTTTAAAAAGCAGATTTCGTAATTTTGATATTATAATTTTAATTTTTTTAATAATCTTTATTTGAGGTTAAATTTTCAATATAATCATATTTGCAATCTATCATTGAAACTTCTATATAAAAATATAATTGGGAGATAATTTATGTATAAAAAATTAAATATTTCATTAAAATTTAAAAATAATTCTGTTAAACTAATTACATTTTATATAAAATTATAATGAAATAAAATATTAAAAAGTTTAAGAAATATTAAATAAGAAAAATATAAAAATTAGTAATTAAATAGATATTAATTAAATATCTTTAAATAAATAATTTTGAGAATAATAATTAATAATTTTTAAAAGAAATAATAAAAAAATAGAGTAAATCGAAAAAATATTTGAAAGCACTTAGGTGAAATGAAAATATTTAGTGATAGGAGAGTAATTGATATGTATCATACAATATATACACAAACAAATAAAAATCATTTAAATCAAAATTTAATTTTATAATTAAACATTATTTAATTAAAAAATGTAATAAAATATTTAAATTTAATTTTTATAACATTAATGTTTCCCATTTACTTTGTCATTTAATTTTGACTATAATGATAATAATAATAATAATAATAAGTATTAATTAATCTTAAAAATTAAAATAAAAAATTATCAAATTATTAACATAAAAAATAATACATACTAATTATAAATAAGTCAAATATTTATATTTTATTCCTATAATTTTTTATATAGACTACACTTTTTATCTCTCAAATTTTTTAACAAAAATTTCATAATAAAAATAATAGACAATATAACAATATAATAAAAATATTTATTAAATATATCAAATAATTTAAGGTTAATTAGATTATATAATAGTTAATTATAAAATCACACATTAATGACCAATTTTTTTTAAATTAAAGATCATAAATAATCTTTTATTATTATTATTGTTGTTATTGTCATATTTTAAATTATTATTATTATTATTATTATTATTATTATTATTATTATTATTATTATTATTATTATGGGTATTATGTGGTAAATAATATTTTTATATAAATAAATTTATTAAAAAATAATATAAATAATTTTCAAATATTGCATTTTATTACAAAGAGTTCTTAATTTTTAAAAATTAAATTTTAAATAAAATAATAATTTAAATCATAAATATTAGGATAGTATTATAAATAATAATGATAATTACAATAGAAATAAAAAAAATTAAATAATAAATTAATTATTTAGTCAACGAATTTTGTACAATATTATACTTTAATTTTTAAATTTTAAGAATTCATTGTTTAATTTCTAAATTTTATACTATATTACAATTCAGTCTTATAATTTTAATATATAGAATAATTTAATTTTTCTGTCATTGAATGAAATTATTGTAAATATTAAAATTAAAGGAACTAAATAATTTATTTCTCAAAATTCAGAAACTAAAGCATAATGCAACGCAAAACTCAATGATTAAATAGTAAATTTCTGAAAATTTAAAGACTAAAATATAATATAGGGTAAAACTTAGTGACTAAATTATAAATTTTACAAAAATTTTTTAGATTATTAAACTATAAATTACCTTTTTTTTCCTAAAGAAATTACGTTTTTTATAGAAGTAAAAAGATGTAATTTGATGGATTTTGCAACTAAAAATTTTATGATGAGATTATAGGTGAGCATTGGTTGGTTGAATTTGGTTCGATTTGAAAAAAATTAAAATATTAAATAAATTAAAATTTTTACCAAATTCAATTAAATCAAATTGAATTATAAAGAAAATTAAATCAAATAAATTAAAATTTAATAGATCAAATTAAACTGATTCAATTTGTTTGATTTATCAATTTGGACTTAATCTTTATTTTTTTTTACTAATTTCAAATTTAATTTCAATTATATTTCATATTTAATTCTAATTTGATACGTAAATATAGTTAAATAAAAAATAAATTATTAATTTCAATTCTCATTGAATTTTCTAAAAAAAAATTGAATTAAATAGATTAAATTTCTTAAAATTAAAAATCAAATCAAACTACATTACAAAAAATATGAATCAAAATTTTAAATTAAATTAACTTAATATGTTTTTTAGCATTTTGTTCACTCCAAAATATGATAACGTTAATTGATAAATAAAATCTAAAATTCGACAACCAATTTAAAAATTCAATGCAAAATATATATTATAATACATAGTTATATAATTATAATTAATACATAGTAATAATATAATTTAAAATTATAATATGTTTAAGTTATTATTAAATTGCAAATAAAATAAGAGTATAATATAATTTTTTACATTGTGAAAAGAAGGGAGAATAATGAGATTGTCAAAAATATATATAATAATTTAGTATTACAACAATACACCACTAATTTTATTTTAATTGAATAACAAAAATAAAAACATAATGATTAATTCAAAGCCAAATAATTATTATTCTCTAACCTTGACCATAAAGGAAAGGGAAAAGAATATATAGCTGCTTAGTTTTGTCATAACTTGCCTTATTCTCCTTAACTAGAAGTCCATTAAATTATTAATCAATTAAGAGAGATTTATGAAAACTGATACAATAACAAATTTTAAATATATCACTATAAGAAATTAAAAAAATAGCTACGAAAATTACTGATGAAATATATTTAAATTTCTTTGGTAATTAGTAATTACCAACGAATTACCAACGAAATTTTTTCATCCACAAATACTAGCGTAAGTAATTTTTACCAATAAAAAAATGTTATCGCTAAATTTATCGATGAATTATTTTGTAGATAAATATAAATTTTTTTATAAGTAATTTCGTAGGAGATTTTACTCTTATAAATTATTGACTATTTATTGATAAAATTTTTTATTAGTAATTACCAACAAAAATAAATTTTCGTAGCTAATTTTTATTTAATATTTTTTAATTTAGTCTTTTACTTTTTAATTTAATTTAATTTTAATTAAATTTTAAATTTAATTTAATTTAAATTTTAATTTAATTTTAAATTTTCAAATTAATTTTTTATTTATTTTTAATTTTTAATTTTTTAATTTTTAAATTAAATATTAAATATTAATTATTTTAATTGACTTCAAAAAAAAAAATTACTAGTGGAGCCCAAAGTAGGCCCTATATAGTGGTTATGCCACAATTGCCCTATATAGTCATTTTCTTTTATAGACAAACTCACTCCCCTCCAATCTATTCACAAACGATGTGGGAATTTTACATTTTTTGTGATTTACTGATAAATTACTAGCTAAATATATTTCATTGGTAATTGCCGATGAAAAAATTTTCGTAGGTATTTTTTTAAAATTTTATTTTCTATTTTCCCTTAATATTACCCACGAAAGGCATTTTGTTGATAATTACCGATAAAAAAATTCGTAGTTATTTTTTAAAATTTTCTTCTCTATTTTCTCCTTAATATTACCTACGAAAAGCGTTTCGTAGTAATTACTGACGAAAACAATTCGTAGGTAAAAATTTTTGACCTTTTTAGAAATTTTCTTCTCTATTTTCTCCTTAAAAAACTTTTTATAGGTAAAATTTTTTGAACTTTTTAAAATTTTTCTTTCCTATTTTCTTCTTAATATTACCTACGAAAATATTTCGTTGGTAATTACCGATGAAAAAATTTTCATAGGTAAAATTTTTTAAGCTTTTTAAAATTTTTCTTCTCTATTTTCTTCTTAATATTACCTACAAAAATTTTTTTTGTTGGTAATTACTGACGAAAATGTTTTCGTAGGTAAAATTTTTTAGATCAAACAATCAAAAAATTTATCTTATAAATTTTAAGTTTTAGGCTAAATTGATCTTAAATTGAAACTTTTGGGCTAAATTGGATAAAAAGTTAAAAATTGGCTAAATTGAACTTCCCCAATAGGTATAAGAGCTAATTATAATCATTTAATCAATATTAAAAAATGATTAACTAAGTAATTAACATTAAAAATATTAAAAAAAAAAAACAACTCACGCACTAAGTGGTGAGCAAGTTACACATTGAGTTAATTTGAACTTAAACCAAAAGTAAAAGGGCTAAATTAGACTAAATGTTGAAAAAATGAGCCAAATTAGACATTCCTAAAAATTACAAAAGGCAAATTGAGTTTATTCCAAAAAAAAAAAAAAAAAAAGCAACTCATGAAACCAAAAGTAGAAGGGCTAAATTAGACCAAAAGTTGAAAATGAGCTAAATTGGACATTTCTAAAAAGTACAGAGAGCAAATTGAGCTTAATTTCAATAATTTATTATTGTATACAATATTTTTCCCCTCTAAATTGAGCAAAATAAAATTTTTTTGACTCCACTAACTCCAAATCCTGGCTTTGCCCCTAACTAACAATATGAATTGGCCATTGGAGGGAATCATGAAGGATGAATCATTTGGAGGGACAGCTAGTTAAAAAAGGATGCGAATATAAAGAGTAGAGAGGAGAATGGAAAAAGGCATATGGAAATCTAGTCATTTCTCTAATCCGAAGAGCAGAGCAAATCTGCACGAGAATCCTGCTTGGGGTTGTTATAGCCATTTTCATCTTGTTCTTCTTTATTGTATTGCTGAGAGTTCATTTGTGAGTAGGGAGAGTCCTATAAACCATAGAATCAAAGGCAATCTACCATTTCATTTCAATACAAATCTCACTCATTTCTTTACATTTCTATTGTTCCTAACTCTATCAATATCTCAGTGCAGTAATATATTCCTTGCCTAGCTAGCATCTTCAACAAAGCATCTTATACAAATTGATGCCTATAGTAGTCATTTGCTTATGCATATGGTTTCCATCAAACTTCTATAAAAACAAAATCCATCATACACATAGGTGCATAAACACTCAACATTCAAAATTTCCATATTCAAAATAGACTATTAGATTCATTTTTCCATGAATAAATGCAAATATATAATTGAATGAATTACCAAATGCAATTTTTCCAAAGAACTTCCAGCCTACTTCGATAGGTTATGATTTCCACTAGTAAGGAAATAGGACTAAAATGTTGTGAAGTAGTGAAAGCTCATAAAACTTCAACTGTAATATAAAAATAATGGAATACTTCCTTTTCATTGCCTGCATAGTTTTGCAGCAATTCACTTGACCATCCTGATTTGGGTTCCCATTAGGGGAGAGCAAATTTCAGTTTAAATCGAAAAACTGAACCAAACCGAGTCAATTTGGTTCAATCAATTCGGTTTGGTTATTTTCATAAAAAATAAAAAAAATCAAATCGAACCAAAATTACTAATATATATATATATATATATAAAGGAAACTCTAAGATTTTTTATTTTTGATTTCTAAGTTTTTTTTTATATTTTGTTATTGAGATTTAATATTGAAAATATAAAATTTTATAAAATTCGGTTTGATCGGTTTAAAACCGAACCGAACTGATATTTATCGATTTGGTTCAGTTCAGTTTTCTTTTAATAATTGGTTTGGTTCAATTTTTAAAATTTTTTATTTCTGATTTTTGATTTTATCAATTTGATTCGGTTCGAAACCGAACTGACCGTTTGCACACCCCTGTTCCCATAGAGGGTACATGATTCCTGTATATTTATGTGATATGAAAAAATAGAAAAAAATAGTGGATTATAATCAACTTTGGAATTTGTAAACTATCAATCAAGTTAACACTCCACCCTTTTCTACAAATAAAATTAGTCCCAAATTATAAAAACAGTTAACAGTAAGACCAACCGACTCATCGGTGTCCATTCTTTTCTTATGGACCATACCAGAACTAAGAGCTGTATATGCTTGCCAATAGAGCACTATCACCACCATGGGACCTTCAATTCCAGCAGCAATGTTGCCTAGACGCCTCCACCACATGCGCTGCTCTTCCATCTCTAGAATTTGCAACATAAGTACAACTAAAATTAAAGGCAATTGAAGAGATTTGCTTTTCAGAGAAGCAATAGGGATAGAGGGGAGGGAAAGGAGCTGAGGTGAAAAGGAATTTCTGAGAATAGAATGCTTTGGAAGAGAGAAACAGAGCAGAGAGGAGAGAACATTTGGGAGAGAGAACATTTGGAGAGAGAGAATTTTAGTATTTATTTCATTTGTTAAGATAGTTTGACATGGTATTAAATTATTGGGTCAGTCTATTACTGACATGGTAGTAGCCACCTATATAAGAATTTCTCCTTATAATCTCACAGATACATATATTATCACAACCATTAGTAGCACTAACCTAATGTTTGTTAGGATCAAAATCTTAGATTGAATGACCTTGATTCGCTAAGAATCACCTAGGTTCAACATAATCTAGACAATTCAACGAGAGTTGTACATATTTAGAATAGTATTCATTCAATTAATATATATGTATAGTTAAATAATTGTAGTCCACTTGTACTTATCCCTAATAAAAGATTAGCAAAAGGTCCATTTTAATAATTTAATTATTATTCAATAGTCATTTTGGTCCTTAAAATAAATTTATAACAAAATAAATCCTTCAAATTACAATTGGGGTCTTTGAAAATAGTTATCCCATCCACTATTTTTCTCATCTTTTCTCTTTTCCTCCCTTTCATTTCCTCTTAGGGTGGGCACCATTGAATGTTTTCACCAATGTTAACTCCTCACCTCTCTTTTTCTGTTGCTTCTTTGTTTTTTTTTTTTCCTTTTCTTTTTATCTCCTAATAATTTCCAGATTTGTATTCTTTTGAAATAAATTTTGAGTATGTCTCCTTGGATCTATCATTGTTGATAGATTTTGAGTGAATAAATCCTCAAGTTTGTCCTTATTGATAGATCTTGAGTTTCATAGTATTTTCTCTCCTTTGATGGATTTTTATATATTTTTATTGTTAAGATATTTTGTTTTTTTAGAGAAGAGCGCTCTACGAGATGCATATTTTTCTTTCAATATGAGATTTAAATTTAGAGGTTATTTGATAGGGCTCGTAAAAAGGCGACGAAGTCTAAGAATGGAGCTCGCAACCTATTTATTGGCCAATCTACATGCTTTGACAATGCTATTGAATACTTAAAATTCTTTATATTATTTTTTGTATAAGTGGTTAGTTTCATTTATGCAAAAATATAATATGTTGATTTGTACTTCTCTTTTATACTTTTTAATTAATGAAATATTTTTTTCAAAATTACAATTAGGGTTAACTAGATTCTTTATATTTCAATTTTAGCTAAATTAAATCCAATTTTCAGTCATGTGTTCTCACGTGACAAAATGGACATCCATTTTAATTTGAAAAAAAAAAAAAGCTCAAATTGATTCTATTATTTTTTGTGGCTTGAAATTTGGGTATGTTTTTCATTGACCTGAATTATGACTCGACACGAAAGTTTCGCACTGTGACTCAATTGAAATAAAAAGTAAGATCAGTGGTAGTAACGGACGGCACGGGCATAGACCAATATAAATATTATAATATTTTACCCTTTGAGGTAGAGTTGTGAGATATTCGGGAAACATACTGGGGTTAGGGTTTGAGAGTTCTGAGTGATTGTATCTTGCTCTTTTCATCATAGTTAAACTTTTTCTCTTGTCTTGCCCATGGATGTAGACCTTACGGTTGAACCACGTTAAATCCTGTGTTATTATTCTTCTCTTTTCTATATTGTGTGATTGTGCTATTTGCGTGTGTGCCTTAGATTTGCATGATTGTTATAACAAACTAGTATAAGAGCTTTGTGCATAAAATCTAGGATTTACAAATGGCATCATCTTCAACGAAGTATGAGATGGAGAAGTTTGATGGTGGATCGAGTTTTAGTTTGTGGAAGATTAAAATCAAATCTTCCTTGATCCTGTAAGTTCTATGGAAGGCAATCGAGGATAACTTTCCAGAAGATATGAAAGAGGCGGAGAAGGCTGATATGAAGGAGAGAGCCTTGAGTGCAATTTTCATGAGCGTAACTAATAATGTCCTACGCGAGATTGCTAGTGAAAGCTCAGCGTCTACGGCATGGAAGAAATTGGAGGAGTTATACTCTACTAAATCACTGACCAAATGCCTGTATCTGAAGAAAAGACTTTACAATTTGAGAATGAGCGAAGGTACGCCCATTATAGAACATCTAAATGAATTTAATTCAATCATTATGGACCTAAAGAATGTCACACCTTACCCCTCTGTAAAGCGTAACACGATCCCGTAGAATACCTAATGAACTATCGAACTTCACCTACCGATAACTCATTAAGTACCCTACAAGAGATTTTAAAATCATTTTCTTACTTTTTATAAGTGGTGAGCATTTTCTAATAGGTATTAAAATATTTAATTATAGTTTAAAAACTAGTGAAGATTTTTATCCCATTTTATTTTTCCGCAAATTTTATAAAAATTCGGCAGAGTGCCGTCTGTATTTTGAGAAAATAGTTCTTCAAATACCTGTAAAAAATACTTCCAATGATTTATCTCAACAACTTCATCAATTCAACATCTATCCCAACCAATTTCAACATCATTTCTCAAATTCCAAACTTCAACATCATCAAAATACTACAATTCAATTTCATTCAAATTAAAACAAAATATTTTCATTCATATTTCAATAAAGATAAAACAATTTAGATATATCATTCTAAAAATTTACATTAGGAAAAATCCAAACCAAAATTTATTACAAGCTTTATACAATTGCTCATGACTAGTTTTACATGTCCATACATTTACATACATCAAAATAATTTTTTATAATCAGGGTATAAAATATACCCGATAGAACTTCAAGGTAGGTCGCTCCACAATCCTCAACAGCTCACTCTGCTGCTCCTCTAGTCTCTATATCTGTGACAGCAATAACAGCCATCGCTGAGTACTAGGACTCAGTGTTGCACAACATACTAAAATAATCTTTATGCAGAATTTAAAACATAATTATTCAAAAATTAAACTGAACATGAGATATAAATACAAAACATGATTTACAAGATGTTAATTCAAACAATTTCATTTCAAAAGTCTCAAAACAATTTTCATAAAAACACACTGTTATATCATGCCATTCGAAACAAATATAATCTCAATAGCCAGAGGCTAAGGAGAAGTCACAACACAAGGCTAGCTAGCTCAAATATATGGGAACCCATTCTTTTTCTTCTTCTACTAGTACACACCTCAACACTTCAGCCAGAGAAGGAATCAAAACTCAAAACTGATTTCCCCTACTAGTCATGCTCGTGTGGTATTTAAATATATGGTCATGACACTGTGGTTTTAAAACTATCTTAACAATTTACTAAACATTTAATGCCATTCCAAATATATACAAATAAACTTTCAATAATTTAAATCAAGAGCATAATAAATATTTCAATTCATTCAAAACAATGTGCAGAAGAAAATTTACAGAAATTCTATGTTGTACACAAACCTTATACGAGTCGCCTCTTGGCCTTGACTCAATCCCTCGGGTTCTTTTCTAGTATTCTTTTCCACTGATACACACAGTTTCACAGTGTTTCCGTATCATAACTTATCATAAATCTAAAAATAAATTCAAATTTACTTTTACCTAGCTTTAATATGCTAAAATTGACATTCTTTAAAATTTATGTTTTGGGGTTACTATTCACTATACTTTCAAGTCAATTTGTTGACTTTCTAAGGCTTAATAGGTATGAGAATTCTAGTTTCACCCACATACCACATTTTGGTTACTAAATTTGTTGGTTTTGGTTATTTACTCAAATTTTAAGTCTTTTAGGCAAATTTGTAAATTTTTAATTTTGGTGTTATATGTTACACTGTTCCATTGGTCATGTTGTTGTTAGAATTTGGCTAAGTTTTCTTCATAGAAATTGTTCCTTATTGTCATAACTTTATTCTCCTTTTTGAATCAATCCATTTGGAGTTTTGCAGCTCAAGTTATAGCCATTTAAATCATGGCTGCCGGATTGGTCTAACCCAGATTTCTGGGCACCAAAACTGGTTCTGGCAGTTTTAGGTCACCAACTTTGGGTGGCTAAATGACTTGGTTAAGGGCATAATTTGGGTTTATTTTCTTCATGAAAGTTTTAGGTCTATATCTCAGATTTCTACTGGTAAAATTTCAGATAATTTAGACATTCCTAGCCCAAGTTATGGCTAAATGAACAAACACTATTCATTTGGTCATTTTTGTACAGGTCAGATTGCCTAATCCGGATTTGGTCAATTTGTTCACTAAGTTTTAGTCACTTTTTGGGCATAATTCCTACATGAAAAATATGTCATTTTGTGTCTAGTTTCATTCTCAATTAGCGTCACACCAATTGGGCTTGTAAATTTTTAGTTTTGGTCCCTAAAAAGGACCTTGGTCCTGCAGCCTGTAGCATGACACTAATCACTCCGAATTTAAACTTAATTCTAATACTTCCAACATGCCTCAATTGGTCACAAATGACCATTTCTCAACTCTAATAAGGTCAAACACATCATTTAACAATTTTTCACATTTTTTCTCCGAAAACCCTAGGTGCCAAACCCTAATTTTCATACACTTCAAATTTAATACATTCCAATCACCAATCCATACCTTACATATATCATTTAACTTAAACAAACCTTCAGAGACATCAAATTTACTCATTTTAAACCTTAACTTACTACTGGCAGAATTTACATTTAGTCCTCCAATAATTTTTTTTTTTCATTTTAAGCATAATCCTAAGTTCATTCAACTATAATCATCATTAATTCAACTAGAAAATTAAGTTTAGTTTACTAGCCTTAGTGCATAAAATTTTTCCTCGTCAAACCTCTTCTTTTCTTCTTTCTTTCTTCTTGGACCTTGTTTTCTAGTTGCCCAAACAATTTTTTAACCTTGGCAAAATAGTTTTCTATGGTGGGGTTTTGAGATTTGCAAGCTCAAAGATGAGCTTTAATGGTGAATTATGGGTGAGGGAGAGGGAGAGAGAGAGAGGGACGGCAACTTGGTTGAAGAAAATAACCTTTTTGCTTTTTTTTTTTTTCTTTCCTTTATGTTTATTTTTTATCCTTATGGAAGACTAATAATTATCCAAAATTTATTGTTTTTTAGTTAGTGTTTATTACATCATGCATGATGTCATCACATTTCACTTTTCTTTTTTCTTTTTTTTTTAATTTATTTTTCCATTAGTTTTTTAATTTAATTCCTGATTCCGAAATTTTCTTTTCTCCGATTTTATTTAACAGTTAGGTCAGGAGTCAGCTCTCGGGGTCAATTGACCAAATTGCCCATCGCCGGTACAACCTGGTTTGCAAATAATTCAATATTTCTTCCGGATCCCTGACCTAATTATTTGACTGGTTTAACAATTCTTTTTTGTGATTTTCTCTTTTCCACTGTGTTTGGAATAGTCCTAAGGACCGTGGCGTCACATTTACTGTTCGAAATTTGAGTTTAAATTGACCTTGCAGTCCTTCCCAAGAAGGTTACCCATTGCTGTGACTCTCGGCTTGTTTAACTTCTTATGTTCTATTTTTCTTATTTATACTTAACTGATTGACAATTACTAATTATTTATGTTCAGGGCTTATCAAGTTGTCTTAAGTGTGGTTCTAATCCTCTTAATTGTCCGGATCGACATCGGTCACCAGAATAGTGAAATATACTAGGCTATACAAATAGGGGTGTTACAATTCTCCCCCCCCCCCCTTAAAATAAATTTCGTCTCAAAATTTTACCTGGTAATCAGTCTCTGAACAGTTGTGGGTGCTGTCTCCTCATGTCCTCCTCTCGTTCCCAAGTAGCCTCCTAGCCTGAATGATGGTTCCACAGCACTTTCACTAACGGTATTTGCTTGTTCCGTAGCTGCTTCACCTCATAAGCCAGAATCTCTATGGGTTCTTCTTCATATGTGAGGTCTGGATTCACTTCAATTTCTTTTACTGGTAGTACATGAGATGGGTCAGATCTATACCTCCTCAACATTGATACATGGAAGACGTTATGTATCTTTTCCAACTCTGGAGGTAGTGCCAAACGATATGCCAAAAGACCCACTCTCTGCAGAACCTCATATGGCCCAATGAAACGAGGACTCAGTTTCCCCTTTCTGCTGAATCTCATAATTTTCTTCTAAGGAGAAACCTTGAGAAATACTTTGTCACCCACTGTATACTCAATATCCCTTCTCTTCAGATTAATATAGGACTTCTAACGGTCTGATGCAGTCTTAAGTCGATCTCTGATCAATCTGATTTTCTCTTCAGTTTGCTGAACAATTTATGGCCCAATCATCTTTCTTTCGCCTACCTCATCTCAACATTATGGGGTTCTACATTTTCTGCCATACAAAGCTTCATATGGAGGCATCCCAATGCTTAATTGGTAGCTGTTGTTGTAAGCAAACTCAATCAAAGGCAAGTGTATGTCCCAACTGCCCGCAAACTCAATCACACAAGCTCGTAGCATGTCCTCCAAGATCTGAATTACCCTCTCAGACTGGCCATCTGTCTGTGGGTGGAATGTCGTGTTGAAGTTCAATTTAGTTCTTAGGGCTCTCTGAAGACTACCCCAGAATCTAGAAGTGAACCTAGGATCTCTGTCTGATACGATGGATACTGGCACTCCATGCAGTCTTACTATCTCATCCATGTACAACTTGGCCAATCTTTCTAAACTGTAGTCCATCCGAACTGGCAGAAAATGAGCAGACTTGGTTAGTCTGTCAATAATGATCCAAACTGCATCATGACTCTTCCGTGTCCTAGGAAGTTCCATCACAAAATCCATCGTTATTCTCTCCCATTTCCATTCCGGTACTGGTAGTGGATGTAACAAACCAGCTGGTACTTGATACTCTGCCTTCACTTGCTGACAAGTTAGGCATTTGGAAACAAATTCTGCCACATCTCTTTTCATACCCATCCACCAGTAAAGCTCCTTTAGCCCTCTATACATTTTTGTGCAATCAGGGTGAATAGCAAAAGGAGATTCATGTGCTTCCTTCAAAATGATCTGCCTCAAATCAACATCATTAGGAACACATATTCTGCCCTGGTGTAGCAGTAGACCATCATCTCTTATTGAGAATTCTGGTTTCTTGCCCTGCCAGACTTCTTCTAACAGCTTCTAATATATCTGATCATTACGGCGGCTATTACGATCGATCAATTAACACCGGTCAGACATGCCATGCAACTGTTGTTTGCCCCTCATCATTAATCTCTAAGCTGGCATGCAATACTCTCAACTCATGTACCATAGACAAAGGAGTAACCCATAGGCTTGCCATAGTCTTGCGACTTAAGGCGTCAGCCACCACATTAGCTTTCCCTGGCTGATAGTCTATCAGACAATCATAGTCTTTTATCAACTCTAACCATCTCCTCTGTCTCAAATTCAACTCTTTTTGGGTGCCCAAATACTTCAAACTCTTATGATATGTGTAGATGTAGCACTTCTCATACAAATAGTGTTTCTAGATCTTAAGAGCAAACACTATAGCCGCAAGCTCCAAATCATATGTTGGATAATTCCTCTCATGTGGTTTCAGCTGGCGTGATGCATAGGCAATGACATTTCGATCTTGCATCAATACACAACCTAACCCATTTTGAGAAGCATCACTGTAAACTGTATATTCTTCACCCGGAGTGGGTAAAGTCAGGACTGGAGCTTCAGTCAAATATTTCTTCAATTCATCAAAACTATGTTAACATTTATCCGTCCACTGAAATTTCACATCTTTTCGAAGTAACTTAGTCAATGGAGATGCCAACATAGAAAATCCCTTCACAAATTGACGGTAGTATCCAGCTAAACTCAGAAAACTGCAAATCTCCGTGATATTTCTGGGTGGCCTCCAATTAAGGACAACTTCTATGTTACTTAGATATACCTTGATGCCCTCTACTGATACTACATGCCCCAAGAAGGTTATTTCCTTCAGCCAAAATTTACACTTCGACAATTTGGCGTATAGCTGTTTCTCCCTCAAAGTCTGTAGTACAATCCGCAGATGTCTATCATGCTCTTCTGCACTCCTCGAATAGACCAATATATCATCTATGAATACCACAACAAATTGGTCGAGGTATGGTCTGAAGATAGTGTTTATCAGATCCATAAAAGCAGCTGGAGCATTAGTTAACTCGAATGGCATGACCAAGAACTCATAATGGCCATAGCGGGTTCTAAAGGCAGTTTTAGGAATACTCTGCTCTTGTACTTTCAGCTGATAATAGCCTGATCTCAGGTCAATCTTAGAGAACACAGCTGCACCCCTTAGCTGATCAAACAAGTCATCAATGTGGGGCAATGGGTATCTATTCTTTATTGTCACCTTATTCAATTGCCGATAATCAATACATAAGCGGAGAATGCCATCTTTCTTCTTAACAAACAACACTGGCGCTTCCCAAGGTGATACACTAGGGCGGATAAAGCCCTTGTCAAGCAACTCTTGCAGCTGCACTTTTAACTCTTTCAATTCTGCAGGTGTCATTCTATATGGTGTTATAGAGATTGGGTCCACACCAGGCATAACATCAATCTCAAACTGCACTTCTCTTTCTGGAGGTAATCCTGGTAATTCATCAGGAAACACATCCAAAAAGTCACATAACGTAGGGATGTCCCTCAGTGCTGGACTCCCCACTTGGATGTCTATCACATGTGCCAAGTATGCTTCACACCCCTTTCTGATCATTCTTCTGGCTAGTGCAGCCGAAATGATGTTTGATGGTAGTAAATGCCTCTCCCCATGTATTACCACATCACCGTACAGAGGGAGACCAAAAGTGACTGTCTTCAATTTACAGTCAATCATGGCGTGATGCCTGGCTAACCAATCCATGCCCAAGATAATATCATAATCTCTTAAGGGCATTTCAATCAAATCTGATAGAAAAACATGTCTTTGAATCACCAAAGGACAGTCTCTATAAATTCTGTTGACCCGAACCTCTTGTCCTAGCGGACTAGTTACTAGCACTTCAAAACCCATTTTGACACACGGAACAGCAAGTGAACTGACTATGCTAGCACTAACGTATGAGTGGGTTGAACCTGGATCAAACAGTACAAATACATCTTGATTAGAGATAGAGAATGTACCGGCTACAACATCAGAAGTCTCAGCCTCTTCTCGCTGTTTCATCGTGTAAACCCTGGCTGAAGCACTTTATTGTGCTGACTGACCAACAGTACCCTGATTGCCTGAAGCATTGCCTCTACCTCTGCCTCGTCCTCTACCAACCGGTTGTGAACCTCTGGGAGCAGGACTCTGAATAGATCCTTCTACAGTCATAGGAGCTGGACCACATCTAGGAGCACTAGTGCAATCTTTTGCAATATGACCCTTGCTTTCACAGTTAAAACAGGCTCCTGTTGCCCAATAGCATTCTCCCCCATGAACCTTGCCATAAGTCTCACAGGGGCGGGGAGGTTGTGAACCCCTACTTGACTGCTGACCAAACCTAGGGGGTCTCTGTCCAGAGAATCTGCCCCTTCCAAACCTTCCACCTCGACCTCTGCTAGGTCCACCAAATTTCTTCCTCTTCCCAGAAGTACCACTAGGACTTGGCTGTACTGACTTTTCCCCCTTATCTTTCTCTAATTTCTCATCTTTCTCTGATTTTTCTTTTGCTGGAGTCGCTTCTGATTCAATTCTTTCCAACTCAAGTGCTTGAGAAATGAGCTCTAAAAAATTAGTGTGTCTGAATCCCACTACTTACATTCGAAGGCTGGGCTTCAAACCCGTCTCAAATCTCTTGCACCTTTCTTTGTTGGTAGAAAGGAGACTCCCAGCATAGTGGCTTAAGCGGGAGAACTCCCTCTCATATTCTGCCACTGTTCTGTTGCCTTGCTTCAAACTTAAAAACTCTTGTAACTTCTGATCCACATATGCATCTGGGACGTATTTCTATCTGAACTCTCTGATGAAGTCATCCCAAGTCAGTACTGGTGGTTCAGCCAAGCTGTAGGGAATGGTCTTCCACTAATCATACGCATCCCCTTGCAGTAGTGACACAGAGTATTCAAATTTCAGCTCATCTAAGCAATGTAGCTTCTTGAACACTCTGTCCATTCTTTCAAGCCATTGCTCTGCCTCTAAAGGGTCTACTGTACCCTTAAATTCTGTGGCCCCATACTTCAATAGCTTGTCATACTATCTAACTGGAGCTTGAGGTTGTACCACAGCAGTCTGGGGTGGAGCTTGAGTAGGCATACCCCCAGCCATTTATTGGAACATCGCAGCCATCTGCTGTGCAAACTGTGCAGGAAACTGCGGCATTTGTGGGGCTGGTGCCACTGACCCACTAACATTCTGTAGAGCTGGGGCTTTCCCTTATGCCTCAGCTTCAATAGATTGCTCAACTGAGCGATCCCCATCTTCCATATCAATATGAAGTTAGGGTATCTCCTGAACAAATAACACAAGGAAATTCCCTCCATTAGTTCATATTTATGATGTAATGCACTGTATGTAACAAATAAGGATATTGAGCAGTTGTACTTAGTAAAGAAAAGAAACAAATTCACAAGTTAAAACATACTTCAAAAATGTGCTCTGATACCACTAAAACATGTCACTCCTTACCCCTCTGTAAGGCATAACATGATCCCGTAGAATACCTAATGAACTACTGAACTTCACCTACCGATAACTCATTAAGTACCCGACAAGGGATTTTAAAATTATTTTCTTACTTTTTATAAGTGGTGAGCATTTTCTAATATGTATTAAAATATTTAATTAGAGTTTAAAAACTAGTTAAGATTTTTATCCCATTTTATTTTTCCACAAATTTTATAAAACTTTTGGCAGAGTGCCGTCTATATTTTGAGAAAACAGTTCTTCAAATACCTGTAAAAAGCACTTCCAATGATTTATCTCAACAACTTCATCAATTCAACATCCATCCCAACCAATTTCAACATCATTTCTCAAATTCCAAACTTCAACATCATCAAAATACTACAATTCAATTTCATTCAAATTAAAACAAAATATTTCCATTCATATTTCAATAAAGATAAAACAATTTAGATATATCATTCTAAAAATTTACATTAGGAAAAATCCAAACCAAAATTTATTACAAGCTTTATACAACTGCTCATGACCAGTTTTACATGTCCATACATTTACATACATTTACATACATCAAAATAATTTTTTACAATCAGGGTATAAAATATACCCGATAGAACTTCAGGGTAGGTCACTCCACAATCCTCAGCAGCTCACTCTGCTGCTCCTCTAGTCTCTATATCTGCGACAGCAATAACAGCCGTCGCTGAGTATTAGGACGCAGTTGTGCACAACATACTAAAATAATCTTTATGCGGAATTTAAAACATAATTATTCAAAAATTAAACTGAACATGAGATATAAATACAAAACATGATTTACAAGATGTAAATTCAAATAATTTCATTTCAAAAGTCTCAAAATAATTTTCATAAAAACACACTGTTATATCATGCCATTCGAAACAAATATAATCTCAATAGCCAGAGGCTAAGGAGAAGTCACAACACAAGGCTAGCTAGTTCAAATATATGGGAACCCATTCTTTTTCTTCTTCTACTAGCACACACCTCAACACTTCAGCCAGAGAAGGAATCAAAATTCGAAACTGATCTCCCTCACTAGTCATGCTCGTGTGGTATTCAAATATATGGTCATGACACTGTGGTTTCAAAACTATCTAAGCAATTTACTAAATATTTAATGCCATTCCAAATATATACAAATAAACTTTCAACAATTTAAATCAAGAGCATAATAAATATTTCAATTCATTCAAAACAATGTGCAGAAGAAAATTTACAGAAATTCTATATTGTGCACAAACCTTATACGAGTCGCCTCTTGGCCTTGACTCGATCCCTCGGGTTCTTTCTCGGTATTCTTTTCTACTGAAACACACAGTTTCACAGTGTTTCAGTATCATACTTATCATAAATCCAAAAATAAATTCAAATTTACTTTTACCTAGCTTTAATATGCTAAAATTGACGTTCTTTAAAATTTGTGTTTAGGAGTTACTATTCACTACTATTCAAGTTAATTTGTTGACTTTCTAAGGCTTAATGGGCATGGGAATTCTAGTTTCACCCACATACCACATTTTGGTTACTAAATTTGTTGGTTTTGGTTGTTTACTCAAATTTTAAGTCTTTTAGGCAAATTTGCAAATTTTAATTTTGGTGTCTTATGTTGCACTATTCCATTGGTCATGTTGCTGTTAGAATTTGGCTAAGTTTTCTTCATAGAAATTGTTCCTTATTGTCTTAACTTTATTCTCTTTTTTGAATCACTCCATTTGGAGTTTTGTAGCTCAAGTTATAGCCGTTTGAATCATGGCTGCCGAATTGGTCTAACCCAGATTTCTGGGCACCAAAACTGGTTCTGGCAGTTTTAGGTCACCAATTTTGGGTGGCTAAATGACTTGGTTAATGGCATATTTTAGGTTTATTTTCTTCATGAAAGTTTTAGGTCTATATCTCAGTTTTTTACTGGTAAAATTTCAGGTCATTTAGACCTACCTAGCCCAAGTTATGGCCAAATGAACAAATACTGTTCATTTTGTCATTTTTGTACAGGTCAGATTGCCTAATCCGGATTTTGTCAATTTTTTTACTAAGTTTTAGTCACTTTTTGGGCATGATTCCTAAATGAAAAATATGTCATTTTGTGTCTAGTTTCATTCCCAATTAGCCTCACACCAATTAGGCTTGTAAATTTTTAGTTTTGGTCCCTAAAAAGGACCTTGGTCCTGCAGCCTGCAGCATGACACTAATCACTCCGAATTTAAACTTAATTCTAATACTTCCAACATACCTCAATTGGTCACAAATGACCATTTCTCAAATCCAATAAGGTCAAACACACCATTTAACAAATTCTCACATTTTTCCTCTAAAAATCCTAGGTGGCAAACCGTAATTTTCATACACTTCAAATTTAATACATTCCAATCACCAATCCATAGCTTACATACATCATTCAACTTAAACAAACCTTCAAATACATCAAATTTACTCATTTTAAACCTTCACTTCCTGCTGGCCGAATTTAAATTTAGTCCTCCAACATTTTTTTTTTTCATTTTAAGCATAATCCTAAGTTCATTCAACTATAATCACCATTAATTCAACTAGAAAATTAAGTTTAGTTTGCTAACCTTAGTGCAGAAAATTTTTCCTCTTTAAACCTCTTCTTTTCTTCTTTTTTTTTTTCTTGGACCTTGTTTTCTAGTTGCCCAAACAATTTTTTAACCTTGGCAAAATAGTTTTCTATGGTGGGGTTTTGAGATTTGCAAGCTCAAAGATGAGCTTTAATGGTGAATTATGGGTGAGGGAGAGGGAGAGAGAGAGGGACGGCAACTTGGTTGAAGAAGATGACCTTTTTGCTTTTTTTTTTTCTTTCTTTTATGTTTATTTTTTATTCTTATGGAAGACCAATAATTATCCAAAATTTATTTTTTTTTTAGTTAGTGTTTATTGCATCATGCATGATGTCATCAATTTTCACTTTTCTTTTTTCTTTTTTTTTATTTTTATTTTTCCATTAGTTCTTTAATTTAATTCCTGATTCCAAAATTTTCTTTTCTCCAATTTTATTTGACAGTTAGGTCAGGAATCAGCTCTCGGGGTCAATTGACTAAATTGCCCGTCGTCGGTTCGACCCAGTTTGCAAATAATTCAATATTTCTTCTGGATCCCTGACCTAATTATTTAACCGACTTAACAATTCTTTTTCATAATTTTCTCTTTTTCACTGTGTTTGCAATAGTCCTAAGGACCGCGGCGTCACATTTTACAATTCAAAATTTGAGTTTAAATCGACCTCGCAGTCCTTCCTGAGAAGGTCACCCATCGCTGTGACTCTCGGCTAGTTTAACTTCTTATGTTATGTTTTTCTTATTTATACTTAACTAATTGATAATTACTAATTATTTATGTTCAGGGCTTATCTAGTTGTCTTAAGTGTGGTTCTAATCCTCTTAATTATCCGGACCGACACAGGTCACCGAAATAGTGAAATATACCAGGCTATACAAATAGGGGTGTTACAAAGAATATTGATATTGATATAGATAGTGAGAATCAGACCCTTATTTTGTTATATTCTTTGCCACCCTCCTATGAGACTTTTGTTGATACACTGTTGTATGGGAAAGACAGTATTTCACTAGACGATGTTAGTAATTCTCTAAAATTGAAGGAGTTGAAAAAGAATTTTCCAGATAATAGAGAAAGATTTGAGGGGGAAGGTTTGATGAGCAGGGGAAGAACACATTCAAGGTAGGGTTCTTCTAGTAGGAAGAAATCTAATACCTGATCTAAGTCAAGAATGAAAAAGGCTAACTGTTTTGAGTGCGAGGAGAAAGGTCACTACAGGAGAGACTGTTCTAAGTTGAAAAATAAAAAGGGAAAGCAACCGAAAAATTCTGCAAATGTGGTTGACAGTTTTATCGATTCTGATGGTGATGACAATGCTGGAGAAATTTTATCCATGAGTTCAGATCATGGACAAAATTTCTAGATTCTTGATACTGGTGCTACTTATAACATGTGTCCACATAGAAACTGATTTGTCACTTACAAACAGATGAGTGGTAAGATGTTTTTGGGTAATGATCGTGCATTATCTGTGGAAGGAATTGGTAATATTAGATTGAGGAATTTTTATGGTGTTATCAGAACTATAAAGTATTGGCATGTTCCAGGGCTAAAGAGGAACTTGATTTCTCTTGGGATGCTTGACTATCATGGATTCAGATATCATGCAGAGAATAGAGTTCTCAAAGTGTGCAAGGGCTCTATGGTACTCATGAAGAGTAGTTTGGTTTCAAGATTATATTTTCTTTAGGGCAGACAATTTCAGGGGAAATTGCAATAGCATCCAGAAGCAATAATCAGAATCAGACTCAATTGTGGCATCTGCATCTTGGTCATATGAGTGAAAGAGGATTATCTGTGTTGAGCAAGCGAGATTTGTTGAATGGGCAGAAAACAGAATTTATGAACTTTTGTGAACATTGTGTGTTTAGCAAACAGACCAGGGTGAAGTTTGATAAAAAGGCAGTGCACAAAACTAGAGGAATGGTGGATTATATTCACTCAGATCTATAGGTCCCTAACAGAATCCCTTCCAAGCGAGGTGCCAGGTACTTCATGACTTTGATTGATGATTACTCTCGGATGGTGTGGGTGTATTTTCTAAAAATAAAAGATGGGGTATTTTCAACCTCTGTAAAGTGGAAGACGATGATTGAGAAGTAGATAAAAAAGAAGGTTAAGTGTCTTAGAACTGATAACGGGTTAGAATTTTGCAATCGTGAGTTCAATGCATTCTACAGTAATAAGGTATAGTAAGACACCGCACTTGCACAAGGACACCACAATAAAATGGTATTGCAGAATACATGAACAGAATGCTTTATGACAAAACACGAAGCATGCTCTCACATTCAGGATTGGGAAAGGGTTTTTGGGATGAAGCAATTAATACAGCCTGTTTCTTGGTTAATAGATCTCTATCTATAGCTATTGAGTGCAAAACTCCTTTTGAGATCTGGTCTAGTTCACCTGCTGATTACTCTCAGCTGAGAGTGTTTAGTTGCCCTGCTTATGTTCATGTGAGGGATGGTAAGCTTGAGACGAGGGAAAGAAAATGCATATTTCTAGGGTATGCATCTGGAGTGAGAGGCTACAGGTTGTTGTGCAATAATCCAAAGTCTCTAGGATTAATTATCAGCAGGGATGTGACATTTAATGAGTCTGCTTCATTGGATAGTTAGAGGGAGAAGTCAATAGCAGAATCAGATCACGGTGTTAGAGAACAGGTGGAGCTTGATATTGATACTTCAGCAATTCAGTCCAGTGATTTAGAGGATAAGGTGCAAGATCCTGATCAATAAGAGGATGCACCTGAGCAACAACAATAGGAACCATATAGCATTGTAACTGGTAAAGAGAGAAGACAGATTAGGCCACCACAGAGATATGCATATGCAGATCTAGTTGCATTTGCCTTGTCAGTTATTGAGACAGTTGGTGTGCATGAACCTAGCAATTATAGAGAAGCTATTTCTTGTTCAGATGCAGATTAATGGGTCAGAACTATGAGTGAAGAAATTGAATCTCTTCACAAGAATCAGACTTAGGAGTTTGTAACATTGCCTAAGGGACAGAAAGTGGTAGGCTGTAAATGGGTATTCAAGAAAAAGGAATGAACTCTAGGGGTTGAAGCACCTCGATATAAGGCACGATTAGTAGCAAAAGGCCTTACTCAGAGGAAGGGGACTGACTCTGCTGAAGTGTTTTCTCCAGTTGTAAAGCACAGTTATATCAGAGTCTTACTTGCTATGGTTGCCCTTCATGATCTAGAGCTTGAGCAACTAGATGTGAAGATAACATTTTTGCATGGTGAGTTAGAGGGGCAAATTTATATGAGTCAGCCTGAGAGATTTGTCATTCCATGTAAGGAAAACCATGTTTGCTTGCTTAAGAAATCTTTATATGGTTTGAAACAATCCCCTAGGTAGTGGTACAAAAGATTTGATATATTTATGATTCATAATGGCTTTAATCGTAGTTCATATGATAGTTGTGTATATCATAAGAAGCTTTCAGGTGATTCTTTTGTTTATTTGCTATTGTATGTGGATGACATGCTTATTGCTGCTAAAAGCATATCACAAATTAACATTAAAAAAAAAAATAGTTGAATGATGAGTTTGAGATGAAGGATTTGAGTGCTGCAAAGAAGATATTAGGAATGGAAATTACCAGGGATAAAAGTTTTGGAAAGCTTTTCTTGTCTCAATAAGCTTATGTTGAGAAAGTGCTAAGTGTTTCAACATGAATAATGCTAAGCTTGTGACTATTCCGTTTGCTGTCCATTTCAAGTTATTTGCAGACATGTCACCAAAAATAGATGAGGAGATGGAGCACATGTCCAGTGTTCTCTATTCAAGTGCTGTTGGTAGCATCATGTATGCTATGGTATACACCCGACCTGACATTTCACATGTAGTTAGTGTTGTACGTAGATACATGGCGTGTCCTGGGAAAGAGCATTGACAGGTAGTGAAATAGATTTTGAAGTATTTGAAGGGCACTACAGATGTTGGTCTGACATTTGATAGGGCCAAGATGAGTAATTCAGTTGTTGGATATGTGGATTCAGATTTTGCAGGGGACTGAGACAAGAGGAGATCATTGACAAGCTACTTGTTTACTTTCTCTGGAAGGGCTATCAGTTGGAAGGCAACATTGCAAGCTACAGTTGCTTTGTCTACCATAGAGGTTGAATATATGGCCTTAGCAGAAGCAGTAAAGGAAGCTTTATGGTTATAAGGTTTGGTGGGCGACCTTGGGTTGATAAAGAATAAGCCAATAGTGTTTTGTGATAGCCAAAGTGCAATACATCTTACAAAGAATCAGATGTACCATGAGCGAACTAAGCACATTGACGTTAGATATCACTTCAGTCGGGACATTGTATCCTAGGGAACTGTAGTTGTGCGGAAAGTCTCTGCACATGATAATCCAGTAGATATGATGACCAAGAGAGTTCTAGTCAACAAGTTTAGGCATTGCCTAAACTTGGTTGGTGTTTGTAGTGCTCAGTAATGTCTTTGTAAGAGCATATGGCAAGACAGAATATGTATAAGCAGGTCGAACCAATGACATTTATGACTAGCACATGGAGTTTACTCTTGTCAATGTATTGTCATAAATCATATCAGTGCATATAATCTTTAGACCTGAGATAGCATAGTTATCTTGTATATCGGTGGTTTGAGTTTGATACTACTTTCATACTTGTACAGTGTAAGGGTATATGGGCATGTGTTGGCTCCTACTAGTTATATATGGAGGTAGGTGTTGATCAAAATGGAATCTGTTCCTCTAAGTAAATAGGGATAAAATCCTATGTTCATTTAATTGTTCTTGATGTTTCAAGTTCCTGGCCAGGACAGATAGATTTAATCAGAAAAGAGTTTCTGATGAGAAAAATCTTTTAATCAAGAATTGGAATTAAAAGAGAACATAATATTCATAGCAAATGGCGTTTGACATAAACCATGACTCCAGCTTAAGTTAGGATTTTATAACAGAGAGATTCTAGTGCATGGTAACATATGATTATAGGTTCATTTAAGGTAAACCTTATTACTAATTGAGTGGCCATGGCATGCAATGCTAGGTGTTAACCATGGTCTATGAGGTACATAAAATGATTTAGAGAAATCATTTATGGTAAGAAAGAGTTCTGATGATATTAAGAGTTGATATCATGTCTCATTGCCAATTAGTGATGAGCCTAATAAGTCACATACCTACACAAGTAATCACCAAATTAAATATTATTTAATTAATTAATTAAAGAGTTTAATTGATTAATTAAATATGTTTGGTTTGTAACTAGATTGTAAAGTCCCTAGCATGGCTTGAAACCAAATCTAGGTTATTGGATGTATAGTATAAGTTAAATTTATATTTAAAGTGTCTAAATATGAATTTAATTAATGAGAAATTAATTAATAGAGATTAATTAATTAATTTATATTTGATATAAATTGATTAGAAGAAGAGAAATAATTATTTTGGGTTGAGAACTCAAAATTAAAACACAGGGATGTTTTGGTCATTTCACAGGGTAACATGTGGCACCATGAGATGGTGACACATGGCACTACACATAAGCTTGCCAAATGTCTTTTAATCATGTAAGATGATTAAAATTAAGATTAAATATAGGTTTGACACTTGACACAATGTGATTGGGTCAAACCTAGAGCCAATCAGAAGGTGACATGTGGCAAGAGTTTTAAGTGGTGACCTAGCTATGTAAGTGTTGTTATGAAAAGAAAAATATAACAAGCTGTTGCCTTTCTCTTTGTGCTGCCACCTTGGAGACCTCTCCCTTCTCTTCTTCTTCATCTCTCATCAATTCTAAGAGATTAGCAAACAATCTCTTAAATTAAAAATACTAGAAATTATTTCCAGTATTCTGTTTACATCTCTAATTTCTCAAAAAGGAAAAACTTGATTTTTTAATTCATAGAAAAATCTTTAGAAGCTGTTCAAGGGCTGCCATAGGTGATCTTGGTGTGGACAAGCTAGAGGGACAACATCTAGTGTCCTAAAGACGCATCCCAAAGGTGCCAAACACACTGCAGTGCATCAAGAGGTTAGTGCACTTATTCTTGATCTAATCTAGAGTTCTAAAATTAATCTGATTAATTCTAAAATCTTAAATGACAAATACAGATCCAAAAACATATTAAAAGAGTTTTAATATGTTGTTTATCATTGAAATCAAATAGATAAAAATAAATCTTGCATGATGCATGTGATCCTAGGTGAAAAATTTTTGAATTCAATGATATAAACTTGTATTTTTCATGCTTTTGCTCCTTGAATTGGTATCAGAGCCACTATATTTGCCATTTAGATTGTTGATTATATGATTTAATTGTGTGGTTTGATCATGAGATGATAGATCCATTGCTGGTTGCAATGATAAAGGTGGCGGCTTGATGAAGACTCCATATGTGCACATGGTTTGTGCATTTCTTATGGTGCGCATAGTTTGGGCAATGTTTGTGCAATTGTTGTATGATCTAATGCTCATAATTATATCCATTTCATGTCTAATTAAATTGTTTAATTAGAGTTTTAATCACACAATTAAATTGTGATTCAGATTTGAATTTTAAAAATTGTTTGAATATGATTCAAATCTAAATTTTAAAAATTGTTTGAATATGATTCAAATCTGAATTTTAAAAGTTGTTTGAATATGATTCAAATTTGAATTTTTAAAGTTGTTTGAACGTGATTCAAATATGAATTTTTAAAGTTGTTTGAATCATATTCAAATATGAAATTTTAAAAATTGTTTGAATGTGACTCAAATCTGATTTTTGAAAAATTGTTTGAATGTGATTCAAATCTGAATTTTTAAGTTTGTTTGAATGTGATTCAAATCTGAATTTTTAAATTTGTTTGAATCATATTAAAATATGGATTTTTAAGTTGAATATGAGATATTCAATTTAATTTAAGTATATATGTTTTATTTAATTATTAAATAGTGATATGCATGATGGATGATCATGGACTATAAAAGACCAATGTGATTGGATTTATTTATTTTATGTTTTTTTGGGTTGTAAATTAATTTATTTATTTTAGTTTATTTTGGGCATGTGTTATTAAGGTTGTAATAATTTTTGGGTTGTAATTTCATTCATTTAGTTCTTGTAAATTCGCCTTGGTATGCCAAGGATTATTATGTAATATTGGATTGCAAGAAGATCAAGGAGGTCAAGAGCATTGGTGGGACCAGTGGGAGGAATTCAATATCAAGTGTTGATTATGTACTCTTTCAGCAACTTTTTTAATATGAATGAATGAAATGCACCTAGGAATGCCCTGATTCAATTCTTGGTGGCTCAGAATTGAATCCCTTAGAAAGTCCATGATCATACCATATTTACTGTTTATCCATGAATGCATGAGATGTAACGGCCCGGCCCACTAGTGATATTGTCCGCTCTGGGCCGAAGCCCTCACGGTTTTAAAACGAGTCAATAGGGGTTACGAACCATCAACTTATGAACCCAGTATCTCTCCCGTGTTTTGTCGATGTGGGATTTGCCTAGGGTGTTACAATCCACCCCCCTTATGGGACTCAGCGTCCTCGCTGAGGTTTGCCCCACCATCGCTCAAGGTTGCATGCAGAGCCGCTCTGATACCACAAATGTAACGGCCCGGCCCACTAGTGATATTGTCCGCTCTGGGCCGAAGCCCTCACGGTTTTAAAACGCGTCAATAGGGGTTACGAACCATCAACTTATGAACCCAGCTTCTCTCCCGTGTTTTGTCGATGTGGGATTTGCCTAGGGTGTTACATGAGATGTATGGGAATGTATGCAACTATATGATATATGCATGCTAAATGGATAATATGCAAAGTGAGACCTTAGTAGTAATTAGGACGACCACAAAATCTTCCAAACAAATGATTAAGTTGGAAATGCTATAATTACAGTAATTATAACATGGACCCTTCATTGAGGCAATATTTTTAAGAAATTTTAAATACTTGCATAAGATGCAATTAATTTAAGAGATTTTCTTAAGAATAATTGTTAAGCATGAGATGTTGTAAATATGTAAGTGGTTTGGTGGCCAATATTGGGTGTACCTGAGGACATTAAAATTATTTACATAATTACTGGCTCAATGGGATCAACTTAACTAATGCAAGATAAGTCAATAATGGATATACCTGAGATTTTGAGCATTAGGGGCTAGGTAAAGGATTAAACCTCACATGAGATGTGATGGGCAAGGAGTTGCTCACTTATAGTTTAGTGTAATTCCAATAATGGATGTACCTGAGGATGATCAATAGAATTATAAGAATTCAATCACCCACTAGAAATCCATCCAACTAGGATTTCCGTTTTCTACTTTGGAAGTGTAGGATTCTCTAAGTTAGTGGGAGGATCAATTTGATTAAAAGACCATAATCATTTTGGTTAATTACATTATACATTTACTAATTAATCTGGTTATTTTCTGCAGTTAATTTTCTGATAATAATGAGCACAGAACAACCACCACCATCCAATATCTTTGTAAGCATACTTGATCGCAATAGGTTGACAGGACCTAATCTGTCTGATTGGCTAAGAAATTTGAAACTTGTCCTGAACCTTGAACATATAGGATATGTTCTAGACTCAAATGTTCCTGGTCCCTTACATCCAGAGGTCACACAAGAGAAACATGAAACTTTGGACAAGTGGAAGGAGCATGATATGAGAGCTAAGTGTTACATGCTTGCTTCCATGAGTAATGAGTTACAGAAGCAGATGAGAACATGCAGAGTATGAGTGAGATCCTCCTTCATCTACAAGAGTTGTATGGTGAGCACAGTAGGAATGCTAGGTATGAGATATCTAGATAGCTATTCCGCATGAGGATGTCTGAGGGACAGAATGTTGGGGATCATGTCCACAAGACGATTTGGCTGATTGAGCAGCTAGAACATCTTGACTTTAACATGGATTTCCAACTACAGACGGATTTGATCCTTCAGTCCCTTCTAGAGTCTTTTGGGAATTTTGTGACAAATTTCCATATGACTAAACAGGAATGCACCTTGTCTGGTTTACTCAACATGCTGATTATTGCCCAAAAGAATATACCAGGCAATAAAGGAAAAGAGATAGCTTTGATTACATCTTCTTCTGCTAGAAAGTCCAACAAGAAGAAAGGCAATAAGAAAAAGAAACCTCAGATTCCTGGTCCTTCCAAGAAAATAGCTAAATAGAAAGGGAAGACTAAAGCTGATGGAGGCAAAGGAAAGTATTTCCACTGCCAGAATGATAGGCACTGGAAAAGGAACTACCCAGAGTATCTTGCTTCTCTGAAGGACAAGAAGGATAGACCTTCAGAAGGTATGTCTATATCTCGTTATTTAGATTCTGATGATACTCATAGTTCATCTACAGCTTGGGTTTTAGATACTAGTGCCAGTTCTCATATTTCTTATGATATGTAGGAACTAACAAATAGTAGCAGCTTGTGTTCTCGAGATGTTAGGGTCCGGATTGGCAATGGCTCAACTGTTGAAGCTTTAGCCATAAGATCTAAATCTTTTTACATGTCTGGACATGTTTTGTGTTTGGATAATATTTTATATGTACCTGATGCTTTTAAGAACATCATTTCTATATCTAGTTTGACTAGAAATGGCTATGAATTTCAGCTCACAGATGATGTTTGCAATATTTATTTTGGAAATAAATATGTTGGTTCGGGTTATATGAATGATGGTCTTTATTATTTGGATAATAATGACAAACACAAAATAAATGCAAGTGATCTAAATGAATGCAATGCCATGGTGAAAATCAACTCAAGTTCAAAATATATTTGACACTTAAGGTTAGGTCATATTGCAGAAGATAGGATTGCAAAGCTGGGGAAAATGAGGATTTTATCTTCATTGGGTTTTGGACCTACTCCAACTTGTGAATAATGCCTTCAGGGCAAAATGACTAGATCGCCCTTTGTCGGACAAGGACTAAGAGTTGAAAATATTTTGGAGCTAATACATAGTGATGTATGTGGTCCATTTAAAGAAATGGCTAGAGGCGGTTTTCATTATTTTATTACCTTTACTGATGATAAATCAAGGTTTAGGTATTTGTATTTGATGAAATACAGACATGAATCCTTTGAAAAGTTCAAAGAATTTAAATCTGAAGTAGAAAATCAAACAGGAAAGAGTATTAAAGCTCTTCGATCAGATCGTGGTGGTAAATATTTGAGTACTGACTTTAATGAATACTTGAGAGAGCACGGCATTGTTTCCCAGCTAACTCCTCCAGGAACACCATAGCTGAATGGTGTATCTGAAAGGAGAAATCGTACCCTATTGGATATGGTACGTAACATGATGAGCTATACTGATATGCCAATCTCCTTTTGGGGATTTGCATTAGAATCAGCTTTGTATATTCTAAATAGGATTCCGTCAAAATCAGTTTCTTCCACACCTTATGAGATATGGCATGGAAGAAAACCAAGTCTTAAGCATGTTAAGATTTTGGGTTGTCCAGCTTATATCAAAAAGCTAAACACTGATAAATTAGAAACCAGATCAGAAAAGGGTCAATTTGTTGGATATCCAAAAGATAGCTTTTAATACTATTTTTATTTGCCTACATCACAAAAAGGTTGTGATAAGTAAAGATACCACATTTCTTGAACAACAGTTTGCTCAAGAAGGAGGCAAAGGAAAGCAAATAGAGTTAGAATTAGAGAATTCTGACCAACCAACAGATCAGATGGATATAGATCCATCTAGTCAACCTACACCTATTGATGAAACATCTATAGCTGTTCCTCATAGAACAACCGGGGTATCTCACCCACCAGTGAGATATGGTTTCCTTCATGAAGAAGAACAAGAGTTGTCTACTCATGAAGAAGTTGATCATGGAGGTGATCCACTTACCTATGAAGAAGCTATATCAGATATAGACTCTTCAAAATGGATTGATGCTATAAAATCCGAGATTGATTCCATGTATAAGAATCGAGTTTGGGATCTTATTGACCCACCTGAAGGTATTGTATCTATAGGGAACAAATGGGTTTTCAAGAAGAAAATTGGTTCTGATGGAAAGGTAGAAACCTATAAGGCAAGGCTAGTAGCGAAAGGGTTTCGCCAAAGGCAAGGAATCAACTATGAGGAGAGTTTCTCGTCTATTGCCATGCTTAAATCAATTACGATTCTATTAGCAATAGCTGCATGCTATGAATCCCAAGATGGTTCTAAAGTGCGCAAGCTAAAGCGATTTATTTATGGGTTAAAATAATCTTCGAGGAGTTGGAACATCCGTTTTGATGAAGCCATTAAGTCATTTGGTTTTATCAAAAAATGAGGATGAACCATGTGTATATAAGAAGGTTAGTGACAGTGCTATCACTTTCCTTATCTTATATGTGGATGATATTCTGTTGATGGGTAATGACACAGGTATGTTAACAACTGTAAAGGTATGGTTGTCAAATACATGCTCCATGAAAGACTTAGGGGAGGCAACCTATATTCTTGGGATTCGCATCTATAGAGATAGAGCGAAAAGAATAATTGGTTTATCCCAAAGTCTATACTTAGAAAAGGTGTTAAAGAGGTTTAACATGCTTGATTCCAAGAGAGGATTGTTACCAGTAAGACATGGTATTCAACTTTCTAAAGAGATGTCTCCAAAGATGTAACACTCCTATTTGCATAGCCTAGTATATTTCACTATTTCAGTGATCGTTGTCGGTCCGGATAATTAAGGAGATTAGAACCACATCTAAGACAACTAGATAAGCTTTGAACACAAATATTTAGTAATTGTCAATTAGTTAAGTATAAATAAGAAAAATAGAACATAAGAGGTTAAATGAGCCGAGAGTCACAGCGATGGATGACCTTCTCAGGAAGGATTGCGAGGTCGATTTAAACTTAAATTTCGAACCGTAAAATGTGACGCCGCAGTCCTTAGGACTATTGTGAACACAGTGGAAAAGAGAAAATCACAAAAAAGAATGGTTAAGCAGGTCAAATAATTAGGTCAGGGATTCAGAAGAAATATTGAATTATTTGCAAACCGGATCGATCCGGCGAGGGGCAATTTAGTTAATTGACACCTAGAGTTGACTCCTGACCTAACTGTCAAATAAAATCGAAAAAAAAAATTTGGAGATCAAGAATTAAATTAAAGAACTAAAAAAAATAAATGAAAAAAAAAGAAAAAAGTTCTATTGCATCACTTTGATGACATCACATATGATGTCAAAATCAATTTTTATTTCCCACCAATTTTGACCAAGTCAATTTAGTTTAATTAAACTTAAAAACAAAGAAAATGAAAAAAAAAATCTCACTTTCTTCTCCAAGAGTGAGCCAGCACTCTCACTTCTCTCTTCCTCTCACTCCAAAACTCCATGAAAGCTCATTTTTGAGCTTGAAGAAACCATAATTTAGCCATACAAAAGGGAAACTCCTTAGTTAAACCTTGTTAACCTCACTTGAGAAGAAGATTGATCAAGAAAAAAAGGAAGAGAAGAAGAAGAAAATTGAAGATTGAACATCAAAGTGAGGTTAGTTCTTTTAATTGAAATTTTAGTTTATTAGTTGTGTTTGTGGTTTGAGTAACCTAGAAATTAACTTACAATCAAAAGAAAACATCTTTGGAGGACCAAAGGGAAATTCGGCCAGCATAGGTGGGGGTATGATTTGCATGAGTTTGATTGAATTAAAAGTGTACATGAGCATGAATGAGTTGAGAAATTATGTTTATATGTTTTGATTTAGTAAAATGTAACAAAATTAGTGAGTTAGGGTTTTGGACCTAGGGTTTGGGAGACAAAATTTTGAGAATTAGTCAAATGGTGTATTTGACCTAGTTTGAGCTGAAAAATAGTCATGTATGACTAATTGTGGTATGTTGGAATCAAATGGAGATTCGGATTGGATATGGTCACTATGCAAGTAGTATGACCAAGGTCCCCTTCAGGGATGAAAAATGAAAATTTACCATCCCAATTGGTGTGAAGCCAATTGGGAATGAAACTAGACACAAAATGGCACATTTTTCATTCAGGAATCATGCCCAAAAAATGACAATAGCATAGTGAACAAATTGGCCAAATCCGGAATTAGGTGTTTTGCCTGTACAAAAATGACCAAATGAACAGTGTCCGTTCATTTGGCCATAACTTGGGCTAGGCAGGTCTAAATGACCTGAAATTTTACCAGTAGAAAGCTGAGTTATAGACCTACAATTTTCATGAAGAATAAAAATCCAAATTATGCGCTTAACCAAGTCATTTAGCCACCCAAAATTAGTGACCTAAAACTGCCAGAACCAAGTTGGTGCCCAGAAAATCTGGGTTAGACCAATCCGGCCAGCCATGTTCAAATGGCTATAACTTGAGCTACAAAACTCCAAATGGAGTGATTCAAAAAGGGAAATAAATTTAAGATAATAAGGAACCACTTCTATGAAGAAAACTTAGCCAAATTCTAACAGCAACATAACTAATGGAATAGTGAAAAATAAGACACCAAAACTGAAAATTTGTAATTTTGCCTAAAAGACTCAAGTTTTGAGAAAATGACCAAAACCAATAAGTTAGGTAACCAAAATGTGGTATGTAGGTATGATTGGATTTCCCATACTTATTAAGCATAAGAAAGTCAATATTTTAACTTGAATAGTACTATGAATAGTAACCTCAACATGAAAATTTTTAAGAATGTAAGTTTAAGCATATTGGGGCTAGAGGTGAACATATATGAATTAATTATTGGAATTATTGTGAGACAAAAATACTGAGACACTATAAATTTTGTGTTTTAGCTGAAAAAGACCCAGAAGGTCTAAGAGACTGAGTCAAGGCCTAGAGGCGACTCACGTCAGGTTTGTGCACAATAAACCTTATTTAAGCATTTTATCATTGAAAAATTGATTTAGTACGCATTATGAAATTTCTGGGTTAATTATGAGTTTAAGAATTTTTGTGTTGCCACTTTGTGAATGAAAAGGTGACTTTGGAAATTTAGTGTGGTATGCATGAAATATTTGAACAAATTGCTTTAAATTGATTTCTGATTCACACTTAGCATGATAGTGCCTTATTATTCCTCCTCCATTTATGGGGTTGAGATCGATTATTTTCCTCTCTCTCTGGTTTACCAGTCGAGGTTGTAGATCGGATGAGTACTCATTAGCTAGCTAGCCACCTTCCTCATTCATTTTGATTAGTGGGGTTATAGATCGCTTTGTTGTGGTGTACAACACGGTATTAATCAAAAATTTTGTGTCATGGCTTAAGTTGTGTATGAATTGGCAACACTATATTTATTAAATTGTTTGACCAAAATTGTGCTATGATGAGTTTTGATAATTTGTGAAATGTGATTGTGAAAATTTTAAATTGTGATTTATCAACGAATGTTATATGTACTGCATTTCAAATTTTTATTGTGCACCACTGAGTATTTTTATACTCAGCGATAGCTTATTTTACTGTCGCAAATAAGGGCAAAGAAAAAGCAGCAGAGTGAGCTGCTGAATTAACAAGGAATTCATTGATCTTTTTGTGCGGGTATTTGTTTATACCCTTGTAGTTATTTGATGTAAATATTGTAATGTCATATGTATTAATGTAAAGTTGAGCAGTTGTACAGTAAATTATAATAATGTTATTTTGGATTTTCTTTTTATAAATTAAGATCTGTGTTTATAAATTAAGTACTATATGCAATGTGAATGAATTTGTGAAGTAGTTTGAGATGACAAATTTTTGGTTGAGTTATAGAATTAAATTGAACTGTGTTCACTTGAGTTGATTTGGGTTGGGAGTTGTGAAACAATTATTGGAAGTGTTTTTTTCAGGTATTTGAAGAACTATTTTCTCAAAATACAGACAGCACTCTGCCGAAATTTTTCCAAAAATTACGTAAAAATAAAAATGGACAAAAATTTTTACTAGTTTTGAAATTTCAATTAAATGTTTTTAATTCCTACCAAAATGCTCACCACTTCTAAAAAGTAAGAAAATGGTTTTAAAATCCCTTGTAGGGTACTTAATGAATTATCGGTAGGTAAAGTTCGGTAGTTCATTAGGTATTCTACGGGATCATGTTGTGCCTTACAGAGGTGTAAGGTGTGACAAAAGACACCTAAAGAAAGAGATAAAATGGCCAGGATTCCATATGCTTCGGCTATTGGAAGTTTGATATATGCAATATTTGTGTACTAGGCCGGATATTGCATATGCTATTAGTTTGACTAGCAGGTATCAATCCGATCCAAGTTTGGAATATTGGATAGCTGTCAAGAATATCCTTAAGCACTTGAGAAGAACTAAGGATTTATTCTTGATATATGGAGGTGGAGACTTGCAATTGGATGGTTATACCAATTCTGATTTCCAATCAGATATTGATGATAGAAAGTCTATCTCTAGGTTTGTGTTCATTTGTAATGGAAGTGTAGTTAGTTGGAAGAGTTCCAAACAGAGTACGACTGCAGATTCCAATACCGAGGCCGAGTATATTGCTGCATCAGATGCTGCAAAAGAAGTTGTTTCGATATAAGAAACCCTGGTCTCATTAGAAATCCAAACACATAGAAAGGCACTACAACATTATCAGAGATATAGTTGGGCAAGGCGATGTAGCCATGCAGAAAATAGCATCAGCTGAAAATCCAGCTGATCCATTCACTAAGCCTTTGTCACAAGCATAGTTAGACCAACATCTTGAGAAGATGGGTCTAAAGTATTGTAATGAATGGCTCTAGTGCTAGTGGGAGATTGTTAGTAGTATGCCCTAGAACATATTATTTAGTATGTATCTTGTACATGTTTTATTAATAAAAGGTATTTTTACTTTTTCGTTTACATAATATATTTATGTGTAATAGAAAAGTTCCGTTGATATTTTGTTATAAATATTATTCTTAAGTTGTTAAGAATATGAGTGACAGTATTTCTAGCATAAGGTATCATAAATAGGTTCACAATCGAGGATACTTCACAATAAGGACATGACTTATCCAGAAAGATTATAATCATGTTTGTTTCCAAGTTATTTATATGAGACGTAAATAAGATGGAATGGTGAGTCTCATGCCATATAACAAACATTATAGACACTTATACATGATAAGGAGGTCGAACCAGTGACCTTTATGACAAGCACATGGAGTTTACTCTTGTCAATATATTGTCATAAATCATATCAGTGCATATAATCTTTAGACCTGAGATAGCACAGTTATCTTGTATATAGGTGGTTTGAGTTTGATACTGCTTTCATACTTGTACAGTGTATGGGTATATGGGCATGTGTTGGCTCCTACTAGTTATATATGGAGGTAGGTGTTAATCAAGATGGAATCTGTTCCTCTAAGTAAATAGGGATAAAATCCTATGTTCATTTAATTGTTCTTAATGTTTCAAGTTCCTAGCCAAAACAGATAGATTTAATCAGAAAAGAGTCTCTGATGAGAAAAATCTTTTAATCAAGAACTGGAATTAAAAGAGAATATAACATTCATAGCAAATGGGTTTTGACATAAACCATGACTCCAGCTTGAGTTGAGATTTTGTAATAGAGAGATTCTAGTGCATGATAACATATGATTATAGGTTTATTTAAGGTAAACCTTATTACTAATTGGGTGGCCATTGCATGCTATGCTAGGTGTTAACCATGGTCTATGAGGTGCATAAAATGATTTAGAGAAATCATTTATGGTAAGAAAGAGTTCTGATGATATTAAGAGTTGATATCATGTTTCATTGCCAATTAGTGATAAGCCTAGTAAGTCACACATATACACAAGTAATCACTAAATTAAATATGATTTAATTAATTAATTAAAGAGTTTAATTGATTAATTAAATAGGTTTGGTTTGCAATTACATTGCAAAGTCCCTAGCATGGCTTGAAACCAAATCTAGGTTATTGGATGTATAGTATAAGTTAAATTTATATTTAAAGTGTTTAAATATGAATTTAATTAATGAGAAATTAATTAATAGAGATTAATTAATTAATTTATATTTGATATAAATTGATTAGAAGAAGAGAAATAATTATTTTGGGTTGAGAACTCAAAATTAAGATACAAGGGTATTTTGGTCATTTCACAGGGTGACATGTGGCACCATGAGATGGTGACACATGGCACTACACATAAGCTTGCCAAATGTCTTTTAATCATGTAAGATGATTAAAATTAAGATTAAATATAGGTTTGACGCTTGACACAATGTGATTGGGTCAATTAAACCTAGAGCCAATCAGAAGGTGACATGTGACAAAGGTTTTAAGTGGTGACCTAGCTATATAAGTGTTGTTATGAAAAGAAAAACATAACAAGCTACTGCCTTTCTCTTTGTGCCGCTACCTTGGAGACCTCTCCCTTATCTTCTTCTTCATCTCTCATCAATTCTAAGAGATAAGCAAACAATCTCTTGAATTAAAAATACTAGAAATTGTTTTTAGTGTTCTGTTTACATCTCTAATCTCTCAAAAAGGCAAAACTTGATTTTCTAATTCATAGAAAAAGCTTTAGAAGCTGTTCAAGGGCTGCCATAGGTGATCTTGGTGTGGACAAGCTAGAGGGACAATATCTGGTGTCCTAAAGACGCATCCCAAAGGTGCCAAACACACTGTAGTGCATCAAGAGGTTAGTGCATTTGTTCTTGATCTAATCTAGGGTTCTAAAATTAATCTGATTAATTCTAAAATCTCAAATGGCAAATATAGATTCAAAAACATATTAAAATTATATAGATTCAAAAACATATTAAAAGAATTTTAATATGTTGTTTGTCATTGAAATCAAATAGATAAAAATAAATCTTGCATGATGCATGTGACACTAGGTGAAAAATTTTTGAATTCAATGATATAAACTTGTATTTTTCACGCTTCCGCTCCTTCAATTGGTATCAGAGCCACTATATTTGCCATTTAGATTGTTGATTATATGATTTAATTATATGGTTTAATCATGAGATGATAGATCCATTACTATTTGCAACGATAAAGGTGGCGGCTTGATGAAGACTCTATATGTGCGCATGGTTTGTGCACTTCTTATGGTGCGCATGGTTTGGGCAATGTTTGAGCAATTGTTGTATGATCTAATGTTCATAATTATGTCCATTTCATGTCTAATTAAATTGTTTAATTAGAGTTTTAATCACACAATTTAATTGTGATTCAGATCTGAATTTTAAAAATTATTTGAATATGATTCAAATCTGAATTTTAAAAGTTGTTTGAATATGGTTCAAATCTGAATTTTTAAAGTTGTTTGAATATGATTCAAATCTGAATTTTTAAAGTTGTTTGAATCATATTCAAATTTGAAATTTTAAAAATTGTTTGAATGTAATTCTTTTACTTGTTATAATAGATTCTTTTACTTTAATTGTTTGAATGATTTGCGTGCTTGTTATAATAGATTCTTTTACTTTAATTTGATAGTCAAATAGGCCTCTAATTTTTATTTGCAATCATCTGAATCTTCACAATTTAATTTTGACTAAATTGAAAATTTTAATATCATTTATAGAGAAGAACAAAATACTCCACTCTCTTTACTAATCAAGAACCAAAATCAAGAACCAACCACCTTTCTCTCCTTCCCTCCTTTTCTTATTGAGAATCCACCCACCTCTCTTAGCAAGAAACCAAAGGAAAATCATGTAATTTTTTTCTTTTTAAGGAACCAAAATGACTATTGAGCATTAATTAAAGGTTTAAAATGAGACTTTTCCCAAATTTGAGTAAATTACAAAAATAGTTTCTGGTATATCGAAAATCATAGGTTAATCATAGCTTTTTTATTTTAAAGAATATCAATTTAACTTCTGGGATTTGATTATATTAACAGATTAATCTCTATTGTCCCAATTCATCGTTAACTTGTTTTTAATTTGAAACAATTTAGTTTATTTTATTAACAAAATAGTGCTCACATCTAAATTTGATATTTAAGTAATTATTATTTTCAAAAAAAAAAGTAATTGTTAGTTTATATTTAAATAATTATATATTTTATAATTATATTAAATATTTTTATAATTTTAATTATTTAAATATAAAATACTAAAAATAACTAATTAAATAATAATATTATTTTGAAACCGAAAAAATAATTAATAACAAACAATTTTTTTTACTAAATTCTTCAATTTTTTTATATAATTTTCAACAAATAAATAACTACAAAAATTCTTTTACCATAATTTTCAAAAGGAAAATTATATGATTGTTTTAACAATACAGGTTATTTAAGAAGTTAACAGTTCATACATCTAGAAATTATTTTTGAATGATCATGCTTTAATGCTTGTTAATGAACAAACACTATTAGTTATAATGTGCGATTTGTGTTAATTTATACTATCTTTTTTTTTTTTTTTTTTTTTTTTTAGTTATAAAGAGATTAAAACAAACAATTAAACAGATCTAAAGTAAGCAACACCCACAAGATCATGCATAAGCCATGGAACCAAATCTGCAGGAAGAGTATCCAACACTTCAACACCAAAATCATGAATATGAAGATGCCCTGTTAACCAATCTGCAGCGTAATTCGCATCACGCAACACATGAGAGAAAGTAACCTTCCAATCAGGAGTTAAAATGAATTGAATTGCAGAAACAACTAATAAAAAAGCACCTGGAGGTTGAAGAACTCCCGTAAGAATTTGCACAGCAATAAGATTATCGCTCTCAACAATTATATCCTTTAGCCCAAGACTTTTGGCAAGCTTCATACCTTCAAGGATAGACCATAATTCAGCTCCCAAAACTAAAGTCTTCCCAAACACAACCTTGAACCCCTTAATCCATCAGCCATTCGAGTCTCGAATAAGCCCTCCGCCACAAGCTATACCACCCGAATTTGGAAGAGAACCATCCGTATTTAATTTAAACACGTTATCAGGGGGACAAGTCCAACTCACGGTCGTTATTGTCTTCATACATGAATCAATTTTTCCTGATAAACGAGAAACCACGGAATACCAATCTTGTGCTTTGCAAGTCATGACATGAATCATAGAGTCAAGGCTCAAATCATTCTCCCCAAACAAAGAACAATTTCGCCTACCCCATATAGACCAACATATGAAGCCAAAAAGAAAAGGCTAGTGCATATTCTGCAGTTCACGATCACATTTACTGAAATTTTGAATAACCTAGTTCCAGAGATCAGTATTTGGAGAGAAGAACTCAGCCCAGTCATTCCTCGGAACAAAGTGCTTCCAAATATAAGAAGCCACAACACAATCTCTCAAAACATGAAGCCCTGATCCCACCCCCGACAAATAAATATCACAAGAATCCACCACACATAAATGCCTTCGAAGTCGCTCATGATTTGTTAATAAGCGATCATTAATCGCTAGCCACAAGAAATACTTGATTCTCTCCAGACCCTTCCACTTCCAAACCCAATGCCAGTTACTATCATTAGAGAACTCAATATTCCCCAAAAGGTGTTGATACGCGAATTTAATTGAAAACTGGCCTGAACTTGAAGATGTCCAAAAAAGTGAGTCTTCCACTTGAGAAGACAAAGGAGGAGGGATGGCTGTTAAATAGAGAATACTAGAGGCTGGTAGGAACTGACCAAACTTTCCCCAATCCCACTGACCTACAGCTGTAACATAGCTAGCAACAGTCTCATTCAACAAATCCTCAGGGATAGGTTGAATGGCAATTCGTTGAAGAATTATTCCATCAGACAGCCAGGCATCCAACCAAAATCTAGCCAATTTGCCATTGCCTAACGACCAACACACCCCATTCTGAAATGAAGACCATATCCAAACTATATTCCTCCATAAATTCGAACAGTTATAAGCTCGCAAACATTGAGGAAGAGGATCATCACCCACCTTATACTTTGACCTGATGACTTGGACCCATAAAGCATGAGGATTTGTGGAAATTTCCCATGCTAACTTCAATAAGAAAGCATTATTAAGCATTGAGAGATTGTGAAAACCCAGGCCTCCCATTTCTTTGGGAAGTTGAACACGCTCCCAACTCACCAAAGCTATCTTCTTTTTGTCGGCAGAAGCACCGCAGATAAATTGGCGGCATAATTTATCTACTTCATCACACACAGCTTGTGGAATGCAAGCAGTCTGCATGCTATAAATAGGAATTGCTGTAAGCACTGAACGAGATAAAGTCACCCTACCCGCAAGAGATAATTTTTTGACATCCCAGCTGTTTAACTTCTTTCTGACCTTGTCCACAATGTATTGATAAGTGGCCTTAGTAACTTGAGAGTGAAGAAGAGGGACTCCAAGATACCTCCCTAAATCATCTGTTTCTCTTACACCAAGCACGTTACACAAGTTGCGTCGAAGACTGTTACTCATATTCTTAGAAAAAAAAATATGAGTTTTTGAATAATTTACTTTTTGACCAGAGCTAAGACAAAAACTCTCCAAAACCTAACGAATAACATGCACTTGATCTACCGAGGCCTCAGCAAATAGAAGAAGATCATTAGCGAAAAACAAATGAGACAAAGAAGGACCCCCTCTATTAAGAAAAATTGGGCGCTAGGAATGGTCCCCAGTAGCCTCCAAAATGCCATGAGCTAATCTTTCCATGCATAGAACAAAAAGGTAAGGAGATAGGGGATCCCCTTGTCTCAACCCTCTGGAAGCAGAAAAACTATCTGTTAAACCCCCATTCCACACAACCCTCATCTCCGCACCAGAAATACATCTCATGATTGTTTCAACAAAAGAACTAGGAAGGCCCACATCTAACAAGGTATCTCTAAGAAACTCCCATCTGATTCTGTCATAAGCTTTTTCAAGATCAATCTTCAGCGCCATGTAACCAATTCTCCCCCTTTTTAATCGCATTAAGTGTATAACCTCCTGAGCGATGATAATATTATTTATAATTTTACGACCAGGCACAAAACTAGTCTGGTTAGGCCCCACAATCATGGGCAGAAACTTCTTCAATCTATTAGCCAATACCTTTGTAATAATCTTATAAACAACAGAACAGAGACTAATGGGCCGAAATTCACTAATCACTTTTGGCTCAGGAACTTTAGGAATCAAAGTGATAAGAGTATTATTTAGAGCAGCACACAACTGACCTCCTCCTAGAACTCGGCGGACTTCCTCACAAACTTGTTCCCCAATCAAAGGCCATTGATTCTGGAAAAAGCCTGCATGAAACCCATCCAATCCTGGAGCCTTCCACGGTTTCATCTCAAATAGAGCTGCACGAATTTTATTATCAGTTGCTAATCGACACAGTTGTGTGAGAGCATCATCTGGACATCTTGGGAATTTTCCTTGTAAATGATAAACTGGAGCAAGAGAATTTTCCTCCTTATATAAATTTTTATAAAAATCACAGACCATCCCCCTCAAGACACTTTGATCCTCTATCCAGTTCCCTTGATCATCCTTCAAAAACTCAATACGATTCCTTTTCCTCCTTGAAATTGTTTTGGCGTGAAAATATGATGTATTCTTATCTCCCCATTGCAACCAATCCGCCCGAGACTTTTGAAACCAGATTAATTCTTCCCGATAGAGAATAGTATCCAGCTCTCTTCTTAATTTATACTATCTTTAACTATATACTAAAAATCCTCTTACCACACCCCATCAAATTTGTCATGTAATGTTAGTCTTGGCAAAAAATCACTAATTACTATTGTTTCACAGATGCACAGAGTTGAAAGTGCTCTACTAATGCTTAAAATTTTGTTGTTTTATTTATTTTTATTCCTTCTTGCATGCCTACTAACTCCTATTCATTTATGGAAATTTCCCCCTTATTTCCCTATTTTCATAAACCATTTTTGATATTTTATTCCCGTCCATTTTCCCCTTAAGCCTTAAGCCCATTTTCGTTTTTATTTCTTCTTTTATTTTCTCTATGTTTATGTATGGATATTTTGAATCATTTAATGTGGCATATAACTGGTACAAATGTAAATGAAAGAACCACTTTAATAAGATTGGTTATAATGATGGTCAAGCAAGCTAGAATTCCAAACAGCTTCTACGGTTTGAGCCTGCCTTTTGATGAGCTTGGTAGTTAAGTTTTCTGTGTAGAGATCTAAGTTGCCATTCATTTTCTCATTTCTCTTGTGCTAATCTTGATATTTAGTGCAGTATTCCTTTAAACTTATGGATCTATAAAGGTATCATAATTATCCACTTATAATTATATTTCATGTATCCTTAGCTCTCTCTTTGGCAAGGATAGAAAAGGCAAAAAAATTCTCTTTTTGCTATCAAGACTCCCCTTTTATTCATTTTCCCGGTCTTCCTTAAAAGCCATAGCCATCACTTTTTAAAACGTAAGAGAATTCTAAATTTTCAATGCCACCATGGCTGGGGTGCAGTGGGATGTTCAGTACCAAGGCCAGGATGTGGAGTTGTCTAGAAGAAAGTTTGTCCGTGTACTGGTCGACCACAGCATGCTTTTGGTGTGATGCCTGGGACCATAGCTTGGGTGTGATGTCTGCGACCACAACTTGGGCGTGGTTCTTCCTCGGTGAATTTGCAAATCTTCAAATCGTGCATCATTTTATCTCTAAACTTAATCAAAAAAATCCCGTAATACCCTGAACTTTTAAAGTATCTTATTACATCATTTTTCTAGACCTACTCATCATCATCATGGTAGGTAAGGTTCATTGAATGGCAGATCAGGATACATTTTCGTGGGTAGACTAACACATCCTATATTTTTTTTAAATAATAAAATTATCTATTGGCTATAATAAAATTCATCACAAATATAAATGATAAGAAAATTAATTAAATTTCCAAATGCAATTATAAAACAATTAAAAAAATGTAAAATTGTATAGACCCATATAAAAATATATAAATGAAGAAAAGCCCTAAAGAACACAGAGAAGAGGATGATAACGAAAGAAATGTTACATTGGTAAAATGAAAAATGCAATAGAAAAAGCTAAGAAATAAGTTTATTTAATGGGCCATGAGAGTAATGGGCTTACAATGAATAATGAGGCAAGCCTTCTGATATTAGTGGGGCAACAATAAAAATACATTACAGACTTATAGAGATTCTAGTGGACTAGTAAGGGCACCGCAGTATATCTGCCCACTGATTAAGTCTAACTGACCCCAATTAAAATTTGAAGGGTTTATTTAACCATCAGATTAAAGTTATGGGGTTTAGATATTTTATCTTTTATTTATTTGTTTTAAAATTTAATTTATTAATTTTTCAACACCATTAGTTAACATCATTGTTTTGGATATATTAAACCGAAATTAAAAGTTGAGTGGCCTGTTTAATCCTTTTTTTTTTTTAGATCTAAAATGACAATAACCCAACTCAACTAAACCTTTATTTCAAAAATTTGGGGTCAGTTATATGGATTTTCTTTCTCCACTCTAAACGATTTTGGGTTAAATCCTCAGAAATGTGTAACGCTTCTAAGTCATGTTGTACTACTCTCCTCCAAATCAGTTTAGGTCTACCATTTTTTTTTTTTCTATCCTCTAACCTAATGTGCTTTACTTGTCAAACTGGAGTCTCCGTATGTCTACGCTTCACATGACCAAACTACCTCAATCTCTTTTTTCTCAATTTATCCTCAATTAGCACCACTCTTACCTTTTCTCTCTAATACTCTCATTACGGACTCTATCTAGTCTAATATGGCTCCTCACCAACCTTAACATTCTCAGCTCCACAACTCTTATCTTAGACACATACGACTCTTTCAGTACTCAACACTCACTATCATATAACATGACTGATCGTATGGCTGTACGATAAAATTTTTCTTTCAAATTGAGCATTAATTAAAAGGTCAAAATGAGCCTTTTACCAAGTTTGAGTAAATTACAAATTAGTCTCTGGGGTATATCAACAACAAATGTTAGTCTTTGCTTTTTTTTTTCTTTTTTTTTGTAAGAGTAACAATTCAGTCATTGGGATTTGATTTTATTAATAGAATATTCCTATCGCCTAGATTGACAGTTAAATTTGTTAACTCTTTTTCAATTTGAAATAACTTAGTTTCTGAAATTTTATTTTATTAACAAAATATTTCTTATATCTAAGTTTTGTATTTGAATAATTATTATTTTATAAATATATTAAATATTTTTTATAATTATAATTATTTAAATATAAACTATTAAAATAATTAATAACAAATAATATGTTTGACTAAAATTTTAAATTTTTTATATTATAATCTATAATTTTGTAAAAAAAATTATTTTATTTATAGTAATATTTTGAATAAATAAATAATTATAAAAATTCTTTAACCGTGATTTTTAAGAAAAAAATTATAATTTTTTTATTTGATCTAATATAATTAATTTTAACAATATATAGTCATTCATAAATCTTTTAAATTATAATTTATTTATAATTTTTAAATATTTTTTTTTTTAAAAATGATCATATTATTCAATAACTCTTAATTTGGGGTGGGTTGGTGAGGATAGACTGAGAAATGGCTTGGCCGGCATGTGATTCTTAGTGTTGGGCTAATCTTGAAAATGGGCATTAGGAAAATTTTGGAGTCAGCCCAAAAGCATAGAGACTTTAAGCTAAAACAGTTTTCATAGCTACATAAAAGCCATCTCTCTATTTCGTTCTCTCCTTGGCCCTTGCATAGAGGATGTGAGAGATGAAATAAAAGTTAGAAAACAACCAAGCAAAGAGATGAAGTGGGACAATTTGCCTGATGAAGTGATAGCATAAATCTTATGTAGGCTGCCCATCAAGTCCCTGTTGCAATGCACCGGTGTTTGCAAGTCATGGTACACCTTTATCAAAAACCCCAATTCTTTTCAACTCATCCTTACCTCTCATCTAGGGATCACCCATTATATTTGCATTGTTCATATGCATAGAGACGACAAATAGTGGTTGTGTTTTGACAATAGAGATTGTAGGAAAGATTTTAGGAAGTACATGACACTCCATCTCCCTTTGGACACCAAGAAGCCCTTATAAAATGCTAGTTCTTGCAATGACGTTATCTGCCTCTTCTGTGATGATTTTTCATATCACGAGTATGGCTACATATTCATCCTATAGAACCCTTCCATTATGATTTTTCATATCACGAGTATGGCTACATATTCATCCTATAGAACCCTTCCATTAAAAAGTCACTGATAGTTCCCTTCAAGGGTGATCCCAAACCTTATGAGAATTTTATTGGTTTTGGATTTGATTCTAGAACCCATGATTATAAAAGTCTTAAGAATTATGAACCTCTCTATTTAAGATGGGATTCACATTAGGACTTGAAGAAAAATTATAAAGACCCAACACGTGGATTCAAATACATGGGTCTAAACCATATTCATATAACCATAAGATCTCCATCATATTTGTATCACTATTCTACTATATATTCACATTAATAATATTAACTATATATATTAGTTCAAAACCTAGAAGTGTACCTTATTTGTAGAATAATCAATGCTCTACAAATGAATTAAGCGAGAGTCTTTTAAGAATACCAAAAAAAATCAATGCACCATCACTCAGTGCACACACTTTACACTTCTGTATGTGATTTTTTTCTTTTTCTTCTTCTATTTAATAAAGACAAAAGCTTGGCTATTTATAAAGTCATGGAACCTTTTGATTAATGGTTGCATCACTTCATATACATAACTATTAAGAAGAGTTGCATCTCTTTATGTAGTTACATCTTTTGACCAATGTACATAACTTTTGAATTTTGCCACCTTTTTGGAAATGTACATGACTTTTGGATTTTAAGTCTAATGGATCCAGGTTGACTCACATGGGTGACCCATTCCATATTTCCAACATCTCCCACTCACACATGATGATTCAACATCTCGACTGATGGAGCTTAGAGCAGATGTAGTATGTAACACCCAAGATCATTTATCATTTTCAAATCTCTTCCGATCTCATTCGCATATCTTGAGTTCATAATTATATTTTTATTGCAAAGATAAACATAATTGGCTAGCTTATGAACATAGACTAATGTGACAATTCCAATGATCTTTCTTTTTTCACGATACTCTTAACTTTAATTTAACTTACTTTTCTAAAAATGCCCCTCTAGACTGAATCTTTTATAGTCCTTTAGCAACACCCTAAGATAACAAACATTCAACTAAGTCTTGAGTAACTAATTAGAGTTGTGAAGGTACTAGGTAAAGATTACTTATAAACTTTAGGGTCTCACACAACATTAAGTAGAGATCACACTTGCATTCCCCTTGATGGACATAAATCACACATGTGTTATGATCACATGCAATGGTATTTAGTCCTGTCCTGTGGAGCATATATCTTTATTAAATACTATACAGATGATAGTTCAGACACCCCCAATATCTAACTTTGAGTTCACTTGTCTACTCTTTCACATTAGAACTCACATCTGACATTCAAGAGAGATAATGTGACTTAAATCACATATAGTCAATGCAATTACTTAGCTTACAGTGACCCTAGTTCTTCATCTTTTTTCCAAGGCAACATTTCATGTTATAAACTTTAAGCTCTTTATTATTATCATATAAATAATAATAAGCTTATAATTGTCTCATCCCCATCCACCACTAAAGCTATGGAGGTGATTGCCTATGTGAGAAGGCTAATCTTTTTATCTGTTTGACATACTTCTTAAGTTCTAATATATGTTCCAAACATATATACACATATATGTATATGAATCAATAAAAATAATTTAGGCATATGAACATGTTTGGGACAAATACATATTATAAGTACAACAAACATCTATGCAAACCCAAAGATTTAAGATGCATATTGTAAACATCTTTTACAATAAGCTACCATATCAATTATAAATGTGTACTTCATGTTCATCTCTTATCTTGTAACCACATCTCTGATATTTATATTTAATATCAATAAGCTTTTATATACCTTTGTATCCTCTTAACTGTTTTCCAATATTGATGTTCTTCATCATATTAGTATCTATTAACCAGCTCAATAGCATAGCAGGTATTAAGCCTAGTATACATAACGTATATCAGACTACCAATTGTATTAGCATAAGGAACTTTTCCCATTTCCTTTCTTCTTGGTAAATTAACCAATTAACATACTTGTTTAATTTCATAGAATCCATTTTTTCTTCTATTACCTTAATTCATTCATCCTTAGCAAGGCATATGAGGCCATTCATCCTTGGTAAGGCATATAAGGGATATACTTATGATCACCTTTTTCTTTATCTTATGGAGTAACTATAAATGCTTTCCTTTTGATCTCAAAATGACGATGGGAATCATTCATATGACTCCATCATAGTGATTGAGATTGATAAATTGACCCATCAATGTTTATGTTACTCCCACTAGGACTAGCAATATACGTTGGATTCTCTACAGGTTGTATTTTGATGGCAATTGAAACTTGTTTCATTGTCAATTGAAATACTCCCACTCGAAAAAGAATCCATTTGAATTTGTATAGCGGAAGTGTTCTGGTCTGCAATTTCATATAAAGATAGATCTTGACCTATCTAACCCTATCGAGAAAAATCATTATTTGAGAATGTGAATCTTATGATTCAAATTCAATTCTCGTGCCGCTATCTTATTCACCCATAAATACATATCATTTTGACTATTCTACATATGTTATAAAGATACATTTCCTTCCCCTTAGATTTAATTTTCATGTTTACTAGAAGGATTATGAACAAAAATAGTACACCTTAAGGTTTTAATAACACTTAAGTTAGGTTTTATATGAGTCCATACACAAACGTAGTTGTAGCAATTGATTTACATGGAATTTGGTTAAGGGCAAATGCAGCAGTAAGCAATTTGTTGCCCCAATAGGTAATAGGCAAATTAAGAGTCTCTACTCTTTCAGGACATATGGGATTTTCATATTGATAATAAATCCTAAATTCATATACATAAATATCCTATACAATAATTAATTATACTGGCACTTATTTCATATTAGACTTAGAATTAAAAGTTCACTATGTTCCCAATCATTATCTAAAATTCTAATTTGCAATGAGGTTAACATAATTAATAATGTAAGGAACTATAATATTAAATTATGCAAATTCAAGATTTAACAATAAATTCAATATCTAATATTGAAATATTTAATTAGACACACATACGCGTCTTATATGCATAGTTATTTACAAATAAATAACTTTTTAATTTTAAAAAAATATTAATTTTAATTTGCCCCATACAATTTTAGAAAACTCTTTTTTTTTTCTAAAAATTAAATGAATTAAACAGTTTTAATTCCATTTCCTAATCAATTAGGAATATTAATTCCAAAACAACATTAGAATTAATACAATTAATTTTAATGAAATCAATTAAATTGATTTTAATTGATTTCATCAAATTAATTTAATTTGCCCCATTGTTTGCCATTTTTAATCTTAGAAAATAATTTTTTCTAAAAATAAATATTGAATTAAACAATTCAATTTAATAATTTATTTTTTAATTGCCCTCAATTAATTTTAGAAACTAATTTCTAAAATTAATATTGAATTAAACAATTTAATTCAATAAATTCTTTGTTCAATTGCCCTTTAATTAATTTTAGAAACTAATTTCTAAAATTAACATAGAATTAAACAATTTAATTCTAATACCAAATAATTTACATGCCATTTTTAATTAATTCTAGAAAACATTTTTCTATAATTAATTTAAATTAAACAATTTAATTATATCATAATTTGACTAAAAATAAAATTACAAATTTAATTTAAATTAACAATTTAATTCAAAAACTAATCTAATTAGGTTCTAAATTGATAATCTAATTGAATTAAACAATTTAATTCATTTCCTAATTAAATTAGGATTAAAATCATAATTTAACATGAATCAAACAATTTTAATTCAAGTCCTAATTAAATTAGAATCATATAAGATTGTAATATAATCAAGTCAAAAGAAAGTCGAGTGGCATACTATAAATAAGGGTGTATTGTAATAATATGAAGTGGTATACTTGTGATTTTCATCAAAATCCTTGTAATACTCGCCATTTTCCGATGTTGGAATATCTGCCCTTTACGAAATATTCTGGTGAAAAGTAAAACTTCATTGCAAAGGAGTAACGATAAGATGTGAAAGTATGTTTAGGTATGTGGATTTGAGGTATTCAAAATATCTTTGAAAATAAAAAATGTTTTAAATATTTTATTTCCTTAAAGTTTTTAAGTAAGTGTTTCTGGCAAAAGAATTTTTGGTTACTGAAGTATAAACTTTTGGCAGCTGAAGCCCTTTTTCCTGCTCAAAAGCTATTTTAGACAGAATAGAAGCTGAACTTTTGGTAGCTAAAAGTTAGACTTTCAATAGCCGAAAGTCCCTCGATAAAGAGGGTATAAAAAAGAGTCCAAAGCTTATTTTGCTGCCAAAACACTTAGGGTTTTCTTCTTTCTCTCAACTTTAGGGCATACAAAGAGCTCTTAGAAGAGATTTCCTTGAGTTTTTGAAGATCTAGAGGTGGATTCTTTTGTTTAGAAGTGTAGAAGAGTAAATTCAAGCTTTGAAGTTTTAATTCTCTCACCTCTAATTTCTAAGAAAAGAGATAACTTTCTTTTCTCCTTGAACTAAGGGGTAAATCTAAGAAAGTTGATGAGGGATGAGGCTTTTAAATTTCAATTTCATGAAAAGTTGAGTTTTGGAAGAATTTATGCATGTTAGTGTTAGGGTTTTATGATTTATGAGGAAATCTCATGTTATTGTTAGAATAGTTATGTTTAAGTGTTATGGGCCTTAAATGGCTAGTTTTCCATGATGGATTTGAAGAAATCTATGTATATGCTTTGTTAAGTTTGAGGAAAACCTAGGATTTGAGTTTTGATTAATGTTACATAGGCTTTAAGCTTGACTCAAAGTTATTTTAGGCCCTAAAGATGTGTATATGTGATGGGATTGTATTTTGAAACTTTGAAATGAGTTTTGAGGCTTTTGGGAGAAGGAATTTATAGGTTTTCAGGTTGGGAATTCTGGAAATTCCCAGGTTCGGCTGTCGAAAGCTAAAAGTTTGACAGCTAAAGCATGCAGTTTCTCAGAGAATCTAAAAAATTTCTAGTTTCGATAGCCAAAGTCCAAGACTTTGGCACCCAAGTCAACATTGGATACAAGTGTTATCCGAACCTTAAGACTTCGGCAACTAAAGTGGGTTCTGTCTGATTTTTTTTTTCTTCTTTTCTAAAGTTCCAAAACATAGTTTCATAATTCCTAAGGGCCTAGAATAAGATGTTTATAATATGTATAGAGTTTTAGAACATTATATAACACTCTAGGGTCTAATTTTATAGGATTGGGCTTGAGGGACTTGGAAGGTTAAGGATCTGAGGATAGCTTCCATTCGAGTAAGGTGGTTAATAGGCTTTAAGAGGTGAGTAACTCTAATCTTAATAAAATGGAAACTATTTACAGGTAATTAATGATCATCCTCATGCATCATGTCATATTAATTTTGGATGTATGCATTTAGAACACTAAGATATTGTATAATTGCATAATTTGCAATTGGTGTATTAATGGATATTGACTGACCCACTGACTCCCAACATGTTTATGATGATGTAACATTAGTATGCTATGGATCCATAAGTAAATCTCATGGGAAAATCTTTAAGTTGCCCCATCAGGGGAGATTTGTAAGTTGCCCTAGGGTGTGTGACAACAGGTCATGTTTTAAAGGAAAGTTTGGGGAGTTACTGGTGATAAGTCCATCCTACGTGAAATGTTTGGGCTGTAAAAACCCATGTGATGATGCAATGCATGTGTATGAATTAAATGATATAATTTTAATGATGGTTAGTTTGCTCACTAAGCTTGTGTAAGCTTACCCACTTCCCCTAACTCCCAGATGCAGGGTTGCAGGACTAGAAGAGTTCCTTAAAGAGAAAGCTTTAGGGATAGCTTTAGCCTTTCCTTATGTATGATGTATGGGCAGATGGACATGTAAATAATGAATGACTATAGCATACAGTACTCATCTTCCAAAGATAACTGTATGACCATTATCAATTTATGGCTTAAGTGAATGGATCAGCCAAATTATCAGCTAATGTTATCCTTTGCATTATTTTCCAGCTAATTTTCTGATTAAATGATTTAGCTAATACCTAGTATTCAAATTTCGGATGAGACCCAATCCATCTGCCTAATTAAAGGCACTATTGTTATCATAGATGAAAAATCGATGACATAATTAAAGGAACCTTAATAAGTTATGTTAAGAACTTTTGAATCTAAATAACCTTGTTGCAACATCATATGTGGCAAAATGTTTAGCTTTTATAGTAGAATCCATAGTTGTTACCTTTATGAAACTTTTTCATTCAATAGTTTAGCTACCAAAGATAGACACAACACCATAAATAGAGATATATAACCTTTACATAGCTTTATGTGACTATCACATTAGCTTATTTAACAATCACATTGGCTTCTGTAACTTTTATACATTTTGTGTGATTATTGTACTTCTCTATTTGAGATAGATTTTCTATCTTTACCATTTGACTATAAGTTTGATTCTGTAAACTCTATTAATTATAAATCATTTTTTCCTTTTGATAAGATTTATATTTCAAATACTTGCAAAGTATTTAGAAATAATCTCATCATATACTCAACATTCTAAACCTGAGTTCGATTGGCATTTGCTAGTCACTAATAGTATATGCAATATCTTGCTTTGTTTACTACTTAGTATACTTAGCTTCTGTCACACCCTATACTTTCATAAGATGTAACATGATCCCATAGTATACCTAATGAATTACCAAACTTCGTCTACTGATAACCCATTAAATACACTACAAGGGATTTTAAACCTTTTCTTATTTCTTTTTACAGTGGTGAGCACTTTTGACATGTGTTAAAAGATTTTTTTTTATCGAAGTTAAATCACATATTAGGTCTGAAGTAGCCACAAATTTTATAAAAATTTTGGCAGAGCGCCGTCTGTATTTGGAGCAAAACAGTTCTTCAAAATCCTGTACAAAACACTTCCAATATATTTGTTTCAGTCCCAAACTCCAATATGGCTCAACACAAATCAATTTTCTCAAATATAAGTCAAACTCAATTCAACATCACTTTCAGTAGTTTTAAAAATAGAATGCAAAATGACTAAGTATTTCAAAGCTGAGATAAGAAAATTATAGTACAACATTTTTACAGGCCAAAATAATTTATAACTTTAGTTTACAACTGCTCAAGACCAAGTACAATATATACATATAGTGCATATACATTACAATAATAATTACAAGGAAGTGGTATACTCAATATACCCGGCAAAATCCCAAAAGCATAGCACAAGCAGCCTACTCTGCTGCTTTATCTGTCTGTCTACCTGCGACAACAATGAAAAAGCTATCACTGAGTAAAATTTACTCAATGGTGCACAATAATAATTTAAAATACGGTTGTCGCAAGGTGTTTTGCGGTCGCCTGGACGAACACTCACCAAAGTGGAAAAGAGTGAGGAGTCGCCACTTTAATTTTGAGGGAAATTAAAGAAAACTATTTGTGAAAATAAATTAAAATGAAACCACTTTAAAAACAGAGATTCTAGGTTCGGGGTCCGTAAACGGGTGGGGAAGGTGTTAGGCACCCAACCTCGTCTCTCAATGAGGGTGAGCAAATTTATCCTTACGCTCTTTAGAATTTAAAATCGATAGTTAGGGGGGTTCGAATGGAGATGTTAATCCCTTTGAATAAAGGGAATATTTGATTTTTCACTAATTCGGGTTACCCAGATACACAAATAAATGAGACGACCCTTAGTGAGTTGGTGTTATGCGACGCTTTATTTAGGAGGTTACTTTGCGTATTGTGCTGTCTTAGTTTAAATTTGAGAAAATCTGGGTAGAAGCTTTTTCGATCTCTGGGGGTACTCTATTTAAAGTTTGAATGATGGATCTCGGATAAGAATTCTCCTCCGATCTCCACATATTTATTAAAATTTTGGTTGAGAATCGGATAAGAACTCTCCTCCGATCTCTTTTAATATTCCATAAAATTTTGATTGAGAATCGAATAAGAACTCTCCTCCGATCTCTTTTAATATTTATTAAAATTTTGGTTGAGAATCGGATAAGAACTCTCCTCCAATCTCTTTTTAATATCCCTTAAAATTTTGACTGAGAATCGGATAAGAACTCTCCTCCGATCTCTTTAAATATTTATTAAAACTTTTAATTGAGAATCGGATAAGAACTCTCCTCCGATCTCTTTAAATATGCGATTTTAGAGTTTTGATAAAGGATCTCGGATAAGAACTCTCCTCCGATCTCCTATTTAGTTTAGATGAGGATCAGGTAAGAACTCTCCCCCGACCTCTTGAACTTTAATTATGTTCGTATCGCGCAAGGACCTTAGACTAAGAGTTCTGGCATCCGAAGACACTGAGAACAGGGATTGAGCTTCTTTTAACTCATCAGTATCTTGTGACTAGATAGGGGAAACCAGACTGAATTCTCAATGATGATCCAGAGGTGCAATAATTTAGAACAGCACTTATTGGATCCCTTGCCTTGTTGCCTGCAGTAAGTAAGGGTTAATAAAGTCTCGGCAAGAATTGCCGGTACTGGATTGACCTTCTGTTTTTCTACTGCCCAGAATATCTCTGTAACGCCGCCGGTTATGATTCTCGAAGGTCCAGGGAACAAGATCAGGCCATAGATCCCCAAGGCGAGCGCTAATGAAGCTTGATCCCACTGTTCATTTTGGATTTATTGATCCAACCACTTTTTGAGATAAGTCCAATACCATCCATGCGTGTTGCCTTTGACAGTTTCCCTCACCTTTGCTTCTTTCGGGGGAATCCCCATCATATGTGAGAACCGTTTCCAGGTCTGCCTATGCTCAAGGTGTAGGTAGATCCGATTCTGCGTTGCATAAGGAATTTCTAGCAATGCCTGATATTCTTCCATAGTGGGAGCAGTATCGATATCGTTGAAAGAGAACACCCCATACTTAGGATTCCAAACTGACAGCATGGCCTTTGATGCCAGGACTTGGACTTTGACTCGTATCAAGGTTGCAATCCTCCCATATTTCTCCTCAAATCGTGCCTTGACCTGATCGGGAAATGACCTCTAACCATTAGATAAACCCTCGAGACTGTTCATTCTGACCTCAACTTTGCTCAAGTCCAATGGAGGTAATAAGCTAGTATGTCCCCTGGAAATATCACTTCGTAGGGGCACAGAATTATGAGGCAGTTCGGGCCATGGTTTAACATTCTGTTTTGGTCTAAGAACTTCTTCTGCCGACTGACTCGAGCATGCTATGTTTAAAAAAAATGCTTATCCTTTTACAAACCTTAATTTGGTGATGCCTGCGGGAAAAACTTGTTAGCAGGGTAAATTTAGGTAATTTTGAATTATACTATTTGCAGAGTGACACCTACACATTTATCAAAGTAGGAAAGTGTGTAGGTTTTCCTAACAGTATGATTCAAGATTACCCTCAAAAATAAGAACAAAATAAAACACAAACAGAATAGGGTAAGAGTAAGTATGCCCCTTTTGTCCTAAAATAGGGAGAGTCCAAGAATCGGCTAGGTGCTACCTAATTGGATAGTTCTATCTTATAAGGTAGTTTGCTACGGCTTCCAGCTATCGTGGTAGTTTAGCTCAAGGTCTAATTTTCTAAAAGCCACAGGTTCCCAAATTGCCCCTACTGTAAACAGTAGAGCCCCATTCTATCACCATGATACTGACGGGAGAGTTCCACGGGTATCACAGTAAATAGAACGAGTTTCAATCTGAGCAGAAGCCTTCACGGATACTAACGGGGTAAAATCCACGGGTACCACTACATGACTCCCTCCTATTTTCCTAAAAGGGTAAGAAAGCCCGGGTATAGGGCTGGAGTGTGTGAGGACATTGCGTGAGTGTTCAGTGTGTGAAGGGACACCTTTACCTCTTCCCAGTATGGGGGAGTTTTTCCTTTTTTTTTAGACGAAGAGCACTGTAGGAGATAAGACAATCAATACAAGCAAAACAATTAGTAAAAATAACAATAATTAACATATGGAATTTGTAAATTAAGCCCACCTAACTATGGTTTGAGCATAAAATTAAATCTACTTTTGGACCTCTAAACCGGGGTTAAGGTGGAAACAAACGTCCCCAGCGGAGTCGCCAAGCTGTCGCAAGGTGTTTTGCGGTCGCTTGGACGAACACTCACCGAAGTGGAAAAGAGTGGGGAGTCGCCACTTTAATTTTGAGGGAAATTAAAGAAAACCATTTGTGAAAATAAATTAAAATGAAACCACTTCAAAAACAAAGATTCTAGGTTTGGGGTCCGTAAACGGGTGGGGAAGGTGTTAGGCACCCCACCTCGTCCCTCAATGAGGGTGAGCAGATTTATCCTTACGCTCTTTAGAATTTAAAATCGATAGTTAGGGGGGTTCGAATGGAGATGTTAATCCCTTTGAATAAAGGGAATATTTGATTTTTCACTAATTTGGGTTACCCAGATACACAAATAAATGAGACGACCCTTAGTGAGTTGGTGTTGCGTATCAATTTTATTTAGGAGGTTACTTTGCGTATTGTGCTGTCTTAGTTTAAATTTGAGAAAATCTGGGTAGAAGCTTTTCCGATCTCTGGGGGTACTCTATTTAAAGTTTGAATGATGGATCTCGGATAAGAACTCTCCTCTGATCTCCACATATTTATTAAAATTTTGGTTGAGAATTGGATAAGAATTCTCCTCCGATCTCTTTTAATATTCCATAAAATTTTGATTAAGAATCAGATAAGAACTCTCCTCCGATTTCTTTTAATATTTATTAAAATTTTGGTTGAGAATCGGATAAGAACTCTCCTCCGATCTCTTTTTAATATCCCTTAAAATTTTGATTGAGAATCGGATAAGAACTCTCCTCTGATCTCTTTAAATATTTATTAAAACTTTTAATTAAGAATCGGATAAGAACTCTCCTCCGATCTCTTTAAATATGCGATTTTAGAGTTTTGATAAAGGATCTCGAATAAGAACTCTCCTCCGATCTCCTATTTAGTTTGGATGAAGATCAGGTAAGAACTCTCCCCCGACCTCTTGAACTTTAATTATGTTCGTATCGCGCAAGGACCTTAGAAAGAGTTCTGGCATCCGAAGACACTGGGAACCCGGATTGAGCTTCTTTTAACTCATCGGTATCTTGTGACTAGATAGGGGAAACCAGACTGAATTCTTACCGATCTCCTATGTGATCGCCTTACCAGTACCTTTCGGCAAGCAATATTTGCTCTATTTCATTTGCTAGTCTGAATTTCGATTTTACTCCGACTCCCCACCTTACCCGATCATCTTCTTGAGCTAGTCTAGTGGCTCGTCTTCATAATTTCATCTAATTTATTATCCGAACTTTTATTTAAAGAAAACTCTTATGTTAAGATACAGCTACCAACATTTTATCAAACTACCTATACGTTACCCGTAACCAGAACACCTACATTGGGAGATAAATAAAGACCAAGAACAAATAAATAACATGAAATGTTATATCAAAAAATAAACTCAAGAGAATAACCACCTACGTGGGACCTTCTGACATAAGACTAACTTTAACGAAAATTACGAGCATAAAAAAGGGCAAACACTGGATAGGGCATCGGTTCAGACACTCACCTGTAGGAAGTTGAACCTATTGAACTAGCTATGGAGCCACGAATGTTGCAGAGTTGCACACTAACAGTCTGAGGACTAATGTTTGTCTTGGAATGAGGAATACCAAGTTAGAATGTAATCGAGCCGAAATGACAATGAATGAGATTGAGCTTGGAAAATAAAAGTGGATATAAAAGTGATGAAAACAGAACTGAAACAAAGAAAGGGTACCGCAGAGCAATGAACAAACTGAAAATCAAGAGTTCCAGTGTCCAACACTCTTTCAAAGAAAATACTTTAGAAAACCGGTTTCTGAAGTTCTTCTAACTTAAAAATAGCAGAATAGCAAAACTGAATTAAGTTTCAGAGCCTTTCCACTATAGTCACCACCCTTTTTCTTCGTCCTCCCTCAACAGTTTTCATGCAGGTATTTATAGGGAACGTGTGCTCCCAATGAAGGGTCAGGATTATCCTTGAGGGAGATGGAAGGTTTGGATTTTAAAGGACATGATCTAATATTTGGGAATCAAAGAGAATCAAAATGAATGGCTAAGATCCTTTTCAAAATATTTGTCCTTTCTCTCTTCTAATCTGATGGCCCAAAAATTTTTGTCAAGGGCGATCTGAGGGTTGGGAATGAAAGGCGCCGGTCTTATCGTCTTCTTCTTTGATCCAAGGGCTCCGGACTTGTCCTTACAAGTAAGATCAACTGTGGAGATTGGGATGTACAGGACTGTCATGACATACTCTGGCACCTGTTAGTAATGTGGGCGATTCTGCGTGCGGAGGAGATTTGATCTCATCTACAACGCTTTAACTGCCTCGGCTCTGATTATGACGACAGTCATGGGAAGTTGTCTTATTCTCTTCGCATTCTGATCTCCCTCCCTTCCGATCTTTCCAATATGCTCTTTTTCCGATCTCTCACGCCGGGCCCCTCTCCTAATCTCTCTCATTCCAAAGTCTTGTCCTTTGTCCGGGTCAATTCAGTCAAGGCATTTATTCTTTCAATTTCTGAGGCGTCCGCTTCGTTTTCTGCTAGCAATAAATGCTCATACCTTCTCTATATATACCTCCGACAGGAAATCCTCCTGCATTTCATTTTTTCCTCTTTCTTTCTCACTTTTCCTGTTCTAACTGCTCCGGTAACAATCTCGGCCATGATAGTCACTTTTGATCTTTTTCCGGCTATTCACCTTGTTCACCGACTGAAAATTTTTGGCCCTGGTGATCAAAAAATTACTATGGCCATATTTGATGACAGTGAGAGGACCGGACTAATTTACCGATCCAGATCGAGAATATCGATCGCGTCAATATCGAGTCAGTCAACCGATATGATCGGCGAACTGATTTCGAGCGAGAAGACTGCTAATTTCCCTCCTATTATTGGTGACTGCCCTTTGAAGTACATTCGGCCCCTCACTACATTGGATGTCCCGACAGCGGCTCGGTTCCGACCGGTAATATTGATGATGACCTCTCTCATCCTTATGAGAGTCATAATCCCCCCATCTGAGCTGTATATCTGTCCGATGTTGATGGCTGGTCTCCTGATCCAACACATCTTTTGATTCAGCCACGAGACTAGGCTTTGACATAGGTCTTTGTTGCATGGGATGTACTGTCAATCTCTAGAGATTGCCCAAATGATGTAATCTGACCTTTAATGTAATCCGATCTCTTGAGATCGTCCAGATGTTGTAACCTGACCTTTAATGTAATCCGATCTCTTGAGATCGCCCAAATGATGTAATCCGACCTTTTGGAAATGAAATTTTATTTTGACAATTATCATTTTATTATTATTGCATTTATTATTTTCCGATCTCTGATGTGTTTATCCGATCCGACTCCTAATTGAATAGTCCTTAACCGATCTGTAGTTCTAAACAACCACCTTAATCTGCCGGTCTTTAACCAGCCGATCTCTCCTTGTTTAATTATGGAATTTCTAGAATATTTGTGAGACGTGTTAGAAAAAGGTGGCGAATCCCACTAACCGATGTGCCGCTTGGGACACCGTGAGCATTAAATGCTGAGACGGGTATAAATAGGGGATGGGTCAGCCAGTTGCTCCCTTATGTCATTTTCAGCCTCTCGCGAGTGATTCCAAAATCATCTCATTTTTTCAAGTTCTTCCGACACCGATCACACTCTAGTAAGGGTTTTGATCTTTCTTTTAGTTTAAATTTTCTCTTTTCTTTGAAAATGAGCGGCGCCGAGGGTTAGAGAGCGGCGAGCCCCCCTTTCGTTCATGTCTCATGGTCGTCAGATGAAGTTGAGGTGGTCGGACCGAGCAGGCGATCTGGACCTCCTACATCCTCCGTTCTAGCCCGTGGTCAAGCAGCACCCTCAAGAAGAACGCATTCTTCAGGGAGAGAAAACCTTCCCGTGGACGAGCTGCCATCAATCCTTCAAGAAATCGATATGCAAACGTTTAGCTAAGAATATAACATTCGAGCTGACTCATACGAACTCATCAGATGCCATGGCGATCTTCGAGCTGATCACTTCTTCGAAGAAAATGATATGATCATGGTATATGAAGCCAGACTGCAGTTTCCTCTTGATGACTTCTTCAAGTAAGTCCTGAAATTTCACCAAGTGTGCATAGCCCAAGTACATCCGAACTCATGGCGGATCCTAGTAGCCTTCAGAGGCCTCTGCCGAGCTAAGGGGCTCAAACCAACGGCGAAGGTATTCGCTAAGCTACATAGGCTAACTCGTCGAAAGGAAGACGAGTATTGGTTTTTTCAGGCAAAGCCACATTGTGGGCTTTTTACCGACCTGCCCTCCTCCCTGAAGAATTGGAAGAATCGCTTTTTCATTATGAGGAGCAAGGTTCCGAGCGATTTTGAGGGTTTCCCGTGTAGCTGGCTGCATCAGGGCCCCCGAAGCGCATCACCCTGAATAGGGAAGAGGGCATAATGGTGATGGAACTGAAAGATCAGGCGGCCACACAGAAGTTCTCTTGTTTAGATGCAGTGATGGCCGAACTGCATCATTGGACAATGTAGCTGATTACCGGCGAAGAACGTAGGCTTCAGCTCTCTGACCTTGGCTTCGGTACTTTCTATATCTCTGATCTTTGGGCCTTAGTGAACTCACTGACCTTTTCTTTGTGCAGGCATGGTGGGCAGTGAGGCTTTCAAGGAGAGCTGAACGCGGAAGAGAGAGGTCTCCAGGAAGGTGCGGGAGATGAAGTATGCCGAGGCCTCTCAGACACCAAGGCACGATCCGGGGGAGACACAGGGAGGCTTGTCTCGACCCTCAGGATCGTCGATCCCTGACATAGAAGTGGTTCGGTCTCCGCCTCGTCAAGAAGAGCCGCCACCACCCCCTCTAGTTGCTTCGAGTGCGGAAGGGGGTCCTTCCCAACCTCCTGCGAGGACCCTTTCCCACGGCGCTTAAGTCCTGATCCATTCGTTAGAGAAGAACCGCACGGTTCGGGAGAATCCGGGCTTGGCTAAGGTCTTGGGGGCCTTGATCTGCCTTCAGGAGGATTGTGATAGGCTGTCCCTGAACAGTTTCGATGATATCCTGACCTGGACTATGAGCCTGAACGTGGAGAGTTTGGTGAACCAACACATTGTCTGGGAGAAGGCTCACCGAATGAGGCAGGAGATCGAGAAGGTGGGTCAGGAAGCTGCTTCCCTCTGATCCCAACTTTCATCCGCCCAAAACTACATAGCTGAAATTGAGGGGCGGATGAAATTCTACGAGGATAAACTGGCCGAGCAAGCTCATGCTCTTGAAGAGGTTCGGGCGCTCCGAGCCACTGATGTTGCTCGCCTCACTGAGGAACTCAAAGCAAAAGAGGAAGAGGCAGTGACAAGGGAGGCCGGTGCCTATGTGAACACCCATGGGGATCTCTTAGCTGAGCTCAAGAAACGTTATCCCAGGGAGGACTTTTCCTGGATGGTGGACCTAGCTCCCCAAGAAGAAGAGGATAGCAAGGAGGAGGCTGAGGGTGATAGAGAGGGTGAACGAGATGTAGAACAGGCTGGGGGTGATCCTCCAGCTGAATGACTTGTATTTTTATTTTGAAATGAAATGAAGTTCTTTTTTATGTTCAATGACTGGATGAGATCGGAAAGTATCTAAGTTGCATAAGCTCCTGATTGCTTGAACATATTAGAATAACTTGAAAGCAATTATTAATCTATGTATGAGAGATCGGTAAAACATTATAAACATGAGATCGGCCTAAACCGAGAACAAACACTGAACGGAACTTTAGATTATTAAAATTGGAAACCTGATCTGGACACTTAAGATAGGAAGCACCATTAAGCTGGATTAAAACTTTAACTTTATTGAACAACTATCTGCAATATTTATGAAAGGGGGATTGGATGGCATGAAGATCTAATGTTAGTTCAATTTCGTTTGACAAGAGATCGGATATGTGATTAACTGGCCAGGAAACTTGGTAATTGATTTGAGAGATCGATAAGGAAGGAGATCTGGTACTGGTTTTGATTTCTGATAAGGAGTGATCGGAAATGTGATTAGTTGGTAAAGAGACTTAACTTTGGTTTGATCCCAAGGAAGAGAGATCGGAAATGAATTGAATGGCGAGGAGGTTCGGTGCTAGGGGTCGATTTCAAGGTCTATTGATTTCGGAGATCGGCCAAAATATGGTGTCGATAGCGGTATATAAAACATTTATTGACAATTTGCAATACAAATAATTTACAATTTCCTATCACAATTTTCAAAGCTCATATAACACAAATTTGATCAAATAATTGAATAACACAGTGTTGCCAATCAATAACACAACTTAGGTCATGACACACTTTTCCGAACATGCCGTGTTGTACACCATGACAAGGCAAACTCACCCCACTAATCGAAATCAATGAGGGAGGTGGCTAGCTAGCTAATGAAAACTCATCCACACTCACCTCAGACTGGTAAGTCAAAGAGATAGGAATATAGTCATACTTACCCCATAAATGGAGGAGGAATATAGTGTACCTATCAGAGCACTTGCAGGCATTACATATCGTCATCCCTGCAAGCTCCTGAGTTCACACGTGAGAGTTCCCAAGAATCATAGGCGTTACGTATCGCCGTCCCTACTTTGCTCCGATACCACTAAACACAATTTATCTCAAAATTTCCGTTTGCAAAGTAGGCAACACAATAATTTCTAAGTAAAATTCCCAAAGCCAAAACAATAAAAAATTATTCATAACTCATTTCTCCAAATAAATTTTCTGGTAAAAGCAGTGAATATAAAAAGTACTATGCACAGACCTGGTTTGAGTCGCCTCTAGGTCTTGACTTAATGTTCCTTATGCTTTTTAATATCCTTTTCAACTGAAACACATAATTTAAAGTGTTTCAGTACTCAGTTAAATTGTTTCTAACAATAAAATCTAATATCTAAATTTTATTAGTACTATTCCCTTTAATTCATTTTATTAGTCAACCTATAATGTTGACTTTTGATGCACTCTAAGTGAATAAATTTTAATGTTACCAATATGTCATATTTTGCATTTCAATATGCTACCAATATAGTACAATTTAACATTTTTACAAGTTGGCATTCATTGCCAAATTATTTCAAGTCTCATTGTATGTAAATGTCAAGTTCTCAATTTTTGTATGCTAGATTGATCTAGCTTAAAGTCCTATTTCTCTTGGTTTTTAGCTTCTGGTCAAAGAAGCAAAATTGTAGCTCTATGTCTTATTGTACTCGGGGCAAAATTTTAGGTCATTCTGAGTGGTATAGACCAAGATATGGTCAATTTACTAAGGCTAGACAGATTGCACCTTCAGTGCAAAATTTGATCAATTTTAGGTCATTTTTAGTTCTGGCAGTTTTGGTATCCAAACTTGTGCAAACTATTTGACTTGGTTTTGGCCATTTTTGAGCTTTGGTGTCTTCATAAGAATTGTAGCTCTATGTCTAAGCTATCCATGGTAAAAATTTCAAATCAATTGGACTTGTTTTGAGTGAGTTATGGTCATCCTAATGACTATTGTTCATATGGTAAAAAATCTAGGCTTGCACTTACTAATTCCGGATTTGGTCATTTTTAAGGTCAGTTTCTAGGCAGAATTTTGACAACATTTCTACATGAAAGTTGGCCTATTTGGTGTCTAGTTTCACCCCCCATTGGCCTCATACCAATTGGGTTTACAGTTTTACACTTATGACCTAATTTATGTGCTGCCAACATACACAACCTGTGTTTGAACATTACACTTCCAATTTTGACAATCCTCCTCCTCCCAATACTTCAACATTTAATCATAGCACTTCTATATATATTGTACACAATTCCAATAAGAATTTTGCGTAGAACACTCAAGTGCTCAATGCACACAATACACCATTAATGTTTAATAATTACTTCAACCCAAATTCAATGTACATCAATACTTATATTACACATACACTTCTATGGCAATTACACAAACTGCCCACCATTCAACACCATAATATTTCATTAATAAATTTCATAAACACACACACACAAATTCATGATATTTAAGGCTGCCCAATATGGCAATTTACTAAAGCATTAAAGTCCCACTTTTAAATCCTTAATTCAAACACATTCAATTAATTTCTAGCACAAGTATTTTCATCAATCCAAGCGTAACCCTCATTTGCTTACTTATCATGTAACAACCAAAAAATTTAAAAATAATAATAACAATAAATAAATAAATTAATTAATTAAAAATTAAATTAAACTTTAACATAATAAAATAATTTAGGACCTAGTTGAAAACCTCTAAGAAGTTGAGGGACTAATAGTGTAATTAGAAGTTAAAAAAAAAAAATTGCAGAAACTTAAAACGCAGCAGCCCCCCCCCCCATTCTCTCTCCCCGACTCCACTCTCCCCCTCACTTTCTCCCTCCCATTTTCATCCGGCAGGCCAGCATCAATGTCGGCAAGGTACCGTCGACCTTCCCTCGTGTCAGAACAATCACCAGACGGCGGCATCACTGAGCAAGAGGTAGCAGAAAGAGAGAGAAGGAGAGAGAAAGAGAGGAGAGAGGGAGAGCACGCGACAGGGGCTCGACTTCGCGGCGTTGCCCCAGCCGACTCCGGCGGCCATTTCCAGTGATTTCAAGTGCCGCAGACTCCCATGATGATGAACTTTCAGATGAGACCAGTGGCACCCCGTTTGGTGGCCGGAGGAAAGAGAATCGGTGAGGGAAATTTGGAAGAAAATTATATGGGTTTCTCAGTTTCTGGTAACTTTTCTGGCGATCCGATCGTCGGATCGGAAATCCGAGGCCATCGATAGACTCAGGACGACGAGATCTTCGAAATAGGACCGGTCCCACTCCAATCGGACACCGTTTGAAAAAGACGATAATCGGACGGTCCAAATCACTTGGTGATATTTTCGAACTTTTTCGATTCCTTAAATTTAAAGATAAGTTTATAATAATTATTAACACAATTTGGATTTAATTTAGGTGTAATCGGATCGAGGATAACTCACCGGCGTCGGGACCGCGTTTTCAGTCAGATCCGGCTGCCTGACAGCCCGTCTCAGAACGTGATCGATATTACAGTCAATCCTAGCATTTTCAGACGTTCTGGATGCGTTCCAGGTATCAGAATTGACATAGGTAAACCTGAACTCCAAGTTGCTCATTTTCGGCTAATACCAATTTAGAATAAAATTCATAAAATAATTGTGGATGATCAGAAAATTATAATTCCTTATGCAATAGCCTTATAATATTATTAAGGATCGCGGGGCAAAATTTTAGAATTTTTAGAGCTCGTTTGGGTAGTTTTTGCAAAAGGGCTAGTTATATGGACTAAAACGTAATTTTTCAAGTTTATGACTATTGTCTGATTTGGAGGGCTCAGGAGGGGCCATGTGATGTGATTGTGGAAATTGAGAATTTAGAAGTATTATTTGAATCTTTTTACAGGTTGGGTAGGTCCTATGTATAGGGAAAACTCTGCCGGATTTCCGGCATGAATTAGGCTGTCTATTGCCTCTTTAGAGTTTTATCTTAACTTATTACTAATAAATTTATAATTTAATTATTAGGTGATCGAGATCAGCTATTTTTCTGCATCCAGCAGCCACAATAGTCATCGGGTGTGTGAGTGCTCCAGATTACCTTTTTACTGTTATGATGTGAAAATATTGACGATATTGCATTTCACTCTACAGGGTGCGTTAGCTTTAGATAGCTATAGAGATTATGGTTAAAATTGATATTTTACTCTCTGAGTCGAACGCTCACTCCTGTTCACCATATTTTTTCAGGCTACAGGAGGAGACTTTTTTTCAGAATAACCTGTCCATTTCCTCGCAGGTTATGAAAAGATTACTTAATTGTATTATTATTCTCCAAATTTGTAATTGAGGACTCCACATGTGCTAGTAGTAGCATTAAGCCTGTCAGGGACTGCATGAATTTAAGTTTTTGTATTAACAAATGAAAATTTTTTATGAGTTTTAAATAGTTGTAAATGAGGTAACAGGGTTGAGCTGGGCTCCCCTAATTTTAGTTTCTGATAATTACTGGGTTAAGTTGGCCCAAAATATAATTATAACAGTTTAATTTAAATTATTTTATATGCATATTGGGCCTAAATTGTGGGTCTAGTCATGGGTTGAGGAATAGTTAGGCTGGCCCAGGTCTTAGTGCCGGTCCGGCCCATAGGTTTGGTTGTGATAAGAGTGGTATCAGAGCTTAGGCTCTAGATTCATGGGACATGCTATACTTGGGAGTGTGAAAGGAGTCTTGTTAGGATGTTACATGCAGAGTATAGAATTCTGTTTTGTCTTTTCTGTAATTCTTTGTTTCTAGATTCTGCGTTATACCTTGGGAAATATAAAAGTGCCTCAGTTAGTGTCTTGATTTTCGTGGAGTACATAGAAATATGAAATAGAGTTAGCAGACATGTTGAGGTCTATCATAAGGATACGTACTTTAAGAAATGCTATGTTTCTGTCTGTATGGGTTTAAATGGTGTGCCCATTTTGTGTAAGGCACGAGTATATAAAGGTGAGTCTTGAAAGTACAATTGCCCTAGATAAGGATGAGGATACCACTGCTGGCAGTCATCAGTGGATGACCCAGTTAGAATAAGTTTATGATAATAAAAGATTCAAGAGAGATAAAAAAATTAGGAGACCTAGTCTGTCAAGACGTATCGTAGTAACTATACTATGTTCTCAATGTCTGCTCTGTAAGCTGTAGATTATAGTACCGACATGGGATTATTGTGCAGAACTGCGTGCATCCCCGTGGTGCTCCATAATGAGGGTGTTTGCGGATGACCTCTGCTTTGGTACAGTTATGCCAGAACAGAGTTCTATATCTACAGAGGAGTTGGGAACTCCTGGTTAGGGGTCTAGAGTTAGAATATTGAAAGGTCACAGTTGGGTGATAACTAGAGTCAATGACTCAGTTACCCTAACATGAGCTACAGTTACATTAGGAATTACTGAAAGACTAGCTGTTTCAGTATAGTAATAAATTAAAGGTAACACCTATAGGGTGAGGCCATTTGGTCTTTGATATGGGGTTTTAGAGAGTTTTGGCATTGTAATGGGCCTTTTGCCTAAAGTTTAGTGAAAAAAAGTATCTTCCTTGTGTAGCAGCAAGGCGCAAGGTACAATTTTTCTCCCCTAAGGGAGACAGGATGTTATGGATGATGTTCATAGCCTGTAAAACGACGCTTTAAGGGTTTTGCAGTATGATAAGAGAGTAGATAGCCTAACATGGTTGTGGCAAGGTGGAAGATGTAGTACCTTTTTCACAGTCAATTATGATGTAAAGTGATCTTATTCCTTCAAGAGGGATAGAGGTTTATTACTAATAATGGTGACCAACAAACTAGTGCCCCAGATGGGACTGTAGAGTGTGGTAGAGAGTAGTCGGCTCGGGTATTCTGGAGATTGATACAAGTTCCATTATAGGAATCATATATAATCAGATCATGATGGATGTAAATCCTTTAAATTGGATGACGGGTTTGGGTGCCCGGTATCTTAAGTTTTGGCTAATTGAGTAAATATGGAAAAAATATATAATAATAATAATAATAATAATAATAATAAATAAATAAATAAATAAATAAATAAATAATAATGATAATAATGATAATAATAACAAATAAATAAAATTTCTGCAGAATCAGTTCTCGAGGTAGTAAGGGTATTATGTAAGCTAAAGGATAAGAATAGAGATCATACAATAAAAGTATGACTGTAATTTCCTGAGTTCGTTTCTAACTTCATATTGTTCAAAACAATAGTATAATCTACTCATAATAGTGTTTAGAGTAATAAATTAGCGAAGATAAATCATAGAAGGCCAATGGATAAAGAAAGTGCAGAATGAAAGTTTGGACAATTGACTGCAGATGCAATATAATCTAAATGCCAATGGAAGTACTAGCTAGAGTGGTCAAAGGACCAAATATGAGTAGCACAGATATGTGATAAGGCGATAGACTCTGAAAGATATAGTTAGCAAGTACAACTGTCATGTTAGGAAGAAGAATGGAACCAGGGATAGAATAGTCAAGTTCTATTTTGGGTAAGACAAAGGAAATAAATGAAAGGACAACCTGAAGGGCGCATAATAAAAGGAACAAACTTAAGATATAGGATAGGCTAAATATTATTCTTGGCAAGGTAAATGACAAGGATGGAGAACCTAAAATGAGACCACAATAGTGAGAATAGTGATGGAGGTATGGAATCTAGTAATGTGATACTCATAGCGTGATGTGGTTGAGGTAGTGCTAGGGGCTAAAATATAGTGCTTGGAGTTACATGATTGGATCATACTTTATCTATTCCTTATTCCTAAAGTGAAGTGGATAGCAATGGGGCAAGATTCTTTTACCTGTTAACAGTATCAAGAAGATTAGGCGAGGAATACAATAATAATGAGCAAAAGCTAGAAGGTGTGCGATGGTATTGCGGACTATCTAATTAGGCAGAGAAAAAGAAGTTAGTAAGTAGTAAGTTGAATAAAAATCAATCTAAGGGATCAAATAGGTATGATGAGTGGAAACAATTATAGATAATGACACATAGGCTTTAGGTTAGACCTTTGAGATAGTGAGAAGGTAGTTTGAGGCTCGTTATGAATGTCAGGCAAACATTTTTAGTGTGATCAACAGAATCACTTTGCAGTGAAGCAATAACGACAGAACAATAGTAGGGGTAGAACGAAAAGTGACAAGTATGGGTGGTTATAAATCACTAGAAAGTTCAAGGATCAAATTAATGACCATAGATAAGGGTGGAATTTGTAACACCCCTAAGTTCGGTAGTGCGTTCTACTGTTCCGGTGACCAGTGTTGTCCGGACAGCTAGAATGCCTAGAACTGCACTTCAATATGAGTGAGGAGACATTAAATAATGAAATACAAGAAAAGAAAATACAAGAAAAATAAAGAAAAAATAATAGTAAAGAAATGCAACTAAGTTAAGCGAGCCGAGAACCCTAGCGATGGTGATCAGACGGACGTCACGGCGTGGACCGTTGACTAGCCCTGGACCGCAGGGAACCCTGAAAAATATTTTTAGGAGTTAAAGAGACATCAATTGAAGTAGAAATATCATTAGAAATATCAAAGAAAAATTAAATAATTAGTACAAAGAAAAGCGAGAAATCGAAAAACGGACAAAATCTGGTGTTATCGAAAAATCGGGAATGCAACCCGAACAGGGGCATTGTGGTCATTTGACACCCCGAGTTGTCTTTTGACCTAAATGTCCATTAAAAATAAATAATATTACACTTGGAAAATGTCATGAAAAATTAAATTGGTGGTACCTAATGTAAATAGCAAAAATTAGGAGTTAAATGTGAAAAAATGGAACCTTAGAATAAACAATGATTTTATTCTTACATAGTGGTCCACTAACTCATTTAAGTGGACCACTAAAGCTTCATTTGGGCAGAATATACATCTTCATCTTCAACCTTAGAACCAGCAGAAAATTTGCTCCCAAAAAACTCCATTGACGCATGGTTGAAGCTCCATGCATATGAGATTCAAGCTTCTTTCCTTCTACCTTCCTTCATCAAAGTTAGTTTACACCACTTGGGCAGTAGATTGGCAGCAAGAAGACCAAGTTTTGGTGAAGATTTAAGAAGTCTCATCCATAGGTAAGTTTGAGTTTTTGATTGTTGCTTTGTTAAAGTTTGTAAGGGTGTTATGGGTGTTTGATTTATGGAGAAATTTTTGAGTTTTGATGTTGAATGGGAATGTGCACTTTTGGCAGCCATGGAAACACCTTGAAGGCAGTTTAATTGTGCTTGTAAATGGTGAATTAAATGATTGATTAAATGTATATTGTGTAGGAAATTGTTTGGGTAATGTATACTTAGTATATGTAAATGTAAAATGAGATTTAAAGCTTGGAAAGTAATGGAATGTAAGTGTACCATTGTGGCAGTTTGTTAACTCTTGAAGAATGATGGAATTCATGCTTGGTTTATGGAATAATGATGTTAAAATGTGTTGGTTGTTATGGCAGTTTGAATGTATGTATAGTGGTGTGAAGGTTGGACATGTGAATGAGCTTGGTTATGGAGTTAAATTGTTATAAATTGAGTTGGGCAAATTCTGCACTTGTTGGTGCACATTGAATGTAATTGTAAGCTTCCAAAATGACCTATAATGTGTTGTGAATTATGTTTAGGTCATGGTACAACCAGAATTAGTTTGAATGTTAAGTTTGGTGAGTGTTAAAAGTGATGTTTGATATGTATGCAAGAATTGCAATAAGGCAGTTTGTATTTTAGGCCTATAACTTTAAGTGTGTGGCTCCAATTGGTATGAGACCAATTGGAGGTGAAACTAGGCACAAAATGTGCCAACTTTCATGAAGGAAGCTTGCCAAAATTCTGCTTGCAAGGTAGCTTGAAAAATGACCAAATCCGGATTAAGTGCAAATGAGGCCTGAAAATTGACCATTTGGGCAGCAGTTAGTGTTTAGGCCTTAACTCACTCAAAACAGGTCCAATTGACCTCAAATTTTAACCATGAATATTTAAGACCCATATCTACAAGTCTTATGAAGACACCAAAGCCCAGAAATGACCATAAGTAAGTCAAACAGCTTGCACAAGTTCGGGTCCAAAAACTGGCCGAACCTAAAATGACCTAAAGTGACCTAAAATGACCAATTTTGGTGCAATTTGACCAGCAATAGTTAAATGACTATAACTTGGCCTACATAACTCAGAATGACCTGAAATTTTGCCCTGCATTCCATAAGACATAGATCTACAAGTTTGTAGTTTTGACCGAAATCCAAAAACCGAGGGAACTAGGTTGTCTGGCTAGGTCAAACTAGTATCCCGGAATCCAGTAAATCGCAAGAAAATGCAGTATACACGGAAATGAATTTGGTAACATGTACCAACCCTAAAAGACTATCGAATGTGACATATTAATGACATTAAAACCTAAATTACCTAGAATGTATCAAGGGTCGACATAGTAGGTTGACTAAGCAAATAAATGAATTCAGTGAATTAATTATCAAGCATTATCGTTAGAGACAGTTTAAATGAGTACTGAAACACTTCAAATTGTGTTTCTCAGTTAGCAAAGACTCGAGGAGGGAAGGAAACACTGAGTCAGAGCCAAGAGACAGTTATCAGAGGTTTGTGCACAATAAGTATTTCTTTTGAATTTTTCAATTGAAATAAATTACGATTATTTATATGTTATTGTTTTAAATTGTGTTTGTGCATAATAAGTATTTCTTCTGAATTTTTCAATTGAAATAAATTATGATTATTTCTATGTTATTATTTTAAATTGTGTTTGTGCACAATAAGTTTGACTTCTCATTTTCTACTTAAAAATTTAATTTAACATTATAGTTTTAAATTATGTCCGTGCACAATACTTTTATATTCACTGCTTTTACTAGCAAATTTATATATAGAAATGAGTTATGAATAAGTTTTGATTGCTTTGGTTTTGGGAATATTATTTGGAACTTATTGTATTGCCAACTTTGCAAATGGAAATTTTGAGATAAAATGTGATTTATAGTTTGTATGAAATATTGTGATTTGAAATTGTTTTGATTCACATTTGGCATGACACTGTTGATATATTCCTCCCTCTTTGACTTATCAGTCTGGGGTGAGTGTGATTATGTTCCTCCCTTTTTGACTTTCCAGTCTGAGGTGACTGTGGATAAGTACTCATTATTCAGCTAGCTTCCTCCCTCATTGATTTCGATTATTGGGGTGAGTGTGTCTTGTCGTGGTGTACAACACGGCATGTGTGGAAAAAATTGTGTCATGGCCTAAATTATGTTATCGATTGGCAACATTGTATTATTCAGTTATTTGATCGAATTGTGTTATTGATTTGCAAAATGGTATTATTCAATTACTTGATCAAATTTGTGTTAGATGAATTTTGTAAATTGTGAAATGGAATTGTGAATCATTTGATTTGTGAACTGTCAATAAAAGATTTATATATTGCATTTCAAATTATTATTGTACACCACTGAGTAAATTTTACTCAGCGATAGCTTTTCATTGCTGTCGCAGGTAGACAGACTGACAGGGCAGCAGACTAGGCTGCTAGTACATTCAGCGAGAAATCATCGGGTATATTGAGTATACCATATTCTGCATTTTATATTGTAATGTATGTTCACTGTATGTATATAGTGTTCTTGGTTTTGAGCAGTTGTAAATTAAAATTGTACATTAAAGTTGTAAAATAAATTATGAGTTATTTGGACTTGTAAAAATTGTATTATATTTCTTGTATCTCAGTCTTTGAAAAATTATTGTGGATTTGTGTTGAATTATGCTAGAGTTTGAGATTGAGAAAAATATTGAAGTGCTTTTTACAGGTTTTTGAAGAACTGTTTTATCCAAATTACGGAGGGCACTCTGCCAAAATTTTTTTACAGAAATTACTAATAGTCTAAATGTGTTAGTTAATTCACCTCAGTTCAAAAAGGTTGTTAACACCTGTAAATAGTGCTCACCACTGTAAAAGAAGTAAGAAAAGTTTTTGAAAATCCCTTGTCGTGTATTTAATGGGTTATCAGTAGGCGAAGTTGGTAATTCATTAGGTATACTATGGGATCATGTTATGCCTTACAGAGGGGTAGGGTGTGACATGTTTTAGTGGTATCAGAGCTAGTTTTTTTTAGATTCTGTTTTCACAGGTTACTTGAATATTCTTTCTTCATAGTACAACTGCTCAATATCATTGTTTGATACATACAGTACATTACATTATAAATATGCACTAACGGGAGGAAATCTCCTTGTGTTATTTGTTTAGGAGGTCTAAGATCCTCGCATTAACTATGGAAGAGGGTGATCGTTCAGTCGATCAATCTATAGAGGCTGAGGTGCAAGGGGATGCCCCAGCCCTACATAATGTCGATGGTCCAAAGAGACCACCCTCACGATCGCAATTCCTGCTCGATTCGCTCAACAGATGGCTGCAATGTTCCAACAAATGGCTGGTAATGTGCCTACTCAAACCCCAATACAGACACGGTGGTACAACCACGATCTTACGCTAGACAATATGACAAATTGATGAAATATGGGGCTACAGAGTTCAAGGGGACGATAGATCCTCTAGAGGCGAGCAGTGGTTAGAAAGGATGGATAGGGTATTCAAGAAACCTTTGCATGCAGGAGCTCAGATTTGAATACTCAGTATCTTTGCTACAGGGGGATGCTTATGACTGGTGGAAAACCATTCCCCACAGTTTGGTAGAACCTGCAGTGCTAACCTGGAGTGACTTTCTCAGGGAATTCAGATAAAAATGTGTCCCTGATGCTTATGTAGATCAGAAACTGCAAGAGTTCCTAAGTCTGAAACAGGGGAGTAGATCGGTGGCTGAATATGAAAGGGAAATTTTCCGCCTGAGCCATTATGCAGTAAGTCTACTTTCTACCAGTAGGGAGAGATGTAAGAGGTTTGAAATCGGCTTGAAGCCTAGTATCAGATTACAAGTGGTCGGATTTAAACATAACAACTTCTCTGAACTTATTTCTCAAGCACTAGAATTAGAAAGAATTGAATCTGAAGCAGCTTCTGAGAAAAAGAAATCAGAGAAGACAGAAAAAGAGGGAAAGTCAGTAGAATAGAGTTCTAGTGGTCTTACTGGAAAGAGGAAAAACTTTGGGGGATACAACAGAGATAGTAAGAAGTCCGGTAGAGATAGATCTTCTGGACAGAAACCACCTCGATCCGATTAGCAAACTCAACAGAAACCCAGGAATGCACTGTCAGATCGACTTTGTGAAACTTGTGGTAAACCACATAGTGGGGTATGTTATAGAGCTATAGGAGCATGTTTTAACTGTGGAGAGACCGGCCATTTTGCTAGGGATTGTGTAAATCCAGGTCGTTCTGGATCATTTACTACACCAAAGGGATCAACCCAAGTTTCTACCCCAAAGAGTTCACCATCAGTTAGTAGAGGCAAAGGTAGAGGTAGGGGTAGTACACCTAGAAGTCAGAGTACTGTGAATCAGCCAGAACAGGGTGATGCTCCAGCTGGAGTATACGCTATACGGCAGAGAGAAGAGACTTAGACTTTTGATATTATTGCTGGTACTTTCTCAAATAGTAACTAAGATATATATATGTATTGTTTGACACAAGTGCATACTTTTATGTTAGTGTTAGAACTATATGTTCTATTGTTATTCCTTTACAGGGGAATAAATTTTGATGCATTAGTGATTAGCCCTTTAAAATAAGGATTGTGATAATAAGTGAAATTAGTTTTGAAAGAGTTTATTGGCGAAAAGTATTTTCTAACACACCATAAATTATAAAGCTAATTGGAGAGCCTATTTAATGTAAGGCAAGAGGACATAAAAGTAAGATGCAGTAATGGAATTGCTCTAGATGAGGGCAAGGATGTCACTGTTAGTAATTGTTAATGGATATTGTAATCATAATAAGTTCGGGATATTAGTGAATTCGAAAAGGATAAGAGATAGGAAAATTTGATCTAGTGGGATGTATCGTAGTAACTATGCAATGTTCTTGATGTTTATACTGTAAGCTGTAGATTACAGTACTGACTTGAGATTATTGTGTAGAGCTACGTACTATCCGATAGTACACCTAGATAAGAATAGTTGCCAACGGCATCTGTTTTGGTATAGTTATGCCATGACAGAATTTAATTATTAGAAATAAGTTTGAAAATCCTACTTAGGGATCTAAAACTCAAAGGTTAGAATATTGAAAGGTTATAGTTCAGTACAAAAGAAAGTAAGTTATAGAATATTGACAAATAAAAAGAGTTATGGAAGTAAAAATTCGAATAGTTGGTTCAAATATAACAAAGAAATGTTACGAATGTGAGGAAGACTATGGACTAGAATGGTTAGAGGACCAATGACTAGATAAATGATTCTAACATGACCTCAAGGGTCATTCAAGAAGGAACATGAATCGAAATTTTAGACAGGACAATAGTAAGAGAAGATTGGTGTTATATAAACAAATTAAATGTTGTATTAGATTGTTAAAAGTCTTATACAAATTCGAGAGAAAGAAGATTATACGATCATATAGAAAGGAGAAAATAAACGTATGACTATTGTAAGATGGCTATTGGGAAAAATTTCGTGGACGAAATTTATTTTAAGGGGGGGAGAATTGTAACACCCCTAAGTTCGGTAGTGCGTTCTCTTTTCGGTGACCGGTGTTGTCCTGGACAATAGAATGACTAGAACTACACTTCGTTATGAGCGATGAGACATTAAATAATGAAATACAAGTAAATAAATTAAAAGAAAAATAAAGGAAAAATAATAGTAAAGAAATGCAACTAAGTTAAGCGGCGAGAACCCTAGCGATGGGTGATCAGACGGAAGTCACGGCGTGGACCGTTGACTAGCCCTGGACCGCGGGAAACCCTGAAAAATATTTTTAGGAGTTAAAGAGACATCAATTGAAGTAGAAATATCATTAGAAATATCAAAGAAAAATTAAATAATTAGTACAAAGAAAAGCGAGAAATCGAAAAACGGACAAAATCCGGTGTTACCGAAAAATCGGGAATGCAACCCGAACAGGGGCATTGTGGTCATTTGACACCCCGAGTTGTCTTTTGACCTAAATGTCCATTAAAAATAAATAATATTACACTTGGAAAATGTCATGAAAAATTAAATTGGTGGTACCTAATGTAAATAGCAAAAATTGGGAGTTAAATGTGGAAAAATGGAACCTTAGAATAAACAATGATTTAATTCTTACATAGTGGTCCACTAACTCATTTAAGTGGACCACTAAAGCTTCATTTGGGCAGAATATACATCTTCATCTTCAACCTTAGAACCAGCAGAAAATTTGCTCCCAAAAAACTCCATTGATGCATGGTTGAAGGTCCATGCATATGAGATTCAAGCTTCTTTCCTTCTACCTTCCTTCATCAAAGTTAGTCTACACCACTTGGGCAGTAGATTGGCAGCAAGAAGACTAAGTTTTGGTGAAGATTTAAGAAGTCTCATCCATAGGTAAGTTTGAGTTTTTGATTGTTGCTTTGTTAAAGTTTGTAAGGGTGTTATGGGTGTTTGATTTATGGAGAAATTTTTGAGTTTTGATGTTGAATGGGAATGTGCACTTTTGGCAGCCATGGAAACACCTTGAAGGCAGTTTAATTGTGCTTGTAAATGGTGAATTAAATGATTGATTAAATATATATTGTGTAGGAAATTGTTTGGGTAATGTATACTTAGTATATGTAAATGTAAAATGAGATTTAAAGCTTGGAAAGTAATGGAATGTAAGTGCACCATTGTGGCAGTTTGTTAATTCTTGAAGAATGCTGGAATTCATGCTTGGTTTATGGAATAATGATGTTAAAATGTGTTGGTTGTTATGGCAGTTTGAATGTATGTATAGTGGCGTGAAGATTGGACATGTGAATGAGCTTGGTTATGGAGTTAAATTGTTGTAAATTGAGTTGGGCAAATTCTGCACTTGTTGGTGCACATTGAATGTAATTGTAAGCTGCCAAAATGACCTATAATGTGTTGTAAATTATGTTTAGGTCATGGTACAACCAGAATTAGTTTGAATGTTAAGTTTGGTGAGTGTTAAAAGTGATGTTTGATATGTATGCAAGAATTGCAATAAGGCAGTTTGTATTTTAGGCCTATAACTTTAAGTGTGTGGCTCCAATTGGTATGAGACCAATTGGAGGTGAAACTAGGCACAAAATGTGCTAACTTTCATGAAGGAAGCTTGCCAAAATTCTGCTTGCAAGGTAGCTTGAAAAATGACCAAATTCGGATTAAGTGTAAATGAGGCCTGAAAATTGACCATTTGGGCAGCAGTTAGTGTTTAGGCCTTAACTCACTCAAAACAGGTCCAATTGACCTGAAATTTTAACCATGAATAGTTAAGACCCATATCTACAAGTCTTATGAAGACACCAAAGCCCAGAAATGACCATAAGTAAGTCAAACAGCTTGCACAAGTTCGGGTCCAAAAACTGGCCGAACCTAAAATGACCTAAAGTGACCTAAAATGACCAATTTTGGTGCAATTTGACCAGCAATAGTAAAATGACCATAACTTGGCCTACATAACACAGAATGACCTGAAATTTTGCCCCGAATTCCATAAGACATAGATCTACAAGTTTGTAGTTTTGACGAAAATCCGAAAACCGAGGGAACTAGGTCGTCCGGCTAGGTGGTCAAACTAGTATTCCGGAATCCAGCAAATCGCAAGAAAATGCAGTATACACGGAAATGAATTTGGTAACATGTACCAACCCTAAAAGACTATCGAATGTGACATATTAATGACATTAAAACCTAAATTACCTAGAATGTACCAAGTCTCGACATAGTAGGTTGACTAAGCGAATAAATGAATTCAGTGAATTAATTATCAAGCATTATCGTTAGAGACAGTTTAAATGAGTACTGAAACACTTCAAATTGTGTTTCTTAGTTAGCAAAGACTCAGGGAGGGGAAGGAAACACTGAGTCAGAGCCAAGAGACAGTTATCAGAGGTTTGTGCATAATAAGTATTTCTTTTGAATTTTTCAATTGAAATAAATTACGATTATTTATATGTTATTATTTTAAATTGTGTTTGTGCATAATAAGTATTTCTTCTGAATTTTTCAATTGAAATAAATTATGATTATTTCTATGTTATTATTTTAAATTGTGTTTGTGCACAATAAGTTTGACTTCTCATTTTCTACTTAAAAATTTAATTCAACATTATAGTTGTAAATTGTGTTCGTGCACAATACTTTTATATTCACTGCTTTTACTAGCAAATTTATGTAGAGAAATGAGTTATGAATAAGTTTTAATTGCTTTGGTTTTGGGAATATTATTTGGAACTTATTGTATTGCCAACTTTGCAAATGGAAATTTTGAGATAAAGTGTGATTTATGGTTTGTATGAAATATTGTGATTTGAAATAGTTTTGATTCACATTTGGCATGACACTGTTGATATATTCCTCCCTCTTTGACTTATCAGTCTGGGGTGAGTGTGATTATGTTCCTCCCTTTTTGACTTCCCAGTCTGAGGTGAGTGTGGATGAGTACTCATTATTCAGCTAGCTTCCTCCCTCATTGATTTCAATTATTGGGGTGAGTGTGTCTTGTCGTGGTGTACAACACGGCATGTGTGGAAAAAATTGTGTCATGGCCTAAATTATATTATCGATTGGCAACATTGTATTATTTAGTTATTTGATCGAATTGTGAAACGGTATTATTCAATTACATGATCAAATTTGTGTTAGATGAATTTTGTAAATTGTGAAATGGAATTGTGAATCATTTGATTTGTGAACTGTCAATAAAAGATTTATATATTGCATTTCAAATTGTTATTATGCACCATTGAGTAAATTGTACTCAGCGATAGCTTTTCATTGCTGTCGCAGGTAGACAAACTGACAGGGCAACAGACTACGCTGCTAGTACATTCAGCGAGAAATCATCGGGTATATTAAGTATACCATATTCTGCATTTTATATTGTAATGTATGTTTACTGTATGTATATAGTGTTCTTGGTTTTGAGCAGTTGTAAATTAAAATTGTACATTAAAGTTGTAAAATAAATTATGAGTTATTTGGACTTGTAATAATTGTATTATATTTCTTGTATCTCAGTCTTTGAAAAATTATTGTGGATTTGTGTTGAATTATGCTAGAGTTTGAGATTGAGAAAAATATTAAAGTGCTTTTTACAGGTTTTTGAAAAACTGTTTTATCCAAATTACGGAGGGCACTCTGCCAAAATTTTTTTACAGAAATTACTAATAGTCTAAATGTGTTAGTTAATTTACCTCAGTTTAAAAAGGTTTTTAACACCTGTAAATAGTGCTCACCACTGTAAAAGAAGTAAGAAAAGTTTTTGAAAATCCCTTGTAGTGTATTTAATGGGTTATCAGTAGGCGAAGTTGGTAATTCATTTGGTATACTACAGGATCATGTTTTGCCTTACAGAGGGGTAGGGTGTGACAGAATTAGTGTTGGAAGAATCTATTAGTAAGAGAAATCTTTCAGGATTCAACAAAAGTTAAGGGCACAATATAAACGATGATAGATATGAATCATAGGTCGAGTATAAGTAAAGTTAATAAATTATAAAATATTATGTCAGGAAGGACAATGGTACGGTAAAGGGTTTATGCAGATGATACCTTATAGGTAGAGGACAATTGTGCTAGGAGATGATGAAATTTGAAGAGAAAGACCAAGAAACATAGGTTAAACGTTATTATATAGACAATCGGGCGTAGTTGAATATAAGAGGATATTTTTCTTTCTTTTCAAGTTTAGCTTATGCTTTTGGTTCTAGAGGGTTATATAAGGAACAGAGACTGAGTCAAGGAGACCTAGTTATTTGAGAGTTTGGTAGGCACCAATTCATACACAATTTCCTGATATGAGAATGACAGTAAGTGCATACCTAGTGTTAAGTATGAAAGGACGATCAGAGTAATGACAGGAGTTAAATTGAGTTAGCTACTAAGGCTTGCAACTATTTTAAACTATGAGCTGGAGGAAATACTAATTGTGTATGAGTTTTAATAGATGAAATTGTTGCTGATGGGCAATTTGAGGCTGAAGTTTGGAAAGTTGTGGGCAGTATATGTGATTATATTAATGAGAATAAACACATGAAGTATCTTGTTTAGAATTAAGGCATGATACACATTTCCCACATCCTTGTTAGTTCAAATGGAACTTATAGTTTCTGGGGCTTCTATTCATCCAGGATAAGCAATTTCCTATTAAGGCCGGTAGGGAATGATAATGTTCTGATAGTTTAGTTGGAAAAAAGGGATACAAAAAGAATTTTCTATGATTAATTATAAGTGTTACATAATGTGAAGAATGTGCTGGTAAGAGTCAATCGTAAAGTTAGAATTCTCAAAGTAATAGAACTAGTAATCAAGATAAGACTAAGAAATAAAAAGAAAGTTAAAGTTGATGATATGATGGACATCTTTGAAGGAAAAGGTGTAAGGGTGAAATAGGACTAAGATTAAGGAATAGGCACTGCAGGTTGGAAAAATATCAACAATAGTAGAAACAGGAAAAGGAAGTGGATAAGATTCAAAGGACATGAAGAAAGCTCGATAAAGCTAGTTATAATGATGAGGATAAGAAGGAATAGGTATGCTAGGAACACACTAAGAGGTGTTTAAAACAAGTTATTATGAGATGATAGACTAAAGGAGTAGTGGAGCCTCGATCTAAGTGCTAATGTGTCAGAAGTAGGCCACATACTAAGAAGCTTTAGGAAGAAGTCCAGATATTCTCATTCCAGAGGAGGAGTGAGAATTGATAAAGTCACATGGACTAGGTAGTCAGGAATATAAACACATTTGTCATATAAGAGAGGAGACCCAGTTTGCTTTCCAATGTTGATAAAAGGTACACTTAGCCCTTGGAGGGAACTCTACCTAACTAGTTATATAAGATGGATAGAGGTTGGTCTAAAGACCTTAGTAATGACACAAAAGAGATTGAAAAATTTGAAGTATCATGGGAGTGAGAAGATTTATAGGTATTGACCACTGACGTCATAAGAAGAGTGAAGATCTCGAACAAAATGCCTAGATTAGGTGCTACAGGAAAGCTACTCATAGGATGCCTTAGGATAAGAAACATAAGTCATGTTTTGGGGAAACATAAGTCATGTTTTGGGGAAACAGAAATTATTGAAACAAAGGAATAAGGACTGAAGTCACCAAGAGACACGTTAGGGCGTAATAAAAGTGAGGTAAGTGCTAAAGTTGATTAAAGTTATCAGATATCAAGTCGAGAGTAGTAGAGTTATAATGAATACTTGAGATGTTAAAAAAATGGTCAATGAATAGCCAAGAGATAAGAGCCCTCTAGAAAGTGATGTTGACAAATAGGACACTATAGTAGAATCAGAGAGCAGTAGAATGTCATATATAATATACGAAGAGTTTGAAGAATAAATGTTTTATCTACATAGCTGGAGGAGTAATAATTGCACTTGCTCTAATAATCTTCTTTTCCTTATCTCTTGTTTATTCGAAAATTCGAGGATGGATTTTTCTTATGGGGGGAAGAATGTAACAACCCAAAAATTTAAAAATAATAATAATAATAAATAAATAAATTAATTAAAAATGAAATTAAACTTTATCATAGTAAAATAATTTAGGACCTAGTTGAAAACTTCTAAAAAGTTGAGGGACTAATAGTATAATTAGAAGTAAAAAAAAAAATTTGCAGAAACTTAAAACGCAGCAGCCCGCCCCCCCCATTCTCTCTCCCCGACTCCACTCTCCCCCTCACTTTTTCCCTCCCATTTTCATCCCACGGCCAAAGATCGCGTTAAGGTACCACGACCTTCCCCATGTCGGAACAACCACCAGACGGCGGCAACACCGAGTAGGAGGCAGCAGAAAGAGAGAGAAGGAGAGAGAAAAGAGAGGAGAGAGGGAGAGCGCGTGATAGGGGCTCGACTTCGCGGCGTCGCCCTGGCTGACTCCGGCGGCCATTTCTAGTGATTTTAAGTGCCACGGACTCCTAAGATGATGAACTTTCAGATGAGACCAGTGGCACCCCGTTTGGTGGCCGGAGGAAAGAGAACCGGCGAGGAAAAGTTGGAAGAAAATCATATGGGTTTTTCGGTTTTCGATCACTTTTACGGCGATCCTACCGTCAAATCGAAAATCTGAAGCCACCGATGGACTCAGGATGACGAGATCTTCGAAATAGGACTGGTCTCACTCCGATTGGACACTGTTTGAAAAAGGCGATAATCGGACGGTCCAAATCGCTTGATGAGATTTTCGAACTTTTTTGATTCCCAAAATTTAAAAATAAGTTTATAATAATTATTAACACAATTTGGATTTAATTTAGGTGCAATCGGATCGAGAATAGCTCACCGGCGCCGAGATCGCATTTTCAGTCAGATCCGGCTGCCCCGCAGCCCGTCTCAAAACGTGGCCGATATTACGGTCAATCCTAGCATTTTCAGACATTCTGGATGCGTTCCAGGTGTCAGAATTGACATAGGTAAACCTGAACTCCAAGTTGCTCATTTTTTGCTAATATCGATTTAGAATAAAATTCATAAAATAATTGTGGATGATCAGAAAATTATAATTCCTTTTGCAATAGCATTATAATATTATTAAGGACCACGGGGCAAAATTTTAGAATTTTTATAGCTCGTTTGGGTAGTTTTTGCAAAAGGGCTAGTTATATGGATTAAAACGTAATTTTTCAAATTTATGACTATTGTCTGATTTGGAGGGCCCAGGAGGGGCCATGTGATGTTGATGAGATGTGATTGTGGAAATTGAGAATTTAGAAGTGTTATTTGAATCTTTTTGCAAGTTAGGTAGGTCCCAGGTATAGGGAAAACTCTGCTGGATTTTCGGCATGAATTAGGCTGTCTATTGCCTCTTTAGAGTTTTATCTTAACTTAGTACTAATAAATTTATAATTTAATTATTAGGTGATCGAGATCAGTTATTTTTCTGCATCCAGCAGCCACAATAGTCATCGGGTGTGTGAGTGCTCCAGATTACCTTTTTATTGTTATGACGTGAAAATATTGACGATATTGCATTTCACTCTACAGGGTGCATTAGCTTTAGATAGCTATAGAGATTATGGTTAAAATTGATATTTTACTCTCTAAGTTGAATGCTCACTCCTGTTCACCATATTTTTCTAGGCTACAGGAGGAGACTTTTTTTCAGAATAACCTATCCATTTCCTCGCAGGTTATGAAAAGATTACTTAATTGTATTATTATTCTCCAAATTTGTAATTTAAGACTCCGCATGTGCTAGTAATAGCATTAAGCTTGTCAGGGACTACATGAATTTAAGTTTTTGTATTAATAAATGAAAATTTTTTATAAGTTTTAAATAGTTATAAATGAGGTAACAGGGTTGAGCTGGGCTCCCCTAATTTTAGTTTCTGATAATTACTGGGTTAAGTTGGCCTAAAATATAATTATAACAGTTTAATTTAAATTATTTTATATGCATATTGGGCCTAAATTGTGGGTCTAGTCATGGGTTGAGGAATAGTTATGCTTACTACGGGCCTCGGGAGCTTTAGGCTGGCCCAGGTCCTAGTGCCGGTTCGGCCCATAAGTTGGATCGTGATATATCAACATCCTAAAACATCAATTAAATTCATGAGATAATTAATCTCCCATGTTCTCATCGCTGCCCAAAATGAAGCAACAATACAAATCCCCATTTCAAAAGCTCAATCATAAGTTACGCATGAGATTAACTTACTAGCATCACAAATTACTTTAATCTACACTAATTCCCATCAAATACCATCAATTACATATAAGAATAACTCACTTACCTTCCCTTTTCATGGCTGCCAAGACTTACACACACCAAATACTCACTCAATTTCTTAAATTTTTCAACCAAACTACTCACCATAACCTCAATACAAACTTTAATTAAGCAAGGGAAGAAAAACTAGCACTAACCTTAATTTGAGCTTTAACAAGCTTCACTAAAACTCTTTCTTTTTGCTCCCAATACACTGCCCATGATGTGTAGACTAAGTTTAATAAAGGAACCTATTAAAATCAAGGCTTGAAGATGGGTAAATGAAGGCTTACATGAAACGGCCATGGGAGGAGAGCTTGGAAGAGCATTTGGCCATGGAAGAACTTGAGAAAGCAATTCGGCAAAGTGAAAAAAATGAGGAAGAAAGTGAATTTGCATGCTGTCCACTTGGTTTTGTATGTCCACTAATCTCACATAGTGGAGCATTAACCATAAATTAATGATGTGTAATTACTTAAAGTTCCATAATTTGCACATTTGCCTCATTTCTTCCACTATTTATATAATGTACCTCATTTTTATTTTTCATAACATTTTCAAAGTGTAATACCACTTATTTTTAATGGACATTGAGGTCAAAAGTCAACTCTAGGTGTCAATTGACCAAAATGCCCCTCTTCGGGTTAAATTCAGACTTTTTCGGTAACACCGATTTACTCCTTGTACCGCCGATTTCTTTAATTTTTGTTTTTCGTTTATACTAACTTACTAATTTTTCTTTGACATTTTCAATTTCAATTACACCTCAGTAGACCTTTAATTTTGTCCCGAAAATATTTTCCCTAGTTCCTCGCGGTCCAGGGCTAGTCAACGGTCCTCGCCGTAACTTCCCAGTGCGGTCACCCATTGCTACGGGTTTGGCTCGTTTAACTTAGTCACATTTTATCTCTTTTATTTTTCCTTAATGTTTCTTGTATTTTCTTTTTATTTATTTCATCATTTTATGCATGTTTACTATCACTGAAGTGTAGTTCTAGATATTCTGACTTTCCGGGACAGACATTAGCCATCGGAACAGTAGGACGTACAAACTACGAAAATGAGGATGTTACAGCTTCTTTCTTTAGGAATCTTAAAAAATCTCCCTTAAGAAAGTTGGACATTCTGCTTCACTAGTGACAATCTTAACTTTGGAGTCAATCATGTTGAACCTTTCAACATCTTTTCTAAAACTAGACTAATGAAGAATCCTATTATTCTTATTTGCTCTATCTCCATAGATGAAAAACCAAGAATATAGGTTTCATTCCCTAAGTCATATATGGAGAAGAATATATGTAACTAAGCTTTACAGTCACTGGTATGCCAATTGACATCTCCTATCAATAAATGTCGTCCATATATAGGTTTAGGTAAGTAGTTGCTCTCACTCACCTTCTTGTACATATAGAACTCCTTGAAGTTTTTTTTTTTTTTTTTTGCTGAAAACCATAAATAAATCTCTCAAGCTTATATACTTTGGAACCATTCCAAGATTATGTCTTCCTTTATGTTTCCATTAAGAAAGATAGTTTTGAAAACTAGTTGACAAAACACATAATCATAGTGCATTATGCTACCATTATTATCTTAATGAATTCTAGTATAGCTTTAGGTAAGGAGGTTTCCTTATAGTTAACCCCTTTTCTTTATGCTAAACTCCTTTCACAATCAGCTTTGCTTTATAGGTCTCTGCTTATTCATTTAGAACTTATTTAGTTCTTGAAAAACCTTTTAACTCCCACTAAATAGCTCCCACTAGGTAGATTACACATAGAAAGGTTTACAAGAACATAAATATAGTTCTTAACAATTAAATTTATTTTAAATCTTATGGCTTTTACCATTAATGAAATAAAATTATATCAAATATAATTTCTTCATTAATTAGATGATCATCTCTATGACCAATTTCTGCATAAGTCGACAACTTTTGTACATTTATATGTAGAATTCTATATCTCACAAATATGAGACATAAAATTGACTTCAAGGTGTTTTAATGGTGACATTACTAATAGGTTTACGTTTATTACTGGAAGGATTTACATCCATTTAATTTGTTGTTGTTGGATGACTCTTCATCCAATTTCATCTTCCATCCTTTGTCATTCTCTTATAGAAACTCTTTTCTTTATAGAATGACCCTACTCATAACAACTCTTTGTTTAGTAGGAAGATGAAATTATATCCTAAACTTTCTTTAGAATATCCAACAAATTTATCCTTTTATCAAATTTCTCTTTTAAACAACTTTAATCTTAACAACCTTAAGATTTAGTATTTAACCACAATACATCCCATGTGATGTGGTGGAAATTGATATAAATCATAATCTACATTGAAGATTTAAAGCTGTTAATAATACTAATACTTACAATAAGGGTAGTAATTTCTTATAGTTCATTATATTTTCTGTGCTATGTCAAACATGAATACAAGTTTTTCCTTTTACATATTCCATACAACTATGAAATTCTAAGAGGATTAAATTGGGATGGAATATTCTATTCCTATAGGAACTTATCGAATTTAGTACTTGAGTATACTTGGCCTTTGATCAGATCAAGGACCTTAATACCCTTGCCATATATTTCTCTACTTTAGGTTTAAATTCTTTGAACTATTCAAAGATTTCAAGTTTGCATTTTTCAAATGTAAACATCCTTAAGTATTGAGAAAAACCTCTTCTAAACATTCCTATATAGACCACATACATCTCTATGCATTGGTTCTAAAATTCCTTCAGCTCTTTTGATTTTGTCACCTTGCCTTGAGAATAAGACTCACAAGTTAGATTAATAAGGACCCAGTCCTCATTTCACTAACTCAGTGATCCTACCCTCTGCAATTTGACTTAGTTGCAAAAGCCAAATTTATTTTAGATTAGATTTGATTTCAATGATACGAGTCGCAATTTAATTTCTTGGAATTATTTTGTTAATATTATCAACATAATAAAGACAATTGTTCAAGAAACCCATGCTAACATTTCATTTCATAAATAAAATGTAAACATCATCCATGAATCTCATTCATGTCTATTACAAGTCAAACTTGATATAGAAATAATGTCTTAAAACATTAGGTACATACAAATATTGTCAAAAACAAATATACAAAGATAAAACACTATGGACTTGGTAGCATCCTTTGCTCCATCGCCAATGTGCAGTTTATCTTCATATTAGTACCAAGCTCTATCCTTTGCTGGTTCCTGCATGTCATCATATTTATAGGAATTATTTCTAGCAATATAATGAATTATAAGTACTTTAGAATATTTAGAAATAAGATAAAGATATGCCTTCACATGGCTTATCATTTTTGTTCTTCTTATACTCCAAGTACTTTAGGCAATTCTTGTTCTAGTCCCTAGCCCTTTTACAGTAAAAATAATTTCCTTTGTATACAGCTTTAACCTTCTTTTCCTTGAATTGACTTTTGGACCACTTTTCCTCAAAGTTTAGGAATTAAAGCATTACCTGTCTCATTGCTCTTCCTCTTAGTTGTACTAGAAGTAGAAGCAATTGAGGCTACTTCTTTTCCTTTATCACTTGATTTAGCCTTTCAAGTCATGACTAACAATTTTAACAACTATATAAGTGTACACTCCAATTTGTTCATGTGAAAGTCTACAATAGTCTTATAGAAAGAGTTAGGAAGAGATTATTTGATCAAATCCAATTGTGGGGTGAAATCATTCAGGAAATCATAACTTAACTCAATCAGATTGCGTAAATCATTTCCCACATTCAATTCTTCTAACATCTTTAACATGAACAACTTCTCTGACATCTTATGTCCTGCAGTCTTATTTTGTCCACCATATAACTTTTGCAAGTTAAATAGGGTTTCTAAGTTATAAGTGTATTCTCATGCTCCCTTTGTAACTCATTACACATGGTGGCAAGCATGTAACACTTAGCTTGTAAGTTATCATCATGCCACTTTCTCAAAGTGCCATGTTCCTCCTTTGATGCACATTCAAATAAGGGATTAGGAGGTTTCGTGTAACGCCCTCACTTCAGGTAGTCCATACATTCTACTGTTCCGATAACTAATGTCTGTTCGAACAGCCAGAATGTTTGAAACTACACTTAAAATAGAGTGAGGAGGCATAAATTGACTGAATAAAGACCAAGTAAAATTAAGGAAAAATAAAAGAAATGAAGTGTAGATAGGTTAAAGGAGCCGAAAGTCACGACGATGGGTAACCTAACGGGAAGCGATTGTGAAGATAGTTGCCAACCCCAGACTCGTGGGGAAACCCTATAAGATAAATATTGAGAATTAATTGAAGGATTTATGACATTTAGATGATAATAAAATTCCCAAGAAAAATATAAAAAAGTTTAGTCAATCGGTACAGATAATTATAACTTGATGAACCCAACGAGGGGCATTTTGGTCATTTTACCCTCAGTGTTAAATTTTAACCTAAATGACAATCAAAATGAGAGAGAATAAAAAATTAAAAATAAATTAAAATCATGAAATATGTAATGGAAAAGGGAAAAGAAAAGGAAAAGAACGAAATAAAAATACAAATGAATAATGACATAAGCATGACACTAGGATGATGTAATTAAAAATACAACCAATGGAAATTAGACAGCCATATATATATGAGACAAATTCACTTAATAAGTAAAAAGCTCATCTTCTTCCTTTTGAATTCACCATGGCCGAACCACCTAGAAAAAAAAGGCTCTCTCCATTTTCAAGCTTCAAAGCTTGATTTCCCTCCCTTTTTCACCCCAAAACTCATACTTTCCTTCACTAAAATTGTAACACCCCTATACTAAGTGGTCTATACATTCAACTGTTCCGGTGACTAGTGTCTGTCTAGACAATTAGGATGTTTAGAACCATATCTAAGTCATCTAGAAAAGCCATAAATAAAAATTAATAGAAATCACATAAAGGTGAAATGGAAATAAGAAAAACAAAGCCTAATCGGTTAAATAAGCCGAGGTCACGGTGATAGGTGACCGACCAGGGAAGCGACTGCGAGCTCAGTTGCTACCCTAAATTCGTGTGGGATCCCATGACACCCTAGGTCAAAGGATGATTGCGAAGGTATTGGAAATGTGAAAACTATGGAAATAAAAATAAAATAAGTTCAAATAATTGAATCAGCATTCAAAGAGCTACCAAACACTATTAGAAAGATTGCTTGAATCGACGAGGGGCATTTTGGTCAATTCACCTCTAGAGGTGATTTTTAACCTAAATTTCCATTAAAATATAGGAAATTAAAATAATGAAAAATACTTAGAAATGTAAAGAAGAGTAAGGAAAAGAAAATGAAAGAAAAAGAAATTACAATTTTTAATGGATTATGACATCATTAGGAAGTGAGCATGATTTAATTAATTTATAATTTTAATTTATGAAAATTTAGGGATAATTATACATATATAAAGACGAAAATTAAAAAGAAAATAATCATCTTCTTCTCTAAATTCTAGCTGGCCCTCTCTCTCACCTCATCTCTCTCTCTTTCTTCCATTGTCACCCATTTCCAAAGCTTACAACCTCAAACTTCTACTATAAAATCCCACATCTTATCTTGAGAAAAACTCAAATTGGATTTTGATTTAAAGATTTGGAGCAAGAAAATTTGAGAAAGTGAAGAAATTGGGGGATTTGACTAGCTTCATTAGAGGTAAATCTTTTTACAAGCTATAATTCTTATATGATCATTGAATTAAGGTTAAGTCTAGGAAAATTGATTTAAAAAGATGGAAAAATCATGCATGGGTTTTGGGAGACAAATTCGGCTAGCATGATGGGATTTAGGTTTTGATGGAATTAAATGGAATTGAGCATGTAATTGAGCTTAGATGATGAATTATATTGATTTGTATGTTTGGAATGACATGAATTGTATAAGTTGTAAGAGATGGAGAAGATAGCCAATTAGGGTTTTGAACCAATTTGGGGAAATTGTGCTATGATGATGCTAAATTAATGTTGTTAAGGTCAAATATTGACCAATTGATGAGCTTTGATTGTGAATTGAAGTAGTGATTGAGATGAATTAATGAGATAGGAAGTGTGTTTGATGTGCTCGATTGCTGGACCTTTGAGTCCAATATGCTTTTAGGGTTATAAGTAGAGCTAGGCAGCTCCAATTGGTGTGAGGTCAATTGAAGATAAAATTTAAGACCTAAAATGACATTTTTCATGAAGAAACCTTATAAAAAAACTGACCATAAGCTGATCTAAAATTGGCTTGAATCCAGGTGACCTAATGCTGGACCTAGAAAAATGATTAAATGAACAGTAAATATTCAAATAGCCATAACTCACTCTAGGAAGGTCAGAATGACCTAATTCTTAAACCATTGGTAAGGTTAGACATAGGAGCACATTTTTCATGAAGATTATGAGCCCAAATTCAAACTCTAACCCAACCAATTTACTAGAACAAATTAGGTCAACAAATCTGACCAGAATCAAAACTAACTTGAAATCCTAGACATTAATGACCATCCGACCAGTTTTGGAAACATAACTTGGTCCACAAAATTGCAAATGCAGTGATTCAAAAACCAAAATCTTCATAAGACCTAGAACTACAACTTTGATGTTTTCACCAGAACCCAAAACCAAATGCAACTTAGAGAAATTGCTAGGACAAGTTAGGGATTCCAATTCTGGAAATTCCTGCACTTGGTCATATTGACCACTTGATACCCGAATAGTAAATTGACCATAACTAGAGTTACATTACTCCAAATTAAGTGATTCAAATTGGAAACAAAGCTTAACACATAAAGGAACAACTTTCATTAAGATCATATCATTAAATGAGGACTGGAACTAGGTTGAAATTGAGTTTCAAAGTTGGGGCATAAATCTGTTTATGACCCAAACTCTTTAAAATTGCTTAAGTAAATTAGGCATACATTAGGCATTTAATTAATTAGCTATTAGTGGTGGTTGAATTAAGTATTAAAACATCTCCATTGTGTATTTTCAGTGGAGAAAGAAATCTCAAAGGACAAGGATAAGTTGAACTAAGTAAGAAGAAGATAAAGAGGTTTGTGCACAACAACCATTATCTTTTTGTTTTTCAAATTGAATTTGTTTTGAATGAGTTGTGTGAATGGTTTATGACTTTTATTACATTGAAAATCTTAATTGGGAAATTATGTGTTGCTATTGGGTAATTGTTTTGAATGAAATATTAATGTGAGTTGATAAATACCTTTAATAATTGAAAATTTATTGAAATAGTTTGAAACCACAGTTGATATGACTACGTGTTTTGTATTCCTCACTAGCTTGCTTAGTGAGACGAATTGGATTTATATTCCCTCTCTGGCTGAAGTGTTGAGGTGTACATTAGTTGAGGACGAATTGAATGAGTGCTCATATATGTGCTAACTAGCCCTTGTATTCCCCATTAGCCTTTGGCTATTAGGATGAATTGGATAATTGTGTCATGTTCTAAACTATGTGGTTTTCAGAAAATTGTATTTTATGATTATTGGAATAAAATTTGCTTTTGTTAAGGATTCTTTCATTTTAGAAATACTGTAATATTTTATATGTGCTTGACATTGTAATTGATTAAGTTTGGTAAATTATGATTTGAATTGAGCTTTAAATTTTTAAGTTGTGCACCACTGAGTGTTTGCTCAGCGATAGCTATTTCATGTTGTCACAGGTAAGGAAAAGGAAGGAGCTGCAGAGTGAGCAGCGTTGATCAGAATAGGACAAAACCTTAGGTATACATTTTAGGTGTACCCTTGTATATTTATTTTGATGTAAATATATCTGTGTGTATGTATGTATAGGACTTGAGCTGCTGTATAAAAAGTTGTAACTTTATTTTGGTTACTATAAATTTTTGTAAAATAAACTTGTTTATTCTTATAAATGCAATATTTAAGTTTCTTTTTGAATCCTATAAATAATGAATTGCTTTCCTCTTACTTGAGATTGTTGAGATTGAAATGTGTTGATTTAATGGAGTTTTGGACAATATATATATAGGAAGTGTTTTTAACAGGTTTTGAAGAACTGTTTTCTTAACTTTTAGCCGAAACTCTGTCAAAATTTCTGTAAAATTTTAGAAATTTCGAAATAATCAAAATTACAATTATGATATAAACTTCATTTAAAAGCTCTTTAATAATTATTTATTATTACTTTACACTTTAAAATGAATTGAATTTGTTTAAAATCCCTTGTAATATATTTAATGGGTTATCGGTAGGCGAAGTTCTGTAAATCATTAGATATATTAAGGGATCATGCCATGCCTTATGTAGGGATAAGATGTGAAAAAAATTTACTCCTACACTTTGAGAAACCTATTGGTGTTTACTAGTTTTGCAACCCTGCAAGTGCACGGATCGCGAACAAGTAATAGAGTAGTGAGTAGAGTATTATCCCACGAGAAATTTAATTAGTAACTATCAAACTACATAGTGATTTTGACTGTTTAGGCTATCGAATAATGAGGGAATGAAAGTTGTTTATTTTAAACACTAGAATGATAATCTTAAAATGAAATAATCCATTTTGAAACAATTCTGGAATTAAGATTTCACACTTGAATCTTACTATGGATGTTATCTTGTTTATTTACTGGATTAAGAATCGTTTGCCTTGATGGAAATTAATCCTAAGGTATCCTAAGTCCTCTCTCAAGGCACCTAGGGTGTATTTTAATTAACTTAAACCAGATTTTCGTGGCGATCAAATTAATTAAAACCCTTTAAGGTCTTTGACCAATTTTGAAATTCCACAAAGGCAATTAGCCTATGTCTAGGTTAGAATTCCTAGGTTCAAAATCTTGATTTTCTAATATTAATCTTCACCTTTCAGTCCTTCAATTAATATCTATAATCACTACTAAGTGGGTACCAACACATAGCATGCATTAAGTTCACAAGAAATTAAATCAAGAAATAATTCTCGAATCCAATAAACAAAACTTAATGTTTATCCATAATAATGATTACAAGGTTACTCTTCTAATTCTAGAATATGAAAACTACTCACTCATGGTGAGTTCAGTAAACATCATGATAAAAAAAAGGTAAAGACAGTAAAAAGAAATTCTCTAGAAGAAATAGAACAAGGGAACCAAAAAGGATCTGTAGATTTGATCTTTTGGAACTTTGATTGAAGGCTCCTCTTTGATACTGACGTCCTGCTCTTCTAGACGGCTATGAGAAAGTAATGAACTGCTGTGTCTGGATCTCTATCTCCTCAGACCTTGGATCTCTTTCTGCTATTCCTACCTCTTCTCTGTTGTTTCTCTCTGTCTTTTGCTGTGTGTTTTTTTTCTGTCCTCTCTATTTCTGCCGCTCCTCCCTTTTTTGAATGTCTTAGGGTTAGGTTTTTTTTAGAGTCCCTGAGATGTTAGGAGTCTTGTTCCCTGTCAAAAACTGCAACTGGAGTGAAATCAAGAAAACTGATTGCTGATAGATACACACGGCCCAGGGCCGTGTAACTTGCTGGAGCTGAACGGGTTTGTCTTGCATTGGCACAGAAGGCTACACGGGTTGCAGGAGGTTACACGGGTCTAAGTGCATGGTCCGTGTACTTTTGTTCTTCTGGAAGTTCTTCAAGCTTGGCCCGGCAGAGACTTACATGAGTCCGAGGATATTACACGGGTCGAGGTACATGACCCGTGTACTTTGCTTCTTCCTCGGTTCTTCTGAATTTCTTTTGGTAGAATCTTACACGAGTCTGTAGCTGTTCTTACACGGCCCAGGTACTTTGTATCAGCAGCAATTCTCAATCTTTTGACCTCTCCAAGCTTCCCTTCGCACTCCTATGCTCTGGGATTTCATCAAAACACTTGAAATACTGCAAAAACATGGAATTTAGAGCCTAGCACTAGAATTTATAAAAGTTAATGAAATCAATAACTATGCATGAGATTGCTATTCTAAATGCCATGAAATATTATGCAAATGTTCTTAAAAACATCTATATAATACAAGTGTATCAAATACCTCCAAACTTAAAATTTTGCATGTCCTCAAGCAAAATGAAACTCTAGTTTAAAATGCATTTTAGGGGATAACTTAGGAATATAACTAATAATTCAATAAGCACATGATTGAACTCCTCCAAACCTTCATACCAATTACTCTCTTTCAAGGCATAAGAGTTTCAATAGCGGCCTACTTAGGACTTGCTCTCCCTTCATGGTGTTTCAACTAGTTATTCCTCTATGCAAGGCTATTAATAAGTCATAAATAACTTGTTTTATCAAGATAGACTTGAGAAACACTTACTCTCCCAAATTTGCCTCTATTATGGATGATTGTAATGAAGTATTTGAATTCCAACTCCATAGGCATATCTCAATTTCTTATCTCCACTAATGCAGCATATACTTTTCAAAAGATCAAAAGGTCTTTAAAAGGGTTGTAATGGGGCTAAAGGGATAATGACTTGGTTGTCAATGAAAGATTTCTATGAAATGCAAATATGAGGGTATTATGTGTGCATAAAATATCAAGTATACTAAGTTTATTCTACTGATTTTGTATGGAGAGGAAGGGCTTTTGGTTTCTTATAGTGCCAAGCTTGCTTCCATGATACTTATCTTGGGACTCTTTTTCCCTTTTGCTCTTTTCTCTCTCTCTCTCTCTCTCTCTCTCTCTCTCTCTCTCTCTCTCTCTCTCTTTTTATGTGTATGTCCCTTTGTCCTTTCCCCCAAACTCATTGCTTTTGCTGGGTTAGGAAGGTAGATTTTTCTTTGGTTTCAATTTCACACTTGCACTCTTTCTCGAGTTCTTCATCCTCTCTCCATTTTCCTTTTTGCACTTAATATACTTTTTACTTTTGCATTTAGCTTCCTCAAAAGGGTAGGGTAGGTGTTTAGGCTAGGGGTTAGGTAAACATTTATGGGTGGATAAAGAAACTTGTACGGGTAAAAACACAGGCTCAAGTTGGCTGCTAGGGGTATATATCTCAATTAGGAATTGCTAAGGCTTTAGCGAGACTATATCAAAGAATGCCTTAATCATCTATTTATCAAGCATATGCTAAAATTTCTCCTCGATAAGTCCAAGAGACATGTTTTAAAGCTGGTGAGGCAAGTTTAGGTTTGTTTGTATTTCAGAAATTTTCTCTCGATTTTACAAGTCAAGTGTGACAAATTAATAACTATGAAGGGGTTTTAACTAGTCTAACTCTACTAAGGTGATTAAGTTGTTTCACAAACAACAAATTAAAGCCTCTTTGCCTATCTAGATACATTCATTCCTCATCCCATGGAGTCCAATTATTAGCTTATTGATCATTGAGGTTATAGTTCTAAGTTTCAAAAACTCAAGGTTCAAAATTTGCAAAATTTTTCTAGAATTTTGATACACAATTATAATATAGATAATTTTAAGTAATGTAATGATATGCAATGCATGGAATGACCATGTACACCCAAACTCAAAACTGGCATTGTCCTCAATGTCAGCAGAATATGCAAAATTAAAGAAAAGCACACAGAATTATCAAAAAGCATACTATGCATTAAGAAATTAAAAGTTTGGATAAAAAGAACAAGAGTAGGATTAGGGCATATAAATTAGTACATGAAGTCTTAGCTCTAAAAAGTCTCCGAAGGTGAGGATGGTCCCTCTCCGTCTAGCCTCTCCATAATCATGTCGAGTTTGTTGTGGGCTTCCTGGAGGCTATACTCGAGTGCTTGCATCCTGGTGTTGAGCACGGTCTCCATGCGCTATAGGTGTGCAAGGATCGGGTCTGCAGGTGGTGGTGTATGTGGAGGCACTCGAGTGGGAGACTCGTGATGGAGTGGATCTTGGGCTTCCTCTTGGGCGTGTGAGGGTTCACCGGGGCCTTCTTACTCTTCGTCTCTCCGAGGGATGACATTCCCTTTGGCATTGATTAAGTAGCATGTTTCGCTGACCTTCTTACATATCCCCATGGATACGCAAATGGTCTGATTGATCTTGGAGGTCCCGGCAATAGAGCACAGCCTGTGATGACCCAGAACGAATCCGAAGTGGAGCGCAATGGTGGTAATAAGGCCACCGAGCACAATTTGCCCTGTGGGTTGGTGATAAAGGTGGCGAAGATGGTTGCAGAAAAAGAAGCCAGTGTTGCAATGCTGTCCATTCACCATACACTAAAGGAAAAATAGCTCGTTGGCATTTACTACACCTAGGCTATCCCCATGGCCCATGATAGTGTGTGCGGCCAACTGGTGCATGTAGCGAAGAGTAGGGCTAGTAATGCCTGAAGATTTTGACTTGCTGGAGTTGTGAGGCTCCGTGTTCGGGGCTATAAAACTCCAGACGTAAATGTTGTTGTAGACCATCCAGTTCCGCAAAATTTCTTGGTATCCGTTGCTGTCAAATCCGAAAATGGCATTGAACTCATCCATGTTCAACATCCGATCGACACCAAGAAGCTGAAACTCAACCCTTCCTTTATCCTCCCTATCCGTGGGCCATAATGTGGCCTTGAAACTCCCCAGGAACTCTAAGTTGGTGTCCTGGTAGGCAGGAAATTGGAGTTCGGCGAATCTTATACACCCAATGCTATCAAGGAGGTCATTGATTTCTTCTCGTAGCCCTATCTGCTCCAACAGCCCGAAATCCATGTATTTCATTGAGATGATCTTTTGAGTGTGGAGCTGGGTACACAAAGCTCTGTGGGCATCATCTCGGAATCCCCAAGGGATGGAGATTTCCGGTCGTGGTGGCTACTAAGGTGGTGGAGGAGGTGCTTATGGCTGGGGTTGGGGTTGTGGAGGTGGTGCAACCCTTGTTCTTGGGCATTGTGGTGATGGCTGAGGGGGAGAAGGTAAGGATTCTCCTTCTTGCCTCAAGGAAGAGCCCACTCTTCTTGCTGGTCGCTTTGCAAGAGCCATGGGACACTTTTGGAGGATGAAAAGCTAGGGTTTGGTGAAGGGAGAGGAGATTTAAGGGTTTTTTATAGACTAGGAGGGTTGGAGAGGAAGGGTTTTTGCATGGGGAGTGGTTTAAGGAAGAGAGGTGCATTTAAAAGGTCATTGTGACCCTTTGTTTTGCGCGTTTCGAGCCCCAGGAGTCACATCTGCGATGAGATACACGGGTCGTGTATCACTACATAGGTCCCGACATGTAGGGTCGTGTAAGTTTCTGCCCAAAAATTTCAAGTTCTGTCACAGTACACGGCTCGTGTAAATGAGCTCTGGGATCCGTGTAACTTACTGCCTCTCGAGTTGCTTTGCTGAACATGTTACACGGCCCGTGTAAGGTACAAAGGGGACCTATGTAATCTTCTATCCTCAAGTTATTCTGCTAGCAACATTACACGTCTCGTATAAATTGGGCTATTGACCCATGTAACTTTTTGTCTCTCTCAGAGTTAAAATTTGCAAGAGTTTTACGGACTTTCAGAAAGTTACACGGGGCATGTGAGACTTATACATGACCCATGTAATTTTCTAATTCTCCAATTTTTCCCTTATGAAAAATTTTTCTCACCACAATGCATAAAATGGATGTAAAGGTTAGCAATAGAGCTACTTCCCCGGTTTTCTTCAATTTTCTCTTGTGTGGTTTTGACTTGATGATTCCTCTCCTCTCTTTCTTCTAGCTCCTTGCTTTTCCAGAAGGTCCTACAAAATGAAACACTAATGAATATGAAATAAAAATCAAAATAAGAAAGGGAAAGAAGAAAAGTTCAGAAAAATTTTGGGTTGCCTCCCAAAAAGTGCTTATTTATAGTCTTTAGCTGGACTTTGCTTTCATCTTTCATGGTCTGTCAGGAGGGTTTTCGAAGGTGCAATTAACTCCCTTCTCTATGGGTTCTCCTCGAAAGTAAGACTTCAGCCTCTACCCATTGACTTTAAATGCACCTGAGGTTTCACTCCACAGTTCTACTGCTCTATGCAGGAAGACTTGGGTTACCTTAAAAGGTCCAAACCATCTCGATTTCAGCTTCCCTGGAAAGAGTTTCAATCTGGAGTTGAACAATAGGATAAGTTCCCCTTCTTTGATTTCCTTCCTTGAGATGTGCTTGTTGTGCCATCTTTTGGTTTTGTCTTTGAAGATCCTGTCATTTTCATATGCGTCCTATCTAATCTCTTTTAACTCATCGAGCTGTAGAAGTCTTTTTTCACCAACAGCCTTGAGGTCAAAGTTTAGGGTCTAGATGGCCTAATAAGCTTTGTGTTCAAGTTTGATGGGTAGGTGGCAGGCCTTCCCATAGACCAAGCAGAAGGGTGTTATTCCAATGGGAGTTTTATATGCAGTGCGGTATGCCCACAATGCATCATCTAATTTCATGGCCCAATCTTTCCTTAAGTGATTGACTGTTTTCTCAAGGATTTGTTTTAGCCCCCTGTCGCAATGGGATTTTGCGGTCGCCCGGACGATCACTCACCGAAGTGGGAAAGAGTGAGGAGTCGCCACCTTAGTTTTGAGGGAAACTAAAGAAAACCATTTGAGAAGTTAAATTAAAAATGAAACCACTTTAAAACAGAGATTCTAAGTTCGGGGTCCGTAAACGGGTGGGGAAGGTGTTAGGCACCCCACCTCGTCCCTTAATAAGGGTAAGTAGATTTAATTCTGCGTCCTTTACAAATTAGTTAGAAGGGCTTAGGCGGCAATGTTAATCCTTTTGGTAGAAGGAATGTTTGATTTTTCACTAAATTTGGATCACCCAGATACATAAGTAAATGAGACAACCTTAGTGAACGGGTGTGAGAATCGGATAAGAACTCTCCTCCGATCTTTTTTAAGTTGTTCATTAAAATTTTGAGGGGAGACCGGATAAGAACCCTCCTCCGGTCTCTTTTAAGTTATTTATTTAAAGTTTTGAGGATGAGACCGGATAAGAACTCTCCTCCGATCTCTTTCAGATGTTTGTTAAAATTTGAGGTGGAGACCGGATAAGAACTCTCCTCCGATCCTTATTTAATGTTTATTAAAATTTTGAAGGAGACCTGATAAGAATCCTCCTCCGATCTCTTTTAAGTTATTTATTAAAATTTTGAGAGGTGACCGGATAAGATACCTCCCCCGATCTCATTTAGAGTTATTAGTTAATCTTTTGAGTTGAGACCGGATAAGAACTCTCTTCCGATCCCTACTTAATGTTTATCAAAATCTTGAAGGAGACCTGATAAGAACCTCCTCCGATCTCCTTTAAGAGTTGACTTAAAACTTTTAGGCAAGGATAGGATAAGGACTCTTCCGACCCTTCTATTTTGATGAGACTCGGACAAAGACTTTTCCGACCTTTAAAAATTTAACCACGCTACGGGTCTTAAGAACCTAAAACTAAGAATTCGACCTTCAAAAATGCCTGGATAAGGTTTATGGATATCCCGTGGCTGAACGGGGAACACTAGACTTGATTCATCGACCTTTTCATGTAGTCATTTTACCAATATCTATTAATGACCGATCCACTGCTTCGTTTACTTTGGTCTTATTCCATTTCATGACATCTTTGTCGAATTGCTATTTACGCCGCCTAATAGTTCGGCTATCTTCCCGACGTGTTATTCAGTCCTCTTTTAAAGGAGACCTCTAAGTTGCAACTACCTCGTTTACCCAACCATTTACATACTACAAAGAGTTAAAAAAACTGGTTTTCGAAATTACGAGATCAATAAAATGAACGATCACTAAAAAAATGATTTGAAAGTGACTTTTTGGGATTGCTTGTGCGAAATGGTCTAGATGTAAGAAGAACAAGTAAAGTCGGGAAATAAACGTAGACGCTTAATAAAACAAGAACATGAACTCTTATAACAATATTTTCTCTTGGGTTCTCTTGTACAAAATACCCTTGAAGAAAGTTGCGGATGTATGAAGAACAAAGGAAGTGCAGAAACAAACGTAAATGATGAGTGTGAACTCTTACCTGTGAGGAGCCAAATATATTGAAATAACTGTGAAGTGGTAAACAGTGATGAAGATGGCGGATTGATCAGCCTGAGAGTTGATGTCTGTCGTGAAACCGAGAGATGCTTTAGCTAAAAGGTAACCGGGTAAGAACCAGGTGAAAGGAAGTTGAGCTTGAACAGCGGAAAGGAAAGCAGAGATGATGAGAGTATGACCAGATAATGAACAAACTGGAAATGTAGAGTTCCAATATTCAAAATCTTTTTCAAGAAAACACTCCTGAAAACTAGTTTCAAAAGTATTTTTAATCACTACAAAACAGCAGAGTAACAAACTGAATGAAGTTTCAGAGTTCCTCCACGATAATAGCAGCCTCTTGCCTATATTTTTTGTGTCCCCCCCTTTGAACAGTTTTTCATGCAGTTATTTATAGGAATCGGGTGCTCCCCATGAAGGGTCAAGATTCATTTTGAGGGAGATGGAGGGTCAGGATTTTGAAGTACATGATCGGATGTTCAGGAATTAAAGAGAATCAAAACGAATGGCTGAGATCACTTCTCAAAGTATTTGTCCTTTTCCTCTTTTAATCCGACGGTCTTGAATCCTCTTGTCCGGAACGATCTGAGGGCTGAGAGTGAAAAACGCTGGTATTATCATCTTCTCTTTTGATCCAAGGGCTCCGGATTCATCCTTACAAGTGAGATCAACGGTGGAGATTGGGATGTACAGGACTGTCATGACATACACTGGCACCTGTCAGCATTGCGGGCGATTCTTAGGCGTGCGGTGGAGATCTCGTCTGCCACGCTTTAACTACCTCGGCTCTGATTCTGACGACGGTTATTGGAATTTGTCTTATTCTTTTTGTCTTCCGACCCCTCCCCTAGCTCCTATTCCGATCTCTCATGCTGATCTCCTATCTCCCGATCTCTTTTATCCCTTGATCGACCGATTCGGTCCAAGCATTAATTACATCTCGATTTTCAAGCGTCAACCGCTTGCTTCCGCCGACATTAAATGCCCATTTTCCCCTATATATACCTGTTGATAGTGGCATTTCCTTCATTCGATTTTTCTCTCTTTCTCCTTGTTTCTTGGTTCTAGCTGTTCCGGGGAAAGTTCCGGCTACAACTGTGGTTTTGATCCTCTTCCGATGGAATTCCCTTTTCCTCGACTGAAAATTTACGATCCCGGTGATTGGATGGTCCTAATTGACGATGGTGAGAGAACTGGATTTGACCGATCCGTATTGCGGCCTTCGGTTGTACCGATCTCGAGTTGCTCAACTGAGTTCATTCGGCTTCTCATCACATTGAGTGTTCCGACAGCGATCCTGATCCACATTGGGTGTTCCGACAGCGGATGAAGCATCCGGCGGCAATATCCTTGGGATCGATTATAAATCGATCCTTGGAACACCAGGAGTATCCTTGAATTAGTTATAAATCGATCCATGGATCTCCGGGAGTATCCTTGGGATCAGTTGTAAACTGATCCTTAGATCAGCCTCTTCAGATAGGATTTTTCACCGGTCTCTAGAGATCACAGAAATGATGTGATCCAATGTTAGTGTAATCCGATCTCTAGAGATCGCCCAAATGATGTAGTCTGTCCTTTATTGTAATCCGATCCCTCGAGATCGCCCAAATGATGTAATCCGATCTTTTTGCAAATAAAGACTTTATTTTGCAGTTATCATCTTATTATTTTTGCATTGATTATTTTCCGATCTCTAAGGTGGTTATCCGATCTGGTTCTTTACTTGAATGACACTTGACTGATCCTTTATTCAAAATATTTAACTTATTATGCCGATCTCCAATTAACCGATCTCTGAACATTCGGATATTTGAGAGAAGTGTCAGAACAGCTGTCGAGTCTCACCAATCGATGCGCCGCCTAGAACCTCGCGAGCATTAAATGCTCGGACTAGTATAAATAGGGGAGGGTTAGCCAGTTGTTCTCTCATTTCATTTTCAGTCTCCTGCTCATAGCTTCGAAGTTCTCTCATTTTCTCCAGTTTCTCCGACGCCGATTAGACTCTGGTAAGGGCTTTAATCCTCTTTTTAGTTTAAGTTCTTTGTTTTTTCTTGAAAATGAGCGGTGCCGAAGGTCAGAGAGCGGCGAGCCCTCCTTCCATTGAGTTCTCTTGGTCATCGTCTGATGAAGAAGAGGCAGTCGGGCCCAGCGTGCAACCTAAACCCCCTAGGGTCTCTGCTCCAGGTCGGGGTCGGGTCATACCATTAAGGCGTACGCGCCCCTCTTCAAGGAGAGAGACCCTTCCCATAGACGAGCTTCCATCGGTTCTTCGGGAATCCGATCTGCAATCGTTTGTTCAAGAATACAACATTTGTCCTGATTCATATGAGCTGATCAAGTGCCATGGCGATCTTCGTGTCGATCATTCTTTTGAAGAGGATGACATGGTCATGGTGTACGAAGAACAGTTAAAGGCCGGTCTGAGGTTCCCTCTAGCCGATTTCTATAAGGAGGTCCTAAAATTTCACCGAATATCCATTGTTCAAATCCACCCCAACTCGTGGCGGATCTTGGTTGCTTTCCGAGGTCTATGCCGAGCTAAGGGAATCAGACCTACAGCTAAAGTGTTCGCCAAGCTGCACCGGCTAACTCACCGAAAGGACGATGACCACTGGTTCTTTCAGGCGAAGCCTAATTGCGGGCTCTTTTCCGATCTGCCCTCGTCTCTTAAGAACTGGAAGAATCGTTTCTTCATTGTGAGGAGCAAAGATCCGAGCCGCTTTGAGGACTTCCCCCGCAGCTGGTGGTACCAGGGACCCTTGCTTCCGAACCATATTACCCTGAGCGAAGAGGAAAGTTTGATAGTGATGGATCTGAAGAGTGAGGCTGCCACTAAAAAGTATTCTTGTTTGGATTCGGTGACTGCCGAGCTGCACCATTGGACTGTTCAACTGATCACCGGCCGAGATCGCGAACTTCCGCTCTCTGACCTCGGCATTGGTATTTTCTATATCTCAATTCTCACGACCTTAGCGATCTCACTAACCTTTTCTTTGTGCAGGTATGGCGGGTGGCGATGGCTCTAGGAAACGGAAGAAGGAGAGAGAGATCTCCCGGAAGATAAAGGAGATAAAGCGTTCGGAACGACTCCAAACGCCCGGTCACGAACCTGGGGAGATACAAAGTGATCCTCCCCAACCTTCGGGTCCGCCGACCACCGGTTACCCGATCTCCTCCTAGATCGGAGGAGCAGCCTCCGACTCTTGCAGTTGTTCCAAGCAGGGAAGGGGGGCCTTCTCAAGCTTCTGGGAGGACCTCTTCTCGGGGCGCTCAAGTACTGATCGACTGCTTGAGGAATAACCGGACTGTCAAGGAGAACTCTGATTTCGCCAAAGTCCCGGGTCTACCATCTTCTTTCGGGAGGATCGGACAGCTATCCTGAATCGTCTCGACCACATATTGACTCGGCAAATGTGCTTAAACGTGGAGTGTCCGTGAACCGCACCATGATCCGAGAGGATTCATACCGGGTAAGGAGATCGGGAAGAAGAATCAGGAGGTGGATTCCCTCCGATCCCAACTCTCATCCGCTCGGGATTATATATCTCAAGTCGAGGGACGGGCAAAGCTCCATGAAGACCGGTTGGCCGAACAGAATCGTGCTTTGGATGAGAGGGACCGTGCTCTTAAGGAAGTCCAGGTGCTTCATGCCAACGAAGCCGCTCAGGTCGCTCAACTTATAGAGGAACTTGAGGCGAAGGATAAGGAGCTTAAGGAGAAAGATAAGGAGCTTAAGGAGAGGGATGAAGAGATGGTGACGGGAATAGCCGAGGCCTATGTGAAGGCTCACAAGGACCTCTTGGCCGCACTCCAGGAGCGTTACCCAGAAGAAGACTTTTCTTGGATGGCCGATGTGGCTCCTGAGGACAATGATGAAGACAGTGAGGATGAAGCCGAGGGTGAGAGGGAGAGAGGGAGTGATCCAAATGTAGATCAGGCTGGGGGTGATCCCCCAGCCGAATAACTTGTACAAATTATGACATGAAATGAAATGCCTTTTGTTCAATGAATGATTGTGATCGGAAAATTTTAAACCATTATTTGTCTGAGTATTTGATTGTATGAGCACAGCAAAACAAAAACTAAATGTGATTATTAATCTAAGTATGAGAGATCGGAAAGCACTTTGAACATGAGATCGGTAGGGAAGAAATGTCGAATGTAACTTGACCGAAAATTTAACTCGAACACTTAAGATCGGAATCGAACCAAAACTTTAGCTCTTAAACTTTCGGAAAGGAGGTCGGCAATAAAACTGGTAGGAAAAGATCTAGTGCCCGTTCATTTTATTCATCAACAGAGATCAGGAATATTCTTGACAGGTCCGGAAATCCGACATCGGGTTTGAGAGGTCGGTAAAATGATTTTGAGAGATCGGCGAGGCTTTAATGAATGTGAGGACTTAGCATTGATTCAATTCTCTGTGAGGAGAGATCGGAAATGTGACCGCCTATCAAGGAGGGACCGGAAACGTGATTAGCTGTTCAAAGAAAAGATTTTTTATTGATTCTAGGGATCGGCCAAAATATGGTGTCGACACCCCCTATTTGAAATTTTCACTTGCCCACTAGTTTGAGGATGGTAAGGTGTGGCTACCTTGTGAGTCACTCCATACTTCTTTAATAGTGTTTAAAATTATTGGTTGCAGAAGTGACTTCCCCCATCGCTGATTATTGCTAGTGGTATGCCAAATCTTGTGAATATGCTTTTCTTAAGGAACTTTGTGACTACTCTATCATTGTTGGTAGGTGTGGCTATTGCTTCCACCCATTTAGATACATAGTCAACACCAACCAAGATATACTTGTTTGCAAAAGAAGAGGGGAATGGGCCCATGAAGTCTATTCCCCACACATCAAACAATTTGACTTCAAGTATGCCGTGCAGGGGCATCTCATTCCTTCTTGAAATATTTCTCATTCTTTGGCATTGATCACAACCTAACACAAAGGATCTTACATCCTTAAACAAATGTAGCCAGTAAAACCCTACTTGCAAGATCTTGGCTACTGTTCTTGAGGTGCCAAAGTATCCCCCATTTAATGATGAGTGGTAATGTTGCAGAATGCTCTCTATTTCCTCTTCCAGTATGCATCTTTTTATCAGCCCATCATTACATCTCTTGTACAGCAGAGGTTCCTCCCATGTGTAGAATTGCACATCATGCATAAATTTCTTCTTTTGCTGATAAGTCATGTTTGGAGGCAATACCCTGCATACAAGAAAATTAACAAAGTTAGCATACCATGGAGCTTGAGAGAATGCTAGTAATTGCTCATCAGGAAATGAATCATCAATTGGCAAATCCTCAAAGTCCCCTGTGTACTCTAATTTCAGCCTAGAAAGATGGTTAGCCACTACATTTTTGGATCCCTTTTTGTCCTTGATTTCAAGGTCAAATTCTTGCAGGAGTAAAATCCATCGAATCAGCTTTGGTTTCGCCTCTTTTTTGTTCAAAAGGTACCGGATGGCAGCATAATCTGTGAATACAATGACTTTTGAGCCAATTAAGTAGGATCTGAATTTGTCCATTGTAAACACCACTGCTAGAAATTCCTTCTCTGTGGTGGCATAATTGATTTGCGTGTCATCGAGTGTCTTGCTAGCATAATAAATGGCATGGAGCTTTTTATCTTTTCTTTTCCCGAGCACTACTCCAACTGCAAAGTCACTCGCATTGCACATCACCTCAAATGGTAGCTCCCAATCTGGTGGCTGCATTATTGGTGCTGAGATCAGGGCTTCTTTGATCCTGTTAAAAGAGACAAGGCAATTTTCATCAAAATCAAAGGGAACATCTTGACTTAACAGGTTAGTAAGTGGCTTAGCTATTTTAGAAAAATCTTTAATGAATCTTCTATAAAACCCTGTATGTCCCAAAAAGCTTCGCACTCCCTTGATTGATGTTAATGGTGGCATGTTTTCAATGATCTCAATTTTTGGCTTATCAACCTCAATTCCTCTTTCTGATATCAAATATCCCAGAACTATACCTTCCCTTACCATGAAGTGGCATTTTTCCCAATTTAGGACCACGTTTGATTCTTCACATCTTTGCAACACCTTAGATAAATTAGCCAGGCAATCATCAAAAGTAATTCCATAGATAGAAAAATCATCCATAAAAACTTCCATGATATTTTCAATATAATCAGAAAAAATAGCCATCATGCATCTTTGAAAAGTGGCAGGGGCATTACTAAGACCAAAGGGCATCCTTCTATATGCAAATGTTCCATAAGGGCATGTGAATGTGGTCTTTTCTTGGTCTTCTGGGTGAATGAGAATTTGGAAAAATCCCAAATACCTATCTAGATAGCAGAAGTGGGAATGCTTTGCCAATCTTTCTAACATTTGGTCAATGAAAGGAAGAGGAAAATGGTCCTTTCTAGTGGCACTATTCAATTTCCTATAGTCTATGCACATGCACCAACCAGCGACTACCCTAGTAGGGATTAATTCATCATTTGCATTTTGAATAACAGTTGTCCCACCCTTCTTAGGTACCACATGAACTGGACTAACCCATTTACTATCAGAGATCAGGTATATAATACCTGCATCTAATAGTTTCAAAATTTCTTTTTTTACCACTTCTTTCATGTTTGGGTTAAGTCTTCTTTGATGTTCAATAGTGGGTTTGTTGTTTTCTTCTATAGATATCCTATGCATGCAAATAGAAGGATGAATCCCCTTCAGGTCTTCAATTTTATACCCTATGCTCTTGCTATGAGTCCTAAGCACCCTTAGTAATTTTTCCTCTTCTGTCTCAGATAGGCTAGCATTGATAATCATTGGATATTCAGAATTTGAGTCCAGGAATGCATACCTTAGGGTAGAGGGAAGAGGTTTCAGTTATACCTATTTGGTGTTTTCCTGGAGCTTACCCTTGGGCTGTTCTTCCTTTAACTCTTCTATAGCAAAAACTTGAGCCAATAGTGGGGATGGACTAGCTATCAAGGATTGCACATAAGCTGCAATCTCCGTGTTCTCCTTCTCTGCTATAAGGCTGTGCACGATGGATGCTCCTAGAGGGTCTTAAGGGTGTGCTTTAATGAATTCCTCTTCAACTTGCTTATCAATCACATCGACCTTGAAGCATTCATCAGGTTCAATCTTGTGCTTCATTGCATTGAACAGGTTGAACTCCACTTCTTCCTCTCTTACCTTGAGAGTTAACAGCCCATTCTTGATGTCTATAACAGCTTTAGTAGTTGCTAGAAAAGGTCTTCCCAATATTATGGGGATCTGGATGTCCTCCTCCATTTCCAATACAACAAAATCAACTGGGATAAAGAATTTTCCCACCTTGATAGGGATGTTTTCTAGAATGCCCACAGGTTATTTCACAAATCAATCAGCTAGTTGTAACGAAATTATTGTAGCCTTAAGTACCCCCACATCAAGTTTCTTACATATTGACAAAGGCATCAGACTCACACTTGCACCTAGATCATAGAGGGCTTTGTCAATATTCATGTTACCGATAAGGCAAGTTATGGAGAAGCTTCCTAGATCCTTGAGCTTTTATGGCAACTTGTTCTGCAATATGACACTGCATTCCTCTGTAAGAGCGACAGTCTCATAGTCCTTCAGCCTTCTCTTCTCTGATAAAATGTCTTTGAGAAACTTGGCATAGGATGGCATTTGAGAGAGTGCTTCTGTAAAAGGAATGTTTATATAAAGTTTCTACAAGACTTCTAGAAACTTTCCAAACTGCTTATCTAATCTGGCTTTCTGGAATCTCTGAGGAAAGGGTAGAGGAGGCTGATATGGTTCTGGTAGCTTCTTTTTCTTCCTTGCTTCCTCCTCTTGCTTCTCCTTAGCTTCTTCCTTTTTCTCCTCTGCCTGGTTTTTAGATTTATCAGAGGTTTTCTTAATTGGTTCTTCCTCTGACTGTTCTAAAATCCTTCTACTCCTCAATGTAACTGCCTTACAGTGCTCTCTTGGGTTCATTTCTGGTTGACTAGGCAGTTTACCAGCAGCCTTACTTAAAGAGCTTGCCTGTTGAGCAATTTGATTCTCATGCATCTTGTTGTGTGTGGCAAGTTGGTCCATTCTGGAAGTCAGCTATTTGATCATTTCATTCTGTTGTTGCTGGGTTACTAGGAAGCTTTCCATCATGGATTCCATAGTTGACCTTGATTCAGGCTATTGGCTATAAGGGGGTAGTGGCTGTATAGGGTTTTGTCCCCTATTCTAAAATCCAAGGGGTGCTGAGGGTCTATACCCTTGCTATTTATTTATTGGCTGATTCTGCTAATTGGACCATGAGAAATTTAGGTGGTTCCTCCATCCAGGGTTGTAAGTGTTTGAATATGGATTGTTGAGCTACCTCTAGTTGAAGTTTCCTCCATTATTCACATAGTTCATCTATTCTGTGGGAGGTTCATTGAAGCTGTTATATTCTAAACCCATGTATCCTCCTCCATAGATGTCCTTATGTTGACAGTTCATCCCTATAGCATTAGCTTGCATTTTATCAAGCCTCCTTGTAAGCTGGTGAAATTGAGCATTTATCATGCTTAGGGCATCCACTTCTAGGATCCCTGCTATTCTCCTTGCATTTCCCCTTCCATTTGACCACTCGTAGTTGTGATATGCGACCCTCTCCAGAAGTTCAAGTGCTTGATTCATTGTTTTCTCCATTGGGTCACCTTCTGCTGCTGAATCTACAGTGCTCCTTGAAGAGGGCAGTAGCCCATTATAGAAGTTCTGAACCAGGAGCCAATCTTTTATGCCATGGTGTGGGCATTCTCTCTGTAGGTCCTTATATCTCTCCCATGCAACATAGAGTGATTCACCTTCCCTTTACCTAAAAGTGTTGAGCTTAATTCTCAACCTCGCAGTCTTTGAAGGTAGGAAATATTTTGCTAGAAAAGTTTAAAAGAGGTCCTCTCAAGTGGTGAATGTTCCAGCCGGTTGAGAGAGTAACCATTCCTTGCTCTATCTCGAAGGGAGAATGGATATGCTCTGAGTCTTATAGCTTGATCAGAAACTCCATTCATCTTGAATGTGTCACAAAGGGCAAGAAAGCACTGGAGGTGATAGTGCGGATCTTCTGTTGGTGATCCTCCAAACTGAGTTTGTTGGATCATCTGGAGCCATGCCGGTTTTAATTCAAAATTGTTGGCTTCCACTGTGGGTCTTGTAACCCTATGTTGAAATCCTTGTATAAAGGGAGCTCCGTAATCCTTTAGGAGTCTCGGCCTGTTGTTGTTATTGTCAGTCATATTTGGAATTTCTAGATCTCTTTGATCTTGTCCTTCACGCTTTCTCTCTCTCCTGATAGTTCTTAGGGTTCTGTCTATCTCTGGATCCAAATCAACGATTTCTTCCTCTGGCCTTGTTCTGGTCATATACCAAAACGATAACCAGAGAAAGAATAAGAGAATGAAACAATTTAAACAAAATTAAACAATAAATGAAAATGCTTAAATCAGCCAAATTACTTATCACTTAATATTACTAAAATTAAATTCCCCAGCAATGGCGCCAAAAACTTATTTGCTAGTTTTGCAACCCCATAAGTGCACGGATCGCAAACAAGTAATGGAGTAGTAAGTAGAGTATCGTCCCACGAGGAATTTAATTAGTAACTACCAAACTACACAATAATTTTGATTGTTTAGGCTATCGAATAATGAGGGAATGAAAGTTGTTTATTTTAAACACTAGAATGATAATCTTAAAATGAAATAATCTATTTTAAAACAATTTTGGAATTAATATTTCACACTTAAATCTTACTATGGATGTTATCTTGTTTATTTACTGGATTAAGAATCTTTTGCCTTGATGGAAAGTAATCCTAAGGTATCCTAAGTCCTCTCTCAAGGCACCTAGGGTGTATTTTAATTAACTTAAACCCGACTTTCGTAGCGATCAAATTAATTAAAACCCTTTAAGGTCTTTGACCAATTTTGAAATTCCACAAAGGTAATCAGCCTATGTTTAGGTCAGAATTTCTAGGTTCAAAATCTTGATTTTTTAATATTAATCTTCACCTTTCAGTCCTTCAATTAATGTCTATAATCAATACTAAGTGGGTACCAACACATAGCATGCATTAAATTCACAAGAAATTAAATCAAGAAACAATTCTCGAATCCAATAAACAAAACTTAATGTTTATCCATAATAATGTTTACAAAGTTACTCTCCCAATTCCAGAATATGAAAACTACTCACTCATGGTGAGTTCAGCAAAGATCATGATAAAAAAAAATGTAAAGACAGTAAAAAGAAATTCTCTAGAAGAAATAGAACAAGGGAACCAAAAAGGATCTACAGATTTGATCTTTTGGAACTTTGACTAAAGGCTCCTCTTTGATACTGATGTCCTGCTCTTCTAAACAGCTATGAGAAAGTAATGAACTGTTGTGTCTGGATCTCTATCTCCTCAGACCTTGGATCTCTTTCTGCTGTTTCTACCTCTTTTCTATTGTTTCTCTCTGTTTTTTGCTATGTGTTTTTTTTCTGTCCTCTCTATTTCTGCCGCTCCTCGCTTTTTTGAATGTCTTAGGGTTAGGTTTTTTTTAGAGTCCTTGAGGTGTTAGGAGTCTTGTTCCCTATCAAAAACTGCAACTGGAGTGAAATTAGGAAAACTGATTGCCGATAGATACACAGCCCGTGTATCACTACACGGCCCAGGGTCGTGCAACTTGCTGGAGCTGAACGGGTCTGTCTTGCATTGGCACAGAAGGTTACACGGGTCACAGGAGGTTACACTGGTCTAAGTGCATGGCCCGTGTACTTTTGTTCTTCTAGAAGTTCTTCAAGCCTAGCCAAACAGAGACTTACATGGGTCCAAGGATATTACACGGGTCGAGGCACACGACCCGTGTACTTTGCTTTTTCCTCAACTCTTCTGAATTTCTTCTGGCAGAATCTTACACGGGTCCATGGCTATTCTTGCACGGCCTGTGTACTTTGTATCAGCAGCAATGCTCAGTCTTTTGATCTCTCCAAGCTTCCCTTCGCACTTCTATGCTCTGGGATTTCATCAAAACACCTGAAATACTGCAGAAACATGGAATTTAGAGCCTGACACAGGAATTTACAAAAGTTATTGAAATCAATAACTATGCATGAGATTGCCATTCTAAATGCTATGAAGTATTATACAAATATTCTTAAAAACATCTATATAATGCAAGTGTATCAATTGGCAGCCAAGAATTGAATAAAAGTTTAAAGTTTAGCAAGTCAAAGAAGTGGTCTATCAAGGTTAGTGCACTATCTATACTTCCCTTCTTCTTTAAGCATGATTTGCATGTTAAACTAAGTTAGAATTTCATGAAATTAAAGGCATATCATGAATAATTGGGAACCCTAATTTCGGAAGCCATGAGAATAGGGAGAATTAAATGAGTTTTCAACTTTTGATTGGTCCACATGTCATGCTTAATCTTTAATTAAGAAAATTAAATTTGATTAATTGGTATTCTAAATACTACTTAATTTAATTAATTAACCATTAATTAATTAAATAATTCCTCACATTTTTTACCAAGTCTAACTTAGTCCATGTAAGCATTTGACCAAGTCAACGTTTGACAAGTCAAATTAGTCAAACTTTGAAAAGTCAAACTTATCAAAATTTGATTTCTTTCTTTATGCCAAATTTAATTAACTTTATATTTGACACTTTAAATATTAACTTGAATACTTCTATAAATAAATTTAGTTTCAAGTCATGTTAGGGACTTTGAAAACCATTTAATTATTTAATTAGATTAATTCTCGCTTTTATCAAGTAGCTCTTATGTGTGTGACTTACTAGGTTTATTACTAATTGGCAATGAGAATAATATTAACTCCTTAATATTATTGGAACTATTCCAAACTCAAATGAAGTTCCCTTTTCATTTGAATTCTCATAAGTCATAGTTGACGTCTAGCATAATGTACTATGACTACCTAATTAGTTCTGAATTAATTCCCCAATTCATGAACCTTGATCATACGTACCATGCACTAAAATCTCTCCATTACAAAATCTCGATTCTAACTAGAGTCATGATCTCATGTCAAACTCTTATGCTTAGAATCATATGTCCTTCTTTTAATTCTAATTCTTGATTAATAAGACTTTCCTATTAGAAACTCTTTTCTAACTAAGTTTATCGATCCTTACTAGAAACTTGAATTCATCAAGAATAATTAAATGGACATAGGATTTTATCCTTATTTACTTAGGGTAATGGATCCCATCTTAACTAACACTTATCTCCATATATAATTAGTCAAAGCTAACACATGCTCATATACCCATACACAGTATAAGTATGAAAGTAGTATCAAACTCAAACCTCCTATATATAAGATAATTGTGTTATCTCAGGTTAAAGGATTATATGCACTATTATGATCTAGATGACTTTGTATTGACAAGAGTAAACTCCATGTACAAGTCATCTATGTCACTAATTCGGCTTACTTATCTTATAAGTACCCACCATATTTGTTATATAGTATGAGACTCACCATTCCGTCCCATTAGTATCTTATACTAATCATAGAAACAAACATAGGTGACAATCTATCCGGATAAATCATGCCCAATGAGATATCCTTGATTGTGAACCGAATTTATAATGCTTATGCTAGGATGTTCTGTCACTCATATTCTTAATTACTTAATAATAAAATATCTAACAAGTCATTAAAGGAAATTTCTCTATACTATTGAAATAATTCAAATGTAAGAGAAATTAATCATTTGCCATTAAAGGGAACAATTATTTACAATACACAACACAAAGGCATTGCTCTAGGGCATACTACTAACAATTAAAGCAATAGATGTAAGAGTGATTTGGTAGATAACAATGTGCCTAAAACTGTCAACTCACAGATAAGAGAAGCCAGAGATAAGCCTATAATCACAATGCTTAAGCATTAAGGGTGTAAGTAATCAATAGGATAGTGGATAATAGGAGATCTATCAGTAAATGGACAAATCAGTGGAGTCCATAAAGCATGAAGAAGTATTAAGAGCATTTGTAAACTTCCAGTCAATGTGTTGTGATGTTCAATGGGGATAATGGGTATGAAATCAGTTAAGGAGAATACAGACAGATGGTGTTCTTGTAACACCCCAATGTTCGGTAGTGCGTTCTACTGCTCCGATGACCAGTGTTGTCCGGACAGCTAGGATGCCTAGAACTACACTACGTTATGAGTGAGGAGACATAAAATAATGAAATTCAAGAAAATAAAATACAAGAAAAACAAAGGAAAAATAATAGCAAAGAAAGGTAACCAAGTTAAGCGAGCCGAGAACCCTAGCGATGGGTGACCGCACCGGGAAGTCACGGCGTGGACCGTTGACTAGCCCTGGACTGCGGGGAACCATGGAAAATATTTTTAGGACATAAAGAGACCCCTATTGAAGTATAAATATCATTAGAAATATCAAAGAAAAATTAATTAATTAGTACAAAGAAAAGTGAGAAATCGAAAAACGGACAAAACCCGGTGTTACCGAAAAATCGGGAATGTAACCCAAACAGGGGCATTGTGGTCATTTGACATCCCAAATTGTCCTTTGACCTAAATGTCCATTAAAAATAAATAATATTACACTTGGAAAAAATAATGAAAAATTAAATTGGTGGTACATAAAGTAAATAGCAAAAATTATGGGTTTAATGTGGGATAAATGAAAGTTAAACATATAATATAATTTAATTTGTGTAAGTGGACCACTATGGAATAAACTAAACAATAAATGGGCAGGTGTAAACCCATTACACAATCTGCAACTTCATCTTCTCCAATTCCTTCATCCATGCCGAAATGGAAAACTTGAGAACCACCATAGCCGTTTTGCTTCAAGCTTCATCCTCTCCTCCATTTCACCTCTAAACATCTAGGTTTCTTCATTAAAGATTATCCCCACATCACAACGAACAGTTTGATAGCAAAATCAAGGAAGTTTAGTGAAGATTTAACAAGTCCCAATAATAGGTAAGTTTGTATTTTTGAATATTGCTTTGTTAAAGTTTGTAAGCATGTATGGGTGTTTGATTTGTGAAGAAAATTTTAAAGTTTTGAGGAGTTATTGATATATTCAGTTTGGACAGCCATGGAGTTGTATATTTAATGAAATATTCATACATATATTTGATGAGAATTTATGTTGAGTAGGGTGATTTAATGTCCTAGTAAGTTATTTCCATGTATATGTGGTGATTGTGCATTTGAAATTGAAGTTGACGAATCATGGGAAACTTTGGCAATGGGGAGCATTTCGGCAGCCTTGAGACTCCTTGATGAATGTTTGAATTCATGAAGATATTGGATGAATTGTGATATTGAGGATTGATGAATTTGTATGTAAATTGGTTGTGGAAATTGTATGTATAATTAGGAGTGGTTATGTGTATATATATTGTTTTATTTGGACTTTGTGAATTAGAGTTCCATTTGGTGTACTGAGAATATTTGTATTCTGCCCAAAGTGACTTTAATATGAAGTGATAAATGGTTTTGGTAATGTACCAAATCAGAATTGGTAAGAGAAGTGGATTTATAGCAAGTAAATGTGCAATTGATAGATGTTAAGCAATTTAATTAAGAACAGTATGCATTTTAGCCTATAACTCTAAATGTGTAACTCCAATTGCTATGAGACCAATTGGAGGTGAAACTAGGCACAAAATGTGCCAACTTTCATGAAGGAAGCATACCAAAATTCTGCTTGCAAGGTAGCTTGAAAAATGACCAAATCCGAATTAAGTGTAAGTGAGGCCTGAAAACTGACCATTTGGGCAGCAGTTAGTTTTTAGGCCATAACTCACTCAAAACAGGTCCAATTGACCTGAAATTTTAACCATGAATAGATAAGACCCATATCTACAAGTCTTATGAAGACACCAAAGCTCATAAATGACCATAAGCAAATCAAACAGCTTTCACAAGTTTGGGTCCAAAAACTGGCCGAACCAAAGTTGACCAAAATTGACCTAAAATGACCAAATTTGATGCCATTTGACCAGCAATAGTAAAATGACCATAACCTGGTCTACATAACTCAGAATGACCTGAAATTTTGCCCCGCGTTCTATAAAACATAGATCTGCAAGTTTATAGTTTTGATCAAAACCCAAAAACTGAGGGAACTAGGTCGTCCGGCTAGGTCAAACAAGTATCCCAGAATCTAGCAAGTTGCAATAAAATGCACTAAACAAGGAAATGAAATTAGTAACATGTACCAACCCTAAAAGACTATCGAATGTGACATATTATTAACACTAAAATCTAATTTATCTAGAATGCATCGAGGGTCGATATATTAGGTGATTAAGCAAATAATAGCTTTCAGTGAATTACTTATCAAGCATTATCGATAGAGACAGTTTAATTTAGTACTGAAAAACTTCAAATTGTGTTTCTCAGTTAGTAAAGACTCAGGAAAAGGGAAGGAAACACTGAGTCCAGACCAGGAGATAGTTATCAGAGGTTTGTGCACAACAACTATTTCTTTTGAATTTTTCAATTGAAATGAATTATGACTATTTGTACATTATTATTTTAAATTGTGGAAATATGTTTGAATGGATATTTATCGCTTGAAAAGCACTGTAAATGGTTTGAAATTGTGAGAAATTGTTTGAATGATATTGATGGATACTTATTAATTGAAAAGCATTGGAAATGGTTTGAAACCACAGCTATCATGTATATTGATTGTATTCCTCACTAGCTTGTCTAGTGGGACGAATTGAATTCCCTCTCTGGCTGAAGTGTTGAGGTGTGTGCCTGTTGATGATGAATTGGATGAGTACTCATATTTTTGCTACCTAGCTATGTTATTCCTCATTAGTCATCGACTTTTGGGACGAATTGAATACCTCATTAGCCATTGACTTTTGGGACGAATTGAACTTTGGAACATGATTAAGCTGTGTGTGTGATCTATTGATTTGTATTATGAGATTGTGAAATGGAGTTAAATCCTTATTGACATTCACTATCTTTTGAAGCTAACTATGTTTTGATCTCTGAGATTTATTGTGATATTGTGTTAAATTCCTTCTGACACTCATTGTCTTTAATTTAACTATGATTTTACATATCCATCATTTAAATGATTTATGAATTGTGATTTAAAGTTGTATTTGGTTAATGTTGTGCACCACTGAGACATTGTCTCAGCGATAGCTTTTTATTGCTGTCGTAGGTAGACAGACAGACAGGGCAGCAAGCTAGGCTGCTAGTACCTCCAACGAAAGATTTTCGGGTATAACAAGTATACCACATTTTGTATTTTATACTGTAATGTATGTTCACTGTATGTACATATTGTTTTTGATTTTGAGCAGTTGTAAATTCAAATTGTACCTTGAAGTTGTAAAATAATTATGAGTTATTTTAGCTTGTAAAAATTGTATTATATTTCTTGTATCGCAGTCTTTGAAAAATCACTGTGGATTTGAGTTGAGAAACATGTTGTGTTGAGAAATATGTTGGAGTTGAGATTTGGAAAAATATTGAAGTGCTTTTTACAGGTTTTCTGAAGAACTGTTTTATCCAAAATACAGATGGCACTCTGCCAAAATTTTTATAGAAATTCCAAATAATTCAAATGTGTTAGTTTTATCACTTCAGTTCAAAAAGGTTTTTAACACCTGTAAATAGTGCTCACCACTGTAAAAGAAGTAAGAAAAGTTTTTAAAATCACTTGTAGTGTATTTAATGGGTTATCAGTAGACGGAGTTGGTAATTCATTAGGTATACTACGAGATCATGTTATGCCTTACAGAGGGGTAGGGTGTGAAATGTTTTAGTGGTATCAGAGCTAGTTTTTAAATTCTGTTTTCACCTATTATTTGAATATTCTTTCTTCATAGTACAACTGCTCAACATCATTGTTTGATACATACAGTACATTACATTATAAATATGCACTAACGGGAGGAAATCTCCTTGTGTTATTTGTTCAGGAGATCTAAAATCCTCGCATTGACTATGGAAGAGGGTGATCGTTCAGTCGATCAATCTATTGAGGCTGAGGTGCAAGGGGATGTCCCAGGCCTACACAATGTCAGTGGTTCAAAGAACACCACCGCAGCATCTGCGCAGCTTTCTGCTCGCTCGCCAGATGGTCGCAATGTTCTAACAAATGGTCGGTAATGTGCCTACTCAAGTCCCAATACAAACACCATGGTACAACCACAATCTCCTACTAGGCAAGATGACAAATTGATGAAGTATGGGGCTCAGAGTTTAAAGGGACAGAGATCCTCTAGAAGTGAACAATGGTTAGAGAGGATGGATAGGGTATTCAAGAAATTGCATTGCATGGAGGAGCTGATTTGAATACTCGGATCTTTGCTTGTGGGGATGCTTATGACTGGTGGAAAACCATTCCCCACAGTCTGGTAGAACCTGCAGTGCTAACATGGAATGACTTTCTCAGGGAATTCAGACAAAAATATGTCCCTGATGCTTATGTAGACCAGAAGCTACAAGAATTCCTAAGTCAAAACAGAGGGGCAGATCAGTGGCTGAGTATGAAAGAGAATTTTCCCACCTGAGCCATTATGCAGTAAGTTTACTTTCTACCAGCATGGAGAGATGCAAGAGGTTTGAAACTGGCTTGAAGCCCAGTATCAGATTACAAGTAGTCAGATTCAAACACACTAACTTCTCTGAACTTGTTTCTCAAGCCCTAGAGCTGGAAAGAATTGACTTTGAAGCTGCTCCTGAGAAAAAGAAATCAGAGAAGACAGAGAAAGAGGGAAAATTAGTAGAACAGAGTTCCAGTGGTCCTACTGGAAAGAGGAAGAATCATGGGGGACACAGCAGAGGTGGTAAGAAATCTGGTAGGGGAAGATATTCAGGACAGAAGCCTCCCCTATCTAGTCAGCAGAGTACCAGAGGTTCCTATCCTCCCCGCCAATGTGAAACTTGTGGAAGAAATCATGGTGGGATGTGCTACAAGGCTATTGGAGCCTGTTATAACTGTGGAGGTACAGGACACTTTGCCAAGGACTGCACCAGTAGTCGCAGGGTTGGACCGCCTCCTACTACTGCAGAAGGGTTAGTTCAGAGCCCTGTCACTAGAAGTTCACAACCACCCAGCAGAGGTAGAGGCAGGGGTAGAGGTAGCCCAGCAGGCAGCCAAGGCACAGTGAAACATTCAGAGCAAGACAGTGCTCCAGTCAGAATCTATGCAATGAGACAGAGGGAAGAGGCAGAGACATCTGATGTTGTGGCTGGTACCTTCTCAACTTTTAATCAAGATGTATTTGTGTTATTTGATCCGGGTTCTACCCATTCTTATGTGAGTGCTAGCATCATTGATTGCATTGCTGTTCCATGTACAAAAATGGACTTTGAGGTGCTAGTAACAAGTCCACTAGGACAGGAAGTCAGGGTTAATAGAATGTATAGAGATTGTCCTTTGGTGATCCAAGGACACACTTTTCTGTCTGATTTCATTGAAATGCCCTTCAGAGATTATGATATCATCTTGGGCATGGATTGGTTAGCTAGGCATCATGCCATGATTGACTGTAGGCTGAAGATAGTCACTTTTGGCCTTCCTCAGTACAGTGATGTGGTAATACATGGGGAAAGGCAGTTATTACCATCAAACATCATTTCGGCTGCACTAGCCAGAAAAATGATCAGAAAGGGGTGTGAAGCCTACTTGGCACATGTGGTAGACACCCAAGTGGGGAGTCCAAAGATTGAATGACATCCCTAGAGTACATGACTTTCCAGATGTGTTTCCTGATGAATTGCCAGGATTACCTCCGGAAAGAGAAGTGCAGTTTTAAATTAATGTTATGCCTGGTGTGGAACCAATCTCCATAACGCCATATAGAATGGCACCAGCAGAGTTGAAGGAGTTGAAGATACAATTGCAAGAACTACTTGAAAAGGGCTTCATCCGCCCTAGTGTGTCACCTTGGGGAGCACCAGTGTTGTTTGTTAAGAAGAAGGATGGTACTCTCCGCTTATGTATAGATTATCGGTAGTTGAATAAGGTGACAATAAAGAACAGATATCCATTGCCTGGCATTGATGATCTGTTTGATCAGTTGAAGGGTGCAGCTGTATTCTCCAAAATTGATTTGCGATCTGGTTATTATCAGTTGAAGGTGCAAGAGCAGAGTATTCCAAAAGCGCTTTAACTCGGTATGGCCACTATGAGTTTCTAGTAATGCCATTCGGGTTAACAAATGCTCCAGCTGCTTTTATGGATCTGATGAACACTATCTTCAGACCATATCTTGATTAATTTGTGGTGGTGTTTATTGATGACATTTTGATATATTCAAGGAATGCAGAGGAGCATGACAGACATCTGCGGATTGTACTGCAGACTTTAAGGGAGAAACAACTATACGCCAAATTGTCGAAGTGTGAATTTTGGCTGAAAGAAATCTCCTTTTTGGGACATGTTGTGTCAGCTGAAGGGATCAAGGTAGATTCCAGCAAGGTATAAGCTATCCTTAATTGGAAACCACCCAGGAACATCACAGAAGTTCGTAGTTTTCTGGGTTTAGCTGGATATTACCGTCGGTTTGTGAAGGGGTTCTCTATGTTATCTTCTCCACTGACCAAACTGCTTCGGAAAGATGTAAAATTTCAATGGACTGATAAATGCCAGCAAAGTTTTGATGAGTTGAAGAGGTGTTTAACTGAAGCTCCAGTCCTCACTTTACCTACTCTAGGTAAAGAATACACAGTTTATAGTGATGCTTCTCACAATGGGTTAGGCTGTGTACTGATGCAAGATCGGAATGTCATTGCTTATGCATCATGCTAGCTGAAACCGCATGAGAGGAACTACCCAACACATGATCTGGAGCTAGTAGCTATTGTTTTTGCTCTGAAGATCTGGAGACACTATTTGTATGGGGAGAAATGCTACATTTACACAGATCACAAGAGCTTGAAGTACTTAGGCACCCAGAAGGAATTAAATTTGAGGCAGAGGAGATGGTTAGAACTCATCAAAGATTATGATTGCTTAATAGACTATCAGCCAGGGAAAGCAAATGTGGTGGCTGACGCCTTAAGTCGCAAGACTATGGCAAGTCTCAGAGTTTCTCCTTTGTCCATGGTATATGAATTGAAAGCACAAAGATGCGGTTTAGAGATTGATGATGAGGGACAGACGGTAGTTGCATGGCATGTACGGCCGGTGTTGATTGATCATATCGTAATGGTGCTCAGAGTGATGAAAAATATCGGCTCTTGAAAGAAGTCAGCAGGCAAGAAACCCGAATTCTCTGTGAGAGATGATGGTTTATTGCTACATCGAAGCGTAATGTGCGTTCCTAATGATCTTTGAATTGAGACAGATCATTATGAAGGAAGCACATGAGTCTCCATTTGCTATGCACCACTGGTGGAACTAAAATGTACAGAGGGTGAAAGAGCATTCTTGGTGGATGGGCATGAAGAGGAATATAGCCGAGTTTGTTTCCAAATGCCTAACTTGTCGCAAGTAAAGCGTAACATCAAGTTCCACTAGTTTGTTACATCCTTTGTCGATGCAGTGGAAATGGGAACGAATAACTATGGATTTTGTTACAGACTTCCAAGGACACATAGTAGTCATGATGCGGTATGGGTTATAGTTGATGATTGACCAAGTCTGCTCACTTTTTGCGATTCGGATGGACTATAGCACGGAAAGATTGGCGGATTGTACATATATAAGATTGTAAAATTGCATGGAGTGCCAGATCAATTGTATCGGCAGAGATCCTAGGTTCACTTCTAGATTAGGGTAGTCTTGAGAAAGCCCTAGGAACTAGATTGAACTTCAAAGACAAAGATTCCACCCACGCAGACGGATGGCGATCTGAAAGGGTTATTCAGATATTGGAGGATATACTACGGGCTTGTGTGATTGAGTTTGAAGGTAGTTGGGATACACACTTGCCTTTGATTGAGTTTGCTTATAACAACAGCTACCAATCAAGCATTGGGATGCCTCCATATGAAGCTTTGTATGGCAGAAAGTGCAGAACTCCCTTATGTTGGGATGCAGTAGGTGAAAGGAAGATGATTAGGCCATAAATTGTTTAGCAGACAGAGGAAAAGATCAGATTGATTAGAGATAGACTCAAGGCTGCATCAGACCATCAGAAGTCCTATGTTGATTTGAAAAGAAGAGATATTGAATATGCAGTGGGTGATAAGGTATTCCTCAAAGTTTCTCCTTGGAAGAGGATTATGAGATTTGGCATAAAGGGGAAACTGAGTCCTCGTTTCATCTGACCATATGAGGTTCTGGAAAGAGTGGGTCCTTTGCCATATCGATTGGCATTACCTCCAGAGCTAGCAAGGATACACAGTGTCTTCCATGTGTCCATGTTAAGGAGGTACAGATCAGACCCATCTCATGTACTATCCATTGAAGAGATTGAGGTAAATCCAGACCTCTCATATGAGAAAGAACCCATAAAAATTATGGCTTATGAGGTGAAGCAGCTGAGGAACAAACAGATACACCTGGTTAAAGTGCTGTGGAACCATCATTCAGGCCAGGAAGCTACTTGGGAACGTGAAGAGGATATGAGGAGACAGCACCTGGCTATTCAGAGACTAATGCCGGTAAAAATTTGAGGCAATTTTATTTTAAGGGGGAGAATTGTAACACCCTATGTTGGTAGTGCGTTCTCTTGCTCAGATGACCGGTGTTGTCGGACAGCTAGGATGCCTAGAACTACACTTATGAGTGAGGAGACATAAAATAATGAAATACAAGAAAAGAAAATACAAGAAAAATAAAGGAAAAATAATAGCAAAGAAAGGTAACCAAGTTAAGCGGCGAGAACCCTAGCGATGGGTGGCCATCAGGAAGTCACGGCGTGGACCGTTGACTAGCCCTAGGCTGAGGAACCACGGAAAATATTTTTAGGACTTAAAGAGACCCCTATTGAAGTATAAATATCATTAGAAATATCAAAGAAAAATTAATTAATTAGTACAAAGAAAAGTGAGAAATCGAAAAACGGACAAAACCCGGTGTTACCGAAAAATCAGAAATATAATCTAAACAGGGGCATTGTGGTCATTTGACATCCCGAATTGTCCTTTGACCTAAATGTCCATTAAAAATAAATAATATTACACTTGAAAAAAATAATGAAAAATTAAATTGGTGGTACATAAAGTAAATAGCAAAAATTATGGGTTTAATGTGGGATAAATGAAAGTTAAACATATAATATGATTTAATTTGTGTAAGTGGACCACTATGGAATAAACTAAACACTAAATGGGCAGGTGTAAACCCATTACACAATCTGCAACTTCATATTCTCCAATTCCTTCATCCATGCCGAAATGGAAAACTTGAGAACCACCATAGCCGTTTTGCTTCAAGCTTCATCCTTTCCTCCATTTCACCTCTAAACATCTAGGTTTCTTCATTAAAGATTATCCTCACATCACAACGAACAGTTTGATAGCAAAATCAAGGAAGTTTAGTGAAGATTTAACAAGTCCCAACAATAGGTAAGTTTGTGTTTTTGAATATTGCTTTGTTAAAGTTTGTAAACATGTATGGGTGTTTGATTTATGAAGAAAATTTTAAAGTTTTGAGGAGTTATTGATATATCCAGTTTGGACAGCCATGGAGTTGTATATTTAATGAAATATTCATACATATATTTGATGAGAATTTATGTTGAGTAGGGTGATTTAATGTCCTAGTAAGTTATTTCCATGTATATGTGGTGATTGTGCATTTGAAATTGAAGTTAACGAATCATGGGAAACTTTGGCAATGGGGAGCATTTCGGCAGCCTTGAGACTCCTTGATGAATGTTTGAATTCATGAAGATATTGGATGACTTGTGATATTGAGGATTGATGAATATGTATGTAAATTGGTTGTGGAAATTGTATGTATAATTAGGAGTGGTTATGTGTATATATATTGTTTTATTTGGACTTTGTGAATTAGAGTTCCATTTGGTGTATTGAGGATATTTGTATTCTGCCCAAAGTGACTTTAATATGAAGTGATAAATGGTTTTGGTAATGTACCAAATCAGAATTGGTAAGAGAAGTGGATTTATAGCAAGTAAATGTGCAATTGATAGATGTTAAGCAATGTAATTAAGGACAATATGCATTTTAGCCTATAACTCTAAATGTGTAACTCCAATTGGTATGAGACCAATTGGAGGTGAAACTAGGCACAAAATGTGCCAACTTTCATGAAGGAAGCATACCAAAATTCTGCTTGCAAGATAGCTTGAAAAATGACCAAATCCGGATTAAGTGCAAGTGAGGCCTGAAAACTGACCATTTGGGCAGCAGTTAGTGTTTAGGCCATAACTCACTCAAAACAGGTCCAATTGATCTGAAATTTTAACCATGAATAGTTAAGACCCATATCTACAAGTCTTATGAAGACACCAAAGCCCAGAAATGACCATAAGTAAGTCAAACAGCTTGCACAAGTTCAGGTCCAAAAACTAGCCGAACCAAAGTTGACCAAAATTGACCTAAAATAACCAAATTTGATGCCATTTGACCAGCAATAGTAAAATGACCATAACTTGGTCTACATAACTCAGAATGACCTGAAATTTTGCCCCGCGTTCCATAAGACATAGATCTACAAGTTTTTAGTTTTGATCAAAACCCGAAAATCGAGGAAACTAGGTCGTCTGGCTAGGTCAAACTAGTATCCCGGAATCCAGCAAGTTGCAATAAAATGCACTAAACAAGGAAATGAAATTGGTAACATGTACCAACCCTAAAAGACTATCGAAGTGACATATTAGTAACACTAAAATCTAATTTACGTAGAACACATCGAGGGTCGATATATTAGGTGATTAAGCAAATAATAGCTTTCAGTGAATTACTTATCAAGCATTATCGATAGAGACAGTTTAATTTAGTACTGAAACACAACTATTTGTACATTATTATTTTAAATTATGGAAATGTGTTTGAATGGATATTTATCGCTTGAAAAGCACTGTAAATGGTTTGAAATTGTGAGAAATTGTTTGAATGATATTGATGGATACTTATTGATTGAAAAGCATTGGAAATGGTTTGAAACCACAGCTATCATGTATATTGATTGTATTCCTCACTAGCTTGTCTAGTGGGACGAATTGAATTCCCTCTCTGGCTCAAGTGTTGAGGTGTGTGCCTGTTGAGGACGAATTGGATAAGTACTCATATTTTTGCTAGCTAGCTATGTTATTCCTCATTAGTCATCGACTTTTGGGACGAATTGAATACCTCATTAGCCATTGACTTTTGGGACGAATTGAACTTTGGAACATGATTAAGCTGTGTGTGTGATTTATTGATTTGTATTATGAGATTGTGAAATGGAGTTAAATCCTTATTGACATTCACTGTCTTTTGAAGCTAACTATGTTTTGATCTCTGAGATTTATTGTGATATTGTGTTAAATTCCTTCTGACACTCATTGTCTTGAATTTAACTATGATTTTACATATCCATCATTTAAATGATTTATGAATTATGATTTAAAGTTGTATTTGGTTAATGTTGTGCACCATGAGACATTGTCTCAAATGATAGCTTTATTCTTTGTCATCGGTGTAGTAGCAGACAGGAGTGAACTAGGTCGCTAGTACCTCCAAATAAAGATTTTCGGGTATAACAAGTATACCACATTTTGTATTTTGTACTGTAATGTATGTTCACTGTATGTACATATTATTTTTGATTTTGAGCAGTTGTAAATTCAAATTGTACCTTGAAGTTGTAAAATAATTATGAGTTATTTTGGCTTGTAAAAATTGTATTATATTTCTTGTATCGCAGTCTTTGAAAAATCACTGTGGATTTGAGTTGAGAAACATGTTGTGTTGAGAAATATGTTGGAGTTGAGATTTGGAAAAATATTGAAATGCTTTTTCTGAGTTTTACAAGAACTGCTTTATCCAAAATACAGATGGCACTCTGCCAAAATTTTACAGAAATTCCAAATAATTCAAATGTGTTAGTTCTATCACTTGATTCAAAAGGTTTTTAACACCTGTAAATAGTGCTCACCACTGTAAAAGAAGTAAGAAAAGTTTTTAAAATCCCTTGTAGTGTATTTAATGGGTTATCAGTAGACGGAGTTGCTAATTCATTAGGTATACTACGGGATCATGTTATGCCTTACAGAGGGGTAGGGTGTGACAGTTCTTAGGCAAACAAGTGTGCACATGTAGTATATGGGACGTGACTGGCATCCCATGCCCTCATGCTATTTGTGCATATTTCCATGATGGTCAAGACCCAGCAAGGCATTTTTCAACTTGGTATCACAAAGATGCTTACATGAGAAGTTATCAATTCTAAATTCAACTAGTCAAAAGGAAGCAGTTTTGGAGATGTAAAGAATTTGAATCAATTGAATGAACACATTATAAGAGACAACTTTGTAGGCCAAACAAAAAAGGGTGAAAATGGCAAATGAGCCAAGGAAATTACCAAAGAGTGGAAAGATGAGCAGAGATGGTTGCAAAGTAACTTGCAACATTTATAATAAAGTACAGCATACAAAGAGGTCTTGTAAGCTAGATTTAAAGCCAAAAATCCAACCTAGGTTAAAGGTTAAAGTGTCACCCATGAGAATAATGAAAAAAATCTTCAAGGAAACCAAAATGCAATAGAATATGTGCATGTGCAACCATAGACACCATCAATAACTTCACTCTAAATAGAGATACCTGCAATAAGCTTTGTGCAATAAGATGGAACTAGTTATGTTAGTCAAGTTAAGAAATTAAGATTGACAAAATTACAATGCAAAAGACCTTTCAATAAAAACTTGGTATGAAGTGCTACTCAACCAGTCAATGGAGTTCAGCTTCAGCCCTTACAAACATCTTCTTCAAACCAATTTGCTCACACTTCATAGCCACTCTATTATACTAGAAATTCAGTATGTCAATTATGATTTTTTTTTCAAGTTTATTTTTATTGTAATTATGTTCATCTAATAAAACTAATTACTAATTGTATTTACCTTGAAGGTGAACAATGAAAAAATTTGCAAAAAATTTGGGTGGCACTTGTTATAGGAAACCAAGGGATAACCTTAGTAGAGGATTTTCCTTGTACTTTAATGAAGACCTTGGGAATATGACATACAAGGTATATTTAATGATACTTTAATGAAGACACTAGGAATATGACATACAAGGTATATTTAGTGAAGAAATTTAACATTTTATTTCCATCGTTTTAAATTAAAATGACACTCGTATGTTTTTTTTTCTACATTTTTTAAATTACAGTCATCACTGAATGTTGCTCTAATCAGTCTTCATGATGAAAATACATCAAGCAATGATGGTGCAAATAAATCAAGCATTGATGGTGGCCTCCTATCTGAAGTGGGTAGAGAAATTGGCATATTTGAGGAATCATCAGTAGGACTTCCACCTCCAAATCTTGGATATTCAAGACCTTGAATTCAATGGGGAGCTCAACCATATGTGACCAAGAGGCAAGTTGAACAAGAAAGGGAAAAGAAGATCAAGAATTTGAAGAAGAAAGGAAAGAAGAATGGAAATTAGTATTATTTGTGTTTTGGTACTTAGCTAATAGAATTTAGGGTGTTAAATTATTTCTTCTTTTAGTTTTTTGGTATTTAGATGAAAGTATGTGGATATTGCAGATGGTATTTTTTTGTTGGTTTTTTGTTTTTGAGCATTTTAGTTCCATTTGGAACATATGCTGGTAACTTAAGACAAGTTCTTGCAGGAATTTTGTGTTGCTTAAATCTGCAATGATATTTTGTGTAAAGGGGAATTAAAACATCTTTGTTTTTAGTTATTGAATGAAACTCCATGTTTTATGTTGCATATGTTGATTTTATTCCATATTCAAGAATTTGTTGTATACTTTTTGCTAGCAATGGCAAATGGTCAATTTTTCAATCTTAACAATACATCAAATTCAATAAAAATTTATTAAAACCAATCAAGTTTTTGCTAATCAATAATAATCAAAATTTCTAATAATCAATTAAAATCCAAATTAAGCGCAAAATACAACAATTCATTAAATACCTCAAATTGTCATTCATTGCATATTTGGTTTACATATTTCCTCATCAATACTTACATCAACACTCTACTTTGCAGAAGAGACACTTAAATACTTTTTCCTAAACCATCTGAGGACATTATTCCATCAAACAAAATGGCCCTATTCATACCCAAACTAACCTACTTTGCAACAAGTGCAAATAAAAGCAATACCCATGGTATGAAAATTGCCATTAATATACAAAGGTTTCTATTGCTATTATATGTCACTATTGCCTCACTTTCATCATTCTTTTTCTTCAATTTCAAGTTATTTATCTCCTCCCTAACTTGTTCAGCTCATCAAAAATTGCTTCAGCCTCTACATTTTTCTCAACTCAATGTTTTCAATCTCTAGCATCTTCTTCTCCTTCATAAGGCCAATTATTAATTCCTTAGTCCTTTTGGTGCCTCACAATCAAGCCATTCAAAATATCCATAGTCCCCTACTCTCAGCACTCTTAAATCAATAACAGAAAAAAAAAATTCAATGAAGGAGGACCTATATAACTTACAATATTCACAGACAAATAAATATTACATTCTTACCTACATGAAGCGCATCCATAGAACATCCTTCCAGGTTCGTTTCTTTTCATGATGTCTAAATCTTAGCATTCAACCGATAGTAACATATCACATGGGTCACATTTTCAATCATTTGCCTTCTCATTCTTGAATTCAACCTCAAAGATGAAAAAGATCGATTTGAAGAAGAAGATAATGCCATTACCCTTTGATACTCCAAGTTTACAAATTCTGAGAGAAATAAAGGGATGGACAAGGGTTCGGATGGCAAGTGATATGAATTTATTTCCCATAACTAAATTCAATGCTTGTTAACGTCGTCCCACCATGTGACATGCGCATGACTCCATTTTGGCTTAATTGTTCTGATTTAACAAGGATTTGGGCCTTTCTAATATTTTAATTAGTTGTTAGGGCGTTAAATGGCCCAAAAAATTGATCAAGGCATAAGTGACCATTTAACCAATTCTCAAGGGCCTAAAAGGGCCTTTTGCCTAGAATAATCAAGTAATTATTTTCATTAAAAGAGAGAGACTAATTAGTAATTTTCTCTTAAAAACAAGATCGGTTATGTTGTAGCGTGTTTTAATTTGAGGTGAGTAATAGATCATTCAGTTTAAAACCGAATCGAACTGAAATTAAAGATTAAATAGAGTCAATCGAACTGAGAATTTTGATTCAATTTGATTTCATCAATTTTAAAAGAAGAAATGCCAAATGGTTGCCTACGAATTCTCAATAAAAAAAAAATAATAATAACACAAAAACATTACAAATTCTCAATATAGGAACATTACAAAATTCTCAAAGAAGACCTAAAATATTGTAGGAAACCAATAACTTATTCAATATCACCAAGAACCAAAAAAAGAAAAAAAAGAAATATTACCCCCCCAAAAAATAGAGATCATTTTAAGAACAATAATATCTAGAATTACAGTTACAGAAAAACATAGAATAATACCCAATATGGCCAAAATTCTCAAATCCCAAATTAAAAATAAAAAATTACAAATTAATTAAAATCCAAATACCCAATCCCAAATAACCCAAATGGTGAGCATGTAAGGGAGGAGGCATACTCGACATGATGACAGTTGGAGGTGAAGGCTGTGTTGAGCTCAACTATAGGTCAATAGGTGAGAGAGGCTCAATTTGAGGTGGGCAGCATCAATGTCAATTTGTTTGGAGCGAAAAAAAAAATGAAGAGGAAAAGATGGGACGAGGACGCGAAATCAATTTTGGGTTTTATCTTTAACTTTTCTTCTATGTATATTAGAAAAAAAAAAAAAAAAAAAAAAAACCTCTTTTTCGATGTGGGGAGAAGATAAAAGAGATGAGATGAGGTGGAACTTTTCTTCTATGTATATTAGAAAAAAAAAAAAAAAAAGAAAAAAAAAATGAACCTCTTTTTCGATGTGGGGAGAAGATAAAAGAGATGAGATGAGGTGGAGTGCAATTAGGGTTTTTGAGCTAGAGAATGTTATGATTATATAGAATGACTTGGACGGTTGAGATCAATTCAAATGGAAGGTCAAGATTTAGTCACTATATTAAGTTAGGAAAAAAAAAAATTAAACAATCATTAATAGGTGTCAAAAACTAGACCTTTAGCTCTCATCCTGGTACGTAAGATATTATATTATATTATATTAAAATGATTCTTTAGGTTACTGTTTCACTAACAGTAACCCCAATTTTTCTTTTTTTTTAATAAATATTATTAAGTTTTTATATTTTATTAAAATTAATTAGTTAATCCCTATTTTTTTTTAACTCAATTAAAACTTTTACTTATTTTATAAAATTGAAATCTTTAGTCCTTCTATTATATTCTAGTCAAAGAAAACATTATTAAACCTGTTTAGCCTTAGTTAGACAGACTAAAAAATAAATTATAAGGATCAAATAGTATAAATAGTTAAAATTATAAGGACTAAAAAAATATAAATATTCAAAACTAAAACAAAAGTTTGCTAATGTTTTCTTTGATTAAAAGATTAAAGAATTTAATTTTACAAAATATATAGACATTTTAAATACGTTTAAAATAAATCAAAACCAAATAATTAATTTTGACAAACTACAAGGACCTTGTAGTAATTTACCATTTAATTTTTATTTATTATTCTCACAATTTTTTAAAGATAATTTATTCTTTTTGCGTAAGAGTGTCCGTCCACCTAGTATCTCCTCTGCTCAATAGCTCCACCATCCACTCAATTTCACTCCCAAATATCCTTTTTCTTTAAATGCTTTCTTCATTTTTAAGATTTTTTTTTTAATTTTTAGTTTATTTTAATTCTATACTTATATAACTATTGAAATCATTTTTTTATTTTTTTTTATATTTATTAACTGTTTGTCTAATTTATTTAACTATTTAATTGTTTGATTTAATTATTATTACTTTTTATTTAAAAACTGTTATTATTATTATTTTTGTTATTAACATAAAATATAAAAATTAATTAGAAAAACTATTGTTTTATTTTTTTGACAAAAAATTGTGCATATTTGAATTTATTCAAAAAGTTGTTGGTTAATGAGGATAAAAATTGAAAATGGGCTTATTTAGACATAAGTCAAAAGTTCATGGATGAATTTGAACTTTCTTTCGATTAAAATAAATTAAAACTAAAAAGATTTTTAAAAAATAATAAAAAACTTAAAAGGAAAATGATATTTGGGAGTAGGATTGAGTGCATGGTGGAGTTGTGAAGGGGAGGAGGTGCCGATGGACTGGCACTATATTCTATCTTTAGAAAAAAAAAAATTGTGAGAATAAAAAAAAAAAAAAAGAAAAAGGTTACTGTGACTAAAACGCAACCCGGGCAAGCGTTTTATGCGGGTAGTAATTTTATTTTTTATATTTATTTAATTTAACTATTTAATTATTAAATTTATATTAATTATTTTTATTTTTATTATAATGACTTTAAATTGCTTTATTTATTTATAATATAACAGCAATTATGACATTGCCCTATAATTTTTTTTTTTTAAAGATTATTTACTCTTCGTGCACAGGGGTGGCTATCCACCTAGTGCCTCCACTCTTTCATAACTCCACTCTGCACTCTAGCTTACTTCCAAACACTCTTTTTATTTAAGTTCTTTTATCATTTTTTAAATCTTTTTAGTTTAACAATAATTATAACATTGTTCTTATGAACTTTTTTTCCTACATAATATAATACCTCTCACTATAGTGTGTCGGAACATGCATCTAAGAAATGAATTTTTCCCTGACTTAGGTCACCTGAGTCCTACCCTAAGTGGATAAAAAAAATCATAAAATATAAATAATATATCTATTGTGATAATAATAAACCAACTTAAAAAAAAAATTCTAGGATATTTAAAGAAAGAAATTCTAGGATATTTAAAGAAAAACATATTTGTTATCGAAAAATTTAGCTTTATTTGTAAAACGTATTTAAGACATAAATATAAAAAGAAAGAATCAAAGATATTTTCTCCATATACCATCCACTACTCTCTAGAACCTTCTTCTTTCTCTCTATTCTCTCTTTTCTCCTCTCCAAATCTTTGTAAATGAGAAGCTAAATCAGTATAATGATCTAAATTTGGACCGTTATCGGCGCTAAAGGATTGAGAGGTATAAGACCACTAGAACCCATAATGTAACAACCAAAAAAAAAAAAGAAAAAAAAAAAGAAATGGGGATGGGACTTGGCATGTGACAGTGGATTTCCACTGTCATTGCCAGTTTAAAAAAAAAAATTTAAAACAAAATCGGGAGGAGGACCCCCCCCCCCCCCCGCCCAATTTCTCTCCTCTCCTCTCCTCTTCTCTCCTCTCCTCCCCTCTCTTCTTCTTCTTTTCTTCTCTGGTGACCGGCCGGGAACCTCCCAAGTGGCTCCCCACCTGGCCGGTGACCTCCCAAGCTGTGGCAGCAACCCGGAATCTGGCCAACAGTGGAGAGAGAGAGAGAGAGAGAGAGAGAGAGAGAGAAAGGGGGGTCCCAAACTTTGAATGCTCGTATTCGGCGATCCCGACGTCCAATTGGAGTGATTCCAGCAGCTATGGACTCCTAAGAGCAAGCCCTTTCAGATGAGACCAGCCTCGCCGGATTTGGTGGCTATTTCTGGCATCGGCGAGGAGAGAGAAAATCGACTTTTCTTTGACTTTCCAACAAGATTTCCGACAATCCGACCGTTGGATTGATGATCCGAGACTACCTATAGACTAAGGGAGAGGAGAGGAACATGATGGTATGATCAGATCAGGCAAATGTCACCGGCGGCTGGCCACTGTGAGTGGTGGTTCCGGCGGTGGCTCCGGTGGGCTTTGGAGATGACTCAACTTCCAGAGGCTTTCTCATAAATTTTTGGAATTTTTGAGACACAGATAAACTTCGAGTAAGATTATTTTCATTATTTCTCTGTCTGTGGAGCATAAATATAGTGTTTCTTAAACAGAAAAAATTGGAGAAAAATTCTAAGAAAAATATATGATGAAAGTAAAATTATTTGGAGATACTTTATGGTGTTTATTAAATTTTTGAGCGATTGTAGAATATTTTTGAAAAATATAGATGTATTTTAGTTAGATTTTTAGCATGTGGGCATATAAGATTATTTGAAGTTATGATATTTAAATTTTATATGATTGGTTGAAGCTTGAGGATGGAGGTTTAAATATGTGAATATTGAATTGGGTTGAATTAAGAATATGTTAGCCGTTGAAAACTTATGGAATTTATTAATATTCTTGAATAAAATATTCATGGGTGATTAAAAAATTACAATTCATTTTGCAATAGTCTTATAATATTATTAAGGACCGCGGGGCGAAATTTTAGAATTTTTAGAGCTTGTTTGAGTGGATTTTTGCAAAATGTCAATTATAGGGACTAAAATGTAATTTTTAAGATCTTGAGAGTTGCTTGGTTTGGAGGGCCCAGGAGGGGCCATATAATGATGATGAGATATGAGTTGAATTTAGAGGTGTTATTTGAGCCTTTTTGCAGGTTGGGTATGTCCCAGGTATAAGGAAAACTCTACCGGATTTCTGGCATTAATTAGGCTGTCTGTTGCCTTTTTAGAGTTTTATCTTAACTTAGTACTAATAAATTTATAATTTAATTATTAGGTGATCGAGATCAACCATTTTTCTGCATCCAGCAGCCACAATAGTTATCGATGTACTATGAGTAAAATATTAATTTTAATTGTAATTTTGATATTATTATATGTTCAAGCATGCCCATGCATCACTTATATGTATATATTTATGTAGTTAAACTCTAGGCACGTTTTATGTTGCATTCACAACTGTTAAAGTGCCATGTATGTTATTGTGGTAATTTGGAGCAGTGTGCGTGCGTTGGCGTGCGTGTGATGTGGTGTTGGCTATGGATAGGACGGGTAGACACGGCTTGAGATCTTCGCTGGGACCTGGTCCTTCGGGGTAGACACGGCTTGAGTTCTTCGCTGGGACCCTGATTTGGTTATTAAGTGGAAGTCCGAGCTGAGTTCTTCGCTGGCAAAGGTTTGATTAAGAGAGCTGTATAGGGGATCAACTCCCATATATGTATTGTTTGACATTATCGAGTATGTGAGTGCTCCAAATTACCTTTTTGCTGTTATGATGTGAAAATATTACCGATGTTGTATTTCACTCTACAGGGTGCATTAGCTTTAGATAGTTATAGAGATTATGGTTAAAATTGATATTTTACTCTCTGAGTCGAACGCTCACTCCTGTTCACCATATTTTTTTCCAGGCTACAGGAGGAGACATTTTTCAGAATAACCTGTCCCTTTCCTCGCAGGTTATGAAAAGATTACTTAATTATATTATTATTCTTCAAATTCATAATTTAGGACTCTGCATGTACTAGTAGTAGCATTAATCCTATCAGGGATTGCATGAATTTAAGTTTTTGTATTAACAAATGAAAAATTTTTATGAGTTTTAAATAGTTTGTAAATTGTGTAACAGGATTGAGCTGGGCTCCCCTAATTTTAGTTTCTGATAATTACTGGGCTAAGTTGGCTCGAAATAAAATTACAACAATTTAATTTAAATTATTTTATATGCATATTGGGCCTAAATTGTGGGCCTAGTCATGGGTTGAGGAATAGTTAGGCTTACTACGGACCTCAGGGGCTTTAGGCTGGCTCAGGTCCTAGTGCGGGTCCGGCCCATAGGTTGGGTCGTGACAAAGTTGGTATCAGAGCTTAGGCTCTAGATTCATGAGAAATAATATACTTGGGAGTGTAAAAGGAGTCTTGTTAGGATGTTACATGCGGAGTATAGGATTCTGTTTTGTCTTTTCTGTAATTCCTTATTTCTAGATTCTGCATTATACCTTGGGAAATATAAAAGTGCCTCAGTTAGTGTCTTGATTTTCGTGGAGTACATAGAAATGTGAAACAGAGTTAGCAGACATGTTGAAGTCTGTCATGAGGATACGTACTCCAAGAAAAACTATGTTTCTGTCTATATGGATTTAAGTGGTGTGCCCATTTCGTGCAAGGCACAAGTACATAAAGGTGAGTCTTGAAAGTACAGTTGCCCTAGATAAGAACAAGGATACCACTCCTCGTAGTCGTCAGTGGATGACCCAGTCAGAGTAATCTTATGATAATAGTAGATTCAAGAGAGATAAGAGATTAGGAGACCTAGTCTGTCAGGACGTATCGTAGTAACTATACTGTCACACCTTACCCCTCTGTAAGGCATAACATGATCCCGTAGAATACCTAATGAACTACCGAACTTCACCTACCGATAACTCATTAAGTACCCTACAAGGGATTTTAAAACAATTTTCTTATCTTTGACAAGTGGTGAGCATTTCAAATAAGTATTTAAAACATTTAGTTGAAATTAAAACTAATTAATATTTTTGGCCATTTTAGTTTTCCGCAAATTTTATAAAAATTTTGACAGAGTTTCCTCTGTATTTTGAGAAAACAGTTCTTCGAATACCTGTAAAAAGCACTTATAAAAGTTTTTCTCAACCACTACTTCAATTTCAAACTCAATCTCAATCAATTTCTCAAATTCACAAGTTCAATAATTTCTTCAAAATACTGTCCATCAATATCATTTATTCGTATTCCATTCAAGATAAACAATTTATATATTCATCATACTAAAATTTACATTCAGGAAGTCCAAACTAAAATTTATTACAACTTTTATACAAACTTTGTACAAGTCGTCAAGACCCATGTACATGTCCATACATTTATGTGCAATATATACATCAAAAGAAATATTTACGATTAGGGTATAAATTATACCCAAGACTTCAAGCCGATGACTTCACACACCTCAAAGAAATTAGTCTGCGCTCCTCTAATCTCTATATCTGACAAAGAATAAAGCTATCACGAGTACTAAGACTCATGGTGCACAATATACTAAAATAATCTTTATGCAAAACTTAAAGCACATTCATTCAAAAATTTGACTAAACATGAAAATTAAATACAATCATGCATTGTAAGATTTTACATGTAAACCAAGTTTATTTCAAAGTATCAAAACACATTTCATAAAACCCACGCTTAAATCATGCCATTCAAACAAATAGAATCTCAATAGCCGAGGCTAAGAGAAATCACATGAATCTCGATAGCCAGAGGCTAAAGAGAAATCATGTCACAAGGCTAGCTAGCTCAAATATATGGATATCCATTCACATCCTCTTCTACTGGCACACCTCAACACTTCTCCAGAGAAGGAATCGAAATTCGAAACTAATTACCCCCACTAGTCGTGCTAGTGAGGTGTTCAAATATATGGTCATGATACTGTGGTTTTAAAACTTATCTTAACAATTTGCTAAACATAGTCATTTCAAATATACACAATAATTTTCACAATTTGAATCAAAACATCATAAGTAAGGTCACAATACTTTCAACAATTCAAAGCAACAATAAAATGCATATTTCATTCATTTAATCAATGAATTTTTTTTTTAAAGTATAGTAATATTGTGCACAAACCTCAAACGAGTCGTCCTTTAGCCTCGACTCGGTTCCTCGGGTTCCTTCCCGATATTCTTTTCAATTGAAACACACAATTTTACAATGTTTCAGTACTAGAACTTAAAATAAATTCAAAATAAACTTAGCTTCACATTTACCTAACTCTAACGTGTTAAATTCGACGTTCTCGAAATTTTGTGTTTCGGGTTACTATTCACTGCACTATTCAAGTCAAATTATTGACTTTCTAAGGCTTAATAGGTATGGGAACTCCAACTTCACCCACATACCACATTTTGGTCACCAAACTTGTTGGTTTTCGTCATTTGTTTAAAGCTTAGGTCATTTTGGCAAAATTGCCAATTTTCGGTTTTGGTTTTCCGAAGTTGCACTATTCCATTGGTCGATCTACTGTTGGAATTTGACAAAACTTCCTTCATAGAAAATGTTCCTTATTGTCTTAAGTGTATTCTCATTTTTGGATCACCTCAATCGGAGTTTTGTAGCTCAAGTTATGGCCAAAATAAGTTTACTGTTCACGCAATCGCTCATACTGCAATTTAGGTGCTGTCAGATTTTTGGTTCAACTTTGGTCAATTGTTTGATCAAGTTAAGTTCATAATTTGGTCTCACTTTCTTCATATGAAATGTTGTACTATGTCTTAGGTTTCCATCGGTTCAAGAATCGCCTAAATCCGAGTTTTCTAGAGAGAGTTATAGCTATCCAAACATTGCTGCTCAACTAAAAATCTGCAGAATTTCAGTACAGAAATTTTAACTTTGCTCAATGATTTGAATGAGTTAATGGCATAATTTGGGTTGGTGTTCTTCATGAAAGTTTTAGGTCTATATCATATCTAATTTCTGGTAAAATTTCAGGTCAATTTGACCTACCTAGCTCAAGTTATGACCAAATGAACAGTTACTGTTCATTTGGTCAGTTTAGTGCATTGGCAGCATGCAATCAATTAACTTTGGTCAATTGTTAAACCAAGTTTTGGTCAGTTTTTTTGAAATGGTTCCTTAATGAAAAGTGTTCTCTTATATGTCTATTTTAATCTAAAATTGGTGGAATATCAATTGGACTTGTAAAATTTGAGTTTTGGTCCTTCAGTGGTTTGGTCATGCTGCCAGCAGCATGACCATTGACCTACGAATTTGGTTTAATTTCCTACCATTCCCACACAATTCATTTGGTCATAATTGACCACTATTTCACTTCACAATAGGTCAAACATGCCATTTATGTATTTCTCCAAAATTTGCCTCAAACCCTAGGCCTCCAAACCCTAATTCATCTAATTATTGTAATTAATCACACTTAATTGTTTTAATGCTAATCATTCAACACCAATAAGCTCACATACACCTTTAAATTCACCAAGTTCATGCATACACATCCTCAAACCCTAGTTGACTAAAATTTAGGTTTGGTCCTTCAACAATTTATTTCATTGTATTTTTCCACAATTTCTAGTGTAATTCAACTACTTAATTATGAATTTAAACATAATATTAAAAACTAACCACTAACCTCTTTTGTTGAATTTCTCCCTTTTCAAATCTTCTTTCTTTCCTCCTCTTTTTGTTGTCAAGATGCTTGTCAAAGTCCAAGAACAAGACTTACTTAAAGGAGTTAGGGAGTTTATAAAATAAAATCAAGCTTTTGAAAGCTTGAAATGGGTGTTAATGGTGGAAAGGGAAATGAGAGAAATGAGGGAGAAAGAGTGACGGGAATGAAGTAATCAAAAAAATTTTTTTTTCTTTTCTTTTATCTATTTTGCTTATGGAAGACCCTTAAATCCAAATTAATTAATTCAATTTATTAATTCTTTTATGACATCACCTTTGACTTTTCTAACTTCTTTCCTTTTCTTTTTTTTTTCTATTTATTTTTCTATTAGTTCTTTAATTCTATTGTCGATTCCGAAATTTTCTTTTCTCCGATTTTATTTGACAGTTATGTCAGGAGTCAGCTCTCGGGGTCAATTGACCAAATTGCCTCGCTCACGGCTCATCCTGGCTTGCAAATAATCCAATATTTCTTCCGGCTCCCTGACCTAATTATTTGACTGACTTAACAGTTCTTTTTCGTGATTTTCTCTTTTCCACTGTGTTCATAAGGGTCCTAAGGACCGCAGCGTCACTTTTTACGGTTCGAAATTTGAGTTTAAAATGACTTCGCATGCTGCTCGAGGAGGTCACTCATCGCCGTGACTCTCGGCTGCTTAACTTCTTATGTTCTGTTTTTTTTATTTATAGTTAACTAATTAAACATTACTAATTATTTGTGTTTATGGCTTCTCAAATTGTCTTAAGTGTGGCCCTAATCTCATTAATTGTCCGGACCGACACCGGTCACCGGAATATTGAAATATACCATGCTATACCAATAGGGGTGTTACAATTCTCCCCCCCTTAAATAAATTTCGCCTCAAATTTTACTCGTATCAATCTCTCGAACATTGTGGATGTTGTCTCCTCATGTCCTCCTCTCGCTCCCAAGTAGCTTCTTGGCCCGAATGATGGTTCCACAAAGACTTTTACCAATGGTATCTGCTTATTCCAGAGTCGCTTCACCTCATAAGCCGTAATCTTTATGGGTTCTTCTTCATATGTGAGGTCCGATTTACTTCTATTTCTTCTATCGTAGTACATGAGATGGGTCTGATCGGTACCTCCTCAACATAGACACATGGAAGACATTATGTATCTTCTCCAACTCGAGGTAGTGCCAACCGATATGCCAAAGGACCCACTCTTTCCGTAACCTCATATGGCCCGATAAACGAGGACTCGCTTTCCCCTTTCTACCGAATCTCATAATTCTCTTCCAAGGAGAAACCTTGAGGAAAACTTTCTCACCCATCGCATACTCAATATCCCTTCTTTTCAGATCAATGTAGGACTTCGACGGTCGATGCGCCTTAAGTCGATCTCGGATCACCCCGATTTTCTCTTCACCGTTGAACAATTTCGGTCCAATCATTTTTCTTTCACCCACATCATCCCAACACAACGGGTTCTACATTTCTGCCATACAAAGCTTCATATGGAGGCATCCCAATGCTTGATTGATAGCCGTTGTTATAAGCAAACTCAATCAAAGGCAAGTGTGTATCCCAACTACCTCAAACTCAATCACACAAGCCCGTAGCATGTCCTCCAAGATCTGAATTACCCTCTCGATCGCCATCCGTCTGCGGGTGGAATGCAAGATCAAGTTCAATCTAGTTCCTAGGGCTCTCTCAAGACTACCCTAATCTAGAAGTGAACCTAGGATCTCTGTCCGACACGATGGATACCTGCACTCCATGTAGTCTCACAATCTCATCAATGTACAACCTAGCCAATCTTTCTAAATCAGAGTCCATCCGAATCGCGTAAAATGAGCAGATTTAGTCACCACAACAATGATCCAAATCGCATCATGACTCTTCGTGTCCTCAAGTCCCATCACAAAATCCATCGTTATTCTCTCCCATTTCCACTGCATCGGGTAGTGGATGTAACAACCCAGTGGGTACTTGATGCTCGCCTTTACTTGTCGACAAGTTAGGCATTTGGACACAAACTCGCCACATCTCTCTTCATACCCATCCACCAAGAATGCTCCTTTAGCCCCTATACATTTTTGTGCCACCTGTGGTGCATGGCAAAGGAGACTCATGTGCTTCCTTCAAAATGATCCGCCTCAAATCAACATCATTAGGAACACACATTCGCCTCGTGTAGCAAGAGACCATCATCTCTGATTGAGAATTCTGGTTTCTTGCCCTGCTGGACTTCTTCCATCAGCTTCTGATACTTCTGATCATTCTGAGCAGCCATTCTAATCTGATCAACCAACACTGGCTGTACATGCCATGCAATTGCTGTTTGCCCATCATCATTAATCTCTAAACTGGCATGTAATGATCTCAACTCATGTACCAAAGACAAAGGAGTAACTTGTAGATTTGCCATAGTCTTACGACTTAAGGCGTCAGCCACAACATTAGCTTTCCCTGGCTGATAGTCTATCGCATAATCATAGTCTTTATCAACTCTAACCATCTCCTCTGCCTCAAATTCAACTCTTTCTGGGTGCCCAAATACTTCAAACTCTTATGATCTGTGTAGATATAACATTTCTCCCCATACAAATAATGTCTCCAGATCTTAAGAGCAAACACAATAGCTGCAAGCTCCAAGTCATGTGTTGGATAATTCCTCTCATGCGGTTTTAGCTGGCGTGATGCATAGGCAATGACATTTCGATCTTGCATCAACACACAACCTAACCCATTGTGAGAAGCATCACTGTAAACTGTATATTCTTTACCCGGTGTAGGTAAAGTTAGGACTGGAGCTTCACCAAACATCTCTTCAATTCATCAAAACTCACGCATTTATCCGCCCACCAAATTTTACATCTTTTCTAAGTAGCTTGGTCAATGGAGATGCCAACATGGAGAATCCTTCACAAATCGACGGTAGTATCCACTAAACCTAAAATCGAATCTCTGTGACATTTCTGGGTGGCCTCCAATTAAGGACAGCTTCAATCTTACTTGGATCTACCTTAATGCCCTCTTCTGATACTACATGCCCCAAGAAAGATATTTCTTTCAGCCAAAATTCACACTTCGACAATTTGGCATATAGCTGTTTCTCTCTCAAAGTCTGCAGTACAATCCGCAGATGTCTATCATGCTCTTCTGCATTCCTCGAATAGACCAATATATCATCAATGAATACCACAACAAACTGATCGAGGTATGGTCTAAAAATAGTGTTCATCAAATCCATAAAAGCAGCCGGAGCATTAGTTAACCCAAATGGCATGACCAAGAACTCATAATGGCCATAGCGGGTTCTGAAGGCAGTTTTAGAAATACTTTGCTCTTGTACTTTCAGCTGATAATAACCTGATCTCAGGTCAATTTTGGAGAACATACCGCACCTCAATTGATCAAACAAGTCATCAATGCGGGTAATGGATATCTATTCTTTATTGTCACCTTATTCAATCGCCGATAATCAATGCATAACCGAGAGTGCCATCCTTCTTCTTTACAAACAATACCGGCGCTCCCAAGGTGACACACTAGGGCGGATAAAGCCCTTGTCAAGCAACTCTTGCAATCGCACTTTCAACTCTTTCAATTTCGCAGTGCCATTCTATATGGCGTTATGGAGATTGGGTCCACACTGTGCATAACATCAATTTCAAATCGCACCTCTCTTCTCGAGGTAATCCCGCAATTCATCAGAAATACATCCGAAAGTCACATACCGTAGGGATGTCCCTTAGTGCCGACTCCCACCGGGTGTCTATCACATGTGCCAAGTATGCTTCACACCCTTTTTTCATCCTCCTTCTGGCTAGTGCAGCCGAAATGATGTTTGATGGCAGTAAATGCCTCTCCACGTGTATTACCACATCACCATACAAAGGGAGACCAACAGTGATCTTGATCTCTACATATAATCATGGCATGATGCCCGCTAACCAATCCATGCCCAAGATGATATCATACTCTCAAGGGCATTTCAATTAAGTCTGACAGGAAAATATGTCCTTGGATCACCAAAGGACAGTCTCTATAGATTCTATTGACCCGGACTTCTTGTCCTAACGGACTAGTTACTAGCACTTCAAAACCCATTTGCACACATGGAACAGCAAGTGAACAAACTATGCTAGCACTAACATATGAATGGGTTGAACCCGGATCAAACAATACAAATACTTCTTGATCAGAGATAGAGAATGTACCAGCAACCACATCATAAGTCTCAGCCTCTTCTCATTGTTTCATTGCGTAGATTCTCGTTGAAGCACTTCCTTGTCCCGATCGACCAATTGTGCCCTCGATCAAGCAAGGTGCCTCTACCGCCTCTTCCTCCGCTAACCGATCGTGAACCTCGGGAGCAGGACTCAATAGATCCTCGGCGTAGTAGGAGCTGGACCATATCTCTGAGCATTAGTACGCCTCTTGCTAAATGACCCTTGCCTCCGCAGCTAAAACAGCTCCAGTGGCCCAATAACACTCCCCATGAATCTTGCCACAAGTCTCACAGGGGCATCGTGAACCCTCGCTGATCACTGGCCGCACCTAGGGGTCTCTGTCCGAAAATCTGCCTCTACTAAATCTTCCACCCCGACCCCCTGGGTCCACTAAACTTCTTTCTCTTTCCAGAGGTAGCACCGTAACTCTGCTCAACCGATTTTTCCCCTTGTCTTTTCTCGATTTCTCTTGTGAACCCTTCCTCACCGCTCTTCTCGATTCTATCCTTTCTAATTCCAAGGCTTGTGAGATCAATTCAAAAATTCTGATGTCTCAAACCCACAACTTGCATTCTCGCACTGCCTTAGCCCTGACTCAAACCTCTTGCATCTGTCTCGAGGGTGGAGACTAAGCTTCCAAAGATAGTGGCTTAGCCTTGAGAAATCTCTTTCATACTGCTCTGATTCGGTTCCCTTGTTTCAAACTCAAAAATTCTTGCGCTTCGATCAACATATGCATATGGGATGTATTTGTCAACTCTCTGATGAAGTCATCCTGTGTCAAGATCGTGGTTCACCAAGCCGTGGGGATGGTCTTCCACCAATCATACGCATCCCTTGCAGAGCGACACGTAATATTCCAACTTCACCATCTTGGCAAGATAGCTTTCTTAAACACTGGCCCATTCTTTCAAGCCATTGCTCGCCTCTAAAGGGTCCATCAGACTTAAATTCTGCAGCCCCATACTTTAGCAATTTATCAAACTCGCTGGCGAGGCAGTGGTTGTGCCACAGTGGTTGGGGTGGAGCTTGAGCAGCATACCTCAGCCATTTGTTGAAACATTGCCGCTATCTCGCCGTGCGAATCAGGCAGAATTTGCGGCATTTGTGGGGTCAGTGCCGACTCCACCGACATTCGTAAAGTCGGGCTTCCTTGTGCCTCGGCTTCAACAGATCGCTCAATCGAGCGATCCCCTTCTTCCATTTCACCAAGTTAGGTATCTCCGAACAAATAACACAAGGAGATTTCTCCGTTAGGTCATATTCATGATGTAATGCAATCGTATGTAACAATTATGGACATTGAGCAGCTTGTACTTAACAAAGAAAAACACAAATTCACAATTTAAAACATAATTCAAAAACTTGCTCGATACCACTAAAACATGTCACACCTTACCCTCTCAGAAGGCATAACATGATCCCGTAGAATACCTAATGAACTACCGATATTCACCTACCGATAACTCATTAAGTACCCTACAAGGGATTTTAAAACAATTTTCTTATCTTTGACAAGTGGTGAGCATTTCAAATAAGTATTTAAAACATTTAGTTGAAATTAAAACTAATTAATATTTTTGGCCATTTTAGTTTTCCGCAAATTTTATAAAAATTTTGACAGAGTTTCCTCTCAGATTTTGAGAAAACAGTTCTTCGAATACCTGTAAAAAGCACTTCTAAAAGTTTTTCTCAACCACTACTTCAATTTCAAACTCAATCTCAATCAATTTCTCAAATTCACAAGTTCAATAATTTCTTCAAAATACTGTCCATCAATATCATTTATTCGTATTCCATTCAAGATAAACAATTTATATATTCATCATACTAAAATTTACATTCAGGAAGTCCAAACTAAAATTTATTACAACTTTTATACAAACTTTGTACAAGCTGCTCAAGACCCATGTACATGTCCATACATTTATGTGCAATATATACATCAAAAGAAATATTTACAGTTAGGGTATAAATTATACCCGAAGACTTCAAGCTGATGACTTCACACACCTCAGCAGCTCAGTCTGCTGCTCCTCTAATCTCTATATCTGCGACAGCAATAAAAGCTATCGCTGAGTACTAAGACTCAGTGGTGCACAATATACTAAAATAATCTTTATGCAAAACTTAAAGCACATTCATTCAAAAATTTGACTAAACATGAAAATTAAATACAATCATGCATTGTAAGATTTTACATGTAAACCAAGTTTATTTCAAAGTATCAAAACACATTTCATAAAACCCACGCTTAAATCATGCCATTCAAACAAATAGAATCTCAAGAGCCAGAGGCTAAGAGTAATCACATGAATCTCGATAGCCATAGGCTAAAGAGAAATCATGTCACAAGGCTAGCTAGCTCAAATATATGGATATCCATTCACATCCTCTTCTACTGGCACACCTCAACACTTCTCCAGAGAAGGAATCAAAATTCGAAACTAATTACCCCCACTAGTCGTGCTAGTGAGGTGTTCAAATATATGGTCATGATAATCGTGGTTTTAAAACTTATCTTAACAATTTGCTAAACATTGTCATTTCATATATACCCCATAATTTTCTCAATTTGTATCAAAACATCCAAAGTTAGTTCACAATAATTTCAACAATTCAAAGCAACAATAAATGCATATTTCATTCATTTAATCAATGAATTTTTTTAAAGTATAGTAATATTGTGCACAAACCTCAAACGAGTCGCCTTTAGCCTCGACTGGTTCCTCGGGTTCCTTCCCGATATACTTTTCAATTGAAACACACAATTTTACAATGTTTCAGTACTAGAACTTAAAATAAATTCAAAATAAACTTAGCTTCACATTTACCTAACTCTAACGTGTTAAATTCGACGCGTTCTCGAAATTTTGTGTTTCGGTTACTATTCACTGCACTAGTCCAGTCAAAGTATTGACTTTCTAAGGCTTAATAGGTATGGGAACTCCAACTTCACCCACATACCACATTTTGGTCACCAAACTTGTTGGTTTTGGTCATTTGTTTAAAGCTTAGGTCATTTTGGCAAAATTGCCAATTTTCGGTTTTGGTTTTCCGGTTGCACTATTCCAGTGGTCGATATACGGTTGGATTTTGACAATAATTCCTTCATTGAATATGTTCCTTATTGTCTTAAGTGTATTATCATTTTTGGATCACCTCAATGGGAGTTTTGTAGCTCAAGTTATGGCCAAAATAAGTTTACTGTTCACGTGCAATCGCTCATACTGCAATTTAGGTGCTGTCAGATTTTTGGTTCAACTTTGGTCAATTGTTTGATCAAGTTAAGTTCATAATTTGGTCTCACTTTCTTCATATGAAATGTTGTACTATGTCTTAGGTTTCCATCGGTTCAAGAATCGCCTAAATCCGAGTTTTCTAGAGAGAGTTATAGCTATCCAAACATTGATGATCAACTAAAAATCTGCAGAATTTCAGTACAGAAATTTTAACTTTGCTCAATGATTTGAATGAGTTAATGGCATAATTTGGGTTGGTGTTCTTCATGAAAGTTTTAGGTCTATATCATATCTAATTTCTGGTAAAATTTCAGGTCAATTTGACCTACCTAGCTCAAGTTATGACCAAATGAACAGTTACTGTTCATTTGGTCAGTTTAGTGCAGTGGCAGCCTGCTATCAACTCACTTTGGTCAATTGTTTCACCAAGTTTTGGTCAGTTTTTGGCAATGGTTCCTTAATGAAAATTGTGCTCTTTTATGTCTATTTTCATCTCCAATTGGTGGCATATCAATTGGACTTGTAAAATTTGAGTTTTGGTCATTCAAAGTTGGTTTGGTCATGCTGCCAGCAGCATGACCATTGACCTACGAATTTGGTTTAATTTCCTACCATTCCCACACAATTCATTTGGTCATAATTGACCACTATTTCACTTCACAATAGGTCAAACATGCCATTTATGTATTTCTCCAAAATTTGCCTCAAACCCTAGGCCTCCAAACCCTAATTCATCTAATTATTGTAATTAATCACACTTAATTGTTTTAATGCTAATCATTCAACACCAATAAGCTCACATACACCTTTAAATTCACCAAGTTCATGCATACACATCCTCAAACCCTAGTTGACTAAAATTTAGGTTTGGTCCTTCAACAATTTATTTCATTGTATTTTTCCACAATTTCTAGTGTAATTCAACTACTTAATTATGAATTTAAACATAATATTAAAAACTAACCACTAACCTCTTTTGTTGAATTTCTCCTTTTCAAATCTTCTTTCTTTCCTCCTCTTTTGTTGTCAAGATGCTTGTCAAAGTCCAAGAACAAGACTTACTTAAAGGAGTTAGGAGTTTATAAAATAAAATCAAGCTTTTGAAAGCTTGAAATGGGTGTTAATGGTGGAAAGGGAAATGAGAGAAATGAGGAGAAAGAGTGACGGAATGAAGTAATCAAAAAAATTTTTTTCTTTTCTTTTATCTATTTTGCGTATGGCCGACCCTTAAATCCAAATTAATTAATTCAATTTATTAATTCTTCTATGACATCACCTTTGACTTTTCTAACTTCTTTCCTTTTCTTTTTTTTCTATTTATTTTTCTATTAGTTCTTTAATTCTATTGTCGATTCAAATTTTCTTTTCTCCGATTTTATTTGACAGCTATGTCAGAGTCACTCTGGTCAATTGACCAAATTGCCCTCGCCTGCTCATCCCGCTTGCAAATAATCCAATATTTCTTCCGGCTCCCGACCTAATTATTTGACCGACTTAACAGTTCTTTTTCGTGATTTTCTCTTTTCCATCGTGTTCATAAGGGTCCTAAGGACCGCAGCTACTTTTTACGGTTCGAAATTTGAGTTTAAAATGACTTCATAGCTGCTTCCGAGGAGGTCACTCATCGCCGTGACTCTCGCTTAACCTCTTATGTTATGTTTTTCTTATTTATAGTTAACTAATTAAACATTACTAATTATTTGTGTTTATGGCTTCTCAAATTGTCTTAAGTGTGGCCCTAATCCCATTAATTGTCCGACCGACACCGCCACCGAATGTTGAAATATACCAGTGCTATACCAATAGGGGTGTTACAATTCTCCCCCTTAAATAAATTTCGCCTCAAATTTTACCGTATCAATCTCTCGAACAGTGTGGATGTTGTCTCCTCATGTCCTCCTCTCGCTCCCAAGTAGCTTCTTGGCCCGAATGATGGTTCCACAAAGACTTTTACCAATGGTATCTGCTTATTCCGTAGTCGCTTCACCTCATAAGCCGTAATCTTTATGGGTTCTTCTTCATATGTGAGGTCCGGATTTACTTCTATTTCTTCTATCGTAGTACATGAGATGGGTCTGATCGGTACCTCCTCAACATAGACACATGGAAGACATTATGTATCTTCTCCAACTCGAGGTAGTGCCAACCGATATGCCAAAGGACCCACTCTTTCCGTAACCTCATATGGCCCGATAAACGAGGACTCGCTTTCCCCTTTCTACCGAATCTCATAATTCTCTTCCAAGGAGAAACCTTGAGGAAAACTTTCTCACCCATCGCATACTCAATATCCCTTCTTTCGTATCAATGTAGGACTTCCGACGGTCGATGCGATCTTAAGTCGATCTCGGATCACCCCGATTTTCTCTTCATCTGTTGAACAATTTCGGTCCAATCATTTTTCTTTCACCCACATCATCCCAACACAACGGGTTCTACATTTCGCCATACAAAGCTTCATATGGAGGCATCCCAATGCTTGATTGATAGCCGTTGTTATAAGCAAACTCAATCAAAGGCAAGTGTGTATCCCAACTACCCTCAAACTCAATCACACAAGCCCGTAGCATGTCCTCCAAGATCCGAATTACCCTCTCGATCGCCATCCGTCTGCGTGGGTGGAATGCAAGATCAAGTTCAATCTAGTTCCTAGGGCTCTCTCAAGACTACCCTGAATCTAGAAGTGAACCTAGGATCTCTGTCCGACACGATGGATACCGCACTCCATGTAGTCTCACAATCTCATCAATGTACAACCTAGCCAATCTTTCTAAATCAGTAGTCCATCCGAATCGCAGAAAATGAGCAGATTTAGTCACCACAACAATGATCCAAATCGCATCATGACTCTTCTGTGTCCTCAAGTCCCATCACAAAATCCATCGTTATTCTCTCCCATTTCCACTGCATCGGTAGTGGATGTAACAACCAGTGGGTACTTGATGCTCGCCTTTACTTGCCGACAAGTTAGGCATTTGGACACAAACTCGCCACATCTCTCTTCATACCCATCCACCAAGAATGCTCCTTTAGCCCCTATACATTTTTGTGCCACTGTGGTGCATGGCAAAAGGAGACTCATGTGCTTCCTTCAAAATGATCCGCCTCAAATCAACATCATTAGGAACACACATTCTCGCCTCGTGTAGCAAAGAGACCATCATCTCGATTGAGAATTCTGGTTTCTTGCCCTACCGGACTTCTTCCAACAGCTTCTGATACTTCTGATCATTCTGAGCAGCCATTCTAATCTGATCAACCAACACTGGCTGTACATGCCATGCAATTGCTGTTTGCCCATCATCATTAATCTCTAAACTGGCATGTAATGATCTCAACTCATGTACCAAAGACAAAGGAGTAACTTGTAGATTTGCCATAGTCTTACGACTTAAGGCGCCACCACAACATTAGCTTTCCCGGCCGATAGTCTATCGCATAATCATAGTCTTTTATCAACTCTAACCATCTCCTCTGTCTCAAATTCAACTCTTTCTGGGTGCCCAAATACTTCAAACTCTTATGATCTGTGTAGATATAACATTTCTCCCCATACAAATAATGTCTCCAGATCTTAAGAGCAAACACAATAGCTGCAAGCTCCAAGTCATGTGTTGGATAATTCCTCTCATGCGGTTTTAGCTGGCGTGATGCATAGGCAATGACATTTCGATCTTGCATCAACACACAACCTAACCCATTGTGAGAAGCATCACTATAAATGGTATATTCTTTACCCGGGGTAGGTAAAGTTAGGACTGGAGCTTCAGTCAAACATCTCTTCAATTCATCAAAACTCTGCTGGCATTTATCCGTCCACTGAAATTTTACATCTTTTCTAAGTAGCTTGGTCAATGGAGATGCCAACATGGAGAATCCCTTCACAAATCGACGGTAGTATCCAGCTAAACCCAGAAAACTGCGAATCTCTGTGACATTTCTGGGTGGCCTCCAATTAAGGACAGCTTCAATCTTACTTGGATCTACCTTAATGCCCTCTTCTGATACTACATGCCCCAAGAAAGATATTTCTTTCAGCCAAAATTCACACTTCGACAATTTGGCATATAGTCGCTTTCTCTCAAAGTCTGCAGTACAATCCGCAGATGTCTATCATGCTCTTCTGCATTCCTCGAATAGACCAATATATCATCAATGAATACCACAACAAACTGATCGAGGTATGGTCTAAAAATAGTGTTCATCAAATCCATAAAAGCAGCCGGAGCATTAGTTAACCCAAATGGCATGACCAAGAACTCATAATGGCCATAGCGGGTTCTGAAGGCAGTTTTAGAAATACTTTGCTCTTGTACTTTCAAATGATAATAACTCGATCTCGTGTCAATTTTGGAGAACATACCGCACCTCAATTGATCAAACAAGTCATCAATGCGGAGTAATGGAAATCTATGCTTTATTGTCACCTTAATCAACTGCCGATAATCAATGCATACCCTGAGAGAGCCATCCTTCTTCTTTACAAACAATACTTGCGCTCCCCAAGGTGACACACTACGTCGGATAAATCCCTAGTCAAGCAAATCTTTCAACTGCACTTTCAACTCTTTCAATTCGCAGTGCCATTCTATATGGCGTTATGGAGATTGGGTCCACCAAGCATAACATCAATTTCAAATCGCACCTCTCTTCTCGAGGTAATCTCGCAATTCATCAGAAATACATCCGAAAGTCACATACCGTAGGGATGTCCCTTAGTGCCGACTCCCACCGGGTGTCTATCACATGTGCCAAGTATGCTTCACACCCCTTTTTAATCATCCTTCTGGCTAGTGCAGCCGAAATGATGTTTGATGGCAGTAAATGCCTCTCCCCGTGTATTACCACATCACCATACAAAGGGAGACCAAAAGTGACTGTCTTCAGTCTACAGTCAATCATGGCATGATGCCTGGCTAACCAATCCATGCCCAAGATGATATCATACTCTCTGAAGGGCATTTCAATTAAGTCTGACAGGAAAATATGTCCTTGGATCACCAAAGGACAGTCTCTATAGATTCTGTTGACCCGGACTTCTTGTCCTAACGGACTAGTTACTAGCACTTCAAAACCCATTTGCACACATGGAACAGCAAGTGAACAAACTATGCTAGCACTAACATATGAATGGGTTGAACCCGGATCAAACAATACAAATACTTCTTGATCAGAGATAGAGAATGTACCAGCTACCACATCAGAAGTCTCAGCCTCTTCTCATTGTTTCATTGCAGATTCTCGTTGAAGCACTTCCTTGTCCCGATCGACCAATTGTGCCTCGATCGCTCAAGCGGTGCCTCTACCGCCTCTTCCTCTCGCTAACCGATCGTGAACCTCGGGAGCAGGACTCAATAGATCCTCGGCGCAGTAGGAGCTGGACCATATCTCTGAGCATTAGTACAGCCTCTTGCTAAATGACCCTTGCCTCCAGCTTAAAACAGCTCCAGTGGCCCAATAACACTCCCCATGAATCTTGCCACAAGTCTCACAGGCGGGCATCGTGAACCCTCGCTGATCACGCCGCACCTAGGGGTCTCTGTCCGAAAATCGCCTCTACTAAATCTTCCACCCGACCCTGCTGGGTCCACTAAACTTCTTTCTCTTTCCGTAGGTAGCACCGTAACTCGCTCAACCGATTTTTCCCCTTGTCTTTTTCTCGATTTCTCTTGTGAACCCTTCCTCACCGCTCTTCCGATTCTATCCTTTCTAATTCCAAGGCTTGTGAGATCAATTCGTAAAAATTCTGATGTCCAAACTCACAACTTGCATTCTCGCACTGCCTTAGCCCTGACTCAAACCTCTTGCATCTGCCTCTGGGTGGAGACTAAGCTTCCAAAGATAGTGGCTTAGCCTTGAGAAATCTCTTTCATACTGCTCTGATTCGGTTCCCTTGTTTCAAACTCAAAAATTCTTGCGCTTCGATCAACATATGCATCCGAATGTATTTGTCTCAACTCTCGATGAAGTCATCCTGTGTCAAGATCGTGGTTCACCAAGCCGTGGGGATGGTCTTCCACCAATCATACGCATCCCCTTGCAGAGCGACACGTAATATTCCAACTTCACTCATCTTGGCAAGATGCTTTCTTAAACACTGGCCCATTCTTTCAAGCCATTGCTCGCCTCTAAAGGGTCCATCAGACTTTAAATTCTCAAATTTCATACTTTAGCAATTTATCAAACTGTCTGGCCGAGGCGGTGGTTGTGCCACAGTGGTTGGGGTGGAGCTTGAGCAGCATACCTCACCATTTGTTGAAACATTGCCGCTATTCACTGCGCGAATGCGGTGAATTTGCGGCATTTGTGGGTGGTGTCACGACCCACGACATTCGTAAAGTCGGGCTTCCCTTGTGCCTCAGCCTTCAACAGATCGCTCAATCGAGCGATCCCCTTCTTCCATTTCACCAAGTTAGGTATCTCTGAACAAATAACACAAGGAGATTTCTCCGTTAGGTCATATTCATGATGTAATGCACTGTATGTAACAATTATGGACATTGAGCAGTTGTACTTAACAAAGAAAAACACAAATTCACAATTTAAAACATAATTCAAAAACTTGCTCTGATACCACTAAAACATGTCACACCTTACCCCTCTGTAAGGCATAACATGATCCCGTAGAATACCTTTCACCTACCGATAACTCATTAAGTACCCTACAAGGGATTTTAAAACAATTTTCTTATCTTTGACAAGTGGTGAGCATTTCAAATAAGTATTTAAAACATTTAGTTGAAATTAAAACTAATTAATATTTTTGGCCATTTTAGTTTTCCGCAAATTTTATAAAAATTTTGACAGAGTTTCCTCTGTATTTTGAGAAAACAGTTCTTCGAATACCTGTAAAAAGCACTTCTAAAAGTTTTTCTCAACCACTACTTCAATTTCAAACTCAATCTCAATCAATTTCTCAAATTCACAAGTTCAATAATTTCTTCAAAATACTGTCCATCAATATCATTTATTCGTATTCCATTCAAGATAAACAATTTATATATTCATCATACTAAAATTTACATTCAGGAAGTCCAAACTAAAATTTATTACAACTTTTATACAAACTTTGTACAAGCTGCTCAAGACCCATGTACATGTCCATACATTTATGTGTAATATATACATCAAAAGAAATATTTACAGTTAGGGTATAAACTATACCCGAAGTCTTCAAGCTGATGACTTCACACACCTCAGCAGCTTAGTCTGCTGCTCCTCTAATCTCTATATCTGCGACAGCAATAAAAGCTATCGCTGAGTACTAAGACTCAGTGGTGCACAATATACTAAAATAATCTTTATGCAAAACTTAAAGCACATTCATTCAAAAATTTGACTAAACATGAAAATTAAATACAATCATGCATTGTAAGATTTTACATGTAAACCAAGTTTATTTCAAAGTATCAAAACACATTTCATAAAACCCACAGTTAAATCATGCCATTCGAAACAAATAGAATCTCAATAGCCAGAGGCTAAGAGAAATCACATGAATCTCGATAGCCAGAGGCTAAAGAGAAATCATGTCACAAGGCTAGCGAGCTCAAATATATGGATATCCATTCACATCCTCTTCTATCGCACACCTCTACACTTCTCAAGAGATTGATTCAAAATTATAAACTTATTACACCCACTAGTCGTGCTAGTGAGGTGTTCAAATATATGGTCATGATACTGTGGTTTTAAAACTTATCTTAACAATTTGCTAAACATTGTCATTTCAAATATACACAATAGTTTTCACAATTTGAATCAAAACATCATAAGTAAGGTCACAATACTTTCAACAATTCAAAGCAACAATAACATGCATATTTCATTCATTTAATCAATGAATTTTTTTAAAGTATAGTAATATTGTGCACAAACCTCAAACGAGTCGCCCTTTAGCCTCGACTGGTTCCTCGGTTCCTTCCCGATATTCTTTTCAACTGAAACACACAATTTTACAATGTTTCAGTACTAGAACTTAAAATAAATTCAAAATAAACTTAGCTTCACATTTACCTAACTCTAACGTGTTAAATTCGACGTTCTCGAAATTTTGTGTTTCGGGTTACTATTCACTGCACTATTCAAGTCAAATTATTGACTTTCTAAGGCTTAATAGGTATGGGAACTCCAACTTCACCCACATACCACATTTTGGTCACCAAACTTGTTGGTTTTCGTCATTTGTTTAAAGCTTAGGTCATTTTGGCAAAATTGCCAATTTTCGGTTTTGGTTTTCCGAAGTTGCACTATTCCATTGGTCAATCTACTGTTGGAATTTGACAAAACTTCCTTCATATAAAATGTTCCTTATTGTCTTAAGTGTATTCTCATTTTTGGATCACCTCAATCGGAGTTTTGTAGCTCAAGTTATGGCCAAAATAAGTTTACTGTTCACGTGCAATCGCTCATACTGCAATTTAGGTGCTGTCAGATTTTTGGTTCAACTTTGGTCAATTGTTTGATCAAGTTAAGTTCATAATTTGGTCTCACTTTCTTCATATGAAATGTTGTACTATGTCTTAGGTTTCCATCGGTTCAAGAATCGCCTAAATCCGAGTTTTCTAGAGAGAGTTATAGCTATCCAAACATTGCTGCTCAACTAAAAATCTGCAGAATTTCAGTACAGAAATTTTAACTTTGCTCAATGATTTGAATGAGTTAATGGCATAATTTGGGTTGGTATTCTTCATGAAAGTTTTAGGTCTATATCATATCTAATTTCTGGTAAAATTTCAGGTCAATTTGACCTACCTAGCTCAAGTTATGACCAAATGAACAGTTACTGTTCATTTGGTCAGTTTAGTGCAGTGGCAGCCTGCTATCAACTCACTTTGGTCAATTGTTTCACCAAGTTTTGGTCAGTTTTTGGCAATGGTTCCTTAATGAAAATTGTGCTCTTTTATGTCTATTTTCATCTCCAATTGGTTGCATATCAATTGGAATTGTAAAATTTGAGTTTTGGTCCTTCAAAGTGGGTTTGGTCATGCTGCCAGCAGCATGACCATTGACCTACGAATTTGGTTTAATTTCCTACCATTCCCACACAATTCATTTGGTCATAATTGACCACTATTTCACTTCACAATAGGTCAAACATGCCATTTATGTATTTCTCCAAAATTTGCCTCAAACCCTAGGCCTCCAAACCCTAATTCATCTAATTATTGTAATTAATCACACTTAATTGTTTTAATGCTAATCATTCAACACCAATAAGCTCACATACACCTTTAAATTCACCAAGTTCATGCATACACATCCTCAAACCCTAGTTGACTAAAATTTAGGTTTGGTCCTTCAACAATTTATTTCATTGTATTTTTCCACAATTTCTAGTGTAATTCAACTACTTAATTATGAATTTAAACATAATATTAAAAACTAACCACTAACCTCTTTTGTTGAATTTCTCCCTTTTCAAATCTTCTTTCTTTCCTCCTCTTTTTGTTGTCAAGATGCTTGTCAAAGTCCAAGAACAAGACTTACTTAAAGGAGTTAGGGAGTTTATAAAATAAAATCAAGCTTTTGAAAGCTTGAAATGGGTGTTAATGGTGGAAAGGGAAATGAGAGAAATGAGGGAGAAAGAGTGACGGGAATGAAGTAATCAAAAAAAATTTTTTTTTTCTTTTCTTTTATCTATTTTGCTTATGGAAGACCCTTAAATCCAAATTAATTAATTCAATTTATTAATTCTTTTATGACATCACCTTTGACTTTTCTAACTTCTTTCCTTTTCTTTTTTTTTTCTATTTATTTTTCTATTAGTTCTTTAATTCTATTGTCGATTCCGAAATTTTCTTTTCTCCGATTTTATTTGACAGTTATGTCAGGAGTCAGCTCTCGGGGTCAATTGACCAAATTGCCCCTCGCCGGTTCATCCCGGTTTGCAAATAATCCAATATTTCTTCCGGCTCCCTGACCTAATTATTTGACTGACTTAACAGTTCTTTTTCGTGATTTTCTCTTTTCCACTGTGTTCATAAGGGTCCTAAGGACAGCAACGTCACTTTTTACGGTTCGAAATTTGAGTTTAAAATGACTTCGCAGTCGTTCCCGAGGAGGTCACTCATCGCTGTGACTCTCGGCTCGTTTAACCTCTTATGTTATGTTTTTCTTATTTATAGTTAACTAATTAAACATTACTAATTATTTGTGTTTATGGCTTCTCAAATTGTCTTAAGTGTGGCCCTAATCCCATTAATTGTTCGGACCGACACCGGTCACCGGAACAGTGAAATATACCAGGCTATACCAATAGGGGTGTTACATATACAATGTTCTCGATGTCTGCTCTATAAGCTGCAGATTATAGTACCAACATGAGAATATTGTGTAGAGCTGCGTGCACCCCCGTGGTGCTCCATAATGAGGGTGTTTGCGGATGGCCTCTGTTTTGGTACAATTATGCCAGAACAGAGTTTTATATCAGCAAAGGAGTTGGGAACTCCTAGTTAGGGATCTAGAGCTAGAATATCGAAGGTCACAGTTGGGTGGTAACTAGAGTTAATGACTCAGTTACCCTAGCATGAGCTAGAGTTGCATTAAGAGTTGCCATCAGACCAGAGGTTTCAGACTAGTTGCAAAGTAAAGGTCACACCTATAGAGTGAGACCATCTAGTCTTCAGTATGGAATTTTGGATGGTTTTTGCAAAATGACAGACATTTTGCTTAGAGCTTAGGGAGAATAGAATACCTTATGTGCATTAGCATGGTGTAAAGTACAACCCTACTATCTAGGGAAGGTCAAAACTATGAATTGATGATTCACAGAGCTATGATATGATAGGAGAGTCATTAATTTGACATGGTTTGGGCAAGGTGGTAAATGTAGTACCTTTGTTACAGTAAGTTAAGGTATAGTCTTATCTTTTCAGAAGGGATCGAAGGTTATCACTAATAATGGTGACCAACAAAATAGTGCCCCATATGGGACTGTAGAGTGTGGAAGAGAGTAGTTGGCTCGAGTATTCTGGAGAGGATACAAGTTACATTATAGGAATCATATATAATCAGATCACGATGGATGTAAATCCTTTGAATTGGATGATGGGTTTGGGTGCCCGGAATCTTAAGTTTTGGCTAATTGAGTAAACATGGAAAAATAATAATAATAATAATAATAATAATAATAATAATAATAATAATAATAATAATAATAATAATAATAATAATAATAATAATAATAACAAATAAGTAAAATTACTGCAGAATCAGTTCTCGAGGTAGTAAGGGTATTATGTAAGCTAAAGGATAAGAATAGAAATCATACGATAAAGGTATGACTGCAATTTCCTGAGTTCCTTTCTAACTTCATATTGTTCAAAACAATAGTATAATCTAATTATAATGGTGTTAAGAGAAATAAATTAGCGAAGATAAATTATAGAAGGCCAATGGAAAGAGAAAGTACAGAATGAAGGTTTGGACAATTGGTGCCAGATGCAATATAATCTAAATGCCAGTGGAAGTACTAGCTAGAGTGGTCAAAGGACCAAATCTGAGTAGCACAGATATGTGATAACATGGTAGAGACTCTGAAAGATATAGTTAGCAGATACAGCTGTCATGTTAGGAAGAAGAATAGAACTAGGGATAGAATAGTCAAGTTCTATTTTGGGTAAGACAAAGGAAATAAATGGAAGGACAACCTGAAGAGCGCATAATAAAAGGAACAAAGTTAAGATATAGGGTAGGCTAAGTGTTATTCTTGGCAAGGAGAATGATAAGGATGGAAAACCCAAAATGGGACCACATTAGTGAGAATAGTGATGGAGGTATGGAATACAATAATAATGAGTAAATGCTAGAAGGTGTACGATGGTATTGCGGACTACCTAATTAGGTAGAGAAAGAGAAGTTAGTAAGCAGTAAGTTGAATAAAAGTCAGTCTAAGGGATCAAATAGGTATGATGAGAGGAAAAGAATGATAGATAATGACACATAGGCTTTAGGTTAGACTTTTTAGATAGTGAGAAAGTAGTTAGGGGTTCGTTATGAATGTCAGGCAAATATTTTTAGTGTGATCAACAGAATCACTTTGCAGTGAAGCAATAATGACAGAACAACAGTAGGGGTAGAACAAAAAATGACAAGTATGGGTGGTTATAAAATCACTAAAAAGTTCAAGGACCAAATTAATGACCATAGATAAGGGTGGAATTAGTGCTAGAAGAATCTATTAGTGAGAGAAATCTTTCAGGATTCAACAAAAGTTAAGGGCACAAAATAAACGATGATAGATATGAATCATGGGTCAAGTATAAGTAAAGTTAATAAATTATAAAATATTATGTCAGGAAGGACAACGATACGGTAAAGGGTTCATGCAGATGATACCTTATAGGTATAGCACAATTGTGTTAGGAGATGATAAAATTTGAAGAGAAAGACCAAGAAACATAGGTTAAATGTTATTATATGGACAATCGGGCGTAGTTGAATATAAGAGAGTTATATAAGGAACAAAGACTGAATCAAGGAGACCTAGTTATTTGAGAGTTTGGTAGGCACCAATTCATATACAATTTCCTAATATGAGAATGACAGTAAGTGCATACCTAGTGTTAAGTATGAAAGGACGATCAGAGTAATGACAGGAGTTAAATTGGGTTAGCTACTAAGGCTTGCAATTGTTTTAAACTATGAGTTGGAGGAAATACTAATTGTGGATGAGTTTCAATAGATGAAATTGTTGCTAATGGGAAAAGTTGAGGCTGAAGTTTGGAAAGCTATAGGCAGTATATGTGATTTTATTAAGGAGAATGAACACGTGAAGTATCTTGTTTGGAATTAAGGCATGGCACACATTTTTCACAGCCGTGTTAGTTCAGATGGAACTTATAGTTTCTGGGGCTCCTATCCATCCAGGATGAGCAATTTCCTACTAAGACTGGTAGGGAATTATAATGTTCTGATAGGTAAGTTGGAAAAAAGGGGATACAAAAAGAATTTTCTATGGTTACTTACAAGTGTTACATAAGGTGAAGAGTGTGCTGGTAAGAGGAAATCATAAGGTTAGAATTTTCAAAGTAATAAAACTAGTAATTAAGATTAGACTAAGAAATAAAAAATGAAAGTTTAAGTCGATGATGGGATGGACATCCTTGAAAAAAAAAATGTGTAAGGGTGAAATAGGACTAAGATTAAGGAATAAGTACAGCAGGTTAAGAAAATATATATATATATATATATATATCAACAATAGCTGAAATAAGAAAAGGAAGTGGATAAGATCCAAAGGACAGGAAGAAAGCTCGATAAAGCTAGTTATAATGATGAGGAGAAGAAGGAATAGGTATGCTAGGAGCACACTAAGAGATATTTAAAACAAGTTATTATGAGATGATAGATTAAAGGAGCAGTGGAGCCTCGATCTAAGTGCCAATATATCAGAGGTGGGTCACACAATAAGAAGCTTTAGGAGAAAGTCAGGATATTCCCATTTCAAAGGAGTGGGAAATGATAAAGTCGCATGGATTGAGTTGTCAGGGAATATAAACACTTTTGCTATATAAGAGAAGAGACCCAGTTTGCTTTCCAATGTTGATAAATGGTACACTTAGCCCTTGGAGAGAACTCTACCTAACTAGTTACATAAGATGGACAGAGGTTGGTCTAAGTACCTTAGTAATAACACAAAAAAGATTAAAAATTTGAAGTATCATGGGAGTGAGAAGATTTATAGGTATTGACCACTGAGGTGATAAGAAGAGTAAAGATCTCGAACAAGATGCATAGGTGCTAACCATTGAGGTCAAAGGACAACTAAAGATTTAGAATAAGATACCTGTGATAGGTGCTACAGGAAACATCTTATAGAACATAATAGGGTAAGGAACATAAGTTATGTTTTGGGGAAACAGAGATTATTGAAACAAAGGAATGAGGACTGAAGTCACCAAGAGACACGTTAGGGCGTAATAAAAGTGAGATAAGCGCCAAAGTTGATTGAAGTTATGAGACATCAAGTCAAGAGCAATGAGGTATAGCGAATATTTGAAATGTCAGAAAAATGATCAATGAATAGTTACAAGATAAAAGCCTTCTAGAAAAAGATGATGACAAATAGGACACTATAGTAGAATCAGAGAGCAGTGTAATGTCATATATAATATACGAGGAGTTTGAGGAGTAAATGTTTTACCAATCTCTGCATAGCTGGAGGAGTAATGATTGTACTTGTTCTAATAATCTTCTTTTCCTTATTTCTTTGGTTATTCGAAAATTCGAGAACGAATTTTTCTTAAGGGGGGAAGAATGTATCAAAAAAAAAAAAGGAAAAGGGGATGGGACTTGGCGTGTGACAGTGGATTTTCACTGTCACTGCCGGTTTAAAAAATAAATAAATAAATAAAAACAAAATCGGGAGGAGGACCCCCCCCCCCCCAATTTCTCTCCTCTCCTCTCCTCTCCTCCCCTCTTTTCTTCTTCTTTTCTTCTCCGATGACCGGCCGGCAACCTCCCAAGCGGCTCCCCAGCTGGCCGGCGACCTCCCAAGCGGTGGCAGCAGCCCGAAATCCCACTAACAATGGAGAGAGAGAGAGAGAGAGAGAGAGAGAGAGAGAGAAACAGAAAAAAAAAGGGGTCTCAAACTTTGAATGCTCGTATCCGGCGATCCCGACGTCCTATTGGAGTGATTCTAGTGGCTATGGACTCCTAAGAGCGAGCCCTTTCAGATGAGATCAGCCTTGCCAGATTTGGTGGCCGTTTCCAGTGCCAGCGAGGAGAGAGAAAATCAACTTTTCTTTGACTTTTCAACGAGATTTCCGACGATCCGATCGTTGGATTGATGATCCGAGACCACCTATGGACTAAGGGAGAGGAGAGGAACATGTTAGTATGATCAGATCAGGCAAATGTCACTGGCGACAAGCGGCCAGCCACCGTGCGCGGTGGTTTCAGCGGTGGCTCTGGTGGGCTTTGGAGATGACTCAACTTCTAAAGGTTTTCTCACAAATTTTTGGAATTTTTGAGACAGATAAACTTCGGGTAAGATTATTTTCATTATTTCTCTGTCTGTGGAGCATAAATACAGTGTTTTTTAAACAGGAAAAATTGGAGAAAAATTCTAAGAAAAATATATGATGAAAGTAAAATTATTTAGAGATACTTTATGGTGTTTATTGAATTTTTGAGTGATTGTAGAATATTTTTGAAAAATATAGATGTATTTTAGTTAGATTTTTAGCATATTGGCATATAAGATTATTTGAATTTATGATATTTAAATTTTATATGATTGGTTGAAGCTTGAGGATGGAGGTTTAAATATATGAATATTGAATTGGATTGAATTAAGAATATGTTAATTGTTGAAAACTTATGGAATTGAGTAATATTCTTGAATAAAATATTCATGGGTGATTAAAAAATTACAATTCATTTTGCAATAGTCTTATAATATTATTAAAGACCGCAGGGTAAAATTTTAGAATTTTTAGAGCTTGTTTGAGTGGATTTTTACAAAATGTCAATTATAGGGACTAAAACGTAATTTTTAAGATTTTGAGTATTGCTTGGTTTGGAGGGCCTAGGAGGGGCCATATAATGATGATGAGATATGAGTTGAATTTAGAAGTGTTATTTGAGTCTTTTTGCAGGTTGGGTAGGTCTCAGGTATAGGGAAAACTCTGCCAGATTTCCGGCATTAATTAGGTTGTCTGTTGCCTCTTTAGAGTTTTATCTTAACTTAGTACTAATAAATTTATAATTTAATTATTAGGTGATCGAGATCAGCCATTTTTTTGCATCCAGCAGCCACAATAGTCATCGGTGTACTGTGAGTAAAATATTAATTATAATTGTAATTTCGATATTATTATATGTTCAAGCATGCCCATGCATCACTTATATGTATATATTTATGTAGTTAAACTTTAGGCACGTTTTATGTTGCATTCACAACTGTTAAAGTGCCATGTATGTTATTGTGATAATTTGAAGCAGTGAGCGTGCGTTGGCGTGCGTGTGATGTGGTGTTGGCTATGGATAGGACGGGTAGACACGGTTTGAGATCTTCGCTGTGACCCGGTCCTTCGGGGTAGACACGGCTTGAGTTCTTCGCTGGGACCCCGATTTGGTTATTAAGTGGAAGTCCGAGCTGAGTTCTTCGCTGGCACAGGTTGGATTAAGAGAGCTGTATAAGGGATCAACTCCCATATATGTATTGTTTGACATTATCGGGTGTGTGAGTGCTCCAAATTACCTTTTTGCTGTTATGATGTGAAAATATTGCCTATGTTGCATTTCACTCTACAAGGTGCATTAGCTTTAGATATTTATAGAGATTATTGTTAAAAATGATATTTTACTCTCTGAGTTGAACGCTCACTCCTGTTCACCACATTTTTTCCAGCTACAGGAGGAGACATTTTTCAGAATAACTTGTCCCTTTTCTCGTAGGTTATGAAAAGATTACTTAATTGTATTGTTATTCTCCAAATTCGTAATTTAGGACTCCGCATGTAGTAGTAGTAGCATTAATCCTGTCAGGGATTGCATGAATTTAAGTTTTTGTATTAACAAATGAAAAATTTTTATGAGTTTTAAATAGTTTGTATATGGTGTAACAGGGTTAAGCTGGGCTCCCCTAATTTTAGTTTTTGATAATTATTGGGCTAAGTTGACCTGAAATAAAATTACAAAAGTTTAATTTAAATTATTTTATATGCATATTGGGCCTAAATTGTGGGCCTAGTCATGGGTTGAGGAATAGTTAGGCTTACTACAGGTCTCGGGGGCTTTAGGCTGGCCCAAATCCTAGTGCCAGTCCGACCCATAGGTTGAGTCGTGACACATAACAAGCTTAACTTTTCCATCATTTACTATGTTATGATATATATAATGTATTTATAAACACCACATATACCTAGATCACTGTCACATCATATTTGAGAATATATCTCATAAAGAATAGGTTTATCAAAGACTTAGCTTCCATGGGATCATTATCATTTCATTCTCATTTTCATATCATAGGTAACATTAAGGACAATCGTTTTCATAATTTTCATTTATACTAGAGTCGTGGCAAAATCCTATCTTAAATTCATCATAATTATAACATAACTCTTATAGGGTGGGTTTGAAAATGAATTGACCAAATGCTCATCCTTAAACGGTGCATGGATTTCAAGTGTTAGATTGTTTTTTTTCTTTTTTAACATTTTCGTGCATTTTTAAAATAATCTCATTCTACTTTCAGTTGTTAGTTGATTAATTTGTTAGTTGACCAACTCTGTTTTATATTGATCAAAATACATTGCTTTTTCCATTTTGAAACCCTAATGGTGATGACTTACAAATTCGCAATCATTCATCTCGATCTCCGCGAGGTGATAGTTCTGGACATGGTGTCAACAGTCCTCGCAGTAGGAAATTTTTGCCATCTTCATGGGCTCAAGTTGTGCGGTGAACCACAATCAATTCCCATTTTTTTCATCCCTTGTATATGCTATAACTAAGTCCATATTCATCGCCCATGTGAACAGTGCTTCCTTTTTTAAATTAATTTTCTAAATTATTTATTTTTACACAATATATGAAAATAATATCTACATTCATTGTTCACAAGAATAGTGCTTTTTTATTTTTTTTCACTTTTTTTTTTAATTATTTTGTTGGATTACTTACTCTTTTTCCACAACAATGCTAACTCATCCAGTACTTCATTCCCTCCATGACTCTGATTTTTCCTTTAAAAAACTTCTTTTTGTTTTTTGCAAAATCTTTTTAATTTCAATTATAATTTTTAACCATTTAATTATGACTTATATTACCATTGAATTTTTAAATTTATTTTTTTATATTTATTTAATTATTAGATTTATGCCAATAATTATTATTTATTATATATATATATATATATATATATATATATATATATATATATATATATATGCACACACATACGCAATCTGCCCACATACGCTCACACACACACACACACATACACTCACTAAAACAATACCCAATATCATGGTTCACAAGAAAAGTGATTTTGACAATAATTATTTTCTCTTTTTCACTCTTCCTTTTATCATAAAAAGACAATAATAACCTTATTTCTAATCATTACAAAATGTAGAGAAAAACAAAAAAGAGGTAAAATTATTTGTAAATCCATAGTGACAAGCGAGCAATTTCCCTTGTATATATTAAAACTCTACCCTAAGTCACTGTTCACAAGACTATTCACAGGAATAGTGAATTGGGATAGAGTTTAACCATACATAGACACACACACATAATAAAAGTGAATCCTTTGGCAGTATTCCTATGAATAGTGTCAAATTTTTTTTTTTTAGCTTTTTTTAATTTCTTTTCATAATTTGTTAATTGTTTACTCATGTTCAAAAGAGTGCTAGTCCACCCAATACCCCCTCCACAACTCCACCATGCCCCCTATAGAGAGACAAGGACTGAAATTGTAATGAACCCTTTTTAGAAAAATGATGAAGTTAAGGTAGCGTCTCCTTCAAAATGAAGCTCCCCTTTTGTTTGAACATTCAGGGATGAATAATCTAAAGGGGAGGGGGAGATTGTAATATCACACACGTAGGATAATCGAAGAGGAGATGTTTTGTGAAGTCTCAAGGAGAAGAAAGCCTAGAAGAAGTGTAGTGTTTGGAGAGAGAAATAGTAAGAAAATGGAGTTAAAGTGTAAAAGGCCTATCTAGGCAAGTTCAGTGGCCGAAGTTGGCCTAAATAGAATATATAAACCAAAGGGTTTAAGTATCCCATAAGCTCTCTCCCTTATTTTCTCCATTTCTCTCCCTTTTCTTCCCTCTTCCTCTGTCTCTCCTAACCCATAGCCTAAAAACTCACTACCCTAACCTCTCTACGAAAGAGAATCACCCAAACCTCTCAAAAAAGGTAAAGAGTGCCCCTTTCTTTCCTCTTTCAAATGGATTGAAGAATGAGTGGGAAAAACTCCACCAAATGGAAACTTTAGTAAGAGGTAAGCTCCTTTTCCTTCTTCTTAGTATGTTTAAAAGGATTGGGCTTAGTGTTATGTGTATCAGTTGGTTTAGATATGGGTTAAAGTTATTTTAGGGTTTAATGTAAAGATTTGAGTTAAAATAAGTAGATTTAAGATAATAAAAAAATATTATTAGTTGTTTTAAGTTTAAAATGATACAAAGATTCTAGAATGAGAACCTTAGAATTGATTATTGGGATTTGGATGTTTGAAACCCTAAATTTGCATTATGGATGAATTATGGGTAAAACTAGTCTCGAAAATTGAACAACCATCAAAGTTTAGTAGCCAATTTATGTGAATAGTCATGTCAACAGTGCATGGTCAATATTCAGCTGCCAAAGTTCAAGACTTCGGCTACTGAATATGTCCTAATTGAGAATAACAAATCTAATTAAATTTGCTTAAGTCCTAAACTGAGAACTCTTTAATCCCTTCCCTTGTAGACCTAAAGATGAGGCATAAATGACTTAGAGACAAGGGATCTAAAGGCCACTTAGCAGTAGGTAAAGTGGAAGAGTCCAGCAACCCTAGGTGAGTAGAACCTATTTAAAATGTTCTTATTTGAATTATTAAATTGTTTTATCACATCCCATGCACATAATGCGTCATAGTAGTTATGCGATATATTCTAATTATAATTGTATGATTTATTAAATATGTTAATATTGCATTATTAATTGTGTTGTTTTGTGATGACCCACTGATTCCTAATGGGAAAGTAAATGTAAATGAAAAGGAAAAGGAAAATAAATGCATGCAAATGAGCTCATTTATGTAAAGCAAAGGAAAAGGATATCGGGTAAGGCAATTCTATGTCTCTAACATCCGGATACTAGAGATTACAGGATCCACCTCAGGTAAGTCATGACTTTTGTGTTCCTGGCATCCATTATGTATTATGTTAAGAGGAAATCCTGAGAAGTTTCTTTAATGGGCTAGCATATTGGACATATGTTTATGATTATGTGATGGCTGGGGAACCACTAGTAACATGAATTACCATGATGTGGCATGTTTGTGCTATGAATGTTGCATTACATACTTATGTATATAAATGTTTTAAATGTATATTTATTTTCCCTTAAGTAAGCTTTTACTCATTGAACCTCAAAACTCATCCCCTTTCTCTATCTTCCTCTTTCAGGGATAAGTGTTGAAGATACTGTCAGGATATTTAGGATATGAGTTCTAGATGCTACTGCCTCATTGCCTTATAAAAGGTATATGTAAATATTTAAGGAACTCTTGATGACAAGTGAATGTGAAAAGGTTTACTATGCTTGAAACTAAATATTTTATAATGTAAAAAAATTGTTTCATATGATAAATATATGGAAATGAGCCCACAAATGTTTTAAGAAAGTAATGTTTAGGATTATTAGGAGTTGTGTTAGCTTCTTGCTACAAGTTCCCTTAGTGTCGATAATGGCCTCGGATTAGGCTATTACAAAGTGGTATCAAAGCACTAGTTTTATGAACTCAAACCTAGATGCTAGAAATGTAAAGTGAAAAGAAAGAAAATGAAAGTGAAAGTGAAAGTAAGGCCCACTTATGTGAAAGAAAATGGTTTTTGAAAAAGCAAGCACAATAAACTTTGTATACATGTCAGTTAGAATTATGACTCAAAATCCTAGTGGGATTTGGAGAGAGACATTTTCCTACATAGAGTAGAACTCTTATTTTAGTGTTATTCATAAATTGAGTGGGACTCCTAATTAGATTAGGATTAAGAAAATTAACACTATAAATAAGAGAATAGTAGAAAAGATTATTTGGCTTTTACCTTATGGAGTGAGGCTGTTACTCGTTGCAAAGAGGGGCTTTCCCAATTGCTGAGAATTTGGCTTTGCCCATGGATGAGGGACTCCTACTCATTGCAGTCCCATGGAGTTTGGCCTAAGGTGGAGAAAAGGCATAGAATTCAAGAGGAAGGATTTCTTGTTCATTGATAAAAGGGCTCTTACCCATATAGTTGAAGACACCATTTATGGTGTAGTAGTTAAAGTGGTAAATATATTGAGTTATGTCTAAAGAAGATGAAAAGGACTAACTAATATATTTACTATGAGAAGTTATGTAGTGTGGATTCCCTTGTGTGTAATTGGGTTAATGGGTAGTATAGTTCGACCTTATAATTGATATGATTTATTATTATTAATAGTAGAAGATGGCATGCCTGTGGATGTAGCCTTTTATTAAAAGGGTGAACCACATAAATATTGGTATTTTGTGTGTTTGCTTTATTTCTTTATAGTTTACACATTTCCGTTACAACTATGTCTAAGATTATAGGTGTTGATTGTATATTTGATATCTTGGTCCCTTCTTATAAAAGTAAGGTGCAACTGGATGATAAGAATATGTCTTAAAACATGATAAAGTAGGTCAAGTCATTTGCTTTGGGTGTGGGATCAGGACTAAGTGACTCTAGAGGTCATGAACTCTACTAAAATAGGTAAGTCATTTGGTTTTGGATATGAGACCAAGACTAAATGACCATAGAAGGGGATCTCTTTTTTATGTTGGGAGCTGAACTTGGGTTCAAAAAATGAGAATGAAAAGAAAAGAAAAGACATATCTAGTATCTGCATAAGGGTTTTGAGAGATAATATTGGTTGCCAAAAGTAAGTTTGGCTACAACTAAAATGAAATAACAGGATTGTAAAGAGAAAAGAGGTTCAGGTAGCTAAAGTGCCAAAGAGACAGATGTTAAAAGTGACCTCCAATCTTGTATGTGTGTAAAACCAAGTTCAAACTCAACATCAAAAGGAAAAGGAACTGCATAGAAACAAGAAGTTTAAGGCCTAAATGGCATTAAAGCATAACATAGTATGACATAGTATTTGCTCAATGAGAAACGCAAGTATGTGAAGCAAAGATAAGCCTTCATGGTTACCTTAGATAAGTCTATAATTACCAAAAAGGGCAGAATAATTGAAGAGTGCCCTATTAGGGCATGTGTCTCACTTAGAATATTGAGAGAGTTTAGAGGTAATAGATCATGGTCTATTAGGAAGTATTGTAGTCATCTATTCAATATTCTTGGTGTCAGTATTGTAAGCTGCAGAGTTTAGAGGTAAGAGATCAAAGGTGAAGCCAGAAAATTATTTTTGAGAGGGCCAATATTATATATAAAATTGATTCAATATGTTATTTATTTACACTTGGTCCTTATATATTTCTTTTTCCCTATATATTTTGACAGGTCAATATTATATATTCAAAATTAACATAATAGAGTGTAATTAAGTTAGATTTTTTTTTTTACAATACTTTAAAAAAATATTTAAATATATAATGAGAGATAAATAATTTTAATATTTTACATTACTTATATCTTAATAAAATAACAAAATTATTTTTTGAGAGGCTAACAGCTAAAATAAAATATTTTTTACTATATATATATATATATATATATATATATATATATATATATATATATTGGAAAATTTTAATAGGGTTCGGGGGCAGGGGCCAATGCTCCCCATAGAAATGTTGTATGGAGCTGCATGCATTCCAATAGGATCCAAATAAAGTGTTATTTGGTTTGCTCCCATCATAACCTAAGGATGCTTTAGCGACGGAGTCCGAAGCTCCGAAGCTCCTATCAAGTGATTTTGACCCTCTTAATAAAAGGATGAAAAACGCCAGATGGCAGTGCAGTATATCGTATACTTAACCTAGCTTTGTCTAGTTAAAGCCATATCACTCGCATGGCAAGTGTCAGGTTTAAATTCTCACTCCCTCAATTTCTTATTAAGAAAAAAAAAATCCTATTTTTTATATTTTTTTATTCAATTAATATATATTTTTCTATATTTAATATAATTAAATAATATGTACCATAATAAATTTATTTACCACAATTTACTTATTAAATATATCTAAAAAAAAGCTTCGTTGTTAGGAAGGCAATTTTTTTCCTTTGCGTTATTGCGTAACCCAGCAATAAAAGTAATCTTTGATTCTTTTTCTCATGGAAAATCTATTAATTTAATTTTTATTGATCTTTTATTTTTTTTTTATTAATTTTAACCGACAATCTAATTATGTTTTACATATAAATAAATTTTTTTATATTTTTAAACTTTTCAATTAAGTAACTATATATAGCCAGTTTATAAATTCCTCCTTATATGAATATTAGAACTATTTATTCCTCATTGTATATTTAATAAATTTTTATAATAAAAAAAAAACTACATTTCCACCACCATACTGCTAAAACCACAATCAATTCAATTAGTAAAATTTATATAATCACTATTTGCATTTTAATTTAATTAAAAACCCATATTTATAGCTATAACTTCTACTATACCCTAAATTAAAATATAAATATTGATTATAAAAGGGGTAAATTAATCTATATGGTCTTTATTATTTAAATTAATTATGGTCTTAGCAAGCATAATTGTAAAAATAGGAATTGCCAAAAAAAAAAACCAACTTAATTATATTATGTCATTTTTTTTAATATATAAAATTAATCCCTTTAAACAATATATAAACAATGAGCATAATTAACCAAATTTCAAATTAATTTTATATATAACATTAGCCCCTTAAAAAACCAAAAATTTCTAACTCTGCCCTTCATTGTGAGGTACAAGATTGGGACTAGGAATCCTCAAGCCAGTTCAAGCAGAGTCCAAAACGACATGAAATAAGAATACAATCAATTCTACAACATGAAAAGGATGATACAAAAAGATTACGAAGGCAATTCATTACCAGACACACCGGGAAGTAACATGCGACTCAGTAATGTCGCCGGTGTGTGTAACTTTCACCACCTGTCCCTTCTCAAGCCCGTAATACTTCACGATTGCATCTTTCTTTAATAGTCGAGGAAGCTATCAAAATGACAATATTAACATTTGACTAATAACATGAACACTCATATACACATACTAAAATGCAAGTAAAAATTAAAAATTATATAAAGCACAAAGTGTCGACCGTGTTGTATGCTAACGATTGAATTTTGTTTGTCATTAATTATACATCCAATTTGTGCTCCATTACTTGACACCAGAACTTGTGCCACTATCAATATTGATTAGGCAATTTGGGAGGTACTTTTTCAGTGCAACTAAATTGTTTCACTGTCGCTTATCAGGTAGCTATAGCTAATTATCATATTTATGCATGACCGCAACGACAAGATCCTACAAAGTTTTTGAAGAGGGCTTCTTAGGTTCTTCCACTTTCATTCTGTTTGTTTTCTTTTTCTTTTTTCCTGCTTATTGATGGAAAGGGAAAGAACAATGAAAGCAAAGATAACAACTTAATTCTAGATAGATGATAGACACTTTCAGTACGAGCAATCTATAATAAAATAGCTGGGTAACTTTAATTTATTATCTTCATGGTAAGCAATCAAGCTAAAAAAGAAAAACCTTATACTCTTAAAATAAATATTGGATGAATATTTTTGATATCAACATAAAATGAGAGCATGCTGGCATGAGAACAGAAGAAGTGAGGGAGAGTGATAAATGTATCCATCAATTCATTCAATTTAATAAATGGATGCTAATGTCCATAGAGAACAATTTGAACCATAACAAGGATTCAAGGAAGCAAACACGAATTATTTTCCAAGAAACTACTATTATAGCTTTCCTTGAGTTTAAAAGCTAACCTGCTTTTCTTCAATACTGTATTTTTTTAAGAGCTTTTGCTTTTCCCGCTCACTCATAACCTCATGCTTTGGTTTTAATACATGCTTTGTGATATTAACAAGCAAGTCAGTAATCTGAGAACAAACCAAATCATTAGGAGATATTAGAAGCATGAATTGTAAACCTTCTTAATCTATATTCAGGAAAAAAAGTTGCATACTGGAAAAAGGTTTGTATATAGAGCTAATAGTTCAATGCATTTCTGAAATTTGATAACTTTCAGGAGTTCAATCAATCTGGATATTTCATGGTGCCACAGTTCTCAAAGCAGTTTATTTCAACTCATAAATTCTTATAAGAGTCCAAATTATGCCCAGAACACAACATCTGCATTGTCAGCCAAGTAATTAATCACAACTTAACACTTTTCACTACTTAAAATCAAAGAGATAACGTAACACTTTAAAGCCAGAATAATCATTTAAATTTTATGCTTAATTGATTACAACCTGGTAGAACAGCCAAAGTTTTAAAGCTGTTTCAACCTTGATAAGCTATATAATTTGATCCTTTCTCTCACATTAGTATTCTCACTTAATGATCCATGTTGTCACAAACTTGATGAGCAAAATGCTCAAGTGACTTAAATGTTAAAATCCTTAGAAGTGACAACCAACTCACAACTAAAACTGGAAATGTCTGTGACACCATTGATTACATAAATTGTCCTAGCTTTCCTTTTAAAACCTTACTGGTTGTCATCATTCACTTTGTAACAGATCTGCCTTTTCAACTTTGATAGAACTCCATCCTAAGCCAATCCACTGAATCCAGCTTTTCAAATTGACACGCTAGCATAGCATTCCGTTAAGCTCATCAAGCATGATCGCAGTATAAAATATGCATGTCCCCAATCTAAAAGTTGGAGGTGTAAGAACAAGCTCAAATTAACAAAATGAAGAATATCTACAGTGCAGGACTTAAGCCTGTCACAGCCATGGCATATACTGCCATGGGCTTGCAGAAATCCAGACCACTAAATCAAGCTGCCAATTATAAAAATAGTATTCATTCATGCTTATCAATTAAATCACATCTAAACATCCTTACATTGCATATTGAATTCATAAGGAACCAAAAAAGTAATCAGCATTTATGACTCTGAAACAAACCAATCAAAGATATTCAACATCCACTCTAAACTACATTAGCATTTTTCCTTATAAAATCAAGCACAAAGCAAACAAAATGACAAAATGTGTTCCCAAAAAAATACATTAGAAATAAAGGTCATTTTCAGGTATAACAATAGAATTCTTAGGCTTGTGAACAAGATGTTACAGATTCTAGCCTTGTAGTAACCACTCCAAGCAAAATTGTCAAAGAGTAAGCCTTCATATGTTCCACAGAACATATTCTTATGGGAACAGTTTTCTAAATTTTCCAGTGTTTAGCTCTATGGTACATAGGAAAATAGTTAATGGAAAAATGCTTTCCGAGTGATATGGAAAACTATTTCTCATTTTCAAATTGGGAAGTAAGCTTTTGGACTTTCAAAAACTTATAAAAAGAGAAGGAATCTTTAAGGGAATCAAATAGACGCATACCGATTATTTGATTAATCACCACCTAACACTGCCGGCTGTCACAAGTTAACATTGACCATCAAAATTTACCCCCTTTTAATGTACTTTCACTCTTATTCAACTAAAGATAAAAATAGAAATAAAAACTACGGAGTTAAATAGGCTAAAACATTTTCACTTCTTACAATGCACTCCAAATGTCACAAACTAATATATGGTTGGTTTTCAGTATCATAATGAAGCAGTAGAAAATAATTTATCTTTTCAGAAAATGTTTTCCACATACAAGTTATTTTCTAAGAAATAAACAGAGCTAAGACTCAGAGTTATCCACAGGACAACCCCCACCCCATGTCTTTGCTAGGAACACGACTAAGTACTCGCCTTTTTCTTTTTTCTCGCCCTCTTTCTTTGTGTTTTTTTTTTTTTTCTCAATAACATGTAGATGTTGAAAATATCCAAAATGTAATCAAAGCATAACATACCTGGAACATCTCAACCTTAAAAGTAAAAAGATCCACAGCTTTCAGAGCTTGGTTTGTTATATGGTTTTGCAAGATTAAGATCAGACCAGTTAAACTGCCTCTATTAACAATCTGAGCAGCAATGACACGGACTGAACTAACTTTAACCACACCTGTCCCACAGAAAATAACCAGCATCTGCAGTTCAAATTAATTTTCATCAAAATGATAAGGCATAAATTATGAGATAAAGTATTTCACCTCACAAATATAAACATAACCTTCAAGCAGATGAACCGCTTAGAATTCTAATACAATAATAAATATTACTCATGCATTATTGATGTTTGTAAATTGCATGGAGTTTTATTTAGACCATTACAGCATAAACATTTCATACATGCATTGGACACAATTAGTCATAATTGTGTGCCTGATACACAGTTCATTCCCTAAATTTTAAGTTTACTTGTATGTAAATAATAAAAAGTAAGCCATCCCAATTGCAATAGTGAAAATTAATTAGATTCATATAACATAGTACGCCATCACTGAAGAACAAATTCAATTTTTAACTAGTTTTTAAAAGATCATCCTTCAAAGAAAATTCAAGAAAATCCCCAAAATGACATCATTTTCCAAAAAAATAGAAAGGTCAATAGCATGAAGCAAATGTTTTTGTTAGAACAATAACCAAACTAATGGTAAACATAAAGAGAAGGGCAAAACATAATGTGATTATAAAGGATTATCATTAAGGGAGCACTGGGTAGTAAATCTCTTGGGACTTTTAATAAAGCTCCTTTAAAGACATGGTTGTGGAGGTCTATAATATAAAAAGAAACAGTTTGGAAGGTTATTTGTGCAAAATATAGGTTCAAGCATAACAGTTGCCTACTGAAGTAGCAAGAGTAGCTTATGGGTTGAGGGTATGGAAATTTCCATTTAAGGATGGAATTGCTGCTTTTTTCTAGCATATTTTGGTGTTGCAAAGGAGGAATCATCCTTTCTTACAATGATATTTGGTATGACACTTCCTCTTTAAACAATTCGCTAGCTGAACTTAGCTTTTTGGCTAGTTAAAAAGGTGCTTTAGTGAGTTCTTGCATGCAATTTTCCTCAGGGAGGTAGTTGGCATGTGTCTTTTATGAGGAATGCTGTTGTTTGGGACAGATTTTATGTGCTCTTAGGCAAGATGAATGACACGAATGTTGAAGATAAGGCTAGACAGGGGACCAAAAAAGGGTTATTTTTCAGTGAAAATCCTTATGTGGAGCCATTTGATGGACGGCAAGAGGAAGGAAACCATAGGCGGTGGGGGGAAAGGAGAACTGTCCATAGTCATGAGTGTAGTCCCAATTTCGTTCTAACTGAGCTAGCTTGTGGCTAACTTTCCTTGGAAGACAAGAAGGGAGACAAGTGCACCTTCAAAAATTGCTATTTTAATTTAGAGGCTTGCAAGGGTTTATGTTGTTGTACAAGAAAGAGAAAAACACATTTTCTAATATCTCTTATTAACTTTTCTTGTTTTGGGATAATTTTGAGGGAACAAAACAGGTTCTTTGAGAGATATTTGGTAAGACTGTAAACATTGGTATGTAGACAGATTTTTTTATTCCACTTCACATAAATAATTCCGTTCAAGTTGCACACAAATAAATAAATAAATAAAATAAAATAAAGAAAGAAAAAAGAGAGAGAGACTCAAATCCCTTAGCAATCTATAACAATCACATGGCAAGAATGACATCAAGCATTACAAAACTAATATTGAAAATGGCAGAAAACATGCAATTCCAAGAGAAGCTCCCACATGCATTTAAGAATTCACGATGCCCAGTTACACCCACAATCAAAACTCAAGAAAATAAGTATGTTTCCTTGAATATAAACCGAGTGGTTTCAGTTTCACCAACTTCTAACATAAGATAGTGATAATTTACTAGTCATGAACAATTAAAAGCAACCGCATGCAGTGGTAGTAGAATGACTAGGCTCAGGTGAATGTGCCAAAGTCAAGAACCCTAATATTCTCAGCAACCAAACAAGAACTTAAATACTCAAAAACAAAGGCAAACCCAGGAACCGCCATACCCTTTTAGAGGGATCCGACTTGTAAGCAGCGGAAAATTTGAGGCGATTGATATCTGGGTTCTGGCCATGAATGGCTCGAAATTCTTGCAGAGACTGGTCAATTTCAGAGCTGGGAACAGAATAGCCTCTGTCTGTCAACATCTCAAACACAGTTCTCCGTGAGAGGTAGTATCTGTGACTCTCAGGGCTACCTTCATCGACGAAGCTGCTCAAGCACCTCCCTAACGACCCAATGTCAAAACACCCAGCTTCCTCAGCTCCATCCCCATTCCCTTCCGCAACCCCATTTGCTTCCATCTATCCAAGACTACTGCTACAGTCTCTGGTTCCCTTCGTTTGAACTTTGAAGTTTGAACTATGGGCTTTTATGTTTTTTGCATTGTATTTGTCTTGGTCCCATGGGAGTGGAGACCACTTCAATTTCGTTTGTTGCTTCTATTTTGCAGCCCATTTGATATTTGGGACTTGGGAGGTTCCCAAATAATTTGTTTTTTATAATTTATTTTGATTGAAAATTTAAGTGTGAGATTTTAATTGATATTATTAAATTTTTTTTAATATTGATAAAAAATTTATATTTATATCTTTAATCATAATAAAATAATCAAAATTTAGAAAATATTCCATCACAAAAATATGTAAGAAATATATTAAAATGGAAATTTATCAAATCAGCATATTCTTAAGGTTGTAAAATCCTTGTTACGGAGTCTTGAATTCATGACTCTTGTGTTCTTCTAATATCTCATCAACTTGCATCACACCACTTTGTAGATACAGCCCTAGTTAAAGAGTTCATGAAATTTTCAATATTCTTGAGTTTTAACACTGTTGTGTTCTCATGATATCTCATCAAATTATTGGCTTTTTCACCCTGACCACCTTCAGATTATGCAGTTTCTAATTCAATTGCTATTGTATTCTAGTCTTTAAATTTCCTTATATCTTTTTCATTTCACTTGCTTCATGTTTTAATAAGTCTTGTATAGTAACTTCATTTGCCACCGTCGCCATCATCGTCAACGTCATTTTGTGCGCCTCCTCTGCTCTTCACCTGTGCGAGTCACAGACGTCATCAACTACGCTTGTGTGAAAGAAGTCGACAGCGTATTTTATCATATTGAGAGTTAAATCACTGTAAATTGCTTTTCTCTTCCTAAGTTAATTTGGAAATGTTACGTAAGTTCCATTTGAAATAAAAGTTTTAAATATAAATGCTTTCGAAAAAATGTATTATTTTATATATCATTAAAATAAATAATTTGAAAAAAAAAATTATTATATATTTTCGATAGCCAAAACATTTTAAATTAATATTTTAATTTATATATTTAAAAAGTTTTTTTTAATAGCAACTTTAACAATCATGACCACTCTTGTCAAATAGTTAATGTCTCAATCATGATTTTTAAACCTGGTCAGGTCTCTCTGCCACTGAAGTTGAAGGAGGCTGTATTCGTAGAATTTGAAGAGTTGGCTAGCCGCTTGTCGTTGTCCTGATTAAAAGAGCTTGAGATGTTTGGAGGCTCTGCTCGTCCTTGGCTTCTTTTCCTAAACGCTAATGGTTTCTCTAAGCCCCATGGCCTTGCTGCTCTTCATCGTTTTCCTTGTTTGACTAACCTAGTGGTGTTGGTTGGTTGAATGGGACTCTTCTTTCGTTGGGTTTCTTTCAGCCGGATGACTCTAAGGGGCACAATGTGGTGCTGTTTTGCAGGTTCTCTGTTTAGCATATATTAAATTTATATTACACTATATATTATTCAATCAATATTAAATAAATATTATCCAATTAGCAATTTTTTATAAATTAATATTAATATACTAATATTCAATTAAATATTAATATATTAAATTAATATAAACTTAATAAATATATTTTTTTATAAATTAATTTAGGATATTAGTTTATATATCATAAATATATCATTTTAATACTTAATCAATTAGTCTAATTTCCCTTTTAAAATCATGGAAGCAACATATACATACATATGGGACAATTTATAATTAAGTCTGGCATAGAGCAAAATACACAAATAGAGAGAAAAAAAAAAATAGAAAATGCCTGGCCTTATCCTTTAACCTTAAGGTATTTCCTTCTTTTAAAAATCACCCTCCTTTTATACTTGCAATTCAGAAGAGGAACTCACTTCACATTAATTGAAATAACATAGCTTTTTTTTTATGTAATTGATTTCGATGGCGATTTGAATTCATGTGTGTATAATCTTAGAAACGATTTCAATACTATTGAAATAAAATTAATTAATGAGGTAAAATAATTAATTTAAAGATAGTTAAACCAAAAAAGTTAAACGTTTACATCAATTTATATTTATATTTATAACTTTTAATTTTATATAAAATACATAAATATTTAAGATTTATCATGATTGTATCTAAAGAGATGAAATTTAATTTAAAAAGTTACCGATAAATTATAATATAGTGCTCGAAGTTTTATTTAATTAACAAATAAAAATTTTGAATATAATCATAATTTAATATAAATATTTGAAATTTTTAGTCTGTTGATTAAACTTTATATTTAAAAATAAAATATATTTTATTATGTATTTTTAATTAAAATTTTAAGCTAAAAATATTTTTATTAATTTTAATTAATATAATTATCTTTTGAATAAAGTCAAATAAATTTATGTGTCCGAATATAAAATATAAAAATAAATTCATACATTTTTACAAAGAAATTTTTAAAAAAATATATAATTAAAAAAAATATATCCCACGTAAATTATAAATAAAATGTGTATTTTATATATAGTTTACTATAGTTAATATGTCTATTTTATTTAATAGATGATATAATCCATGATAAATCGATTTTAAATATAAATTTTTTCACTGATTTTTTTCCATTTTCTTTCTTTTTACTCCTTGTGAAGGGAAGTTTATAACCATAAATATTATTGTATTGAGTTTTTTTTTTCCTTGAATTAGAATTGGAACTCATTGGTGAGTTTTCAAAGAATTAATGAGAAATAATTAAAAAAAAATTATATACAAACTCGATTTATCATGTGATCAAAACATATAATATATAATATTAAGATATTTAAATTTCATATAATTTATATGAATTCTTTACATTGCAAATCTCATAAAAAAGAAAAAGTGAAATATTCTTCACAAATTTTTATAGAATTGTTTTTTCTTCTTTTTTTTTTTTTCTTTTCTTTGTGAAGAGAATAATATAATTGTAGAACCATGCATATTTTTGCATTGATTTTTTTTCATTTTTCTTCAATTAAAATTTGAACTCATTAATGAGTTTTCTAAAAGTTTAATAAAAAATTAGTGAAAAGTTTTATATTTAAGCTCGATTTATCATAAAATGTGGCTTCTATTAAATCAAATATATATGTTAATTAATGTAAACTATATATAAAATACACATTTTATTTATTAGATATTATAATTCATGTGAGATACATTATTTTGTAAAAAATATAATTTTTTTTTTATATTTTATATTTAAATTCATAGATTTATTTCACTTGATTCAAAAATTAATTATGTTAATTGAAATTAATAAAAATATTTTTTAGTATAAAGTTTTAATTAAAAATAAAAATAAAAATAAAATATATTTTATTTTTAGCTATAAAATTTAATCAATAAATTAAAAATACTAAACATTTACATTAAATCACGATTATATCTAAAACTTTAACTTGTTAATCACTTAAAACTTTAGGTATTATATTATAATTTATTATTAATTTTTTAAATTCAATTTCATCCAATAAGCTTAATTTAATAAAGTCACTTAATAAATTTACCAATGCAATAAAACTCATTAACGAATTAAAATAGTTTAATAAAGTTACTTAAAAAGTTTACTGTTGAAATAAAATTTGATTCCAGGTAAGTATGTTGGATAAAGCATCTCCAAGATGGCCTTGTGATACTCACCTGTCATGAATCATAGCAGCCAAAGGATGCTGAGATAAATATGTAAATTACACAAGCCTCACGGCTTCCAAAATAATGCTAAAGAGCCTGGGTCCCAGTCTAAATGAAGGCCTTCCATAATGATACAAGAATAACCTAGAATGAAAGAAAATGCACTCAACCACCACCACCACCACCACCATTTTAACAACTTGGATTTTGGGGATTGTTGCCATCAAACATTAGGTATCATTCAAATATGACTAGCTATTTTTAGGAACCCCTTAAATTGTATCAGGACAATGAAAAATTCTTGTTGATTAATAAAAAGGGATAAGTACACTTTAATATCTTATGGTTTGTACGTTTTATTGATAGAGGTCTAAGGTTGTTATTATTAATATTATTATTATTAATGTGACACCCCTCACCCGACTATAGTATAACCGAGCAAGGCATATCACACTTGGTGCCGGAACACCCTATCTTATCTTACTTTATTCCTTTAATGATTTTGAATTCGTTTAATTTTAATATTAATTATCTTTCTAAGGAATAAAGTAATATAAGATAGGGTGCTCCGGCACCAAGTGTGACATGCCTTGCTCGGCTACATTGTAGTCGAGTGAGGGGTGTTACATTTAGTGGTTTCAGAGCTAAAATCGTCTGTACCGATCTAAAAATTTTCCTAAGCATTTTCTTGGCATTCTAATGCCATCGAAATTTCAATGACTCTTCTCTGGAGTCCCAAAAATTATTTTATGAATTTTCTCTTGAGTTTAGGGCTTCTAGCTGTAAGAACCGCAACTTCCCACTAGGTTACCCATCGCTAAGGCACCGGCTCATTTAACTTGTTTGTATTTTATTTCTAAAATTTTTCCTAAATTTTTCTTATTATTATTTGAGTTATTTATGACTCATCACTCTAGTCTAAATATTTTTTTCCAAATGTTCTAACTATTCGAACCTACACCAGTCACTGGAATAGTAGAATGTATGGAATTGCTACAGTGAGAGTGTTACAATTAAGGACCTATGTTATTACGCCGTTAGCATTTAAGGATAAAATTACTAAACAATATCAATATATACTAATGTGGTAAGTCTTTTTATGTTCTTTAACTGGTGTGGCAAGTATGCACTGCCTATTTGGCTGCGTATATAAGTTCGCCTGCTGATTTGCTTACTATAAGGGGTAATATTAGCGTATTCTTTTTTTTTTTTTTATTATTCTTTTTAACTTGTTACTAGATTAATGACATAATTATGCAACCAAATAGATGAGATTCACTTACCATACTAAATTAAAAGCACAAGAAGACTTGTCAAGTCAGTATATATTAACACAATTTAGTAATTTTGTCTTTAAATAAAAACAAAATAATAATATAGGCTCTTAAATACACAAAAAAAAGAAAAAAAAAAACTCTTAGACTCCTATTAATAAAACACATAAATCACAGGGTATTAAAATATACTTATCCCTAATGAAAAAACTATCACCGTATATTTATTGATTGTTTGGATATATACTTAGTTAAGACTTTAAATTAATTAAGTTAAATTTCATCTTTTGAGTCCAATTACACATGAACGCTTCAAAAATAAATGTGCTTAAGTTCTTTCAACAAGCATTTTTCTAACATGTTTTCTTTAGACAAAAAAAAAAAATTGTTTTAACAGAAACAACAAAGTAAATTATTTTTTAAAAAAGCTAACAAAATCAATTAGCTCCCCATAAGAAGTTTTTATCGAGTTTTGTGTACTTCATCATTTTGTCGAGAACCACAACCGCTTCTCAGCATAAAAAAATTACTGTTACTAATTATTAGAAGAGGACCATTTCTTGATGATAAAAATATCATAAATTGGCTATGTAAGATAGCATACTTCCATCATCAACCATTGCGTTTCTTATAAAATAATAAAAAGTCAAGAATTAAAATTTAAATATTAGTGACATCATTTCACATTACAAAAAATAATGAAGAGTAGTAAATATTGGCATTGAGAATGTGCACGGTTCTTGGATTTTAAATCAAATCGAATAATCATATTAAATTGATGAAAATCATATTGAATCAAAATTATATCGAAACTAAACTGAAATCAAACCAAGAAATAAATTTATACATGAGTTTTTCTTTTTTTCAGATATATTATCTACTTTTAATATGATTATATATATTTATATATGTATATTTAATTATAATTAAATAAAAACTTAATATTATATTTCATTTGTCTATATTTTATTAATATATAATTTTAATTATAAATATGTTAAATTACTTCATAATTCTTAATATTATATATATATATATATATATATATATATATATATATATATATATTAATTCATAATTATATTAGTATTTTATAGTTAAATATTATATAATTAATAAATAGTTAAAATATATATTATATGATATACTTATGTTATTATATTATATAATATACTTAATCATAAATTATATACATGAACTTTATAGTTAAGGATTATATATTTAAAAATAACTAAAAATATATGATATAATATATTATGTATTAATATCCCAGTTTAAAACTTAAATGTTAATTCAAATATGATATTTTTAGAAAAATAATTACATAAAATTGTTTTAAGAACTAAGAACCAAATCAGAAATCGAACTGGAACTGAAGCCCACACTGAATCAGAACTGAAACAACGAAGAGCTGAATCGAAACTATACTAAAATTTCAGCACTGAAATTTTAGCTCGGTTCCCGCTACTTGATAGACCCCTAATCGAATCAAAACCACATCTCTTACTAGCCACTCATCACTTCTGATTCATGGTTAGAAATGGTCCTAAATCAAATCAAACGTATTTGATTTGTGGGCATTTTAATTCTATTTTAATTTAATATAAAGAAAAAAAAACTCTTTTAATCTTGGGTTAAATTTTACTCCTATCCCATTTCAATAACTTTTTAAAGTTTTTCATAAAAATTAAAAAAAAAATTATTTGATAGTATTATTTTTATAAAAAAAATTAATAATTCACTAAAATATCTTTATAGTATCAAAATATAAAACAGTGTTAAGAAAAAATAAATACATTAAAAATAATAATAAATAAAAATAAAATTAAAAAAATAAATAAATATTTTCTTAATTTTTTAAAATAATAAATAAAATAGGACCAAAATTTTTCTAAAACACTTAAGCAGCCCTCATAAATTATAACATCATTAAATATTTATTTTTAAATTAAATAAAAATGATATTTAAATTCTTAAAAAATAACTTGATAGAAACTTGACTAGGATGAGAATTTAGAGTCCATCTTTCAAAGGTAGGGTTAGTGCGAATCAAGAGAGGATGCATATTTGCGTTAAGATCTACGGCTGTTGATGCTTCATATTTATGATACCAAGGTGGAGCTTGTTTCTCTCCATGTGAGTGCTCACCCCTCCAAAACGAAACCTCGATTTTGCTGATTAATTTGAGTGGACCTTTTTAGGATTTTTTTGGGAAAAATAAAATATTTTTAATGGAAACTTTTTATATAATAAAATTATTTTTAAAATGTATCAATAATTTTTTTATTATATTGCGTTATACATTATATATATATAATTCTTATATTTTTTAGTAGCTCAAAGCTTTAGGACAGGATTTGACCAATTTGTTATAGGTCTCGAAAGGGAAATTTTTTATGTAAATTCAATTTATTATAGAATAAAACTATAAATATATGAGATTCATTTATTTAATAGATGAATTTCACAATATCTTATTTATTTTAAGTTTATAATAAATTAAATTTAAATTAATGTTTTTCTCTTTTCTGGCAGGTTATGGATACTGAGTACAAGGATGGGATCTACAAAGAAGAAACTCACTAGGTGGGTTAGATGATCATTACTTCGATGCCTAAGTCAGTGATAAGAACTGGACTATAGGGTGAATGGAATAACTTAATTAGCATGCATACCTAAGGGCCCTCATATAGGTTTTTTATGTAGTCTCATGTTAGGATTAGGAGTTCAGTGGTTGAGTTGTATTAGGAATCTGCTTGTTCGAGTCCTTATGCAAATGGAACTCTAATTAAGGCGGATATCTCGGGATCCTTATCTTCGAGTATAGTTGGGCTAATAACTCTCTTATCCAGGTATCCAAGTGTCGTGCAACTTGGATTGCTCCTTACCCATATTCTCAGTTATCCATTATTCGGTTTATAGTATTATTTTAGTGGTTATAGCATCATTAGTCCACTTGCAAGTGTCCGAGTCTTTAGGTTCAGCGTCACCTATTATTTTGTCTTTTTATTTGTTGATTAGGTGTCAGTATTTGAGAGGTAAGATTTCAAAAAGTTTTGAAATGACCCTTTGCTTGGAGAGTCGTGTGGCAATCATGTTAACGCGATGTTCCAAACATCTCGTTTGGTGTTTCGAAGGTCATTGCATTAATTGCTTTTCTATATATGTGTGTTATTAACAATTGTTGCTTTTTCTTATTTTGGTCTTTATCCTTCTTCTTGCTTTTCTTTCCTTGCTTTCTCTATTTGCACCAAAGACTTGAGTGTAACAACCGCCGAAAGAGTCGTTCCTAGCTTTTTTCAACATTTTTTAAGGTCAACTATTTTGTCCTTTTTTGTCAAATTTTCTTTTTTTGTTTCTCTTTCAATGAGTTCCCTGAACCATAATCTGGGTCAAGATACTATCTAGGATTCTTTTGATTTGGCCACATCTCCTTGAAAGGCATTATTGCTTGGAGGAGAAATGTCTCGACAAGGTGTGTTAGATGCTGGAGTAGTGGCTACCAGAGGAGAGGGTACAACTGAAGGTCAGACACTTGTGGGTCCTTCTAGTTTTAAGTAAGCATCCCCTCGTTATAGCTAAAAGGGAAAATAGTCGATAAAAGGGGCTCCTGGTGAAGGAGTGGAAGCCTGATTATTGGGTATTAGAACCTTGAATTTCAAAAATTATTTCTAAGGTTACATGCACCATACCAAGTTTCTTATGAACCTAATCAATTTTCAATGCCCAATTGCATACCAAAACATATTTTAGCATGCATTAAAATTTCATTTGCCATTAAAGATTATGAATTAACATTTAATTCAATTAAACCCTAACTAAAAGAGGGATTTTAGGTACTAACCTCTTGATGCACAATTAATGCAATCTTAGGATGTTCTTAGGACCCCAAATGTTGTCCCTCTAGTTTGTCCACCACAAGCACACACCAAAGTAGAAATGGCAGCCCCTAGATTGGCTTCTCAAGCCTTGTCAACTAATTTTGAGATAGAGTTTATGCTTTGTGAAGGTTGTATGAATGTATTGGGTGTTAAAAACACCTTCTAATAATTTAATTCAAGAGGAAATCTAAGTTTTTCCCTTTGAATCAATTGAGAAATTGAAAAGGAGAAGAGAACTCCATGTTGCCGTCCAACATGAAGAGAGGAAGAAGTGAGTGGCTGATTTTTCTTTATAACCTCTCTTTATATACTTAGGTCAAACCCTAACTCCCTTGCCACATGTCATCACAAGATCGCATCTTGTTATTATTTGATTTAATCTTATGAAGCAAAGTGTCAAGCTCTATTTAAATCATGATATGTGGTCTTCCATCATAGGAAGACAAGTGACAAGATCATATGGTGCCATGTATCACCATCTCATAGTGCCACATGTCACCATGTGAAAAGACCAATTTGCCCTTACTTTTTAATTTGAGTTCTACACCCAAAATTATAATTTCTCCTCTTTAAATCAATTTATATCAAATATAAATTAATTAATTAATTAATTAATCTCCCATTAATTAATTTCTCATAATTAAATGCATACTTAATCAAATTAAATATAAATTTAATTTATACTATACATCTAATAACCTAGATTTGGTTTCAAGTCATGCTAGGGACTTTGCAATCTTATTGCAAACCAAACCTCTTTAATTAATTGATTAAGCTCTTTAATTAATCAATTAAATCACATTTTAAATGGTGATTAGCTTGTGTAGATGTGTGGCTTACTAGGCTCATTACTTATTGGCAATGAGAAATGATATTAACTCTTAATATCATTAGAACTCTTTCTTATCGTAAATGATTTCTCTAAATTATTTCAGGCGTCTCATAGACCATGGTTGACACCTAGCATAGTATGCCATGGCCACCCAATACCTTAAATGAACCTTTAATCATATGTTACCATGCACTAGAATCTCTCCATTACAAAATCCCAATTTGAGCTGGAGTCATGGTTAATGTCAAACCCCATTTGCTATGAACATTATGTTCTCTTTTAATTCCAGTTCTTGATTAATTATATTTTCTTATCAGAAACTCTTTTTTGACTAAATCTGTCTATCCTGGTCAGGAAATTGAAACATCAAGAACAATTAAATAAACATAGGATTTTATCCCTATTTACGTAGGGTAACGAATTCCATCTTGATTAACACCTATCTCCATATATAACCAGTAGGAGTCAACACATGTCCATATACCCATACACAGGACAAGTATAAAAGCAGTATCAAACTCAAATCACCTATATACAAGATAACTGTGTTATCTCAGGTCTAAAGATTATATGCACTGATATGATATATGACAACACATTGACAAGAGTAAACTCCATGTGCTTGTCATAAGTGTTACTGGTTCGGCCTATTTATTATGTATAAGTGCCTATCATGTTTGTTATGTGGCATGAGACTTACCACTCCATCTTATTTATATCTCATATAAATACCTTGGAAACAAACATGATTACAATCTTTTTGGATAAGTCATGTCCTTTGTGAAGTATCCTCGATTGTGAACCAATTTATGATACTTTGTGCTAGAAATACTGTCACTCCTATTCTTAACAACTTAAGAATAGAATTTCTAACAAAATATTAATGGACCTTTTCTATTACACATAAATATATTACATAAACAAAAAAATGAAATTGCCTTTTATTAATAAAATATGTACTAGATACATATAAAATGATATGCTCTAAGGCATACTACTAATAATTTTTCACTAGCACTAGAGCCATTCATTACAATATCTTAGACCCATCTTCTCAAGATGTCAGTCTAACTAAGTTTGTGACATAGGCTTTGTGAATGGATCAGCTAGATTTTCAGCTGATGCTATTTTCTGCATAGCTACATCACCTCGCCCAACTATCTCTCTGATAATGTGGTAGCGCCTTTCTATGTGTTTGGATTTCAAGTGAGATCGGGGTTCCTTAGCCTGTATGACCGCTCCATTGTTGTCATAGTAGAGAGGAACTGCTGACTCAATGGAAGGAACTACTGCAAGTTTTGTCACGAACTTCTTTATCCAAATGACCTCTTTGCGATTCGATGCAAGAATATACTCGACCTCAGAGTGGAATCAGCAATGACTGCTTGAAACTTTTCCAACTAACTGCACCTCTATTATAAATAAACACAAACCCAGAGGTAGACTTTCTATCATCGATATCTGATTGAAAATCAGAATCAGTATAACCATCCAGTTGCAAGTCACCACCTCCATAAATCAAGAATAAATCCTTAGTTCTTCTCAAGTACTAAAGGATATTCTTGACAGCTATCCAGTGTTCCAAACCTGGATTGAATTGAAACCTGCTAGTCAAACTAACAACATATGCGATATTCGGCCTAGTACACATCATTGCATACATTAAACTTCCAATAGCCGAAGCATATAAAATCCTGGCTATTTTATCTCTTTCTTCTGGTGTCTTTGGAGATATTTCCTTAGAAAGATGGATACCATGTCTCACTGGTAACAATCCTCTTTTGGAATCAAGTATGTTAAACCTCTTTAATATATTTTCCAAGTATAGACTTTGGGACAAACTAATTATTCTTTTCGCTCTATCTCTATAGATGCGAATTCCAAGAGTATAGGTTGCCTCCCCTAAGTCTTTCATGGAGAATGTATATGACAATCATAACTTGACAGTTGTCAACATACCTATGTCATTACCTATCAACAGAATGTCATCTACATATAAGATAAGAAAAGTGACAGCACTATCACTAACCTTCTTATATATACATGGTTCATCCACATTTTTTATAAAACTAAATGACTTAATGGCTTCATCAAAACGGATGTTCCAACTCCTCGAAGCTTGTTTTAACCCATAAATGGATCACTTTAGTTTGCACACCTTGGAACTATCATGGGATTCAAAACCCCTAGGTTGTTCCACGAAAATGTTTTCATTAACGTATCCATTGAGAAAAGCTGTTTTGACATCCATCCACCAAATCTCATAATTATAGTATGCAGCTATTGCTAATAGAATCCTAATTGATTTAAGCATGGCAACAGGCGAGAAAGTCTCCTCATAGTCGATTCCTGGCCTTTGGCGAAACCCTTTTGCTACTAGCCTTGCTTTATAGGTCTCTACCTTTCCATCAGAATCAATTTTCTTCTTGAAAACCAATTTATTCCCTATAGGTACAATACCTTTAGGCGGGTTAACAAGGTCCCAAACTTGGTTCTTATGCATGGAATCAATTTTGGATTTCATAGCTTCAATCCATTTTGAAGAATCTATATCTGATATAGCTTCTTCATAGGTAAGAAGTGTCACACCTTACCCCTCTGTAAGGCATAACATGATCCCGTAGAATACCTAATGAACTACCATACTTCACCTACCGATAACTCATTAAGTACCCTACAAGGGATTTTAAAACAATTTTCTTACTTTTTATAAGTGGTGAGCATTTCTAAATAAATATTAAAACATTTAATTAAAGTTAGAAACTAGTTAAAATTTTTGGCCCATTTTATTTTTTTGCAAATTTTATAAAAATTTCGGCAGAGTGCCGTCTGTATTTTGAGAAAACAGTTCTTTAAATTCCTGTAAAAAGCACTTCCAATTATTTATTTCAACCACTTCTTCAAATTCACAATCAATCCTCATTTCTCAATTTCCAAAAATTCAGTAATCATCAAGATACTTTCAATCAATTTCATTCATTCATATTTCATTAAAGATAAACAATCTATATATACATCATACTAAAAATTTACATTAAAAGAAATTCATACTAAATTTTATTACAAACTTTATACAAACTTTGTACAAGCTGCTCAAGACCAATTTTACATGTCCATATAATTACGTGCATTACATACATCAAAATGAATTTTTACAGTCAGGGTATAAAATATACCCAATAACTTCAAAGAAGGTAGTTTCTCTGTCCTCAGCAGGTCACTCTATATCTGCGACAGCAATAACAGCCATCGCTGAGTACTAGGACTCAATGGTGCACAACATACTAAAATAATATTTATGTAGAATTTAAATCACATTTATTCAAAAAAATTGGACTGAACATGAGAATTAAATATAAAATATGAATTATGAGATTTTAATCCAAACAAGTTCATTTCGAAGTATCAAAACCAATTTCATAAAACCCACAGTTATATCATGCCATTCGAAATAAATATAATCTCAATAGCCAGAGGCTAAGGAGAAGTCACATCACATGGCTAGCTAGCTCAAATATATGGATATCCATTCAATTTCTTCTTCTACTAGCACACACCTTAACACTTCAGCCAGAGAAGGAATCAAAATTTGAAACTGATTACCCCCACTAGTCATGCTAGTGAGGTGTTCAGATATATGGTCATGACACTGTGATTTCAAAATTTATCTTAACAATTTACTAAACATTGCCATTTCGAATATACACAAATAACTTTCAACAATTTAAATCAAAAGCATAATAAATATTTCATCATAATGATATCACAATTCAATATTTCAAATTATTCAAAACAATATGCAGAAGAAAATTTACAGAAATTTTACGTTGTGCACAAACCTTAAGCGAGTCGCCTCTTGGCCTTGACTCGATTCCTCAGGTTCTTTCCCGATGTTCTTTTCCACTGAAACACACAGTTTCACAGTGTTTTAGTATCATAACTTAGCATAAATCCAAAAATAAATTTAAATTCACTTTTGCCTAGCTCTAATATGCTAAACTTGACGTTCTTTAAATTTTGTGTTTTAGGGTTACTATTCACTATACTATTCAAGTCAATTTGTTGACTTTCTAAGGCTTAATAGGTATGGGAATTCCAACTTCACCCACATACCACATTTTGGTCACTAAATTTGTTAGTTTTGGTTGTTTACTCAAATTCTAAGTCTTTTAGGTAATTTTGCAAATTTTCAGTTTTGGTGTCTTAAGTTACACTGTTCCATTGGTCATATTTCTGTTAGAATTTGGCAAACTTCCTTCATAGAAGATGTTCCCTATTGTCTTAACTTTATTCTCCTTTTTGAATCACTCAAATTGGAGTTTTGTAGCTCAAGTTATAGCCATTTGAACCATGGCTGTCGGATTGGACTTAACCCAGATTTCTGGGCAAATTCTGGTTCTAGCAGTTTTAGGTCACCAACGTTGGGTGGCCAAATGACTTGGTTAATGGCATAATTTGGGTTTGTATTCTTCATGAAAGTCTTAGGTCTATATCTCAACTATCCACTGGTAAAATTTCAGGTCATTTAGACCTACCTAGCTCAAGTTATGGCCAAATGAACAACACTGTTCATTTGATCATTTTTGTACAGGTCAGACTGAGAAAATCCGGATTTGGTCAATTTGTTCACTAGGTTTTGGTCACTTTTTGGGCATGATTCCTAAATGAAAATTGTGTCACTTTGTGTCTATTTTCATTCCCAATTGGTCTCATACCAATTGGACTTGTAAATTTTCAGTTTTGGTCCATCAAAGGGACCTTGGTCAAGCTGCCAGAATATGAATCCTAACTAATCCGAATTGCACTTTGGTTCTATCAATTCAAACTCATCACAAATGTTTCCAAATGACCATTTCAAACCTCAATTAGGTCCCAATACATCAAATACAAATATTCTCTAAATTTTTCCCCAAACCCTAAGTACCAAAAACCCTAATTTACATAATTTCATGAATTTAAAGTGTAGCACTAACACCTACCCACTTAGATTGACTTGCATGCATGATTTATCGAAGTGAAACATATCACTTTCCCCCAACCCTCATGGCTGCCGAATTGTTTGTCCCTTCATAACTTATCATTTTCTTTAAATTTTCATACAATTTACACTCATCTCAACTTAATTTCAAAGCTTAAAGAAGAAAAGAAAGAGAAACAAGTACTAACTTCACTTGTCAAATTTTCTTGAATTGCCAAGCTTGATTTTCCTTCACTTTTCTTCAATTTTCTTCCTCCCAACTTCTTGTTGAGGTTCAATATAAAGGTTTCTACAAATTTTAGAAATGATTTATGGGGAAATTTTAGAGTTACCAAAGCTTGAATTTGAGCTCAAATAGAGGAATTAGAGTGAAGAGAGAGAGAGGAGAGGTGAACGGCATATTGGGTAAAGAAGATGACCACTTTGTTTTTAATTTTATGTTTATTTCTCTCCTTTTTGACTTAGTCAAAAATAACTTAAATAGGAAAATATTTATGAGGTCATGCATGATGTCATCTATGTGATATCATTAATCAAATTTTCTTTTCTTTTCTTTTTCCTTTATTTTTTTCATACTTCTTTAATTTAAATCTATATTTCAAAATTTTTATTTCTCAGATTTTATTGGACAATTAGGTCAGGAGTCAGCTCTCGGGGTCAATTGACCAAATTGCCCTCGCCGGTTCAACCTGATTTGCAAATAATTCAATATTTCTTTTGACTCTCTGACCTAATTATTTGACTGGCTTAACAACCTTCTTCCATGATTTTCTCTTTTCGACTGTGTTTGTATTAGTCTTAAGGACTGCGGCGTTACATTTTATGATTCAAAATTTGAGTTTAAATCGACTTCGCAATCCTTCCCGAGAAGGTCACCCATCGCTGTGACTCTCGGCTCATTTAACTTCTTATGTTCTGTTTTTCTTATTTATACTTAACTAATTGGCAATTACTAATTATTTGTGTTCAGGGCTTATCTAGTTGTCTTAAGTGTGGTTCTAATCTCCTTAATTATCCGGACCGACACCGGTCACTGGAACAGTGAAATATACCAGGCTATACAAATAGCGGTGTTACAAGAAGATCATCTCCATGATCTATTTCTTACAACTCTTGTTATTCTTCATGAAAAAACCATATCTCACTGGTGGATGAAATATCCTGGTCAATCTATAAGAAATTATTGTAGATATTTCATCAATAGGTGCAGGTTGACTAGATGGATCTATATCCATTTGATCTGTTGATTTATCAGAATTCTCCAATTCTAAATCTATTTTCCTTCCTTTGCCACCTTTTTGAATAAACTATTGTTCAAGAAATATGGCATCTCTACTTACCACAATCTTTTGTGATGTAGGCAAATAAAAATAATATCCAAAACTTTATTTTGGATATCCAATAAATCGACCTTTTTCTGATTTGGTTTTCAATTTATCAGTGTTCAGCTTTTTAATATAAGCTGGACAACCCCAAATCATAACATGCTTAAGACTCGGTTTTCTTCCATGCCATATCTCATAAGGTGTGGTAGAGACTGATTTTGATGGAATCCTATTCAAAATATGCAAAGCTGATTCTAATGCAAATTCCCAAAAGGAGATTGGCATATCAGTGTAGCTCATCATACTGCTTACCATATCTAATAGGGTACGATTTCTCCTTTTAGATGCACTATTCAGTTGTGGCATTCCTGAAGGAGTCAGCTGAGAGATAATGCCATGCTCTTTCAAGTATGCATCAAATTCAGTACTTAAGTATTTACCTCCATGATCTGATTTTTAATACTTTTTCCTGTTTGATTTTCTACTTCACATTTAAATTCTTTGAACTTTTCAAAGGATTCATGTTTGTATTTCATCAAATATAAATACCCAAATCTTGATTTATCATCAGTAAAGGTAATAAAGTAATGAAAACCGCCTCTAACTATTTCCTTAAATGGACTATATACATCACTATGTATCAATTCCAAAATATTTTTAGCCCTTAACCCTTGTCCAACAAAAAGTGATCTAGTCATTTTGCCTTGAAGGTAGGATTTACAAGTTGGAGTAGGTTTAGAACCCAATGAGGATAAAATCCCCATTTTCTCCAGCTTTGCAATCCTATTTTCTGCAATATAACCTAATTTTAAGTGCCAAATATATTTTGAACTTGAGTTGATTTTTATCATAGCATTACATTCATTTAGAGTGCTTGCATTAGATTTGTATTTAACATTATTATCTAAATAATAAAGTCCATCATGCATATAACCTGAGCCAACATATTTATTTTCAAAATAAATATTGTAAACATCATTTGTGAACTGAAATTCATAGCCATTTCTAGTCAAACTAGATATAGAAATGATGTTCTTAAAAGAATCAGGTACATGTAAAATATTATTTAAATACAAAACATGTCCATTCATGTACAAAGATTTAGATCCTATGGCTAAAGCTTCAACAGTTGAGCCATTGCCAACCTAGAATCTAATATCTCGTGACTGCAAGCTACTACTACTTACTAGTTCCTGCATATCAAAAGTAATATGAGAACTAGCACCAGTATCTAAAACCCAAGCTGTAGATGAACTATGAGTATCATCAGAATCTAAATAACAAGATACAGACAAACCTTTTGAAGGTCTATCCTTCTTGTCCTTCAGAGAAGCAAGATACTCTGGGCAGTTTCTTTTCCAGTGCCCATCCTTCTAGCAGTGAAAACACTTTCCCTTGCCTTTGTCAGCTTCTGTCTTGCCCTTCTGTTTGGCTATCTTCTTGGAAGGTCCAGGAATTTGAGGTTTCTTATTCTTATTGCCTTTCTTCTTTTTGGACTTTCCAGCAGAAGAAGAAGATGCAATCAAAGCCACCTCTTTTTCTTTATTGTCTGGCATATTCTTTTGAGCAATAACCAGCATGTTAAGCAACCCAGCCAAAGTACACTCTTGCTTTTTCATATGGAAATTTGTCACAAAATTCCCAAATGACTCAGGCAGGAACTGAAGGATCAGATCCGTCTGCAATTGAAAATCCATGTGAAAATCAAGATGTTCCAACTGCTCAATAAGCTGAATCATCTTGTGGACATGATCTCCTACATTCTGTCCCTCAGACATCCTCATACGGAATAGCTGTCTAGATATCTCATACCTAGCATTCCTGCTATACTCACCATACAACTCTTGCAGGTGAAGGAGGATCTCACTTGCATTCTGCATATTTTCATGCTGCTTTTGTAACTCATTAGTCATAGAAGCAAGCATGTAACATTTGGCTCTCATATCATGCTCCTTCCACTTGTCCAAAGTGTGTAGTTCCTCTTGAGTGGCCTCTGGAATTAAGGGAATGGGAACCTTTAAGTCTAAAACATATCCAATACGTTCTAGGTTCAGGACAAGTTTTAAATTTTTGAGCCAATCAGAAAGATTAGGTCCCGTCAACCTATTATGATCAAGTATGCTCGCAAGGATATTGGATAGTGGTGGTTGTTGTGTGCTCATTATTATCAAAAAAGTTAACTGCAGAAAATAACTAGATTAATTAGTAAATGTATCAAGTAATTAATCAAAATGATTATGGTCTTTTAGTCAAATTGGTCCTCCCACTAACTTGGCGAATTATATACTTCCAAAGTAGGAAACGGAAATCCTAGTTGGATGGATTTCTAGTGGGTGATTGAATTCTTATAGTCTTATTGATCATCCTCAGGCACATCCATTATTGGAATTACAATAAACTATAAGTGAGCAACTCCTTACCCATCACATCTCATGTGAGGTTCAATCATTCTTTTAGCCCCTAATGCTCAAAATCTCAGGCACATCCATTATTGATTTATCTTGCATTAGTTAAGTTGATTCCATTGAGCCAGTAAACATGTAAATAATTTTAATATCCTCAGGCACATCCACTATTGCCCACCAACTATTTACATATTTACAACATCTTATGTTTAACAATTATTCTTAAGAAAATCTCTTTGTTATTGAAAGTCAATCACTATATTATTTCTTTGTATATTCTGTATTCTGTATTCCTATTTAGGATTTCTTATTTAAGATTTTTTCCTAATTAGTAGAACACAATTATAGGAATCAATTGTATATATATACCCATGTACAGATTAATTGAAATTAAGGAGAATCATCTCTTTCTACATGGTATCAGAGCAGGTCATCTATCTAGGGTGGCTATTTATTCTCACCACCCAGCTCAGGAGAGACCTTGGCCACCAACTGGCTGTTTCGAGTCTGATCAACATCGCCGGCATCGCCTCAACCCCCTCATTCCACCACTGTGTGCTGTTGCCTGATCCAGTATACCATTAAAGGACTTCTAAGGTTTGGCTCTCAGATCCTATTTTGGTATTTGCTTGATTTGTGATTTTGGGTTATTTTGCTGCTGTAAGCACTTTGGATTAGTGTTTCGGTTAGTTTTCTTTATCTCAACAAATGGCAGACAATAAGAATGTTATTTCTGATGTGATTCTGATGATGACTAAGATTACGGAACACAAACTTAATGGTTCGAATTACCTAGAGCGGAGTAAGACTGTTAGGGTCTATTTGCGTAGCATTGATAAGGATGATCACCTTACTAAAGATCCACCTACGGATGATACATGATAAACTTGGCTAAGGGAAGATGCTCGGTTGTTTTTGCAGCTTCGGAACTCAATTCACAGTGAGATAATTAGTTTAATTAATCACTGAGAATTTGTTAAGGAATTGATGGATTACTTAGATTTTTTATATTCTGGTAAAGGGAATATCTCCCATATTTATGATGTTTGTAAGGCATTTTACCATGCTAAGAAAGAGGATAAGTCTCTCACGGCTTATTTTATGGATTTTAAGTGGGTATATGAGGAACTTAATGTATTATTGCCTTTTAATCTTGATGTGAAAGTTCAGCAGGCCCAACGGGAGCAACTGGCAGTTATGAGTTTTCTTGCAGGTCTTCCTTCAGAGTATGAGACTGCTAAATCTCATATTCTCTACAGTTCTGAGATTTCCTCTTTGCATGAAACGTTTACACGGGTCCTTCATATAGAGAGTACCCAATCTTCATAGCCTGCCAGGAGTGCTCTTATTAGCCTGTTGGTGAGGCACTGTCTCATCCTGGCTGGTGTGCAGCTATGAAAGAGGAAATGGAGGCTTTAGATGCTAATGGTATATGGGAATTGTTGCCTTTGCCCACTGATAAGAAAGCTATTGGTTGCAAATGGGTATTTACAGTAAAGGTAAATCCTAATGGTTCTGTGGCTAGGTTAAAAGCACACCTTGTAGCAAAAGGATATGCTCAGACATATGGGATTGATTATTCTGACACTTTTTCTGCTGTAGCTAAACTTACTTCTGTTCTCTTGTTTATCTCTTTAGTAGCTACATATGATTGGCCCTTGCACCAATTGGATATCAAGAATGCTTTCCTTCATGGTGATCTTTAGGAGGAGGTGTATATGGAGCAACCACCTGGGTTTGTTGCTCAGGGGGAGTTGGATAAAGTTTATAGGCTTCGGAAGTCTCTTTATGGCTTGAAACAAAGTCCTAGGGTCTGGTTTGGGAGATTCAGTGAAGCAGTACAGGAATTTGGTATGCAAAAGAGTAAGTGTGATCACTCAGTATTTTATAGGCAATTTGAGGCTGGTCTAATTCTCCTGGTAGTCTATGTGGATGACATTGTCATCACTGGGAGTGACTCTGCAGGTATTTCATCTCTTAAAACCTTCCTCCAAACCCAGTTTCGGACCAAAGACTTGGGATTGTTAAAGTATTTCTTGGGTATTGAAGTTATGAGAAGTAAGAAGGGTATTTTCTTGTCTCAAAGAAAATATGTCATCGATTTATTGACAGAGACAGGAAAATTAGGTGCTAAGCCTTGTAGTGCACCAATGACTCCAAATTTACAACTGTTAGCAGGGGATAGTGAGTTGTTTGAAGATCCAGAGAGATACAGGAGATTAGTTGGAAAATTAAACTACCTTATAATCACTCGTCCTGATATTGCTTATGCCATTAGTGTGGTAAGTCAGTTTATGTCTTCCCCAACTGTTGCTCATTGGGAAGCCTTGGGACAAATCTTGTGTTATCTGAAGGGCTCTCCAAGAAGAGGTTTGTTATATAGTAATAATGGGCATTTGAATGTTGAATGTTTTTCAGATGCTGACTGGGCTGGATCTAAGGTTGATAGGAGGTCAACTACTGGATATTGCGTTTTTGTTGGGGGAAATTCGGTGTCTTGGAGAAGCAAGAAGCAAAGTGTAGTTTCTCGATCTAGTGCTGAATCCGAATACAGAGCCATGGCACAATCAATATGTGAGGTAATGTGGTTACTTCAATTACTAGATGAGACAGGTTTTAAAACCTCCCTGCCTGCGAAATTATGGTGTGATAATCAAGCTGCTCTCCATATTGCTTCTAATTCGGTGTTTCATGAGCGGACCAAACATATTGAGATTGATTGTCACTTTGTTCGTGAAAAGATTCAACAACAGATTATCTCAACATGACACATCAAAACTGGAGAGCAGTTAGGAGATATTTTCACAAAATGTCTGAATGGAGCCAGGATTGACTACATTTGTAACAAGTTGGGCATGATTAACATCTATACTCCAACTTGAGGGGGAGTGTTATGAAAAGTCAATCACTATATTATTTCTTTGTATATTCTGTATTCTGTATTCCTATTTAAGATTTCTTTTTTAGGATTTCTTCCTAATTAGTAGAACACAATTATAGGAATCAATTGTATATATATACCCATATACAGATTAATTGAAATTAAGGAGAATCATCTCTTTCTACACTCTTAAATAAATGCATCACATGCAAGTATTTAAAATTTCTTAAAATACTTGCCTCAATGGAGGGCCATGATATAATTGCCTTAATTATACCATTTCCAGCTTAATAATTTGTTTGGAAGATTTTGTGGTCGACTTAATTACTATTATGGTCTCATTTTGCACATTATCCAATCGGCATGCATATATCATATACTTGCATACATTCACATACATCTCATGCATACATGGATAAACAAATAATATGGTATGATCATGGACTTTTTAAGGGATTCAATTCTGAGCCACCAAGAATTGAATCAGGGCATTCCTAGGTGTATTTCATCCATTCATTTTACAAGAGTTGCTGAAGGAGTACATAATCAACACTTGATCTTGATTTCCTCCCACTGGTCCCACCAATGCTCTTGACCTCCTTGATCTTTTTGCAATCCAATTACATTATAATTCTTAGCATACCAAGGCAAATTTACAAGAATATGGACCTTAAAGTCCTCAAATAAATGAAATTACAACCCAAATTATTACAACATTTATAATACAAGCCTCTAAAATAAAATTAATTATTTTACATCCCAAAGAAGAATAAAAGAAATAAATCCAATCACATTGGTCTTTTATTATCCATGATCATCCATCATGCATATTAAAATTTAACAATTAAATAAAATATACATACTAAAAATCAAATTAAATATCACATATTCAACCAAAATTCAGATTTGAATCTCATTCAAATAAATTTAAATTTAGAAACTCTTTCCAAATTTAATAACTTGAAACAAATTTTCAAAAATTAATTGTGTGATTAAAATTCCTAATTAAACAATTTAATTAGGTTGGGCCTAATTATGGGCCTTAAGGTATACAACAATTGCATGATTGGCCCATAAACCAAGCGCATAACACAAACACACCCTAGGGGTGTTCTTCACATTCATGCCGCCACCATGGTGAGATCCAAACAGCTTTAGATCAATCCAAATTTGATCCAATCACACAATTAAACCTCATAAACAATCTTAATGGCAAATATAGTAGCTCTGATACCAATTGAAGGAGTGGAAGCGTGATTATTAGGCATTAGAATCTTGAATTTCAAAAATTATTTCTAAGGTTACTGCACCATACCAAGTTTCTTATGAACCTAATCATTTTTCAATGCCCAATTGCATACTAAAACATATTTTAGCCTGCATTAAAATTTCATTTGCCATTAAAGATTATAAATTAACATTTAATTCAATTAAACCCTAACTAAAAGAGGGATTTTAGGTACTAACCTCTTGATGCACAATTGATGCAATCTTAGGATATTCTTAGGACCCCAAATGTTATCCCTCTAGTTTGTCCACTACAAGTACACACCAAAGTAGCAATGGCAGCCCTTAGATTGGCTTCTCAAGCCTTGTCAACTAATTTTGAGATGGGGTTTATGCTTTGTGAAAGTTGTATAAATGTATTGAGTGTTAAAAACACTTTCTAATAATTTAATTCAAGAGGAGATCTTTGTTTTCCCTTTGAATCAATTGAGAAATTGAAGAGGAGAAGAGAACTCCATGTTGCCGTCCAACATGAAGAGAGGAAGAAGTGAGTGGCTGATTTTCCTTTATAACCTCTCTTTATATACTTAGGTCAAACCCTAACTCCCTTGCCACATGTTATCACAAGATCCCATCTTGTTATTATTTGATTTAATCCTATGAAGTTAAGTGTCAAGCTCCATTTAAATCATGATATGTGGTCTTCCATTATAAGAAGACAAGTGGTAAGATCATATGGTGCCACGTGTCACCATCTCATGATGCCACATGTCACCATGTGAAAAGACCAATTTGCCCTTACTTTTTAATTTGAGTTCTCAATCCAAAATTATAATTTCTCCTCTTTAAATCAATTTATATCAAATATAAATTAATTAATTAATTAATCTCCATTAATTAATTTTTCATAATTAAATTCATATTTAATCAAATTAAATATAAATTTAATTTATACTATACATCCAATAACCTAGATTTGGTTTCAAGTCATGCTAGGGACTCTCCAATCTGATTACAAATCAAACCTCTTTTAATTAATTAATTAAACTCTTTAATTAATCAATTAAATCACATTTTAAATGGTGATTAGCTTGTGTAGATATGTGACTTACTAGGCTCATTACTTATTGGCAATGAGAAATGATATTAACTCTTAATATCATTGGAACTCTTTCTTACCGTAAATGATTTTTCTAAATCATTTCAGGTGTCTTATAGACCATGGTTGACACCTACCATAATATGCCATGGCCACCCAATTAGTAATAAAGAATACATTAAATGAACATTTAATCATATATTACCAAGCACTAGAATCTCTCCGTTATAAAATCTCAATTCGAGCTAGAGTTATGGTTAATGTCAAACCCCATTTGCTATGAATATTATGTTCTCTTTTAATTCAAGTTCTTGATTAATTAGATTTTCTTGTCAGAAACTCTTTTCTAACTAAATCTGTCTATCCTAACCAGAAAATTGAAACATCAAGAACAATTAAATGAACATTGGATTTTATCCCTATTTACTTAGGGTAACGGATTCCATCTTGATCAACACCTATCTCCATATGTAACTAGTAGGAGCTAACACATACCCATATACCCATACACAGTACAAGTATGAAAGCAGTATCAAACTCAAACCACCTATATATAAGATAACCGTGTTATCTCAGGTCTAAAGATTATATGCATTGATATGATATATGACAATGCATTGACAAGAGTAAACTTCATGTGCTTGTCATAAGTGTCACTGGTTCGGCCTACTTATCATGTATAAATGTCTATCATGTTTGTTATGTGGCATGAGACTCACCACTTCATCTTATTTATATCTCATATAAATACCTTGGGAATAAACATGATTACAATCTTTTTGGATAAGTTATGTCCTTTGTGAAGTATCCTCGATTGTGAACCAATTTATGATACTTTGTGCTAGAAATACTGTCACTCATATTCATAACAACTTAAGAATAGAATTTCTAGTAAAATATCAATGGACCTTTTCTATTACACATAAATATATTATGTAAACGAAAAAGTGAAATTGCCTTTTATTAATAAAATATGTATTAGATACATACAAAATGATATACTCTAAAGCATACTACTAACACCTGGGATGGGTATGACTGCCAATGGTTTGATGAGGGATGAGATTGGTACGATTTTAGAGGAGCATCACATGCCGCCCTACCTGTTTGCCTATAGACCTAAGGAGCACATGAGGGCCAATGACATCCTCTCCTATGGTAACTCGATAATGATCTATGAGGAGCATCTCAAGGTTGGCGTGCGATTTCCTTTGAACCCTTTCTTTATTGAAGTCCTTCAATTTTATAGCATTTCTGTTTCATAGCACCATTCGAATAGCTGAAGAGCTTTAGTCACTTTCCTCTTGCTCTATCGGGAGAAGAATTTGGTGGCCATCATAAAGGCATTCTAGAATTTTCATAAGTTTTTTTCTCGTGAAAATGCTAATTTCTGCTATTTTATTGCAAAAGGTAGGTTTCCCTTATTTTTTGAGCTTCCATCCTCTTTGAAGCGATGGAAAAATAGATTTTTTATGCTCACTATGGAAGAGGGGCAAAGCTGGGATTGTTTTTCAATGTATTAGATGCCCAAGCTGACAAAACACGAGGAGAAGCCTATCTTGAGTGAGAGTGATTATACCACTATCAAGAAGTTGGAAAAGGCTTGTAAAAAGGAGACATATCCAATTGATGTGTTGGTCCATTTGTATAAGGACTAATATGCTGCTGCTGCTAGGGTGAGTGAAGGCAGTGCTCGGGTTGGAGAAGCTTTCATTCAAGAGTTAGGGAGACTGCTACTATTCCTGAAGATGGTAAACTATAAAAAATTTTCTACTTTTGTTCTTTGTTAGTACCTACTAATTTCTTTTTGCGTTTGTAAGTATGGTTGGGGGCGGGTATAATTCACTTAAAGCTATTTTTATTAAGAAGCGAAAGGGAGGTGGGGCAAGTGCTAAACCAGCTTGTAAAAAGAAAAAGACTAGGAAGATAGTTGCCCCCACTGTTGTTATTATAAAGCCTGTAATGACTGAGTTTGATTCGTTGCCTCCTCCACTTCCATCGACTGCTGATATGACGACAACTTTCAGTTCCAGTGGTTTGGATGTCATTTTAAGAAGGCAAGGATAAGTGGCTGACAATCTCCTGTTGGCCAAGTTACTGGGTAGAAAGCTGACCCTCCTAGGTGATTACACTCATCTAGAGCCCGAGATTGAATATGACCTTTTTCTTTATTCTATGAGTTTAAGTCTTGAGGCGATCACTGTGACTAACTTTGTTCAGGAGCGGTTCTAGGCGCTACATGATAGTTATGGTGAATTGCAGACCAATTGTAGTGCCTTGGAGTTCACAGTGGAGGAGCGGGATAACCAAATAAAAAAACTTCAATCTGATTTGGACACTTCTGATTGTAAGGTGGCTTCATTATCCAAGGAATTATCTTCCACAAAGAGCCACTATAAAGCTGAGATAAACCGAATCAATGTTCGGAACCAAGAGCTAGAAGTTGAGGCCAAATCTTCAGATGAAAGGTTGGTGGACTTGTACATTGCCTTACAGATGACGATTGTGTCTGAGCTCTCCAAGCATTAGCCAGGCATTGATTTTGAGTAGATAAAAGACATAGTGCTAGGTCAGACTAATTTTATTCAGGGGGGGATAAAGGAAAGGATGGTAAGGAGGAGGAGGGGGATGAAACTAGGGTTATCCCGCCCGCCGATTATGATGGGGCAGAGGCAAGTAACCCCTAAAAACTATGCTTTCTTTTATCTATGAAAACTTTTCTTTTTCATGTGTATGTCCTTATATGATAATTTTATTTTTATGAATCATAAAGTTTTTTTCTTAGTTGTTTATTGTCTATGTGTTTGCTATTTGGGTTTGTAAAAAATTAACAGAGTCCGAATAACGTAGTAATTAAAGTACTTAAGTAGGATAACAGGATCAGAGGGCGCGAGTAACCTAGTAATTAAAGTACTTATGCTTTTGATAAGATAACAAGGCTCGAGTAACCTAGTAGTTAAAGTACTTAGGCTTTTTTTAAAGGATTAAAGGCGTGAATAAATGCCTGGAATTCCTATGCCTTTAATTTTTTTTTTTAATGTAACCTTTCTTAGCCTTATCACGTTTTGCTTTGAGTTTTAGTTTTTGGCTAGTGTTTTATTGGTAGCTTGGCTTATTGATAGTGGACGTGTGCTTTTGATTGGCTTGTCAATGCCTTTTAGGCAGATGTGTGCCATTGAGTGGCTTATCAATGCCTTTTAGGCAGACATGTGCCCTTGGGTGGCTTGTTAACCCCTTTTAGGTGGACATGCACCCTTGGGTAGCTTGTCAATGCCTTTTATGTAGACGTGTGCCCTTGGGTGGCTTATTAAAGCCTTTAGGGGGACCTGAGCCCTTTACTAGCTTTATGGTATTTATAATTAATTTGGAGGAAAAAGTATTATCTTTATTGAAAAAATAGTCAAAAATTGCTTATATGAGTTGTTGATTATACTAATCTACTGATATTACTTCTTGAGGTTATTGATGTTCCATGCTCTCGAAAGCTATTTACTTTTCATGTCTGCAAGTTTGTATGCTTCAGGGTAGATGACTTTTGTGATCAAGTATGGACCTTCCCTATTTTGGCTAAGTTTTCCTGTCTCGACTCTACCTTTTTCTAGCCCAGTTCTTTTCATTACTAGGTCACCTACACAGAAAGTGCATCTTTTGACTTTGGCATTCAATATTCAAGCTATTTTTTGTATGCATGCAACCATGTGAATGAAAGCCTTTTCCCTTTGAGTATCTAACTGGTCGAGGGTGAATCTGAGGTCCTCTTTATTGGCTATAACTTCTGAATTTTCTACCCTTATAGTCAGGGCATGAAATTTTGCTAGAATTACTACTTCTGTTCCATAAGTTAGGAAGAAAGGTGTCTCGCTTGTTCCTAATCTCAGTGTGGTTTTGTACACCAAAAGGACATTAGGGAGTTCCTCTGGCCATTTGCCTTTGGCTTTATCCAACTGCTTTTTTAATCCTTATACAATTGTTCTGTTTGTCACTTTAGTCATCTTTGGATTGTGGGTGGTAGACTGATGTGAAATGGAGGTTGATTTGAAGCTCTGCACAAAATTCTTGAAAATTTTTGGATTCAAATTGGGTGCTGTTATCCGTGATTATCACATTAGGAATACCAAATCTTACTAGGATGTTGGTTTTGACAAAGGTAATGGCCCTTTTTGTTATGATCTTTAGTATTGCCTCGACTTTTGCCCACTTTATGAAATGGTCAATTGCTACTATCATATACTTGTGTTGTCCTAGGGCTTTTGGGAAAGGGCCGATGATATCAATTCCCCATTGGAAGAAAGGCCACGGACTACCAATAGCAGCTAATCATTCTGTGGGCTGACGAGGGATGTAAGTAAACTCCTGGCATTTCAAACATTCTTGGACTAACTATTTGGAATCTTCTACCATGATTGGCCAATATAGTCCTTGATAAAAGGCCTTTTTGGTTATTGTTCTGGCACCTTTGTAACTACCATAGATTCCTTCATATATCTCCTTCAGAGTTTGGAGTCCCTCTTCAAAGGTGTTGCATTTGAGCTAGAGTTGTAAATAGGACCTCTGATAGAGCCAATCGTTAATAATTCCATACCTTGATGCCTTTTTTATTATTTTACCTACTTTCATGGGATCTTGGGGGAGGACTCCCTCAGTTAGGTAGTAAAATAGGGGGCTTATCCATGTCCCGATAATGTCGATTGGGAAGGCATCTTCATGGTTGACTGTTGGGCACTGTATTTCCTTGAAAGGGATTGGGAGAGTTAGGTATTGATAGCCTGCTGCTTCAAGTTTGGCTAGGCTATCTGCTTCACTATTCTCCTCCCTAGGGATTTAAATAATCTCGATTTCCCCTCCTTTGGCCCTTATATCAAGTAAAAACTGGAGTGCCTGTACTTCATACTTAGCCAGGTTTTGGTCTTTTACTTAAAAATTGCCTTGGCATTGATTGACTACGAGCTGTGAGTCAGAATGTATGCTCACATATTTTACTCCTACTTTCTTTAGAATCCGCAATGACATTAATGGTGCTTCATACTCGGCCACACTGTTGGTGGCTTTGAAAGTTAGTTTGGTCGCATACTGTAATTTTACTTTATATGGCCTTCAAGCATTATACTAATGCTTTGCCCCTCCAAACTAGCTACCTCATTTACCCATGCGTTCCATTCGTGCTTAGGCTCATGTTCAGGGCAAGGGACTAGTGTGAGTTTCGCCGCAAAATTAGCTAGGGCCTTTGCCTTGAGTGCTACTTTGGGGCTATACCGAACATCATATGCACCTAAATAGATTGCCCATTCCGTGACTCGCCCTATGGCCTCTAGTCGATGTAGGACTTTTCTGAGTGGGTAGTTATTTTGAACTTCTACTATATGAGCTTTGAAGTAAGGTTTGAGTTTTTTGGCAACTGTAAGGACAGTGAAGGCTAACTTTTTTAGAGCTGAATAATTACATTCTTCTACTTTTAGTACCTACTAGTGTAGTAGATGGGGTATTGCTCACCTTGTTCTTCTCTGACCAACACTGAACTAACAATTTCATTAGTTACAGACAAGTATAAATACAAAGTTTCACTTAGTTTGGGTGTGTCTAGTAGGGGCAGTTGAGTGAGAAAATCCTTCAGTTATTGGAATAATGTTTGGCAATCTTCTCCCCACTTGAATTGTTTTTAGCTTTGAGGGCTCTGTAGAAGGGAAGGCACCTTCTGGCCGAACATGACATGAATCACTCGAGTGTTGTTACTCACCCATTTAACCTTTGCACATCTTTTATGGTTTTTGGAGGTTTCATCTACGTGATTGCCCTGATCTTCTCTAGGTTTGCTTCAATCCCCCTTTCAGACACCAGGTACCTAACGAACTTTCTTGCTTTTATGCCAAAAGTATATTTTTCTGGGTTGAGCTTTATGCCAACTTTATCTAGGATATCAAAGGCTTCAGCTATGTTGGTTGCATGATCTTCTAGCTTTTTACTTCTGATTATCATGCAACTACATACACGTCAATTATTTTCTTGATTAAGTCTTTAAACATTCCATTAACTAACCTCTGATATTTTGTACCTGTGTTTTTTAGTCCAACAGGCATGACTTTGGAATAAAATACACCTTCATCTATTATGAAAGATATTTTTTTCGAGTCCTCTGGCTCTATTAATATCTAGTGGTAGCTAGAAATACTGTCTACTAAGGAGTATATTGCATGGCTCATTGTTGCATCTACTAGGTGATCAATTATTAGGAAGGGATAGTGGTTTATTGGGCAGGCTTTTTTTAAATTAGTGAAATCCACACATATCCTCTATTTTCCATTTGCATTTTTTACCAACACAACATTTATAACCCAGGTTGGGTACGACACCGATTTGATAAGCCTTGTTTTTTTTAACCTAGCCACTTCATCAGCAATCACTTTTTGTTTGTCAGGCACAAAGCGTTTTTTTCTTTTGTTGCACTGGTTTGACCGTTGAATCAACATTAAGCTTGTGTGTCATGACCCTCGGGTCGATTCCCTTTACATCGTCTGGTTTCAAGGAAAAAGTTGATATCCTAGATTTAAGTGTTTGGATTATTGCATCTCTGCTTGGACCATTAAGTGCTAACTCGAGTTTACCTTCTTTCCTTCCTCTAACTTGACTTCACATACATCATCGACTAACTCGGCATTTATCGTGTCCTATGGTTTTTCTAGCAAGTCAATTGGAAATGAGAGTTGGGATATGGTCTTAGTGGACTATCTGTAGCATTCCTGGGTAGATTTTTAGCTTCCTTGAGCAACCAATATTCCTCCTATTGCAAGGAGTTTCAGGTACAATATCTCCATGTTAATGACTATGCTGTGGTTATTCAGAACTGGCCTTCCCAAGATTGCATTGTAGGAGAAAGGAATATCAACTATGGCAAACTCAGCGCACATCTCCCTTTTTAATTATTCATCATTGATGGCCATAGTTATGTTTGTGGTACCTAATACAGGTACAAATTTATTGCCTAGACCCATTAAAGGGTAAGGGACTTTTGATAAGTCTTTTCTCTATAAGCTAAGTTTTTCATATAAATATAGTGTGATGAGCTTCACAGAGCTTTCGGTGTCTACTAGAATGCATTTCAGCATGTATTTGTTCATCCAAAGGGAGATGACTAGAGGGTCACAGTGTGGGCAAGCTACTTTTATCATCCTCCTTGCTGAAGGTTATAGGCGACTGGCATAGTTCTTCCACAGTAAGCACTGTGTTAGGGCAAGTTGTCAACTTTCTCTTTTTGTCTTGTCTAGTAGTATCGGGACCTCCTGCTATTACATTAATGGTGTCGATGGGCTCTTCATCATCACCTTGTCTCAGTCTATGCTTGGATCTTTCTCTTTTTTCTCTATCTCGGTCAATCTGAGTGTGGCGAGTGAAACGCCTTAATACTCCATCCCTAACTAGACTTTCAGTGTCATCTTTTAATTGTCTAATTCATCAGTGTTGTGGCCAAAATCATTATGAAATCTGTAAAATGTATTATACTCTCACTTGTCTACTGTTATGGGATTCAGCTTCCTTAGGTCTTTGATTGGTTCTCTATTCTTCTAAATCCACATTAGCACTTTGGACTGAGGTTCATTCAGGGGAGTGTAGTTTCTATATCTATCTCGCCCTCTTTCCTTATCACCAAAAAAGTTACTTTGTCATTTTGGGACATTGTCTGGATTGCTCTTTTTCTGCTCAGTTTTGATTTCTTTGTCTGGCTTCAAGAGTTGCCTTTCATTATCTAGGCAAATGTACTTCTGAGCTTGCTCCATCAGCTGGTAATAATTTTGGGCCAGATTTTTAATGAGGGAATCTACAAATTTAACATTGGTAGGCCCTTTTTTTATGGTTTCACAGCCAGTTTCATGGTTCAGTTGCTCGACCTGGATGGCTTCTGCATTGAAATGGTCAATGTAACTTCTTAGTGACTTGCCTGAATTTAACTTGACCTTCTATAAGTCAGATGACAGCTTCTTTGGTGGGATGCAGGTGATGAATCTTTGTTTGAAATTTGAGGCTAGGTGTTGGAAGCTCGGGATTGAGCTAGGAAGAAGCTGTTGATACCACTTCTAAGTAAGCCCTATTAAGGTTGACGGGAATACTTTGCATAAGATAAAGTCATTATCATTAACATTTTATAGTTGCATTATGGTTTTGAAATTTTCCAGATAACTCCTGGGGTCAGATCTGCCATCATATTTGTCAAGGTTGGGCAATTTGAACTTTGGAAAAAAGGTTCAGCCAGGATTTCATATGTCAAAAGAGAATAGTCTCCTACACCAAATTCCTCTTCAATGTCGAAGTTGTTTTGGAACTTTGGTAGGGTCTTAATTTTTCCCCAATTAATACTTCCTCTCATGGAGTTGGCCTTATAATCGCCTACTTTCTCTTTGCCCTTAGATTGTTACAGTTTTTGTGGATCTAGAATGGCACTATTCTTAGGGGCTCTAAAGCTTTCCAATTAAGCATTATGGTTTTTTAGTCTAGCATTTTATGCTTCTAGTTCTTTGATGCATTGTATCAACTGCTCCAGAGTCAAGAGAGGTTGAAGAGGAGGGGGGGGGGGGGGTGGTTCCATGGGTAAAGGATCTGGAATGGTAATAAGGAGAAATAATAATCACAAGAATTTATTTTTATGAGAAAGGATTATTAGAATGATTGTTTGCCATAGACGGTGCCAATGATGCTTTTCTCCTTTATGACGTGTTATGGATACTGGATACAATGATGGGATCTGCAAAGAAGAAACGCACCGAGTGGGTTAAATGATCACCGCTTCGATGCTTAAGTCAGTGATAAGAATTAGACTATAAGGTGAATGGAATAACTTAATTAGCATGCATACTTGAGGGCCCCTGTATAGGCCTTTGATGTAGTATTCTATTAGAATTAGGAGTTTTGTGATTAAGTAGTGTTAGGAATCTACTTGTTCGAGTCCTTATGCGAATGGGACTCTGATTAAGTTGGATATCTCAGGATCCTTATCTTTGAGTATAATTAGGCGAGTAACCCTCTTGTCAGGGTATCTGAGTGTCATGTGACTCAAATTGCTCCTTACCTATATACTGGATTATCCGTTACTTGGTTTATAGTATTATTTTAGTGGTTGTAACATCATAAATAAAAAAAATTCAATCTGAAAAATATTTAACTACTTGAATAAGTCATTTCTGGTCTTCAATACTAATGACTCAAACCACATTGATGGTTTGGATTAAGGCCTTGTCTCGATCAATATAACGTCTTGCCATATTTGAGTGATCCAGATGTTATGATTCAAACACTTTATAACTCACCTAACAAGATAGAAGAGTTTTAGTCAAAATAGGACATCATCCTTATTCATATAGGATTTTGTGTCTTACTTTTTATAGAGTTATATAACTTAAGAGTCCATCTCAAATACACTCTAATGATATTGTAAGTCTATTTGGTGTCCATATAAAAAGCTTAAACTTTCACAGTTAAATATGTTATTCTCTCTAATTAATTCTATAATCTAAGATATCCTTTCAATGACTTAAGCATCAAAGAAATTCTTCAAACCAATTAGCTTGTGCTTTTATATTGTGTCGCAAGTCCATATCTGCATAGAAAATCTACAAACAGCATCACAAATCAATTTTTATCATCCAATAATATGACATTTAGTTTGAGAAATTGAACTTAAATTGCCAAAATTAAAAATATTGAATTAGTGTTTGTTGGCCATTGAGGTTGAAGGGCCAAAAATGTTTTTCAAGGAAAAAGTATCTTTTTAAATGATATTAAAAAGAGCAATTTATAAAATGTTATTTTAATATTTTTATAACTAAAACTTATCAAATTTAATTTTAAATTATTTTTTAATATTATCTAACAAGTAAATCTAAAAAAAATGCTTTTATCAATAGCAGCTCCAATAATAATGCCAAACACGTCCTTAAAATGTAATCATGTATATTTTTTTTAATAAGTCTTATTTTTATTAGTTAAATTTTAAAATGTTTTTGCTTAAAAAACAAAGGAGAATGATTTAGTAATTCTATAATTTAATGATTATCTCATATTAGTGGAGGTTAGACTTCAAATCTTACTAATTTTTGAAATTAAAAAAAATTGAAGAAAAAAAATAGACACATAGATTGAAAGGATCATTAAAAAGAACGGTTAATAGCTTCACATAACATGATTTAATGATTAAAAATATATTACTCACCTAACAAAATTAAAATTTTACTAACATTAAATTTTTCTAATATGCTTAACTTCTAATCTTTATCTTGTTATGTGCTGGATATTTAAGTTAAAAACATTGGGATTTTAAAAAACTCTCTCCATTACTTTTATTATTTATAAAAATATCCCAAAAAAAAATATTTATACTGACAAATTAATGATTCGTCTCCAATTATATATATTAGCAATAAAATTTTTTCACTATTTCATATCTATTCGTCACTAATACATTTATCAACAAAGTTTATCGATGCAGCATCAACTTAGAGCGACAAAAAGTTCATTGTTAATACATTTATCTACAAGATTTATTCACATAACATTATCTTTTAGCAACACAAAATTTGTCACTAATACTTAAACATAGAGGTTTTCTTACAAATAGTCGTTAACAACATTTAGTAACAGAATATCCGTCACTAAATCCCTAAAAATTTCAATTAATAATATTATAATAGTTAATATAAATTAAATTTTTAATATTATTTTAATAATAACTCTACTTGTACTAAAATCCTTATAATTCTTAATATAGTAATTCTGTAATTTTAATTTCATAAGTATTATTAATTTATTAAAAATTATTTAATTTATTATAATAAAATTAATGAAAAAAATTTTAAACATAGAATCTTATTTCCATTGATTTATGTTTTAATTTTTCTAAATATTAACAAACTTTATATATATATATATATATATATATATATATATATATATATATATATATATATATATATATATATATATATGAAGTGGGAAGAAGGAAATAATAGGATGAAAAAAAATGTTCTTAACATCCTTATAAATTTACTAATAAAGAAATAGCTATTTATTAACAAAATTACTAAATTATTATTAAAAATTAAATATTTAATTTAATAAAAAAATTTACATTTATATAAATACATAATAAATTATAATCTTATTCGGTTATAAAAAAAATATTAATAAAGGATAAACTTAACTAAATATTTTAAATTAAGAATTAGAATTTTTAATCTAATTAAAGGAGAACAATCACTTTATTAGTTATATATTTATGACTTAAAAAAATAATTATTATTGATAAAAATATAGTTTTAATTAAATTTAAAATTTATTTTTACATGTAAATAATTTTTCATCTATTTTATTTTCTTTAAAAATAAAATAGTTTAATGCTTAGATTTTTTATTAACTAGTCCTATTTTCAAATAAATTCTTTTGCAGCAATAAATATTTTAATTTATAATTTTATTAAAATTAAAAAAAATACATTCATAAAAATCATTTAGACTTTCTTTGTATAATTAATCATTTAAAATAAAAATTAAATTTTATTTTGTTTTAAAGTATAATAAAAAATCATACTATCAAATTTAAATGCTCATTCATTTCAAATTTTTATCTATTTAAATAAATTTTATATTGTTATTTAATTATATAAATATATAAATATTTCAAGTTTTAATAAAGAAAAAAATTCATACACAATATATAATTATAACAATATATTGTTAAATTATATAATTTAGATTTTTTATCAATATATATATATATATATATAAGTGAGAAGGAGGGGAACATTAAGATTTCTAAAAACACCCTTAATTCTTTAAAATAATTATAATTTTAAAAATTTTAATAGTGTATAATTATTAATGAAAGTTTTTAACTATTAACATATTGAATTATAAGTTTTTCACTATTAATATATTAAATTTATAATTTTTATAAGTATATTTAATTAATAATTTTTAATTAAATTTGCCTATAAAAAGATTCAAGATATATAGTTGAGTTAAATTAGAAAACTAGTTAGCTTCTTGAAATCCAATTTAATTTTCTATTTATTATAAATATGCTATTTTATTGAAAGGTTAGTTTAACTTATATTAGAGATTAAATTAGTGGCATGAAAAGAGGTTCATGGACAGTGGAGGATCAATAGCTCTTATCCTGCTTTCTAACATAATGACAATGGAAGATAGAGTTATTGCTCCAAAAAATTGGTGATAAGCATTTCATTCTTTGATTTCATATGTATAAATTATCAAAATATACTATTACAGCGTAATAATTCTATCAAATTTTTCTTATAAAATTATAATTTTGTAGGGCTTAAAATAATCATAAAAGATAATATATTTATATTAATTTTTGAAAATAAGTTCATTAGTTTTTATTTAATTTTATTTTCATATAATCTTATGAAGTTTCTGTCAAATAAGTTTTTTTTTTAACTCATATACAAAATTTCATATATTTTGGAGATATATTTTTCATTTTATATAATAATATTAAAAAAATAAAAATAAGAGTTTTTAAAAATTTTTTGTAATTGTTTGATAATGAAGAAATAGACAATTAACTTGATAAAACACTATATAATTATAGTTTTAGATATTAATATTATTTAATTTTAAAATATTATAAAATAATATCTATGAACTTTCTCATAATATTTATTTAGAGTTAATAGTGTATTAAATGTTTAAATAAAAATAAAAATAAAAATTACAAATATTTTAATAAAATAATAATAAAATTTATTCTAGTAAAAAAGTTATAAATTTTTTATTATTTATTTTCTTAAATAAAAAAAATCTAAACACGACATAATAAAAATTTTTTATTAAAAAATAATATTATATTACATATAAAAATTAATAAAAATTTACATATAAAAAAAAATAAATTACGACTACATATAAAAGTATAAATAATGTCCGATGCAAATTAAAAAAATATAAATATAAATATATATATATATATATATATATATATATATATATATATATATATATAATATTTTTATTTAATATACTTATATTTATTAGTTAATTTTATTAATTCTTTAATATCTATGCAATTAATAGAGTTCCCCTAAAATGATAATTCAGACTAGCCGCGAGCTGCGACGGCTCACTATATGCAATAGGACCACCAATAGTAGAGTTATAAAGACGCAGGAGAGGTCCATGGTCCCTTGGCCCCAAAAGTTATTAATATATTTATCTAAGTATTTATATAAATATTAGAATTATTTTAACTTAATGGCCCCATTATTCATAATTTCCTAATAATTTATAATTCATAATTTTAATATTAATTTTCTATTATATCTTTTATAAGTGTTCCATTATAATTATTTATTAAAATAAAATATTATTATAATTAATTTATTTTTTAGAAGATATAATTCTTAAATTTTAATTAATCTATATATGATGAGTATGTATTTATTTAATTTTAATTAATATTTAATTTTTTTCCTTAATCATATAATTAATTTATGGTTTAATTAATAAAAAAACATATTTAATTCTAATATTAATTATTATCCATTATCATAGTTGTAATTATGTAGAAAATTAATAACTATTTTATTTATGGAATTGTATGTGAATATTACAACAATATTAGTGGAATATAATTATACTCATACTTAATACTCACATTGTATCCGTAATTTATATATTAGTGGAATATTAAATTATAACTTGCATCAAAATTATATATTTATATATTATATTCATTAATAAATTATTATATTATGGTTTTTTTCCCCACAAAATAATTTTAATCATCAACAAAATATAACTTAAATTTTATTTAATTTTTTCCCCAACTTTTTAATCTTGTAAAGAAAATTTTCCAAAAACATAAAAAAAAACTTTTCTGAAAAATATTTTGAAGAAAAAAAATTTCTTAAAAGACTTATAAAGAAACAATATTTTAAAAAATCTCCCAAAAATATTTTTTCCGATATTTAAAAAAGAAAACAAGATGAATTAAAAAAAAATATTTAAATAGTAATTTTAAAACATCATAGAAAGATACTGACCCAAATGAATTTTATTATATGTTAAAAAAGAAACTATCATTAATTTATATATAAAAAAATTAAATAAATTATTTTTAATTAATAACACTAAAAATTAATAAAAAAATATAATAGTAAAACAAGTAAAAAATTATTTAAATTAAATTAATTAAGAGAAAATTTGAATGAAAATTAATTTAATAATAATAATTATTATTATTATTTAAAAAGTAAAATTAATTAAAATATAAAATTTAGATTATAATTAACATATTAAATTAAAAAAATAAAAATTATATATTACCAACACTATAAATTAAGTTAATTCAATCACTACACATCATTTATATTTTTCTATAATTATATAAATATGAAAAAATAAAAAAATAAATTATATATCTATTAATGATTATATTAATTTAATTAACTCTACCTGAAAATTTCTCACACAAATATTACTTAAAGTAGGAAAGAAAATGAGATTTGAGTCCATAATACAGGATTAGGCTTCAAGTCTTACAAATTGAAAGAATAAAAAAAGCAATCATTAAAAAAAAAAAGAAAAAGAAAAAATCAAAACAAGTACCTGTAACTTGTAAGGTTCATCAAACAGAGCTGCTAAGGAAAGCTAACTAACTTGTAAGGTTCATCAAACAGAGCTGCTAAGGAAAGCTAACAGTAGCAGCAGTCTTCATTAATGTCCACTACCAATAAAAATTCCAAATAATGAACAAAAATAAGCATAAAAAAGGATTTTTTTTTTTTAATTTTTCATTTTTATTTCAACTGTTCAAAAAGGCAATGAACAACAATACCCAAAAGCTTAACCACATGTAAAACAGAAGAAAATAAACATATCTTAATAGCATTAGCAATCACAAAATAGTGAGATTTAAGCAACAGTAGTCTTTAGAATTCCCTCAAGATCAAGAAGAAGCTAGTACCAAAATTGAGCAAATAATATGCATCACACAATTAGTAGTGTCATGAGCTGCAGCAACCAGGGCAGCGAATCAACCCATTTTCATTGCAATCCAGGCACCTCCTCAGCTGCTCTTCCTCCTCATCAAACACCTTCCTACTGCCATTGCAATTTGGACATGGAACAAATCTTGCATCCCCACAACTGTCACAGACCAACCTAGGATCTCTAACGGGAAACCCTTCTAAAAGCTTTGCTAATTCACCTGTTTCATTCAGCTGCCTGATCTCTTCCACTCCACCAATATGCTTCCCCCGGATAAACACTTGCGGCAAGCTAACTACTTTCAGTTTAAGCAGACTCTGCAACTCCTTTCTGTATGAAGCATCCATTGAAATGTCCTTTTCATCCACTGGAACTCGAAAACCCCTGAAAATCATCCTAACTGAGCAGCAGTCTTCATAAGTTTTTCTAATTCCTCTCAAACTTGTAAAATACAAAACAATTTTATCCTCTGTATTATGCAAAAGGAACCCATTGTTATGGGTTGGTGAAGGATTCATGGGACTGGAACCCACCGATCTTGCACCTGTGGATTCTCTAGTGAAGCCCAACTGCCGAGATGATAATGCACGCCTGTAACTTGAGACCACATTGGGATCCATTTTTGATAGAAATGATTCCTCTGACAAATGCTTCCACAGTGGCTTTGACGGTGAAAATGAGTTCTGAAGTGCAATTTCTTCAGATTTCATAGAATTAAAAGAATCATGCAGCTTTTTAACAGAATCATCAAAACCCAGATGCTGAAACGAACTGGATTTCGAGGAAAACAGTATAGCATGGTCAGAAAATGATGATTTTGGCTTCAAAGAATCACCCATTTCGAAATCCAAGTCATCATCGAGACCATCCATGAGCTCCCAAGTGTTGATGACAGAGTCAGGTGAAAAAGACTCACCAGGGTCTGCAGAGGCTTGTGTTTTATGAGTGTTTTTGGCGAATTTGGGCGGTGAATGGGGCTGATAAGGTGGATTTTGCCCGTTCAATTTGGATTTTACAGGTTCAACAAGGAGAAGAGAGCCATAAGTGGTGGAGGTGAGAGACACAAGATGGTGGGAATCACCTTTTCTTGAAGGCGGGTGATGGACAAGTGGGGTCTGAAGAGAGAGAGCTCTAGGGACGGGTGAGGAAGAAGAAGTAAACACAGAGCTCTCTAGAGAAAAATTTTCTTCAAGGCGATCACTCTTGGGGTCGAGGGTATCGGGTTTTGAAGCAGAACAGCCCATGAATGAAGAGAAAATGAAGATGTCCTTTCCTTGTCTCTCTCTCTCTCTCTCTCTAGACTCTTCTTTGGCTTTGCTTTCCCTTTCTCTTGTTTCTTCCTTAACTTTCTGGTTTGGTCTTTTGGGGTTTGTGGGTTGTTGGTGAAGAGGCTTTTTGAAGGGATTTTGGTACTGTTCTACTTTATGGTTTCTGAGTTTTTTCAGTTTTCTTTTTTCTTCTACCTTTGGAATTCAATTTTGTGGACTGAGGGAGATAACCTTGTGAGAGAAGATTGGATTTTTTTTTTTTCAAATTTTGTTGCTTTTTAGAGAGAAAAAGATAAAAAGTGACAGAAGTGGGACTGTGAGAGCATGTTACAATGGAAGAAGAGAGAGAGAGAGATTGTTGGCAAGAGAGAGCTATCACAGGGGAGATGATGGGAAATTAATACTATTTAAACTAGTTTGGGGAATGGGAAATTAATGCTATTTAAACTAGTTTGGGGAATGGGAAATTAAATTATTGGTTTTTAAAGAGAGAAAATTTGAGTTGTTATCTAAAATTAGGATTTGTCAGTTTAGGTGACAAAATTTAGGGATAATTTTTAATTATATTATAGAGTTTGTTAGTTATGGGCAATCTTTGCTACATTTGGATGGGTCCAAAGTTTGCTGATTCTGGTAAAAGTTTTGGTTAATTTTAAAATTTCCACTTTTTTTTTTTTTAATCAGGAGATTAATCTATTAAAAAAAATATTTTTTTATATATATTTTATGATGAGATTTGTGACCATCATTCTTAATAACGTTATTTTTATAAATTAAATCTGAATTTTCTTATTAAAAATATAATAAACTTGTAACTGCACTCAATGATTATTAATACACTGACATTATTTTTAAGATTATACGAATTTCAGCTTCGAACAAAGTTTAATTAATTTAAAAAATAAAGTTTTTGCATTCGGATTCCTTAAAAAGTTATCTACTGTTCGAGCTGATTTATATAATCCTTAATTTTATAAAAAAAAATTCAAGGTAAATAATTTTTATATGATTCCATATTTTTTTATAATTTATGCTTTTATATATTAATTATTCAATGATATATTTAAATTAATTAAATATTTATTATCAAATCATTTTAAAATTAAATATTTATAATATAGTGATATATTTATTTTATATATGATTGATTTAATATATATATATAAATTTATTTTTATTGATACATTTTAAATTATTGATTTATTTCTCTATAAGGATTTATTTTATTAATCTTCATTTTCATGAAGTTGTTTCTCCTGGTTAAGAATCAATTCTGTCTCTATTTTATGAAGTGTTTAAATATATATATATATATATATATTTAAAATATTTGTAAAGTAATATAGTATCATGTGCATATCTTTTTTAAGTAGCAGCAGGCTAAATTTTGAAAGTTATCATGTTAAACTTAGGGTTGAGCATTTGGTTCAAATCAAATTGAATTATCATATTTTAAAAATCGAATCAAATTAAAATAAATGAAAAATTGAATCGAATTATTCTATTTTGGTTTAATTCGGTTTGAACTGATTAGTTTTGAAATTTTGATAATTTTTAATTTAGACTTGATCTTTAAGTTATTTGATTTAATTTTAACTTTAATTTGAACCTAATAATTATTAATTAATGAAATTAAATAATTATATATAATTCAAAAATCCTTTATAAAAATAAATTAATTTAAAAATCAATAAAGTAATTTGATTTGATTTGATTCAACTAATTTTTTTTCTCTCTAAAATCAAATCAAATCGAATCGAAATAATTAAAATTTTTAAAATATAAAACTGAATTGAACTAAATTGTCTTAAAAATTAAGTCGAATTAAAGTGATTCAGTTTAATTTATTCAGTTTAAACCGAATAATGTTCACTCTTAATAAAAAGACCATTAAATTAATAATAACATATTTCTTATCAATCGACTATAAGTTGAATATTTTTTCAATATTATTAGACCCTTTAAATTAATATAATTATTATTTCTTGTATAAGTAGATTATATTGAATGTGTTTGCGAATAAAATGATAATTTTTATTTTATATTTATATTTTATTTTTAATTAATAAAATATATTTTTTAAAAAATAGAATAATGAGAATATATGAAAATATGGCAAAAGACAGAACAGGAGGTTTTTATCTTATTCCTATTGGGTCTCTTTCAAAGTCAGTTTCGAAAAGCATGCAAATCGTGTTTTCTACATCATCATCATCATCATTTCTGGTTTCTTATTTCCAATTTTATTTTCCATATTCCCTTCATCAAGGATGCTTAATTTTTATCTAAATTATGTATATTCAATTATTAATAATATTTTTTATGGTTATCCAGAGCTGAGTTAGTCTGCATGTGTTCATAGTAAAAAACATTATTAATAATGTTTTTTATTAAAAATTTATTTCTAACTTAATATATACTTATTGTATAACTATTTTTGTGAATATCAAATAATTAATATTGTCAATAAATTAAAATTTAAGTTACTCACAAATTCTTTTAAAAAAAAGGAAAATTGTATGAAATTATTCATTGAAAAACATAACTTAAATTCTATAATTATATTTGATTTATTTTTATTTTTTAAATAAACTTATATTAAAAATAAGGAAAAAAAAAACTTAATTTAAACGGCTCAAACTAACTCGAATCAATAAATCTACTCAATACACACAAATCTAGAAAAAAAAAATTAAGTGAAAGAAACCTAAATAAAAAACATCATTCTAATTAATAGAAAATAAAAGGAGGGAATCTCATTCAAATCTTGATTTATGTTGTTAACAAACAAGTCAAACAAATATTTTAATTAATTAAACTCAATCAACTACAATCAAATATAATATATAGTCAATTCTAATAATGAATTTGTTAAAACTGAAATTTTAAAGACTCAAGAAGATTCTAAATTTAAATCTTCTCATAATATTATATTTGTATCATTACTTTAAAAAAAATTGCAATCATATATATAACATGCATGTATAAAATATTTTTAACCATTAAATAAATTAAAGCTTTATTTTTTTTAATCTAGTGAGCTATATTATAATAAATTATGATATTTAGAAAAAAAAAAAATATTATTTAATTAAAACTCATTGCTAAAATTCATATTTTTATTGCAAGTAAGGGTGGGTGGGTCTTTATCTAAAGTATTATGATCTCATTCAATCTATTTCTTTAATTTTTCTTTCTTTGATTGCATTTTAGAAGGTGCTAACCAAATGGGCTAGCCATGATTGTTTTTTTATATATGGTTTTCCAAATTAGAAGCAAAGCAACAATTTTCACATTCTAATTAATATGGATGTAGTTGGATTCAATATGTTGTTTCACTTGTTAGTGGACCTCTAGTTCATTGATTATGACAAACTATAAGTGATCACAATTAATTATTTATATTGATGATGATTGTAATACCTCAAAGTCTTAAATATTATTTCAATATCATTAAATTAAATTAAAGTTTGTTAGTAATTATTATATATTATTTATTATATATGAAGAAATCTTCCTTTTCATTTTGATAGGAGACTGGAAGGGTAACAACATAAACTTGACATTTGTTAGATAAATGATATGCTTTTAGCAACTAGACCAAACTAAGTTAAATATAAATTTTTCTCTTTTTAATAAACTTTTTAGTAATAAATACTTAAAAAGAACATTTACATTACTAAACTAAGTTGAAAGGGTGGAGGTGAAAAAGTGAATTGAGGCAAGAGTTTTGTAACGATGAAATGAGCTGCTTAGACTATAACTAACTATTGTTAAAAGGTTAGAACTAACCAATTAGATAGTTACCCCTTCTCCCTCAATTAAGTGGGGAACCATTTTGATAGACACTTTAAATCCTCTTCTGAAATTATGAATTGATGCAACAGTAACACTGGAAACCTTAACACTTGAATTAAATTGAGTCAAATTTGCTTTGATACCATATTACTGAATTGAATTGAACGGGAGTAGATAAGTGAGCGGGTTGATGCCAAAATTCGTGATGAGTAAGATGGGTTTATTCGGGCTGTGATCAGTTATTACTAAAAGATAAATAGCTCTTCACCCTCGTAAGCCTGTTGAATTACTTATAATATGTAGATGTGAGAATATAAGTATTCACATATGTAAAATTATTATTTATAATTTTATACTTTAATTAATTCTTTTATAATTTTAATGAATTGATATGTGTCCTATGTACATATTAAGAAAGTTAAAAATGAAAATAATAGACTTTTATTTTTAAATTATCAGTAATTATTTCTATAATTATTGTGAAATTCAATAGTACACTTTTATAAAAATAGATTTTTAAAAGAAATTAAAATTTAAGAGGGTCATATTAAAAGAAATTAAAAAAATATAAAAGATTAAAATTTAATATAATGTTTAGATTTTATTATTTATTAATTTAACCTTGAATTAAATTAAATGTTTTTTCATTCTACACTTTAATTATTTCCTCTTGTTTTTTATTAAATTAACAAGTCAGTCAGTGGTACCCTTATGTTTTAGTACATAACAATTTAGTTACTGATAGGCCACGTAGGTCCCAACGTGTGCCTAAGAAGAATCCTCGCCATCTTGACTAAAGAATTAACGTGGGAAACTATATGCGACATGGAGCATACAGCCATGCAATGCCATTAACGTGGGAAACTATATGCAGCGTGGAGCATATAGCCATGCAACGCCATGCAGCAATTTTGCAAGATGACTAGGACACGTTCTCAAGCTTACCAGCTTAGGAATAGAATTTGAGTAGTGGTTTAACTATTCTTTTGAAGTTTGTTTTTAAGTCGATGATGTGATCCTATTTCTTAGAGTATATGCACTGACAAATAGGGGGGGTAGTTGTCAATTTCTTTCATGCATTTAAATCCTTTTTAGTCATGAATAAAAAGATAAGCTTATCCCCAAATTTCAATATGTGGTTTATTCTCACCCGAAGTAGAATACAACTCAGAAGGTTAACGATCTAAAGATAGCTACCGTTCGAGTTAGGTGGTTAATAGGCTACAAGAGGTGAGTAACTCTAACCTTAATAAAAGGTAAATTTCTTAAATTTAATTTATGATTATCCTCATGCATCATGTCATATTTATTTATGATGTATTGATATGCTTATATCATATAGGTATTTTAAGGCACTGTTACATTGTATTTCATAACATTTAGGCAGTTAATTACATGCATTTCACTTAGTGTCATTAGTTTTTATTAATTGTGTCAATCTCTACTTAATTTTGTGTTTTCTATATCTTTTTAGGTGTTTTAAGAAGGAACCAAAGCATGGAAGTCATTTGGATAAGTTTGGAAAGCAAGAAAAGCAAGAGGGTCTGCTGTACAACTTTACATGAGTTATATAAGGATAGATCCTGACTTGTGTAACCTCTTAGACAAGAAGAATTAAAGGAGACATGGAGAAGTCACAGTACACAGGTCGTGTAAAAGACCCCGTGTAACTCACCTGCCCCGTGTAATCTTCTGTTACCCGAAGTCTGGAGAGCCAAAGAAGGACAGTAGTACACGGACTGTGCTAATGACCCTGTGTAAACCTCAATAACTCTCTGTAACTTGCTTCCTCTACATGAACAAAGCTCGAATTTGGTCCAGAGACTTACACGGCCCAAGGCTGTGTAATACCACACGAGTTGTGTATTTTGTAGTAGGCAAATTTCTGATACAACTCTAATTCCATTTCAAGCATTTCGAACAGACTTCTAAGGCTTTTGGGACTCTGAAACATAGCTCTGAAGCACCTAATATAAATACCAGAAGACCAAGACATGTAGAGGAGCCTTTAGTTCAAGTTAGAGTTAGTTTTAGTTTACAAATCCTAGTTTTCCAAGCAAGTTGAAGAGAACCTGCATCAGCATCAAGAAGAAGGACTCTCCGCTGAAGTTTTAAAAGTTTAAGGCTGCAGAAAGCTTTGTTCTGGGTTCTTTTGTTATATTTCTTCAATTGGTCTTATGTTATTTTATTTTAATTTCAATATGATTGTTAAAATCATCACGAGTGAGTAGTTTATTTAATTCTAGAATTAGAAGAGTAGCACTATTAATTTCTATTATGGATATGCACTGAGTTTATTTAATGGATTTGAGTCTTGTTCTTTGATTCAATATTTTGCAGTCTTAATGCATGCTATGTGTTTGTACCCACCTAGCCATGATATAAGATACTAGTTAAAGAACTGAAAGGTGAAAATTAGTATTGAAAATCAGGATTTTGAACCTAGGAAATCTGACCTAGAGATAAGCTGACATCCTTTGTGAAATTTCATAATTAATCAAAGAACTTAAAGGATTTTAGTTAAGATTGATCGCCATGAAAGTAGGATTCAGATTAATTAAAATACACTTTAGGTGCCTTGAGAGATGACCTAGGATATCTTATGATTAATTTTCATTAAAGTAATAATTTTTAATCTATCAAATAGGTGAAGTTGATCCCATAATAGGGTTAAAGTGTGAAATCTTAATTCTGAAATTGTTTTAGCCAATTGATTTCTAAATTTATAGCTTTGCTTTCTTCTAATTCTCAGCATTAGTAGTTTAAAATTAATCCCTCAACGTATTCGATAGTTTAAACAGTCAAAATTATTATCTACCTTGGTACTTACGCCTATAAATTCTTTGTGAGAATGATACTCCACTCATTACTGTATTACTTATTCGCGATCCGTGCACTTGTGGGGTTATAAACTAGCAAACATGTATGTATCTAGAATACGAAGATATTGCATAATTGCATAATTATTATTGGTGCATTGATAGAAGTTGGATGACCCACTGACTCCCCCTATGTTTATGACTATGTTATGTTATGTATGTTATGGATCCATAAATAAATCCCATGGGGAGATCTTTATGATGCCCTGCTAGGGGAGATCTATAAGTTGTGCTAGGTGCATGACACATGTCATGTTTTAAGCAAAACTACTGAGGAGCCTATGCATGAAGCAGGCACATTAGATTTGGGGATTTATTGGTGACAAATCCATCCTACGTGAAATGTTTGTGATGTGAAAACCATTTGAATGATACATTGCATACGTATGAAATGAATGATATAATTAATGTTAGTTAGTTTACTCATTGAGGTTGTGTAAACTTACCCCTTTCCCCTAATCCCTAAATGCAGGGTTACAGGACTAAAAATGTTCTTTGAAGAGAGAGCATCAAGGGTAACTTTATCCTTTTCCTTTATATATGATGTATAAGTAGATGGACATATAAAATGCGAATTGATAGTACTGTGTTGGTGATTAAAGAAAATTAGAGTCATGTAATATTTTTAAGTATGATGATGCATGTGTTATGTTTACCCTTTTTAGGAGCATGCATATTGAACCATTATGCTTTAGATCTTATGTTTGTTAAGGTTCAAATTATGAACCATTTTTATGTTATGAATGTATGGAAACACTAAAGTGTAATGGTTTGGAGTATGCTTAGATGGTGAGATACAAGAATGTGTATATGTTTTACAGGTTTTAGGCTTGCTACGAGTTTTGGCAACCTTAAGTTGATCTAATTCCTAACATCAGTAATGGCCCCTAGTTAGGGTCGTTACAGGGTTATTGAGAGAAAGCAAGAATTTATAATCCACATGGAAATATATTAGATTCTCGAATGATAAGTGGATACTTTATTGATCATACAGAGAAATCTAAACGATATAGATTTTAAGTTCTAAACCATAGTATGAGAATTGTGAAAACTGATAATGCTAGATTCCTTGAAGAATGATAAAGCTATTGGGAGTATTAAGAGATAGGATATGGATATACAGGAAATTAAAGTTGATTTTCCTATGCCTATTAATGTTCCTATATCCACTCCTACTCCATATGTTGTTCCAGTAGTTGTTAAAAGTCCTAACAATGCTACACAACATAATGATGAAACACACCCTAGAGAAGTTAACTTATAACAAGCTAATGAAGGTGAACCATAAGAAATGCCATTAAGAAGATTAAAAGTCCTAACAATGCTACACAACATAATGATGAAACACACCCTAGAGAAGTTAACTTATAACAAGCTAATGAAGGTGAACCATAAGAAATGCCATTAAGAAGATTTTAAAGAGAAAAGAGATCAGTAATTAATGATGATTATGTGGTTTACTTATAAGAGTTAGATTTTGACATTAAAATCAATAAAGATCTAGTTTCATTTTCATAAGTCATATAAAGACAGAGTCTGTTGGTTAAAAGCCATGAAATATGAGTTAAAATCCATGGAACAAAAGAAAGTATGAGATCTCATCGAATTGCCTAAAGTATCTAAATGAGTTAGGTGTGAATGGATCTTTAAGACCAAGTGTAACTCGAATGGCAAAATCGAATGATGTAAAGTAAGACTTGCTATTAAGGGTTATACTCAGAACTATGGTGTTGACTATAAGGAGACTTTCTCACCAGTTTTAGGAAAGTAGACTCATTAAGAATTATTATGGCATTGGTGGCTCATTAAGATTTAGAGTTACACCAATTGGATGTAAAACAACCTTTCAAAATGGAGAGCTTGAAGAAGAAGTTTATGTGGACCAACCTAAATGTTTCTCAGTTGAAGGAAAAACGGCATATGGTGTGTAAACTTAAGAAATCAATAAATAGACTTAAGTAATCTTTTCATCAGTGGTATATTAATTTCAATGATACCATCATTTATTTTGACTTAAAGAAAAAGTCATTGATTGATATATATATATCTTTAGATCAGTGGGAGAATATTTATTTTCTTAATTCTATATGTTGATGATATTTTACTTGCTATAAATGATTTGGGCATATTATGTGAGAGTAAAGATTTTCTCTCAAAAAATTTTGAAATTAAAGAAATAGGAAAGGCATCCTTTGTGATTGGAATAGAAATTTTTCGTGATATATCACAAGAACTGTTAGGATTGTCTCGTAAAGCCTATATTGATAGAATTCTAGCGAGATTTATTATGCATAAACATTTAGCAGGAATTGTTCCCATACAAAAAGAGGACAAATTTAGTCTCAATCAATGTCCAAAGAATGATATGGAATATTAAGAAATGGAATCAATTTCTTATGCTTTAGTTGTGGGTAATTTGATATATGCTAAAAACTATACAATTTCTTATCCTGGAATTGATCACTAGAAAGTTGAAAAGAAAGTTTTATGCTACCTGTAATGAACTAAAGATTACATTCTCATGTATAGGAGGTATAATCATTTAGAAGTGGTTGGATACTCAGATTCAAATTTTGATGGATATGTTGACTGTAAAACTCTATTTTGGCTACCTATTCCTATTAGCTAAACGAATCATATCATTGAAAAATGCCAAAAATAGTCTGTCATTACTTCATCAATTATGAAAGCAGATTTTATGGCATGTTTTGAAGTTATAATTCATGCATTATGAATGCGGAATTTTATCTCAGGACTTAAGGCAGTCGACACCATTAGAAAACTGCTGAGAATTCATTGTGATAATTCCATAGCAGTATTTTCTTCATAAATGACAAATATGCCAAAGGTACCAAGCATATGGAAAAGTATTTTGTCGTTTAGGAGGAAGTTTAAAAATAAAAAGTCTCTATTGAGCATAACAGTATTGATCTCTTGTTAGCTGATCCGTTAATTAAAGGTTCACAACCTAGGACTTTTAAAGAACATTTTCTTATAATGGGTCTTAGTTGTATTAATGTATAATCTATTAGCTTTGACACTCGGAGTTCATTAATGTGTTTCTGACATACATTTGGGTACTTCGTGTTTCTCATAATTATGTGCACATAATACTTTAAGTGAATGATGATAGGAAAAGTCTTTTAAGACATTATTGTGGACCATGATGTGATATACATATATCTATTATGAACCTACTATGGTAAGTTGCTAGTATTGTGGTATATGGAAGGGAATATGTTATTAAATAATGTACAACTACCATAATCTACACTTAGCAGTTTATTATAGCAAGATAATTATGAAGTACATTATAAAAATAATTTGTTTATTTTTATGCACGCCTAATATTTATATTATTAAAATTTATATCACTTAATTGTCGTGCCAAGTGAGAGAATGTAAAATTTTGTCTGGTAATCAATATTACTATATGAGCCAAAATCAATTCCCTTAATAGACCCGATATTAATTAATATTTATTTTAGTAAAAATAAATCCTAATCGTATAAGGATTACTTAATAGATGTATCAGATTAAGTCTTTGATATATATATATATATATATATATATATATATATATATATATATATATATATATAGTCATCTCTCTACTCATAAGGTTACACACATTCTCTTTAATAAAATCTGAGATATTAGGATCATCTCAAGAAAGTCTTACATCACTAAAGTTTTGTGTGTGAATCAAGAAGGGTCAACGGGGAGAAATCAGTTTATTGAATCAAATGGTCTCTTTCAATTATTATCATAGCTCAATTAAATTTTGCATCAAGTACACTTTCTATTATTAGTGTGATAGTTGAATCTTATCTTTATGATTCATATTATGTTTATGATTTATTGTAATATATTAAAAATTATTTTACAAGTTTAATATTGCAATCAAATAATGAAAAATATTTTCATAAAAAATAATTTTGATAGAAAATATTTTCTATATATAAATTATTTTTTATAAAACAAATAGAACCAAAATTGAACATACACAATAGATATTGAGAGTAAATTAAACATAGACTAAATTGAATATACTTAATAAATACAAGAAGCAAAATAAATATTAAAGCTGTCTAAGAAAATATGAAATTTTTTTTTTCTAAGAGGGTGTTTGGCTTAACTTATGAAAATCAATTTATAAATACTTAGTGCTTATAAGTTATTTTGAACTTATGAACATTTAAAATTTTAAACAGTTATGTATTTGATCAAAGTATTTATAATTGATTAATAAACAATTCATATATTTAGTAAAAAAAACTTATAAGTATATTTATTATTAACATGAATAAAAATATATTAAAATTTTAAAAATTAAATAAAGATAATATAATAAAAAATTTAATAAATTAATTTATAAATATAAAATTTATAAGTATAAAAATAAAAAAAATAAACTTTCAATTTATTTTTTTAAAATTTATAAACTTAACTTATAAATTTAAAATTTATTATAAATAAATAAATTTATTTATTTTAAAATTTATAAGCTGCGCTGAGACTTTGGACTTATTACAGACTCGTGCAAATCTTGATCCTGCATTTCGATTTTATATTTGGGCAATTATTTGACTCATCATTTTCGTCAATACTTTAGATAATCATTGGATTTATTTTTACTATTTTTCTTTATGATAAAAGCTTATTTTAAAAAAAAAGTGTAGTTTTTCTATAACTAAAATTATATTACAAATTTTTTATAACTAAAATTAAATAATTATTTAAAAAATATTTATACACAAAAATAAAAATTAATTATTTTATTATAAAATAAATAAACAACATGTTAACAATTTAAAAATTAAATAATATTTTAAATATATAGTATTACAATTTATTTTTTATTATTAAAATATAAATAATTTTATTTTAATTTTTCAGATTAATCATATTTTTTTATAAAAAAATTAAAAATAATTTTAAAAATAAAAAATGTAAACAGTGTTTTAACATGCATTATAGAAACAAGTGACAAGGTTGTCGCCTGTCGTTTGTCAACTCATCACATGCCAAATTTCATCCAACAAACTCTTTTTTTTCAAAAAAAAAAAAAAAAAAACCCTCTGATTTTCGCTCATTGCATGTGCTCTCCGAATGGAGACACATTAAATTTTGTTTTTTCTTGCAAATAATTTTATTTTAAATTATTGGTAAATAAATAATAGGACAGTAAAAATATTTAATTTGATGATTATAAAATTTTTTAATTCATAAAATTAATTTCATATTAGATTAAATCAACTATTTTCTTTTAATTTACTTTAATTTTATTAAATGCATAAAAATGGGCAAATTATTTTACTGTTGAATTTCGTTTACGACAATAAATTTTATTTTTGTTGGAATTTTATTTTTACTTATTAAAGTATAAATCTAAAAACTTCAACACCTATTTTTTGTTGCATCAAAGTATTAAACGGACTAAATAATAGAAAGAAAAAAAAAGCAATATTCCATTATACCCCATTATTTTTTAGACTCTATTTAGTTTAATTTTATGATAAAAATTTCTTTATTTGATATATTTTATATTAAATATAGAAATAATATATAATTTATTTTAAATGAAATAAATTTTATATTTGAAATAAATAAAATAAAATAAAATAAAATATAATAAGAGAATAATTTTGTCACTTGAAATATATATGATTTTGAATTTAAAATTCATTTACAAATTCTATCAATTTTGATAGAAATTGATTTAATTATAATAAATTTCATGAAATTAATTATTATGAATTTTAAATAAAATCTCGTTAAAATCTTAGATTTACAATGAATTTCACAAAATTTTGTAAAATTTATTTATATCAAAAACTATTTTAATTAAAAATAAGAGAAATCTTGATTATGCAATTCCACCTTAAATTAAACAAAATAAAAATTAACCTTTATAATTAAAAATTACACAATTACAGGTTAATCATATGAACTATCAAAACCCATCAAAGAATCATAAACAAAAAATCATCATTTAATCTTCCAAGCTCTACTTTGGAAAAATATACATCCTAGATTTCTCATTGTCTACTTAAGATGTATAAGGCAACTCTTACCATGTGTCTACAAAGAACAATTGTTTCATATGTCATTTTTTAGTTTTGGGAAAGAGAGAGACGTCATTCATAGACATAGAAGATATTTATTTATGAGCTTTGAATTAAGGAAAGGGAGAAGTGGTTGATATACAACAATAAAAGAGGAATGAAAGGAAGGAAGAAAGCTCTCAATTTTGAGGATTAAATAATTCGCAATTCAATTGACATTTTTTTTTAAGGATGGAATTGGACAACTCTCAATAATTCAGGATTTAATTAGTAATTTTTTTTAATTAAGGGTGGAATTCTAAGTTTAATATAAATCACTTTAATTTAATTTTATTTCAATAAACTCATTAATATTAGTTTTTATTTAATTTTCTTAAAAATTAAAAATAAAGTGAGCATTTTCCAAAGAATTAAAAAAAAATCCAAAGAATTGGTTAGAGGTAGTAACAGGGAAGCAAAGGAAAAGTGTAAGCGACAGCAACATTTCACCAAGGGCTAATGGCTGCAAGAGTGTGCATGTGCTGTGATCGATCTGTGCCCCAACAAGCATATTGAAGTGGATATATGATAAGTCTCTGGGCCAACAACTCTCTCTCTCTCTCTCTCTCTCTCTCTCTCTCCCTCTCTCTGAGTCCATGGTTTCCTCTTTGAATGTGAGGTTGAACCTCCAGTTTGTTCTTGAATCTTCGTTTACCAGTGTTTTTTGCATGCATTGTTTTCTGCGGTGGCAAAATGCGTAAATAATATTTCATTTTCTGGACCAAAATGTTTTCGATTGAAATTTAAACTCGAAATTTTAAGACAATCATAGTATTATTAATCTAACACTCATAAGACATTTTGCTTAATTAATTCTTATAAATGGCAATGAAATAGGAAGTTAGCCATTCTCCTCTCTGTTTCATGTTTCTATATGGAAAATTCTTATCTAAACTCAATTCAACGTGAACTTTAGAGATAAATATGTGGTATTTATATATTTAATAAATAGATTCTATTATATATCCCGTATTTGGGTCCATAATGGATCGGATTTAATATGAAAACTTTTTACTTTCTTTCCTCTCATATTTAAAAAACACTAGCCATTTAAATTACCATATGAACTTATTACAAAAAATATCAATACAATCACGATGATCTGCTTCTTAAAAAAGAGGAAGATTTACCTTTTACTAGAAAATACTGAATCTATATTTGTAGATGTCACATGCATCTTAGAGGGACTTTTTAATATGAAAACTTGTAGGGTACCCTGTAACAAATTGAAGTTAAGTAGGGATGGCAATAGGTAGGGTACCCGCGAAAATTACCATATCCGAATTTGAACCCGATTAATATTATCAAAACCGAATTCATCCTAAATCCAATTAAAATTTATTCTCAATTACTCGAACCTATTCTAAACTCGATTATTATTACCAAGTAAACCCGAATCCATTTAATTTTATTTATTTTAATTAATAATCTATATAAAAAATAATTTTTATTAATAATTTATATTTTAAAAATTTAATAATCCCATAAAATATTTTAACTTTATTTTATATAAAATAAAATGTATAAAAATTTATAAATATTATTATAAAAGATATATATTTTATATTTAATTAAATATTTATATAAACGAATTCGGATGAGGAATACCTAATATGTAAAATCCAAACCTGTTATGGGTATTAAATTTTAAATCCGAACCTATCCCAAATCTGATTATATACTACCCAAACTTATTCTATTAGAATTTGATCGGATCGAGTACCTGTAAAAATCCGACCTATTATCATCCCTAAAATTAAAAAATACAAGCAAAATACAAAGCAAAATTGATTGACAGGCTATAAAAATTACCTTTACTATCCTTACATAAAACTTAACTTCATTATTTTGATTGAAATTTCAACTATTTTCCTTAGCCCTATCCAAGAATTCTATGTACCTTAACGATCCTCATTTCCTGAGCTTTCATTCGAGACCAAAAATTACCCCTTAAATCTACTAGTTTAAAAAGATAGTGGATAATAACGATGAATAATAACTAGGGATTGCTATAACAACATTGAGGGAAAATCTTAAAAAATTCTAAAAATATTCATCTTTAAGGTAATCCGACATCATGTTCCAGATATAGTGATGAAGTCCATTTCACAAATTGGTAACTCTAGAATTTATTATGGCAAGTTTAAGTTTACTATGCAATATTTTAAGATAATAATTTTAAGATAACTGTATGATGCTATTGATGTCAACGTTTAAAACCAATTCAAATGTCGCGTAAGCCTGTAAAATAAGAGAGCAGTTAAGTTGGTGGTCTATTAAGCGGCCACTTCGACATTCAAATTAGAGAGCAGTGAGTATGATATATTCATGTATTCTTCATACACACATTCTCTCTTTTACCTCCCTTTCTTTTGTCCTCTCTTTCCTACCCCTCTCTCTCACTTAACATTTGAAATTAAATATTAAACATAATTAAAATAAACTTATTCTTTATAAAAAAAATTTTATATTAATAATATTTTAAAAGTAAGATTAACTTAATTTTAAATTACATAATAAGATTAAGCTCTATTTGAAGTAATTTTTTTTTATCATAGAGGATATTTAATAAATAAATTTTAATCATAAAATTCCATTAAATATAAATTATATAAAATATAATTGAATTTTATATTTTAAGTTAATTCATTTATAAAAAAAAAATTCATTTTCAAAGCTTCCCATTTAACCACAATTCTTTTCAAACGAATTTCACGCTTTTAATTCATTGAACCAAACGAATGTAACTAATTCAATTTTACGGACTTGCTTGTTAATGTGATCTGTGCTTTGGGTGGTTTCCTGTTCTGGCTGTTTCCTAGTGGGTTTTGTTTGAAGCCCCTTTGTTTGGCATTGGCAGCAATCAGGCGTTTCTCCGCAACGCATGCCCACTGACTGGGAGAAGTCCCCTGCTGTACGAGACCTGCCGGATCCGTGGGTTGGGTTGAAGACCCATTCTGACCCAGGGTTTTCTCTATTTTTGCGGCCTTTGGGCTAGGTTTGCAGGGTTGACAGGGATCCATTTGTATTTGGGCCATGGTCTTGAAACTGTAATATTTGTTGTTATTGGATGAAATATTATCATCCGATGAATCACCAGGCACTGAATAATTATTTGAATTTTTTTTTTCTTGAATTCCAGAATCGGATGTTGAGATCCTCGGCGATTCATCGAAGAACTTTGTGTAACTTTACTGATAAATCAGGAAAATCTCATAAAAGCAATGAGCGATATAATTTCCGCCGGCGATTCGCCGGTAACTGAAGCGAAGAGTGGCACTGATGGCGCTAGAATTGCGGAGGTGAAGGCGTGGCTCGCCTCTCAATTTGATGCGGCTGGTAAAGATGTTCCTGAATTCGAATATACTCCTCGTAGCATTGCTCATTTGTACAATTTGGCCTCCGTCTCCCAGGCCAAGACACAGGCTGCCAACATCCTCGCTAACGATTTCCGCCAGAAAGCCATCGAGTATCGTGCACAAGGTCTGTGTTTTGATTTTCTGGTTTCTTTGGTGTTGATTGCTTAGGTTAATTGTATATTTTCATGTTAGATTGTGCTCACTTGTAGGTTTTGTTTGCTGCATTGTGAACAAATGCTTTTATTTTTGTGTAAATATTGAATTAATGAAGTGTAAATTTCCAATTGTCAATGGATATCATAGATTTTTCTTCTTTTCTTTATCTATGATTTTTTGGGTATATGCAATCTTCAAATTTAAAATTTTTATTAATTAATGGTTTTTGCAGTTATTGGGAATGATGATGACCCTGAGAGATTGATTTTCTTATGTTTTTTTTCCCCTAGAAAATTGTTGCTAAATTAAATTTTCCTAGAAATTCTTGATTTTGTGGTCTAATGAAACAATTATTTGGTTCTTTTTATGGCTATAGCTGCAAGGATTAGAGAGATATTGGAAAATGTAGGGCTAGCACAAGAAAGTTTGCCCTCAAATGTGGTTGGGTCAGCTCAAGTTTTGGCAAATGTGGCAAACTTGTTGAATATAAGAGATACTGAACTAAGTAGGTGGGTTGACATTGTAGCTCTTCACTTCTATTTCTATTGTTTTCTTCTTGATGTTTGAAGTTTGAACTAGAGGAATGCATACAGTTTTCTTGTAGCAATGGGGGATATTTCCTTAAGAAAGACTGGAGTAGAGGAAAAGAGGGCTAAAGCACAGAAAGAGTCCAAAATTCTTCTCGATTACACTCGGAAGGCAATAGCAAGGCTTACCTATTTGAAAAGGTAAATTCCTAAATTTAATTTTTAGGTTCTCCTTCAAGCATTGTTTTAGGTTGTGTTCTATCATAACTACTAATATTATATCTTCAAACTTTTCTACTTTAAGAAACACTTGGTTCATGAATGGGATGATCTCTCTCTTTCATTTCTCTTTTTTCGATCTCTTATCTTCTGTATGTGATTTGGTAGAACACTTGCACAACTTGAGGATGATGTAGCTCCTTGCGAAGCTCAAATGGAAAACTGGAAGACAAATTTGGCTGTTATGGCATCAAAGGAGCGGCAATATCTGCAACAATATTCCAACTACAAGGTGTGTGCATGTGTGTGTATATATATATATATTCTTTGTTATCATTGTCAGGATAAAATTAAGTTACAGAGTTAATTAGAAAGATCAAAAAACTAATCATTTTCTGTCCTTGTTGAGGTTTTAAATATCCATAAGTTACAAGGATTTGCATTACCTTAAGTGGTCAGCAACTCAGCATCCCTTTGATAATTTCTTAACTTCAGCTTCTAAGTTTTTATTTCATCACATCTTCTAGGTTTCCTTCAATGCAAGATTGATTGAATTTTTGGTTTCTTTTTAAAAATTTGTGCTAATTTTGATGCAGCAAACCTTTAACCTTTTGAATTTCTTAGTGTTTTCCCCCCTCAATATAAGTTCTCACTTATTTGCCTTTTAGTTATTTGTTGCTCCAGTTTGTCTGAGCTGAGTTCCAGTTGATTAAGTTGGGATATTTAGCAAATGACTTGTAAATTGTCATTTAAAATCCCGTACAGTACAGGTTTAATGTGCATGGCTTGCAATACCCAAATAAATTTCAATTTTCCCCCTTCCTATTTCAACCTAAGGTGGCTCACTGTGGCGTTCTTATCTTTTGTGTTTTCACGTAGATTGTGATATATGGTCTGATATATTTTTTATAGCCAGCAATATGCCATGGTTTTCTATTTTAAGAAGAATGTTAGAACTGGGAGTAACACTTAGTCCTTTTCTTTTATAATAGGATATTAGTGGTGCTAAAGATCTGCTGGTTGTTCCTCTACCCTAATTTCTCTTAACTATTCTGACACTGTGACTTGTTCAAATTAAATGATCTAATTCTAGTGAAGTGAGGGGAATGTGACATAACTCTACCTTGTGGAAATTCAGTTCCTTATCTCTTGGACAATTTGATGGTTTCATAGCTCTTGATATTGATAATTTTCTCATTTTCCATCTTTTCTTGGAAAATCTGCATGTCTCAGTCGCATTCCTCTTTTCTTTTGTCAATTGAAGAATGCCAATACATGGAAGAGTTATTCATGAGGAACAACTGAACTAAAGGACTTGTAAATTTGATGAAGAATGTATTTCCCCAGGGCTTTTTTTTTTCAGAAAATCAAGAAAGGACTGAAGATTTTGGAAGAATTCAAAACTATTTATTTATCCTAAGGTGGAAAAAGAAAAATAGTTGAAGAAAAGAAAGAGGGAGTTGAGCTCACACTTAGAGGACATATGGTGATGTTGTGTGAAGAGTTGGGCTGCAAGTGCTGCAAGTAGATCTCATTCTAATAGTTGCCATTCGTCATATCTTCAAATATGGGTATAGGCGTAGCTTCTAACTACAATTGCCTTGTGATTTCTTTTAAAACCAGGCTACAAAATTTGGAGGGTGATAATGATTAGGACAAGACACCTACTTCTATGGTTCTATTGATCTTGTAAATCATGAGCCTAATTGCTTCCAAGGAACCTTTTGAGTCTGTATTTATGTGTTTGTTGTGTATTTACACACCAAAAACTGGTCCATAATCCACGTGCCTGTGTTTTTATGTAGATACATAAATATATACTTTGTTTATATTTGTAAATTTTAATTGGTTTATTTTTATACTATTTCCTCCTGTCTTTTTATCAAGTTCAATATCTGGCAGAAGAGTCTCTTGTCTTCTTTATGCAAGATGGAATTTGGATGTTGAGGTAGAGGTTTATAGGTTCATATGGAATCCATGTTTGGTTTACTCGCAATGTCTTAATTTGCTTATCTGAGTTGCCAACTCTTAGCAGCAATAGGACAACTGTAAGCTGTAGAAACCTTAATATTGGACTCTTAAGCTTATGAAAGGCTATAAAAACTTTTGGATACTGGTGTGTCTTGTCCTTGAGATAGAAAGAATTCAAGGTAAAATGTATGTGAATCCCCATTGTGTGAAGTGTTATTTTCTTGATAATTTTAATTTCAAATGATCATAAGAGTGCAGATGAAGGCTCAATGGTGTATTTTGGTCGCTAAGGCTTTCTACATAATGATAATTTAACTGTATTATGTGCATGCTTTTCTCTTTGATGTGATTAACAACATCTAAGCCTTATTTCCAAACTAATTGGAATTGACTATATGGATTCTCTTTTGCCATTCAACTCTTTGAAACCAATTCTGCATCAATATGTCTCCCCTTTTCTCATTTCACTAGTTTTACCACTAACTTATCACACTTAAGTACTGCGGCATTCGATGCTTTACATACCAAACCATCTTAATTGACTTTCATTTTATCCTAATGTGTGCTACATGTACTCTTTGCAATGTGGTTATTCATAATTTTACTCATTATCGTTATCAAACATTCATTTTAACATCCGCATTTCTGCCACATTCATCATGTGGGTATGTTGTACTTCAGATGGTCAACATTCACTCTCATGCAACATAGCTGGCTTGACCACAGTTCTATAGAACTTACTTTACAATGTCAGGTATTGCAAAATTGATTTCTCTTTGGATGTCATCATAAATATAATGACTTATTCATTGAGCAGGCACTTCTTAATCGTGTGGGCTACAAGCCAGAGATCAGCCATGGAGTACTGGTTGAAATGGCAGAGCATAGAAAGGAGTTGGAGAAGAAAACAAAGCCCATAATGGATACCTTGAGGAGTTATCAGGACTTGCCACCGGTAATTCTGTGTTTTAACTGATACATAATAGTTACCATGTATCCAGGTTCTTTTTGTTTCAAATTAAAAAAAAAATTATTGTATATTTTTTTATGTTGCTACAGGATAAAGCATTAGCTGCTCTAGCAATAGAGGACAAGAAAAGACAGTATGCTGCTGCTGAGAAGTATCTTGAAGATGTATTACAATCAGCCCTTGCCAGTTCAGATTAACAAGTGGGATATAGATTATTGTCGTATTCTTGTATTTGTTCAGGTACATTTTTTCTGTTATTGCAGAACCTATGAAGTGATTGTCTCTGATGCACTAATGATATATCTTTCATTTCTGGTTTGTTGTCGGTTGTATTTGGTCTAGAGCAACAATTGTTTGATTGTTAGGAGTACAAAACAATGAAAGATCATAGCATATATGTTTGACAAATTCTTAAAAGACATTTTGGTAATGTTATGAAATAGGATCATTCTTGTTCAGAGTAAGTTCTTGAGTTATGTGTGACTATAATTGCAATGAGTTCAAGAATTACAGCATGCTCCTTGGGACATGGGCTTTGGAAATTATTAGGTATGGAATCTTGTGCTTCTTTATGATAAGGATGGATATCATGTGGTTTAAATTGAAAAATAAAATCAATGTAATTCAATTTCTTCGATTTGATTTATTTCTTACAGTTAAAAAATAATAATCAAGATTACATATAGTTAAATAAATAAATAGACGATGTGTATTTTTTTTTAAGAAAAGAAGTCAATGTGATAAACCAAATCATTTTATTTCAATTTTGATTTTATTTAATTCGATTTGGTTGAATTACTAATTTGATTCAGTTTATTGTTTTTTTTCTATCACATTTGATTTTTGTTTGATTGAACGCTCATCTTTATATCATTTGAATCCATATAATAAGATGTGATGAAATTTTTACGTTGGTTGTCACCTACCGCAGCCATCCTCTTTTATCCGGGCTTGGGACTGGCTAAGTACAAACTACTTAGGCGGAGTTTAAGATAAGAGTGGGTGTTGGGCACTGAAGGAGTCGTATGTGTCTAAGATAAGAGTTGCGGAGATGAGAATGTTAAGGTGGATAAGTGGCCATACTAGACTAGATAAAGTCCGTAATGAGAGTAATTAGAGAAAATATAGGAGAGGTGACAATTAAAGATAAGTTAGAGAGAAGGGAAATTGAGATGGTTTAGTCATGTGAAGCATAGACATACGGAGGCTCCAGTTAGACAAGCAGAGCACATTAGGTTAGAGGATAGAAAGAAAAAAAGGGTAAACCTAAACTGACTTAGAGGATAGTAGTACAACATGACCTAGAAGCATTACACATTTCCGAGGATTTAACCCAAAATCGTTTAGAGTGGAGAAAGAGAATCCATATAGTCGACTCCAAATTTTTGAGATAAAGACTTAGTTGAATTGAGTTGAACGCCATCTTTATTGTTTCACATGGCTGCATCTACCTGTATCCTTGTGAAAACTTGTAGTTTTTAACGGATGATATCTATACTTGTCACATTTATTTGTAATTTAATTTTTTTATATGTAATTTAAAAAAAATTTTCTTACTAATTAATTAATGAACTTTAAAATTAATAAAAGTTTTCTTTCATAGTAAATATAATAATACAACAAAGAAAACTAAACTAAAGATTTAAATTTTAACTATACAAATATTTAAAAAAACACTTTTATCATATTCTATTTTATGTATTTAATAGACAATATTTTCTTATTTATTAATAATATCTTTCATTTTATCTAAATAGGATTCAAAAAATTTGTCTTATTATGTATTATACTTTTTACTTCTAATTTTTTTTATTATTCATAATTCTTTAAAAAGTTAAATTAGTCCTAATAAAAAAAATTAATTTTTTTAATTTTTTGCTATTATAGCAAATTCTTTAAATTTTGAAAAATTTAGTTTGATTTTAAATATTTATTATTTTTAGTGAGTAGTAAAAATTGAAATAAATTGAAGAAAGCTATATTTCATTGGTGTTTCTCTTAACCATTGCATCACTGTTTACTGTAATCTTCTCTTACCTTGGTATATCGGCTGGAAACTAGTAACTGCTTGATTCCTTCCTAGAAGGTAGAGCGATCTCTAGCCACAACGCCACGTACCAAACATGTTTTGTCAAATACCCAACCCTGTTGCTGAAACTCATCTTCAGACCCCTTCTCCTTCTGAGATTGTTAATCTCACCTCTTCTCTTTCTTTCTCTTCACCACTTCGGAGAACACTATCCTTCAGAATTGATAATCTTGTAGAAATATCTACTCTACCTGAAGATGCTCAGGTTGGAGAGTCACTCTTACCTCTTCTCAGTCCTTATAATATCTACAGACGATCTGGATCTCTTACCAGATCTATCAGATCCTTGATTTTTTCCAGAAGATCTTTGTCAAAAGAATATGTTCAGGCCTCCAGAATGGATCAATGCTCTCTCCAGAGTTCATCTGCTGAACAGTACGTGACTTTAGAAATCCCTCCTCAGCTCATTCCTAGATGGAGACAAGAAGGGTTTTCTCACCTCCACTTTGGAGCTGTCCGACTTATCCTCATTCTACATGGACGACGAGGACTTCCAGTGACAGCAAGAGTATCACTCCTTTATACAAGGTTCTTACAGTATAAACATGCAGTGATAAGGACATGTCTTACCACTTTACATGCTAGAAGTGTGGTATTGACATTTTTTCCAAACTACAATCTCTTCCTTAGAGATCCACATCTCAACACTGCTTTGAAAGTCCAAATCCAACTCACAAGTGCAGCTCAAGTCACATCCTCCATGATGGCTACGTTACACCACCAGATTATCTACAGGCTGCAAGATTATGCAGTAGACTTATCTCAGCCATCTGTATCAAATGACGCTTTACTTGAGCTAGCGGACATTGAGACCACCCCAACAATTGTTCAGATACCTAGGCAACTGCATAAAAATGAGCTTGAACAGCTCATCCCAAAGGATTGGTTAACCAATTATGAAAGGCTTCATTCAACATCTCAACCAATCCAGATCACAGAATCATCTTTCAAAAGGAATCCTAACGGTACAGTACAAACTTCCTTCCAGCCACCACGGCATTCTACAGGATTCTTGCCTGTATTCCAGACCATGATGGTCCAGCCATTAGAAAAGGAGCAAGAAGACTATCCCATTGGAGCAGTAACACCTGACAACCATTACATCTATCCTCAAAATATAGATGGTCACTGTCCCTAGGATCTCCCAGGCTCTGGAGCATGCGATGAAGATTGTGATTGTTGTGATAACTACTGGGAAAATGAATATGACCATCCTCTGTCTGATAAAAATTGGAGGAAGCTCACCAAACAAACCAGGAGAGCCTCTTGCAAGCCTCAACAAGTTCTCAGAAGAGACTATCCAGATAATAGCCCATGGATTGGTATCCATGAAGAAACCAAGCAGAAGAAGCCTCTTCCCATCTATGAGCTTGCCCTTGAGATCATCAGAAAAGAAGGAAAGAAACTACCCCCTCTCAAGCTAGTTTCTTCCCCTCCTCTTGCACTTCCTCCGTACAACCCTCGCATGATGTTCTCACCGCCTCTATGAAGCGGACTTTCCTCTTTTAGCACAATGCATGCACTGGACCAAAATCTCCACCAGACCTTTCATTCACTCAACTAAGGTTGATAGTGAAGGTCAGATAACCCCGATCACTCAAGCTGAAGAAGTTTTGAACTGGCAAACCAAGAATGCTGCTGTCCAGAATAAGGCGCTGCAGCGTATTGATTCCAAGATTGATCAAGTCCTCACCAGGACTCAGCATGTTGATCAAAAGATTGACTCCTTCACTGTTTTTGCCCAAAACATGTATAAAGACTTACAAGGCAGAATTACCCAGCTTGATAGAAATCTGAAGGCTTTAATCCAACACCGGAGATTTGGTGTAGAATTTAACCAAAAGGAACAAGAAATAAGAAGGCTGAAAAAACAATTAGCCCAAGTTGAAGCAGACTTGTACAAACCCACAGAAGCTCCGGTCTCTTACAGCCCATTCAGCCCTTTCTCTGCTCAAATAACTCCTAACCCTTTTCTTCCTACTCCTGAACCTGCTTACTCTCCTTTTGGACCTTTTAACTATTCATATGAGCTATCTCCAACCACGTATCACCCATCTCCTTTGTTCAGATCTACCCCAACTCTAACACCTACTAGATATGAGCTAAATAGTCCATCTTCCTCGGAAGAATCCCATCCTCCGAAAAGGAAAATTGATAAAGGGAAGGATAAGATGTATCCTAATCCTCCTCCTCAGCATATGGTGTCTATACCCTCTGAACCAGAACCAGAAGAAGATTCTTCTGATGATTCGTCTGATGACAGCGAGGACGGATGAATGGATATCACAACACTGCTCATGGCTGATCCTCAGCCAGCAGCCTCTCAAACAAGTCCTTCTCCAACCGCAGACTCTACTAGTGGCACTACGGGCCCTACAGGGCCTCATCAAGCCCAAGATCCCCATGTTGAAATCCCTGATGATGAATCAATTCTAGATTTTGGACTACCTGGCGCTTCACAATAGGCCAGGCCTAGTTCAGGCCCATGGTTTACCTTAGATGATATTCCCTCATCAAGATGGAGAGATCGCCTTACAGAATTTAAAGCTTGGCTTGATGTCCAAATGCTTCGGAAAGGTGCTGACTCTCACTCTATACTCAGAGAATTCATTTCTCGAACTGTTGGCACATTGCAAGACTGGTTTTCCTCCATTGGAGAATATCAGAAAGCTCAATTTTGCCACCTGACTCCCTTACAAGCTGGCAACGCTCTCTTTGCTGAATTCCTCGGAGATGCCTCCTTATACAGCAAGCAGCTAAAGCAAGAGTTCTTTGATATGCGCTGCTGTTCTTTGAAAAGATCAGACATTGAAAAACACTATCAGCGCATGACTCAATGTTATTATATGCTTAATGGTTATAATGATGTCAACCTCAGGCATGCCTATATTGTCTCCCTACCAGAAGCATTACAACCAGAACTCCACAAAAGTATTGCTGCTACCAGAAGAGCAATGAATGCTATCACTATAGGAGAAATCCATCAAATGACTCTGGCCTGTCTGGACAAAATATGTGAACAACAGAAGCTATTCAAAGACATCATTGACAATAGCAAAGCTTTAAAAAATGTATGCCAGAAGTCTCACCTTGCCATTAAATGCAAGGAAAAGAACTGTGAATGCAAGCCAAAGAAGAAAGCACATTACAAGAAGTATCCATCTGGGCTCAAACCCCCTTTCAAGCAAAAGAAGGGAAGAAGGACGGTCAGATACTTTCGGAAAAAAAGAACGGGTACAAAAAAGTCTGACAGGTGCTATGTTTGTGGTAATCGAGGTCACTATGCCAAAGAACTGCCCTAAGAACCCCAATAAGGCAGTTAAGCTGTTACAACATATATAACAGGCTTCTCACATTTCCCTGGAGCATAATGATGTTGAATCCCTATTCTCTGAATAGGATGAACCCGATGAAGATACAGTCTTTGCCCTTGGAGTGGACACTGGATCAGAAGAAGATTACTCATTCACTTCAGAAGAATCCAGTTCAGATACTGAAGCCCATTACCCGTCTTACCTAGTCCAACATATCCAATCCTGCCAATCCACTTATGGCCCAGACACTATTTCAATTCCTTTAGTCCCGATTCATATCCTCCCCAGCAAGTATGAACGGCCCATTAGTGTCATTGGCTTCCTAGATACCGGGGCTCACAAAAGCATGATGAACCCGGCCATCTTACCCTCAGAGTACTGGATCCCTCATGAAGAATACTTTAAGGCAGCAGATGGGAATATTTTCAAGACTAGCCTCATCACCAAGCATCCAATTGGAATTAAGTTCTTCCCCACTTATATCCTCTGGACCAGGGTTATTGGGTCAGATCTTCCTGACAAGGATCTATTAATAGGCTTTGACTTGTATCAACAGGCGAAGCATTTGAAGATCCTCCCCACAGGATTGAAATATAAGAGAAATTTTCAGCCATTTACTTCTGTCCCAAGGTTATATTCTCTGGCTGATGCCTCAGCTGAGTTCTAAGAACACAAAGAGCTACTCTTAAGGTCCTGTGTTGATTCCCATGCACATTTTCGCCATCACCAACCTCTATGGAAAAATCCGGAATTCTTTGTCAATCTTCCATTCAAACTAAATGAAGATATCAACCCAACAAAGGCATCACACCCAGGGATGAATCCTACAGGCTTGGCTTTAGCCCAAGAAGAGTGCAAACAGCTTCTCCAACAAGGCCTCATAGAACCCACTTCCTCTCAATGGGCCTGCCAGGCCTTTTATGTTGAAAAAAGATCAGAACGATTAAGAGGAAAGAAAAGACTTGTCATTGATTACAAGCCCCTCAATCATTTCCTCCAAGACGACAAGTTTCCATTACCAAAGCCTGAAGCCTTGTTCACTCAACTACACAAAGCCCATATTTTCTCCAAGTTTGATCTCAAAGCTGGATTTTGGCAATTGGGTATAAACCACTCTGATAGGCCTAAGACTACTTTCTGCATCCCTACGGCCCAATACCAATGGACAGTCCTTCCATTCGGCCTTAAGACAGCCCCATCAGTTTTCCAAAAGGCCATGACAAGGATATTTGAGCCTATACTTCATAGTGCTCTTATTTATATAGACGATATCCTTCTCTTCTCCAAAGATGTTACGGCCCATAGGATACTCCTCTCTACATTTCAACAATTGGTAGATTCCTATGGAATTGTGCTATCAGAAAAGAAGAGCTCACTGGCCCAAATTGATATCGACTTCTTTGAAATGAAATTCAAGGATGGAAAATACCAACCGGGACCTCACATTGCAGAAGAATTACTGAAGTTCCTTGATAAAGACTTAACAGTAAAACAAATACAGCAGTTCCTTGGTATTATCAATTACATCAGGAAGTTTATCCCGCATATGGCTGCCCACACTTGCCAGCTGTCAAAAATGCTTAAAAAGGATGCCCCACCGTGGAAGCATGAACAGACATGTGTAGCCAAAGCATTAAAAGAAGTGGCTATGAACCCGCCACCACTAAAGATTCCCAGCATTGGACACCGCATCCTTCAAACTGATGCCAGTGACACCCACTGGGGTGCAGTCCTCATTAAAGAAATACAAGGAGAAAAGTATATCTGCGGACATGCTAGTGGAGAATTCCCAGAGCCTCAGAAACATTATCATTCGGTCTATAAAGAGATATTAGCTGTCAAAAATAGAATAAAGAAATTCAAATTTCATCTGATTGGCCACCACTTCACTGTGGTCATGGACAGCTCATCATTCCCAAAGGTTCTAGACTTCAAAAATAAGTCTCTTCCTGAACCACAATTACTGAGGCTTAAAGACTGGTTCGCCAAGTATAAATTCACAGTCCAGCATATCAAAGGGAAGCATAATTTGGTTCCTGACCTCCTATCCAAGCCCAAAAACCTCTACCTGATCCAATCTTTCTCTACACTCCCTTTGATCCTTATGGCATCATCTTCATCCTCCTCACATACTCCTTCTCCAATGCACAATTTCCTAGTTCCTACTCCAGACAGTTTCCCTCCCGGATGCTCACCAAACCAGCCTATCACACAAATGGCTAAGTTCGCAAGGGATCATCTGTTTCACTACTTGAGTGCAAGAAACACCCTAAGAGGATTACTCCCATCCTCGTTTATCTTTATTCCTGACAATCCTTTTCTCACCTGTTTCAGTATCCACCCTGACAGAGAACTCATCCTGGAAGAACTATGGCTCCTCTGGTGCATGGTTACTCTCTATTCCACAGGAATAGAATTCCCACTCATGGCCCTGTACCAGTATGTTATGAACAACACTAACAGGACTCTCCTGTCCAGGTTTCTGGAATGGTTCAAGCCCATTTCAGCATTGCGCTATAGTCTGGAGCGCATCATAGACACCCATGGAATAGAGGATGTGCCCATCGATTTCAAATTTCAACATCGTAATCATGTTCATTTTTCACGTGCCTTTCTAGAGGCCCGATGGACTTCTCTCGACCTGCACATCGAATACGAGTGGAGGACTTACGTAGGATCAATTATTGACAAGGATGCCATGGGACCCTTGAGAAAATAACTAGCTGAATACCTATGTGAAATCAACAGCTATTATTGCCTGGTGCCTCCCCATGTGAATTGTATATCACTTGGTCCCATCCGGTCTCTCACTGATGAGCCTATTGACTGGACCCATCCCATGTGGCAAGATTCCCAGGATCCAATGGACACAGAGTCACGGGATGCCATTCAAAGTGCTGACCCACCATCTCCTGTACACCGACAGTGGCCAAAGGACTTTTTTGGAATCGATTCTGATGACTCCGATTTTGACACCCTCAATCTGTCCACCACTCCATAATAAAAGTTAAAGTTTGTCGGTCAATAATGTAATAATGTGTCCATCTTTATTTTACTTTTCATTATCTACTTTAAGAGTGTCGGTAGCTAGTTTCTAACCGGTTGCCTGTAATGCCAAGAGTCTCCAAGTCTATATAAGGAGTGCTCTCTTCAGTTGTAATCAGAGCTATTTCCGCTTTCAATAATATTCTCTGAAGTTCTCTTCTATGGCTTTCTAAACTCTTCTCTTTCTCTCTAAAAACCTTTGAACATGTATCATACTCATATAATCAGAGATACGTATGCTTTACACTTGCCTCTCTAAGAGGATCCTGTGTATCAGAAATATCTTTGTTTTGACATTAAGGTGCGACGGTCCCGTTATCACATGTATAATGAATAAAAGGGCACAGCCAGAGAGTACCTATGGAGAGGGAAAGGCATAGCATGAGTTCATTATATGTGTGGTAAGGGCTCCCGGCTTATCTTGGTATCAGAGCCTGATTATATCTGTATTATACATATTTCATTGGTGAGTAGGGGAGAAACTTTAAATCTCTGGTATTTCTCTTAACCATTGCATCACTGTTTACTGCCATCTTCTCTTACCTTGGTATATCGGCTGGAAACTAGTAACTGCTTGATTCCTTCCTAGAAGGTAGAGCGATCTCTAGCCACAATGCCACGTACCAAACATGGCTTGTCAAACACCTAATCCTGTTGCTGAAACTCATCTTCAGACCCCTTCTACTTCTGAGATTGTTAATCTCACCTCTTCTCTTTCTTTCTCTTCACCACTTCGGAGAACACTATCCTCTAGAATTGATAATCTTGTAGAAATATCTACTCTACCCGAAGATGCTCAGGTTGGAGAGTCACTCTTACCTCTTCTCAGTCCTTATAATATCTACAGACGATCTTGATCTCTTACCAGATCTATCAGATCCTTGATTTCTTCCATAAGATCTTTGTTAAAAGAATATGTTCAGGCCTCCAGAATGGATCAATGCTCTCTCCAGAGTTCATCTGCTGAACAGTACGTGATTTTAGAAATCCCTCCTCAGCTCATTCCTAGATGGAGACAAGAAGGGTTTTCTCACCTCCACTTTGGAGCTGTCCGACTTATCCTCAGTCTACATGGACGACGAGGACTTCCAGTGACAGCAAGAGTATCACTCCTTGATACAAGGTTCTTACAGTATGAACAAGCCCTTACCACACATATAATGAACTCATGCTATGCCTTTCCCTCTCCATAGGTACTCTCTGGCTGTGCCCTTTTGTTCATTATACATGTGATAACGGGACCGTCACACCTTAATGTCAAAACAAAGATATTTCTGATACACAGGATCCTCTTAGAGAGGTAAGTGTAGAGCATACGTATCTCTGATTATAGGAGTATGATACATGTTCAAAGATTTTTGGAGAGAAAGAGAAGAGTTTAGAAAGCCATAGAAGAGAACTTCAGAGAATATTATTGAAAGCGGAAATAGCTCTGATTACAACTGAAGAGAGCACTCCTTATATAGACTTGGAGGCTCTTTGCATTACAGGCAACCGGTTAGAAACTGGCTACCGACACTCTTAAAGTAGATAATGAAAAGTAAAATAAAGACGGACACATTATTATATTATTGACCTACAAACTTTAACTTTTATTATAGAGTGGTGGACAGATTGAGGGTGTTAAAATCGGAGTCATCAGAGTCGATTCCAAAAAAGTCCTTTGGCCATTGTCGGTGTACAGGAGATGGTGGGTCAGCACTTTGAATGGCATCTCGTGACTCTGTGTCCATTGGATCCTGGGAATCTTGCCACATGGGATGGGTCCAGTCAATAGGCTCATCAGTGAGAGATCGGATGGGACCAAGTGATGTACAATTCACATGGGGAGGCACCAGGCAATAATAGCTGTTAATTTCACAGAGGTATTCAGCTAGTTGTTTTTTCAAGGGTCCTATGGCATCCTTGTCAATAATTGATCCTATGTAAGTCCTCCACTCGTATTCAGTATTCTGGGTCCAGAGGAGTCCATTGGGCCTCCTAGAGAAAGGCCTGTGAAAAATGAACATGGTTCTGATGTTGCGCTGAGTACTGATGGGCCTGTCCTCTATTCCATGGGTGTCTATGATGCGCTTCAGACTGTAGCGCCATGCTGAAATGGGCTTGAACCATTCCAGAAACCTGGACAGGAGAGTCCTGTTGGTGTTGTTCATAACATATTAGTACAGGGCCATGAGTGGGAATTCTATTCCTGTGGAATAGAGAGTAACCATGCACTAGAGGAGCCATAGTTCTTCAAGGATGAGTTCTCTGTCAGGGTGGATACTGAAACAGGTGAGGAAAGGGTTGTCAGGAATAAAGATAAACGAGGATGGGAGTAATCTTCTTAGGGTGTTTCTTGCACTCAGGTAGTGAAACAGATGATCCCTTGCGAACTTAGCCATTTGTGTGATAGGCTGGTTTGGTGAGCATCCGGGAGGGAAACTGTCTGGAGTAGGAACTAGGAAATTGTGCATTGGAGAAGGAGTATGTGGGGAGGATGAAGATGATGCCATAAGGATCAAAGGGAGTGTAGAGAAAGATTGGATCAGGTGGAGGTTTTTGGGCCTGGATAGGAGGTCAGGAACCAAATTATGCTTCCCTTTGATATGCTGGACTGTGAATTTATACTTGGCGAACCAGTCTTTAACCCTTAGTAATTGTGGTTCAGGAAAAGACTTATTTTTGAAGTCTAAAACCTTTGGGAAGGATGAGCTGTCCATGACCATAGTGAAGTGGTGGCCAATCAGATGAAATTCGAATTTCTTTATTCCATTTTTGACAGCTAATATCTCTTTATAGACCGAATGATAATGTTTCTAAGGCTCTGGGAATTCTCCACTAGCATGTCCGCAGATATGCTTTTCTCCTTGTATTTCTTCAATGAGGACTGCACACTGGCATCAGTTTGAAAGATGTAGTGTCCAATGCTGGGAATCTTTAGTGGTGGCGGGTTCATAGCCACTTCTTTTAATGCTTTGACTGCACATGTCTGTTCATGCTTCCACGGTGGGGCATTCTTCTTAAGCATTTTTAACAGCTGGCAAGTGTGGGCAGCCACATGCGGGATAAACTTCCTGATGTAATTGATAATACCAAGGAACTGTTGTATTTGTTTTACTGTTAAGTCCTTATCAGGGAACTTCAGTAATTCTTCTGCAATGTGAGGTCCCGGTTGGTATTTTCTATCCTTGAATTTCATTCCAAGGAAGTCGATATCAGTTTGGGCCAGTGAGCTCTTCTTTTCTGATAGTATAATTCCATAGGAATCTACCAATTGTTAAAATGTAGAGAGGAGTGTCCTATGGGCCGTAACATATTTGGAGAAGAGAAGGATATCGTTTATATAAATAAGAGCATTATGAAGTATAGGCTCAAATATCCTTGTCATGGCCTTTTGGAAAACTGATGGGGCTGTCTTAAGGCCGAATGGAAGGACTGTCCATTGGTATTGGGCCGTAGGGATGCAGAAAGCAGTCTTGGGCCTATCAGAGGGGTTAATACCCTATTGCCAAAATCCAGCTTTGAGATCAAACTTGGAGAAAATATGGGCTTCGTGTAGTTGAGTGAACAAGGCTTCAGGCTTTGGTAATGGAAACTTGTCATCTTGGAGGAAATGATTGAGGGGCTTATAATCAATGACAAGTCTTTTCTTCCTCTTAATCGTTCTAATCTTTTTTCAACATAAAAGGCCTGGCAGGCCCATTGAGAGGAAGTGGGTTCTATGAGGCCTTGTTGGAGAAGCTGTTTGCACTCTTCTTGGGCTAAAGCAAAGTCTGTAGGGTTCATCCCTGGGTGTGATGCCTTTGTTGGGTTGATATCTTCATTTAGTTTGAATGGAAGATTGACAAAGAATTCTGGATTTTTCCATAGAGGGTGGTGATGGCGAAAATGTGCAAGGGGATCAGCACAGGACCTTAAGAGTAGCTCTTTGTGTTCTTGGAACTCAGCTGAGGCATCAGCCAGAGAATATAACCTTGGGACAGAAGTAAATGGCTGAAAATTTCTCTTATATTTCAATCCTGTGGGGAGGATCTTCAAATGCTTCGCCTGTTGATACAAGTCAAAGCTTAATAATAGATCATTGTCAGGAAGATCTGACCCAATAACCCTGGTCCAGAGGATACAAGTGGGGAAGAACTGAATTCCAATTGGATGCTTGGTGATGAGGCTAGTCTTGAAAACATTCCCATCTGCTGCCTTAAAGTATTCTTCATGAGGGATCCAGTACTCTGAGGGTAGGATGGCTGGGTTCATCATGCTTTTATGAGCCCCGGTATCTAGGAAGCCAATGACACTAATGGGCCGTTCATACTTGCTGGGGAGGATATGAATCGGGACTAAAGGAATTGGAATAGTGTCTGGGCCATAAGTGGATTGGGAGGACTGGATATGTTGGACCAGGTAAGACGGGTAATAGGCTTCAGTATCTGAACTGGATTCTTCTGAAGTGAATGAGTAATCTTCTTCTGATCCAGTGTCCACTCCAAGGGCAAAGACTGTATCTTCATCGGGTTCATCCTGTTCAGAGAATAGGGATTCAACATCATCATGTTCCAGGGAGATGTGAGAAGTCTGTTGTAACAGCTTAACTGCCTTATTGGGGTTCTTAGGGCAGTTCTTGGCATAGTGACCTCGATTGCCACAAACATAGCACCTGTTAGACTTTTTTGTACTCGTTCTTTTCTTCCGAAAGTATCTGACCGTCCTTCTTCCCTCCTTTTGCTTGAAAGGGGGTTTGAACCCAGATGGATACTTCTTGTAATGTGCTTTCTTCTTTGACTTGCATTCACAGTTCTTTTCCTTGCATTTAATGGCAAGGTGAGACTTCTGGGATACATTTTTTAAAGCTTTACTGTTGTCAATGATGTCTTTCAACAGCTTCTGTTGTTCACACATTTTTTTCAGACAGGCCAGAGTCATTTGATGGATTTCTCCTATAGTGATAGCATTCATTGCTCTTCTGGTAGCAGCCATACTTCTGTAGAGTTCTAGTTGTAATGCTTCTGGTAGGGAGGCAATAGAGGTATGCCTGAGGTTGACATCATTATAACCATTAAGCAGATAATAACGTTGAGTCATGCGCTGGTAGTGTTTTTCAATGTCTGATCTTTTCAAAGAATAGCAGCGCATATCAAAGAACTCTTGCCTTAGCTGCTTGTTGTATAAGGAGGCATCTCCGAGGAATTCAGCAAAGAGAGCATTGACAGCTTGTAAGGGAGTCAGGTGGCAAAATTGAGCTTTCTGATATTCTCCAATGGAGGAAAACCAGTCTTGCAATGTGCCAATAGTTCGAGAGATGAATTCTCTGAGTATAGAGTGGGAGTCAGCACCTTCCCGAAACATTTGGACATCAAGCCAAGCTTTAAATTCTGCAAGGCGATCTCTCCATCTTGATGGGGGAATATCATCTAAGGTAAACCATGGGCCTGAACTGGGCCTGGCCTGTTGTGGAGCGCCAGTTAGTCCAAAATCTTCGAATTGGTTCATCATCAGGGATTTCAACATGGGGATCTTGGGCTTGATGAGGCCCTGTAGGGCCCGTAGTGCCACTGGTAGAGTCTGCGGTTGGAGAAGGACCTGTTTGAGAGGCTGCTGGCTTAGGATCAGCCATGAGCAGTGTTGTGATATCCATTCGTCCGTCCTCGCTGTCATCAGACTAATCATCAGAAGAATCTTCTTCTGGTTCTGGTTCAGAGGGTATAGACACCATGTGCTGAGGAGGAGGATCATGATACATCTTATCCTTCCCTTTATCAATTTTCCTTTTCGGAGGATGGGATTCTTCCGAGGAAGATGGACTCTTTGGCTCATATCTGGTAGGTGTTGGAGTTGGGGTAGATCTGAACAAAGGAGATGGGTGATACGTGGTTGGAGATGGTTCATATGAATAGTTAAAAGGTCCAAAAGGAGAGTAAGCAGGTTCAGGAGTAGGAAGAAAAGGGTTAGGAGTTGTTTGAGCAGAGAAAGGGCTGAATGGGTTGTAAGAGACCGGAGCTTCTGTGGGTTTGTGCAAGTCTGCTTCAACTTGGGCTAATTGTTTTTTCAGCCTTCTTATTTCCTGTTCCTTTTGGTTAAATTCTACACCAAATCTCCGTTGTTGGATTAAAGCCTTCAGATCTCTATCAAGCTGGGTAATTCTGCCTTGTAAGTCTTTATACATGTTTTGGGCAAAAACAGTGAAGGAGTCAATCTTTTGATCAACATGCTGAGTCCTGGTGAGGACTTGATCAATCTTGGAATCAATACGCTGCAGCGCCTTATTCTGGACAGTAGCATTCTTGGTTTGCCAGTTCAAAACTTCTTCAGCTTGAGTGATCGGGGTTATCTGACCTTCACTATCAACCTTAGTTGAGTGAATGAAAGGTCTGGTGGAGATTTTGGTCTGCTGGTCTGTCTGTTGTGCTAAAGGAGGAAAGTCTGCTTCATAAGAGGCAGGTGAGAACATCATGCAGGGTTATACTAGAGGAAGTGCAGGAGGAGGGGAAGAAACTGGCTTGAGAGGGGGTAGTTTCTTTCCTTCCTTTCTGATGATCTCAAGGGCAAGCTCATAGATGAGAAGAGGCTTCTTCTGCTTTGTTTCTTCATGGATACCAATCCATGGGCTATTATCTGGATAGTCTCTTCTGAGAACTTGTTGAGGCTTGCAAGAGGCTCTCATGGTTTGTTTGGTGAGCTTCCTCCAATTTTTATCAGACAGAGGATGGTCATATTCATTTTCCCAGTAGTTATCACAACAATCACAATCTTCATCGCATGCTCCAGAGCCTGGGAGATCCTAGGGACAGTGACCATCTATATTCTGAGGATAGATGTAATTGTTGTCAGGTGTTACTGCTCCAATGGGATAGTCTTCTTGCTCCTTTTCTAATGGCTGGACCATCATGGTCTGGAATACAGGCAAGGATCCTGTAGAATGTCGTGGTGGTTGGAAGGAAGTTTATACTGTACCGTTAGGATTCCTTTTGAAAGATGATTCTGTGATCTGGATTGGTTGAGATGTTGAATGGAGCCTTTCATAATTGGTTAACCAATCCTTTGGGATGAGCTGTTCAAGCTCATTTTTAGGCAGTTGCCTAGGTATCTGAACAATTGTTGGGGTGGTCTCAGTGTCCGCTAGCACAAGTAAAGCGTCATTTGATACAGATGGCTGAGATAAGTCTACTGCATGATCTTGCAGCCTGTAGATAATCTGGTGGTGTAACGTAGCCATCATGGAGGATGTGACTTGAGCTGCACCTGTGAGTTGGATTTGGACTTTCAAAGCAGTGTTGAGATGTGGATCTCTAAGGGAGAGATTGTAGTTTGGAAAAAATGTCAATACCACACTTTCAGCATGTAAAGTGGTAAGACATGTCCCTATCACTGCATGTTTATATTGTAAGAACCTTCTATAAAGGAGTGATACTCTTACTGTCATTGGAAGTCCTCGTCGTCCATGTAGAATGAGGATAAGTCGGACAGCTCCAAAGTGGAGGTGAGAAAACCCTTCTTGTCTCCATCTAGGAATGAGCTGAGGAGGGATTTCTAAAGTCACGTACTGTTCAGCAGATGAACTCTGGAGAGAGCATTGATCCATTCTAGAGGCCTGAACATATTCTTTTGACAAAGATCTTCTGGAAGAAATCAAGGATCTGATAGATCTGGTAAGAGATCCAGATCGTCTGTAGATATTATAAGGACTGAGAAGAGGTAAGAATGACTCTCCAACCTGAGCATCTTCAGGTAGAGTAGATTTTTCTACAAGATTATCAATTCTGGAGGAAAGTGTTCTCCGAAGTGGTGAAGAGAAAGAAAGAGAAGAGGTGAGATTAACAATCTCAGAAGGAGAAGGGGTCTGAAGATGAGTTTCAGCAACAGGGTTGGGTGTTTGACAAGCCATGTTTGGTACGTGGCGTTGTGGCTAGAGATCGCTCTACTTTCTTGGAAGGAATCAAGCAGTTACTAGTTTCCAGCCGATATACCAAGGTAAGAGAAGATGGCAGTAAACAGTGATGCAATGGTTAAGAGAAACACCAATGAAATATAGCTTTCTTCAATTTATTTCAATTTTTACTACTCACTAAAAATAATAAATATTTAAAATCAAACTAAATTTTTCAAAATTTAAAGAATTTGCTATAATAGCAAAAAATTAAAAAAAATTAATTTTTTTATTAGGACTAATTTAACTTTTTAAAGAATTATGAATAATAAAAAAAAAATTAGAAGTAAAAAGTATAATACATAATAAGACAAATTTTTTGAATCCTATTTAGATAAAATGAAAGATATTATTAATAAATAAGAAAATATTGTCTATTAAATACATAAAATAGAATATGATAAAAGTGTTTTTTTAAATATTTGTATAGTTAAAATTTAAATCTTTAGTTTAGTTTTCTTTGTTGTATTATTATATTTACTATGAAAGAAAACTTTTATTAATTTTAAAGTTCATTAATTAATTAGTAAGAAAATTTTTTTTTAAATTACATATAAAAAAATTAAATTACAAATAAATGTGATAAGAATAGATATCATCCGTTAAAAACTACAAGTTTTCACAAGGATGCAGGTAGATGCAGCCATGTGAAACAATAAAGATGAGCATTCAACTCAATTCAACTAAGTCTTTATCTCAAAAATTTGGGGTCGACTATATGGATTCTCTTTCTCCACTCTAAACGATTTTGGGTTAAATCCTCAGAAATGTGTAATGCTTCTAGGTTATGTTGTACTACTATCCTCTAAGTCAGTTTAGGTTTACTCCTTTTTTTTCTTTCTATCCTCTAACCTAATGTGCTCTGCTTGTCTAACTGGAGCCTCCGTATGTCTACGCTTCACATGACTAAACCATCTCAATTTCTCTTCTCTCAACTTATCTTTAATTGTCACCTCTCCTATCTTTTCTCTAATTACTCTCATTACGGATTTTATCTAGTCTAGTATGGCCACTTATCCACCTTAACATTCTCATCTCCGCAACTCTTATCTTAGACACATACGACTCCTTCAATGCCCAACACCCACTCTTATCTTAAACTCCGCCTAAGTAGTTTGTACTTAGCCAGTCCCAAGTCCGGATAAAAGAGGATGGCTGCGGTAGGTGATAACCAGCGTAAAAATTTCATTACATCTTATGATATGGATTCAAATGATATAAAGATGAGCGTTCAATCAAACAAAAATCAAATGTGATAGAAAAAAAACAATAAACTGAATCAAATTAATAATTCAACCAAATTGAATTAAATAAAATCAAAATTGAAATAAAATGATTTGGTTTATCACATTGACTTCTTTTCTTAAAAAAAAATACACGTCGTTTATTTATTTATTTAACTATATGTAATCTTGATTATTATTTTTTAACTGGAAGAAATAAATCAAATCGAAGAAATTGAATTCCATTGATTTTATTTTTCAATTTAAACCACATGATATCCACCCTTATCATAAAGAAGCACAAGATTCCATACCTAATAATTTCCAAAGCCCATGTGCCAAGGAGCATGCTGTAATTCTTGAACTCATTGCCATTATAGTCACACATCACTCAAGAACTTACTCTGAACAAGAATGATCCTATTTCATAACATTACCAAAATGTCTTTTAAGAATTTGTCAAACATATATGCTATGATCTTTCATTGTTTTGTACTCCTAATAAATTGAAATATTTATAGCAAAAAAAGTATCTAAATGAAAACTTAATTTATATAATTTAAAAATACATTATTATAATTATATATTATATATTATTTTTATTTTTTAATATAATTTTAGACACTTGTATATTTATAAAATCAGATAATAATATAAAATTATTTAAATAGATACAAATTCTGAAAAGAATGAGCACTTCAATTTAATATTATAATTTTTTATTAAAATTTATTTTTTATTTCTAATAATTAATTACCCAAATAAAGTTTGATTTTTATGAATAGTATTTTTTAATCGTTAATAAATTTATAAATTAAAATATTATATTGACAAAAAAATTCAAATTTATTTGAAAATAGGACCAATTAATACAAAAAAAAAACTATAAATACTTTTTCGATTTTATTTAAATTTTTAATTTGATTAATTTTATCGAGATTGCAAAATTAGTGTTAGTCCTATTTACCTGTGTTAGTCAAAATTTAAAATCAATTCTAATAATTTTATTAAAACTTCTAATAAAAATTATTTTTTAATTTCTTATGTTGAAAATTTTGAGAATATAAAAATATTTATTTATTTCTAATGAAAATTTATTAATATATAAATATAAATCCTAAGTTTAATTAACGTTACATTTTTATCAATATCAATAATTTTTTAAAAAAAAATTATAAATTTATAATAATAAAGTGACTGTTAAATTTGAATTGGATTTAAGATTAAATTCTGAATTTTAATATTTGGTTAAAACTTTTTTGGTATAAATATATATATTTTTTGAAAACATCACTACAAATTTGTAATAATTAAAATACTTGTAATTGAAAATATGAGAATTTCACATCTATTCATATAAATGCAAATTTCTTTACTTAATGAAAAATATTTAATTTTTAGTAATAATTTTATAATTACGTTAATTTTTAATAGTAATTTTATAGTTATGTTAAGGATATTTTGTTTATCCATTATTCTCCCTCCTTACTACTTATATATATATATATATATATATATATATATATATATATATATATATATATATATATATATGGAAAGTGAGATTTAGTATTTAATATTTTTTTATTAATTTACTATAATAGATTAAATAATTTTTAATGAATAAAAAACATTAAAATTAAGATAATAAAATTCCTATATTAGAAATTATAATAAATTTTTTGGTATAAATATTATTAACTTTATTATTATTAAAATAATATTAAAAATTTTAATTTATAATAATTATAATAATACTAAAAATTAAAATTATTTAGTGATTTAACGATGAAAATATCATTGCTAAAAGTTACTAGCCATGAAACAATATAGATATGCTAAAAGTATTAGCAACGTACTTCTTGTCGCTAAAAGTTAGCAGCCACGAAGTTATACTGATTAGCGATAATATCTTTGTCGCTAAATTATATGAATAGCAATGAATTCATATATTTATCGCTACAAACACATTTATATTGGTATTTTTGTAGATAATACAAATGATAAATAGTATTTTTAGTAATTTCAATGTTTCGCCCTTTTCATTTTTGTATATACTAGTTTTTTTGGCAATATACGTTGCGGGAAATTTTTTATTTAATTTTCTGTTATTTTATATATAATATAATATTATCAACGTATTATAAATAATGTGCTTAATTGTTTAAATTAAAATTTTAATTTTATTATTATTTTAATTAATTATATAAATAAAAATATTTATCAATGTAAGAATTATTATTTTTTTTATTGAATCATATTATTATGAAAGTTATGTATTAACATATAATATTAACTTAATTATAAACTTAAATATAATATAATAGAAAAAGATATAATAATAAATTTTAAAAATATATATGGTAAAAATGTTTAAAAATTAAAATAAAATAATAATAATAAATATAAATTCGCTTACTAAATTAAGTTGGTTTAAAATTTGTTATTTTATTTAAAAAAAATAAATTTGATTTATATTTTTTTTATAATTTAAAATAATGTTAACTTACATAATAAGGTTGTATATTAACTTACATAATAAGGTTGTATAATACAAAAATTATTTATAAAATTAAAAAATAAAATAATTTAAAATGTATTTTTTAGCTTAATATATTATCATTATCAAAATTCCATTTTCATTATATTGAAATCTTTAAATTTTATATTGTTATATTGTTTAATACAAATAATTTTAGAGTATTATTTAATATATTTAATAAGTATTTTTATTTTTTTAATTTATAGATTATATTATATGTATATGTTATAAATATATTATAGATTAAAAAGTAAATATAAATTTAATCATTCATTTTAATTATGTCATAATAATTATATAATAATACTATCAAGTAGTTAAATTATTATTTTTTTCTTTTTTTTTTTATCTTCATTTCATTTGTATTATTTTAAAAATTTAAAATATAACCACTTAAAATTACTATTGAAAGAGTATAACTGTTTAGGCTTCTTACAACTTCATAGTCAAAATCAAAAACCTAGTTAAGGTTGACTAATAAATTAAAAAATAAAATAATATATTTTTACACATAAGGATATTAATAAATTATAATTAATCTATATTTAAACTAAGTAGACTAAAGAAAATTAAAATATCATATAATCACATATAAAATGCACTTTTTTATATAAAAATGATATCAATCATCCCAAATATTATTAGATGCATTAATATTAAATATGAAAATAGTAGGAAAATCAGTTTATCTTAGCATATGTAAATATCATTGAATTTACATATTAGGTATTCATTACTTTTTTTATATAAATAATTAATTAAATATAAAATATATTTTTTATAATAGTATTTATAAATTTTTATATATATTATATTTTTAAAAAATAGAGTTTAAATATTTTATACAATTATTAAAATTTCAAAATATAAATTATAAATAAAAAATTTATGTAGATTTTTCATTAAAAATATATAAAATTAGGTTCAAGTATTTTTTAGTAATAATAATTAGTTTTAGGACAGGTTCAGGTAGTTGAGAGTAAATTTTAATTAGATTTAAAATGGATTTAAGCATTGAGAATATTAATTAGATTCGGGTAAGGTGTCTTTCGTGGGTACGATGTAAAATAATTCTTAATAGATAATAACAATTATAAATATAATGTGAATAATAAACATAAGATTCAATAATTACCTTAATAATGGATATTGAACAAATAAATTCTCATAAATCTAGAAAGCATACCTGATGCGGAGTTTTAATTGAGCCATAGTAATAATTGAGAGAGGCCTTTGATTCAATAAATTGATTTCTCCCTCTCCACTCTTCTTGATTCACACACAAAACTTTAGTGATGAAAGATTTCTTTGAGATAACTATAATATCTCTTACTCTATGAAAGAAAATGTGTGTGAACTTATGGGTACAGATAGGACAAGCTCATATATATATATATATATATATATATATATATATATATATATATATATATATATATATATATCCAAGACTTAATCTGGTATGTTCATCAAGTATCCTTATATAATTAGAATTAAGATTTACTTCAATTAAAGTAATCCTTGTATAATTAGGATTTATGTTAATTAAAGTAAATATCAATTAATATTGGGCCACATTAAAGGAATTGATTTTGGCCCATGTAGTAATATTAATTACTGGACAAAATCTTACATTCTCCCACTTGGCACAATAATTAAGTGATATAAACTTTAATAACATAAACATTAGGCATGCATGAAATAAATAAATCATTTCCATAATGTACTTCGTAATTACCTTCATATAATAAATTAATCAGTGTAGGTTATGGTGGTTGTACATTGTTTAATCACATACTTCCTTCCATATACCACAACACTAGCAACTTATCATAGTAGGTACATAATGGATATATATATATCACATCATAGTCCATAATAATGTCTTAAAAAGACTTCCTATTATCATTCACTCAAAATATTATGTGTACACAATCACAAGAAACAAAAAATACTTTAATGAATATCAGAAACACATCAATGAGCTCAAAGTGTCAAAGCCAATACATTATACATTAATACAGCTAAGACCCATTATAGGAAAATATTCTTTAAATGTCTTAGATTGAGAACCCTTAATTAACGGATCTGCTATCATGAAATCAATACTATTATGCTCAATAGACACTCTTCATTTCTAAACTTTCTCTTTAGCGACAAAATACTTTAATTCTATATGCTTGGCACCTTTGGCATATTTGTCATTTGTGGAAAAAATACTATTACGGAATTATCACAATAAATTCTCAGCGGCTTGCTAATGGTGTCAACTACCTCAAGTCCTGAAATAAAATTCCGCATCCATAATGCATGAATTATAACTTGAAAATATATCATAAATTTTGTTTTCATAATAGATGAAATAATGATAGACTATTTTCTAAATTTTTCCATAATATTGTTCCTTCAACTAATAAGAACAAGTAGCCAAAATAAACTTTTATTATCAACACATCCAGCTAAATCTGAATCTGAATATCCAGTCACTTCTAAATGATTGTATATCCTATAAGTGAGCATGAAATCTTTAGTTCATTGCAGATACCATAAAACTTTCTTTGCAGCTTTCTAGTGATCAATTCTAGGATAAAGAATTGTACAGGTTTAAGCATACATCAAATTGCCCACAGTTGAAGCAAAAGGAATTGATTCCATTTCTTTACATTCCATATGATTTTTTGGACTTTGATTGAGACTAAATTTGTTCTCTTTCTGTATGTGAACAATTCCTGCTGAACATTTATACATATTAAATCTTTCTAGAATTCTATCAATATAGGCTTTCTGAGACAATCCTAACAGCTCTTGCGATCTATTATGGAATATTTTTATTCTAATCACAAAGGATGCCTCTCCCATATCTTTCATTTCAAACTTCATAGAGAGAAAATCTTTAGTCTCACGTAATATTTCAAATCATTTGCAGCAAGTAAGATATCATCAACATATATAATTAAGAAAGTAAACATACTCCCACTGATCTTAAGATATATATACATCGATTAATGACTTTTTTTTTTAAATCAAAAGACTTTATGGTATCATCAAACTTAATATACCACTGGTGGGAAGCTTACTTAAGTATGTATATTGATTTCTTAAGTTTACACACTATATAGCCTTTTTTAAACTTTTAGGTTGGTCTATATAAACTTCCTCTTTAAGTTCTATATTTAGAAAGGTTGTTTTCACATCAATTTGGTGCAACTCTAAGTCATAATGAGCCACCAATGCCATGATAATTCTTAATGAGTCTTCTTTGAGACTAGTGAAAATGTTTCTTTATAGTCAACACCATCCTTCTGAGTATAATCCTTGGCAACAATTCTTGCTTTATATCGTTTGATTTTGCCATTCGAGTCACGCTTGGTCTTAAAGACCCATTTACACCTAACTCGTTTATATCCTTTAGGCAATTCGATGAGATCCCATACTTTGTTTTGTTTCATAGATTTTAACTCATCTTTCATGGCATCTAACCACTTATCGGACTCATTACTTTCTATAGCTTGTGAAAAGGAAACTAGATCTTTATTAATTCCTATGTCAAAATCTGACTCTTGCAAGTAAATCATGTAATCATCAGCAATTGTCGATCTCCTTTCTCTTTGAGATCTTCTTAATGGAATTTCTTATGGTTCACCTTCATTAGCTCTTTGTGGGTTAGCTTCTTCAAGATGTGTTTCATCATTATGTTGTGTAGCATTGTTAGGTCCTTCAACAACTGCTGGAACAACATGTGGAGCAGGAGTGGATATTGAAACTTTAATAGGCACATGAAAATCAACTTTATTTGCTTATATATACACATCTTGTTTTTCAATACTCCTACTAACTTCACCATTCTCAAGGAATCTTGCATTACCAGTTTCCACAATTCTTGGACTATGGTTTGGAACATAAAACCTATATCCTTTAGATTTCTCTGGATAACCAATAAAGTTTCCACTTATCATTTGAGAATATAATTTCTTTTCATGTGGATTATAAATTCTTGCTTCAGCTCGACAACCCCAAACATGCAGGTGTCTTAAACTAGGTTTCCTTCTAGTCCACGATTCATAAGGTGTCTTTGAGACTGCCTTGCTAGGAACCCTATTTAACAAGTATATAGTAGTTTTAAGTGCATACATCCACAAAAATATAGGTAAAGAAGAGTTACTCATTATACTCCTAACCATATCCATTAAAGTCTGATTTCGCCTTTCTGCCAACCCATTTTGTTGAGGAGTACCTGGCATAGTATACTGTGCGCATATGCCATGACTTTTTAAGAACTTTGTAAATGGACCAGGATATTGTTCCATTTCTGTGTGTTTTCCATAGTATTTACCACCTCTATCCGACCTTACTATTTTCACTTTTCTATCTAATTGTCTTTCAACCTCATTTATGTACACTTCAAGTGCATTTATTGATTGAGATTTTTCATTAAGCAAATAAATATATCCATAATGTGAAAAATCATCAATAAAGGTAATAAAGTACTTTTCTCCACTAAAAGATGGAGCATCAAAAGGCCCACATATATCAGTGTGTATAATTTCAAGAAGTTGACTGCTTCTTGTGGCTCTTTTCTTTCCCTTAATGCAATCCACACACACATCAAGATCAATAATATCTAAACTCAGTAGAATCTCATTCTTTATTAGCCTTTCTAATCTTTTTTTGGATATGTGACCCAAACACTTATGCCACAAGAAAACATAATTTTCATTTAGTCTACTATGCTTAATTCCAATATTGCTATAAGTGACAGGGCAAGGATTCAACAAAATTATCATTAAGTTTCAGTATATATAGATCATCAGTAAGAATTTCAAAAATAATAATGGAATTATTATTATTATTATTATTATTATTATTATTATTATTATTATTATTATTAAATAAACTGAAACATTCATGACCAAACTTAACGTTGAATTCAAATTCATCAAGTTTGAAACAAAAATGGGATTCCTAGAAATTGAAAGCACATATAAGGTTTTTAATAAATCTAGTTGATAGCCATTATCTTAGACCAAATGGTAAGTCTGTATGCCTTCAATTGGAGCCTTCATATGGTTCCCGATAAATAGGAAGTCTTAGTTGAATTTTCGATTTGCATCGTAAGGAATCCTTTCATCATATTGGAGACATAAATAGAAGCACCAAAATCAAGCCACCAAGCATTATTAAGTACTTCAAATAAGTTTGATTTGAAACATACATAAGCATAAAGATTACTTTTCTTTTCAAATCAGCTTTATCTTTCAGGCAATGTTTCTGATAGTGTCATACTACCATTGATTCCTTTCCTTAGCTTAAGTAACATTTGAAGATCCTTTCTTTTTCTTTTTAAACTTTCAGGCTTTAACTTTAAGTCCTTCATCAGCTTCTTGACTCATAATGATGATAGAATGAGTCCCTTGATTTTTCAGTCTTATTTCCTCCTAAACTAACTTATTGGCCAATTGATTACCATTCCACTTATCCTCAATAGTGTTACAGTTAATTTGAAATGGTCCATATTCAAGAGGTAATGAGTTCATAATGAACTACACCAAGAAGGAATCATCAACTATCATCCTTAAAATTTTTAGTTTTACTGCAATATCACTTGTTTCAATAATGTGCTCTTGCATACTCTTTGATCCATCATACATTATGATCATAAGTTATGCCATTGGCGTACCAGTGAGTGACTTAGCTTCAGAATAGAACATATCTTTCATAAGTTTAAGGTATTCTTTTGCATTTTCAGTTTGTAGAATTGTAGTCTTAATGTCATTGGCAATAGTCATTAGTAAAAACATAAGGTTCAATTTGTTTACCAATTCCTATTGCTTATGGTATAACTTCTCTTCCTCACCGCTAGTATCCATAATAGTAGTGAGTTAGCCTTCCAATTATGCAAAGTTAAGATCCAAGTCACCTAAATAGAACTTGACTTGCTCACACCATTCAAAGAAGTTCAACCCATTAAAACAATAATAGACTAAGCTTGCGAATGAAGAGAAAAAGCTGCAATATTATATTTATATGCTCAAAATAGATTCAGATAACTTTAACAATTAGAGTATACTATAGTTCTCTTTTGGGTAGATATTATAATATACTATCCTAAATTAAATGCCTTTAAACTTGATTGAATAATAATTAACTTACATCAAATATACATGTTATCTTTGGACATTCAATATATATTTGATAAAATATTATTGTCATCATAATTCTCACTACCATAGAATAATTGATTTACCTTTGGGTTAAATCATTAAGTTCTTATGACTAGTAAGTATCAATTAATCCACTTTTCATCATAGGCATCTATTAGTATAGATAATTGATAATTTTTATATGCATGTAAACATCATTCATAGTTCGGCCACTTTGGTGACTAACAAACTATTAATTTTATTTTATTTTAATTTGGCTACTTTGGTGACTAACAAACTAAAAAAAATATCATAAGGCATGCATATAAATTATGTATCTTAATAAACCTAATATTTGTTCATTCATTAGGTTTAATTACAAATCTTAATTAGATTGGGTAGAAAACATAATTTTTTTTAATTTATTTCTTTTGAGAAAATATTATCTCAAACTTAGATCTCTTTGTAACACGATTTTTTGTCGTGTTAATAATCCTCATGCCCAAAACTTAATTGGGTCAAATTTTAATAATATTATTTTAATTATTTTAATCATTAATATTAATTATAAAACTTTCATGATCTACACTTTAATTTTACCCATATCTAATAACAAGTAAGATTTTTAATATTATGTTCATCACCATAAATTTAATGGAGAAATTTAATTATTCAAAACCTAAGGCTATGATACCACATGTAAAATAATTCTTAATAGATAATAACAATCATAAATATAATGTGAAATCATAAACATAAGATTCAACAATTACCCTAATAATAAATCTTAAACAAATAAATTTTTACAGATCTAAAAAGCGTACTTAATGCGAAGTTTTAATTGAGCCATGGTAATAATTGATAGAGGTTATTTGATTCAATAAACTGATTTCTCCCTTTTGACCATTCTTGATTCACACACAAAACTTTAGTGATGGAAGACTTTCTTGAGATGAATATAATATCTCTTACTCTATGAAAGAGAATGTGTGTGACCTTATGGGTAGAGAGAGGACCAGATATATATATATATATATATATATATATATATATATATATATATATATATATATATATCCAAGACTCAATCTATTACGTCCATCAAGTATCCTTATACAATTAGAATTAGGATTTACTTCAATTAAAGTAATCCTTATATAATTAGGATTTGTATTAATTAAAGTAAATATCAATTAATATTGAACCACATTAAAGGAATTGATCTTGCCCCATGTAGTAATATTAATTACTGGACAAAATCTTACATACGATATCTACATCCCTAGTTTTATTTAAGATTATATTTACGTGCAACTATCTTATGAGAATGATACCTATAACATATAAAAATATAAAAAAATTAAAGATTTATAAATAGACTTTTCCTATTTAAAAAAAAGACGCACACAAAAAATTAACGAAGAAAGAAAGAAAAAAAAAAAATCTTGTTATATGTCAAAATTAATTAGGCTTGGTTCCTTTTTCACAAACATAAAATGTTTACACATAAAAGGTTATCGTTGCTAATTTTGGAAAAAAAAGTAACTATAAAATTATAATAAATGAAATATTTGATATTGAATAAGATTAAAATTTCATATTTATTGATATAAATAGTTAATTTTTTAATTGTAATTTTATAATTTAATATTATAAATTTGTTAATATTTGGAACAACTAAAAAAATAAATTAGTGGAAGTGAAATTATTTTAATAAATTAATAATACTTATAAAATTAAGAATGTAAAATTATAGTAGGATTTTTTTGTGAGTAGATTTATTATTAAAATAATTATAACAACATTAGAAATTGAAATTATTTATCAATTTAACCATGGCTAAGTAGTCGCTAAAAAGTATTAATGACGAATTAATATAAAATAGTTTTTAATTACTCAAAACATTAGCAACATATAAATTGTCGCTAAAAATTATTAACAATGAATTCATATAGAATAACTTTTATTTGCTAAAAATAGTAGCGACGGATAAATTGTCGGTTGTATTTGGATTTATGGATTTGAAATTATAGGTTTGGATTTGAATAAAATATCTTATTTGGTAAATTTAAAAACTATAAATTTAAATTTTACTCAAATTCAAAGTAAATATAAAAATTTTTAAAAAATAAAGATTCAAAATAACAATATTATTTGAAATTTAAAATTAACTTTAATAAACATTTCTCATGTGAATTCAAATGTAACAGAATTTACAAGAGTAAATACCATGTTTATTCAGCTGCAAGGAGTAGAACGTAGCATTTGGAGAAGTTTTCCTATGCCCGTAACCATATGACCTGCAGATTGATTTGCAAAATTTTCTTTTACAATAATATATATAAACTAAATCAATACACAGAAATAATCCTTTTATTTAAATTATATTATTTTATATTGATATAAAATAATTATCGATTATTAATCTAGCTGGAACTATAAAAAAGAAATATAAAAATTTTTTAACTTTACCCACATACAACTTAATAATTACAAATATCAATAATTTATTTTGTTAGTACAATAACTTAAATTATTAAATTAATTTACATTTTATTATTTTTATAGAATAAAAGCGCACAAAAATTTTCTATTGATTATGTTACATAATTTTAATATATTAATATTTATTTTTTTTATTGATGTGAATAAATTTATTATTATAAAATTTTTAATTTTATGTATTTTTATCATAAATAATTAAATATTATTTTTTAATAATATTTACATGTCAAAATATAATTAAATTTATTTTATTAATTATTTATAAAATACATAAAATATTAATTATAATATTATTAATTTTATAATATTTATATAATAACATACTGATTAAATCCCGTTCGTTTTGGTTGAACCTTTTCAATAGTTGAGTCGAGTTTGAAAACATTGGTAAATACTATAATATCAGTTTTTTTAAGTAGGAGATTAAGGAAATAAGAACTCGACCTAAATCTAAAGATAAATTATATCTTTAACCACTAAATCAAGTTAGAGTAGGTAATACTATAATATCATTCCAAATAGTAATGTGGCATATCAAAAATTATTTTTTATAAGTATTTCCTATGGAAAACAATCTCGACTGTCTTACAATTTATAGTTTGCGCGAGCGTGCCAAATTGAGTATATCTCCTGATTCGCGCTTTGACTTTTAAAGTAAACGACTGTAAAAATTGATTCTATTGTACGCAAGTCTGTCAATCTCATAAGTAGTTAAAAGTAAGTGAATTACAATTGAATGTTTTGATTGATTGATTGAAAAGAAAATATAAAGCTTGAAATTAAAAGTAAAAATTTAAAAAATAAAAAATAAATAAAAATAAAGATAAAAAACTGTTAGAATCTAATTTGTGTTATTTGATTTGAATTATTTTGGGTGTTGAGAAGTTGTTACTTATCTGACTTTTATAGTTATAGTTTTTCTTGCAAGTACTAAAGATTATGAAAGATAGTTTATAAATATAGTCCACTCCCTTATAAGTCCTTGCTAACCTCCTTTGTCTTAGCTAAGTACTAGATAACCTTTAAGATATTTATTTAATAATTATATTAAGTTATAAACTAATTAAATTAATAAAATAAAATTAATTAAATTAATTTTACTAAAATTAATTTAATTAATTTTTAGATCTAAAAATAATTACCGTGAGTCTCAGTTGAAGGAAATTAAAAAATAAAAAATAAATGTAAGAAAAGCATGTAAAAATATCAAAGACACAAAATAATATAATGTAATATAATGGCTACAAGTGCTTAAAGGATACAATGATTAAAAAAAAAAGTAATAGTCAAAACAATGAAAAGATAATGATAACATGAAAAGAAAAAAAAAATTAATAAGCATTAATTAGCAAACTATTTTCTTCTTATAAGATATCACGTGGAAGAATTTAAAGAGAGCTATTTAAAACAAAAAAAAAATAAAAAAGCTAGACAGCTTTATATATATATATATATAAAATAAAAAAAAATACTCTTATAATAATACCTTTAATGACAAATACTGTTCCGTAGTTGAAATTTTTTTTTCCTTTCTCTAATAATATCTCTAATAATATCTTCACAAACTTCAAAGCCATGAAAATATTACACAGGCTCAGTTAAAGAAAATGACCACATAGCTCATGTATAGAATTGACCAAGCGAATGCTACAATTTTAAGCTTCATGATTAAGGAATTGTTTAATTTAACTGTTGAATATAACTAATAGTTAATTATAAGCATTTAATAAAATAATATCTAATTATTACAATTAATATGTAAAATGACTCATAAATATATCATATAATTATTTATTTATCATACAACATATATAAGAATTAAAAATATAAAAGAATGAACATTAAAATTAATTTATAATTTTAAATAATTTATTGATATAAAAAATGATTTAATGATATAAAAATTTTGTAATTAATAAATTTTAAAAGAAAAATATAGTCTAAATAAAAAAAAAAATTAAATCAACTATTAATGGATGAGAAACAGCTCTAACTGATTGTTTATTAGCTATTGCAATTTTGATAGATTTATCAAATAGGTTAATTCGCCTATTTGAAAGTCTATCAGCTATCAGTTGCATTCAAAAGTTAAATCAAACATCCTCTAAATAGAGTTGAGGGATGACAAAAGCAAGATTGTATAGAAGAAGTTCATATGCACATTGTTGGTATTGATTATCAGTTCTTGCGAGATAATGCTGCAGCAATTCCACCAGCTACGAGTCCAACAGCAGTGGCAGTGATTCCTATTCCAATAACACCATCTGCATTCCGACAAACCCCAATAGAAATTTATTCATGTAGATGCTTTGAAAACTTATTCATATTAATTCTATAAGAATGAGAAAAGTTGATGCATGTTCTAAGCAAAACCTTTAGCAATTCGATCTTCAATTGTCTTCTTGAGGACCAGAGCTTGCCTCCAATCAGGTGCAACCTGTGAATGCACAAGTTTAGTGCAATGCACTCATGCACACAGACAGACAGACAGACACACACACACACACACACAGAGATGAAAGCAGACAAAACTAACCAAGGGCAGTTAAATGGGACAAAAAGAATCTCCTATTAGATGCTAAAATATAATTAATCACAGAAAATATTGAAGATGACAGGACTTATAGCACATAGCAATTCTGTTCATATATTACAAATAATGCACAGTGATAATACGAGAGAGAGAGAGAGAGAGAGAGAGAGAGAATGTCCAATCCAATATTTTTTTTTTTAAGTGAGAAATTATAATAAGAAGACCACGGAATTACAACATAGAATATAAAATATCCTCTAAAGCTACAAAACAAATGTATACAAACACTAAAGCAAAGAAACTAATAATGCAACTCCTTCCAATCATACTGAATAAGATTCAACAACATTCCTTCAAAAGCCCCCAAAGCACTACACATAAAGAGGTCAAGAAAAGTTTCTTATCCCACGCCTTTTCGATGAAATTAGACAATTTTATGATGTTACCCATCATAACATTAAAAGTAAAATTTGACTGTCAATTGCAAGTCATATGCATCAAGCAGGCAGGGAAATAAATCCTGCAGAGTACAAATTTAAGAATTCATTTGCAGTTCAAAATACATGTGCAAGCATGTGTGTGTGTGTGTGTGTGAGAGAGAGAGAGAGAGAGAGAGACCTCCAAACATTGCTCCACAAGCTGTCGGCTCCTTGAATATTCACCACTTCTGTAATATCCAACTGCTAGAAGATAGATCTTCTCCCGCTGTTGCAAAGGAGAGCTAATATTGGCTAATGATGCTGCAAACAATAAGGTATTTGGCTCAAGAGAGAACAAGGGTAAGGCAATGGAATGAAAGACATCAAACTCATTCCAAACAAAAGCTGGTCAACTGGACATCTAATTAAATGCCTAATAATTTATCACAAAGGCATTGATACACACCATAGTTTCTTCATTACAATAGATATTCAGGCCCTTTTTCCCCTCTTCTTTTCCATCCCCAACTCATTCCCCTCATTTTCAACTGCTACTGGTAATACATTTAGGCAGTGACCACTACATGAACAATATTCCCTTGCATAAAATGTTAGGGATATGGTGTATTCTAGAAGAAACAAGAAGGTTCTAAAAGGAACGCAAGTTGTTAGCCAGCTCAGCCCAATTCAATTGGAGGAATACCAGGAACGCATGTGAGCCAACAGCTAAAGAAGCTATATATAGAAGAATAAGAGAATTTTTATTCAAAAACCTAAAGGATCCAATAGATCAGACCAATTGATACAGTCAGGAAACACAGAACGAGAAAATTACCAAGTAAGAACACAGGAAAAAATGGCAGCAGGAAGAAAGACGAGAATTTTTATTCAAAAACCCAAACGGTCCAGGTAGATATGGATACAAGATACAAAGCTATCTCTCTCACACCCCAGCAGTATTCTAACTGCCCCCAAGCTATCATTAGCTGGAAGAAAATATAATTCAAGTCATGCCCCTCACTCCCCTCTTCTTCTTCTATATACTTAGACATGGACATGGCACTTTGACACTTCAAAGTTAGTGGAAAAATCAAAGGAAGTTAGAAAAATAGGTGAGTCAAGCTTGCAAACATTTACTCATGCTCAAGACCAAGTAAAATAGGAATTCATCAACTTTTTCTTCCAAATTATTTATTCTCCATTCATATTTGAAAACCCTAAACAATTTAAACTTTATATATCAACATCATAAACTCTCCAATTTAACAAATCCTTGCCTATTAGGAAACATAACATAATTTTCTCTGACACTCTATTTTGAAGGAGATAGAGCAAAGTAAAATTTTTTGAAGATTTTTCTTAGGAGGAAAGGAAGGATTTTGTAGGTTTTAAAAAGAAAACATAATCAACCCATAGATTTAGCGGATTGAAAAACAGATTTTTGGAGATTTTTCAAAAACCATACCTTATAAAACTATGAGTTCTCCTAAATACAAGTTCATGCTTTTAAAATTTGAAAAACATACTTCGTTAGCTTATAAAACCTTCTCATAAATATCGTGTAAAACACTCTACAACAATCTGACGAAATGATAACCTAGCAAAGACAAGATGCGTCCACAAAATTTACATAGTTTACCTTCAAGCATAGCAATTCCTCGCTGTACATCTTCTGATCGTTTAGAGTGAACGAGAGCCCATGACAAACGCATAATGCTCTCATTCTTAAGTTCATCTGAGTCACCCTCAGCAGCTTTTGCAACTTCTCTCTCGCAGCCCTGCCATCCAAACAATGAGGTGTTAATCAAACTAAAATCAAGGCCACAACAACACATTTGGTCGATTGCTTATGCATCCCTTAAAAGTAACCAATCACACATAAAACACCCAATAACAGGAAAACAAACAAACACCTTCTCACATCAATTGTTGAGATAAACAAGATGATTACTGCATAAAAAGAAACTTTTCCTCACTAAGAAAAAGAAAAATCTTTCTCAATCGCAGCCTTTTGATTATGATCAATAAAATAATGGAAAAAAACAAGAAAGCTCGATTAATTATCAAATGCTGCAAGATGAATAGCAAAATGGGCATTCTTGAATCAGTAATCAAAGTATAAATTCAGAATACATACGAGGATAATGTCGTGGTCGCTCAAGGGGATCTGATCACCGCCGGAGAAGAAGGAGCCAACGGAATCAAAGAAGCTGCTAATTTTTGCATCCATAGCTTTTGGTTTATTTGGAGATTTGAAAGATAACACGCTTAAATGCCGCGCGATGCCTGATTTTACCTTTTCATATATGTATTATGCGAATATAATTAATAAATTAAAAAATATTTTCAAATTTATCTTATAATAATATGAAATATTATATTTATATTTTGTAAATAAAATTATTATTTATTAATAATTGTTAAAATTATTTCTATAATTTAATTGAAATAAAATTTTAATTATTAATTATATTGCATATTATTTATGTATATATAGTTTTGTTTAACATCAACTAATGTTAATAGTATAATATTTTTTTTAAATAATATAATATTTATTATTTACTTATTATAATATATTGAAATATAATTTAATAATAAAAGAAATTTAATTATAGAGTCTAATTATAAAAAAATAATAATAATGATTAAAAAAATAAAATTAATTAACTCACTAAAAAAATTAACACTTTTCTTATAATAATAGATTTAATATATAAGATTAATGTACATGCTCAATGCTTTAAAATATTTTTTAAATCATTAAAAATAAATTAAATATATTTTAGTTACATCAAAATTTAAGAATATAACTAACTTAATTATTTGATACTCGTACACTTTAATAAATTAATCTATAAATATATATTATAAAAAATTAATAGATATTATTTTTAGATAATCACGATGATAATCAAAATCCTTCAATTTTAAAATAGTATTTACAACAAAAGTAAAATTAAAAAAGTCAAAAAATATTATTAAAATAAATTAATAATTTATTATTATACTTTTCTTATAATAAGGTAAAACTTTGATATTTTATTAATTTAATGTTAGTATAGAGTAAAATTTATTTTTTCATAAAATAAAGTCATTTTAAAATAGGTTAACACTTTTTATTAGTGCCGGATAATTTACATGTCTTATAAAATGGCTTAAATTGAAAATACTATTTCACTTCAAATTATAATGAAGCTTAGACAAAATTATAATTTATAAATAATATAAAATAAAATTTTTTATTAAATTAATAAAATAAAATTATACATTTAAATAAATTAAAGTATGATCAATAAAAAAGCTTTATTTTTTTTATAAATAATTGATAAAAATATAATAAATGTATTAAATAAATATATTATATTTTTAAAAAATTCTTTAAATGATTCGTCTGGAGACGAGAGTGAGAAAAAAAGAAAATTTTACTTTTTTATCTGCTCTTTTAATAATAATAATAATAATAATAATAATACATAATACGTAAAAGGTCAAGATTACCCTCATATTATGGGTTATATTCTATAGATTGAGAAGGGTAAACCTGTCATTATATGCTTGAAAACCGTTCAAAAGAACTGAATAAGAAAAGAAAATTACATATACGTCTGACCGCAGCGTCCATCAGTTGTCACCGGTTCGATCATTCAATCAAAGTAAAGGAAGGGCCACACGATAAGAACAGCAAGAGTGTTAACTGCTTTAATTATATAAAAGAGAATAAAATTTTATTTTTATTGTTCTTTAAAAACAATAAAAATATTTTGCATTTTAATAATATATAATAATTATAAATGAAATAAATTCCAAAATGAGAAAAAACTAAATTAATCTCACAACAAATATTTTTTTTTCCTCAATTTGAATTCTATTAATAATACTGTAATTATGTTAAACAACTAAACAAAAATTAAAAAAAAAATAATAAATGGTATACAATTAAACTAAAAAAATTTCTACTTAGTCTCTAAATTTTTTGTTATTAATATATTTATCTCTTTATTTTAAAAATATTTGAAAGTATTCTTAAATTTAGTTTTATCTACAAATGAGAATAATGTTTAAAAAAATAATTAACAAGAAATGTGAAGTATTTTATTATAATTTTTTTTTTATAAAAAATATTCAGTCTATTAAAATAGAAATTAAAGGGAATATTTATATTTATATTCAGTGTATTTTTTGAGTAGTCATTTATTTTAGTAGTTCCCAAAGAGCGGGAATTTTCATTCTAACCTTTTTACCAAAGAAAGTGTAGTGCAAGGCGGAATTAGAAATTCAAGATTAAGGTCAAAAATTAATATTAAAAAAAATAAATAAAATCTAGATAAAATATAAGAATTAAAATAAAAATATAAAACATTAAAAGATGAAAATAAAATAATACAAAAAATATGAATAAAAATATAAACATCAAAATAAAAATAAAATTATTAAAGAAATAAATAGTAATTTTTTTAAAAAAAAAATTAAAATTTTTAGGGAAGCCAATAATAATTTTATTATAAAATTATGCTGAATTTTATGGACAAAATTTTAATTTTAAAATCATGGGCCCTCTATATAACCGAGCAACTTTTTGTGGCACAAGCAAACGTCATCGTAATAGCATTTTCTTCTGGATCAATCAAGCTTAAGAGGGCAGTAGGATTTTTTTTTTTTTTAAACTCAGTCAAAATTGGTATTTTTTTATTATAACAGAAATTATTATTATTATTATTATTATTATTATTATTATTATTATTATTATTATAGACTCTATGTATTTTTATTACCATTATTGTTATTTAGATTATTATTAATTAATTAATTAATTATTTTTCTTCTAATCAAATTTATCGTACACAATTGTCAAAATTCTCACATTAAGAGATTTTATAAATAATAAGAAAGACTCAAGAAGCACTAATAACTCCTTTATACAAGTATCAATTAACTCATTGATTTTTACTAATCAATCACATGATTTTTTCATAATCGTGTGATTCTTCAATACTCACCATATACTTGTGTATGAAATGATGGTGAAGTGCACGTAATCTTACAAATGGTGAAGATGAATAATTGAATAGAACCAGAATGCTCATTGATGTTTAAAGATGAAACCATGCTATAATGGATTGGCCAAAAAATTGATGATGAGGTCGAATCATTTGTGTAGACACCATATTTTGGCCGACCTCCCAAGTCAAGGAACTATTAGGCCTTTTCACTTTATTATCCACTCTCAACCTATATCTTTCGATCACAAATGGCTTTTCCGAACTCACCAATTGCTCGACCATGGAATAAATCGATCCCACACTTAGTTAATTATTTTCTGATCTCTTATCAGATGGGTTTGAATCAATATTGGGTTTCCAGACCATCCAGTCTTGCCTACTGATGCTCTCGGATCTCTCTGTACAAATATTGTAAAACTTCATCCGACTAATGAGATGATTGAGCTTCTCATTTGAAGACCCCAGATTTTACTTAAAATAAAGTTAAGGTTGTTATCTGGTTTAATGACGCTTCCGAAAAATTCAAGTCAATGTCAAGTCTTTCCAATTCTAATGTTCTAAAGTTTTACCCGGTGTTTGGTCATGGCTTAGTCCGATCTTATGTTCGTGCATAATGTTTTTTCGATTTCTTGTGCTCTGATTAATGGTTACTTTCAAGTTTAATGTTCAAATACGTTCGATCAATTAAGTACTCAGACAAATTGGATGCTTTCCGATCTCATTAAAGAAATTGAACAAAAAGGGATTTCTATTCATTTCAAAGTAAAACATATACAAGTCATTCGGCAGGTGGATCACCCCCAGCTTGCTCCCCAGGTACATAATCCGCTCTCTGATTCTCTCTCTCTCTCTCTCTCTCCAGCTCCTCGTCGCTCTCCTCTTCGGCCTCTGGAATGAGCTAGTTCATCCAGGAGAAGTCCTCATCGGGATAACGCTTCCTCAGCTCAGCCAGGAGATCATTATGGGCATTCACATATGCCTTAGCCTCTTTTGTTGTGCTTTCCTCTTCCTTGGCTTGGAGCTCCTCATCCTTGGCTCAGAGCTCCTCATCCTTCGCTCGGAGCTCCTCCTCCTTTGCCCGAAGTTTCTCATCGAAGCGAGCGAGATCAGCAGATCGATCAGCTCGAGTGACATCAAGTTCCTGCTCCACTTCGGTTATCTTCTCTTCGCAATGCTTTATCCGATCTTCCAATCTGGCGATGTAGTCATTGACAGAGGAGAGTTGAGCCTATGCGGCTGAGGCATCCTAGACCGCTTTAAAAATCTCCCTCCTTAAGGCGTGGGCCTTCTCTCTGATTACATGTTGATTTGCGATGGCCTCCAAGCCCAAACTCATTGTCTGAGTTAAAATATCGTCGATGCTCTCCTCTGCCAACCTATTTCGATCTTCTTGGAAACAAATGGAGGCACCCATAACCTTGACTAAGCTAAGTTTCCCTTGGGTAGAGCAGTTCCTTTCCAGCAATTGGATCAGGAGTTGAGCACCTTGAGAAAGCATCCTAACCGTAGGACCAGAGGACTCCCCTTCCACATTGGAAGAGATCAGAGGAGGCAGGGGAGGCGGAAGCTCAATCTGTTGAGGAGGGGGAACGATGACCTCTACTTCCGAGTGGCCTACGCTCCCGAGGTCGTGGAGGAGCTCAAGACTCTACCAATTCACCGAGGAGTCTCGAGCGGCGATTCTGATGGACTCCTTCATCGCCTGTACCTTTTAGGAGACCTTCCTCTTTCGCTTGCAGCTCTCCTTGGAAGTGTCATCACCCGCTATACCTGCACAGAAAAGAAATCAGTGAGTTCTCTAAGATTCAAAGGCTAGAGATCGGGAATGTACCAGGACCGAGGTCAGAGAGCTAAAGCTTGTAGTCTTCATCGGTGACCAGCCGCATCATCCACCACTTTAGTTCAGCCATAGCCGCGTCTAAACACGAGAATTTATGGGTGGATGCCTGAGTCTTTAACTCTTTCACCATAGCGTCTTCGTCCTTATTCAAAGTGATCTTCTTTGGAATCGAAGCGACCAAGTATTGCCAACTCTGAGGGAAACCTTTAAAGCCGTTCGGAATCTTGCTCCTCAATATAAAAAACTGGTCCTTCCAATTCTTCAATGAAGAAGGGAGATAGATAAAGAGTGAGCAGTTTGGCTTAGCTTGAAAGAACCAGAACTCGTTATCCTTCCTTCGGGCAAGCCTATGTAGCTCGGCAAAGACTTTAGCCGTGAGTTCCAGTCCCTTAACTCAGCAGAGGCCCCGAAAGGCTAGTAAAGTCTGCCAGGAGTTCGGATGCACTTGAGCTACCGAGACATGGTGGAGCTTTAGGATGGCCTTGTAAAACTCGTCTAAAGGAAAACGGAGTCCGGCCTTCAGTTGTTCTTCGTATACTATGAGGAGATCGCCTTCATCAAAGAAGTGATCGGCTCAAAGGTCGTCATGGCACTTGATCAGCTCGAAAGAGTCGATCCGCAGATTGTACTCTTGGCTTATAGATTGGAGATCAGTTTCTCTCAGAACCAAAGGCAACTAATCAACTGGCAGGTTTTCTCTTCTGGAAGATACTCCTCGCCTCGGTCTGACAGCCAGACCAGTAATCGGAATGATGGCTGCACTGGGGCATCCGCTTGGCCCTGTCGCATTGCCTTCTTCCGAGGACCACGAAATATGGATGGAAGGCGGGCTCGTAGCTCTCTGACCCTCGGCGCTGCTCATTTTCAGGAAAACAAAAGAAATTAACCAAGAAAAGAATCAAAATCCTTACTGGAATGTGATCGGTGCCTGAGAAAAAAAAACTTGAGAAAATGAGAGAAAATGTTGGGATTACTAGAGAGGTTCTGAAAATGACATAAGGAAATGACTTACGCACCTCTCCCCTATTTATACCCGTATGAGCATTAAATGATCGCGAAGTCCCAAGCAACGCATCGGTTAGTGGAACTGGCCGCTTCCTTGACACGTCGCAAGAAGGTTCCAGAAACATAATAAAATCGAATAAATGATATCAGTTAGTTAGGGTCATCGGATTGAGCAAACTTTCAAAACCATGGATCAGCTAATGGCGATTCATTTAGAGATCAGATCGGATACACATATCAGAGATCAGAAAATAACTAATGCAATAATAAGATAAACATTTAAACAAAAATTTCATTTCATTTTCAAAAGATTGGATTACATCATTTGGGTGATCTCAAAAGATCAGATTACATCATTAGCACGATCTCTAAAGATCGGATTACATCATTTGAGCGATCTCTAAAGATCAGCACTACATTACCTAGCTTAAGACTACTTCGAGGTTCAAAAAGCAGGCCTATGTCAAAGCCTAGTCTTGTGACTGAATCAAAAGATGTGTTTGATTAGAAAGCCAGCCACAAATGTTGGATAGATGTGCAGCTCAGATGGGGTGACTATGACTCTCATGATATTGAGCGGAGTCATCACCGATGTCATTGACCAGAATCGAGTTGCAGTCGAGATGCCCGTTGTGGATGGGAGCCAAATGAACTTCAAGAGGCGGTCACTGACATTAAGATTGAAATTAGCAGTCCTCTTGCCCGAGATCGGTCCACCGATTACACCGGTAGACCGATTTGAGATCGGCACGATCGTCACTTTCAATCTTGATCGGTAAATTAGTTCGGTTCTCTCACTGTCATTAGATAATGTCCTCATGATTCTCCGATAGCTAGGGTCATAAATTTTCAGGTGAAGGGCGAAGAAAAAAGTCAAAAAAAGATCAAAAGAAGCCACCATAATCAGAATTATTAACAGAGAAGCTAGAATTGGAGAAATGGAGCATTGAAAAACTGAAGGAGGAAAATTGAAGTGTGAAGGGGATTTCCCGTAGGTGCATATATATAGGGCCTGGGCATTTATTGCATACAGAAACTAAAGTGGATGCATCGGTAACTGAAGAATTAATTGCTTTGACCAAGGCAAGTCAGATAAAGAGGAAAAATCTAGAATGGGAGAGATCAGGAAATGAGGGGGGACCTAATACGAGAAAGATCGAAAAAGGAGAGGGTCATAATAGGGAGATCAAAAGAAAATAGAGATCGAAAAGCATGGAGAGATTAAATAACTTTCAATCAACTCTCTTCATCATCAGAGCCGAGTTAGTTAAAGTGTTGCAGGCGTGATCAAAACCTCACCACACGGCTCATCTGTAGAAACACCCGCCTAGCTGATAGATGCCAAAACAGTTATGGCAGTCCTGTACATCTCGATCTCCACCAATGATCATAATCGTAAGGATGGACCCGGAGCCCTTGGATCAAAAAGCAGATGACAGGTTCGACACTTTTTATTCCCAGACGTTGGATCCATCTTGCAAGGCAAGGCCCTGAGCCGTTGGATTAAAAGAAGAAAGGACGAATATTATAAACAGAATCCCGACCCTCCATTTTGATTCTCTTTAATTCTCAGACATCATATTATGTTCTTTTGAATCTAAACCCTCCGTCTCCCCTGGTGAGATCTTGACCCTTCATTATGGGCACCCGTTCTCTATAAATACCTGCATGCAATACTGTAGAAGGGACAGACGAAAAATAAGAAGGTGGTAATTATAGTGAAAAGGCTCTGAAATTTAATTCAGTCTTGCTACTTGCCATTCTGAGCTTCCAAAGTATTGAGAAACTTTAGAAACCAATTTTCTTAAATATTTCACTAAAAGGAGCTCTAAGTCCTGAAACTTCCATTTTTAGTTTCTATGCAATCATCTTCACATCATCTCATTCCTACTACTTTAGTATTTGGCATTGCCTTCTGAGTCCAACTTTGTTCCTACTTGGTTCCCATTACTTCGAGTGAGTTCTAGTATTTCGGTCGACAGCTCTTATCTCTACAAGGTCTGTGGATTCTGGAGTCAGCTCATCTGTCTCCTCAGCTTCCCACAGGTAAGTATTTAGACTGTCATTTTGTCGAATACTCATGTTTTATTTTCTCTACGTTTATTCTTAAAATTTCTTTTCTATTCAGTCACACTAAAATCTCAAAATAGATTATCCAGGCCAATAATTATTTCCTCGTCTTCTTTTTCTATTCATTCGTAAACTCTATTTATCACCTCTTAGTTTTCATTTCCTTCGAGAATAGATGTTCAGGTCGTGGACAACTTGTAGATAATCTAAGAGATATCGGTAGAAGTATCTTAACATGAGAGCTTTGGGCCTGAATGAATAAAAAGTGACAAAAGATAGGCGTAGCAAAAGGTCGAATAGATCAGAAATAAGAATAGGTCAAATAAGCAAGTTATGAGATCGGGCCTCAGAACAAAACTAGGTGAAAATACAATAGATCGGGAATTAATATGAGATCGGATCCCTGACTAGAGACAAAAGAGATCGGATATCGCTTATCGAAGAGTTCTAATAAAATGATCAGGCGGAAGATCGATAAAGAGTTCGATCTTTCATCCATTATCTGGTTATAAGGTCCCATAGGCTAGGAAAAGCTTTACCCAGGCTTCCTGTGTCTTTGGTACTCTATTCCCACAAAAAGAAGGGGGGGAGGGGGGGGGGGGGGGGGAGGGTCCACAAAGACCCTTTACCTGAATCCTTAGTCTCAAGTTCTTACAGAACTCCATTCTAATGAACATATTAAGAGTTCAGGGGAGAGTTCTTACCCAGACTCAGTTTAATTTTTAACACAAACATATTAAGAGATCGGAGGAGAGTTTTTACCCGATTATCAGCCAAAATCTAAAATATGTGGAGATCAAAGGAGAGTTCTTATCCGAGATCCTTCACTTAATTTTTTAATAGAATACTTTAAGAGATCGGGGGAGAGTTCTTACTCGATTCTCAGCCAAAATCTTAAAAGTACGTAGAGATCGGAGGAGAGTTCTTATCCGAGATCCTTCACTTAAACTTTAAACAGAATACTTTAAGAGATCAGAGGTGAGTTCTTACCCGATTCTCAGCTAAAAATCTTAATAAAATATGTGGAGATCGGATGAGAGTTCTTATCCGAGATCCTTCACTTAAACTTTAAACAGAACACTTTAAGAGATCGGGGGAGAGTTCTTACCTGATTCTCAGCTAAAATTTTAATAAAATATGTGGAGATCAGAGGAGAGTTCTTTTTCGAAATCTCCCACTCAAACTCTTAAGAAAATACATCAAGGGATAGGGAGAAATTTCTTACCCTAATTCTCCTAACTAAAATCCTAATTAAAAATCACAACTTCAATATACAAAGTAACCCCTAAACAAAAATTCGCTATATGACGCCTACTCACTAAGGGTCATCTCATGTACTTACGTTCTTGGGTAGCCCTGAATAGTAGAATATCAAATTTTCCTTTTATCCATGCGAAGGATTAACATCGTCACTCCAACCGCTCTAATTACCAATTTTAATTTATGAAAAGCACAATGTTAAATCTACTTACCCTCGTTGAGGGACGAGGTGGGGTGCCTAACACCTTCCCCACCTGGACCCCGAACCTAGAATTTCTGTTTTCGAAGTGGTTTCTTTTTAATTTACTTTTACAAATGGTTTTCTTTAATTTTTCTCAAAATTAAAGTGGCGACTCCTCACTTTTCCCACTTTGGTGAGAACTCGTCCAGGCGACCGCAAAAACCCTTGCGACAATTTGTAATTAGGAGTGTGCATTTTTCGATTATAACCGAATAACTGAACTGAATTGATGAAATTCGGTTATTTTGGTAAGAGTATATTCGATTTGGTTCAATTTTCGATTAGTAATAATAATTTTTTTTTTTTTTTGGTTATTAAATCGGTGACTTTTGATTTGATAACCGAACTAACCGAAATAACTGAATTTCAATTAATTAATATATTAATTATAATTTTATTAATATTATATTACTTATAATTATTATTTTTATGATTTTATAATAATATTTAACTTATAATTATTATTTTATTAATATAAAATTATATTTATTATTTTTTTATAAATAAAAAAGAATATAAATATATTTTTATTAATATTTTATTAAATAATTAATAATATAAAAAATATATTTTATTTTCTTTATGTTAGTTGGGTTATAACCGATAACCGACCGAATATTTTCGGTTTCGGTTAACTTTGGTTTTCTTTCAGTTTCAGTTTGGTTCTCTTAATATTTTTAGAGTCAGTTAATAATTCGATTAGTTGAAAATTCGGTTCAGTTAACAGAACACTCACCCTTACTTGTAACTTAAAATCATATTGAAATGGATTATATCAACCCACTCTAATATTATGTTGAAATTTGAAATGGTATAAAAATTACTATTAAAATTAAAATGTGAGAAAAGAGTTATAAATAAAATAGAAAAAGATAAGAGAAATGAAAGAAAATGAAGAAAAAAGTGAAATGAGAGGAAAATAAAATGGGAAAAATATTATAAAAAAAAAAGCATAAGAGAAAAATGAAATGAAGAAAATGACAAAAAAAAAAAGAAAAAAAAGGGGAGAAAAAGTGAAACGAGAAAAATGAAATGGCAAAAAATATTAATAAAAAAATGAGTGAAGGATAAAAGAAAGAAAATGATAAAGAAAAATGAAAGGTTACAGAGGAAAGAGTAAAACGAGAGAAAAGAAAAATAAAACAACGAGTGAAATGACGAAAGAGAATGTTATTTATTAGTAACTTAAAAACGGATTAATTGAAAAAAAGAGAGCATTTTTCCATTCACAAATTAGAAATGAATTTTTAAATTCATTTCTAAATTTAAAACAAAATAGAAATATATTTCTATGTCTATTTCTAAATTTAAAAAAATGGCATGATATTTCCCTCCATAATTTTTATAATCCACAATTGGAGTCCGTTTCTAAATTGTGGAGCTTAATTCATTTTTAATTTAGAAATGAATTTTAGAGCTTGTTTCTAAATTTTGGAATTCCCGCCCCCTGCCCTTATCTCTACATTTTAGAAATGGATTCCAAATTAATTTATAATTAGGAACGAAATTAAACCTGTTTCTAATTTGAAAACAGATTTCAAAGTCCGTTTCTAATTTAGAAACAAAGTTTAGAGTTCATTCCTAAATTTTTGAAGCTTTGTCTCCCTATCTCCATATTTTAGAAATAAACTTCCAAATCTATTTCTAAAATTTAGAAATAGATTCAGTTCTGTTTCCAATCCATTTCTATTATGATCCTAATCCATTTCTAAATTTAGTGTCAATTTTTTTTTTGCCGCTGAAACTTACAATGGATTCTTGTCCATTTTAAATTATGTTTCTATTTTGTTGCTATATTTAATACACATATTTAGTGTGACACCCCTTACCCATCTATAGTGTAGCCGAACAAGATATGCCACACAGTGTACTGGAACACCATATTTTATTTTAATTATTTTTATTCTTCCTTAATTTATTTCTTCATGGATATGAAGTGCAATTTATGAAATTTAACTCATTTAATTCTTTTATTGAAATTATAAATTCATTTGGGGTTCCGAAAATTTTATAGAAAATCCGGCAGAGTACCGGCTAAAAATGGATAAAATCCAGCAGAGTACCGGCTAAAAAGGGATAAAACAGTTCTTCGGAACCTGTGAAAAATACTTCCAATAATTTCCAATCATTCTCAATCTCCATTTGTATCACATCAATTTACAACAATTTCTTAACAATTTCTCCATTTGTCATTCATTCATTTCACATCATCATCATTCTGAAATCATAAATAAATTCACATATGTTATTTATAAACACAAAGTTACAAATACTTACATTAATACAAAATTATATTACATATGTTTCAAATATACATGATAAATAAGAGTTTAATTACAAAACTTATAAAAATCACAAAATACAAAATGGGACCTAGTATCCTACCAATGCACTGTAATCTGTGAGGTGACACGGACACTAGGCAGAACTGTGAACGGCCTTACCTAATCTGTGGTCTACTGGGCCCTCTGTCCAAATCTTCAGTACCTACACGTTGCAAAAGCGACGCGCTAAGCATAAAGCTTAGTGGTGCCAATAATACAAAAAAATATAATATGCAAATAAAAATAATAATTTCTTAGTTATTATATTCATAAAAAAAAGAATAATTACTAACTTATTGTTTAGTTAAGGGCTAATTATATTTTATGATATTAACTTCTTCATGCATTTTGTTAATTGTTTTCTTGATGATTTTGAGCTTCTTTATATTTTATTGTAATCATTCTTGATCTTTATCTTGATATTTCATTTCCTTATTTTCTTTAATAGTTAGTTCAATTACAGTTATACTTTTTCATGCCCAAGTAACCTATACAAATTGACCAGACTGGACAAACGGGTAAACTAACACTGGGTACCAGGTACCTCTGGCCGTCACACCATCGGTCACAATGTGTCTCCCGGTGTGCAAACAGAATGGCTAATAAGCCATAAAAGCAATAAGGCATAAAGCCAAGTATAACATCATAATCAGTATAGCCATAGGCTATCATCACAAAATGGCAATGAAGCCATACATCATACGCAGTACTGCTATCAGAACCCTATTGGCATGCCAACCTATCCAAACCAATCACATTAGGCCTACTAGGGCATATTACAAAATCATTTCTTGAATATTTGTATTTTACATGTAAGGTTACTATTTAGTTCATTAGTCAACTAAAATGTTAACTTTTTCATAGACAATAGGTATATTGGTTTTAATATCCCCAACATACCATATTTTGCATTCTAAAGTTATTGGTATTGGTTGCCAATACCATTTCAAAGCTTAGTGCTAGTTGTTCAAAATTTTCAGATTTCAAGCCTTGTGTTTACTATTCCATTGGTCATTTTTATAGTAGGAATTTGGAAAAGTTATAAACATGAAAGTTGTTCCTTATTGTGTTTAGTTACATTTCTTTTTTTGAATCACTCCATTTGGAGTTTTGTAACTCAAGTTATGGCCTAAACATCATAACTGGCCGGATTGCAAACTTTCCAGATTTCTGGACTGACCAAATCTATAGTGTTTTATGCAGTGATTTCAGGTCACTTTTTAAACATGTTATGGTCAAAATATGGGTTAGGTTTCTTCATGAAAGTTGTAAGTCTATATCTCAGCTTTCTACTGGTAAAATTTCAAATGAATTGGACCTTTCTACACTAAGTTATGACCAAATGAATAGACACTGTTCATTTGGTCATTTCGCCCAGGTAGAATGCAAGTCACCCGGATTAGGGCAATTTTTAGGCTAACTTGGTTTGGTTATCTAGGCAGGTTTTCTTCATCAAAGTGGTGCCATTATGTGTCTAGTTTCATGTCCAATTAGCCTTCCACCAATTGAACCTCTACAACTCCATTTATAATTGCCCAAACCTACTGGACTCATGCTCAGTCCTGCAGGTCAGCCAAGGCAGCTCAATCATACACAAATGCCAAGCCTCAACTCACTTCATTTCCTCATTATACATATTCAAATGGTCACTAATTGACCATTACAAGGTTAATGAACCATTATATGAGCAAACCCTAATATTGTTAAGTGTCCATATTTTCCATGTTCATACATACCTAATCCTTGCATTTCACCTACACAACTAAGTTCAATCATGCATTTAGCACTAAGGACTGCTCTTCAACACTTTTCTATCATGCAAAATCACTAACCCTAACTAACCCTAGCTGCCTAAACTTGTAGGGTGCACACACACACACTTGTTTGTTTCATTTTCTTACATTTCCTACACATATCATGCCATTAAACATGAATTAAACTAAAAAGAGCAAGAGTTTGGTCACTTACCACAAGTGAGCAGAATTTTCTCCCTTCACAACTTCAGTTTTCTTGGCCTTTCTTGGCAGCCAATCACCTTGCCAAGTTGTATAGACAAATTTTTTTGAAGTGGACTTAGGGTTTCAAGTGAGATTTGGTGAGTTGGAAAGCTTGTGTAAGCTTTAATGGTGATTTTGGGTGGGTTGAAGGGAAACGATAAGTTTTTTGAAGGAGATGAAATCTGATTGCTTTTGGTTATTTTGGTCTCAATTATCCCTTTTTAATAAGTTAGCTTAATTGTGATTGGTGGGGAGGGTTTAAATGACTTAAGCATGAGGTAAAAATTTACATTTAACTCATTTTCTCTTCTTTTCTCCTCTACTCATTTTTAATTTAATTTTTAGCAATATTTATTCATATTTTATATCATAATAATTATTTACTTAACTGGACAAGTCGGTCAAAAATCACCTCTGAAGGCGAAATGACCAAAATGCCCTCTGTTTGGCTTAACAGACCAAAATTGTCTGTACCGATTGAAAAATTTTTCTAAGTATTTTCTTGGTATTTTAATGCCTTAGAAACCTTAATGACTCTTCTCTGGAGTCCCAAAAATTATTTTATGAATTTTTCCCTTGGTCTAGGGCTCCTAGTTGCGAGAACCGAAACTTCCTACTGGGTTACTCATCGCTTGGGCACCGGCTCATTTAACTTGGTTGTATTTTATTTCTAAAATTTTTCTTAAATTTTTCTTATTAATATTTGAGTTAGTTATGATTCCTCACTTTAGTTTAAATATTTTTCTGAACGTTCTAGCTGTCCGGACTGACACTGGTCACCAAAACAGTAGAATATACGGAGTTGCTACAGGGAGGGTGTTACATTTAGTTTCTATTCCGTTGTAATTCAGTTGAAAATAAAAATGTACACAATCCGATTCTAATTTCTCTTACTATTTTGGCAATTTTTTGTAGTATAAGAGGAGGATTTACGTGGTTCGACTATTGCAGTTCTATGTCTACATCTATGAACATAAAGTTTCAGGGACTACATTTCATTAACTTGTGTTTGTAATATATAACAAAATACATAAGAGCCTATATTTATAATAGAACATATAATATGTATATAATATTTTTTCCTTAAAAAATAATTTTACTGGCTAACAATTTAAGAAATGCGCGGGCGTGCCAGATACTGAGTATATCACTTGGGATTGCGCTCTGACTTCTGGATCAAGCGACTGTGGAAACTGACTACACTAAACGTAGTTTTGTTAATCTCACTCTAAAATTAAAAGGGCAAGTAAATTAAAAATTGAAAGAACATTTAAATTAATTAAAACAAAGCTTGAAATTAAATGCAAGAGCTTTGAAAAAAATAAATAAATTATAAAATAAAGATAAAAGACTACTAGAGTCTGATTGAATTATTATTGTTTGATGTTGTTGGGTGTTGGGGGTGTTCACATTGCAATGTATTTGACTTTTATAATTCTGCATGCAGGTATCTAGAAGACTCTAGGAAGACTTTAGAACACACTTTGTCATGTTTTGAGGTTACCTGTAGTCACCTACCTACTTTTTGGAACTACTTGGAATCGTTAAAAGTTGCTGCCATTTCCTTTCTTTTAGATAACCATCCAGTAATCACTATTAATTTAATTATTAATTATCTCAGGCCACAAATTAATTAAATTAATTTCATAAAAAATTAATGAAATTAATTTCATAAAAAATTAATTTAATTAATTCTTTGACCTAAAAATAATTAATAAATAAAATAATTATTTTTGGTGTAAATAACATAAATTAATTTTTTATATAAGATCAATCAACTCACTAATTTTTACTAATAATTAAATAATTTTCTCATAGTCAATTGATTCTTCAATATTCATACCTTGATCAACCATTAGTTGATTCTTCAATGCTCATACTTTTGGTACAATGTGACACCCTTATCCCTACTAAAAATCATTTTTCCTTTGCTTTCCAGGACTGTGGAGTTTAGCCAATTGGAGCATCTAAAACCATCAAACTAATACTCAACATCCATCTTACATCACCTGCAAAACTGGTGAGTTAGGAGGGGTAAGCTTCTGAGCTCAATGAGTTGGCATTTACAATACATATCATGCAATAGAGGAAACTAGAGAATAAAAAGCTAAATTAATAAGTTCAATAATAAAATTTTTAGAACAAGCTAAATAAAGTAAATAATAAATTTTAACATGCATACTATGGAAATTCTAAGATCATCATATCAATATCAAATTAAATTCTTCCTAGTCTCCATTCATTCCTCACATATGTTAAAATATTGATAAGGCTCTTGACATCCAAGGACATGCAAAGGTATCAAAATAGACATCAAAATCATATCCATACTGTGTTAACCTTGCAGTGGCGGCTCCATCTCTCTATGGGCAGCCATTTCATACTATAATAATTAAACTACTGGCATTCCTCTAGCGGGAGCAAATATACTGAATACAATTCAAAATATCATAGTGATACTAAGGCATATCATAGTTGTCAAAACCATAGACCATCAAACTCACCATCTCTAATAATATAATTATGCTGAATAAAAATTTATTGCTACCTAAAGTAGCTAAATAATTAATCAACCATCATGCTAATCCACTCATAATATTTCTCATAATTCTAAAATATTAAATCAAATTTGCTAAATTTTGCTGCTATCACTATATAATGTGCTACTAATCTCATTACCATTTCCATTCTCAAAATCTCTTAATTTTATTTCTAGACTTGCTAATATCCATGAAATAAGATTTGAATAGTAATGAATAATTGTATAATTGAATCAAATTAAATCAAAATGAGAAATCAAATTATCAGAATATAGCAAATGATATTAGAAGCCAATCACGACTTTTGAAGGAATAAGAATCAATTAAGAAGCAAATTCATGCTATATATTGTAAAATATCACTCACCTGACTACAAGTACCAACTCACAAATATCACATCTCCATCCATATAAATTCATACTCAAAAGCTCCTCCTAGAAAATCAATAGTCCAATAATCAAAATCAACCACATGCTTCACTTTTCATATTAATAATCTAATGAAAATTTGACAATATTTCCTTTTAAAACAAAGCTAAACTTTTTGTCACAAAACTCAAATCTATAACTCCAAAATTATATCAACATATTAACTAGCATAACTAAAATCACAATTTCAGCACCGCTTTCTCTTTAAACTCAAATTTTCATTTTAATGCTATTTTCTTCAATTATAATTGGTTACAACAACATCAAATTATTTTTCCAACTACTAATGCTCATATTCACCTCAAATTTAACCATTCACAAATATAATTTTTCCATTCTCAACCAAGTATATAAAATTTAAAGAACCCCTAGGAATCATACATACCACATTTTATACCTAAATCTCAACCCAACTATTCAAAATATGTTGATGTCACTAAAATCCAACTAAACACATATAATTATTTCTCAAAAATTTTCTACAATCACTTAATAATTCAATAAACACAATATCCCATCTCAAAATAATTTTAGTTTCATCAAAATCACTTATTCAATTTAACTCAATCCTTAATACCCAATTTAGTACTTTGTACATTCAAATTTATATATAATGATGCAACCGTCAGATAAATCCCAAATTTAACCATATGTTCTAGACATTTGTATACAACATCCATACCATTTTTAGGATCAAATTATCTCTGCATCATGAGATATCAACATATTTATCCAACCCTTCAAATTTTGAATTTTTCAGAAATCATTATTACTCAAATAAATCATACAAAATAATTTATATCTCATAAACTGCAAGTTTAAAATTCACCAAATTTCAAAACAATAGCCCCAACATCTGAAAGATCATCTCCACCAAATTTCATAATTTTCTAAGTATCCTATCAATTTATTTTCCTCAAATTTTAGTAGCCAAAATTCAAAATTCAAAATGCAGATAGCCTATGTTCAATAATTTATTTTTTCAAATCCAACCATTGAAAAATTCTCAAATTTTAACCATAACTTCTTCACATATAGTACTTAAAAATATCAAAAAATTAATGGTAAAAAATCAACCAAACTCACTTAAATGGATGGGAGAGCTGCTGCCCCTGCAGAGTCCTACTTCTGCTACTATTCACATTCTTTCTCCCTTTTCTCTTTTTAATTTCTTGTATCCTAGACTAAAATTGTGACACCTCTCACCCAAACTATAGTGTAGCTAAGCAAGAACTATCACACTCTGTGTCGGAGTACCTTATCTTATCTTATTTTATTCCATATAAACTTTATTACCATTTTAATTAATTATTCAATTTATTTTTATTGGAGAAACTGACGGAGTTTCCCATGTTTTATTGGTATTTGGTGAGTTACACTATTCACCTAAATTGCAACAATTTCATATCAATTTTCACATTCCAAATCATAATCTCATCATCATTCTCAAATTCAAATCACAAAATCATTTCCATCAAAATTTTAATAAATGCCTTATATTAGCTCACATCAAATTTCAAAGTCATATTATACATGAAAGGATCAAATTTATTAATGTACATCATATACAAATTTATTAATTTACATCATATACAAACTCTTATACAAATTCATAATTTATATTACAAAATTTAATGAGTATCTACAATGTACAAAATTACACTGCTATGGTCTGGCGGACCCTACCAAAATGCACTGCGTGAGGAGGTGACACTATCCTACAGTGATGCAGATCCTGACTCCAAAATCCCAGTCTGATGTCTACTGGGCTTTATCTTTAAAACCTATGGGTGGAGAAATCCAATGCGCTAAGCATTTCTACTTAGTGGTGTAATAATACAATGAAAATATAATATATAAGTACAAGCAATAATTTCATGGTTGTAGTACTTGTAAGGAAAATGCATAATTAATGAATTATGGATTAATTGAAATTTTCATTATACTGATCTTTGAGAACATCTATTCTATTGAGATTTTTCTTTTTCTTTTTCTTTATCTTATTATTCAATTTCTTTATCTTATTTCAAAACATATTTAATCTCATTAATACTTTTCAATGCCCAAGTAACGTATAACAGATTGACTGGACTAGATAAGCGGGTAAACTAGCACTTGATATATTTGTGCCTCAAGCCGTCATACCGTGGAACACATAATGTCAACCAGGTATGTAACAGAATGGCTAAAAAGCCATAGTAGCAATCGGGCATAAAGCCATATACATCATCATGTAACAGAATGGCTAGAAGCCATGATAACAGAATGGCATGAAGCCATAAGCAGTGCTGCAATTTAAAACCCTACTAGCATGCCAATTTATCCAACCCATACACACATGTTTAGGCATAGCTGGGCAATTAGTATTCTTAAACATTCATAAGTCACATAAATTTATCATATGTTGTGTTCATATTTTATAGCATTTTTGTTTCAATCATGTTGGGAACATGAGTCCCAAATACATATTCCTATCACATTCATATTCATGGAGTCTTTGGTATTAATTAACAATTATATTTCAAGTCAATTTAGGGTACTTTCTAAATTTCAGAATTTGTATCTTAATTTTACTCTTATATTAGGCCAAGCTACAGTCGTAATTTGATCACACTTTCTCCATGAAAGTTGTTCCTTGTTGTCTTAACTTTAATTTCCTTTTTAAATTAGTCAATTTGGAGTTATGTAGCTCTAGTTATAGTCGATTTACTAAGTACTGGTCCAATGACCAATACTATTATAGAACAAGGCAGATTCTAGAACTCAAATTTGTCAAGTTATTTGGTCAAGTTATAGGCATAATTTGGCTTAATATTCCTCATATGAGTTGTTCCCCTATGTCTTATGGTTGCACAGGTTCAAGAATCTCTAAGTTTCAGGTTATGTAGGGTGAGTTATGACAATTTAACTAACCTAGATTGATAAACCCTGTACATTTAGGATTTTAGGTTCATGTCAGTTTTTGCAATTCACATTTAAGTTTCTTACACTCAAAATTTGAACAAGGTTTCTAAACCAAAGTTGTGGCTCTATTTTTTAAGTTTTCAGATCAGTTTGGCTCATCTCAACTAGAGTTTTCTAGTGGACATTATGGTCTATTTACCATTCGAGTGTCAAATGGCACATCTATCCAAGTGCAGGAATTTCCAGATTGGGAATTCCTGATTTCTTCTAGCAATTTCCCTAAGTTGCATTTTGTTCTGGGTTCTGGTCAAAATACCAAAATTGTATCTCTAGGTCTTATGAAGATTTTGGCTTTTGAATCACTGCATTTGTAGTTTTGTAGATTGAGTTATGGTATTTTTACCACAACTAGTAAGATACCCTAAAATTCAAGATTTTCAGGTCAGGTTTGGTTCTGGTTAGGTTTGCTGGACAAACTTGGTCTAGCAAATTAGTTGGGTTTGGTTCATAACTAGGCTCTAAGTCTTTCATAAGAAATGTTCTCCTATGCTTCTGGAGTTCATGGGTTCAAGAATCAGGTCAATTGGGATTTTCTAGAGTGAGTTATGCTCAAATTACTGGGTACTGTTCAAATGGTCATTCTGTCCAGGTCCAGAACGCCACATCCAAATTCAATCCAATTTTAGGGCATCCTAGGGTTAGTTTCTGAGCAAACTTTATTCATACCATTTCTAGCATTATGTCTAAGGTTTAATCCCCAATTGGCCTCACACCAATTGGAGCTATGTAGCTCTACTTATGGCCACATAAACACACTAGACTCAGAGGTCTGGAATTTCTGCACAAGGGTAACACTTCCAATTCATCAATTCAACTCATTACCAACTTCAATTCATATCCCATACACATTAATTGGTCAATAATTGACCTCAACAACATCAATTGAGTATCATGTCATAAACCCCTAAATTTTCTTCAAAACCCTAACCTCCACCATTCACATCTCATACAAACTCATGCAACTTCAACTACAATTCATGTATACATTGCAAATGACACTAGTAGGCAAGTTTAATCAAAACAAACCATCAAAACCACCAACTTCCCTTGCTGTCCGAAATTTAGGTCTTTCCTTTCATGAATAAATTTCAACCTTTCCCATGTAAATCACTTATAATTAACCTTAATTTCAATAATAGAAAAGGAAAGAAAGGTGAAGCTAGCACTAATCTCACTTATGTGAATTCCAAGCTTGTCAAAACTCTAATTCTCTACTTCTTTTTACTTCCAAACTCTTCACCAAGATCAAATAACAAGGTTTAGTATTGGGAACTATGGGTTTTATGGTGAGAACTTAAGAAAATTTAAGCTTGAAAAGGAAGAAAAAATGGAGGAAGAGAGCTTGGGAGTGGTTCGGCCAATTGGGACAAGGGAAGAAGATGAAGTCAATTTTATGATACGAATGAATTAATTAAATTTCTCTTATATAGGGTTATATGCGTCTTAATCTAATTTTATTTTAATTAGGTCATCGACTTGTCATGCTTATGTCATAATTGGTATTAAACTTTCATTTCTTTCTTTTCTTCTTTCAATTATTGTTCTCTAGCTGTATTTTCATCAAAATTCCATCATATTTTATTACATTTATTTCACTTAATTTAATTGACATTTTGGTTAAAAGTCAACTCTAAGTGTCAAATGACTAAAACGCCCCTCATTGGGTTATAACCAATCTTTTTCAATAATGACTTTTAACTCTATAACCTGATAGTCAATTTGATTTTTATACTGCTTATTTTAATTTATTTTCATTTTATTTTTAGTCCTCAAACTGGTTTTAAATAGTACTATTCATGGACTGAAAATAGTACTGTTCAGAGCTCAGAAGTGCAGGACGTTACAAAAATAATTCTTTTTCCCTTGTTGGTGTTCTTTCTTACTAGAAAAACTCCAAAAATCCATCCATCTTTCCTCCCTCTTCGCTTCTCTTCTTCTCCTTATTTCTTTCTTTCACTTTCTTCCCCTTTTCTTCCTCTTTCCTGAATCTTCTTTCTATTCTATTCTTTTCTTTTCTTTTTTTATAGAACCTGCTGAAAGAGTCACGTGGATGTGCAACCAGTTGTCCACCTTTTTAAACTAAATTTCATTTTAGTCTTTCAACTTTCCAAAATTTAATTTTCCATCCAAAAGCTCATAATTTATTTATTTATTTCTTTTTTTTTTAAGCTACTTGAGAAGTCTATCATGGGACCCTTAGCCGCCCATTAAAAGAAAAATATCCCTTTTGATCCTTGAATTCTCCAAAAATCCTATTTTTCACTTCAAAACTTCTAAAACTTTTCTTTCAAGTTAAAGATCAAAATAAATTTTCCTCTCTAAAACTTTATAAATTATATTTCCATTCAAATAATAACAATATTTAATATTTCTTCAAAAATTAGGGTGTTACATATAAGATTAAATAACAGGGAGTAATTATTACTTTTATAAATTTTAACCCCTCAATATTACTGTTTGGATTCCAATAAAGACTAGGTCAATTGTTAACCTAATTAATATTTATCTCCTTTTTAGAAGTTAAATGTAACACCCCTCACCCGACTACAGTGTAGCCTAGCAAGGCATGCTACAATCGGTGTCGGAGCACCATAATTTATCTTACTTTATTTTTTTTTAAATAATTTTGAATTCATTTAATTTAATATCAATTAGTTTTCGATGGAGAAACCAGCGGAGTTTCCCCTATTTTATTATCGTTTGGCGTATTTCAATATTCACCTGTTTGAAATTCAACAATATTTCTAAGATACAATCTTATCCATGCTAATCATAATTATCTCATCAATCATTCTCATAATTTTCTCATATTTCAAATCTCATCCATACATTTCAATTTCATAATCATTTCCATTCATACTCAATTCATGTGTAAACATTCTCAAATTACATAAGCAAAATTTTCAAATTTCCTTAATTTACATAATTTACAAAATAATTACAAAATTTCATAATTTACATGATATATAAATTAATTACATATGAAAAAGCTAATTAATTAATTTACATCGCATTCCTATTAATTACTGCTCATAATATACATTACAATACAATATCTAAGCATTTTATACAAAATATAAAATATGATCTATATGGGCCCTATCTACATGCATTGCTGAGGAGGTGACCAACTTTGACACTCTGCAGATCAAAACTCCCAAAATTCCCAGTCAAACGTCCATTGGCTTCTAGCTTCAGTACCTGCGCGAGGAAACAATTCCATCGCGCTAAGCATTGCTGCTTAGTGGTGCAATAATATAACAAGGAAATAATATACAAATAAAGATAGAAATAAAACATAATTCAAATAATTAAGATTTATTTGTACTTCACATGCGGTTTCTAAAATTTAATATGTTTTATCCTAATTTAATCTTCTTTGAAAGTGTTTATTTCGCCAATGTACAGTAATAATGTACAAAGAAAAATGATCTAAAAATAATAAATTTATGCTTATATTATTATATAAGTCACATTTGCAATATTTATTTATGTTATAATTTTCTTTGCTAATCTTTTAGCATTTCCTCTATACTTGCTAGGTTGTCTCAGATTGTTTCATAATAAGTAAATTTTGATATCGGTCCAGTTCATTTCGATTCTTTCTAATAAATAACTATTCTAATTTATTTTAAGACACATCTTACTCATTTATTTTATTTATTTTCTAATATTTTTAATTGCTAATATTCTTAACTTATTTCAATAAATTTCACTGCCCAAGTAACCTATGACGGGCTGACTAAACTGGATAACGGGTCGTTGGCACTGGACACCGCAGTGCCTTGGGCCGTCATACCATGAGACACAGAACGTCAACCACGTATGCAGTCAGTATGGCTAAAAAGCCTTGATAACACATAATCAGGCATAAAAGCCATGAATGTTGGCATAAAGCCATGAATGCAGGCATAAAGCCATGAATACAGGTATAAAGCCTTTCGCAGTACTGCTAAAACAATACCCTATTGGCATGCCAAACTATCCAATCTGACACACATGTCTAGGCAATACAAGGGCACATAATATCATTAAATGTTAATATATTGTGTTTTATGACTTCATTATTTCGTGATAAATTTCAATTATAATTCATACATTCATTTGATCATTTATATGATTACAATTCACATCAATTATCCTTTTATACCATTGTACTCAAAATACTTCTCCTCTCTACAATAATGAGAACTAATGTCTCATTCATACATTAATATGGTTCATCTATTCATTCATTATGTTATTCATATTGATCATAATTCTAAACAATGGTTCACATTTACCATTGTATTCAAAACATTTTTCCTTTCTCATTTATACATTCAAGAATCTACTTATGTAATTAAAAATTTTATATTTCAAGTTGAGTTACTAATATTTTATGAATTCCATTTGTGATAGGCATATAAGCCCTAACTATCTATTCACATCAATTAGGTGACTTATTTTTCATGTTTCAAGTAATCCATGAATATTTCATGGATTTCAAATTTATCGCCTTAATTTCCTTTTAACAATTTTAACTAGGATGCATAGTCCACATTTGTCATACAATTCTAAGCATTTAAGCTTAGAATTGGTTCTAAGTCTTTATCTTAGTTTGCTAATCATTTTGATTACTATTCACCTTACTAGTCAACCAAAATGTTGACTTTTTAGTACATAATAATTTTATTGAACCTAAGTTCTCCAAGATATCACATTTTGCATTTAAAATTTTTTGGTATTGGTTGCCAATACCATTTCCAAGTTTAAAACAAAGGGAGCAGAATTTTCAGTTTTTGTACCTAAATTTCACTGTTCCATTAGTGACTGTTACAGTGAAAATTTGAGAAAATGGTAAACATGAAAGTTGTTCCTTATTCTGTCTAGTTGAATTTCCTTTTTTGAATCACTCCATTTGGAGTTTTGTAACTCCAGATATGGTCCAAAAACCACAGCTGGCCGGATTGAAAATCTGCAGAATTTACCAAATCTACAGTATCATGAACAGTGACTGTGACTGCCATTTTGGTTAGGTTCTGGTCATAATTTGGGGTAGGTTTCTTCATAAAAGTTGTTTTTCTATGTCTTAACTTGTTGCTGTAAACATTTCAGGTCAATTGACCATATCTACAGTGAGTTATGGCCAAATGAACAGTTACTGTTCATTTAGTCATTCTGCAGAATTGGCTTGCAGGGTACCCGGATTGGGGCCAATTTTTGGTCCTCTTGCTTTGGTCTTTTGGGCATGGTTTCTTCAGCAAAAATGTGCCATTATAAGTCTAGTTTCATGTCCAATTGGCCAAACACCAATTGGACCAACACAACCAAAGATATGGCAGTCCAAGTGGGCTGGAATCACAGCCATCCTGCTGCACTCACTAGGCAGCATACTCATTCACTTTGCCATGCTATATTTCAGTCCAAATTATGGTCAAATTTCCTCAAATGGTCACTAATTGACCATTAGAATGTTCTTTAACAATTTCATAAGCCAAATCAAATTTTCACCCCCAAACCCTAGCCCAAATTCAAGGTTCACCCATATTACCTTAGTTTAACTCACTAATTCATTATTCACATGTATATATTCTTTAATCATGATCTTTAGTGCAATTTAAGTCCATCAAAACAATCACTCTTATCCCTTCCTTAGGGCTGCCAAAATTCAGGGCATGCATACACATAAATTTCATTCATTTGGCTTTCAAATTCTTACTCCCTTTTAAGTCTTTAACATGAAAATAAAGAGTTCTAAGTATATATGTGCACTAACCTTTAAGTGGCACTTCTTGGACTTGTATTCTCCTTAGAATTTCTCCTCTTTGTGGCTGCCTAGAGCTTCCTTAGGGTGTGTGGATAAGTTTTAGTGAAGGTGACTTAGGGTTTTGGGGTGAGGAAAGCATGGAAATTGAAGCTTTAGAAAGTTTGTTAATGGAGGAGTGAGGGAGGAGGTGTAAAACGTTTTGAAGAAGAAGGAAAAGGGCTGTTGTTTTTTTCACTTCAATTTTCTGCCCATTTGACTCATTTTAATTGGTTTATGGACATGTGTCACAAGGTGATTTGGTGAGAGTGCTTAGTGACATAAGCATGAGGTCAAAATTGCAATTTTAATTCATTTTCTTTTCTTTTCTTTGCTACTCATTTTCAATTCAATTTTTAGCAATATTCATTCACATTTTATGTCATAATAATTATTTACTCAACTGGACAAGTCGGCCAAAAATCGTCTCTGAAGGCGAAATGACCAAAATGCCCTCCGTTTGGCTTAACGGGTCAAAATTGTCTGTACCGATTGAAAAATTTTTCTAAATATTTTCTTGGCATTCTAATGCCATAGGAACCTCAATGACCCTTTTCTGGAGTCCCAAAAAATTATTTTATGAATTTTCTCTCTGGTCTAGGGCTCCTAGTTGCGAGAACCGCAACTTCCCTCTGGTTACCCATCGCTTGGGCACCGGCTCATTTGACTTGGTTATATTTTATTTCTAAAATTTTTACTAAATTTTTCTTATTAATATTTGAGTTATTTATGACTCCACACTCTAGTCTAATTATTTTTCCAGACATTCTAGCTGTCCGGACCGTCACCGGTCACAGGAACAGTAGAATATGCAGAATTGTTACAGTGAGGGTGTTACATTAAATATTAATCTTGGCGGTTGGGTTAACCAAGCTTAATAAGACATTTTTTAATTTTTTTTACTCAACACCATTAATTATTTATATCCTTTTACTAAACACCATTAATTGTTACACTATTAATTATTTTTTACACTTTAACAATAACTATTTTAAAATTTACAAAAGTAACACTTAACTTTAAATTTTTTAAATTTGTACAAAACGCTTAGTCTTATTTACTTTTTATATGCATGTTATAAACATTGAATATTATGGGATTTTTTTGTAATAATTATTTTTATATATTGATAAAATAAAAATATCAAGTTTTTTCTTAAAAAATAACTAGAAAGCAAAACTTAGATTTATGAGAATTAAAAAAAAAAAAAATTCAATGACATATTCAGTGACAAATTAAAATTTTATCACTAAAAATATTAATTAGCGATATATTAGTGACAAATTCATCTTTGATACATTGTTAATTTATCAATAATACTTAACAATGGGGGGTTTTAGCGATGTATTAAATATGTAGTTAAAACTCAAAATTTTGAATTAATTAAGGATTAGGAACAAATTATGATTATCATTAAAAATCTTGTTGTTAACAGGATTTATATGTCCTTGAATTTTTTTCTTTTTGAACTCAAAATGCAAAAGTTATTTAGAAAAACTGCATAGAATCAGGGTGGTACATTTTTTTTTCACGATTAGTTATTAAGTAATTTTTAATTAATTTATTATTAATTTGAAAAATAAAAATTCATGATAAATAATTTAAATTTGATGATTTTTTAAAACCACTTTATTATATATCATTAATGAAGTTTTTTTTTTCTTCTTTCCATGAAAGTTTACTCTAATGTCATAAATTAACTTTTCTTTTTCTTACGCATCAAATTTTTAAACATTTTTACCTTTTTAATTAGGGGTATACAACTGACCAGTTCAATTTCAAACCGAATAAACTACAAAAACTGAAACACCAAAAGTTTATAAAACATAAATCTAACCGAAATGGTAAAAGAATCAAATTGAATTAGTTTGATTCGATTTGCCCATTTAGAATAGAATGCCCAAGTCCCCAAACGATGTCGTTTTAGACTTCTAGGTCCACAGTCCACACTTCCTCTTGTACCCTCCGCAAATGTGACTGCCCTCGACTCGAATGATTCCCAAACAATGCTAATATCCCAACCAAAACAAAACTAATAAAACCCCAATTTTCTTCAAAAGAAATTAACAAAAAATCAAAAGAAATGACTCCTCACAAAAAACAAAGGTGAAGTGAAAACAACAAAAACCAAAACTAACAAAATCCCAATACCATCAGAAGCAATCACAATTCCAATATCAAATGCAGATTGTAGCAAAAAATGTTATAAATAGCTTATATGTTAGATAGTATTGAGAGAAAGAATTTCTATATTGTTAAAATATAAGAAAGTGAAGAAATGACAAGAGTGAAATGTGTATAGAATTATATATATATAAATAAATATATATATTATTCTATTATGGTACTTTGACACTTATATGTATGAAATAAAATAATTATCTTATTGTAATTTTCATAAATAAATTACAAACAGATGTGTTTATTAACAAGTAGATATGTCTATTAATAAACAGACATGTCAATTTTATACAAATAGTCACAACTGTTTATATAGGTATCTGTTAATAAACAGACATACCTATTCTATATAAACAATCACAACTATTTTTATAGGTGTCTGTTAATAAACATCTATGTCTTTCACACAAACAGTTGTATCTATTGGAGATAGATAGACATGTCTATCTAGAAAAAGTGCCATAACTTTTCATTCTTTATAAATATGGATGATTTTTTCAATCCAGATATATACTACTTCTACTTTTTTTTTTTTTTTCTTTTAGTCTCTCTAAATTCGGTTCGTATAAAGAGTTTTTAAGGGAAATCATTAGGAGTTACTGTCTGCAGATTTCAGGCTTTGTTGTATCCTGGAGGAATATTGCCATAACCTTGCAGCAATTTAGTGGGGGCAATTAATACCTTAAAGATGGTGATTCATCACGCCTCAAAGCCTATTCTATACCCACTGCCTTAACAATTTTAAGGTATTAATCGCAATGGAGTCTAAGGCTATTTTCGTGATGAATCAAGAGGTCGTGAAACTTGATTGTTTTAAGGAATAAATTATGTTCACTGAGAAGGTGAAAGCAGATCCAGAAAAGAAGATGCATTGCCATGCAGAGGTCATATTCTTAACAATTCATCAGATAGGCTATAAGATTTGTTTACTTCTGTCAAGCCTCCAAAGAAAATCTGGAATTCATTAGAATTCAAATACAATAAAAAAAAGTATGGATAAATTTCTCATTATGAAATGTTTTGAATTCTAAATACTTGATAATATGCCTGTTATGGATAAGTCCATGAGTTGCATATCTTTGTTTCAAAGTTTAAGGATTTGAAAGTGGTAGTTCCTAAATCACTATAATTAGGAGGAATAATAGCACATCATACTTCTAGTTTGAATGATTATAGAAAGAAATTACTATATGCCACAAACGAATTTTTTTTAAACAGATTCAGAAACACTTACACATAAAAAGTTTTTTATGTGATAATTTGTCTTTATGTTGATGACATGCTTATAATTAGAAGAAATATAAGGTTATATTATGATGCTAAAGCTCATGGTGAATGTGTTAAAGAAGGTAATAAGATTTATGTGCATAAGTCGAAAAACACTTTTTATATGCATAAATCCTAATTCATATTGATTGTGTCTATCACTAAATAGGTGGGGATATTGTTAAAAATATTAGTGATAGGAAAATTTGTCTCATTTCGAAAGAGTTACGTCTGTTCATTAAAAGGCATCAAAATGAACTATTTATTACTGAGAGTTATATCTGTTTTAAAAGATGTAAATGAACAAATATAATTGTTTTAAGAGATACAAAGTGAATGGTTGTATCTGTTCTAAGAGATATAAGTGAATGATTGTATCTATTCTAAGAGGTATAAGTGAATGGTTGTATATGTTCTAAGAGGTATAAGTGAATGGATATAATTGTTCTAAAAGATACAAAGTAAACAGTTGTATCTGTTGTAAAAGGTATAAGTGAACAGATGTAATTGTTCTAAGAGATGCAAAGTGAACGATTATATTTATTCTAAAAAGGTATAAGTGAACAAATGTAATTGTTCTAAGAAATAAGAAATGAACTGTTGTATCTATTCTAAAAGGTGTAAGTAAATAGTTGTAATTATTCTAATAGATACAAAGTGAACTATTGTATATGTTCGAAAAGATACAAATACTTTATAAATAGCAGTTTGGAATAAAAATCTATTAACTTTTTTTTTTTTTTATCTCTTTTCTTCATTTTTACCTACAATCAATATTATTATTCTTTAATTTATTCTTGGGAGAATTTTAAAATTGTTGTCTAGATTTATATTTTTGTTATTATCCTTGAGGGATCTACCTAAACTACCTAGCTGTAATATAGTGGAGATTTTACTCTTTGTCAATTTCATTATATTAAGGGAAGCAAATACTTCATATGATATTTATTACAAATTGACTGGAAATTTTGGTAGAATAATTACTCAAATTGAGTGTGCTAGTGCTATTGGTAGCTTAATGTATGCTATGCATTGCACTACTCCTAATATTGCTTTTGCAATATGTAAATTGTCAAGATATACTAATAATCCTAGTGTGGAATATTGGAAAGAAATTTCAAGGACTTTTGAATATTTAAAAAAAGGAATTATAAACCATAGATTATTCTGCAATAAATTTCCAATTTTATTGAAACCATATAAAGAGTTGTATCCATGCAAAGAGTTGTGTCCCTTGGCCAAAAGATATAACCAAATTAAAAGATGCTATTCTTCTTAATAGTTACATGCATGAAGAGATGAATTTATTGGCCAAAAGGTTGGTACTTTTTGAGTAGTAAAAATAAGAGCCTTATAAGTCATTTGTAAGAAGTGACAAAAGGACAAATGAGTATGCATGTGTGTGTGTGTGTGTGTGTGCAAGTTTAGCTTGGTTTTTTATTTTTGGATGCTCTCATTTTAAACAAGTTATGGAGTAATTTATTTCTGCAAATAAGGTATATATCTAGACTGTGAATTATTTATGTAGTTCATGTTATAAACATGTGATTATATGGTTGACTAGTGAAATAAATATGATAGAGATCCTATGGTTATACAAATGCCAATTGGATAACTAGTATTAAGGATAATAAGTCAACATTTGGTTGGGTGTCTACTTTAGGTAGAGCACCTATTTCTTGGGCATCAAAGAAATAAACTTGTATAACTCATTCTACGGTGGAATCCGAATTTATAACTTTGGCGAATGTTGGTAAAGAAGCAGAATGGCTGAGAAACTTGTTATCGGATATTAAGTTGTGGCCACAACCTATGCCATCTAATTTTTTATATTGTAATAGTCAAATCATGATAGTTATAGCTTATAGTAAAATATACAATTGAAAGTATATACATATGACCTTAAAACATGAAAATGTAAGACAATTAATCTCTAATGGTGTTATTACCATGTTTATATTAAATCCTATAATAATCTAGCAAATCCTTTAATAAAAGGGCTCTCGAGAGTTATGATCATAAGTACATGTGCTGATTAGGATTTAAAATATTTCATTAAATTTACTACTGATGGGAACCCTACTTTATAGTATTATTACTAAATAAAGTTTAAAGGGTAACAACAAGTCATTAGTAAATATTGTAATTAAGTACTTAGTGTACTAAGTTAATGGAATAAGGATGAGTATTTATACTCTTAATGAAGTTTAATATTAATACAAAAGAAACTTCACCTAGTTGAACATAGGAAGTGGTGCCGCTTCAACAAAAGTGAGAATAACTTTTGTAAATGTTCATGAAAACAGAAGATAGCACAAGGCCATATTTGTACTAAAATTTTGGTGAACTTTTTAAGTCAAACTAATTGATTCGTGTGTGTCGTATTTCCGGTTCTATTTAATAGGAATCTAGGTTCAAGCTAAGGCTACCATAATTTCTGTAGAACTTTGAAATACTTACACTAAGAAAAAGTTTAAATGGAAAGATATTTTTCATTATGCATGAAACAATGGGATCTAACAATACAAGCTAAGTGGGGGATTGTTATAAATAGCTTGTATGTTAGATAATATAGAGAGAAAGAATTCCTATATTATTAAAATATAAGAAAGTGAAGAAATAGCAAGGGTGAAATGTGTATATAATTATATATATAAATAAATATATATTATTCTATTATGGCACTTGGCATGTATATGTATGAAATAAAATAATTATCTTATTATAATTTCCATAAATAAATTACGAACAGATGTGTTTATTAACAAGTAGATATGTCTATTAATAAATAGACATGTCAATTCTATACAAACAGTCACAACTGTTTATATAGGTGTCTGTTAACAAACAGACATGTTTATTCTATACAAACAATCACAACTATTTGTATAGGTGTCTGTTAATAAATATATATGTCTTTTACACAAACAGTTGTATCTATTGGAGATAGATAGATGTGTCTATCTAGAAAAGATGCCATAACTTTTCATTCTTTATAAATATGGATGAGTTTTTCAATCCAGATATATACTACTTCTACTTTTTCTTCTTTTCTTCTAGTCTCTCTAAATTCAGTTCGTATAAAGAGTTCTTAAGGGAAATTTTCAGGAGTTACTATCTGCAGATGTCAGGCTTTATTGTATCTTGGAGGTATATTGCCATAACCTTGCAGCAATCTATTGGGGACAATTAATACCTTAAAGATAGTAATTCATTACACTTCAAAGCCTATTTTAAACCCACTGCCTCAACAAAAAATTGCAATCCCAGATCACAGACCCAACAAGAACAAACTCATTCAAACCCAGAAGACCCATATCACAAAGGATGGAAGGAAGCGGCCAAATTTTGTTCATCGGTTCTACATCGCAGACCCATGTCGCAGGTGAAGGCGAGGGGCGAGGCTTCATGACGAGGGGCGAGGCTTCATGATGAGGGCCATATTTTGATGATGAAGAATGAAGAATGAAGAATGAAGAATGAAGAACGAAGGCTTTGAGATGAAGAATGAAGAAGTGGAGGATAAAGGCGTTAGGCGTGAGATTGAGGAAAGAAGGAAGAAAAGGACTAGAGAGAGGAGGTTGAATTGAAGTCTCGGAGATTAAGGAAAGAACGAAGGCATGAGAATATATGAAAGCAAAGAAAAAGGAAAACGTATTACTAGCGGTCTAAACGAATCAAGTTGAGCCAAATTTTGAAAAGTTCAATTTGTTAAAATTTTTTTGAATTCGAGCTTAATATGTCGAGTTCAAGTCAAATATCTATAAGTTTAATCTTGGCTCGTTTGAAAAATAAGTTTTAAACAAATCAAGCCAAACCGAACTTTTTATCAAATTAACTTTTGAATAATTCGCAAATAGCTTGACTTATCATGGGGTTAGATTTAGAAATATTTAAATTTAGATATATGATGTTTAAACTATCTAATTTTGATTAATTCTCATATAAAATATAATATAATTTTCATAAAAAAATTTAAATTACGAATAACTATATTTAATAAATACATTTTATATATTATATATTGATTATATCATAATCTTAAACAATATTATTTTTAGAACATTCATAAATAAAATAATAGATATTTATAATATAATGAATATAATAACCAATATAAAAATTTTTACAAATGACTTTATTCATGAGCCTATTTAACGAGTTTATTTTTAAGTTAACTAGCGAGTCTGCAAATGAGTCGGTTCACGAGCCTTAACGAGCCGAACACTATACAACTTGAGCTCGACTTGTTTATTAAATAAACTTAAAAATTGAGAGTTTGGCTCATTTTCTAAATGATTTGAAGTGAGCTAAGCTTTCATCGAGTCAAACCTTAAGTAGGTCACAAGCGATTTGTCTCATTTATACCCCCATGTATTACACAGGAAACCTAAAAAATGACGCAATATTCTTACAAATTTGATTTGGTTTGGATAATTCATTTTTTTTATTGGATTAATTGAACCGAATTGAAAAATAGAAATTTTTGAAAATAATAACTGAAATAAAATAGTCAACAAAAAAATCAAATAAAATCAGTTGAGTTTGATATTTCAGTTAAAACTAATGAATGCTCACCCCTAATTTTAGTTTTTGTTTTCTCTCCCTCCTTTTCCTTTTCCTTTTCCTTTTCCTTTTATTTGCCATTTTGCATATAATAATTTTCTAAAATTGAATTCTTACAATTTATAGGTTAATGAAACAAATTTGAAATTTTGTATTAGGTAGTGTATTTTTTATCATTTACAAAAAAAGTAAACAAAAAAACAATACATTTGATTGTTTTATTATATATAAAATAATTGCTCATTTCCCATTCTTATTGGAATCTATACAAGACTAATACACTGCACATCTAATAGTTCTCCTTGTGAAATACAAATCTAGTAGTTGATTTGGTTGAGAATTTGATGCACAACGTCTCCAACTCCTTTGCAAGTGTTGATGGGCCGCAGTAGAATACTCCTATATTCCAAACAAGCTCACAATTCAGCCACAAATTAAAATTTACTATATATATATATATATATATATATATATATAATATTAAGTACTTGAGAAAATTGCTGGGGGTGTCAAGTTGCATAAGAATTATACTTACCAATTCGTTCTCCTCTGTGCCTTGCAGCCAATTTGGAGAAAATATTGAACCAATTTGGGCGACCAAATTGCGTACGTGCCTGAAATTTCATCACTTATTTCTAGTTTCAAATTAAATGACTTTGAAGCACTATATCAAATAATTTTTCTGTAAAATAATATTTTTTAAAAAATAATTTTTTTATTTGATTGTATATTGAAAATTAGTTGAAATTAAATATAATTTTATAAAAAGAGTAGCAATATATTTTACCTGATTCCAAGAAACAATATCAATGCCTTTCTTGGCATGATACAATGCTTGTATAGCACTTATCAAAGCAGATCTTGCATCCCCTTCTTGATAAACACTGGTTAAAAAGTTGTGCATTTCTATGATAGACTAGAAGGATCACCAGGCAGGCAAATGGGAAAATGTCAGTACAGCAAAGAAATACTTTGCGGGGTACCATTAAAAAAATAAATTAATTAATGAATTTCGATCTGTTAATGTTGTAGTTGTTTCTAAAATTATAAAGTAATAGTAATACCAATTCAATGAAGTGTAAATAATTAATGAATTTTAGTTTAGTGGTACTTGATTCGTATTTAAAATTATGAGGTCTCGAATTTAAGTAAAAAAAAAAAGAAAATGTAAATAAGGATTGTTTAGATATTACCTGCTTTTGGTTTGTTTTTGATATTTCCCACAAGATATCCCTAAACCAATCAAAGGAGCTTTGTTCCCTTGTAACCCAATAAAAATAAGCTTTTAAAGGGCCTCTTGCGATGTTGCATTCTCTACAATTGGCCTACATGAAATTTAAGTCAAACTTATATTGATAATAGAAAAGCACAATCAAAGACTGGAATATGTAGAAATTTTATGAAGAGCAGAGCTTAATTAGAGCCACGCCTTTTGGTGGAGACCATTTGCAACATCCTTGAGGATGCTAATGAAAGGTGTGGCTCCTATGCCAAGTCCAATTAGCATGACTACATCATACTTGACATGATCTTGGGAAGCAGCACCATAGGGTCCATCAATGTATATTTTTGGATATTCCTTCACCGCAGATAGTATTGCCTGCAAAACCCAGAAACAATATCACTACAACAAACATCCATTTCGTTTTTTTTTTCCCCTCCTTTTTAATGGTGGAATCACTTTCTCTTGCCTCCTGGAAGAGACTGTATATTTGATAACTCCAGTCTCCTAGAGTTCTGATATGAACACTTAAGTGATCATCCTCTGGTCCTGAAGTTAACGAAAAAGGGTGCCTGAAATTGAGAAGGTGAATTTTGCATAGATCTTGTAAGAAGATAATGAAATTCAGGTATAAATATAAATACTGGTTAAAATGTTCATGTATATAGCTAGTTATACCATTGAAATAAAGAAATCTGAGGACATTGTATGAAGATATACATCCCACTCTTGTGCTTGAAACCTTCTGGTTTGTGCAGCTTGAGGGATAAAACTTTCCCTGGATGAATACTTGCCTGCACAAACAATGTGAATAATATTAAATTATGTAATCTATTTTAAAAACCTATCTAGCTGTGAAATATTACCTTGATAATTTTTGCATCAAAAAACCCTGATCTTAGTGCTCGAACAAAACGTTCGGCGGCATATAGCATAACCGGAAAGGCAACGTACATCCATGTCTGCACAAAAAGGTTCTAATATTAACATGTGCTGATTCTAATCGGACATATTCCGGTTAAGTAAAAAATTGTGGGTTCTACCAATAAGTTTTAGTTTAGTGTCATCTAAGTCGTCGTTAGAATCGTGAGATTTCGAGTTTGAGTGATTTATTAATGCAAAAACATGTGAACATATGTCAGTAAGTAGCTATAGGCAAAGAAAATCAAACTCAAATATAAACTCTTTTATATTTTCATGTACTTATATGCAATATATAAATAAAAGGAACAAAATGCATACCGTTTTTTCAGTTACATTGTCAGTTAGGAAGAGGAACATGGAGTGAACAATGAGCAAGGCATAGACAAGAATGAGCAAGTGGTGAGAGTACCAGAAAGTGTTATATCCGGTGACATGTCGTATGGACCTAGGCAGAGAAGGAGAATGCCGGCGAGGCCATTTTGTTGCTAGCAAAAATGCAACTGTCATTAGCATTACCATGGCAATTCCAGTAGCCACCTCTGTTGTGGCTAAAATTTGAATATATGATGGCTGATGATACCCAAATCGGACTGCTATTGTTTGCCAGAAAATTGACCGGTTTGAACCACTAATTCTTGGGAAATCACAAGCAAGATGGGTTGCTCCATGGAGTATCACACCTACCACTATGCCCCCTGCAATTACCTACATCAATTTTTAGTAAATCATAATCATCCTACAAATGTATTTAAAATAAGTGATAAGATAAATAATGCGGAAAATAAAAAAAAAATCTTTGTAATTTCGTATTTTGACATATAAGAAATAATGCTTTAATTTTTGTTAAGTTGATATCTTGTATGATGCTTTATTAGTAAATGTAATCAAAATTGTTATTTACTATTAAATGGGGCAAAAATCTAACACTAGGTCACATTAAAGTCATAGGTCAGCGTCACTTAACGATAAATAACTATTTGGATTACATTATTAACACAGAGTATTAAGTTGATATAAATAAAATCACAATCTCTTATGTGTCAAAGAGCAAAATTATATATATATATTTTTAATTTTTCTTGAATAATATATAAATGGGAAAGTAAATTAATTACCTTGTGGAAGTTGATATTATCATTGAAAGGTACAAAAGAATTGAAAGTTGGCTTCCTGCGAAGCCAAGTAATGGTATTTCGACAAACAGGGAGAAGAATTAGAGCCATATTAAATTTCAAGGTTTCAGCTGCTCCTTTGGCTGTACAAAGGCAATAACCCATCACTTCAAAAGCTGCTCTATGCCTGTATTGGATGAACTTCCATGTGAATAATGAAAAGCAAATCACCAACCACAACACAGTTATCCACGCTCGTTTCCAATAAGATCGAAACAGGATTTCAAGCCTCGACCTAGTTTTGCCTCTTGGATCATTTTCATAATTGTTTTGATGATATGGAGGTGGTGGTGATGATAAGCTTGCTTTGAACAGAGTTTCTAGTTGAGGTGGCTGCAGGCAAATCACTAATAGATTTAGATTTTATACATATCGAGGTGGTAAGTAAGGAAGTAAGGGAAATTCTTACACCCGATTTATCATGAACTCAAAATATAAATACGTAAGAAATAAATGGATCTCACCATATTTTTAATTCATGTTTATAATAAATTAAGTTTAAATGAGAAAAATCTGATAATTAACTATGTATCTATTGAATTAATTCCCTTTTAGTATGTTGTGCACCTTCTCCTTCTAGTTCAAATAATTTATAAATGGTGATAATTTATTAGTGATGAATTTAAAAATTTATTTATAATCTATAAATTGATTTTCAAATTCATTTATAAATTAAATAATTTATTATTTTCTTATAATATTCGTTGAAAATTTGTTTATATTTACCAACAGATTAAATCCATAAATAAATTATATATAGTGATATTAGCCAGCAAGACATTATTTAACCAAATAAGTTTATGTAGTTATATATTTGTTCTATTTAGTTTCATGTGACATAATTTTATTTATAATCATCTCAACTAATACTACATGTATATATTACTAATAATTCATCAAATAGATTGCTATTCTAATTTTTTTTTTCAAATTCGACTCAAATAAAAATTTAAATATTTATTTGAACTATTCTAAAATTTATAAATTATTATTTACGTATGATATAAAATATAAAACATATTTAAAATAGCAAACTTGATTAGACTTGTGAATTAGTCGATTGAAATATTATAATACTTAATTCTAATTCAATTCAAATAAAACAAAATCCTGGTTTAACTCATTTATAGAGTGTTTAACTTAATTTATAAAAATATATTTTGAAGCACTGAGTATTTATAAGTTAATTTAAATTTATAAATATTTAAAATTTTAAGCAATTATATGTTTGCTTAAAGTGTTTATAGGTGACTGATAAGTAATTAATGTGTTTAGTAAAAAAAAATATTTTATAAATAAATTTATTATTAAAATGATAAAAAAGATATTAAATAAGATTTATTATTAAATTTTAAAAATTAAGTGAAGATAATATAGTAAAATATTTGGTCAAACTAAATTATAGACACATGACTTATAAGCATCAAAATGAAAAATTGATTACTAATTTATTTTATTATAAATAAATAAGTTAGTCTATATTTAGAATTTATTAATTTTTATCTTAACATGCGTTGCATGTTGATTTACTCGTTGTATAAACTCATGGTTTAAGACTTTTTTATATAATTTTTTTTCAATTTTTTTGCATATAATATAATAGTATCATTATATATTATTTTCAATAGTTAATTAAATTTAGTTATTTATTAACATGATAATATTTTACTTCTAATTAAAATTAATTAAAAATATTATAAGAAAATAAAATTAATAAATTATATTACTTTAGTTAATTAAAATATTATAAATAAACTACATGAAATAGAATTTTTAATATACATTACTTTAGTAAATAAAATATTATAAATAAAATACAATAAATATGGTATAGGAATATGAATATTTTGATTTTACAAATTAAAATTTATTATTTACTAAAAATTATTTTCAAAATAATTTATTTTTTTAAAATGATTATTATAGTACATCAAAAATAGAGATTGTAAGATAAAAAATATATGTTTTATTACTTGACTTTATCTTAATGCAATAATAATTTTAGAACTAACAATTTTTTATAAATACATTTTTTATATTTTCGTAAATAATAGAAATAATGAAGAGTGCTTTTAGAAATCTCAATGTACCTCTTGGCCACTATAAATTATGACCGGAAGAGAAAATAATAATTAAAATTGTATCATGTTAACTGATTTAAATCAATTTTAACTATAAATTAAAAAAAAAATCTTTTAAAACTATGCTAAAATTATTAAAAAAAATTAACTATAATTATAAAAATTTGAAAAAAAATATTTTTTTAGTATTAAACATTTAAATTACATATTATAATTTACTATTAACAAAATTATTTATGAGTTATGATTTTTATCTGTATAAATATTTTTTGAAATAAGATTTATAATAAAAATAATATTTTAATATATTAATTATTATTTATTATAAATTAAAAAATTATAAAATAATTTAATCGTTTCACAGATTCCTCCATTCATATTTTTTATATTTATTAATTAATTATTAGAAAAGGATATAACACTACAAGCAAAAAGTTAGGTTAATGATTGAATGAACTTTTATTTTATATGTATGTGTAATGTAAATTAAAAATTAAAAAAATTGAAGTATTTAAAAAATATTGATAATAAATATATTGATGAAAAGTTAAATTATATAATTTAAAAATACATTATTATAATTATATATTAATTTTATTTTTTAATATAACTCTAAATACTTATATATTTATATAATTAAATAAAATTAAATGATAAAAAAAATCAAAATCTTTATGTCAATTATCAATTTAAGTAAAATCTTTTAATTATATCAATTTAATCATAAATCTTTTTAAATACTTTTAATTCTAACAATAAATTTAATTAAAAACAACTAAACTCATCAATTGGCAAAACATTCAAATTTATTCATTTATTATCAATTTTAGCTACTCTTTTTAGTTTTATTAATATATTTAATAATTTTAGTATTTTTATTAATTTTAACAAATTTCATGTTGATGGAAAATAAAAAATAATAATATATCTAATATTATTATTTAAATTTTTATTTTTTTTTCTCTCTTTCTTCTTATTTATACTTTTAATTCATATATTTCCCATCATTTTATTTCAAATTAAAGGCAAAAAAAAGAAAAAAATTATATATTTAAAAATAAAATATGAACAAATAATAAAACAAAAATAAAAGTAATTAAAATTTTCAAAATACTAGATAAATTAATTAAAATAATTTTTTTTATCAATTTGAGAATAATAGCTAAAATTGACATAAAAAAAGATTTGCTAATAGTAATAATATATGCAAATATATAAATTGCTTATGTTAATTAAGTAATTTGATTAGATTAATTGCTAAAATTGAAATTAATATCAAAATTTGAGATTAAATTGATAAAATTAAAAGGTTTGGCTAAATTTGAAAAAACTTATAAAGTTTTTAATTTTTTTTAATGATTTAGCTATTAAATAATAATATAAATTTATATAAATAAATAAAAAATTGAAATGAATAAATATTTAAATTTGATATTATGATTTTTATTATATTTTAATGTAAAATTAATTTTTTTTTATTTTAAACAATTAATCATCCAAATAAGCCTAAATAATTTTTATAAATAATATTTTCTAAAATTTTTAGTATATTTATAAATTATAATATTTTATTGATGTAAAGAATAAAATTAATTTAAAAATAAGGCTAATTAATAAAAAAAATTTTAAGCACTTTTAAATTTTATTTAAAATTTTATTTGATTTTACTAAAATTATAAAATTAGTGTTAGTTTTTTCTATTTACCTAAATTAGTTAAAATTGAAATGCAACTATAATAATTTCAGTAAAGCTTTCGATAAAAATTATTTTTTAATTTATTATGTTCAACAATAATTTAAGAATATAAAATTATTTATTTTTATTCTTAATAAAAATGAAATAAATAAAATTTGTTTATATATAAAAATAAATTTTAAGTTTGATTAAAACTATATTTTTATTAATATAAATTATTAAAAAAAAAGACTATAAATTTATGATCAATAATGTGGTTAATCTACAAGAATTGGATTAAAATTTAAATTCTTAATTTTAATATTTGTTTAGCGTTAAGTTTTTATTTAACTAAATATTTAATTTTTTAATAATATTTTTGTAATTATATTAATTAAATAGTCAATTTTTTTCCAGTTATATATATATATATATAATATTGAAAAATCAAATAAAATTTAAATTATAATTTTATAGATATTTAAAACAATTAAAAAATAAATTAATAATAATAATATTCCGTGTTTGAAGTTTTTCATTTATTTTATTAAAATAAATTAAATAATTTTTAGTGAATTATTAATACTTATAGAATTATAATTATAGAATTATTATATGTTTTTTAGTCCAAGTAGAATTAATACTAAAATAATATTAAAATTTAATTTATATTAGTTATTATAATATTAAAAGTAAATGATTAGATATTTAGTGATAAATATTTTATTGTTAAAAGTTATTCGTAATAATGTAGTATAGTGTAGAATTGTTATCATAAAAGAATTAGTGACAAAGTTTTTGTTGCTAAAAGTTTAGCGACAATAATGTTTGAAAGTTGCTGTTACTAAAATTATTAGTGACGTATTTTTTTATCGTTAAATAGTATTAGCGACAAATTTATATGAATTAGCAATAAATTATTATCACTAATATATATTATTGGTAACAAATTATTTATCTGCTACTATAAATACAATTTTTTTTATAAATAATAGATAAATTAATAATTTTTTATTTTTTATTTATTAATTTTTTATTTTAATTAATTACTTTTTATAAAATTTCATATTTAATTGAAGTTAAATATAGATAGAATTTAAAACTTTAAATTTATAAAAATTTAAAATTAATTTAAATAATAAAAATATAATTATAATTAATTTTAAGAATAAAAAATAATTTAAATAAAGTCAATATCCCTTTATATATTTATATATAACATAGATAAATTAATTTGATTGACTTATAAACTAACAAAAACACATCTTACAGAAGACAAAGGATTGTTGAGTCTATATGGGTTTAAATTGCGCACCTCAATAAAGCCCCTCTCTTCAGCGTCAAGAGCTTCCATAATTAAAGCAGCACATTCATGTGCTTCCTCATGTGACAGAGACAATTTATTTGCTGAAGCAGTTAGCAAAATTGCCTGTAAAAATTTCTAAATTTAGTCAAAAAAAAAAAAATTGAGCTTTAATTTAATACACTAAAATCTCCTTTAAAGCTATAAAATTTCAATTTTCAATTTTCTTTATGATAAATGTTAAAATTAATAATAAAAGTTTATAGCAATATTAATTTGACTGTGAAAATTGTTACTTCTAAATCTATCATTGCTTATAGTGCTTAATGTAGCCAAATTAACTGGGAAAAAAAAAAAATTTCAGCCTACAGTAAAATTATATACATTACCTGCTTGATGTCCATATCATTAATTTTTCCATCCCCATTTCTATCGCACCTGAAAGGAAGAAGTTATTGCATAAATTAAGAAGGTATCAATTGTGAAAAATTGTAGGGAAAAAAAATTATTTGAAATAATAAAAAAAGAATTCCACAAATATGCATGTATGATGATTACATGTCAAAGAAAATTTTCACTCTTGAATGGAAACAGGGATCAGTCAACCGATGCCAGTAACTATGGAGTTCTCTTCTTGTGATATCAAGTTTAAATTCTCTTCCTCTTCCTCTTATTGCCATTAAGACCTCTTTAGCAAATTCTGGAGATTGTTGCATTCCTTCATATGTGTAAAGAAAACGTATTAATTAAATAATAAGAAAAAGATTATACAAAACCAAACTAAATTAAAAAAAAAAAAAATTAGGCATAGCATAATATAAGATATAACGGTTATGTACATGAGAAATTTACTATTTGGTCCTTAGATTTTGATCGATATTATAATTTGATCCTTATATTTTTGGAAATTAAATGATTTAGTCACTTATGCTTCGGTCCAAATCACATGTCTTTTTGTCTAATGTTGCCATTTGTTTAAGTAAAAAGAAAAATATACCCTTTATTCTGTTAAAAAAAATTACTATTTGGCCATTAAATTTTGATCAATATTATGATTTAATCTCTATATTTTGAAAATTGGATAATTTAGTCTCTCACTTATGTTTCTCTTTAATTAAAATTTATTGTTATCAAATAAATTAATTCTTTTTGTTCTTAAAGAAAGGGAAAAAAATTTAATAATAACAAAGTTAATAAGAAAAAAATTCTAATAATTTCAATAATTATCAAATATAGAAATTAAATTATTCAATTTCTAAAATACAAGGATCAAGTTATAATATCAATCAAAATTTAAGGATCAAATAGTAAATTTTTCTTAATTAATAAAAGATTTATTTGTCTTTTCACTTAAATTAATGACAATGTTAAACAAAAAGATCTTTAATTTTAACATAAGTAATTAAATCGTTTAATTTTTAAAATATAAAAAGCAAATCATAATATGATCAAAATCCAAAAACTAAATAGTAAATTACCATGTATATATATATATATATATATAAACACCTAAGAAATTTTAATAATAGTTTTATTCAATAAACGTACTCTTAACCAATTAGAATCATGTAAATAAGAATTTTTTTAAAGAAAATACGAAAATTATTTCTTATAAAATGGAAAGGAGGCTAAGAGAATTTTAAGTCTTTATTAATTACTGCACTGCAAATTAGGCATTTGATCAATGCATTGCATAATCACTGATGGAAGGTTTTTCAACTAGTGAGTTTAATATTAATCGAGTAATTTATATAATTTTTCTTTTGTCCTAAATGACATGTGGGTAACATGGACAGCTCATGCAAAGAGTGTTTGTTAAGTTCAATTATTTGTCTTCATATGAATTAAAGAGAAAAGTCTTCAAGGAAAAGTAAAACACGAATTCTTATTTAAATTTTTATATACCTATACAAAAACCGAAATCCGACCACTTCACCACCGGTTCAGGCCCATTTCCGGCAGAAGCCAGCTGTTCGAAACGCTTTTCCACGTCCTTCCATTCTTTGTTAATAAATCTCATCAGCCGTTCATCCATTGGCAAACCTGTCAGCACTTGTGCCTCCCTGTCCTCCATCACGCAATGCTGCAGCGAAGCGACTCTACAACTCCAAGAAGAAGAAGAAGTTGAAAGCGAGAGAAATTACAGTTCCAGCTGTTTCGGTTTTACATGAGAATCCATTACTGGGTTATGCAGTACTCTGCTAGATTCTTCTATATATTTTTCCAGGAAAATATTGGGGCAGAGAGAAAAGAAATGTAGAGCAGTGAAGTTGGATCTGTAGAGAATTGTATGCTTATGTAGGTTGAATAAAGAATAAGTAATTAAGAAGAAGAAGAAAAAGAAGAAGAAGAAGAAGAAAGCGTTTCCAATACAAAAGCAAAAAGATTAATATTAATTATTGGATTTGGGTGGATGAGTGTGGGGAATGAGAATGCAAAATTTTCAATAATGGTTTTAGTGAATGATTGGTTTTGGTATGAATAAGAAAAAAAAGGAGTGGTGGGTTTTGTTAGAGGCTGAGAGATTAGGAGAGAGACAAGGTAAAGTGTGAGCAGGTGGAGTGTAGAGAAGAACTTTATAGAAATATAAAAAAGTTCATGCCATGAGAGTGAGAAATAAAAGAAAATTAAAAAACAAGTTGTATGACCTAATCTTCTCCTAACCACCTCTTTCTTGCATGCTAAGGTGATGAGCTGTTTTGGTTAGATGAAGTAATTAACCAAATTTGTAGTCCTATCAAATATTTGATTAATTTTATTAATAGTCAAAATAATGTGAGAGAAAGAGAGGAAGCTATGATAAGGATTAGTCTTTCTCACTCTTGCAGTGTTGAAGCTGCATGCATTACCATAGGTATAGCTATAGAATTTTCGAAAACTATGTGGGATGCAATGTGTTTTAGCGTAGTTACACGCTAGTCATCATTTCAAGAGTCGAAAACATTATAGAGGTTCAAAAAATTATGTGGGAATTAATGTGTTTTGGCTTTGTGCTATTTTAATTGAATGGCTGAGCCAACTTTCACTTTTTGGCAAATTATACAGTTTTTTCGATTTATATGACCCATTACTCATAAAGGAATGAATCCTGCATTCTTATATTTAAAGTAAAACTACTTTGCTGTGAGTGAACACTACACTATTTTTAATACAACCGGTGTATCTAATAATTTACTTATTTTTTAGAATTTTAATTGCTTATTTAGGATGTTTGATATATACAATTTTTGAAAGGGTTTAAAATTATCATTGAAGCTTTAAAAAATAAACTTTCAGTTATTAGCATTTGACCTTTTAATTGTTGGTTGTTAATTGTCTAACATTGATGGGTGCTTGGTTCAGTTGTTGGATATAGTTGATAGTGAATAGGTATCCAAACAGTTGAATCAATGCATTTGGTAAACTCATTAAAAAAGTAGCAGATAACTGATAGAGTATCTATTAGCTACATTTTCTAGCAACTCTATTTATTGAAATATTAATTAAATGCTGTGTAATTTCTTTATCAGTTGACAAAATATCCTTACATTTTCATGTGGGTTAGCTAAAAAATATTGATACTATTTTTTTTTTCATTTTATAATATCATTGTTCATCATGTTAATATACTAATTTTATTAAAATATTTTTTTATTAATGATATAAAATACAAAATACTTATTTATTATGAAAAAAATACATATTTTTATAAAACCCATTACAAAACCCATTAAATCCATTTAAACATATATTGTTCATCCCTTTAAATCCCACTTAAATGTTACAAAATCCATTCCCATGCTATAAAACCCCTTCCTCTTTAAGAATCCCCCACAAAATATCTCTCTCCCTTTTGATTTCTCTCACAAACCCTAACCTCTCTTGATTTTCCCTCAATGGCACCACCTAAGAGATCCGCAGGAAGGATTGGTTCTTGCTTAAGGGGAAGGAATGACTCACCATCTCCACCATAAAGGCCAAAACCAGGTAAGCAAGACAAGAAGAACCACAACCCCAACAGCAACCTCAACCTGGTTTTCCTTTGGCCTGGCAGTTCAAGAACGCTGCCCACAGGTATATTTGTGCAAGGATGAACAACAGGAGATTCATATCCATCAAATATCTAGATACAAAGTTGCTACAAAAGCTGGGTAAAAGAAGAGTGGACAGATTCTTGGATAACATTGGGTGGACTCATTTCTCCTAATTGCGCTATCCAATGTACAGGGACACCACCCAGGAATTTTTTGACAGTTTTCAGGCCACCCTTTAGGCCATAGAGAGTGGAGACAGTGGAAGGATTGAGTTCAGACTCATGGGTATTAATAAGGTCATAAACATGGATGAATTTAATGTTGTCTTCGGTTTTGACAGTAAGGTACTCCATGAGATCCGTCAAAACATATTGGAGTATGACAGCAATGCATTCTGGAAGACCATTGCCCCAAACACAAAGATATATAACTCCAGAAGGTCAAAATCATTAGGGTTAGCCAACCTAGCACTGAGGTACTTACATAAGCTTGTAGCCCACACCATCATGGGCCATGGTTACAGCCTTGGCGTGGTCAATGCCAATGAATTATTCTTCTTATGGTGCATGGTGAACGGCAGGAAATGCGGTAATTAATACTTCCTTTGCCAATACCTAAAGAGGATTTCTCATCACGCCATTAGACACATAGTGGTGGGAGGCCTCATCACAGTGCTCGCTCTGCATTTTGGGTTTGTACTAGTGCATGTGAGGCTCTGTCCCATCTCAGGAACCACCAGGATAGACTAGACTATCTCATATCTATGGAATTATGCAGGAGAGTCTGGGACACATGCTTACTGCTTGATGCAGAAGGGAACGTTATCCCTAGGAGGACACTAATAGGAGTAGAATAGGGAGAGTCTTCCAGAGCATAGGAGCAGGCATGGTAGTAGTGGCAAGAAGAGTTAGACCCCTTCTTTGAAAGATCACTAGACAGGGTCCCTGCATACACATCACCACTTGCAGATACTGTCCTTGCATATCTGCAGAATATGGAGATGACCATAAATAACAGGATGAGGCCCTTGGAGACCACCATGTCAAATAGAATCAGAGCTATATAATAGTCTTCAAGAGGCCCACAACAAACTGGATATGATCCTCGAGAGGCAGGATGAGGGGGCGCCTTCCTTGCCATCACAGACTTTCTAGGCATAGGACAGTAGACTAGAATGCATTTTGAAGAATTGTATAGGCATAGGCCTTAGTCTTAGTTGCTACCTAACCTAGTAGGTTTATTTTGTTCAAATTATACTCCTATTGTTCATATCTCTTGCCTTAATACATATATGCTTTGTTATTATCTTTTGTTTATATTGCCATTGAGGACAATGCCAAATTTGAGTTTGGGGGTGCATTCATGCATTGTATTTCATTTTTATTATTTCATATTGCTTTATTATACCTATAGCATACTTGTGTATTAAAATCCAGAAAAATTTTGCAAATTTTAAACTTTCCAAAGAATTTTTACATTCGAACTATAACTAAATACCTTAACCAGCTAATAGTTGAACTCTCCTAGAAAGAGAAATGAATGTAACTAGATAGGCAAAAAGACTTCAATATATTATTTATGAAAAAATTAATTGCCTAAGTGAAGTCAAAGTAATTAAACCATTTCATAGCCATTAGTTTATCACATTGGACTTGTAAAAATAAGAGAAAATTTTTTAAAATATGAACAAACTTAAATAAGCCTCACCAACCCTAAAACATGTCTTTTAGACCTATTGAGGTGAAATTCTAGCATACACTTGATAAAGAGATGATTAAGGCATTCTTTGTTAAAAACTCATCATAGCCTTAGCCACCAAAAATCAAAATTTCACCCTTTGCAGCCAATTTGACCCTACATTTACTCCTTTAAATGATTTTTGATAATCCATAACACTACCCTAGCCCTTAGCCTTAACACTTATCCTACCTTATGAGGAAGCTAAAATGCATAGGTAAAAGGTATGATAGGCATGTGAAAAAAAGATAAAATATGGAAAGAGAGTGTAAAATTCAAAAAAAAGTGCAAGTATGTAATACATTGAAGAATTACCCTTCCAACCCATAAAAAACAATGAGTTTGGAGGTAAAGCATAAAAAGGACATGAAAATAAAAGAAAAAGAAAATAAGCAAAGAGGTCCCAAAGTGAGCATCAAGCAGGCATGCTTAGCACTGAAAACCCAAATGCTCCTCCTTTCCATGCAAAAATAGAGAAAAATAAACCTAGTGTATTAGGAACCTTTGCATAATAGCAATCCTCATACTTACATTCCCTAAAACCTTTCGTTGGCAGTCAAATTACCATCTTTTAGCCCTATTACAACCCTTTTAAAGACCTTTTGATCTTTTAAAAGAAGTATGCTACATTAGTGGGATAGGGAACTAAGGCATGCCTATGGGGTTGGAGATATATCACCTCATCATAATAATCCATAATAAAGGCAATTCTAGGAGAGTAACTATTTTTCAAATCTATCCTAGTAAAATAGGTTATTTGTGACTTACTAATGGCCTTGCAAGAGGAATGATTGCATGAAACTCCATGAGGATGATGAAATTCTAACAGGCAATTATTGATGTCTCTATGCCTTGAAGGTAGGAAAATTGGTATGAAGGCTATAGGGAGTTCAATTATATGCAAATTAAGTTTTTGGTTATGCTTCTAACAAAAATCAAGTACCCTAATAAGTTTTTAAAGTTTTGTTTTGCTTGGGGACAAGCAAAAAATCGAGTTTGGGGGTATTTGATACACTTGTATCATATAAGTATTTTAAGGTACTACTGCATTGTATTTTATAGCATTTAGGTAGTTAATTGCACGCATTTCACTTAGTTTCATTAGTTTTTGTTAATTATGTCAATCTCTGCTTAATTTCATATTTTCTGTATCTTTTCAAGTGCTTTAGGAAAGAACCAAAGCATAGAAGTTGTTTGGACAAGTTTAGTGTAACACCCCAAAGTTCGGTAGTGCGTTCTACTGCTCCGGTGACCAGTGTTGTCTGGACAGCTAGGATGCCTAGAACTACACTTCGATATATGTGAGGAGACATAAAATAATGAAATACAAGAAAAGAAAATACAAGAAAAACAAAGGAAAAATAATAGCAAAGAAATATAACCAAGTTAAGCGAGCCGGGAACCCTAGCGATGGGTGACTGCACCGGGAAGTCATGGCGTGGACCGTTGACTAGCCCTGGACTGCGGGGAACCCTGGAAAACATTTTTAGGACTTAAATAGACCCTTATTGAAGAATAAATATCATTAGAAAGATCAAAGAAAAATTAAATAATTAGTACAAAGAAAAGTGAGAAATCGAAAAACGGACAAAACCCGGTGATACCGAAAAATCGGGAATACAATCCGAACAGGGGTATTATGGTCATTTGACTTCCCGAATTGTCTTTTGACCTAAATTTCCATTAAAAATAAATAATATTACACTTAGAAAATAAAATGAAAAATTAATTTGGTGGTACTTAAAGAAAATAGCAAAAACTATGGGTTTAATGTGGAATAAATGAAAATTAAACATATAAAATCAATTTCTTATGTGAGTGGACCACTAAGGGATTATAATATTCACTAATGGGCAGATTTAAACCCACCAAATACTTCATCATCTTCATTTCTTCTCCCATGCCGAAGTGAACTCCATTAAAGACTCCATAGCCAAAATTTGAGAAAGCTCCATTAACTCCTTTATTTCACCTCTAATCACTTAGGTTTCTTCATTAAGTTTTATCCTCACATCACAAGGAAGAGTTTGATACCAATTTTAAGAAGTTTAATCAAGGTTTGGCAAGTTTCAACCATAAGGTAAGTTAGCATTTTTGAAGATTTCTTTGATAAACTTTGTATACATGTTATGGGTGTTGGTTTTGTGAAGGAAATTTTTAAGTTTGAAGAGTATTGAGATATCCATTTTTGGGCAGCCATATAATCATGTATTGATGGAGTATTTGTACATATAATTGATGAGAATTATGTTGGTTGTGATGATTTAATAACCTAGTGAATTACTTCATATTTATATGGTGATTTTTGGCACTTGGATGGGAATTGATGAATTGTAGGACAATTTGGTGTTGAAGAAGATTTTCGGCAGCTTGGGGACACTTGAATAAATTTATGTATTCATGGAAGTGTTGGCAGAATATTGACATAGAAGGATTGATGGATATATATATGAACTTGTTGTGTAAAGAGTATGTAAAAACTAGTAATGTTATGTGTATGTGTAATGGTATTTGAACTTTGGGAATTAGAGTTATATTTGGTATGTTGAGGATAATTGTAATCTGCCCAAAGTGATGTTATTGTAAAGTAATATATAGTTTTGGTAATGTACCAAAACAGATTTGGTAGGGAAGTAAACATATTGCAAGGTAAATGTGTGTAATTGATGTGTGTTAAGCAAAGTAACCAAGGGCAGTGTACATTTTAGCCAATAAGTTTAAATGTGTAACCTCAATTGGTATGAGACCAATTGGAGGTGGAACTAGGCACAAAATGTGCCAACTTTCATTGAGAAAACATACCAAAATTCTGCTTGCAAGGTGACCTAAGAAAATGACCAATTCGGATTAGGTGCAATTAGGACCTGAAAAATGACCAATTGGGCAGCAGTGAGTGTTTAGGCCATAACTCACTCAAAACAGGTCCAATTGACCTGAAATTTTAACCATGAATAGTTAAGACCCATACCTACAAGTCTTATGAAGACACCAAAGCCCAGAAATGACCAGAAGCAAGTCAAAAAGCTTGCACAAGTTCGGGTCCAAAAACTGGCCGAACCAAAGTTGACCAAATTGACCTAAAATTGACCTAATTTGATGCCATTTGACCAGCAATAGTATAATGACCATAACTTGGTCTACTTAACTCGGATTGACCTGAAATTTTGGCCCGCGTGCAATAAGACATAGATCTACAAGTTTGTAGTTTTGACCAAAACCCAAAAACCGAGGAAACTAGGTCGTCCGGCTAGGTCAAACTAGTATTCCGGAATCCAGCAAGTTGCATTAAAATGCACTAAACAAGGAAATGAGTTTGGTAAAACATACCAACCCTAAAACCCTATCGAATGTGACATATTAATGACACTAAAACCTAATTTACCTAAAATGCATCGAGGGTCGGTATATTAGGTAATTGAGCAAATAATAGCCTTCAGTGAATTACTTATCGAACATTATCGTTAGAGACAGTTTAATTTAGTACTGAAACACTTCAAATTGTGTTTTTCAGTTACTAAAGACTCAGGAAAAGGGAAGGAAACACTGAGTCCAGACCAGGAGACAGTCATCAGAGGTTTGTGCACAACTAGTTTTTAACTGATTTTGTTTTGAATATTTCATATGATTAAATGACATATTTTTCTTATGTATTATGTTTAACAAGCATTGGATTTAATTCAATGATTATTGAAATTGTTATAGTAGGTATGAATTCAGCTTTGTGAAATGGTATTTCCACAAGTATTAAGCATTGTTATGGATTGACTAAATTATGTTTTAGAAAATTGTGATAGAACATGTTTTGAATTGTGATGGCAATTTTCATGGAAAAATGCAATTGTATGATTTGAATTGTGATGAGCATAAAATTTTATTGGATATTGAAATTGACTTTGAATTGAATTGTATTGTGATTTATGCTCACTAAATGGATTGTGATATTGTTTTATATCTCACTATAGATGCTTGACTAGGTTATTACTCGTCTCTCTCATTTGTTGAGAAGATAATGGAGTTAGTTGTGTTTTGATTACCATGGTACGTGCACAGGCTTAGATTTTCCTCTGATTTGAGGTTAGATCTAAGTTTATTTTATCGTTATGGCCCTTGCGGAAGATTCATTATTGTGATGGTACTGTGCACGATGATTCGACCTCCCCGACCATAGGGAGTTAGAATCTGATTCGACCTCCCCGACCATAGGGAGTTAGAATCACATCGAATATGGCCCTTTCGGATTAGTTTTGCATAGTTAGTGAGATAAAGATTGATTTTTGAGATACATAATGATTTTTGAGATACAGAATGGCTTTTGAATGGTAAAGAATTGTGATTTCAATTATGGTTTGTGTATAATTGATTTTGTTGGAATTACTTAAATGGTTAGTAAATTGAATTTTGTGATCAAAGTCATTTATACAAATGATTTACATTATTGGCAATGAAAATTTTGAGTTTTGGAATTTGATGAGTATTCAGATTTCCAAATTATTTACTGTAAATTTTGTCAATGTATATTGTACTATGTTTTAAATTATAGTTGTGCACCACTGAGTTCACCACTCAGCGATAGCTTTGTATGTCGTCAGTAAGAAGAGCATAGAGCAGTGAGTAAGTTTCTTTGAAGACACTTTCAGATCAGCTCCAGGTATATTATAGGTATACCCATGTACATAGGTCTGATGTATGCATGTAATAATATGTATGTAAATTATTTGAGCAGTTGTAAATTCAAAATTGTACATTGAAGTTGTAAAGTGAATTATGAGTTATTTTGACTTGTAAAATTTGTATTATATTTCTTTTATCTCGTCCTTTGAAAATACTAAAAAATTGTTGTGGATTGAGTTGAGAAAAATATTGTGTTGAATTTCGTTGGAGTTGAGATTTGCAAATACATATTGAAGTGCTTTTTACAGGTTTTCTGAAGAACTGTTTTATCCAAAATACAGATGGCACACTGCCAAAATTTTTACAGAAATTCCAATTAATTTAAATGTGTTAGTTCTATCACTTCAGTTCAAAAAGGTTTTAACACCTGTAAATAGTGCTCACCACTGTAAAAGAAGTAAGATAAGTTTTGAAAATCCCTTGTAGTGTATTTAATGGGTTATCAGTAGACGGAGTTGATAATTCATTAGGTATACTACGGGATCATGTCATGCCTTACAGAGGGGTAGGGTGTGACATTTAGAAGCAAGAAAGGAAAGAGGGACTAATGCATAAATTCATGGAGAATGTAGGTGATCTGGTTGCTTTTGTATTAGAATCTCATAGTCCTTATAATTAACTTATGCTATTTATTTGTTCCTTCTACAAGTTGTTAGATGGCAATTGCTAAATTAAACAGTGGACAAACTGATTAAAAAGCAGAAGGTTGAGAACAATGGTATGGTAATTGATTTTTAGGTGAGTTTAAAGTTTTTAAGATTAATTATATTTCATTACTAGCCTATGAAACCAAAGTTTCACTACTATTTTTTTAATAAGACTATTATCAGCAAGTTCGTTAGCATAAAAAGGGAAAGTTAAACCTTGATACTAGGGAATAAAAACACATATAAGTATGAAGAAGATGATCTCTACTTCATTTCTTTATTAATAGTGGACTTCTCTTTTTTTTAATTGTTATTTTTTTACTGTAATGGACTCTCTTATAAATATTCAAATTTAATGATAGTTTCAATAAAAGGGGCTAAAAAAATTTAAGCTAATATGATTTTCACAGATCATCTAAGGTTATTCTAGTCGTCATCACCCCAGTTTTTGCATTTTTTGTGTTCAGTTTTTTTGAGAAGATTATGAAGAAGAAAGGAAATACTATAAACATGAACAAATCATCTACTTGTGGTCCATTTTTTCAACAACCCAAAAGAGTAAATGTGAGTATGATATACAAATTAGTTTACAATTAAATCACCTGATTCAATTTAAAGTCTAAGTTTAAGCTACTGACAACATTTATCCAATTTAAAGTCTAAGTTTAAGATTTAAATTGCATCAACTAATGATTTCTACAACTTGGCCATATATTGAAGCCTCCTCCCTTCACTCTAACTACATTGCCATCATTGAGAAGATAGTTCATAAGAGGCACTTTAGAACTTGGAATTTTGATGTGATAAAAAATCTTAAGGAAAAAAATAGATTTCTTGAGTGGGATCATTAAGGTGTTCACTGTAATTAAGTATTTATTTTATTATACAAAAAGATATGCATTTAAGTATTTATTTTGTTGGAGCCTAAAGTTATTCTCTATATTTGTCATTTGACTTGTGTTAATGAGAAATTCTCTTTTCTATTATTTCTTTCATTCTTCAACATGCCACATGCACTTCTTATAATTATATAAATGAAAAGAAACACCTCTTAGGGTGCAAAAATAGTAATTTTAAAATTTCAATTCCTAAGTTTTTATGCATCTCATATAACTTGATTTTTCTATTGTAAAAAGACATAATTATCGGTTACAACATATAACTCAATTACTATTAGCCTATTTGCCATTAAGAAACTAAAACCATATTTAAAACAAAGGTTTTAGGGATTTTACCTGAATAGGCACAAAATCATATCCAACACCAAATCAGAGAAGTAAAGACCTTTAATTGTTAGTCCTCTAGTCCATCTACATGAACAACTTGATCAAAACTTCAACCTTGAACTAGAATCCTTTTTTGTGCTCCCTCTTTATTTAGCCAATTTCTTGTGTAAGTGAAGGATATTAGTTTCTTTGTTTTTAACCTTTTTAGAAGAGTAGAGAAATAATTTCTCTAACTATAATTCAAGAGTAACAACTTCTAATTTCTCTTGAATTAAATACAAGAAGGAAGGAAATAAGTGTTTGGCTTTAGAGAAAATGGAGGAAGAAGAAGATAGAGTCTCCAAAGTTGTATTGAAAATGAAGACTTAGCCTTTTTATACTTTAGGGATTCCCATATCCCTAAAGCATAAAGTAATCTCTATTATTTAGAGATTTCTTTCAAAGGAAGATGGTTTGACTTACTTTAGGGATTCCCTTATCCCTAAAGTCTTATGCAATCTCTAACATTTATAGTTTTAAATCCCTAAAAGCAATTAATGAAGATGAGATCATCTTCTCATTAATCATTATTAACTTTACAATTGATAACATCTAATTCATAAATTAGATGTGTTTTCAACCTTTGATTGTGCCACTTGTTGCCAAACCATAGCACTTTAGGGATTTCCACATCCCTAAAGTGTTATGGAATTCTTTAACAAGCCATTAAACTAATTTTCTCTCATGACTTTTAAGTCATAATAGCTAAGTAAATTCTCGTAACTCATTAATTAATTAAACTCTTTTAATTAATTAATCAAACTTATATTCAAACACTTTAAATATTAGCATTAATTCTTCCATTGTTAACAAGTAATACAGTAGTGAGTGAGTATCGTTCTCACGAGGAACTTGATGAGTACTAAACTAAATAGTAATATTAAAGGTCTAGACTACAAGTTATAGTTATGAGAATCTAAAACTAAATCATTTTGAACTAAGAAAGCTAAACAATTTAATTAAAGAAATTAATTAATGAAAGTAATTCTAAAATTAGGGGTTCACACTTCAATCTATTATAGATCTAATCTCATTTATTCAATAAATTAGAAAGTTGTTACTTTAAAGAAAATTAATCCTAAATTATTCTAAGTCCTTTTTCTAGGAACTCAAGGTGTATCTTAATTACTCTAAACATTACTTTTGTGATGATCAATCTTAATTAAGACCCTTTAAGCTCTTTGATTAATCATGCACTCCACATAGAATCTCAGACTATCTCTAGTTTAAAAACCCTAAGTTCAATAACTTGATTTTCCAATATTAATCTTTACCTTTTAGTCCTTTAATTAATATCTAAAATCATAATTAAGTGAAGCTCTACACATGGCATGCATTAAGATCACAAGAAATTGAATCAAAGAACAAATATCCAAATTTATTAAATAAAATCAATGTAAATCCATAACAAAATTGGAAGCACTACATCCCTAATTCTAGAATTAAGAAAACTACTCACTCATGGTGAGTTTAACAATCAATATAAAAATGAAATAACAATGATAAAGTATCTAAAGAAATAAAACAAAGAAACTCAAATAGAAGATTATGCAGCTTTGGACTTTTGAAACTTCAGTTGTAAATCTCTCCTAAGAATCTTGTAGCAAATCTCTCCAGAATCATAGAAAATCTAAGGTGGAATGTAAAAAGTGTGATCTCTGGCTTGTACATGACTTCTTGTATTTATATATGGTATAAAAACCCTTAATTCAGAGTCTTGGAGGCCTTAGAAGTCTATTCGAGTCAAGCAAAATAGAGCTGGAGTTAAATTGGAGTTGAGTTGGGGTATTTTACACAGCCTGTGCTTTATTATACTAGGCAAGCTGTGTAACTTTTTGGAGCTCTTGAAGCTTTCACAATTTGGGGTGGTAGACGGTTACACGGGTCCCTTTACACGGCCTGTGTAATAGCTCTTTCTCAGCATTTTTCTAATAGATTGTTACATGGGGCAAGGATGCCCAGTGCATGGCTTGTGCTTTCCTCTTCAATACAAAATTTGTTCTTTTTAACTTCTCAACTTGTCCAAATGTATTCTAGGCCTTGGGATTGTATGAAATCACTTGATAAAACATAGAAATTAAGAAATTAAGCCAGAATAACTAAAAATCCTTAGAAGCAATAAGCAAACTAACCCTTAACATTGTCCTCAATGACAATATAATATAATATAATATGCAAGTTATGAAAACAAATAAGGCACAATGGATAAAATAAGCAAAGCATGTGTATATATATATCCGAGGAAATGTACTAATGTCTAAAAAAATAGACTAGTGCTAGGCCTATGCCTATACAAAATCCAAAATGTGTCCTAATCTAGTCATCCTAGTCTAAAATATCTCTGAAGGTAAGGAGGGTCCACTCTCTTCCTGTAACACTCCTATTTGTATAGCCTGGTATATTTCACTGTTCTAGTGACCGGTGTCGGTCCGGACAATTAAGGGGATTAGAACCACACCTAAGACAGCTAGATAAACCATAAACACAAATAATTAGTAATGTTCAATTAGTTAAGTATAAACAAGAAAAACAGAACAGAAGAAGTTAAACGAGCCGAGAGTCACAGCGATGGGTGACCTTCTCGGGAATGACTGCGAAGTCATTTTAAACTCAAATTTCGAACCGTAAAAAGTGACGCTGCGGTCCTTAGGACCCTTATGAACACAGTGGAAAAGAGAAAATCATGAAAAGAACTGTTAAGCCAGTCAAATAATTAGGTCAGGGAACCGAAAGAAATATGGAATTATTTGCAAACTGGGATGAACCAGCGAGGGGCAATTTGGTCAATTGACCCTGAGAGCTGACTCCTGACCTAACTGTCAAATAAAATCGGAGAAAAAAAAATTTCGAGATCGAGAATTAAATTAAAGAACTAATAGAAAAATATATAAAAAAAAGAGGAAAAATCAAAAAGTAAAAAGGTGATGACATCATGCATGACCTCATGCATGATGCCATAACTAAATTAATTAAATATTTATTAAATTAGATTTTGTGGTCTTCCATAAGCAAAATAGATAAAAAGAAAGAAAAGAAAAAAAAAATAAAAACCCTTCTTCTCCCTTTGTTGCCGCCCCATTTTCTCCCAAAACTCTCCATGAGAATTCCTCCATTTAAGCTTACACTTAAGCTTTAATTCCTCCACTCAACCTTAACAACTCCCCTAAAAACCTTACTAGAGCTTACTATTGCAACTTAAGAGGAAGATTGAAAGAAGAAAGGAGCACAAAAGATTGAGATTTGAGGATCTAAGCAAAGGTTAGTCACTTAACTACCAATTAGTTGATTAAGTGCATAATTAGTTGTTGAAATGAGCTTAGAAACTAATAAAATGAAATGAAAATATGTGGATAGACCAAACTAATATTTTGGCCTGTTGAAGAGGAGTATGATTTTGTATGGTTTGATGGATTTAAATGTGTTAGTAAACTTGCATGAGAATGGTAGTAAGTTGGAAATGCATAAATGTGAATAAATGCAATATTTTAGTGTGATTAGGGTTTGGAGGCCAAGGGTTTGGAGAAAAAATTTAGAAAAAAGGAGTAAATGGCATGTTTGACCTATTGTGAAGAGAAAAATGGTCAATAATTACCAAAGGAGATGTGTGGGAATTGTTAGAATGGAAGTCAAATTCATAGGGTAAATGGCATGACCAAGCCAACTTTGAAGGACCAAAACAGAAATTTTACAAGTCCAATTGATATGCCACTTATTGGGATGAAAATAGACATAAAATGACACAATTTTCATTAAGGAACCATGCCCAAAAACTGACCAAAACCTAGTGAACCAATTGACCAAAGTTGGTTAAGAGCACATCGTAATTAAACCGACTAAATGAACAGTAATTGTTCATTTAGTCATAACTCGAGCTAGGAAGGTCAAAATGACCTGAAATTTTACCAATAATTAGATAAGATATAGATATAAAACTTTCATGAAGAACACCAACCTAAATTATGCCATTAACCTAATCAAATTATTGAGCAAAGTTGAGTTACTGAACCTGCAAAACTGCAGGATTGCCATTTGAATAGTAAAGTTTCAATGGCTATAACTCTCTCTAGAAAACTCCGATTTAGGTGAATCTTGAACCGATGGAAACCTAAGACATAGTAGAACATTTCGTATGAAGGAAATTAGACCAAATTACGGACTTAACTTGATCAAATTATTGAACGAAGTTGGATCAAAAATCTGCCAAAACCAAAATTGTAGCATGAACAGTGCACGTGAACAGTAACTGTATTTTGGCTATAACTTGAGCTACAAAACTCCAATTGGGGTGATTCAAAAAGGAGAATAAACTTAAGACAATGGAGAACATTTTCTATGAAGAAAGTTTTGCCAAATTCCAACAATAAAGTGACCAATGGAACAGTGCAACTTAGGACTCCAAAACTGAAATTTACCAAATTTACCTAAAAGACTTAGGATTTGAGTAAACAACCAAAACCAACAAGTTTAGTGACCAAAATGTGGTATGTGGGTGAAGTTGGAGTTCCCATACCTATTAAGCCTTAGAAAGTCAGCTATTTGACTTGAATAGTGTAGTGAATAGTAACCCGAAACACAAAAATTTCGAAAACGTCGAATTTAACACGTTAGAACTAGGTAAATGTGAAGCTAAATTTATTTTGGATTTATGTTAAGTTCTAGTACTGAAACATTGTAAAATTGTGTGTTTCAGTTGAAAAGAATACAGGGAAAAAACCCGAGGAACCGAGTCAAGGCCAAGAGGCGACTCGTTTGAGGTTTGTGCACAACGTATACTTTTTATAATCATCTTTTGCATACTGTTTTGAATAATGTGAAATATTGAATTATGGCATTCTTATGATGTTTTGATTTAAATTATTGAAAGTTATTATGTATATTGAAATGACAATGTTTAGCAAATTGTTAAGATAAGTTTTGAAACCACAGTGTCATGACCATATATTTGAACACCTCACTAGCACGACTAGTGAAGGTAATTAGTTTCGAATTTTGATTCCTTCTCTGGAGAAGTGTTGAGGTGTGCCAGTAGAAGAGGATGTGAATGGATATCCATATATTTGAGCTAGCTAGCCTTGTGATGTGATTTCTCTTTAGCCTCTGGCTATTGAGATTCTATTTGTTTCAAATGGCATGATCTAACTGTGGATTTTATAAAATGCATTTTGATACTTCGAAATGAACTTGATTTGCATTAAAATTTCATAATTCATGTTTTGTGTTTAATGCTTATGTTTAGTCAAATTTTTGAATAAATGTGATTATATTCTGCATAAAGATTATTTTAGTATGTTGTGCACCACTGAGTCCTAGTACTCAGCGATGGCTTCTATTGCTGTCGCAGATACAGAGACTAGAGGAGCAAAGCAGACGAAATTCGAGGTGTGAGGAGCTATTAGCTTAAAGTCTTCGGGTATAATTTATACCCTAATTGTAAATATTTCTTTTCATGTATGTATTGCATATAAATGTATGGACGTGCAAATGGGTCTTGAGCAGCTTGTACAAAAATTTGTATGAAATTTGTAATAAAGTTTAGTTTGTATTTCTTTTGATGTAAATTTTGTAAGAATGTACATAAATTGTGTTGTCTCTAATGAAATATGAGTACAACTATTTTATTTAATTTAAATGAAATGTATTGCTAGTATGCTGAGGATTATTGAATTTTGAACTTGAGAAATTTATTGAAATGATTGTGAAATTGATTGAGTTTGATTGTGAAATCGAAGTAGTGGTTGAGAAAAACTTTTAGAAGTGCTTTTTATAGGTATTTGAAGAACTGGTTTCTCAAAATACAGACAGAACTCTGTCAAAATTTTTATAAAATTTGCGGAAAACTAAAATGGACCAAAAATATTAATTAGATTTACTTTTAATCATATGTTTTAAATACCTATTAGAAAATGCTCGCCACTTGTCAAAAGTAAGAAAATTGTTTAAAATCCCTTGTGGGGTACTTAATGAGTTATCGGTAGGTGAAGTTCGGTAGTTCATTAGGTATTCTACGGAATCATATTATGCCTTACAGAGGGGTAATGTGTGACATGTTTTAGTGGTATCAGAGCTAGGTTTTGAAGTATGTTTTAAATTGTGAATTTGTGTCTTTTCTTTGTTAAGTACAACTGCTCAATGTCCATAATTGTTACATACAGTGCATTACATCATGAATATGAACTAACGGGCTCCATCTGTTATTTGTTCATGAGATACCCTAACTTCAGATTGAAATGAAAGAAGGGGATCGCTCAGTTGAGCAGTCTGTTGAAGCTGAGGCACAAGGAGAAGCCTCAGCTTTACCTAATGTCAGTGGGTCAGTAGCACCAGCCTCGCAAATGCCGCAGTTCCCTACACAGTTTGCACAACAGATGGCGGCAATGTTTCAACAAATGGCTGGGGGTATGTCTGTTCAAGCTCCACCCCAACCACCAGTGGCACAACCACTGCCTCCAGCCAGACAGTATGATAAATTACTGAAGTATGGGGCTGCAGAATTTAAGGGTACAGTGGACCCTTTAGAGGCAGAGCAATGGTTTGAAAGAATGGACAGAGTGTTTAAGAAACTGCACTACCCAGATGAGCTGAAGTTTGAATATTCTGTGTCGCTACTGCAAGGGGATGCGTATGATTGGTGGAAGACCATCCCCAACAGCTTAGTTGAACTGCCAAGGTCGACCAGGATGACTTCATCGAGAGTTCAGATGCAATGCATCCCGATGCATATGTTGATCGAATCGCAAGAATTTTTGAGTTTGAAACAAGGAAATCGATCGATGGCGAGTATGAGAGAGTTCTCCTGCCTGAGTCACTATGCGGGGAGTCTCCTTACTACCAGCAAGGCTAGATGCAAGAGATTTGAGACGGGTTTGAAGTCCAGTATAAGGATGCAAGTTGTGGGATTTCGACACAGCAACTTCTCAGAGCTTATGTCTCAAGCACTTGAACTGGAGAGAATTGAATCCAAAGCAACCCCAGTGAAAGAAAAAGTTGAGAAATCAGAAAAAGACAAAGGGGAAAAATCAGTTGAACAGAGTTCTGGTGCTACCTCTGGAAAGAAAAAGAAGTTTAGTGGACCCAGCAGGTGTCGAGGTGGAAGATTTGGTAGAGGCAGATTTTCTGGACAGAGACCCCCTAAGTCTGGACAGCAGTCGAGCAGGGGTTCATATTCTGCCTGCCCCTGTGAAACTTGTGGCAAGGTTCATGGAGGGGAATGTTATTGGGCCACTGGAGCCTGCTTTAACTGAAGAGGCAAGGGTCATTTAGCAAGAGACTGCACTAGTGCTCCGTCTTCGAGATATGGTCCAGCTCCTACTACTGCCGAGGGATCTATTCAGAGTCCTGTTCCCTGAGGTTCACAGTCAGTTGGCAGAGGAAGAGGAAGAGGCAGAGGTAGAGGCACCGCTCAGCAGTGGCCTGGGCTTGGTCGATCCAGACAAGGAAGTGCTTCAACCAGAATCTACACAATGAGACAGCGAGAAGAGGCTGAGACTTCTAATGTGGTAGCTGGTATATTCTCTATCTCTGATCAAGAAGTATTTGTATTATTTGATCCGGGTTCAACTCATTCATATGTTAGTACTAGCATAGTCAGTTCACTTGCTGTTCCATTTGTGCAAATGGATTTTGAAGTGCTAGTAACTAGTCCATTAGGACAAGAGGTCCGGGTCAACAGAATTTATAGAGACTGTCCTTTGGTGATCCAAGGACATGTTTTCCTGTCAGACTTGATTGAAATGCCCTTTAAAGAGTGATATTATCTTGGGCATGGATTGGTTAGCCAGGCATCACGCCATGATTGACTGTAGACTGAAGACAGTTACTTTTGGTCTCCCTTTGTACGGTGATGTGGTAATACATGGAGAGAGGCATTTACTGCCATCAAACATCATTTCGGCTGCATTAGCCAAAAGGATGATCAGAAAGGGGTGTGAAGCATACTTGGCACATGTGATAGACACCCAAGTGGGGAGTCCAGCACTGAGGGACATCCCTACGGTATGTGACTTTCCGGATGTGTTTCCTGATGAATTGCCAGGATTACCTCCCGAAAGAGAGGTGCAGTTTGAGATTGATGTTATACCTAGTGTGGATCCAATCTCCATAACGCCATATAGAATGGCACCTGCAGAATTGAAAGAGTTGAAAGTGAAGTTGCAAGAACTGCTTGATAAGGGCTTTATCCGCCCTAGTGTGTCACCTTGGGGAGCGCCAGTATTGTTTGTAAAGAAGAAAGATGGCACTCTCCGCTTGTGTATTGATTATCGGCAGTTGAATAAGGTGACAATAAAGAATAGATATCCATTGCCCCGTATTGATGACTTGTTTGATCAGTTGAGGGGTGCAGCTGTGTTCTCCAAAATTGACCTAAGATCAGGTTATTATCAGCTTAAAGTACAAGAGCAGAGTATTCCTAAAACTGCCTTCAGAACCTGCTATGGCCATTATGAATTCCTAGTCATGCCATTCGGGTTAACTAATGCTCCGGCTACTTTTATGGATCTGATGAACACTATCTTCAGACCATACCTCGACTAGTTTGTTGTGGTATTCATAGATGATATATTGGTCTATTCGAGGAATACAGAAGAGCATGATAGACATCTGCGGATTGTACTGCAGACTTTAAGAGAGAAACAGCTATATGCCAAATTGTCAAAGTGTGAATTTTGGCTGAAAGAAATATCTTTCTTGGGGCATGTAGTATCAGAAGAGGGCATCAAGGTAGATCCAAGTAAGATTGAAGTCGCCCCACTGGAGGCCACCCAGAAATGTCACAGAGATTCGCAGTTTTCTGGGTTTAGCTGGATACTACCGTAGATTTATGAAGGGATTCTCTATGTTGGCATCTCCATTGACCAAGCTGCTTAGAAAAGATGTAAAATTTCAGTGGATGGACAAATGCCAGCAGAGCTTTGATGAATTGAAGAGATGTTTGACTGAAGCTCCAGTCCTGACTTTACCTACTCTAGGTAAAGAATACATAGTATATAGTTATGCTTTTCACAATGGGTTAGGCTGTGTATTGATGCAAGATCGAAATGTCATTGCCTATGCATCACGCCAGCTAAAATCACATGAGAGAAATTATCCAACACATGATTTGGAGCTTGCAGCTATTGTGTTTGCTCTTAAGATTTGGAGGCACTATTTGTATGGGGAAAAGTGTTACATTTTGGTCATTTCACCCTCAGAGATGATTTTTGACCAACTTGTTCATTTAAGTAAGTGAGATCTATGACCTAAATTATGAATAAATATTGCTAAAATTTTAATTAAAAATAAGTAAAGAAAGAAGAAAGAAACATAAAGTAAAATGAAATGAAATTGAATTATTGCAAAAGCATGATGTGATCATGACATCATTAAAAATTTCCAACCAATCAAAATTAGACAAGCATGGGTATAAAAGATAAAATGAAAAGAAATAAACCAAAATTTCATCATCTTCTTCCCTAATCCTCAAGTGGCCGAAACCCATGGTGAACCTTCCTCTATTTTTCTTAACTTCTCATGCTTGATTTTCTTGTTAAACTCCTATAAATGACCTAGTTGCCAAAACAAAAACTTGATAATTTTATATGGTAAGAAGATTGGAAGCAAGAAAGAGTGGAAATTTCAAAGTTTGGCAACTTGTAGGAACACTTAAGTAAGGTTAGTGCTAGTTATCACTTCCCTCTCTCTTTATTCTATGTTAAGAGTTTAAATTGAGTTAGAAATTTGTAAGAAATTGAAATAAAACACACATATATGAATACCATGAATTTTCGGCAGCCATGAAAAAATTTAGGGTTTGATGATTTTGATGGAATTAAGTGATTTATTAGTGTTAATGATGAGTGTATGAGATAGATAATTTGATTAGAATGTGTTGGAAGTAATTAGGGATTGTGAGGGTTAGGGTTTTGTGAATAAATTGGGGATTTTGTACTTTGATGTTTAATTAGAGTTCTAATGGTCACTTAGTAACCATTTGATATGGTATGACCTTAAAATGAAGTTAATTGTGGCATTGAATTATGGTTTGGGTGAGCTGCCCTTTTGCTAGAAATTTTGGACCTTGAGTCTAATGAGTTTGGGTAGCCATAAGTTGAGTTGTGTAGCTTCAATTGGTGTAAGATCAATTAGAGGTGAAACTAGGGACACAATGCCACATTTTTTTGTGAAGAGACCCTGCCCAAAAATCCAAAACAAAGTGACCTAAAAATTGCTTGAATCTGGGTAACCAAAATATGGACCTAGAAAAATGACCATATGAACAGTGATTGTTCAAATGGCCATAGCTTTGTGTAGAGAGGTCCAAATGACATGATTCTTGAACCCATAGAAAGCTTAGACATATTAGAACAACTTTCATCAAAAAAGAAATTCAAATTTTGACCATAACCTAGTCAAATTGCCAACCAAAGTTAGCTCATCAAAACTGCCAGACCCAAAATTGCCCAGAAATTCTGGACAATAACTAATCCGGCTAGTTATGGTAATTTGACCATAACTTGAGTTACAAAACTCCAAATGGAGTGATTTAAAAAGGAAATTAAATTAGAGAAATTAAGGAACAACTTTGATGAAGAAAGGTTAGCCAAAATTCCACTGTATAATGGTCCAATGGAACAGTAAATGTAGGTGACAAAATCTAGAAATTTGGAAATAATCCTAGGGAGCTTTGAATTGTAATTGGCAACTAATGCCAACAAATTTAAAACTCAAAATGTGGTATTATTATGAAATTAGAATTTGTAATCCTATTATTTATAAAATAGTCAAAATTTGCATGAATAGTAATGTAAATAGTAAATACAATAACACAAAATGCAAGAACTAAATTGTAGAGGAAATTAAGATATGAAATTTGGAATCTATGAAATGTTCATGGATTACTTGGAATAGGAATGGTAATTCACCTAAATAACTTAATGAACACTTAAGTTATGTGAATAGGTATTTAGGATTTGTATTCCCATCACTATTAAACCTCATAAGACATAAGTAATACAACTTGAAATATGAAATGAAATTAGCCTAAATGGATTTTTAAGTATAAATGAGATGAAGTTAACATTAGGACTTATGTTTCTATTACAAATAAGATAATAACCCCTTGTACAATAAATGGTACATGAGAGGAATTAAAGTGAATAATAAATACTTAGCAAGTAAAATACTTTTTGAATTATGAATTCATATAAATATTGTAATGAATAAATGAATCACATGAATGTGTGAATGGGACATTAGTTCTCATCATGAGAGAAAGGAAGAATGTTTTGAGCATAATGGTATGTGAAAATAATTGACGTGAATTGTGATCAATATAGATCATATAATGAATGTATAAATTACGTAGAAATGTGATTTGGAAATTATGCTTCCATTATAACTAGAATTAAAATGCTATAAAATATAAATAGAAAATATAATGAAGTAATAAAATAAATGAACATTTAATAGTACTAATGTGCCCATGTATTGCCTAGACACGTGTGTCAGAGTGGATAGATTGGCATGCCAATAGGGGATTGTTTGAGCAGTACTGCATAAGGCTTTATGCCTGCATTCATGGCTTATATGCCTGATTATTTGTTACCATGGCTTTTTAGCCATATTGATTGCATAAGTGGTTGACATTTTGTGTATTTACGTTACATGGTATGACGGCCCGAGGCATTGCAGTGCCCTGTGTCAGCTATATTGATTGCATACGTGGTTGACGTTTTGTGTTTCATTGTATGACGGCCCGAGACACCACGGTGTCCAGTGCAAAGGACCCGCTTATCCAGTTTAGTCAGCCTGTCATAAGTTACTTGGGCAGTGAAATAAGTTAAGAATATTAGGAATTAATGATATTATAAATTAAATAAATGAGTAAAAGATACCTGAAATGAACTAGATTAGCTATAAAATTTTATTTATTATGAAATGACCTAAAACCTAAGAAAATGTGAAATAAAGTGAAAAAGATTAGTAAAATAAATCTAACTTAAATAAATATTACAAATGCATCTCCTATAATACTATGAATATAAGTTTAAATATTTTAATTAATTTTGTATAATATATATTATTACTGTGAAATTAAGAGATAAGCGCTTCCAAAGAATGTCAAGAATGACAAAACATATTTAGTATTAAAATTCTATATGAAATTAAAATAATTTTTGATTATGGGAATTAGGCTTTATTTTTATCTTTATTTGTATATTATTTCCTTGTTGTATTATTGTATCACAAAGGAGAAATGCTTAGCGCGATGGATTGTTTCCTCGCGTAGGTACTAAAGACAAAGCCCAGTGGACATTAGACTGAGATTTTGATGTTTGGATCTGCAGAAGTGTCCAAGGTTATCACTTCTTCAGCAATGCATATAGATAGGACCCATGTAGGTCATATTATGTATTTTGCACATTATAATTAGTTATTATATTGAAATGTAAATTATGGAATTATAATTAATATGTATGTGATATAAATTAATAAATTGACTCTTTTATATGTAATTAAATTGTATATCATGCAAATTATGAATTTTTGTAATTAGTGTGTAAATCATGTAAATTAATGAAATTTGAGAAATTTTTTTTTTTTTTATATATACATGAATTGAGCATGAATGGAAATGCATGGAAATGAATGTGAAATTGAAATATATAGATGACATACAAAATGATGAAATGATTATGATGAGTATGGATGAGATTTTTATTGTAAAATATTATTGAAAGTTTCAGGCAGGTGAATAGTGAAACACGCCAACTGGAAATAAAATAGGGGAAACTCCGTTAGTTTCTCTTTTAGAAATATAATTTATTTTTAAAATATAATGAGAACAAATTATTAAAGGAATAAAGTAAGATAAGATAGGGTGACACGCCTTGCTCGGTTACACTGTAGATGGGTGAGGGGTGTCATAACTTAACTACTGGAAACCCCATAAAATAGCACTTTAGATTCATAATGATACCTTATTTAACTTCCATTCCTATGTTAATTCGGTTCTAATTATGTTAATGCAACACTGGATTAGTGAGTAAAGAAACTTCCCTAATTGAATTTCACTTCTCTTATGTGGTTTTGTGCCTTGTTCCAGTCCATCTTTCTATTAGCATTTGGCTTCTCCTCTTTTCATCTGAAATAATTCAAAGTTAGAGTTTGGTTAGGGTATGTAGTAAAATAAAAGAAAATAATTGCAAAACTAGAAAGGAAATTAAAACCTTAAAACCTGGGTTGCCTCCCAAGAAGCGCTTATTTATAGTATTTAGCTTGACTGTACTGTTGGTTTATTGAGGGGTAGGTGGATGAGCAAAGAAGTGTGTAGCTCCTTTTTAAATAGGTTCTTTAGGGAAGTATGTCTTTAGGCACTATCCATTGATTTTGAATGCTCTTGATGTTTCAATCCACACCTCTACTACTCTATGAGGGAAGACTTATGGAACTTTAAAATATCCGGACCATCTATATCTTAGCTTTTTAGGGAATAGTTTCAATCTATAGTTGAATAGCAAGGCAAGGTCTCCTTCTTTGATCTCTCTTCTTATGACGTGCTTGTTATGCCAGTTCTTTCTCTTTTTCGTATAAATCCTTGCATTTTCATAAGCATCTTGCCTAATTTCTTCCAATTCATTAAGCTATATAAGCCTCTTTTCTCTAGCACTCTTTAAGTTGAAATTTAGTGTTTTTATTACCCAATAAGCCTTGTGCTCAAGCTCAATAGGGAGGCGGCATGATTTACCAATGACTAAGCGAAAGGGGGTAGTTCTAATAGGTGTTTTGAAGGCTGTACGGTAGGCCCATAGTGCATCATCAAGTTTTAAGGACTAATCTTTCCTTAAGCAATTCACTGTCTTCTCAAGTATTCTCTTTAGCTCCCTATTTGAAATTTGTACTTGCTAGCTTGTTTGTGGGTGATATGTTGTTATGACTTTGTGAGTCATTCCATATTTTTTAAGTAGTACTTCAAATTGGCTATTGCAGAAGTGACTTTCCCCATTACTAATTGTGGCTTTTAGTGTCCTACACCTTATAAAAATGTACTTCTTTAGGAATTTGATGACCACCTAGCATTATTGGTTAGTGAGGCTATTACTTCCACCCATTGGGATATATAATCCACACCAACTAGGATATATTTATTCCCAAGTGAAGACAGGAATGAACTCATGAAGTCTATTCCTCATACATAAAAAAGCTCTATTTTAAGTATTCCATGTAGGGGCATCTCATTCCTTCTAGATGATTTTTTCAAATTTTTGGCATTAACCACATGTAAGCATAAAGTTTCTTACATCTTTGAATAAGGATAGCCAATAAAAACCTGCTTGTATTATCTTTGCTGTAGTTTTTGTTATGCTAAAGTGTCCTCTATAAGGTTGATGAATTGGACCATGCTTTTAACTTCCTCCTCTACAATGCATCTTCTGATGAGGCCATTATTACATCTATTGTATAGCAGAGGCTCTTCCCATGTATAGTCCTTTATGTCAAGCAAAAACTTCTTTCTCTATTGGTAAAACATATTTGGTGGTAGCACTCTATATACAAGATAATTGACTATGTCTACATACCATTGGGGTTAAGTTATGGACATGAGTGCTCATCTAGAAACGAGTCATCTATTGGTGTGTCCTTAGTTTTGTCTCCCCTTTCTTCTTGCTTCAACCTGGAGAGATAATCAACTGCTAGATTTTTGGCTCCCTTCTTCTTTTTAATTTCCAATTCAAATTCCTTAGGAGAAGTATCCACTGGATGAGCCTTGGCTTTACCTTTTTCTTATTCAAAAGATATAGAAGAACTGCATGGTCTGTATATACAATGACTTTTAATCCAACTAGGTAGGATCAAAATTTGTCAATTGTAAATACAATAGCCAGAAACTCTTTCTCTGTAGTTGCATAGTTGATCTGTGCATCATCAAGCATCTTGCTGGCATAGTAGATAGCATGGACTTTTTTGCCTTTTCTTTACCCAAGAACTGCTCCTACTACACGGTCACTTGCATCACACATGATCTCAAATGGTAGCTCTTAGTTTAGAGGTTGCATTATTAGCACAAAAATTAATGCTTCCTTTATCCTGCAAAAAGAAGCAAGGGGCATAGATAAAGAAATCATCCATAAATACCTCCATTATATTTTCAATAAAGTTAGAAAAAATAGCCATCATGCATCTTTGAAAAGTAGCAGGGGCATTATATGGACCAAAAAGCATTCTCCTGCATGCAAAAGTGCCATAGAAACATGTGAAAGTAGTATTTTCTTGGTCTTTTAGGTGAATTGGGATTTGAAAAAATCCCAAGAACCCATCTAGGTAACAGAAATTTGAATGCTTCTTAAGCACCCAAGTACCGAAGTATACATCCATAAATGCCTCTCAAGCATTTAGTCAATGAACAAAAGAGGGAATTGGTTTTTTCGGGTAGCATTATTCAATTCCTATAGTCAATGCACATTTGCCAACCGATGACAATCCTAGTAGGGATTAACTCATTATTTTGGTTTTTAATTATAGTCATTCCACCCTTCTTAGGTACTATATGTACTGGGCTAACCCATTTACTATAAAAAAATAAGGTAAATTACTCTTGCACTTAATAGTTTTAAGATTTCCTTCTTAACTATTTCTTTCATGTTTGGGTTAAGTCACCTTTAATGCTCTATGGTGGGTTCACTGTTCTCTTTCATAGGTATCCTATGTATACAAATGGAAGGACTAATTCTTTTTAGGTCCTCTATTTTATACCTAATAGTTTTCCTATGGGTTATTTTTCCCTCAATAGTTTTTTTTTTCCTCTTGCTTTGTTAGACTAGTACTAATTATTACAGGAATAGTAAAGTTTAAGCCAAGAAATGCATATCTGAGAGTGGAAGGAAGAGGTTTGAATTCTACCTATTATGTTGCCTTTTTGTCATTTGATGTTAACATGGTTAGAGTTCGCTTCAATTCTTCTACTTGAAGTGCTTGAGCCAATGGTAGTGGTGGGCTAGCTTCTAGTGATTGTGCAATTGTTGCAATTTCCTTGTTTTTGTCTTTTGTAGTATTGCTTTGCACAATATAAGCTTTTAGAAGATCTTCTAGATATCTCTCATTGAGCTCCTCTTCGACTAGCTCATCAATTATATTAACTCTTAGATGACTTGTCCGTTTCTAGCATTTGTTTCATGGCATGAAACAAGTTGAGCTCCACTTCTTCTTCTCCCACTTTGAGAGTCAACCGCCCATTTTTGACATATATGATTGCTTTAGCAGTTGCTAAGAAAGGTCCTCCATAGATAATGGGAATTTGAACACCTTCCATTTCTAGAACAACAAAGTCAATTGGTATAAAGAATTCGCTAATCTTTATGGGGATGTTCTCCAGAATCCCTATTAGATACTTAACAGATCTGTCCACTAGTTACAATGAAATTGTAATTGGTTTGAGTTCTCTAATATTCAGCTTTTGATAGATAGATAGGGGCATCAAACTAACACTTGCTTCTAAGTCACAAAGGGCCTTATCAATGTTCATGTTGCCAATGAGATGAGGTATTAAGAATCTTCTAGGGTCTTTTAGCTTTGGAGGCAATTTGTTCTGCAAGATTGCACTGTATTCCTCTGTGAGAGCCATTGTCTCATAGTCATCAAGCTTCCTTTTATTTGATAATATCTCCTTTAAGAACTTAGCATATGATGGCATCTGAGATAGTGCTTCAGTGAAGGGAATGTTGATGTAGAGTTTCTATAAAATTTTCAAAAATTTCCCAAACTACTTGTCTAATTTAGCCTTCTGAAATCTTTGAGAAAAAGGCAATGGTGGTTGGTAGGGCTTAGGTAGCTCTTTCTTTTTCTTATTTCTTTTCCTCCCTTTTCTCCTTGCCTGTGTTTGCTTATGTCTCCTCTTCCTTTGCTTGAGTCTTAGTTTCATCAGGGCCCTCTTTTGTTACTTTCTGGTTTGGTTCTAGCCTTTGGTCTTCTAGTATCCTACCACTCCTCAAAGTAATTGCCTTGCATTGCTCCTTTGGGTTCATCTCTGGCTGATTAAGTAGCTTACCAATGGCTTTACTTGAAGAACTTGCCTACTGAGTAATCTCGTTCTCAAGCTATTTTATTATGTGTAGCCAATTGGTCCATTTTGGAAGTAAGCTATTTAATCATTTCATTTTGTTATTATTGAGCTATTAGAAAACTCCTATCATGGATTCCATAGTCAACTTTAGTTTAGGCTGCTAAGGTTAAGGAGGTAGCAATTGAATCACATTCTGACCTCTGTTTTGAAAACTTGGTGATGCTGGTCTATATCCATGCTATTTTTTAATAAGCTAGTTAAGTTGGTTCAACAAGTTTGACCATGAGAAATTCGGGTGATTCCTCCTTCCAAAGTTGTAGGTGTTGGAATAAAGATTATTGGTTGCCCTTCAGTTGGAGTTTCCACTGTTCACATAGTTCATTTATTTTGTGGATGGCTCACTATAGTTGTTGCATTCTGAAGTCTCGTGTTCTCCTCCACAGTTCTCGCAGGAATGATTATTGGTTCTAATTGCATTGGCTTGCATTTTGTCAAGCTTCTTCAAAAGCTAATCAAATTGGGCATTAATTATGCTATGAGCATCTAGTTCTAATACTCTAGCTGTCCTTCTTATGTCCCCTCTCTCATTTGATTGCTCATAATTATGATATACAACTCTTTCTAAAAGTTTAAGAATTTTTATGGTTGTTTTCTTCATTAAATCTCCATCGGCTACTGAATTTACTATGCTCCTTGTTGATGGTAATAAAACATTATAGAAGTTTTGAATTAGGAGCCAGTCTTGAATGCTATGGTATTGGAACTCCCTCTGAAGGTCTTTGTACCTTTCCCATGCATATAAAGAAATTCACTATCCTTTTGCTTGAATGTGATCAATTCAGTTCTCAATTTAGCAATCTTCGTAGTTGAGAAGTATCTTACTAGAAAGGTTTGTGAAAGGTCTGCCTAATTGGTGAATGATCCTACTGGTTGAGATATCAACCACTTTCTTACTTTATCTCTAAGAGAGAAAGGGAATGCTCTAACTCTAATAGCATCCTTAGAAATGCCATTCATCTTGAATGTGTCGCATAGAGTAAGAAAAAAAAATTAGAGGTGATAGTGTGGATCTTCCATTGGTGACCTTCCAAATTATTGTTGTTGAATCATATTGAGCCATGTCGATTTAAGCTCGAAATTATTTGCATCTATTACAGTTCTAGTGAAACTGGGTTGGAATCCTTGAATAGTTGGGGCTCCATATTCCCTAAAGGATTTTGGCTTGTTATCTACCATGGTTAAAGTTTTAGCTTCCTTTTGCTTCTTTCCCCTCTTGAAGGCTCTTAGAGTTTTGTGTATCTCTGGATCTAATTCAAGTATATCTTTAGGTTTAGTTCTAGTCATAAACTAAACAGAAGGCCTAAAATAGAAATAAAGTAAAGCAAAAACAAATAACTAATAAAAATTAAATTTGAAATGTCTAAATTAACAATTTTGCCTATTATCTAATATCAACAAAAATTTCTTGGCAACAGCACAAAAAACTTATTGTGCAAAATCTCGCAAGTGTACAGATTGTTAACAAGTAATACAGTAGTGAGTGAGTATCGTTCCAACAAGGAATTTGGTAAATACTAAATTAAACAATAATTTTAACCATCTAGACTACAAATTATAGATATGAGAATCTAAAACTAAATTATTCTAAACTAATGGAATAAAAGAAAGCCAAACAATTTAATTAAAGAAATTACTTAATAAAAGCAATTCCAGAATTAGGGGTTCATACTTCAATCTATTATAGATCTAATCTCATTTATTCAATAAATTGAAAAGTTATTGCTTTGAAGTAAAATAATCCTAAATTATCCTAAGTCTTTTTTCAAGGCACTTAAAGTGTATTTTAATTATCTTGAACCCTACTTTCGTAGTGATCAATCTTAATTAATACCTTTTAAGCTTTTTAATTAATCATGCACTCCACATAGAATCTCAGCCTATCTCTAGGTTAAAAACCCTAAGTTCAGTATCTTAATTTTCTAATATTAATCTTCACCTTTCAATCTGTCAATTAATATCTAAAATTATAACTAAGTGGAGCTCTACACATAGCATGCATTAAGATCATAAGAAATTGAATCAAAGAACAAAGATCCAAATTTACTAAATAAAATCAATGTAAATCCATAGTAGAATTGAAAGTGCTACATCTTTAATCCTAAAATTAAGAAAACTATTCACTCATGGTGAGTTTGACAATCAACATGCAAATAAAATAACAATGACGAAACATGTAAAGAAATAAAACAAGAAACCCATATAGAAGATTCTGTAGCTTTGGACTTTTGGAACTTCAACTATAAATCTCTCCTAAAAATCTTAGTGCAAATCTCTCCAGAATTGAAGAACATCTAAGCTGGAATGTAAAAGTGTGATCCCAAGCTTTTTTCTGACTTTTTGTATTTATATATGGTATAAATACCCTTAATTCAAAGTCCCGGAGGCCTTAGATGTGATGCCCCTTACCCATCTACAGTGTAGCCAAGCAAGGCATGCCACATTCGGTGCCAGAGCACCTTATCTTGTCTTGTCTTATACTGTATTAATTTAAATTCCATTTATTCATATTTATCCATGTATGAAATTTTTTTTTATCACATTCTATTTTTGTGAAGACTAGGATAGAGTCTCCTCTGTTATATTAGCGTATAATGGGTTTCACTATTCACCTGTTAAAATCTCATATCATATCTCATACCATTTTTCCATGCATCATATCATACCATTATTGTTCATACAATTTTCTCATATTCATTTCAAGTAAAAACACTTCATTTCATTCATATAGAATCAAGTACAATATTTATAAATTATTTACAATCACAAAATGAATTATATCATTTACTTATGTACAATGAACAAAATATAAAATCTAAATACACATGGGCCCTATAAAAAAAAATGGATTGCTGAGGTGACACCAACACTATAGCAAATCTGATGCAATCCCTATTTGGCACTACTGCTACTGCTGTTGGTCTCTAGTACCTACGCATGGCACAATCAACGCGCTAAGCAAATTGCTTAGAGGTGCATAAATAGGAGTAAAAATAGCTAAATAATTGAAGATAAATATTCCATGAAAAATTTCATAAGTTTTGAGTCAATTACATGTTTGTTGAACTTTGGGAGTAAATAAATTTATCAGGATCTTTTCTATTCATTTATCTCATATTCAATCTTATTAAATTCATATCAGTGATCTCTTCATATAATTATTTAATTTTAAAACTTATTACTCATATTTGTGCCCAAGTAACCTATGACAGACTATAAAGACTGGATACACAGGAGTATACTAGTTAGACATCCATATGTCTATCCTGTATATATCAGTCATGTCAGGCACAAAGCCAGCAGACAGGCATAAAGCCAGAAATTATATCAGGCATAATGGCCAACAGGCAGGCATAAAGCCAAAGGAATAACCATATCAGACAGATATTGTCTATCAATGATCATTCATGTGGGCAGTACTACAATCTGTAGTCCCTAATTGGTATACCAATTGATCCATGTTATATACATAAGTCTAGGTATACTTTGGGCAAAGTAATATTATTACGTACTTATAGTTTCATTATTTCATGTTATGTACTATTTGTGTTTCATAGCATTTTCATGTTACTTGTGATGGGAAACATAATTTCCACATGCATATTGATGTCACTTTTATGTTTAGGAAATCATTTTAGTTAATTCCATATCATATGACAAGTCATTTTATGAACCTTTCTCAAGGTTTAGATTTGGTGTCTTAATTTCACCTAACAAATTGGTTAAGATGTAACCACTGTTTGGCACACTTCCTTCATGGAAATTGTTCCTTTACGTCTTATCTTTGTTTTCCTTTTTGAATCATGTCATTTGGAGTTTTAGAATTCAAGTTATGGTCAAATTACCAAAACTGGTTCATTGACCCTTTATGGTTCCAGAACTAGGTAAATTCTGGAATCAAACTTTGTCTAGTCATTTGGCGTGCTACATTCATTTTTAGGCCTAATATCTTTCATATGCATTGTTCCCTATGTCTTAGGGTCACTCAGGTTCAAGAATCACAATTTTTCAAGTTATATAGGGTGAGTTATGGCTTGCTAACTGACCTGGACTCATGAACCCTATACCTTCAAGATTTCAGGTTCATGTCAGTGTATTTGATTCTCATTTTAGGGTCCTTACATTCAAAATTTGAGGAAAGCTCCTAAATTAAAGTTGGATTTCTATTTCTTAGGTTTTCAGAACACTTTGGCTCATTCCAATTGAAGTTTCCTAGTGGGAGATATAAATACTGTTCTAGGGTCAAGTGGCTATTTAGTTCAATTTCAGAATTTGGGTGGCTGAATTGTTCTAATAATTTGGCCAAGTTCTATTAGGTTCTGGGTTTTGGTCAAAACACCAAAATTGTAGTTATAAGTCTTATAGAGATTTTGGCCTTGGGTTTCACTATATTTGCAGTTTTGTGGACCAAGTTATGGCATGTTTGCCAAAACTGGTCGGGTAGGTCTAAGTCTAGAATTTCAGGTCAGTTTTGGTTCTGGTCAGAATTGTTGACCTAAATTTTTCTAGCAAATTGGTTGGGTTAGAGGCAGAATTAGGCTCTGTGTTCCTCATGAAAAATGTGATCCTATATCTAACTTTTCCAATGGTTCAAGAATTAGGTAATTCTGACCTTCCTAGAGTAAGTTATAGCCATTTGAACATTTACTATTCATATGGTCATTTTTCCAGGTCCAGCATATGATTACCCGGATTCAAGCCAACTTTAGGTCATTTTGGGTTCAGTTTTTGGGTAGGGTCTCAGAACATCCCCATCAGACGTGTTCTCAGACGCTCGTTGCTCTAGTAGCCAAATAACGATCCAGTAAGTCGGAATGTCCGGAACTACACTTCTGATAGTGAATGCACATATAATGATGAAATAAATAAAAAGAAAATACAAGAAAAATCAAACAAAAATGAAAGAGAGAAAATGAAGTTAAGTTAAAGCAAGCACAATGATGGGTGATCATGACCGGAAGGCCGCTGTCACCCTGCAGGACCGCAGGGAACCCTCGAAATTTAATTTTGAGACATAAATAAAGATTTATTGAAATGTAATTAACACTAGAATTATTAAAGAAAACTTAATAAATTAGTACAAAGAAAAAACGAAAAATCGAGAAACAGACAAAAATCAGTGTTACCGAAAAATCAGGAATATAACCCGAAGTGGGGTATTTTGGTCATTTGACATCTAGAGGTGCCTTTTGACCTAAATGTCCATTAAAAATAAGTAGTATTAAATTTTGGAAACCCCATGAAAAAGGAAATTAAATGTGTAATGAAAATTAGAGAAAATATGGGGGGATTAAATTGAATTATGAAACTTTGGATTATTAAAATGTTAATCTAAGTTAGTGGGGTTAGGTGGCACTGTTTGAGGCACATAAGGACACTAATCTGCCCATTTTTCATCATCTTCTCTACTCACCCTTCCCATGGCCGAATTGGAGCTTTAAGCTTCATCCATGGCCGCCCAAAATACAAGCTTTCATCCACCTATGATCAAGCCATCATTTCTTCAAGAGTCCTTCATTAAACTTGTTCTACACATCATGGGCAGCATGTAGGAAGCAAGAAAGAGGAGTTTTGGTGAAGTTTAATCAAGCCCAAGTTGAGGTTAGTGCTTAATCTCCCCATTTTCTTTCATTAGATCTTGTTTTGAGCTTTGGGTGAGTTGATTTGTGAAGAAATTGAGTAAATTAATGTATATTTGGTGAGCCCTTCATTTCGGCAGCCAAGACATTCATGGGATTTTGATGTGTTTAAATGATGTAGATGAGTTTAAAGATGATGTTTGATATGGGTATATATATGGGAAGTGATAGGACTTGAATTGATTGAAATTGAGAAATTTAAATTATGGTTTAAAACAATTATTGGAGATTTGTGATGTTGCTTCATTTTGGGCAGCCATGAACCCTTGTTGAGCTTGAGTTATTTTTACTTCTAATGAATGAAAATGAAGGTTGAATTGTCCAAATGAAAGTTGTAGTAAGTTTGTGCATAAGTATGTGCATGTAGTGTTTAGATTAAAGGTGTGAATGGAACCTTTAAGCCTTGAGCAAACTGCCATGTTTGGCAGCCCTTAATAGCATGAATTCGCGTGTGAATATATGGTTATTAATGATATATGTTAATGTCAATTTGTGGGCAGCAAGTGTAAGTGATTTTGAAGTATGAATATGTTAAAGTATATGTGTAATATTAACATTGAAGTATGTTGAATGTTGGTGGAAGTGAATGTTGAACTTAATGATGAATTGTGTCATTGAGCACTTGAACATTCTGCCCAGAATTGTTTCTGAAATTGTGTACAATATATGTATAGAAGTGTTGTTGATTGAATATTGTAGTAATGAGGAGGAGAAGGAACATTAAATTGGGAGTGTATGAGCTTTGTGCAGGTTGTGTATTGAAGGCAGCACCTAAATGAGGCCATAAGTGCCAAACTATAAACCCAATTGGTATGAGGCCAATATGGGGTGAAACTAGACACCAAATAGGCCAACTTTCATGTAGAAAGGTTGCCAAAATTCTACCTAGAAACTGACCTTAAAAAGTGACCAAATCCGGATTAGTGCATTTAAGGCCTGAAAACTGACCATTTGGGCAAGATTCATCGCTTAGGCCATAACTCACTCAAAACAGGTCCAATTGACCTGAAATTTTGACCATGAATAGTTAAGACCTATATCTACAAGTCTTATGAAGACACCCAACCCAGAAATGACCATAAGAAAGTCAAAAAGCTTGCACAAGTTCGGGTCCAAAAACTGGCCGAACCTAAAATGACCTAAAATGACCCAAAGTGACCAATTTTGATACATTTTGACCAGCAATAGTAAAATGACCATAACTTGGTCTACATAACTCAGAATGACCTGAAATTTTGCCCCGCGTTGCATAAGACATAGACCTACAAGTTTGTAGTTTGGACCGAAACCCAAAAACCGAGGGAACTAGGTCGTCCGGCTAGGTCAAAATAGTACACCGAAATCCGGTAAATTGCAATAAAATGCAATACACTTGGAAATGAAATTTGTAACATATACCAACATTAAAAGGCTATAAAATGTGACATATTGGTAACATTAGAATTGACTCACGTAGAGTGCATCAAGGGTCAACATTATAGGTTGACTAATGAAATGAATTGAAGGGAATAGTACCAAGAGAAATAGGACTTAATGCTAGATCAATCTAGCTCACTAAAATTGAAAATTGGTAATTACATAAAATGATGCTTGAAGTGATTTGGCAATGAATGCCAACTTGTAAAAATGGTAAATTGCACTATATTGGCGGCATATTGAAATGCAAATTGTGACATGTTGATACTAGAATCAACTTATCCATGATGTATAAAAAGGTCAATATTTTCATTGACCAAAGGAATTGTGTAATGACCAAGAAACCACGAAAATAAAGAAATAAATATTTAATATTGTAATATGCCCTAATTTGCCTAGTTGACTAGTTTGGATAGGTTGGCATGCCAATAGGATTCTCGACAAATTGCTCAGAAATGACTTTACGTCATCATCGTGTTCTATGGCTTATTATGCCATACTATGATTTTAATAGCCTATGGCTATACGATTTGTGTTATTATACTCGGCTTGATGCACGATTGATTATATGGCTTTTTAGCCACATTGTTTGCACACCGAGACACTTTGTGACCAATGGTGTGACGGCCCGAGGTACTAGGTACCCAAAGGCTAGTATATCCGTTTATCCATGCAGTCGTTGTATAGGCTATATGGGCAGTCATTTAAAACATTATTCAATTCAGGAAGATAATTTAAGTTAAGTATAATGAAATTTCAGTATAATTAAATTAAGTATTGAATGAATGAGTAAAGGAGATTAGCAAAAGAAACATAACAAAAATATAAATTGCAGAATTGTAGAGACTTGAAATACAATACAGTTAGAATAATTTGTATACTGCGTAGTATTACTGAAAAGTTATAAACTAAGCACTTCCAAAGAGAAACAAACTAGTATATAAGATCGTTGATACTAGAAATACCATACCAAATTAAATTGATTCTTGAGTATCCAAATTATGATTTATTTCTTTCTTTATTTGTATATATTATTTCTTGTTATACTATTGCACCACTAAGCAGAAATGCTTAGCGCGATGGAATTGCTTCCTCGCGCAGGTACTGAAGGTAAAACCAGTAGACTGTCGACTGAGATTTTTGGAGTCTAGATCTGCAGAGGTGTCAGAAGAATTGAAGGTTGTCACCTCCTCAGCAATGCATGTAGATAGGGCTCATTTTAAGCATGTTTTATAATTTGTACATTATAATTACTGCTATTATTGTAATGTGAATTAGTATCTGTAATTTTATTTGTATATTCTGTACTTGATAAATTTATGTACTTAGTTGGCAAATTATGCAAAATAATAAAATGTAGGAATTTTGATATATGAGTTAAGTGTCTGATCATGATGATTCTGATTGAGATTGAGTATGAAAAATTTTGAGACTGATTTTGAGTTGTGAATTTGAGTATATATTGAAATTGTTTTTGGCAGTTCGGAAGAATCATAGTCCAAATTATCACCAAGACTACTGGATTATCATTAAAATTTTTTAATTTTCCAAATTAGTCAGATTTTGATAAAAGTAAAAATAGCCTAAACCTCAGATAAAGTTTTTGAACAAGTAAATCTAGAACTATAATGAAATCAGATAAGATCGGGTGCTCCGACACGCCGTGTAGCACGCCTTGCTCGACTACACTGTAGACGGGTGAGGGGTGTTACAGGGTCCCTAAATGAAAAATGTAGCCTTATGTCGTAAGTTTCATCTTCAATTACCTCATATCAATTGGAGCAATGTGGCTCTACTTATGGCCACATAACCCTATTGAGCTCATAGGTCCAGAATCCTACATAGAAATTAAACACTCCCAATATTAATTCCCCCCAACTTCCAAACTTAAATCACATTCATGACACTTCAAATAGTCAAAAAATGGTCTCAACAAAGTCAATTAGGCATCAATTCACAAAACCCTAATTTTTGGATCAAAACCTTAACTTCAAATTCTCAACTCATGCATAACACATGTAATTCATAATCTAACTCATTTATATTCATCACATGCCATCACTAACTAGTTTAGAATGTCCATTAAAACTATCAAATTCTCACTATCCCCATGGCTGCCAAAATTAGGGTTTCCATTTAATCATGGTATTCTTTTAATTTCATAGAATTTCAACCTAGTTTGACAGGCTAACAACTCTTAGAGAAGAAAGGAAGCTTAGGTAGTGCACTAACCTTGCTAGGAGATTTTTTCAAGCTTTGAACTTCACTTTTCCTTCAATTTCTTGACTGCTAAACACTGCCTCAAGGTGTAGGAGTAAATTTTAGTGAAAGCAAGTATAGGTTTTGGGGTGAGAATGGAAGAAAATCAAGCTTGGAAAGCTTGATAATGGAAGAAGCTTTCTCTCTATGGTGGTTCGGCCTAGTGAGGTGCACTAACCTTAACTTCGCCATCAATTCTTTAAGAAACCGACCTGTAGTCGTTCAGCCAAGAGTATAACATTCAGCCCGATTCATACGAACTCATTAAGTGTCACGGCGATCTTCGAGCCGATCACTTCTTCGAAGAGAATGATATGATCATGGTATATGAAGAGCAATTAAAAGCCGAGCTGCGGTTCCCTCTTGACGACTTCTTCAAGGAAGTTCTAAAATTTCACCAAGTGTGCATAGCCCAAGTTCACCCAAACTCATAGCGGATCCTAGTAGCCTTCAGAGGCCTTTGCCGAGCTAAAGGACTCAGTCCTATAGCTAAGGTGTTCGCCGAACTACATAGGTTAACTCGTCGAAAGGACGATGAGTATTGGTTCTTCTAGGCGAAGCAACATTATGGGCTTTTTACCGATCTGCCCTCCTCCCTGAAGAATTGGAAGAATCGCTTCTTTATTCTGAGGAGCAAAATTCCGAACGGCTTTGAGGGTTTCCCACGCAGCTGGCTGCATCAGGGCTAGTTAATTCCGAAGCGCATCACCCTGAATAGAGAAGAGGGCCTAATGGTGATGGAACTGCAAGATCAAGTGACCCGACAGAAGTTCTCTTGTTTAGATGTAGTGACGGCTAAACTGCATCATTGGACAATGGAGTTGATTATTGGCGAAGAACGCGGGCTTCAGCTCTCTGACCTCGGCCTCGGTACTTTCTATATCTCTGATCTTTGGGCCTTAGCGATCTCATTGACCTTTTCTTTGTGCAGGTATGGCGAGCGGCGAGGCTTCCAAAGAGAGCCGGAAGCGAAAAAGAGAGGTCTCCCGAAAAGTGCGGGAGATGAAGCGGGCCGAGGCCCTTCAGACGCCCAGGCATGATCTCGGGGAAATGCAAGGAGGCTCGTCTCAACCCTCGAGACCGCCGATCCCTAACATAGAAGTGGTCCGGTCCCCTCCTCGTCAAGAAGAGCCGCCACCACCTCCTCCGATTGCTTCAAGCGCGGAAGGGGGTCCTTCCCAACCACCTGTGAGGACCCTTTCCCGCGGCGCTCAAATCCTGATCCACTCGCAGGAGAAGAACCGCACGGTTTGAGAGAATCCGGGCTTTGCTAAGGTCTTGGGGTCCTCCATCTGCCTTCGAGAGGATCGGGATAGGCTAACCCCGAACAACCTCGATGATATCCTGACCCAAACTATGAGCCTGAGCGTGGAGAGTTTGGTGAACCAACACATTGTCCGGGAGAAGGCTCACCGCTTGAGGCAGGAGGTCGAGAAGGTGGGTCAGGAAGCTGCTTCCCTCCGATCTCAACTTTCGTCTGCCCAAAACTACATATCTAAAATTGAGGGGCGAATGAAATTCTACGAGGATAAGCTAGCCGAGCAGGCTCATGTTCTTGAAGAAGTTCAGGTGTTTCGAGCTGCTGAAGTCGCTCACCTCACTGAGGAGCTCAAAGCAAAAGAAGAAGAGGCAGTGACAAGGGAGGCTGGTGCTTATGTGAACGCTCATGGGGATCTCTTGGCCGAGCTTAGGAAGCGGTATCCCGAGGAGGACTTCTCCTGGATGGTGGACCTAGCTCCCCAAGACGAAGAGGATAGGGAGGAGGAGGCCGAGGGTGATAGAAGGGGCGAACAAAATGTAGAACAGGCTGGAGGTGATCCTCCAGCCGAATGACTTGTATATATTTGAAATGAAATGAAATTCCCCTTTTTTTTTGTTCAATGCTTGGATGAGATTGGAAAGTATCTAAGTTGCATAAGCACTTGATTGTCTGAACATATTACATCTAAAAGTAATTATTAATATAAGTGTAAGAGGTCGGAAAACATTGTAAGCATGAGATCGGCTGAGAACAAACGCCAAACGGGACTTGATTAAAATTGGGAACTTGATTTGAACACTTAAGATCGGAATCATCATTAAACCAGATTGGAACCTTAACTTTATCAGGCGATTATCCCCAAACTTTTAAAAGGGAGATCGGCAATAAGACTGGCGGCATGAAGGCCTAATGTTGGTTTAATTTCATTTGACAAGAGAGATCCGAAATGTAATTGACTGGTCAGAAGACTTGACAATTGGTTTGAGAGATCGGTGAGGCTTTAAATGATATGGGGACTTAGTATTGATTCGATTCCTTTTGAGGAGAGATCGGAAATGTGATTGGCTGGTAAAGGGAGACTCAGTGCAGGGGATCGGTTTCAAAGTTTATTGATTTCGGGGATAGGCCAAAATATGGTGTCGACAAAACTTAAAAAATATCTTGTACCTTAAACTAAAATAATTTAATCCTATGTTTTGAAATCAATTTAACTACACTATAATTAGGATAACACCAATAAAAATAGTAAGATAAGTGGAGAGAAAATTCAAATCTTTAGAATTATAATTATTAAAAATAATTTATGACTAAAATGTTGTGAATTTTATAAAATTTGAAATTTCAAAATTTTGGGGCGTTGCAAAAGACTTCATGAGGAGACAATCTCATTGGGTGGTTAATATACAGGTCTTGAAGATGTCACGATGTAGAGTTTTCTTTCTATTCATACTTTATGGCTTCATCAATGGTTTAACAATGTCAAATCTTGGCTATCTATACACCCTCCAAGAGGCTTATATGGTTAAGAATCTATTGTGTCCCTTTTCATGTTTGGTCTATATATTATTTTCAATGGATTGGTGGTGTGTTTGAAACCTTTGTTTTAGTTGATGGAAGTACCCAGGCATATTCTAAGCTCAACTCTTCTCAAGACTTACTAACAATAGAATCTCTAGACTTCATTCAAAAGGTAATGACTGTAGATATTAACCATATACGTTACAAGCTCACATCCATTGAAAAGCATTGCTCAAATTTCTTCTAGATTGCTACTACAAACTATGTTTTGAATCCCTTATACCTTGATGTATCCATTAATGATGTGGGCTCAAATGGCCATTTTGCTGATATGTCAGGTGATGTGGTGCAATGTAATTCATCCTTGATGTGCTTTAATCATGATAATAGCTAACTCGTTTTAGGAAGTCTACAAGTTGGTGCATGATGGAATTTAGTTATTTTGCATGAGACACACAACTGCCAAGCTTCAATACTAAGAGTATTGGATCCCCCATTGTGAGATTGTCTCGAAAACCATAAAAGCCTCTCAACAAACACTTATAATAATGAATCAGGTGCTAAATGGTTACTAGTATGGCTACATACCTTGGTATTAATAATGGTTACTAGTATGGCTACATGCCTTGATATTAATAATGATATTACTCTCTACACTGGGGATCTCAGGAACTATGATTCCTTTCATTCTCTCTAATTAACCTGGAGAATTTTAAGTTGAGAAATGGATCTCCCAACCCCCTTATTGAAACCATCGATTATGAGCCTATTATAAATTCTTCAACTAATCCAAAATCCACTTACAATTGCTCCTCTAAATGTCTTTAACCTAGTCCAGTCCTTGGCTCCTTTCCTTCCTAAATGCCTTAAGATCTCTAGGTTCCTTAACCAAAGGCACAAGTCAAATAAGAATAATAAACTTATCTCTAATCCTTTTAAGGTACATCCAAAGGCATTTATAATAGAGAAAAAGAAGAAATTCAAGTGAATGCTGAGTAATGGAAATGAGCTCATTAGGGAGGAGCCAAATGGAGATAAGGTCATGGATCCAACAAATAGCAAGATTGTTAGGATGAACTCAATGCATTTGAAATGAGGGTCAGGGATTCTTTTTCAAGGCTTGATCCTAAAGAAGAAGATGTACAAACTATCACTATTGGAAAAAAAAAATTAGGGCTTGTATTTTCTGAGAAAGAGAAAGTCATTGTGGATTTTTTGTTTGATCAAATCAATGAAGGTTTAGCATTAATTTCAATGATTGAGTTATCTTCCTAACATTAATTTTAATTTTCTTAGCCTAGGTGTGATGGAGATCCTATGTAACATGGACTCCAAGTCCTACTATGTTACTAACTCTTAATCCTAATAGGAAACTGGACCAAAAGCCTAAATAAAGGGCCATCAGATACTCATAACCAATCTAATTCCATTCATCTCTTCTCAGTTCCTAAACTGGCTTAAGCATCGAAGAGGTTGCCCAACAATGCACCACTATTCCTTGTGTTATCTTGCAGATCCAAGTTCCAAGTTCTAAGATCCACATTCTAGACCCGTGAAAGAGGAGAACAACATTATTAGTGTCGTCTGTTGGAACAAGTTGCCAATAAAAAGTATTCTATGAAATCTTATGATTATTGTTTTTCTCCATATTTTCACAATGGTGCCACTATTGCAAACAACACCCTAACACAACCCATGACTCTTGAACAGATGATGTAATGCATCAAGGAACTAGAAGCAGAGAATGTTGACCTGAAGAATTAGGCTTTACAACTTGAAAACTCAAGAGCTTTTTAGAATAATGCCATTCTAGATCCCCATAATGCCTAATAGTTAAAGGGTAAAGAAAATACAAGTGATGTTGAAGTCAATTCCACTAAAGAAGCCATCAAATGGGGAAAAGCAAAAGCACCCCAAAAAGGTTTAGCTTAGTTATGACCCTGACGATGACTTTGGTGTTAGTGATTATTCAACCTTGTCAGATGAAATTTTAGTAGAGCCTTTCCCACCCAAGTTCAAGCTACTTAGCCTAGAAAAGTTTGATGGGAAGTCTGGCACAAGGAGTCGCTTAGCCAATTTCAGGACCATAGTGCAACTACAGAATGTGAATAACTTTATTTTGTGCAGAGTTTTTCCTTCCACACTTCCACACTAGTTAATCTCGCCCAAAAGTGGTATTAGCATCTCATTACCTGTCACACCCCGGCTTAGGGGGCCCCAGCTCAAGCCCCTCTAGTGAGCCTTCTTGCCAGCGTACCCTTCTAGAGGCCGGGCCTGCAACTCAAATCAGTACTGTCCGCTTTGGTGGAGTTAATCCCTTGGCCCTGCAGAGCTAGGATTCGAACCCATATCACCTCACGGTTTTACTCGCCTCTTACCAATTGTGCGGCTCAATTGGTAAGAAAGCGGCTCGTGAGGTGATATGGGTTCGAATCTGCTCAGCAGATTAACTCCACCAAAGCGACGATCTGATTTGAGCGGTCTAAATCTGTGCTGCAAGAAGGCTCACTGAAACTTGCTGAGACTGCCAGTGTGACAATAAAGCGCCTTTTATTGTCACACCAGGCAGGGGCTGACTCAAGCCTCTAGTGAGCCTTCTTGCCAGTACCCTTCTAGAGGCGGGCACGCAACTCAAATCGATCTTGTCGCTTTGGTGGAGTTAATCCCTTGGCCTGCGAGCTAGGATTCGAACCCATATCACCTCACGGTTTTACTCGCCTCTTACCAATTGGTGCGGCTCAATTGGTAGAAAGCAAACCGTGAGTGATAAGGGTTCGAATCCTAACTCTGGCAAGGATTTAATTTCCAAAGCGGACGATCACTGTGAGTCGCAGGCCTCTAGAATGCACTGCACTTGAAGAGAGAAGCAGTAGCGAGGGCCATTTGAGTACCAATTCCATTAAAAGTTTCTAGCATTTGGAAATAGAGTTCAAGCAGAGATTCATTACTCCTAAGAAGGGTATTCAAACCTAATAAAAGATTTATGAAGGAATCTATAGCAACCATGAAAGAGCTCAAACCATTGCCAAAAAAGCCTTTCGCTAGGGTCTATATTGGCCAACTGCAACTGAAGTGCAAAGCAATTAATGCAGGCATGCCAAAGTGCTAGGAATTTGACTTTATTCCCTACCAGCTTATTGATAAACTAGTAGCAATTTGTAGCCCTTGGCCTTTTGATCAGTGGGGTATTAACATTATTGGTCCATTCCCAAAAGCTTCTAGGCAACGCAAAGATGTGATTGTGGCAATTGATCACTTGATAAAGTGGGTCAAGGCAAAGGCAACCCCAAGAATCACTTCAAATAGAGCCATCTCTTTTATAAAAAATAATATCTTTATCATGTTTAGTATCTTTAAAGTAATCATTACAGATAATAGCACTCAGTTTGAATATAAGAAATTTAAAGGTTTTCATTTTGAATTTGGAATCAATTTACATTTTGGCTCAGTCTAACATCCTAGTCAAATGGGATAACTGAGGTGACTAATAGAACCATCCTATAAGGATCTAAAAAACACTTAAACAAGGCAAAAGGGAGATAGCCTGATGAGCTTCCAAATGTTCTATGGGCATACCGCACAACTCTAAAATCAAGCACAGACGAGACACCATTCTCTCTAACTTGTGGTGAAGATGCAATCATCCTAACCAAATTTAATGCTTTGACTACTTGAGTTGAACACCTAAAAGTCGTAACTAATAAGGAAGACCTGAGATTCGCCCATGACCAGCTAAAAAGTTAAAGGGAGTAAGCATTCATCCATATGGCAATCTATAAGCAAAAAATGACCAGAATGTTCAATCCCAAAGTAAAATGCCAAGCATTTTATGTTGGAAACCTTGTTCGAAAAAGAGCTAGCTTAAACAATGGAAAGGCTGGTATAGGCAAACTCAGTAAGAACTAGGAAGGCCCTTACTCGATCATCAAAGTAATTCACTTAGGTGCTTACAAGCTAGTTGACATGTTTGGTGAAAAGTTACCTAAGGCATGGAATGTTTCAAACCTTAAAAAGTATTATCAATAGGCTAGGCTTATGTAAACAACTTTTTACATTTATAAAGATAATGATATTCCCATAAATTTTTTTCATCTTTACACTCTGCCATTATTAATATAATCAATAGATTTTTAAAGGCATAAGTCTACCCAAAAAGAATTAACAAAGCCATCTAAAGTATAAGTTTAACTAAGAGGTGTTGATAAAGCTATATAAGGCATAAGTTTGCTCACGAGGTGTTCACAAAGCCATCTAAGGTATAAGTATGCCTAAGAGGTAAGTCTGCTCAAGTGGTATAGAGAAAGCCAACCAATGCATAAGTCTACCTAAGTGGCACTAATAAAGCCATATAGGGCATAAGTCCACTTAAGAGGCATTGATAAAGCCATCTAAAGTATAAGTCCACTTGCCAACCAAGGCATAAGTTGTAACATCCTCACTTTAGCTAGTATGTACAGTCTATTATTCCGGTGACCAATGTTGGTTTGGGCAGCTAGAATGTTTGAAATTATAAATAGACTGGAGTGAGGAGTTATAAAGAAACTAAATAATGCTCATAAACATCAAGGAAAAAGTTTAGAAACCAAATACACTAAGGTTAAACCAGCCGAAACCTGAGGGATGAGTAACCCGAAGGGCAAGTGATGGTGAAGGTCGTTAGCAACCCTAGATCAGGGGAAAAAATTATAAAATAATTATTGGGACTCCAGAGAAGGATTATTGAGGTTCTTATGGCATTAGAATGCCAAGAAAATGCTTAGAAAAATTTTTCAATCGGTATAGACAATTTTGGCCCGTTAAGCCAAACGGAGGGCATTTTAGTCATTTCATCTTTAGAGATGATTTTTGGCCAACTTGTCCAGTTAAATAAATAATTTATATAACATAAAATATGAATAAATGTTGTTAAAAATTTAATTGAAATTAAATAGACAAGAAATGGAGAGAAAATGAAAGAAAATGGACTTATGACATCATAATGATGTCATTAAGATTCTCCTAACCAATCCAATGTTGACACATGGCATAAGCTTACTTAAAAAAAACAAATTGGGCTGAAAAATGAAAAAAAAAAAATCAGAATTCTCTTTCTCTTCTTCTTCCTTGCCGTGACCTTCCCTCCATAGCCACCCATTTTCAAGCTTTTGAAAGCTTGATTTCACTAGCTTCTACCCCACTAAATCCTATACTCCCAACACAAAAAAGTATTCTTGCATCTTGGAGAGTCTTTTGGGAGCAAAAAGAAAAAGAAAACAAGAACCCTAGCAAGTGGGAGACTTCACTCCATTAGAGGTTTGTGACCTAACCTTGGTTTTTACTTCAAATTCATGTTTATGGACTATAAATGAGTGCAAATGACAAAGAAAATTGATGAAATACCATTGGTATGCTAAACCTAAATTTTGGCAGCCTTGGTTGGAGTATGATTGTGATGAGTTTTATGGAGCTAACATGCTAGTATGGCTGCCCTTAAATTGCATCTCTTAAGTGGAATGTTGAAATGCAATGATATTGCATGGTATGTGATGTTTGAGTTAGGGTTTTGGGATGGAAATTGAGACTTTGATCATGTGATGATGAAAGTAGGTTTTAATGGTCAATTAGTGACCATTTGGTTTTGTTTAAATAAAAAATGAAGTGAATTGTGTAGTGGGATTGGAGTTTGGTGTGGCTGCCCTTAGTGACCTGCAAGACTAGACATGAGTCCAGCAGGTTTGGGCAGCAATAATTGGAATTGTAGAGGTTCAATTGGTATAAGGCCAATTGGACATGAAACTAGACACATAATGTCACAATTTTGGTGAAGAAACCATTCCTAGAAAACCAAACCAAGTTAACCAAAAGATTGCCCTAATCTGGGTGACCTGCATTCTGCCTGGGCAAAATGACTAAATAAATAGTTTTTAGTCATTTGGCCATAACTCAGTGTAGAAAGGTCCAATTGACCTGATATTTTACCAGCAATAAGCTGAGATATATATATACAACTTTCATGAAGAAACCTAACCCAAATTATGACCAGAACATATTCAAAAAGTGAGTTGCAGTCACTGTTCCAAGTACTGTAAATTTGGTCAGTCCAGAAATTCTGGACAAAATTTTAATCCAGCCAGTTGTGGTTTTCGGGCCATAACTAGAGCTACAAAACTCCAAATGGAGTGATTCAAAAAAGGAAATGCAACTAGACAAAATAAGGAACAACTTTCATGTTGATTATTTTGCCAAATTCGCATTGCAAAAATGACTAATGAAACAGTAAAAACAAAGCATAAAAACTGAAAATTCTGTCCAATTAACATTAAGTTTATAAATGGTATTAGCAATCAATACCAACAAATTTAAAATGCAAAATGTGGTATGTTGGGAGTATTAGAATCAATGTACCTATTGTCTATGCAAAATTCAACATTTTAGTTAACAAATGAAATGAATAGTAACACCTAAACTTAAATTTCAAGAATTGTAAAGTTTAAAAGTGTAATATGCCCTAGTACACTTAGCAAGATTGGTTTGGATACGTTGGCATGCCAATAGGGTTCTGTTAGCAGTACTGCATATGGCTTCATGTCATTCTGTGTTTCATGGCTTTCCATGCCATTCTATGACATAATAGCCTTTGGCTATATTATTTGAGTTGTTACACTCGGGTTTTATTCCCGATAATTATTACAGCTTATTAACTGTTCTGTTGCACACCGGGAGACACAATGTGATTGATGGTGTGATGGTCCGAGGTACTTAATACCCAGTTCCAGTTTACCCATTTATCCAGTCCAATCAACTAATATGGGTTACTCGGGCAATAATAATAAATCTTACCAAAATTTTAATCAAATAATACTGCAAATAATATTAGAAATTAAGTCTACCCAAAAATGAAATTATACATTCTGCATATTTATTTTATTTTATATTATCACCACTAAGCAGAATTGCTTAGCTCATCGCTTTTGCCATGCGCAGGTACTAGAGACCTAGCTGGGGAGCCCAGCAGACATCAGACAGGGTGAGCCTTCAGAGCTGCACCCAGAGTCCAGCGTCACCTCATCTCTGCAGTGCATATGGTAGGACATTAGGATTTTGGGTAGCATTTTGTATTTTGTATTTTGTATTAGTTTTGGGATTGTAACTATAAACTCTTGAAAAACTCTTGAAATTATTTGATGATGTAAATATATGAAATTTCATATTATTGAAATTTTCTGCATATTATGTTGAGAAATATTTATGAATGTGCTTCCAGTAATGAAATGAAAAGAAAAAAATTCTGAAAATAATGTTGTGATTTGAGATTGAGATTTTGAGATTGATTTAAAATGTGTACAATGGAGTTTGGATTTGGAAATTATATTGGAAGTGTTTTTAAACAGGTTCAGAAGAACTGTTTTTCCAATTTACAGCCGGCACTCTGTCGGATTTTCTATAAAAATTTTAGAAAAATTCAGATTTATCAAAAATTGTAAATAAATGAATTAAAAGGGATAAATTGTAATTAAAACATGAATTGGTGCTCCGGCACACTGAGTGGCATATCTGCTCGACTACACTGTAAACGGGTAAGGGGTGTCACATAAGTCCACCCAAATGGCATTGAAAAAGCCATCTAAATCATAAGTCCACCTAAGTGGCATTGACAAAGCCAACCAGGGCATAAGTCTGCCCAAGAGGCGCATACAAAGCCACATGAAAGGAGCAAGTCAATTAATTCAAGGTATAGAGGTTACTAATGCGTTTGTACTGAAAAAGCCTAAGCATTACTAGTTACTAGGTTACTCAAACTTTGTTCTTAACAAAACCTAAGTATTTCTTAAAGTTTGGTCACTCAAACATTGGTCATGAAAAAACTAATCCACACTAGGTCACTTGGATGTTGAACTAATGAAAAACCTTACTATTATTCAATTATTCAAACATTTTTCCTAAAAAAAACCTAAGTATTATCCACACTAAGTCGCTCGAATGTTGATACACTTGTATCATATAGGTATTTTAAGGCACTATTACATTGTATTTCATAGCATTTAAGTAGTTAATTGCATGCATTTCCCTTAGTTTCATTAGTTTTTGTTAATTGTGTCAATCTTTGGTTAATTTCGTGTTTTTTTTTGTATTTTTTAGGTGTTTTAGAAGAGAACCAAGGCATGGAAGTCAATTGGATAAGATTGGAAAGCAAGAAAAGCAAGAGGACTATTGCATAACTTTACATGGGTCATGTAAGGACAGAGCTGGACCTATGCAGAGGAGCCTTTTATTCAAGTTAGAGTTAGTTTACATATAAAACCTAGTTTTTTGAACAATTTGAAGGGAATCTGTATCAGCATCAAGGAGGACTCTCAGCTAAAGTTCCAAAAGTTTAAGACTGCAGAATCTTTATTCTGAGTTCTTTTGTTATATTTCTTCCAAATTGTGTTATGTTTTTTTACTTTAATTTCAATACATTTGTTAAGCTCACTATGAGTGAGTAGTTTGTTTAATTCTAAAATTAGGAGAGTGGCACTCTTAATTTCTGTTATGAATATATGCTGAGTTTATTTAATGGATTTGAGTTTTGTTCTTTGATTCAATATTTTGTGTTCATAATGCATGCTATGTGTTGGTATCCACTTAGTAATGATACAAGATACTAGTTGAAGAATTGAAAGGTGAAGATTAGTATTAGAAATCAGGATTTTAAACCTAGGAAATCTGACCTAGAGATAGGCTAACATCCATTGTGGAATCTCATAATTAATAAAAAAAACTTAAAGGATTTTAATTAAGATTGATTGCCATGAAAATAGGATTCAGGTTAATTAAGATACACCTTAGGTACCTTCAGAGAGGACCTAGGATATCTTAGGATTAATGTCACACCCTACCCCTCTGTAAGGCATGACATGATCCCGTAGTATACCTAATGAATTATCAACTCCGTCTACTGATAACCCATTAAATACACTACAAGGGATTTTAAAAACTTTTCTTACTTCTTTCACAGTGGTGAGCACTATTTACAGGTGTTAAAAACTTTTGTGAACTAAAGTGATAGAACTAACACATTTGACTTATTTGGAATTTCTGTAAAAATTTTGGCAGAGTGCCATCTGTATTTTGGATAAAACAGTTCTTCAGAAAACCTGTAAAAAGCACTTCAATATTTTTCCAAATATCAACTCCAACAAAATTCAACACAATATTTTTCTCAACTCAATCCACAACAATTTTTCAGTATTTTCAAAGGATGAGATAAAAGAAATATAATACAAATTTTACAAGTCAAAATAACTCATAATTCTCTTTACAACTTCAATGTACAATTTTAATTTACAACTGCTCAAATAATTTACATACATATTATTACATGCATACATCAGACCTAAGTACATGGGTATACCTATAATATACACAGCTGAGTCAGAAAGTGTCTTCAAAGAAACTTACTCAACGCTCTATGCTCTTCTTACTGCGACGAGATACAAAGCTATCATTGAGTGGTGAACTCGATGGTGCACAACTATAATTTAAAACATAGTATAATATACATTGATAAAATTTCTGATAAATAAATTAGGAATCAATACTCATCAAATTCCAAAACTCAAAATATTCGTTGCCAATAATGTAAATCATTTGTATAAATGACTTTGATCACAAAATTCAATTTATCAAATCATGACTAACCATTTAAGTAATTCCAACAAAATCAATTATACATAAACCATAATTGAAATCACAATTCTTTACCATTCAAAAGCCATTCTGTATCTCAAAAATCATTATGTATCTCAAAAACCATGCTGTATCTCAAAAACCATTCTTTATCTCAAAAGCCATTCTTTATCTCAAAAGCCATTCTTTATCTCACTAACTATGCAAGACTAATCCGAAGGGCCATCTTCTGGTGATTCTAACTCCTATGGTCGAGGAGGTCGAATCGATTCTAACTCCCTATGGTCGGGAGGTCGAATCATCGTGCATGATACCATTACAATAATGAATCTTCGCAAGGGCCATAACGATAAAATAAACTTAGATCTAACCTCAAATCAGAGGAAAATCTAAGCCTGTGCACGTACCATGGTAATCAAAACACAACTAACTCCATTGTCTTCTCAACAAATGAGAGAGACGGGTAATAACCTAGTCAAGCATCTATAGTGAGATATAAAACAATATCACAATCCTTTTAGTGAGCATAAATCACAATATAATTCGATTCAAATTCAATTCCAATATCCAATAATTTTTATGCTCATCACAATTCAAATCATAAATTTGCATTTTCCATGAAAATTACCATCACAATTCAAAACATGTTCTATCACAATTTTCCAAAACATAATTTATTCAATCCATAACAATGCTTAATACTTGTGGAAATACCATTTCACAAAGCTAAATTCATACATACTATAACAATTTTCAATAATCATTGAATTAAATCTAATGCTTGTTAAACATAATACATAAGAAAATATGTCATTTAATCATATGAAATATTCAAAACAAAATCAGTTAAAAACTAGTTGTGCACAAACACAATTTAAAATAATAATGTATAATAGTCATAATTCATTTCAATTGAACAATTCAAAAGAAATAGTTGTTGTGCACAAACACAATTTAAAACAATAACATACAATTAATCATATGAAATCTTATTCAGAGTAAAATCAGTTGAAAACTAGTTGTGCACAAACCTTTGATGACTGTCTCCTGGTCTGGACTCAGTGTTTCCTTCCCTTTCCCTGAGTCTTTACTAACTGAGAAACACAATTTAAAGTGTTTCAGTACTAAATTAAATTATCTCTATCGATAATGCTTGATAAGTAGTTCACTGAAATCTATTATTTGCTTAATCACCTAATATATTGACCCTCGATGTGTTCTAGGTAATTTAGGTTTTAGTGTCACTAATATGTCACATTCGATAGTGTTTTAGGGTTGGTACTCATTACCAATTTCATTTCCTTGTTTAGTGCATTTTATTGCAAATTGCTGTATTCCGGTATACTAGTTTGACCTAACCGGACGACCTAGTTTCCTCAGTTTTCGGGTTTCGGTCAAAACTACAAACTTGTAGATCTATGTCTTCTGGAACGCGGGGAAAAATTTTAGGTCATTCTGAGTTATGTAGACCAAGTTATGGTCATTTTACTATTGCTGGTCAAATGGCATCAAATTAGGTCAATTTTGGTCAACTTTGGTTCGGCCAGTTTTTGGACCCGAACTTGTGCAAGCTGTTTGACTTGCTTATGGTCATTTCTGGGCTTTGGTGTCTTCATAAGACTTGTAGGTATGGGTCTTAAATATTCATGGTTAAAATTTCAGGTCAATTGGACCTGTTTTGAGGGAGTTATGACCTAAAAACTAACTGCTGTCCAAATGGTCAGTTTTCAGGTTTCACTTGCACTTAATCCGAATTGGTCATTTTTTTACGCCACCTTGCAAGCAGAATTTTGGTATGCTTTCTCAATGAAAGTTGGCACATTTTGTGCCTAGTTTCACCTCCAATTGGTCTCATACCAATTGGAGTCACAACTTTACACTTATAACCTAATTTATACACTGCATTCATCAATCACACAACCTGCACACAATTTGCACTTCCAATTTGGCAATCCTCCTTCTTCCAAACTCCAAATAAGCATACATGGCACTTCTAATACTCATTAAATAGTCTCAATTTCATCAAGTCATCATCAAAATTTCATCATAATTAAACAGCCCCAATTTAACATTAAAACCCTAATAATTTTTCAATTTCAATTAAACATACAATTCAACCTATATACATGTCTATATTCACTCTCAAGCATCATTCAGCAAGTTTAATCATTCAAAACCATCTAAACCTAGCTCTCCTCAAAGCTACCAGAAATTAGAAGGAGTGTAGACTTATCATTTCTCTTAAATTTCAAGAGAATTCAACTCACCTCATGAAGTTCATCAACTTTAAAGAAGGAAGGGTGGGGGTTCTTTGCACTTACCTCATATGTGTGACCCTTGCTGCCCTTGACAACTCCACTATTTCCTCTCCTAATGGCTGCCCAAGGATTGTTCTTGATGTGAGGATAAACTTTCATGAAGGGACTTGTTGGATTTATGGCATGAAAGGGGAGAGATTAAGCTTTGCATGAAAGTTGGCTATGGAAGTTTGGAGAGAGATTTGAATTCGGCAATGGGTTTCAAAGGTTGAAGAAGGTGACTTGGTTAGTGGAAATTCTGTCCACTTAATGAGTTTAAATAATCCATAGTGCTCCACTAACATAATTAACATTTAAATAATCTAAATTTTTAATTATTCCACATTTTACCCTTAATTCCTCTTAATTACTCCACACATTTGACTTCAATTTTTTTTTTTTTGCATTATTAAATTTTTAACACTACTAATTTTTCATGGACATTTAAGTCAAAAGTCAACTCGGGGTATCAATTGACAAAAATGCCCTTATTCGGTTTGTATTTCGAAATTTTTAGTGTTACCGATTAAATCCTTGACCCATCGATTTCTAAATTTTCATTTTTATTTATATTGACTTACTAATTTTTCTTTGACATTTTCCAAGTGTAATATTATTTATTTTTAATGGACATTTAGGTCAAAAGACAACTCGAGATGTCAAATGACCACAATGCCCTTGTTCGGGTTGCATTCCCGATTTTTCGGCAACACCGGGTTTTGTCCGTTTTTCGATTTCTCACTTTTCTTTGCACTAATTAATTAATTTTTCTTTGATATTTCTAATGATATTTATACTTCAATAAATATTTATTTGAGTCCTAAAAATATTTTCCAGGGTTCCCCGCAGTCCAGGGCTAGTCAACGGTCCACGCCGTGACTTCCCGGTGCGGTCACCCATCGCTAGGGTTCTCGACTTCCTTAACTTAGTCACATTTCTTTGCTATTATTTTTCCTTTGTTTTTCTTGTATTTTCTTTTCTTGTATTTCATTATTTTATGTCTCCTCACTCATAACGAAGTGTAGTTCTAGGCATCCTAGCTGTCCGGACAGCACTGGTCACCGGAATGCAATGACGCACTACCGAACTTAGGGGTGTTACAATTCTCCCCCCCTTAAATAAATTTCGTCTCGAAATTTTACCTGGTATTAGTCTCTGAACAGCTGTGGGTGCTGTCTCCTCATATCCTCTTTACGTTCCCAAGTAGCTTCCTGGCCTGAATGATGGTTCCACAGCACTTTAACCAGGTGTATTTGTTTATTCCTCAGCTGCTTCACCTCATAAGCCAGAATTTTTATGGGTTCTTCCTCGTATGAGAGGTCTGGATTTACTTCAATCTTTTCAACTAATAGTACATGAGATGGGTCTGATCTGTACCTCCTTAACATGGACACATGGAAGACATTGTGTATCCTTGCTAACTCTGGAGGTAATGCCAACCGATATGCCAAAGGACCCACTCTTTCCAGAACCTCATATGGTCCGATGAAACGAGGACTCAGTTTCCCCTTTCTGCCAAATCTCATAATCCTCTTCCAAGGAGAAACTTTGAGGAATACCTTATCACCCACTGCATATTCAATATCTCTTCTTTTCAAATCAACATAGGACTTCTGACGGTTTGATGCAGCCTTGAGTCTATCTCTAATTAATCTGATCTTTTCCTCTGTCTGCTGAACAATTTCTGGCCCAATCATCTTCCTTTCACCTATTTCATCCCAACATAAGGGAGTTCTACACTTCCTGCCATACAATGCTTCATATGGAGGTATTCCAATGCTTGATTGGTAGCTGTTGTTATAAGCAAACTCAATCAAAGGCAAATGTGTATCCCAACTACCTTCAAATTCAATCACACAAGCCTGTAGCATATCCTCCAATGTCTGAATAACCCTTTCAGACTGGCCATCTGTCTGTGGGTGGAATACTGTGCTGAAGTTCAATCTAGTTCTTAGGGCTCTCTGAAGACTACTCCAGAATCTAGAAGTGAACCTAAGATCTCTGTCAGATACAATTGATACTGGCACTCTATGCAGTTTTACAATTTCATTTATGTAGAATTTGGCCAATCTTTCCAGGCTATAGTCCATCCGGACTGGCAAAAAGTGATTAGACTTGGTTAGTCTATCAACTATAACCTATACTGCATCATGACTATTCTGTGTCCTCAGAAATCTCATCACAAAATCCATAGTTATCTGTTCCCTTACAATGTTTCATAGGGTGCCACTTGTATGCTAGGTTGACAATTATTAATGTATACAAATTCTGTTAGTGGGATGTATCTGTCCCATCTCCTCTCGGATTCAATGACACAAGTTCTCAATATATTCTTGAGGGCTTATCACATTTTACAGGTTATTATTATCATTTCATTTCATTATTTATGGGAACTCAATGAGTTTCCGAATTTACCTGAATTACTTGTTTCGACTGTCCATCCGTTTAAGGATGATAAGTCGATCTTGATATCTTTAAGCTTATAGCAATTACTGTGGTACAGGTAATTCACATTAATATAATTGAGTCACTGACTCTAGCTACCTTACAAGTGTAGTCGTTTGATAGGCTAGTTCTGAAGTTTTACATTTCTGACTAAAATTTTCACATTTATTTCCAGTAATAGTACTCTATTCGCGTGCAACTGTATCAATTTATAGATTACTTACAAATATTCTTAATTTATTATACCACGAGGAAGTACGTAGCTCTACACAATAATCCCGTGCCTGCATCAGAATCAGAGCTTACAATACAAACATCGAGAACATTACATAGTCACTACGTTATAACCTCATGGACTAGGTTTTCTAACATCTTATCTTTCTCGAATCCACTAATATCCCAAACCGATTCTGATTACAATTTCCTTTGACAATTACTAACAGTAATATCTTTGCCCTCATCTAGAGCAATTGTATTACTGTAACTTACTTGTCGACACCATATTTTGGCCGATCCCCAAAATCAATAAAATTTTGAAACCGATCCCCGGTACTAAGTCTCCTTCGGACAGCTAATCACATTTCCGATCCCTCTTTGATAGGCTGTCACAATTCCAATCTCTCCCCGCAAAGAATTAAATCAAATTGTTAAGTTCTCGCATCAGTCAAAGCTTTACCAGTCTGTCGCTCACCGATCTCTCAAACCCATTGTTGAAACTCAGGACCCGTCAAGTACATTCCTGATAAATGAACTGGCACTAGATCTTTTCCTAACAGTTTTATTGCCGATCTCCCTTTCGAAAGTTTAAGAGTTAAGGTTTTGGTTCGGTTTAATAAGGATACCGATCTTAAGTGTTCAAGTTAAATTTTCAATTTTAATCAAGTCCCGTTCAGCATTTCTTCCCCACCGATCTCATGCTTATTGTGCTTTCCGATCTCTTATACTTAGATTAATAATTGCATTTAGTTCTTGTTTCGCTATGCTCATACAATCAAATACTTAGGCTCGTAGATTTTCCAATCACATCCATTCATTGAACAAAAGAGAGCCCATTTCATTTCATTTTTTTGTACAAGCTATTCACCGGAGGGTCACCCTCACTGATTTACATTTTGCTCACTCTCTCTCACCCTGGCTTCCTCACCGTCCTCATCGCCGCCTCAGGAGCCAGGTCGGCCATCCAAGAGAAGTCCTCCCCTGGGTAACGCTTCTGGAGTTCGGCCAAGAGGTCTTTGTGAGCATTCACATAGGCCCCGGCTATTCCCGTCACCATCTCTTCATCTTTCTCCTTAAGCTCCCCGTCTTTCTCTTTAAGCTCGTCGATGAGTTGGGCGACCTGAGCAGCTTCGTTGGCCTGTAGCGCCTGGACTTCTCCGAGAACCCGATTCCTTTCAGCCAGAACAAGATTCAGTTCGGCCACCCTGTCCTCATAAAACTTCGCCCGCCCCTCAACTTGAGATATATAATCTTGAGCGGATGAGAGTTGGGATCGGAGGGAAGCCACTTCCTGATTTTTCTTCCCGATCTCCTTACCCAGGCGCTGAACCTTTTCCCAAACCATGGTCTGATTCACCAGGCACTCCACGTTCAGGCTCATGGATTGAGTCAAGATATCATCAAGGCTGTTCGAGGATAGCCTGTCCCGATCCTCCCGAAGAAAGATGGAAGACCCCAAGACTTGGGCAAAACCTGGTTCTCCCAACAACCGGTTATTCTTCGTGGACTCGATTAGCTTTTGAGCGCCACGAGAAGAGGTCCTCCTAAGATTGAGAAGGACCCTTTCCGTGCTTGGAACAACCGGAAGAGCCGGAGGTTGCTCTTCCAATCTAGGAGGAGAGCGGACGCCTTCAGGTCCAAGATCCGAAGGTTGAGGCGGGTCCCCTTGTACTTCCCTGCATTCATGACTGTGTGTTCAAGCATTTCCGAACGCTTCATCTCTTTTATTCTCCGGAGATCTCTTTGTCCTTCTTCCGCTTCCTAGAACCTCACCACCCGCCATACCGCACAAAGAAAAGGTCGGTGAGATCGCTAAGGTCCCGAGCCGAGATATAGAAAATACCAATGCCGAGGTCGAGAGCGGAAGTTCGCGGTCTTGGCCAGTGAGCGATTGAATAGTCCAATGGTGCAACTCAGCCATCGTGATCCAAACAAGAATACTTTTGAGTGGCGGCCAGACTCTTCAGATCCATCACTACTAAGCTTTCTTCCTGGTTCAGGGTAATATGCTTCGGAAGCAAAGGCCCCTGGTACCACCAGCTACGGGGGAAGTCCTCAAAGCAGCTCGGATCTTTGCTCCTCAGAATGAAGAAACGGTTCTTCTAATTCTTAAGGGATGAGGGTAGATCGGAAAAGAGCCCGCAATGAGGCTTCGCCTGAAAGAACCAGTGTTCATCATCCTTTCGGCGAGTTAGTCTGTGCAGTTCGGCGAACACCTTAGCCGTAGGTCTGATTCCCTTAGCTCGGCATAGACCTCGGAAGGCTACCAAGATCCGCCACGAGTTAGGGTGAATTTGAGCAATGCACGCTCGGTGAAGTTTTAGGACCTCCTTATAGAAGTCATCTAGAGGGAACCAAGACCGCCTTTAAGCTGCTCGTACACCATAACCATGTCATTCTCTTCAAAGGAGTGATCGACACGAAGATCGCCGTGGCACTTGATTAGCTCATACGAATCAGGCCGAATGTTGTATTCTTGGCTAAACGATTGCAGATCGGATACTCGAAGAACCGACGGTAGCTCATCTATAGGGAGAGTCTCCTCCTCAAACAGTGCACGCTTGATGGTATGATCCGCCCGAGCCGGAGCGAGACCCTAGGGGTTCAGTTTGCGTGCTTGGCCCGACTACCTCTTCTTCATCGGACGACCATGAAAACTGAATGGAAGGAGGGCTCGCCGCTCTCTGACCTTCGGCACCGCTCATTTTCAAAAGGAATAAAGAACTTAAACTAAAAAAGAAGATCAAAGCCCTTACCGGAGTCTGATCGGCGTCGGAAGAACTTGAGAAAACGAGAGAACTTCGAAGTTGTGAGCAGGGACTTAAAAATGGAATGAGAGAACAACCGCTAACCTCCCACCCCTATTTATACTAGTCCGAGCATTTAATGCTCGCGAGGTTCTAGGCAACGCATCGATTGGTGGGACTCGACAGCTGTTCTGACACTTCTCTCAAATATCCGAATGTTCCGAGATCGGTCAATTGGAGATCGGCATAATAAGTTAAATATTTTGAATAAAGGATCGCTTAAGTGTCATTCGGGTAAAGAACCGATCGGATAATCACATTAGAGATCGGAAAATAATCAATGCAAAAATAATAAGATGATAACCAACAAAATAAAGTCTTTATTTTCAAAAGATCGGATTACATCATTTGGGCGATCTCTAGGGATTGGATTACATTAAAATTGGATCACATCATTTCTGTGATCTCTAGAGATCGGATTACATTGAAAACAAAATACATCATTTGGGCGATCTCTAGGGATCGGACTGTCACATTGTGATCGATCCAAAGGTGTCACCGACTGTAACCGAGGCGTCATTTAACACCCAATGTGGAGGAAAGCCGCTGTCGGAACACCCAATGTGATGAGAAGCCGAATGAACTCAGTTGAGCGACTCGAGATCGGTATAACCGAGGTCCGCAATACAGATCGGTCAAAACCAGTTCTCTCACCATCGCTGCATAAGGTCATTCGATCACCGGATCGTAAATTTTCATCGGTGAGTAAAGAAGTCCATCGGAAAAGATCAAAGCCACGCTTGTAGCCGAACTTCCACGAGCAATAGAACAGAAAAGTAAGAAGGAAGAGAGGAAAATCAGATGAAGGAAATGTCTCTCGACGTGGGTATATATAGGTGAAAATGAGCATTTTTGTCGAAAGCGTAAAACGGCTTAACGCTTCGAATCGAGGGCAATTAATGCTTTGACCAGACCGGACCTAAGGAAGGGAAAGATCGGAATAATAGATAGGAAGATGGGAGACCAGCATGAAAGATCGGAAAGAACGTGTGAAAGAGATCAGAAAGAAGAGGGATCAGAAGACAAAAGGAATAAGACAAATCCCAAATAACCGTTGTCAGAATCAGAGTCGAGGTAGTTAAAGCGTTGCAGGCGAGATCTCCACCGCACGCCTAAGAATCGCCCGCAATGCTGATAGGTGCCAGGGTATGTCGTGACAGTTTTGTACATCCCAATCCCCACCATTGATCTCACTTATAAGGACAAACCCGGAACCCTTGGATCAAGAGAGAAAACGACAATACCAGCGTCTTTCGCTCTTAGCCCTTAGATCGTTCTGGACAAGAAGATCTGGGACCGTCAGATTGAAAGAAGAAAAGGACAAACGTTCTGAAGAGGGATCTCAGCCATTCATTTTGATTCTCTTTAATTCCTGGGCATCCAATCATGTCCTTCAAAATCTTGACCCTCCATCTCCCTCAAAATAAGTCCTGACCCTTCATGGGGAGCCCCCGATTCCTATAAATACCAGTATGAAAAAACTGTTCAGAGGACGGACGGACAAAAAGGGAGAGGCTGTTATTATAGCGGAAGAACTCTGAAAACTTCATTCAGTTTGTTATTCCGCTACTTTGAAGTGTTGATTGGAAAAACTTTTGAAACTAGTTTTCTGAAGTGTTTCTTGAAAAGGATTCTCAATCTGAACTCTACATTTCCAGCTTGTTCATTATCCGTCACACCTCACTTTCAGCCCTTTATCATCTCTGTTTTCATTCCCACTGTCTAAGCTAAACTTCATTCCACTTGGCTTTTATCTTAATCTGATTATATTTTAGCTAAGCTCCCTTCACTTCCCGACGAACATCAGCTCTCAGGCTAATTTGTCCACTGTCTTATCTCTAGTTGCCACCCCGTAGCTATTTCAGTAGATTTGGCTCCTCACAGGTAAGAGTTCATATTGCTGCTTTACTAAGTGTTTACATTAATTTTTCGCACTTTCTTTGTTCTTCTTACGTATGTGATTTTCTCCAAGTTCATTTTGTGCAAAAGGACCCAAAAGAATGTTACTCTCAAGTTATCTTTTTAGTGATTAGTCCGTTATTTTATTAATCTTTGTCGTTTATGAATGCAAGTTTTTCTAGCTCCTAGTAGCGTGTAAATGGTCCGGTAAGACGTAGGTAACTGCAACTTAAGGATCCCTTTTAAAAGAAAGAACCTGAATAACGCTACAGAAGATAGCCAAACTATTAGGCCGACGTAAACAGAATTCGACAAAGAGGTCATAAAGTGAAATAAAACCAAAATAAACAAAATGTAATAGATCGGTCATTAATAGATATTGGTAAAATGAATACATGGAAGGTCGGTAAATCAAGTCTAGTTTTCCCATCTAGCCAAAAGGTATCGAGAAGCCTTATCCCCAAAGATCTTCGAATGCCGTAATCCTTAGCTGTAGGCTCTTATGTCATGTAGCTGAAATTAAAATTCGGGAGATCGGAAAAGTCCCTTTCGGGCTCCTGTTAATTTAAAAGAGATCGGAGGAGAGTTCTTATCTGGTCTCAACTCAAAATTTTAATAACTATTAAATAGAGATCGGAGGAGGGTTCTTATCCGGTCTCCATTCAGAGTTTTAATAAATAACCAGTTAAAAGAGATCGGAGGAGAGTTCTTATCTGGTCTCAACTCAAAATTTTAATAACTATTAAATAGAGATCGGAGGAGGGTTCTTATCCGGTCTCCACTCAAAGTTTTAATAAATAACCATTAAATAGAGATCTGAGGAGAGTTCTTATCCTGGTCCCAACTCAAAAATTTTAATAAACTTCTAGAGGAGATCGGAGGAGGGTTCTTATCCGATCTCCCTCCCAATATTTTAATTTAAAAGAGATCGGAGGAGAGTTCTTATCCGATTCTCACACCAAATCTTAACCCATACGCAAAATAATCTCGTAACTAAAAATTGTAACGTCAATTCACTAAGGTGGTCTCATTTACTTATGTATCCGTGATCCAAAGTCAGTGAGAAATCAAATGTTCCTTTAGCCAAAAGGATTAACATTCCCATTCAAGCCCTCCTAACTAATTTATAAAGAACGCAAAATTAAATCTACTTACCCTTATTAAGGGACGAGGTGGGGTGCCTAACACCTTCCCCACCCGTTTACAGACCCTGAACCTAGAATCTCTGTTTTGAAGTGGTTTCATTTTTAATTTATCTTCCCAAATGGTTTTCTTTAGTTTACCTCAAATCTAAGGTGGCGACTCCTCACTTTTCCCACTTCGTGAGTGATCGTCTGTGCGATCGAAATCCCTTTGCGATACTTGGCGACTACTGGGACATAATTTTAACCCGGTCTAGTGGTCCAAAAGTAGATTTAATTTTGTTAGATCAAATTATAGTTAGGTGGGCTCATTCGGCGATGTTTTATACATTAATTATTATTGCTGCTAACTATTTTGTTTTGCCTGTTCTATTTCTCACAGTGCTCTTCATTTCAAAAAGGGGAAAACGGGAAAAATGGAAAAATAAAATCCCCCTGAATTGGGAAGAGGTAAAGGTGTCCCTTCACACACTGAACACTCACACGATGTCCTCACACACTATGGTCCTAACCCGGGCTTTCTTACCCTTTTAGGAAAGTAGGAGGGGGTCATGTAGCGGTACCCGTGGGTTTTACCCCGTTAGTATCCGTGAAGGCTTCTGCTCAAATTGAAACTCGTTCTATTCACCGTGATACCCGTGGAATTTTCCCGATAATATCATGGGGGTAGAATGGGGCCTCACTGCTTACAGAGGGGCAATTTGGGAACCTGTGGCTTTTAGAAAATTAGATCCTGAGCTAAACTATCACAATAGTTGAAAGCTGTAGTAAACTACCTTATGAGATAGAACTATCCAGATAGGTAGCGCTCACCCGGTATTAGGAGTCTCCCTATTACAGGACAAAAGGGACATACTTACTCTTACCCTATTCTGCCTTAATTTCCTGTTGTTCATTTTTTTTTTAGGGTAATCTTGAATCCTACTAGAACACCTACACATTTTCCTACTTTGATAAATGTGTACGTGTCACCCTGTCAACAGTATGATTCAAAATTACCCCAATTTGTCTTACTAATGAATTTTCTCACAGGCATTACCAAACCAAGAGTCTGTAAATGGATAGGCATCATTTTTATCATGGCATCCTCGAGTCAGTCGGCAGAAGAGGCTCAGCATGCTAAACTTTGGTCCAAATCAGCTCATAGGTCGGTACCCTCGCAAAATGATGTTTCCGAGGCACACGCTAGCTCAATACCTTCACTAGATCTGGACAAAATAGAGGTCAGAATGAACAACCTCGAGGGTCTGTCTAATGGATGGAGGTCGCTTCCCGATCAGGTCAAGGTACGATTTGAAGAGAAGTACGGAAGGATTGCAACCTTAATGCAAGTCAAGGTCCAAATCCCGGCATTAAAAGCCATGTTGTCGGTTTGGAATTCTAAGTACGGGGTATTCTCTTTCAATGACATTGATACAGTTCCCACTATGGAAGAATATCAGACATTGCTAGGGATTCCTTAGTCATTCTCTAACCTGATCTACCTACACCTCGAACATAGGCGCACTGAAACGACTGGCACATATGTTGGGTACTCCCCCAGAAGAATTGAAGTCAAAAGAAACCGCCAAAGGAAACACGCATGGTTGGTATTGGACATATCTCCAGAAATGGTTAGATCAATGCCTCCGAGAGAAACGGTGGGATCAAGCTTCGGTAGCACTCGCCTTGGGAATCTACGGTCTGATTTTGTTCCCAGGACCATTGGGAATCATAACTTGCAATGCGGTGGAAGTGTTCTGGACAGTAGAAAGGCAGCAGATCAATCCAATACCGGCAATCCTTGCGGAGACTTTATTAACCCTTACCTACTGCATAACAGGCAAAGGGTCCCTTAAGTGTTGTTCTCAATCGTTATACCTGGATTATCACCACATGTGTCCCGTGGAGACGAAGGGGTTGACTTGGTACCTTGACCAGCCTCCCATCGAGAGAATGACCCGGTTAGTAATCAGTCTGAAAAATGAACAGCAGTGGTGGGAACGGATTTTGAGTTTCAATAGCCATGATTACTGTTGGAGGAAACTGTGGACGTCAGGCCAACCCGTTCTGATCAGTACAGGGGGTAATCAGTCGGTATCCCTAATCGGAGTAACCGGGTATACAAGTTACACTCCGGCATTGGTAATGAGGCAGTTTGGCTCAACACAGTCCGTGATCAACATCAAAGAATACCACCAAGGTCACTTCTACCATGAGCTCAAGGAAGAGGAAGGGCTGAAAATGGCTCGCAAGTCCTGGGAAAACATCACTCTGATGGAAAAATCACCCAAAGGCCCAAGTGCCTCGGGCGATTATCTTAAATGGAGAACTGACAGGGACCGAGAACACTCATCAGAAAATTCAAGGACAAAGAACCTCGCCAAAACGCCCTATTAGAGGAAGCTGATAATCCCCTGGTTGACTCGCTACAAAAGGCAAATACCGAGAACTCACAGCTGCAAGAACGAATGAAACAATTAGAGGACCAACAGCAGAAACTTAAGAGAAGGGTGAGAAGACTCAAGGAAGAGGCAAGAGCCGAAAGGATGAAGTTCGAAAAGCAAGAGGTGCAGTGGGAAAAGGAAAAAGACTCTCTTCAAGCTGAGGCCAAAGAAATAAAGGTGCAGAATAGTAAGCTTCAGGAAAAGATGAAATACCAAGAAATACTCATTGAAGAGTATAAGCAAGAAAACAAAAAGAAGAAGCTTGAATTAAAAGAACAAGCACTACTCATCAACGATATCTTGAAAGAGTGCTAAAGAAAGGAAAGAGAAAGAAAATGTCGCTTCTCTATCAAGGATTGAAAGAGAATGTTGACCAGCTGGAGAGAATAATAGCACAGGGAAAACAAGAACTATTACCTGAATCCGAGTATGCCCTGAAAGCATTCGATCCTGCCAAGCAAGAAGAAAGGTTATATGAGTATCTCAGAAAATGTCATCTCATTATAAAGAACCTCCCAGAGCCTAGGCCGATGTAAAGAATATGGTGTACAAATTATTCAGTTAATGAAATGATTTTTGGATCATTGTTTAGTAAATTTGTGAATGAATAATATGACTCCCGTAGGAACTCCCTCGCTAGGGTTATGTGAAAAATTGAATGCGCTATATGGACAGGTATCGTAAATGCGCATTCAATCCCGTCATTCACAGTCAGACTATCGGACGATGCCATGATAAAGTTGACGCGATTGTCCTTTTACAGATTTCAACCTGGCTCTCAAATGCCATCAGATCCTTCGTCTGTGCCAGACGTTTAGTTTCTTTGCAAAATTCAAAGTTCATTTAAAATTTTCTTTTTTACCCCTCACAGGAAATCAATATTGCTTCAAACAAAGCAAGTCTGACCAAGCACACGGCTCAGCCCAAGCGAGTGTACTTAACAAGATCTCGGACAAAGAAGATAATGGAAGATCAGGAACAAGTACAGAACCTAGAGGGGCAAGTCTCCGAATTGAAAGACCAGGTCTCAGAACTTATGAGACTAATGAGAGAAATGTCCTAGAATAAACCGACAGCAGAGTCTAGCCTGCCATTTCATCCTCCACCACCTCCAACTAATGATCCTCACCAAGCTTCAACTTCTTTTACCTTTCGCCTCCCATCCCGGACCCAACAATCACCACTAATCCTAAGCATTACAAATAATGACCTGCCTTACTCTCATTACCCAAATTGCTCAAAACATCGACCCATACCCTTCAAATGTGATCCCTCCCATTCACTTCACTCTCATCTCCCAACTGGGAGTATTCCACGCAGAGGGGAGAAAATAAGTCAAAAGAAAATGAGAAACTGTCGCTCTAGAGGAAAGATTGAGAGCAATTGAAGGGCTGAATATGTATGGCTCGTGGATGTGGCATCACTAAGATCGTGCCGATGTGGTGGTGCCACACAAATTCAAGGTTCCGGATTACGACAATTACACCGGGAACTCAGATCCTCAGATCCACCGCAACCTATATTGCCAAAATGTCCGCCTCTAATGTAAGATGACAGAATTCTCATTCACTTCTTTCACGAGCCTCTCCGAGCGGCTCTAAGATGGTGCATACAATTGGACAGAGCAAGCCGCACTCTGGAAGGATTTAGCCGATACCTTCTTGAAGCAATACAAATTCAATTGTGATGCGGCACCCACAAGGAGAGACCTCTGAACATGGCACGTAAAGACCGGGAAGGTTTCAAGCGGATGCCCAGAGATGGAGGGAAAAGGCGGCAAGTATATCCTCTGGATCGACAATGAGCTATGCTCTTTGTTCATCGAGACTTTGAAGGCTCCCTACTTCAACTTGATGATTGGAAACACTTCCAACAGCTTCTCTGACATCATCCAGGCGGGTGAGAGAATTGAGGCCAACTTAAGAATGGGACGACTGCAGGAGTCAGCAGAGAACCCTATAAAGAAGACTGCCAGCTTTGGCAAGAAAAAGGAGGGTGAGGTACATTCACACCACAAAACAATTATTCCCCATTCCCCCAAAACAACTACCGGCCGTATCCTTCCTCTCCTGGCCAAACCATCGCAAATATCCCACCTCCCTTCCCAAATTATCCACACCCGCGCCCACAATATCCCCCACCTACAAATTACCAACCAAGACCGCTTCCTCCTCCTGCTCAACCAAGACCACCACAAAATAATCCAAGGCCCCCAAGAAACCCTGATCCACCTCTTCCCCTCCCACTCAGTGAAATATACCGATACCTTGTCGGTATAAACCAAATTGTACCAGTCCCCTTAGACCCAATCCAGCCACCATACCCCAGATGGTATGATGCCACTGCCCGTTGTGAGTACCATGGAGGGGCACAAGGGCATTCGACTGATAACTGCGGGGCACTCAGAGGGAGAGTGCACGCTTTAATCCGAAATGGGTGGTTGAAGATCGAGGGAAATGGTTCCCTCCCCAACGTTACCTCAAACCCACTGCCTAACCATAATACGGGCAGTGGTGTAAATATGATAGAGTCTAAGGGAGAAGGATCAACACCAGAAGTGGATAAGCTGGTTCCTTACTTTAAGGAGATTTTTGCTGTAGCAATGAGGGAAGGCTACCTTTGCCCTCAGGTAGCGGGATTCGAAGAGAGTACGGGGTGTCCTTACCATGGAGGGGCAGCTGACCATGAGCTGCGAGATTGTGAGGGGTTCAGGCAAGAAGTTCGGAACTTATTGTCTCTCAAGGTTCTGAGATGCCAGACAAGGCTAAAGACGGAAAAGGGAGTGAACACCATCGATACAAATGAATGCTTCTACCTCCAAACCCAGAATCACCTTCTCACCCCCGGTAGCCTCACCGCCAGTAACGGTTATCCGAACTCCGCCTCAGCTCCCCGTCACCAATACTCACGCTGTTCCATGGAATTATAATTTCCAAGTTTTCACTCCGGGAGCGCTGGCAAGACCTCGGCTCCTAGTCTTGTCTCACCTCCGGCACCACCAAAACCATGTTTCGCTCCTCATGAGCACTTCAGGATGACTTATGCCGACTCGCCAAAGAACATTACTCCTGCACTAGTTCACCATTATCACAACAAAGCCCTCTCCACCTGAGCAAGAAGTCGAGTTTATAACTCGAAGTGGGAGGTGTTACGGGAACGAAAAAAGAGAGAAGAGGAAAGGGAAAGTAAAAATGAGAGAGTCATCAAGAAACATGGAAGAGGAGGTTGAGAAAGCAGGGGAAGTAGAACCTGTTGAGCACAAGGAAGATGAAGAACTGCTGCTCCAAATAATGAAACAAAGCGAGTATGATGTGGTGGAGCAGTTGAGAAAAACACCCGCCCGGATTTCACTGTTATCGCTGAAGCCTTACAAAAAATCCTGGATCAAGCCTTTGTAAACCCCAACATTACTCCGGGGCAGTTTGAGAAGATAGTAGAACAAATCCAGGCATCCAGCTTTGTAGCCTTTTCTGAAGAGGAGGTAGAGCCCGCAGGCTTAGGGCACAATAAAGCTCTACATGTAACTGTGAAGTGTAAGGGTTGTATAGTGGCCAAGGTCCTCATCGATAACGGATCAGCCCTCAATGTACTGCCTAGCGCTACCTTAGCCAGGCTGCCAGTCGACCAATCATATATACGTCAGAGTGCTATGGTGGTAAGAGCCTTTGACGGTACCAGGAGAGAAGTGCTGGGAGACATTGACTTGCCAATCCAAGTCGGTGCATGTACTTTCAATGTCACATTCCAGGTGATGAACATTGAGCCGGCTTACACTATGCTGTTGGGAAGGCCATGGATCCATTCTGCGAATGCTGTTCCTTCGACTTTGCACCAGAAGATCAAATACATTAAGGACGGCAAAATCATCACTGTAAGGGGCGAAGAAGCCATACTGGTCACCAAGCCGCAATCACTTCCCTATGTGGAAGCGGCCGAGGAGTCGTTGGAGAGTTCTTTCCAGGCCCTTGAACTGCAAGATACCGGGAAGGAGGGGGCTATGGCTATGGTGGCCAAAGTGATGTCGAGGAACGGGTATCAAGAAGGGAAAGGCTTGGGCACCGCCTTGCAAGGAATCGTGGAACCCATACCGGCTATTCAGAAGGTGGGCCGTAGTGGTTTGGGATATGAGGAGGATGCCCTCGTGGATGGGCGATTCTGGATGAGGAAAATGCTTCGGGATCAGAGGTTTGACCAGAAGATGGGAAAGATGAAAGTAGTCCCGAGAATCGCGGAGATCTTCGCCAAACCGGTCATTCAACATCCGGCAAATACAGAAGAATCACTCGATGATCCATCCATAGATGTCATCCAACTGGACTCCTTGTATGAGGCCCTAGTATCGCCAATGGCTGAGGGGCAGGAATTGGACAACTGGACAACAGAGGATATCCCTGTACTCAATCTCGAGTAAAGTACCTTTGGTTATCAACACTTGATCATTTTGTCCATGGTGACAAGTGTAATATTGTAAATGGACCTTTTCTTATGGCATTAATATTAATGAATTGATAACGCATTTTAAATCCAGTACTCTCTTTCTTTCCTTTTTAATTCCATCCTTATAACACGTTCTATTCTTTATTTATTCAGGACCATTCATCAATTAACACCTAATAATCCAATAGACTCAGAAATCCCTCTGGTTAATTTTGAAATCCCCATAACTGCCATTACTTCAAGTGATTCTGAAGAAGACCTTACACAAGAAGACGGTGAAAAGGATGAGCCCTCCCTCGTGTCTTGTGGAGACGAGACGCACACAATAAACTTGGGCACGGAAGAAGTAAAAAGGGAACTTAAGGTAGTAGAGAGTGAAGAATTGGGAGATATGATCAGTCTGCTTAAAGAATTCCTCGATGTATTTTCTTGGAGCTATGATGATATGGTGGGTTTGGACCCTCAGATAGTAGCGCACAAAATTCCCTTAATTCCAGGAACGATTCCTGAAGGTAAACTAAGGAGAATGAATCCCGACACACTGCTCAAGGTTCGAGATGAAGTCAAGAAACAGTATGATGCCGGGTTCTTGGAAGTGGTCAAATATCCCCAATGGGTGGCTAACGTCGTACCGGTAATGAAGAAGGACGGGAGAGTCAGGGTGTGCGTTGACTACAGGGATCTTAATAAAGCTAGCTTGAAAGACGATTTCCCTCTCCCCTACATTGATGTGTTAGTTGATAATGCTGCGGGATTGGGCAGGTGTTCGTGTATTGATGGGGCATCAGGGTACAATCAGATCCCAATGGACGAAGAAGACAAGGATAAAACTGCTTTCATCACTCAATGGGGAGTATTCTGCTATCGGGTCATGCCCTTCGGGTTGAAAAATGCCGGGGCTACTTACCAACGCGCAATGGTCACATTATTCCACGATATGATGCATAAAGAGGTGGAGGTGTACGTGGATGATATGATCATCAAATCCAGGGGAGAAGAGAGCCACGTTCAGGTGATGAGGAGGGTATTCGAAAGGCTCAGGAAATACCACTTGAAGCTGAACCCTGCTAAATACATATTCGGAGCTAGATCGGGGAAGTTGTTGGGATTCATAGTAAGCGAGAAAGGGATAGAAGTAGATCCAGACAAAGTCCGAGCTATTCAAGAAATGCCGTCCCCAAAAAACAGAAAGGGAGGTGCGCAGTTTTCTGGGAAAGCTGAACTACATTTCGAGGTTTATTTCTAATCTCACTGCCAAAGCTGAGCCTATTTTCAGATTACTCCGGAAGAACAACTCTACTCAATGGGATTCAGTTTGTCAAGAGGCTTTTGAGAAAATCAAGCAAGATTCACAAATCCACCAAGATTGGTTCCACTGTGGGCGCATGTGCCTTTGATCTTGTACATGGCGATCCAAACAGAACTCGATGGGATGTGTTTTGGGACAACATGATGATACCTACTAAAAGAGAGGGCCATTTATTACCTGAGCAAGAAGTTCAATGATTGTGAATCAAGGTACTCTTTCTTAGAAAAGACTTACTGCGCGTTAGCCTGGGCAGCAAATCGCCTCAAGCACTATATGTTGAATCACAAGACATGGCTCATCTCCAGGATGGATCCTATCAGATATGTATTCGAGAGCCCCTTCGTGCCAGGAAGGATAGCCAAGTGGCAGGTTATACTCTCCCAATATGATATAGTCTACATGACCCGGAAAGCGGTGAAAGGTAGCGTGATTGCTGACCTCCTAGCGGAAAACCCTATCCAGGATTATGAAGCCCTGGATTTCGAGTTCCCTGATGAACATATTAATGAGGTAGACTGCGAAGAAGATGGGCCAGCCGATGTATGGGAAATGTATTTTGATAGAGCAGTCAATTTATCCGGGAATGGAATCGGAGCTGTACTAGTATCCCCGGACGGAAAACATTTCCCGATAGCTATCAAGTTGAGATTTGACTGTACTAACAATGTCGCAGAATATGAAGCTTGTGTAATGGGTCTACAAGCTGCTATCGAGATGAAAATCAGAAAGTTGGAGGTGTACGGAGACTCGGCTCTGATAATTTATCAAGTCAAGGGAGAATGGCAAACCAAAGACCCCAAGCTGATCCCATATCAGAAGTACCTACTGGAGCTAATCAAGGAATTTGAAGAAATCTCTTTCACCCATCTTAGCAGAGACAAGAATCAATTTGCTGATGCCTTAGCTACTTTAGCTGTTATGGCTCAGATCGAAGAAGGGCAGACGACTCAAGCATTGAGGATTAAAGCAAGGGATGAGCCAGCTTACTGCTTCATGGTTGAAGAGGAGCCCGATGGGAAGCCTTGGTATCATGATATCCTGGTCATCAGAGAACTGCAGAATTCTCAGGGGCAAGCAAAAATGAAAAGAAGATGATTCGAAGATTAGCGTTGGGATACTTCCCCAGTGGAGAAACCCTATACAAGAGGAGCTCCAGCGGCGAATTATTGAGATGTGTAGATGCAAAAGAGGCAAAGAGAATCCTTTTTGAAACTCATGAGGGAAATTGTGCAACTCATGCCAATGGACACGTGATGGCTAAGCAAATCATGCGACGGGGATATTTTTGGACCACAATGGAAAAGGACTGCATCGAGTATTTCCGAAAGTGCCATAAGTGTCAGATTTATGCGGATCCTATAAATGTGCCACCTCACAAGTTATTCAACCTCGTCTCACCTTGGCCTTTCGCAATGTGGGGCATCGATGTGATTGGTCCTATCAATCCCAAGGCATCCAATGGACATAGGTTTATCCTAGTGGCCATCGACTATTTCTCCAAATGGGTCGAAGCAACGTCGTATGCTCACATCACGCAAAACACGTTTCTTAAATTCTTCAAAAGCAACATCATCCGCGGCATGGCCTCCCGAATGAAATTGTCACCGATAATGCCAAGAACTTGAATGGTCCAAGGTTCGTAAACCGTGTGATCAATACGTAATCCGACATCTCAACTCCTCCCCATACCGCCCCCGGATGAATGGAGCGGTGGAAGCCGCAAACAAAAACCTCAAGAGGATAATTCGAAAATGACGGTCACATATAGGGATTGGCATGATATGCTCCCCACGCTCTTCACGCATACCGACTTCCGTGAGGACCTCAACCGGCAACTCCATACTCACCGGTCTACGGATGGAAGCGATACCTAGTGAGGTCGAAATTCCTTCCTTAAGGATCCTGAAGGAATCAGGAATTGATGAACCAGAATGGATCCAGTCAAGGTTGGATCAGTTAAACTTGCTGGACGAGAAAAGATTAACAGCAGCATGTCATGGGCAATTATACCAGAGGAGAATGGCTAGGGCATTTGATAAAGGTGTCCGCCCACGCGAATTCCAACCCGGGGACCTAGTACTGAAGAAAGTGCTGCCGAACCAAAACGATTCCCGGGGCAAATGGTCACCAACTTACGAGGGACCCTATGTGGTTAAAAAGGCATTTTCTGGAGGAGCCTTGATTTTGACCCACATGGACGGTGACGAATTCTCGAGACCTGTGAATGCCGACACTGTCAAGAGGTACTACGCATAAAATGGGTGAAGGATGAAAACCCGAAAGGGCGTCCCAAAAAAAAAAAAAAAAAAAAAAAAAACTTGGGGTGAAAACCCGAAAGGGCGCTCCAAGAACCAAAATGGAGAAATAAGGAAGGGGATATGAAACCGAGGATGGAGAGGAAACTGTCGCGGCATGAGGCTTCAGAGGACTTGAAATAATGGCAGTTAAAAGACTTCAAAACCAACTATAAGGAATATGTGAGATCTACCCTTGTACCCTTCCTTTGAAAGTATATCCCTATTTTTCCTAAAGCCATAATAAAATTATACTTTATTTCCTTCTGTTTTTGTTTTCTTGTCCACTCACTCTTCAAATTCTATCATTTCTCTTTGTTTAATGCGTTATTGATTAGTTAAAATTTTTGCCATAAGATTTGAATTCAAAAATTGATAACCTCTCATACTTTATTATGAGATTTGCAGGGAATGGCCTTCAAAAAAAAAAAAAAAAAAAAAAAACTAGGGGTGAAAACCCGAAAGGGCGCTTCTGGTCGAATGGACGAACAGAAAGTGAAAACCCGCAAGGGCGCTTTCCGTAAAATAGAAAGAAAATCGGGGACAAAAGAGGGCCATCCGAAAGAATGGGATCATGGGTCGAGTCTTGCAACTCCTCCTCCATTAATCATCGGCCTTCGGTATCTTGTTAAGTACACTTCGTCAGGGAAAGAACTTCATGTGTCAGGGTTAGACTTGCTTTGTAAGTTGATTTTAATTTCCTGCAATTTACATTTCTGTTATCAACCTCTGGTTCCTTGATCTAAGTTGATTTTAATTTCCTGCAATTTACATTTCTGTTATCAACCTCTGGTTCCTTGATCTAAGTTGATTTTAATTTCATGCAATTTACATTCCGCCATCAACCTCTGGTTCCTTGATCTAAGTTGATTTTAATTTCCTGCAATTTACATTTCTGTTATCAACCTCTGGTTCCTTGATCTAAGTTGATTTTAATTTCATGCAATTTACATTCCACCATCAACCTCTGGTTCCTTGATCTAAGTTGATTTTAATTTCCTGCAATTTACATTTCTGTTATCAACCTCTGGTTCCTTGATCTAAGTTGATTTTAATTTCATGCAATTTACATTCCACCATCAACCTCTGGTTCCTTGATCTAAGTTGATTTTAATTTCCTGCAATTTACATTTCTGTTATCAACCTCTGGTTCCTTGATCTAAGTTGATTTTAATTTCATGCAATTTACATTCCACCATCAACCTCTGGTTCCTTGATCTAAGTTGATTTTAATTTCCTGCAATTTACATTTTCTGTTATCAACCTCTGGTTCCTTGATCCAAGTTGATTTTAATTTCCTGCAATTTAATTTTCCTGCTGTCAACCTCTGGTTTCTTGAACCAAGTTGATTTTAATTTTCTAAGTATTCTAACTTCCGTTGCCAATTTCTAGGTCATTAACTTAGGTACACCTAATCGTCCAAAATATGAGTCTGAATCTTTACATAATTCCTACACGGAAATTTTTTTTTTTCCTTTAATAGAAATTATGTAAAGAGGGGCAGCTGTCGACACCATATTTTGGCCGATCCCCAAAATCAATAAAATTTTGAAACCGATCCCCGGTACTAAGTCTCCTTCGGATAGCTAATCAAATTTCCGATCCCTCTTTGATAGGCTGTCACAATTCCGATCTCTCCCCGCAAAGAATTAAATCAAATTGTTAAGTTCTCGCATCAGTCAAAGCTTTACCAGTCTGTCGCTCACCGATCTCTCAAACCCATTGTCGAAACTCAGGACCCGTCAAGTACATTCCTGATAAATGAACTGGCACTAGATCTTTTCCTAACAGTTTTATTGCCGATCTCCCTTTCGAAAGTTTAAGAGTTAAGGTTTTGGTTCGGTTTAATAAGGATACCGATCTTAAGTGTTCAAGTTAAATTTTCAATTTTAATCAAGTCCCGTTCAGCATTTCTTCCCCACCGATCTCATGCTTATTGTGCTTTCCGATCTCTTATACTTAGATTAATAATTGCATTTAGTTCTTGTTTCGCTATGCTCATACAATCAAATACTTAGGCAGTTCAGAGATTTTCCAATCACATCCATTCATTGAACAAAAGAGAGCCCATTTCATTTCATTTTTTTGTACAAGCTATTCAGCTGGAGGGTCACCCCCAGCCTGATTTACATTTTGCTCACTCTCTCTCACCCTCGGCTTCCCCCTCACTGTCCTCATCGTCGCCCTCAGGAGCCAGGTCGGCCATCCAAGAGAAGTCCTCCCCTGGGTAACGCTTCTGGAGTTCGGCCAAGAGGTCTTTGTGAGCATTCACATAGGCCCCGGCTATTCCCGTCACCATCTCTTCATCTTTCTCCTTAAGCTCCCCGTCTTTCTCTTTAAGCTCGTCGATGAGTTGGGCGACCTGAGCAGCTTCGTTGGCCTGTAGCGCCTGGACTTCTCCGAGAACCCGATTCCTTTCAGCCAGAACAAGATTCAGTTCGGCCACCCTGTCCTCATAAAACTTCGCCCGCCCCTCAACTTGAGATATATAATCTTGAGCGGATGAGAGTTGGGATCGGAGGGAAGCCACTTCCTGATTTTTCTTCCCGATCTCCTTACCCAGACGCTGAACCTTTTCCCAAACCATGGTCTGATTCACCAGGCACTCCACGTTCAGGCTCATGGATTGAGTCAAGATATCATCAAGGCTGTTCGAGGATAGCCTGTCCCGATCCTCCCGAAGAAAGATGGAAGACCCCAAGACTTGGGCAAAACCGGGGTTCTCCAACAGCGATCGGTTATTCTTCAGGGACTCGATTAGCTTTTGAGCGCCACGAGAAGAGGTCCTCCCAGAAGATTGAGAAGGACCCCTTTCCGTGCTTGGAACAACTGGAAGAGCCGGAGGTTGCTCTTCCAATCTAGGAGGAGATCGGACAGCTTCAGCGGTCGGCAGATCCGAAGGTTGAGGCGGGTCCCCTTGTACTTCCCCAGATTCATGACCAGGTGTTCGAAGCATTTCCGAACGCTTCATCTCTTTTATTCTCCGGGAGATCTCTTTGTCCTTCTTCCGTTTCCTAGAACCCTCACCACCCGCCATACCTGCACAAAGAAAAGGTCAGTGAGATCGCTAAGGTCCTGAGAGCTGAGATATAGAAAATACCAATGCCGAGGTCAGAGAGTGGAAGTTCGCGGTCTTGGCCGGTGAGCAGTTGAATAGTCCAATGGTGCAACTCGGCAGTCACCGCATCCAAACAAGAATACTTTTGAGTGGCGGCCAGACTCTTCAGATCCATCACTACTAAGCTTTCTTCCTGGTTCAGGGTAATATGCTTCGGAAGCAAAGGCCCCTGGTACCACCAGCTACGGGGGAAGTCCTCAAAGCAGCTCGGATCTTTGCTCCTCAGAATGAAGAAACGGTTCTTCCAATTCTTAAGGGATGAGGCGGATCGGAAAAGAGCCGCAATGAGGCTTCACTGAAAGAACCGATGTTCGTCATCCTTTGGCGAGTTAGTGCATGCGATTGGCGAACACCTTAGCCGTAGGTCTGATTCCCTTAGCTCGGCATAGACCTCGAAAGGCTACCAAGATCCGCCACGAGTTAGGGTGAATTTGAGCAATCCATTCTCGGTGAAGTTTTACCAACTCACTATAGAAGTCTTATAGAGGGAACAGAAGACCCTCCTTTAACTGTTCCTCGTACACCATAACCATGTCATTCTCTTCAAAGGAGTGATCGACATGAAGATCGCCGTGGCACTTGATTAGCTCGTACGAATCAGGCCGAATGTTGTATTCTTGGCTAAACGATTGCAGATCGGATACTCGAAGAACCGACGGTAGCTCATCTATAGGGAGAGTCTCTCCTCCAAAGCAGTGCGCCTTGATGGTATGATCCGCCCCTGAGCTGGAGCGGAGACCCTAGGGGGTTCGGTTTGTGTGCTTGGCCCGACTACCTCTTCTTCATCGGACGACCATGAAAACTGAATGGAAGGAGGGCTCGCCGCTCTCTGACCTTTGGCACCGCTCATTTTCAAAAGGAATAAAGAACTTAAACTAAAAAAGAAGATCAAAGCCCTTACCGGAGTCTGATCGGCGTCGGAAGAACTTGAGAAAACGAGAGAACTTCGAAGTTGTGAGCAGGGAATTAAAAATGGAATGAGAGAACAACTGGCTAACCCTCCCACCCCTATTTATACTAGTCCGAGCATTTAATGCTCGCGAGGTTCTAGGAAACGCATCGATTGGTGGGACTCGACAGCTGTTCTGACACTTCTCTCAAATATCCGAATGTTCTGAGATCGGTTAATTGGAGATCGGCATAATAAGTTAAATATTTTGAATAAAGGATCAGTTAAGTGTCATTCAGGTAAAGAACCAGATCGGATAATCACATTAGAGATCGGAAAATAATCAATGCAAAAATAATAAGATGATAACCGACAAAATAAAGTCTTTATTTTCAAAAGATCGGATTACATCATTTGGGCGATCTCTAGGGATCGGATTACATTAAAATTGGATCACATCATTTCTGTGATCTCTAGAGATCGGATTACATTGAAAACAAAATACATCATTTGGGCGATCTCTAGGGATCGGAATGTCACATTGTGATCGATCAAAGGTGTCACCGACTGTAACCGAGGCATTTAACACCCAATGTGGAGGAAAGCCGCTGTCGGAACACCCAATGTGATGAGAAGCCGAATGAACTCAGTTGAGCGACTCGAGATCGGTATAACCGAGGTCCGCAATACAGATCGGTCAAATCCAGTTCTCTCACCATCGTCAGTTAAGGTCATTCGATCACCGGGATCGTAAATTTTCAGTCGGTGAGTAAAGAAGTCCATCGGAAAAAGATCAAAGCCACAGTTGTAGTCGGAACTTCCGCCGGAGCAGCTAGAACAGGAAAAGTAAGAAGGAAGAGAGGAAAATCAGATGAAGGAAATGTCTCTGTCGACAGGGGTATATATAGGTGAAAATGAGCATTTATTGCTGAGCAGAAAACGAAGCGAACGCTTCTGGAATCGAGGGGCAATTAATGCTTTGACCAGACCGGACCTAAGGAAGGGAAAGATCGGAATAATAGATCGGAAGATGGGAGACCAGCATGAAAGATCGGAAAGAACGTGTGAAAGAGATCAGAAAGAAGAGGGATCGGAAGACAAAAGGAATAAGACAAATCCCAAATAACCGTTGTCAGAATCAGAGCCGAGGTAGTTAAAGCGTTGCAGGCGAGATCTCCACCGCACGCCTAAGAATCGCCGCAATCTTTGATAGGTGCCAGGGTATGTCGTGACAGTTTTGTACATCCCAATCCCCACCGTTGATCTCACTTATAAGGACAAACCCGGAACCCTTGGATCAAGAGAGAAGACGACAATACCAGCGTCTTTCGCTCTTAGCCCTTAGATCGTTCCGGACAAGAAGATCTGGGACCGTCAGATTGAAAGAAGAAAAGGACAAACGTTCTGAAGAGGGATCTCAGCCATTCATTTTGATTCTCTTTAATTCCTAGGCATCCGATCATGTCCTTCAAAATCTTGACCCTCCATCTCCCTCAAAATAAATCCTGACCCTTCATGGGGAGCCCCCGATTCCTATAAATACCAGTATGAAAAAACTGTTCAGAGGACAGACGGACAAAAAGGGAGAGGCTGTTATTATAGCGGAAGAACTCTGAAAACTTCATTCAGTTTGTTATTCCGCTACTTTGAAGTGTTGATTGGAAAAACTTTTGAAACTAGTTTTCTGAAGTGTTTCTTGAAAAGGATTCTGAATACTGGAACTCTACATTTCCAGTTTGTTCATTATCCGTCACACCCTCACTTTCACCCTTTATCATCTCTGTTTTCATTCCCCGTCTAAGCTAAACTTCATTCCACTCGGCTTTTATCTTAATCGATTATATTTTAGCTAAGCTACCTTCACTTCCAGACGAACATCGGCTCTCAGCTAATCAGTCCCTTTGTCTTATCTCTAGTTGCCACCCAGTAGCTATTTGATGAGATTTGGCTCCTCACGGTAAGAGTTCATATTCTTTGCTTTACTAAGTGTTTACATTAATTTTTCGCACTTTCTTTGTTCTTCTTACGTATGTGATTTTCTCCAAGTTCATTTTGTGCAAAAGGACCCAAAAGAATGTTACTCTCAAGTTATCTTTTTAGTGATTAGTCCGTTATTTTATTAATCTTTGTCGTTTATGAATGCAAGTTTTTCTAGCTCCTAGTAGCGTGTAAATGGTCCGGTAAGACGTAGGTAACTGCAACTTAAGGATCCCTTTTAAAAGAAAGAACCTGAATAACGCGTCAGGAAGATAGCCAAACTATTAGGCTGACGTAAACAGCAATTCGACAAAGAGGTCATAAAGTGAAATAAAACCAAAATAAACAAAACAGAATAGATCGGTCATTAATAGATATTGGTAAAATGAATACATGGAAGGTCGGTAAATCAAGTCTAGTTTTCCCCATCTAGCCAAAAGGTATCGAGAAGCCTTATCCCCAGCATCTTCGAATGCCAGAATCCTTAGCTTTAGGCTCTTATGTCATGTAGCTGAAATTAAAATCCGGGAGATCGGAAAAGTCCCTTTCGGGCTCCTGTTAATTTAAAAGAGATCGGAGGAGAGTTCTTATCTGGTCTCAACTCAAAATTTTAATAACTATTAAATAGAGATCGGAGGAGGGTTCTTATCCGGTCTCCATTCAGAGTTTTAATAAATAACCATTTAAAAGAGATCGGAGGAGAGTTCTTATCTGGTCTCAACTCAAAATTTTAATAACTATTAAATAGAGATCGGAGGAGGGTTCTTATCCGGTCTCCACTCAAAGTTTTAATAAATAACCATTAAATAGAGATCGGAGGAGAGTTCTTATCCGGTCCCAACTCAAAAATTTTAATAAACGTCTAGAGGAGATCGGAGGAGGGTTCTTATCCGATCTCCCTCCCAAAATTTTAATTTAAAAGAGATCGGAGGAGAGTTCTTATCCGATTCTCACCCCAAATCTTAACCCATACGCAAAATAATCTCAGAACTAAAAAATTCGTAACGTCAATTCACTAAGGTGGTCTCATTTACTTGTGTATCCGGTGATCCAAATTCGATGAGAAATCAAATGTTCCTTTAGCCAAAAGGATTAACATTCCCATTCAAGCCCTCCTAACTAATTTATAAAGAACGCAAAATTAAATCTACTTACCCTTATTAAGGGACGAGGTGGGGTGCCTAACACCTTCCCCACCCGTTTACGGACCCCGAACCTAGAATCTCTGTTTTGAAGTGGTTTCATTTTTAATTTATCTTCCAAAATGGTTTTCTTTAGTTTCCCTCAAAACTAAGGTGGCGACTCCTCACTTTTCCCACTTCGGTGAGTGATCGTCCAGGCGACCGCGAAATCCCTTTGCGACAAACTTACTTTTAGGTCCTCTTGCCTTACATTAAGTAGGCTCGCCAATTAGCTTTATAATTTACGGTATGTTAGAAAATACTTTTAGCTAACAATTCTTCCAAAATTAATGTCAACCATACTTGTTATTGTAGTTATTATCCTAAAGGACTAGTCACTAATACATCAAAATTCATTTCCATATAAAGGAATAATAACAGAACATATAGTTCTAACACTAACACACAACTACATAGTGCTGGGATCAATTAATAACTAATTGTTTCTTTCAAAAATTAAGAACTTACCAGCAGCTACATCTGAAGTTTCTGCTCCTTTTACTTGGCGCATAGTGGACTCTCCGACTAGTGCGCTACTATATTCGGGTTGATTCACTGTGTTATAGTGGTGAGGAGTACCAACTCTATTTCTATCTTGACTCTGACTGACGGTCTGTGAACTCCGGAGAGCAGATCGAGGTGGTTTAGCACAATCTTTAGCAAAGTGTCCAAGTTTTCCACAATTGTAACAGGCTCCAGAGGCCTTACGACAAATACCTCCATGTAGCTTACCACAAACATGGCGTAAAGCAGGCGGGATAGGAACTTACGGTTGTTCGACGACTAGATTTTGGTGGTCTCGCCACGATGATCCGCCTCTATCATATTTACGAGTTGGGCTCCTCAAATTTTTTCTCTTCCCCAAATTACTGTTGAACTCGACCCATAGGTTTCTCCTCTTTTCCATTTCACCTTGCCCTTGTGGGGTTGGAGTGCATGCCAGGCTTGGGTGATAGATTATCACCATTTGTTGAAAGAAAGTGGCCATTTCTTTGGGCCATTTGTGCGATAATTTGTACCAGTAAAGCCAGTACAGTCGAATCGACATTTTGTGGAGCTGGGGCCTCAACTTGTTCTTCTGCCATCACAAACTGTTCTATTATCTCATTCTTCTCTTCCATTTTTCTCAAAGAATTTTCTATTCCTGTACAACCAACACAAGGAGATTCCTCTCCATTAGTTCACATTTATGATGTAAATGTACTATATGTATCAAACATTTGAGCAGTTGTAGTTACCGACAAAAAGATTTCAAATTCATAGTTCAAAATTTACTTTAAAACCATTGCTCTGATACCACTTAAACATGTCACACCCTACCCCTCTGTAAGGCATGACATGATCCCGTAGTATACCTAATGAATTATCAACTCCGTCTACTGATAACCCATTAAATACACTACAAGGGATTTTAAAAACTTTTCTTACTTCTTTCACAGTGGTGAGCACTATTTACAGGTGTTAAAAACTTTTGTGAACTGAAGTGATAGAACTAACACATTTGACTTATTTGGAATTTCTGTAAAAATTTTGGCAGAGTGCCATCTGTATTTTGGATAAAACAGTTCTTCAGAAAACCTGTAAAAAGCACTTCAATATTTTTCCAAATATCAACTCCAACAAAATTCAACACAATATTTTTCTCAACTCAATTCACAACAATTTTTCAGTATTTTCAAAGGATGAGATAAAAGAAACACAATACAAATTTTACAAGTCAAAATAACTCATAATTCACTTTACAACTTCAATGTACAATTTTAATTTACAACTGCTCAAATAATTTACATACATATTATTACATGCATACATCAGACCTATGTACATGGGTATACCTATAATATACCTGGAGCTGGTCTAAAAGTGTCTTCAAAGAAACTTACTCACTGCTCTATGCTCTTCTTACCTGCGACAGCATACAAAGCTATCGCTGAGTGGTGAACTCAGTGGTGCACAACTATAATTTAAAACATAGTACAATATACATTGATAAAATTTACAGTAAATAAATTGGGAATCTGAATACTCATCAAATTCCAAAACTCAAAATATTCGTTGCCAATAATGTAAATCATTTGTATAAATGACTTTGATCACAAAATTCAATTTATCAAATCATGACTAACCATTTAAGTAATTCCAACAAAATCAATTATACGTAAACCATAATTGAAATCACAATTCTTTACCATTCAAAAGCCATTCTGTATCTCAAAAATCATTATGTATCTCAAAAACCATGCTGTATCTCAAAAACCATTCTTTATCTCAAAAGCCATTCTTTATCTCAAAAGCCATTCTTTATCTCACTAACTATGCAAGACTAATCCGAAAGGGCCATCTTCGGGGTGATTCTAACTCCCTATGGTCGGGGAGGTCGAATCATCGTGCACAGTACCATTACAATAATGAATCTTCCGCAAGGGCCATAACGATAAAATAAACTTAGATCTAACCTCAAATCAGAGGAAAATCTAAGCCTGTGCACGTACCATGGTAATCAAAACACAACTAACTCCATTGTCTTCTCAACAAATGAGAGAGACGGGTAATAACATAGTCAAGCATCTATAGTGAGATACAAAACAATATCACAATCCTTTTAGTGAGCATAAATCACAATATAATTCGATTCAAATTCAATTCCAATATCCAATAATTTTTATGCTCATCACAATTCAAATCATAAATTTGCATTTTCCATGAAAATTACCATCACAATTCAAAACATGTTCTATCACAATTTTCCAAAACATAATTTATTCAATCCATAACAATGCTTAATACTTGTGGAAATACCATTTCACAAAGCTAAATTCATACATACTATAACAATTTTCAATAATCATTGAATTAAATCTAATGCTTGTTAAACATAATACATAAGAAAATATGTCATTTAATCATATGAAATATTCAAAACAAAATCAGTTAAAAACTAGTTGTGCACAAACACAATTTAAAATAATAATGTATAATAGTCATAATTCATTTCAATTGAACAATTCAAAAGAAATAGTTGTTGTGCACAAACACAATTTAAAACAATAACATACAATTAATCATATGAAATCTTATTCAGAGTAAAATCAGTTGAAAACTAGTTGTGCACAAACCTTTGATGACTGTCTCCTGGTCTGGACTCAGTGTTTCCTTCCCTTTCCCTGAGTCTTTACTAACTGAGAAACACAATTTAAAGTGTTTCAGTACTAAATTAAATTGTCTCTATCGATAATGCTTGATAAGTAGTTCACTGAAATCTATTATTTGCTTAATCACCTAATATATCGACCCTCGATGTGTTCTAGGTAATTTAGGTTTTAGTGTCACTAATATGTCACATTCGATAGTGTTTTAGGGTTGGTACTCGTTACCAATTTCATTTCCTTGTTTAGTGCATTTTATTGCAAATTGCTGTATTCCGGTATACTAGTTTGACCTAGCCGGAAGACCTAGTTCCCTCAGTTTTCGGGTTTCAGTCAAAACTAAAAACTTGTAGATCTATGTCTTATGGAACGCGGGGAAAAATTTTAGGTCATTCTGAGTTATGTAGACCAAGTTATGGTCATTTTACTATTGCTGGTCAAATGGCATCAAATTAGGTCAATTTTGGTCAACTTTGGTTCGGCCAGTTTTTGGACCCGAACTTGTGCAGCTGTTTGACTTGCTTATGGTCATTTCTGGGCTTTGGTGTCTTCATAAGACTTGTAGGTATGGGTCTTAACTATTCATGGTTAAAATTTTAGGTCAATTGGACCTGTTTTGAGGGAGTTATGGCCTAAAAACTAACTGCTGCCCAAATGGTCAGTTTTCAGGTTTCACTTGCACTTAATCAGAATTGGTCATTTTTTTATGCCACCTTGCATGCAGAATTTTGGTATGCTTTCTCAATGAAAGTTGGCACATTTTGTGCCTAGTTTCACCTCCAATTGGTCTCATACCAATTGGAGTCACAACTTTACACTTATAACCTAATTTATACACTGCATTCATCAATCACACAACCTGCACACAATTTGCACTTCCAATTTGGCAATCCTCCTTCTTCCAAACTCCAAATAAGCATACATGGCACTTCTAATACTCATTAAATAGTCTCAATTTCATCAAGTCATCATCAAAATTTCATCATAATTAAACAACCCCAATTTAACATTAAAACTCTAATAATTTTTCAATTTCAATTATACATACAATTCAACCTATATACATGTCTATATTCACTCTCAAGCATCATTCAGCAAGTTTAATCATTCAAAACCATCTAAACCTAGCTCTCCTCAAAGCTACCAGAAATTAGAAGGAGTGTAGACTTATCATTTCTCTTAAATTTCAAGAGAATTCAACTCACCTCATGAAGTTCATCAACTTTAAAGAAGGAAGGGTGGGGGTTCTTTGCACTTACCTCATATGTGTGACCCTTGCTGCCCTTGACAACTCCACTATTTCCTCTCCTAATGGCTGCCCAAGGATTGTTCTTGATGTGAGGATAAACTTTCATGAAGGGACTTATTGGATTTATGGCATGAAAGGGGAGAGATTAAGCTTTGCATGAAAGTTGGCTATGGAAGTTTGGAGAGAGAGATTTGAATTCGGCAATGGGTTTCAAAGGTTGAAGAAGGTGACTTGGTTAGTGGAAATTCTGTCCACTTAATGAGTTTAAATAATCCATAGTGCTCCACTAACATAATTAACATTTAAATAATCTAAATTTTTAATTATTCCACATTTTACCCTTAATTCCTCTTAATTACTCCACACATTTGACTTCAATTTTTTTTTTTTTTGCATTATTAAATTTTTAACACTACTAATTTTTCATGGACATTTAAGTCAAAAGTCAACTCGGGGTATCAATTGACCAAAATGCCCTTATTCGGTTTGTATTTCGAAATTTTTTGTGTTACCGATTAAATCCTTGATCCATCGATTTCTAAATTTTCATTTTTATTTATAATGACTTACTAATTTTCTTTGACATTTTCCAAGTGTAATATTATTTATTTTTAATGGACATTTAGGTCAAAAGACAACTCGGGATGTCAAATGACCACAATGCCCCTGTTCGGGTTGCATTCCCGATTTTTCGGTAACACCGGGTTTTGTCCGTTTTTTGATTTCTCACTTTTCTTTGCACTAATTAATTAATTTTTCTTTGATATTTCTAATGATATTTATACTTCAATAAATATTTATTTGAGTCCTAAAAATATTTTTGGGGTTCCATGATCCGAGGAGCTAGTCAACGGTCCACGCCGTGACCTCCCGGTGCGGTCACCCATCGCTAGGGTTCTCGACTCGCTTAACTTGGTTACATTTCTTTGCTATTATTTTTCCTTTGTTTTTCTTGTATTTTCTTTTCTTGTATTTCATTATTTTATGTCTCCTCACTCATAACGAAGTGTAGTTCTAGGCATCCTAGCTGTCCGGACAGCACTGGTCACCGGAACAGCAGAACGCACTACCGAACTTAGGGGTGTTACAATTAATTTCCATCAAAGTCACAATTCTCAATCTATTAAATAAGTGAAGTTAAGTCCATAATAGCATTAAAGTGTGAAATCTTAATTCTGAAATTGTTTAGTTAATTGATTTCTAAAGTTAAGTTTATAGCTTTTTTTTTTTTAATTCTTAGCATTAATAGTTTAGAATTAATCTCTTAACATTTTCAATAGTTTAAACAATCAAAATTGTTGTCTAGTTTAGTACTTGCGCCTATAAAATCCTCGTAAGAATGATACTCTACTCACTATTGTATTACTTGTTCATGATCCATGCACTTGCGGGGTTGTAAACTAACAAATAGATGTTGGCCTAATGGAAAAGTTTAAGTGTTACTCGGTAATAGTTTATTTGGACATTGTTCCTCAAAAAAGCCTAACTATTAGCATGGTTGAGACACTTGACTCATGCTCAGCACAACAAAAGAAAACATAAACTTAATTAATGAGCCTGGGTTGGCTGCTCTCACCTCTTTATCAATAGTGGAAGGGTCATCACCCTCCTCCTCTTCATCGTCTCCTCCTTTTTATTGCAGCCTGGAACTCAGTCTCACTATAGATAATCTCCTTAATCCAGCTAAAGTTAAGGTCTAGCAGACACTTTCCTAATTTAGTAGTGATGGTTGATTGTAGGGCCATGTAAAGATCAATCAATTTGTCATCCGATGGCTCCAATTTCTTTTTCAGATCCTCTAACTCCATGATCAGCCACCCCACCTTGACTTTGTGGCCCTCCCTTAGATTGATAACTTCATATGTAAGCCTAGCTAGCTTCTTATCAAAGGACTCCAAGTCAGATTGTAGCTTCTTGATTTAAGCCTCCCCTTCCTCAATGGTAATTTCAAGTACACTACACTTGGTTTGGAGCTGCCATAGCCACTCTGAAGTTCTTGAACATGCTCTCAGACAAAGTTGTTAGCTATTATAAACTCTAAGTTCTAGTTGATGGCATGAAGAATAAGTTCATGATTTTCCTCTGGATCAAGGCGAGCTCGATTGCTTGGTGGGGTGAGTTTTTCCCTAAGTTGCTCCACCAAGTGTAAGTTCTCCATCACTTGCCTATATTTCTTCAATGCAGGCTCAATTCCACTAGAGGCAGGAGTGAAGATTGTGTCACTAAGAGCAATAGGGGGAGTTATAGGTTAGACCTCCTCAACCTAGATTAGTTACTCCATAATAAGAATAAGAAGGGGTTCCTTTTTACTTTTGCTCTTCTTTTTTGGAGGCTTAATGCTCACCCTATCCTCCTAAGCCTTCCTCTTTTTAGCAAATTTAGCTTAAAGAGCAATAAAGTCACCACTAGCCATGTCTATAAACAAAACAAAAGTTTAGTAAGTAAATATGGAAATAGGATATTAACAGTTTGAATTTATCTTTGGTAGGAGGTTCAGATGTTTCCCCCTCAATCTTGATGGCTCACCCACCTCGGCTCCATCCTCAGCTAGAATGGGAGCACTATGGTATGGGTTAGTGTAATTCCTTTTCAATACATCCATCCTATACTTCTCAGACTTAGTTATCCCTTTTAGTTCTTTCACCATGGCATCTTCCTCCCTGCTTAGCATTAGGCACTCTTTATGTTTGTCCAGCCTTAACTTCTAGATGAAGGGAAACTGACCCCAACTTTGCTCGCCTTCCAAGGTATGCATGAACAATTTCTCCTTCCACCTTTTAAGAGAGGAGGGAAGGCTAGTCAGTTGCATAAAATTGCCTTTCATCGTGAAATAGTAGAAATCATTTGAGGTTGGGGCAAAGAGCTTATATAAGCTGTAAAAGACTTTGGCTGTGGGAATTAGGTTCTTCTCTTGATGTAAAAAAAGGAATGCCACCAAGATCCTCCAATTATTAGTGTGGAGTTAGGAAAGGCTAACATGGTAAAATTGAAGGATCTCCATAAAAAAAGGAACCAATGGAAAATTGGACACTCGCCCTCAAATGAGCCTCATTTATCATTAGAGAGTTAGGGTGCTGGATGACATCATTCACTTGCATTCCTTCTTTCAAGGGCTAAGCAACAATGAGGGGTGGAATGTTATACTCACCTAGAATCGCTTCAATTTCTTTTGAAGACAGTTTTATTTATATCCACCCTACCCCAGGGGAACCTTTAACAATAGGTCTTCTCTAAAAGAACATAAGATGAGTAAATGTTTTAGCCACCATAAATACTTTTTACTATTCGCCACCTTCTATAGGGGCATCCACCCCTCTAGAAACCCCCTATCCTTCAGAAATGTCACCTTTTGCTTCCACTCTAATTTTTTTGAGATTCTCACCCTTTGGCACAAGTTCCTTATGAGTAGAGGTGGTACTGTCAAAAGAAGAGGTAAAAGAGCTACTAATGATGGTTTCTACCTTCTTATTTTGGTTAGGAGGAGAAGCAAAACTCTTAATGTAAGATAATAAAAAGGAAGAAGAAAAATGAGAGGAATATGAAATGCAGTTTGTACCTTAATGCATGCTCAAAAAAGAATATCTAGTGACCAAATATAAAAGTTCAGTGATGAGAAGAAAGCAAAAAGGGATCATACAAGAGAAAAATAGCAAGAAAAATAAAAATAACCAAAGGGGTTGTCCCATTAGCTTATATAAGGAGAGCATTAAATGCAAAAGATCATTGGAAACTAAACAGATGCATTTGGAGCACTGCACTGACATGATTAGCACACATCCCTATGCAATGGTCTTTTTAGGAGTTTTCACATCATCCAGTTACAAATTGCCAATTGGAATCACTATAACTGTTCATTTTAATGATAATCCAATATACAGTAACCTAATCTAAAAGTCTTAGACACTTTACGGAGGACTAATGATACTATAGCCCCTAAAATGGCACTCACAAAAAAGTATCTGAGTAACTTACCAACAAGCGGATACTTGGATAGTGATCGAGTCACCACACGATGCTTAGTGTAACGGTTCGGAAGTTCCCCACTCCTATTCTTGGCAGTTAGCAAGGCCGTCACAAGCTGTCTCTTGCCCTATGGAGCTAACTAGTGTGAATCTGTACAAGTACGTGCCAGAAACCTCGAAGATGCTTAATATATGGGCTTATGCGAGCTTGCCAGATGGGGAGAGGCTGACCTGGGGGCCCTGGCCAAGGGGGACCTAGGTGCCGCACGGGGCTAGAACTCCCGTCCCGTGACAATATGGTATCAGAGTAGGCCCCAGACGATCCGAATCACGCCAAGCGCCCCAACGGGATAGGGGTAGGCAGGGTGCCGATGGCGACAAGGGTGTTGCTAGAATCGGGTGGGGGAGAATGTCAGGCCTCAACGGGACAGAGGTAGACACGAGTTTCTCAATCCCACATCGGACAAGAAAGGGGTCGATCCGAGGGACAAGTGCGGTCTGTCATGCAGTTGGTATGCATCTAGCGAGTAACATGATGAATCTTGGCAAAAGGCATTTTGGAGGATGTCTACGTGCGAAAGTGGGTGAGTGCACTGGCAAACTGGCGGTCAACATGCTGTTCAAGTGTTTGCATTGGGCGAGCGCAACAAATGGTGTGTGGACTCCTATGTGCGAGGGAGTGTGACCAAGTTGTGCAGGGAAGCAATGCGAATGCACGTAAACGAGGGCGTTTGGGAGATTGGGTGGGGGAGAATGTAACGGTTTGGAAGTTCCCCACTTCTATTCTTGGCAGTTGGCAAGGCCGTCACAAGCTGTCTCTTGCCCTATGAAGCTAACTAGTGTGAATCTGTACAGGTACGTGCCAGAAACCTCAAAGATGCTTAATATATGGGCTTATGCGAGCTTGCCAGATAGGGAGAGCCTGACCTGGGGGCCCTGGCCAAGGGGGACCTAGGTGCCGCACGGGGCTAGAACTCCCGTCCCGTGACATTAGACACTCGCTTTAGTTACTTGAATCGAGGATAAGGATCTTGAGATACTCACCTAGATCACAGTCCTAGTACCCCTAGGACTCTTATATAACATGGACTCCAGGTCCTATTCTAGTACTAATTTCTAATCCTAATAGGAAATAAGACCAAAAGCCTATATAAAGGTCCATCATGTGTGCATAACCAACCTAATTCCATTAATCTTTTCTTAGTTCCTAAACTGAATTAAGCATAAAAAAGGTTGCCTACCAACCCATCTGTGTTCTTTGTGTTGTCTTGTAGGTCCAAGCTCTAAGCTCGAAGATTCACATTCTAAACCTACAAAAGAGGAGAACGTCATCAAGTGTAAAGAATTGGAATCATGGTATGAGGGGTAGGAGCAATTTAGTTAACACTAGGCATGGCCAAATGGGACTTTTGCTAGCATTTCTTTAGCATTGAGGTAATTGTCCTTGCTAAGTATTATGTAAAAGAAAATCCCTCATGGAGAAATATATCTATTTGTGAACCTCAATTTTAGCAATATTGTATTGCTTATTAGTTCATCTTTTTTGTTCTTGAATTGGCCAGACTAGCTATATCAAGGAAATATGATAGCTTAGATTTAAGCTTCCCCTTCATTTCTTTCAATGAAGAAACATCAAAGCCATTATTTTGAGAGAAAATAGGCACTTCAATGATTGGTAGTGTTGCTATTGGAATTGTACATTACAGTATGCCATTAGTAGTAAGAACTTGAATTTTAGCATTTACTTGAGTATTGTCGCTTCAACGCAATATTTGAAATACCATGATATGTCATCATTTTCTTCATCATAAGCAAATGGGATAGAAAAGATTGCTATTATCATTTACAACATTAAGAAGAATTTGCACTATAATGTGTACCATGAATTGGAAGAGAAGAATAAATATTGGATTAGAGTTTGTGTCTTACTTTAGTGCCTGTGTTGCTTTTATTATACTAATGATTTACACATTAGAGCTCTTTTCAAATTGCATGAGGAATACTGCTTCATGAATGGTGAGATAAGCACTTACTAGATTCTACTGTAATTGAGTTTGAAGTTTGACACTTTGATATTGAGTTTTATTTGAATGATGAATTTGAGTTCCTTTGGTTGTTTATTTTTAGAGAAAATAACCAAAACTTAAGTTCCTTTGACTGTTTAGTTTTTGGAGAAAATGTATCATTACTTATTATATAATTTGTTTTTGGAGAAAATGCCCAACATACATAAATCAAATTTTTTGTGCATTGTGGAAGCTTATACAATACAAAGAAATAAAGCAAACACACAAAATACTAATATTTACATGGTTCACTCTCTACACATGGGGTTACGTCTATGGGCATGCCATTTTCCACTATTAATAAATATAATCAATAATTACAAACTCAAAGCTGTACACCTATCAACACAATGACACCCAAAAGAATCACACTACATAATTATTCATAGTAAATATATTAGTTAGTCCTCTTAGTCTCCTCTAGATATAACCCAATATATTTACTATTTTAATATCTTAACTACGTTATACACAATAAAGGGTGTCTTCAACTAAAATGGATATTGTCCATTCCTCTTGGACTATGCCCCTTCACCACTTTAGGCCGAAGCCTCTCTCCCTTTGTGAGACTGTAATGGGCAAAGCCACTCCTCAATAGTTGGCAAAGCCTTCCTCTGCAATGGGCAAAAGCTACTCTTATTTATAGTATTAGCCCCATCAGTCCTAATCTAATAAGGAATCCCATTCAATTTAGGAATAAAACTAAAATAGGGATTCTACTTTATATAGGAAATATTCCTCCATCCTATTGAGGAATATTACTCCTACCCAAATTAGGAAAAGTGGTCTCTTCAAATTCCACTAAGATTTTGAGTCACAAATCTAAGAATTTCCACCTTGACTCAAAATCCATAACCATTGCATTCATTGAAATCCTTGAGTGTCTTCAATGATCAAATCTCCACACTTGAGCTTAAACCATTCATATCTTAAAATCTTCCTCGTGAGTGTAACTTACTTATTTCTTCAAAAAATTTTTGCGTCATCAACTTTATTGATTTTCCATTAAGAGCTCTACTTTAATTTCAACTTTCTAATACCTTGAACTTGTATCTTCCATGTTGCGTATGCGACTTCTACATGTCACAAAAGCTCCACCTTTAACCACACTCACCAAGATCATCCCTAAACTCTGATAGCAATTATTGTGCACTGCAGAAGTGTATAAACTACAAAAAAATAAAGTAAACACACAAAACACCAATATTTATATAGTTCACTCTCTCCACATAGAGCTACATACATGGGTATGTCGTCTTCCACTATCAATAAATATAATCAATAATTACAAGCCCAAAACTATACTACCCATCAACCTAATTATGCTCAAGAGAACCAGCACTACATAACTGCTCATAATAAATACACTAGTTAGTCCTCTCATTCTTCTTTAGACATATAACCTAATATATTTACTATTTTAATTACCTCATATACCACAAAGGGTGTCTTCAACTACAATAGACAATAGTCCATTCCTCTTAGACTATGCCCCTTCTCCACTTTAGGTCGAAGCCTCTCTCCTTCCATGGGACTACAATGCACAAAGCCACTCCTTAGCAGTTAGCAAAGCCCTTCTCTGTAATAGGTGAAAGCCCTTCTCCATGGGCCAAAGCCCCCTCTCTATGGGTAGGAAGTTAAATAGTCCCTCCATAATACTCCTATTTATAGTATTTGTCCCCTTAGTCCTAATCTAATTAGGAATCTCATTCAATTTAGGAATAACACTAAAATAAGTGTTCTGCTATATGTAGGAAATATTTCTCCATTCTATTAAGGGATATTTCTTCCACCCAAATTAGGAAAATGTATATCTTTAAATCTCACTAAGATTTTGAGTCACAAATCTAACAAAATCAAACACTAATTTTAATTCAGTTTGGTTTGATTTTATACATAAGGTCAATTTAGATTTATTTATAAGAATTTTTGTTTTTTATTATTATGGTCTAATTTGATTCAGAATTTAACCAACTGTTTGCACAATCCTAGTTATAAGCATTATATTCTACTTGTTAAAGTTATGCAAGTGTGTGTATGTGTGTGTGTGTGTGTCCATTCCCTAACCATATTAAATCATGCACATGAACCTCAATATCCACCTTGTATTAATCACATGTTATATATGAATCAAATATATATTTCACGATCCAGATGTACCTAGATTGCAGAGATTTTCCACAAAAAATTATGAGAAAGACAATCACACCTCTAGAGCACACTATTACACCAAGGTTGAGCCATCTGAAGAAGATAAATGAAAAAGAAAAAAAAAAAAACTTATTTTTTCTCATCTATCAAAAACATCATCTAACCAAGCATTAGGACTCATTTTTTCTTCAGTTGAGAAGAAGTCCTTGCATATTAGTTTTTGAAATATTAATTCACCTCAAGACTTCCACTTCCTCATGAAAATAGAAGAAGTGGTTACTGCACTCTTAGTATAGTTTTTATCTTCAATTTAAAAACTATGTAAAATAGCCATTTAAGGCTCTTAGCATTTCTTTGGACCTAGACACGTGATGGGTCAAAGCCTGTCATGGGTGGCAGCTAATCCTTTTATCTCCCACTCACACATGATGAGATTAAATTTCTTTTTCAGTTATTGCAATCTTCATACTTAATAAATGGACCATGTGACTAGTGCATATTTCGATAGTTCAAGTGCAATATATTTGTTAGGATAATATAGCTCCTCAAATGGTGGAAATGGAGTAGATGCAATATGCAACCCTAGATCATTATATCACATGTACATCTCTTCTGATCTCATTAGATGCATTTTGAGTTCATAATTATGTCATATCCATTAACAAACATAATTGACTAGTCTATGAAAACAAAATTAATGTGATAATACTCAATGATTTTCCTTTTCTCTTAATGCTTTCAACCTTAATTTAACTCACTTTTCTAGTAATAACCTGCCAAACCATATCTTACATAGTCCTTTGGTAACTCCCTAAGATAGAAAACATTAAACTAAGTCTGAAGTAATAAATTGGAGTCGTGAAGGTATGGACAAAGATTACTCCTAATCTTTTAGGGTCTGACACAATTATAAGCAGATATCTTCATTTGTATTTCCTTAGCTAAACACAAGCACATGTGGTATGAATCAAATGTTATGATATCAACTCCTTTCTCATAAAGCATATGTCTTTATTCTATATATTGTAGAGATGATAACTTAAGCACTTTTAATGCCCAAATTTGAGTTCCCATATCTACTCATTGTTCATTCAAAACTTGCATTTAGAATTTAAGACAGATGATATGACTTATTCATATAATGTCAATGTACTTATTACAATAAGCCTACGATCTCGACTTTTTGAGACAACTTTTCGTGTTATAAGTTTTGAGCTCTTAATATTACCTCATAGATAATATAAAACTTATAATAGTCTCATCTTAATTTTCTGTTTAGTTAATGAAGGTCACTGCCCGTGTGAGAAGGCTAATCCTTTTATTTGTTTGACATACTACTTATGATAAAAATTATCCTTTAACATAAATAAAATTTGTATGTATATTTTGTAACAAATTGTAGTTAGGTGTCAATAAAATTACCATAATAATGTTGTTACTTAAAAAGAAATTTTTGTGGAATATTGGTGCATTAGCATATACATAAACCTAATGATTTTACTTGCTTATAAAAAACATATTTTACAATCGGCTTAGAAAATAGATCTGTTATCATTTAATGTGTAAAAAATGCACTTCATGTTCACTTCTTTATATGCAACTATGTCCCTAATAAAGATATACTTGATGTCAATTATGTCTGGTTTTTCTGATACTTATATCAGAAATAGCTTTAACCAAAACAAACTCTTTCATAATAGTTAAGAACTCTATGAACTCAACTTCCATTGTGAATAGAGCTATACATGGTTGTTTCTCATTATTACATATGAACTTATCATTCAGTAAGAAAGCATATCTAGAGGTGGATTTTGATTCATCCAAATCTCCTCCCCAACCAATAGTCTTTAAATTGCATATTAACTCTTTCATAACATAATAAGTTGTTGGTTGTGCCTTTGAGATACCTTAGTATCCTCTTAATTGTTTTCCATTGTGCTAGCTTAGGTCAGATTAATATCAATTTATCATGCCAATTGCATAGCAAATATTAAGTCTCATAACATCAGAACATACATTAGACTTCTGACGACACTGGTATAAGGAACATTTCTCATTTGATCTTTTTCTTGTGGAGTCTTATGACATATATAATCTTAAAGCTTCCCCTATGAAAGTAGGAGTTCTATGTCTTTACAATCTTGCAATTTAAATTGCTCTAGAACATTATGGATGTATGTCTCCTGTGAAAGAGATAATAATTTCTTTGAGCAATCCCTTGAATTCTTCACTGTATATATGAAGCTTCACCTTGGTCTTTCATCTCAAAATTAGATGATAAACATTCTTTGATAGTTTTGAGATACTTACCATCATTCCCAATTATAAATATGTCATCTACATACCATGATAAGATTACAAATTTATCTTAGATCGCTTACTATATATGCAATGGTTCTCATGAATCAGAGTGAAAATTCTTCAATCTCAATATGAAGATAGGAAACTCTTGTACAACTCTTCCATCATAGTTGAGACTGATTCATTGACTCATCAATGGGTATGTCACTCCCACTCAAACCAGGCATTAAATTTCGACTCACTTCAATGTGCAATGGTTAATCAAATGAACATATTAATCGATATTCATATTACTCCCACTCAAAACTGTATCCGTTTGAATTTCTATAGTGAAAGCACCCTAGTCATGAGTTTCAAATTTAGATAAGCCTTAACTTATCTTACCCTGATTTGGAAAATCATTCTCTAAGAATGTGACATCTTATAATTCAAATTCAATTATACTTATATTTCTTGCTACCTATTAGAATATATCATTTTGACTGTTTAGAATATCTTATAAAGATATATTTTTCTTTCCCTTGGACCTATTTTTACAAATCTATGGGAAGGATCATGAGCAAATGCAACACATCCCTAAGGTTTCATAAAACCCAGGTTTAGTTTGTGTTTCGTTCAAACCTCATATGGAATGAAGTAACTAATTTGGTTGGCACATGGTTAAGTACAAAAGTGGCAGTTAAAAGTGCATCATCCCAATAGGTAATTGGTAAATTAGCTTGAGCTATCATTGACCTAACCATTTCTAATAAGGTCCTATTTTGCCTTTCTGTAACACCATTTTGTTACAGAGTTCCAGGAATAGTCAACTGTCATTCTATTCCCCTTTCATTGCGCAATTCCTTAAATTAATCTGATAGATATTTTCTACCTTGATTGGTTCTTAAAACCTTAACTTTTTTATCTAATTAATTCTCAACTAAATTCAAAAATTTAATGGCATAACTTAAAGCCTCAGATTTATGAAATATCAAATAAACATAACTATATCGAGTGAAGTCATCCATGAAGGTGATGAAATAAATAGCCCCATGCCTAGACCTTACATTCCTTGAACCACATATGTTAGAATGAATTAATTGTAACAAAGATTCAACTATTTTTCACTTTCTAAATGGTTTTTTATATCTTTTTCCTATTAGACAATATTCATACGTAGACAATTCTACCTTATTAATACTACCTAGTAAGCACTTTTTAGCTAATCTATGCATACGTTGTTAACTTATGTGGCCAAGTCTAATATGCCTTACATTTAAATCATTCATAAACTCATTAGAAGATGTAAATAAAGAAAAACATATATTATTGGAATTTTTAATGATGTACAGAATAATAAAACCATTTAGGAAAAATCCAAAACTATAAAAACTTGGAAAATAACCTTTTCCTTTCCTAGTCTTTAGTTCAAGTAGGTTCACCTATACCATTTCCTTGCTAGTTCCCACCTTGGTTATTGCACTTGTGCCCCTTACTTCCTCAAGCACTAAAAGCAACCATGTACACGTTTGCACATAGCTTGCTTAAATGAAGGCGTTCCTCCTCTAGCTTAGTGTGGCACATATCATATTTTATAGTCTTGGTATGGATGTTATGGGTTAAGTGCATCCTTGTATGCTTTTAGCTGTTTGAAAAGAAGTGTATTGCATAGACTTGTTACTCATCAGTTAAAATATGACTAGCATCCATTACCTCATCCACCATATTACTCATGATTTTGAGACATTTCTACATTTTATGATCAAGATAATACTTATAAGTGTCAAACTTAATGGCGAGAGCCCTATGTTTAGTGACTGTAATGCTTACAAACATTTCCTTAAGCTTAGACCACATGTCCTTTACTATATCATATTTTTCTAAATTCTCGTATAATATCCAAATCCATACTGCTTAGTAATGTAATGCAAGCAATGGAGTTTTTCTTTTTTCAAGTTTCATAAGCTTCACGATCTCGCCTATGCTAGGCCGTGTTGCCATTTCTAGGTATTTCTATGAATAGGGTTTTCAAAAGCCACTTGTCCCTCTAGCACTTACTGAATCTTTACCCTCCAGATTTCATAATTGTTGTCTTTGAGCTTATCTCCATTATTAAGCTTAGCCACAAATTTTTCTACCATCAATGAAATCTTATCACTAATTCTGTTTGTGGAAATTTTATTCACATTTATTAACACCTAATAACATACATACAACTACCTTAATAGTAATTAATTATGTTAACAATTACCCTAAATTAGGTTTAGAATCAAAAGTTCACTATGTTTCCAATCATCATCTAAGATCCTAATGTACGATAAAAATAACATAATTAATTATATACAGTAATATTCTTAAATTACTTTTAATTTAAGAACCTAATAAATTTATTAATCTTTTATTCCTAAATTACTCTTAATTCATGAATCTAATAAATTTATATATCTTCCCTTATTGTACATTTAATTTCCATAGAATATATATATATAAGGGAAACTTGTAATTAATAATAATAACAAAAAAACTATATGAAAATAAATCAACATGGCATTTATTATCATGGAGATAAATAAAATTGTTCAAAAAACCAAATAAAGAACTAAGTTCAATAAATAGTAAAAGTAATAAATAATTGATTGGAAAATAAAGCAGCCTAATTTCTCTCTAATTTCTAATGTAGACTCTTGTAATTAGTAAAGATCCCACAAGTTCTTTGCACGGTTCATATTTTAGCTCACGGTTGATAGCCTTGCCTTAGCCATGGATTTTCTTTTTCCATCTCGCATAAACAGACCAAATGAGAGACACATTGTTCTCCTAACTATCCAGCTTTGGGAATTCCTTAATGAATCACATCACTAGGTGCCTATAATGCCCAACAATGTTTTTATCTACCTATTCCCAAATGAAATTTAATATTCCTTTTAGGTTAAGGTTAGGTAAAACTACTCTTTATGCCCTATATCTCTCACTTTCCCATAAGAAAATTCTCGCCCAAATAAATGATTGCATCTTCAAATTCACCTTAAAAATGTTATTAAGAAGATGCTCCAAATTATCGAAAGTATCATTAGGATCCATCTCTGGAGTGATTAACTCTCTAATCATCCCGTCTACTTTAACCCTTTTGCTGAGCAATAGAGATCTTGTGAGGGGTTCTAACAAATAGAACCATATTTTTGTATAAATATAGAAAGAATTTAAGGTTCAAATAAAATATTTATTTTCTCTAAAATAAATAATACTAAAAAAATAATGATAAAAATATTCCTAGTGAGTGAAAAATAATTTAGAACAACATCTAAATAATTTTGGACATTTTAAAATGATCTTTAGAAAATTAGAAGAAATAAAATTAAAATAATTATAAAAAATATAAAAATAATAAAAATAAAAAATGTCCCAAAATTTAAATTTTTCTTCACCAATATTTTTAAAATATTCAGGGCCTTAAAAGAATTTTTTTTTCACTAAAAAAATTGTTGGAAAACTATTTTTCCAAAAAAAATTTTTTTTTCTATTTTTCAAAATTTTTAAATAAAAAATAGTTCATGATATTTCCGATTCGTTTGGGTTGCGTATTTTCCAAAAAATAAGGGCTTTATTCTAACGTTTTTGGGGCATACATATCCTTGTCACAATTGAAAACATGCTAAAAGGGTTTCTTTCAACCTTTCCTAATACCAAATTTCAGCTAACTTTTTGATAACTTTGAAAAAAATATAACTCTCATATCTGTTATCCAAATAATATAAATAATTTACCTATGAAAAGTTTGTCATGTCTACTTTACACTGGTATGAAATTCATGGTTAAAGGATAAATACACAGAGAGATATAATAACTCAAAGTAGACATATTGAACATATTTCAATAAATTTAGATCTATAAAAATGAATCCTAGATTCAATTCTAATCACCCTAACATGTGTTTAATCTAATCACCCTAACATGTGTTTAACATATTAATTAACATTTTTAGACTAAGAAAATAAAAAAATAGCTTTGATACCAATGTAACAAAAAAAAAAAATCAAAATGGCCTAACCATATTGGATCATGCATATAAATCATAATACCCACATTGTATCACTAGTTTGTAGTTAATCACATGTTATATATGAATCAAATATATATTTCATGATATAGATGTGCCTGGATTGTAGAGATTTTCCACTTAAAATTTTGAGAAAGAAACTCACACCTCTAGAGCACACTATTGCACCAAAGTTGAGCCACCTAAAGAACTAAGAAAAATTTTGTTTTTTTCTCATTTATAAAAAGTGTTGTCTAGGCAAGCATTAGGACTCATTTTTTCTTCACTTAAGAAGAAGTCCTCATAGATTAGTCTTTGAAATATTAATTTACCTCAAGACTTTCACTTCTTCACCCAAATAGAAGAAGTGTTTACTGCACTCTTAGCACAGTTTTTATATTCAATTCAAAAACTACCAAAAAGAGACTTTAGCTATTTAAGGCTCTAAGCGTTTGTTTTTTTTTTTTTTTTTTTTTTTTTTTTTTGGAACCTAGACACATGATGGGTCAAAGCCTATCATGGGTGGTAGCTAATTCCTTAATATATATATATATATATATATATATATATATATATTCTTTTTTTTATTATTCATTTCACTTTAATTAAAATTTGAACTCTATATTTCTAAAAACTTTTTTTTTTTAGAAATGTAGTATTGTTAAAATAAATAACAATCAATTATAAATAACATATAGCAAAAAAAATTTTTTTCTGACATGCAAACTAACATTTCATCAATATGCTCCTAGGCATCAAAGTTATAGCAAGTTTTTAGAGATTCAGGAAGAATAAATAACCAATTACATTGAAGTTGGTTATTGAAATCTAGCTTGGCCACACAATCTGTAGCTCTATTATCATTCCTATTAATTTTCTTAAAAACAAAACTTCGGAAGAAAGGAATAAAGGATAGAATGGCTTGCAAAGTTGCATGAACCACCCATGGCTTACAAGATTGATGATCAATAGTAGCTGAAATGAGAATTGTTGAATCTGATTCCAACGCTGCTATTGCTTCCCCTACAAGTGGTGAAGAGCAGTGAATCTTCTTTACCAGCCAATTAATAATTCTTCCTCTGAAATTTCTCACTATAACTGCCAAGGATGATGTGGACACCTATTGTTTCCAGGCTACATCACAATTGAGTTTTAACAAATCCCTTAGCGGAGGACTTCACTGAGCTTTTTCAGTATTCAATAAAACATGAACCAAGGTAAAAGATAATTCCCCATGCACATCAACTAAAAGCTTTCGAATATGGTGAGTAGTATTTGCAGGATTTGGTCGTTTATGCTCGAAGATGGTAACATTTCTTTCTTTCCAGATATTCTAACAAATAATTACAATATAAGACTTCTTAGAAGCTCTCTATTTTAATTAGAATCAAGAAAAAGATTCAAGATATTTTCCCACAATCTAGAGAAAGATTGAAAGTCAATAGGATTAGTCTTGTAAGCACAGGGCTTATGAACTATATTGCTCTCGCATGATTGCACCAGAAGAAGAGATGTTCTAAAGTCTCGGGTCCCTTACCACAAATAGGGCACCTTGGATCCTTAAAAATCTTTCTTCTAAAAAGATTTTCTTTACAAGCTAGAGCATTGTGCAGAGCCCTCCAAAGAAAGACTTTAAGCTTGGGCTGAAGCAGAAGGTTCCAACATCTCTTCCACATAGCAGATGATAACTGGAAAGACTGAGCAAGATTTGCAAAAGCATTAACATCATTCTTAACGAAGATTGATAATCTGACCTTATAGTGTATTTTCCCAAACATTCATAAGGCCAGATCAAAGAGCCTTCATTTCCGCTTGGAGCTATTGGGATAGCAGCAATAGTAGCTGATTGTTATGGTGCAAATAAACTATTAATGATATCTGATCTCCACTCCAATCTATCATGATCAATAAGATCTAAAACCAAATTAATGTGGTAAAGACAAAGATATGGTCTTGTTGCTCTAAACCCGAGGGAGAGTGGGATCCAGTGATCCTCCCATATAAAGGTTTGACTCCCATCTCCAATATCAACTAGAATTCCTTCCTTCAACACTTCCTTACCTGCCACTATACTTCTCCAAATCCAAGAACTCCTTCTAGGTACATTTGCTTGCTAGTAAGAAAAATAAGGAAAATACAGTCCTTTGAGGACTCTAGCCTATAGCAAATTAGGATTTGACAGCATCCTCCAGCTCTGTTTGGCAAGGTATGCGAGTTTAAATTTTTCAAAGTCTCGAAAGCCCATCCCCTCATAGAACTTAGAATAGGCAGTTTTCCTCCAGCTAACCCAACATAGTTTTTCTTCCTTATCCTGTTTTTCCCACCAAAAATACGATACCATCCTATTTAAAGAAAGACAGAAGCTTTTTGGAAACTTAAGAATTGCCATGGCATAAGCTATAATGGCACTAATAACAGATTTAATTAACACCTCCCTCCCTGCTTGTGACAAGATCTTTTATTTCTACCCTTGCATTATGGAATGAATCCTCTCCTTGATGAAATTGAGGGCGTAAGTTTTTGATCTCCCCCCACACAAATGGAAATCCTAAGTATCTATCAGAATTCTTTAGTTCTACCATTGGCAACAACTCAAGGATATCTTTTTTAAGATTAAACAGAGTATACTTACTGAATTTAATTGAGGATTTTTTGAAATTTACTCTTTTCCCATCACCATGGCATATTTGGAGATTATGGAATTGATGAGATTAGCCTCTGCCTGAGAAACACTTCCAAAAAGTAAGGTATCATCCTCAAAATGCATTTTAGTTACTACTGGAGCATGTCTGGCCAATTTAATGCCTTTCAAATTACCCTCCCTTCTTTCTTTCAAAATCAAACAAGATAAAGTTTGAGATATCATAAGAAAAAGATGAGGGAAGAGAGGATCTCCTTGTGTTAGCCCTCTTGATGGATTGAAAAGCAAAAATGGCTCACCATTGACAAGGATAGAATAGCTAACAGTCGACACACACTGTATTAAGCTATGGGTCCATTGAGAAGAAAAACCAAACCTGCGCAAAGCTTGGCAGAGGAAATTCAATTCCAGTTGGTCATATGCTTTGTGCATATCCAACTTAAGAGCCCTGGAGTGGACTTTGGTGTTTGAAAAATGGAAGTGATGAAAGACTTCATGTGCAATAATGATGTTGTCCTAGATTGCTCGATTGGGAATAAAAGCATATTGATCCTATGTGATAATAACATTCATCCAAGGTTTCAATCTATTCAAAATGCATTTTGAAATCACCTTGTACAAAAAATTACATAGACTAATAGGTTTGAATGAGTTACAAGAGTTGGACTTTTACATTTTAGAATCAAGACTACATTTGTCCTGTTTAATTCTTTATACATATAGCCTCTTTCAAAAAAAAAAAAATTATGCATAGCTTTACACGCTTCTAACCCTATTACATTCCAACTCTTTTGGTAAAACATGCCCGAGAAGCCATGAGGGCCAAGGGCTTTGTCTAGCCCTAACTGAAAAACAACTCTTCAAATCTCAGCATTTGAGATGGAAGCATTGAGAATCTCATTCATTTTTGGAGTGACCACAGTAGGGAGCAAATTAAAAACTTCTTCCATATTTGCAAGGTTACCATAAGAGTAGCTTTTATGGTAGAAACTCAGAATTTATCTCCTAATTTCAGCTTCTGACTCTGCCCACTCCCTATTTTGCTTTTGAATTCTCAAGATTCTATTCCTCTGCCTCCTTTAAATAGTAGTCAAGTGGAAAAATTAGGTGTTGTGATCTCTTACCAACCTACATTGAATACGAGATCATTGGCACTAATGGTCCTCATCCTTCTTCCATAAGACTCTAAGATTCTCCAAAATGGAAAGTTCTACTGCTTTGTTATCCTTATTTTATGGATTCTCATACAATTATTCCAGCTACTATTGTAAGGTCTGAATTTGGTTTTTTCACCTCTGAAATGGATATTATTCCATTTGTTCAGCTCTTATCTGCAAACTTTTAATTTTTGAACAAGAGAATACAATGGGGAACCTCTAATCTAAGCATTCCATGCTTTAGAGATAACAAAATTATAATCATTATGCATAAGCCATTTTGCTTCAAAACCAAACAAATACCTCTTTCTTATATATTAGTAATCCAGACATAGCATAATTGGTATATGATCAGATACTTAGGAAGCTTTATGGAATATAGCGGATTTGGTTCCATGATGGCTGTGTCTCCAAACTGCTTATTAAACCAGGTGAAAAAAGGCCCATGACATTCTAGGTCTATCAAATAACAACACCAAACAAAATCTTGGAAATCCCTAGTTTGCAAGGGTCACACTTAACTTCCACCAACCTTCTTATCTTGCTCCAAAATAGCAGTTAGATCTCCTATACAAACCCAAGCTTCTAAAATGACAAATGAATAACTTTAATATCCTGCCATAAAGCTCTTCTTTGATGTCTCACAGAGCAGCCATAAATAAAAGTCATATGCAATTAATATTGAGAGCACCGAAGCAAACATCAGTATCCATAGAATGGTTGCAGCAAAATTAATAGTAACTTGAACTTCTGAGTTCCACTAAAGTGCTAGGCTGCCTGCTCTCCTACAAGGATCAACATAAAAACCTTGATCAAAACCTAATCTCTTTTGAATATTTTCCATTACCAGTCAATCATTCTTTGTTTCCATCAAGAATATAATGGATGGGCTATACTTCAAATAAGCTCTCTAAGAGCGCTCACTACTGAAGGTTGCTTAATCCCTTGGCAGTTCAATGAAATGGTGGTCATGGTGCTTGTGGTGGCTTTGGGCCAGCCACCAAAGCTTTAACATTGATAACTTCATCTGTATCTTCCTTATTCAAACTACCACCTTCATCTCTCTCATCCTTATTAGAGTATGGATCATTTACAGTTGATTCCCTCTATTCTTTATTGCCTTCCATCCTCGCTTTCCTTTTCCATTTGCGAGCAGAGATAACATTAGAGAAAGAAGAATCCTTGATTCGTTCAGTTTGAGGAACTTGCTCTATACCTCGACCTTCATCCTTTGTATTTTCTAAAATCTCAACATTTTTATTCCCTCCCACTGGCCATTCTTACTTGGCTTGATAAGTACCTAACAAGATCTAAGAAATTTCTTTTGGATTGGGTCCATATAGTATAGAATTGGGTTTCTTTAAACTACAAGCTAGATGGACAAAAAGTCAGAAGGATTTGGGTCAATAGGAGAAGTGTCTAAACTTGAGTCCTTTGCAATTGTGAGCTAGTTTAAAGATTGTTGAAAAGGCTTTTTCCTGACCTGCAAAGAGGAGAGAGGTGGTGTTTTGTCTTTTTGGTAATGGGTTCTTTAGACAGAAGCCCAAATGCTCTCTCTTATTGCCAATAAAAGAAAGGTTCGAAACAGATGACAGCAAGGCTGGGTCACAAGATAAAAGAGTTCAACCCATAGGGAGGATAGGTATAAAGCTCTCTGATACACTTTCATTCGCATTTAAAGCTTGAAAAGACTGAACGGCCTAAGGGATCTCTGAGAAGGAAAGAGGGTTCTCTTTTACGTTACTTCCTGTAGCTGTTTCAAAGGTAGTTTCAGGGGAACCAAGGGGCGATTTTCCTTTTTTAAGGTTTGGGACATTCTCAGGCAGAGTAGTAGGGAGAAAAGGTATATTTATAGGGTCTGATTTTGTTTGCTGGAGATTTAGAGGATCTGTGCAATTAATGACAGCAGTGTTCCTCTTTTGTGGAGAAGAGTTTGGGGCATCTGTAGCCAAAAGTGGCACATGCTCTAAAATCCCCGAACTAGAAGCTTGTTGCATTGGTTGGCTATGGTGGATAATAGCTGGGCTAAAAGAAGGTTCTGTTGGAAAGAAACCCGCAGTCAATGATAATGAAGCAAGGGCAAACTGATCTATCTTTGGAACAGTAGGCAGCCATTGTTGAGGATTATAAGGTTTTGCTATTAAACTAGCACTATATTTCAAAGAGTACATTACCTTTTTACCTTCACTGATAAGGATGGCCCTTTCTTCATAAGATTTCACCATATGCCCAATTCTTCCACAAAAGAAGCAAAAGTGAGGGAGCCTTTCATACTTAAATTTAATCCAATCTTTCTTGTCCCCTCCTTTGTTGAGATGGAACCCTAAAAGAAGAGGTTTATTAAGATGGATCCAAATTTTAATTCTGAAAAAGCTGATCCATTCATTCTCTTTTTGCGCTTCATCCATGCTGATTAGTCCCTCAAATAAACTACTAATCTTCTTCGCATTTTCCAAATTCCAATGACATGGCAATAAGCCACACACTTACAACCAAGATCCCTCTGTTGAAAAATCTAGCTCCTATATAGATTTATCCGGTGGCCATCAATTAAACACCAACAGGTTGTTGTCGATCATCCACGAACCTGACGTTATGATAGTTTCCTTGTCACACATATCCTTAAAACCAAATATGAATAAACCATCAGGTCCTCTTGTATTGCAAAAATCCTCAACCAGCTTCCATGTCTTACTCAAAATACTTTTTAGGATCCATGGATTATATTTCCTTGTACTATGACCTTCATGACCAGTTTGTTCTCAATGATTGTTGCTCCCTCCCTTGTAGAAAACGGAAGTTCTAGGGTGGGTTCATCACAAGAAAGAGTTCTTATCCTATTAATGATTTCGTTAAGAGAGGTTTTTAAGGAGGACATAGTAAAGGTTAGGTGAACAGGTAGAAATAAAAGCTCATAGCAGGACAGTAAATGCAAGGAGGATCTATAAGATAGTGGAAAACGTAATTGGAGAAACTTTTGGCAAATGCTAAGGCAACGACCAAATAGAGAGAGCTCCATGAAATTAGAGAGAGACTAGCAATTGAGTTGGGGAAAAAAAAAGTTTGGCATCACTGAATAGCAAAAAGTTCATTATTAGGCTAACAGCTCAAGTCATTGAATGTTTGTCTTGTGGCGTAGAAGATTAAAGTTCAAATATGATACTCTTATTTCTTTTAGAATTTTCAATGTACCAAAAATAAATCTATCTCCATAGGTAAAATTTTTTCCTAAGATTACCACATAACATGTTATAAAAAGAAATTAATCGACCAAAATAATAGCGAATTAATTACCATTTAAATTAGTAAAAAAATTTCATATTTATTACATTTAACATAATTAATGAAAATCTACACTCGCATTTGTAAGAAATTATTTGACTATTTTTTAATTAATTCCCCTTTCTTAATTAATTTTCACCCTTTTAATAGAAAATTTCTCAATTAATTCTTAGCTTCTTTCCTTTCCTTTCTTAATTGGAAAATTCCTCAACTATAAATACATTATAGTTTCTTTAAAACAACAAAAGGAAATCCATTTTAAGGTAGAAATAAAGAAAATAATATATCATTAGGTTTTTTTTTATTTTAAAAAATTTCATTGTTATCTTTAAATTCTTTAATTATTAGTTATTGGTCATTATAATAATATATCGCAACCATTAAATCTAATTACATATAAATTAGATTTTTTTTTCCAAAATTGTCACACGTTATGCTATATAAAGAAGTTAATCTACCAAAATAATAAAAAATTAATTAATAATTAAATTATTAAAAATTACATATTTATTATCTTTTACACAACAATTAATGAAAAATCTCCACTCACATTTGTAGAAAATTTCTCAACTAACCCTTTCTTAATTAATAAATTCATTTCACTTATTTTAGTAAGAAATTTCTCAATTAATACTTTGCTGATTTCCTCACCTTTCTTAATGAATTAGAAAATCCCTCAACTATTCTTAACTCATTTTCTTTTTTTCCTTAATTAATAAATTAATTTTCACCGTTATAAAAAGTATTTTCTTTAATTATTTTATACATATATGTGATTGTATAAAAAAAATCTCATTTAATTTTTGTAATTATTTCTCTTGCCTATATTAATCGATAAGATTGATTTCCTGTAAATATAAGAATTATTATTTATTATAATTAACCTAAAATTAATTTAAATTTTAACTATTCCTTCTCAGAAGAAAATAAAAAGTTGATTATTATTTTGTTATATTTTTATACTCTGCATAATTTTTCACACCCTATCCCTCCGTAAGGTATGACATGATCCCATAGTATACCTAATAAATTATCGAATTTCGTCTACCGATAATCTATTAAATACACTACAAGGGATTTTGACAAAACAAATGCATTTTTAAAATTTAGCGTGGTGATAAAAATTTATCTTAAGTGTTTTCAACTCAAGGATGTATCATAAAACTTATTTAGTAATAATTAGGCATTTTAAAAATTTTACGCAAAATTCACGTGGTTACGACTAAAACCAAATAAAAACAGTTCTTCAATTTACCTGCAAAAGCAATTTATAAAATCTCTCAATCCAATGTCAACATGTGATAAATCATTTCCAACAATCAACTCAATTCATTTTCAACAAAACTCATCATAAAGGAAATAATTTATTAATTTCAAAATTCAGAAGAAAATTTAAGTTCTGCATTCATTGGGGTAATATAATTTATTTCACAAAAATATACAAGTAATCAAAATCTCCAAATACTATTACAATTACTTGTATTTGAATACATATTAAAATAATATTATAAGAGTTTTTGGTACACTGCTCAAACGTGCTTATATACATATAATTACATGATTACATTATAAACTAATGCATACGAGTATACATATAATATACTCAAAATTTATCCCAGCCTGTCTTCAAGTCACAGCTTCAAGTGATCTCACTTGGCTGCTCTATTCTTTCTTTCACCTGTGACAGCATACAAAGCTATCGCTGAGCGGTGAATTGAGTGGTGCACAACTATAATTTAAAATGTAGTATACTATACTTTGACAAAATCATAATAAAAAGGCTCAAAATATTTGAATTCTTTAAAACCCATAAAATCAAAATCGATAGTTCCAATCACACAAATTATTTGATGAATAGCGTTTGGTTAAGTAATAACAAGTTATCCAATTCATAATAAAGCAAGTGAAACATTTATACTTTTCTCAAACCATAAAACAATATATCCTTTTTCAACCACTAACAGTTGTTTATCTTAATTACATTTTATCAAGCATGCATAATTTGATAATGTTGAAAACATTCACACAGCTTAGAACATGACACTAATACAATGTCGGGTTGTACACCACGACAAAGCCAATTTTCATCCCAATAGCTGAAGGCTAATTAGGAATACCAAGGCTAGCTAGCATAATATATGAGTATTCATTCAAATTCTTCATTAACTGGCACACAACTCAACACTTTAGCCAGAGAGGAAATTCTTTTCATCCCATTAGACAAGCCAATGAGGAATTCAATCACATTGCCATGCCGACTGCGGTTTTAAAATATATTTCAGACAATTTTTACTCATAAGCATCTTTACAAATCCATAAACATTTTTAGTAATTGTAAACTCATGCATAAGGTTGTCAATACATCAAGTGTACAATTCACATTTATAATTGTCAAAACCATACAATAAATCTTTAAATGCATAGGAGAAAACATAATTAAATCATACAAAGTCATTCAATAAATTAAAATTCTTGTACACAGAGAAAATACAATTATCAAGTTCATTCAAAACCTATTATAAATTTAAAACATAAGAATATGCCAGTTGTGCACAAACCTCTTTTATTGACTTGATTTAATCCAATTTTCTTTCTTTCTTCAAAGATCCATTTCCAACTGAAACACATAATTTTAAAGTGTTTCAGTATCCATTCGAACCATTTCTAATAATAATTCCAATAATTTTATTTTTGCATACTAAATTTACCTATTAGGTCTTATAAGTTGAATTCTTGTATTTAGGGTTATAGAGTTACTATTCATTTGACTAATTGGGTAAAATATTGACTTTTCATACATATTAGATATACTAGTTCTAATTGTACCCACATATCACATTTTAGATTACAATTATGTTGGCATTGATTGCCAATTGGAATTCAAGGCTTCCTAAGAGAATTTCTAAATTTTCAGTTTTGGGTCACTTAGTTCTACTATTCTATTGGACCAAGTTATAGTAGTAATTTAGCAAAATTCTCTTCATCAAATTGTTTCTTATTGTGTCTTCTTTAATTCTCTTTTTGAATCACTCCATTTGGAGTTGTATAACTCAAGTTATGATCAATTAACCATAACTAGGTCAAATCTGAATTTTGGTTTCCTTACTAGGCAGTTTTGGTATGGAATTTAACCAAGCTTGTAGTAACATTTAGGCTTAGCATTCTTCATAGGATTTGTTGTCCTATGTCTTAAGGTCACTCAAAAATTGTAGTTGTAATTTTTCAAGTCTTGTAGGGTTAATTATAGCCACATTATTGGATTGGACTCTAGTGTCTTATTGCAATAGAATTCCAATAAGGTCAGTAGATTTGACCCAATGTTTAAGCTTCTTACATTCATAAGTTAAGGAAGATGTCTAAAACAAAGTTGAAGGTTTGTTTCTTAGCTTTTCAGAATGGTATGGCTCACTTCAATTGAAGACTTCTAGTGGGAGATATGCTTAAATGAATATGCTGGATATAAAGGTCACTTATACCATTTCCAAATTTGGTATGCCAAATTAATCAAGTTAATTGACCTAGTTTCATTAATTTCTGGGTTTTAGTCAAAATACCATTATTGTAGGCCTATATCTTACTGAAATTTTGGCATTGATTTCATGTTATTTGGAGTTCTATGGACCAAGTTATGGTCTCTTTACCACAACTTGTCAAGTTACATTTATTTGGCAATTCTGGGTTGCATTGGTTCTGAAAAGTTTTGGTACCCCAACTTGGGCAAGCAAATTGACTTGGTTATTGACATTTCTTGTAACACCCCAAATTTTAAATGAATTATTTTGTGAGTAATATTAATATTTTTATTTTATTTAAATTTTAGAAAATTATTTGAAATTTTTCGAATTTTTGAAATCGGGTTTGATTTCCCAGAAATATAAAACTTTGATGATTTTTAAAAAACTAATTTAAAGACCACGTGGCAAAACTACAAATATATTTAGAGTTTACGAATTTTTCTGAGTTTTTTAGAATTTTTTTGGAATTTTTGGGCCTCGTTTTTGGTCCCAAGGCAGAGTAAAAATTCAAAATTTTGTATTTCGAATCGGACCGGCTGAATCGAACCGGACCGGATCGAACAGGTCGAATCGGACCGGCCATTTTCTTTTTCTTCTTCCTTCTCCCTTGCGCGTCCGACCTCTCCTCCTTCCCCTCCTGTTTTCTCTCTCCTCCCTCACCCCCAGGCCGCACCACAACCTCCCCACCTCGCCGACCATCGTCCCAAGTGGCCGGAAAATGCGCGCGAACACCTTCCCTGTGCGCGCATGATGCTTCACCTTCCCAGCTAAAATCCGGCCGATCTAGCCACTGATTGGGCCGAGTCTTATGTCAAACACTATCTATACCTCGAGAGCTTTCCATAGACACCAAGAACACCAAAATACATTAAGCGGTTTGTCCAATTTTTATCCGGGAAGTTTTAGCCTATTTCGACTTTTGGGTTATATTTCTCGCAAACCGTGAACCCCACGAGAAAACCAAGAGTACCAGAGCGCTCCACTCATCGAGAGCTTCGCGGCAATATAAATTTCAAAATTTTCCGACACCCTTTTTTGGTGGATCCCACGGAACTTCGTAGTATTTTTTTTAGCATTAAATGAGTTTAGAAAATTTCGTAAAAATTATATACTAACCCCCGTGTTGTGGGCTTCGTGTAGGTACCTTCAATTCGGAGAAATTCGATGGTTGTCTAGGTCTATGAATTTTCGGCCAAACAGACAGGCTATCAAAAAAGTCTCAGAATTGAGTCAAGATTTTAGCTACACCATCATTGTCAAACATCCTGAGCGTGTCCCTAGAGTCAGAATCGGTATAGGTAAACCCGAACCTTGCTTTTTCGTAATTTTTTAGTACTTAAATGGGATTAAAAATCCATAAATTATTCATGGTAGCTCAGAAAATTATGATTCTTTTTGCAATAGCCTAGTAATATTGCTAAGGACTGTTGGGCAAAGTTTTAGAATTTTTAGAGTTTATTTGGGTAGTTTTTGCAAAAAGTATCAATTATAAGGACTAAACTATAATTTTACATATCTGTTTGGATGGGCCCAGGAGGGGTTATGTGATATGATTGAGTTGTGGGTGTATAGTTGGTGGATATAGAAGTGTGTTTTAAACCCATTTGCAGGTTGGGTAGGTCCTAGATATAGGGGAGACTCTGCCAGATTTTCTGCACGACTTAGGACGTATTTGGTCTTTTCTTAGTTTGTATTGAATCAATTATATTAAATAATTGTAATAAAATTGTCAGGTGAGCTGGGACAGCCTTCTTCCTCCACCCAACCGCCACAGTGACTTCGGTTGAGTCTGTGAGTAAAATATTAATTTTAATTATAATTTCGATATTATTATATGTTCAAGCATGCCCATGCATCACTTATATGTATATGTCTATGTAGTTAAACTCTAGGCACGATTTATGTTGCATTCACAATTGTTAAAGTGCCATGGATGTGTTTGTGGTGATTTGGAGCAGTGTGCGTGTGTTGGTGTGCGTGTGGTATAGTGTTGGATATGGACAGGACGGGTAGACATGGCTTGAGATCTTCGCTGGGACCCAGTCCTTCGGGGTAGACACGGCTTGAGTTCTTCGCTGGGACCCCGATTTGGTTTATTAAGCGAAAGTCCAGCTTGAGTTCTTCGCTGGCACAGGTTGGATCAAAGAGAGCTGTATAGGGGATCAGCTCCTATATATTTATGATTTGACATTACTGGGTGTGTGAGTGCTCCAAATTACCTTTTGGCTGTTATGATGTGAAAATATTGCCGATGTTGCATTTCACTCTACAGGTTGCATTAGCTTTAGATAGTTATAGAGATTATGGTTAAAATTGATATTTTACTCTCTGAGTCGAACGCTCACTCCATTCATTATTTTTCAGGCTACAGGAGGATTTTTGTTGTGGTTAACCTGCTTTTCTCCTTCGCAGGTTGTTTATTAATGTTTGTGTAATTCTATTAACTCCTAGAATTTTCGCATGTGTTAGAAATATTTATTTAATTTGGGTCTGTAATATAATTATCATGTTGGACCTGTAAACTTATTATTATATGCATGTTTGATGAATTGGATGAGGGAGCTGAGCTCCCATTTATTTTTATGACATTTGAGTATGTGGAGGGTGAGCTGAGCTCCCCAGTTGATTATATATTATGTTTACAAGTTGGGTGAGTCAAAAACTCCCCGTTGAAAGGTTCACTTTATGGCCGGACTCTGTTCGGTTGAATTCTTGAAATTGGGCCCAAATGGGCCTTAGAGTTGGGTTAAGGAATAGCTAGGCTTACTACGGACCTCGGGGGCTTTAGGCTGGCCCAGGTCCTAGTGCCGGTCCAGCCCATAGGTTGGGTCATGACAAATGTTGTATCAGAGCTTAGGCTCCAGATTCATAGGGAAAAATTGTCTAAAATGATGGGAAGAGTCTAATAGGAGTCACATGCGGAAAAATAGGGTCCACATTCGTCTTGCATTGTCATCTTTGCTTCTAGTTTCTGCTCCATATAATTATGTGTAAATATGAGTCTATAGAGCTGTATAACATGTTGTTTTGAAATTTGTGGCCTAATGCTACTGAATTTCAGGAAAATAAGTAGAAGCAGGAGAGTTGCCACTGCACCAGAACTAGATGTGCCTGACGAGGTGTTGGCACAGGATGAAGCGCCTTCCCTGAGGAGGCGGGGTAGGAGGCCTAGAGCTGCTCAAGTAGAAGAGCAGCTGCCACTAATTCAGAATCAGTCTTTTATAGCACAGGGTCCCATGGACTCAATGGCAGCTACTCTAGCTAGGTTGCAGAGAACCATCGATATGATGGCACAGTATATTGTCCACCCTCCACAGCAGCAGCATTCCACCGCACCAAAAGGGGAACCTTACAAACAGATAATCAATTTCAAGAAGTTGGTGCCTGGTACTTATGATGTGTCAGACGATGCATATCGGTTTTTGGATTCCTGCAGACAGGCAGGAACAGAGTTGCAGTTGACTGATAGAAGACTTATAGAGTGTATACAGCATGTCATGGGGCCTATGCCTAGACAATGGATGAATGACTACATATTACCTCTGATGGAAGGTTTGTCGTGGACTCAGTTTGTGGAATTGTTCATCAACCGGTTTGTACTAAAAAGTTTCAGAGATCAAAAGCAGTGGGCCTTTGAGGCCTTAAGGCAGAATGGCAGGTTTGTAGATGAATATGCTACAAAATTTCTGGAATTGAGCAGGTATGCCCCTACAGCAATAGCTATAGAAACTATGAAGGTGAAGAGGTTCCTAAAGGGGCTTGACAGGAGGTATGCAAACCTGGCCATGATGTTTGATCAGTCTTTTGATGTGGTAGTTGATCGAGCCAAACAGATTGAGATTAGCTACACCGGAGATGACAGTGGAAAAGCAAAGAAAAATAGAGCAGAGGGTTCTTCAGGTGTTCCCTACAAGGGTGCTCCAGATAGCGGAGGTCAAAGTAATTACAGAGGAAGAAGTAGGAACAAAAAGAGTGGTCTTAGACACAAATCTCAAGGATTTAGACCAGGGCACGAATCCAACAGTGGTCATAGTTTGGGATACAACAGTTCTGGGTCTGGTTCAGGATCCTCCTTTGCGCCTTGTGCACAGTGTGGAAGAGGACATTCAGGACCTTGTCTAATGGGTTCAGGAGTATGTTTTAGGTGTGGCCAACCAGGTCACTTTGCTAAAGAATGCCCCGTGTTTAGCGAGCCATAGATGGGATCACAGGGTTTTGTTGCAAATGTTCCTCGTCAGTTGTATCCTGGTGCTTCCAACATGGCAGGCAGTCAGTTCAGTGGCCAACAGGGCCGAGGACAAGAGGGACGTGGATTTGGAAGTAGATCAGGAGGTAGAAGTTAGTATCAAGGTTCTACCTCCTAGGGTAGGGGTCAAGCTTAGGTTTTCATCCTAACCCACCAGGATGCTCAGGCTTCCAATGCAGTTGTGGCAGGTATTCTTCTGGTCTGTTCCTATGAGGCTCGTGTTTTAATAGATCCGGGTGCTACACACTCATTTGTCTCCCCAGTGTTTGCCATGAGATTGGGTAGGAACCCTACAACTTTAGAATGTCCTTTGTTTATAGCTACCCCGCTTAGTGACAATATAGATGTAGATATGGTTTTTCCGAGTAGCCCAGTAATAGTGGATGGAAATATCCTCCCAGTAGACTTGGTTCCTCTACCAGTAATGGATTTCAATGTAATTCTGGGAATGGATTGGTTGGCAACTCATTATGCCACTTTAGACTACAGGAACAAAAAGGTGTATTTCCACATACCTGGTGTGGAAGAGTTTAGCTTTGATGGTGACAAAAGCGTGGCTCCATATAACTTGGTGTCAACAATTAGTGCTAGAAAAATGTTGAGGCGTTGATGTCAAGGGTATTTGGCATTGGTGAGAGATACATCTATAGAAGGTGTCAACATGGAAAATGTTCCTGTTGTCAGAGAATTCATGGATGTCTTCCCTGAGGAGCTTCCAGGGTTTCCACCAGGAAGGGAAATAGAGTTTCGCATTGATGTTGTGCCGGGTACAAACTCCCATATCAATGCCACCTTACGGGATGGTACCAGCAGAATTAAAAGAGTTAAATGAGCAACTACAAGAGTTAAATGAGCAACTACAAGAGCTTTTGGACAAGGGTTTCATACGTCCGAGCACTTCACCTTGGAGCGCTCCTGTTCTTTTTGTGAAAAGAAAGATGGGTCATTGAGGTTGTGCATTGACTATAGACAGCTGAACCAAGTGACTGTGAAGAACAAGTATCCACTTCCTCGGATCGATGATCTGTTTGATCAGCTCCAAGGAGCTAGATTCTTTTCCAAGATAGACCTGCGATCAGGCTACCATCAGTTGAGAATAAGGAATGAGGATATATCCAAAATAGCATTCAGGACAAGATATGGTCATTATGAGTTCTTGGTGATGTCTTTTAGACTCACTAATACACCAACAGCCTTCATGGACTTGATGAACAGAGTGTTCAGGCCATTCCTAGACCGTTTTGTCATCGTATTCATAGATGACATTTTGTTATACTCTCGGACCGAGGAAGAACATGTGTGGCACTTGAGTATGGTGTTGCAAACTTTGAGGGAGCACCAGCTATATGCCAAATTTTAAAAATGTGAATTTTGGCTAGGAAGCATCTCATTCTTGGGACACGTGGTTTTTAGTGAAGGCATTCAAGTGGATCCCAAGAAAATTGAGGCTGTAACTGATTGGCTTAGGCTTACAACAGTCACAGAGGTGCGAAGTTTTCTAGGCCTAGCTGGCTACTATAGGTGTTTTGTGCAGGATTTTTCCAGGATAGCAGCTCCCCTAACTAAGTTAACTCGGAAGAATGTTCCATTCATTTGGATAGATGATTGTGAGGAGAGTTTCTAGAAGCTTAAGGAATGTCTAACTACCGCCCCTGTGTTGACACTACCGATGAGTGGTGAAGGATATACCGTGTACTGTGACGCCTCCAGAGTTGGCTTAGGGTGTGTTTTGTAACAAAATGGAAAAGTAGTGGCTTATGCTTCAAGGCAGCTGAAGAGGCATGAGCAAAACTACCCCACCCATGATTTGGAAATGGAGACTGTAGTCTTTACACTAAAGATCTGGAGACACTACTTGTATGGTGAAGTGTGCGAGATATACACCGACCACAAGAGTTTGAAGTACATCTTCCAACAGAGGGATTTAAACTTGAGACAGAGGAGATGGATGGAGCTTCTGAAGGACTATTATTGCACCATCCAGTACCACCCTAGGAAGGCCAATATAGTAGCAGATGTTTTGAGCAGAAAATCTTCTGACAGCTTGGCGCACATATCAGTGGAGAAGAGACCGTTAATTCAGGAAGTACATGAATTGATGGATCAAAGTCTAATCCTAGATCTTTCAGATGAGGGGGTATTGTTGGCCCATTTTTTAGTGAGGCCAGACTTACGAGACAGAGTTAGAGTTTCCCAGCACAGAGACCAACAATTGATGAAGATCATAAAAAGAGTACAGCAGGGTGAAGGTGGTGAGTTTGGATTTGCCAATGATAGCGCCCTTATGCAAGGTTCTAGGATATGTGTGCCCGATGTGAACAATCTCAGAAATGAAATCATGCGAGAGGCACACTATACACTATGCAATGTCCACCCAGGCTCCACCAAGATGTACCATGATGTGAAAGATAGCTATTGGTGAAATGGCATGAAGAGAGACATAGCAGACTTTGTGTCCAAGTGCTTGACTTGTCAGAAGGTGAAGTTTGAACACCAGAGGCCATCAAGGAAGCTGTAGGAGCTCTCTATCCCAGAATGGAAGTGGGAAATGATTACTATGGATTTTGTGACTGGGTTGCCTCATACCACATGAGGATATGATTCGATATGGGTAATTGTAGACCGCCTAACTAAATCAGCTCATTTCTTGCCTGTGAAGACCACATATTCTGTTACACAGTACGTCTGGCTTTATATTCGAGAAATAGTCAGATTGCATGGAGTTTCGGCTTCCATAATATCTGACAGAGGGCCCCAGTTACTTCTTGGTTTTGGAGAAAGTTGCAGGAGGCACTTGGCACGCAGTTGAACTTTAGTACCGCTTTTCACCCTCAAACAGACAGGCAGTCTGAAAGGACAATCCAAACACTAGAAGACATGCTCCGCATGTGTGTTTTGGATTTTAGAGGTCAATGGGATGATCAGCTACCTTTGGTGGAGTTTGCCTATAACAACAGTTATCATTCCAGCATAGGGATGGCACCCTATGAGGCATTATATGGCAGAAAGTGTAGGTCTCCTCTGTGTTGGACGGAGATGGGAGAAGCAAAGGTACATGATGTAGACCTAATGCAGTACACTTCAGAGATAGTTCCTTTAATCAAGGAATGATTGAAAACAGCTTTCATTAGGCAGAAGAGTTATGTAGACCCTAGACGGAGGGATGTAGAGTTTGCAATAGGTGACTATGTATTCCTGAATGTTTCTCTGATGAAGGGAGTAATGAGATTTGGAAAGAGGGGCAAGTTGGCACCTCGGTATATTGGACCTTTTGAGGTTACTGATAGAGTTGGGGCAGTTGCCAACCGGTTGGAGCTACCACTAAACCTTTCTCATGTTCATCCTGTGTTTCACATCTCCATGCTCAAGAAATACATACCTGATCCTTCTCATGTGCTACAGCTGGATGTAATAGAGCTGAAAGAAAACCTGACGTTTGAGAAGAAACCTGTAGCCATAGTGGACTACCAAGTGAGGCACCTAAGATCAAAATAGATCCCTATGGTTAAGGTTTTATGGAGGAGTTAGTCAGTGGAAGAGTGCACCTGGGAGTCAGAGCGAGACATGCGTAGCAAGTACCTTTATCTATTTAATGTATAAATCTGTACTTTATTCTGCCTTGTGTAAAAATTTGAGGACGAATTTTTTGTAAGGGAGGAAAAATGTAACACCGCAAATTTTAAATGTATTATTTTGTGAGTAATATTAATATTTTTATTTTATTTAAATTTTAGGAAATTATTTGAAATTTTTCAGATTTTTGAAATCGGGTTTGATTTCCCGAAAATATAAAACTTTGATAATTTTTAAAAAACTAATTTAAAAACCACGTGGCAAAACTAAAAATATATTTGGAGTCTACGAATTTTTCTGAGTTTTCTAGAATTTTTTCAGAATTTTTGGTCTTCGTTTTCAGTTCCAAGGCAGAGTAAAAAATTCAAAATTTTGTATCTCGAATCGAATCGGCCAAATCGAACCGGACCAGATCAGACCGGTCGAATCGGACCGACCCTTTTCTTTTTCTTCTTCCTTCTCCCTCGTGCGCTCGACCTCTCCTCCTTCCCCTCCCATTTTCTCTCCTCCCTCACCCCCAGGCCATGCCACTGCCTCCCCACCTCACCAGCGCGCTGCCCCAGTGCCTCCCCACGGCCGGCTGTCGTCCCAGGTGGCCGGAAAACGCGCGCGAACGCCTTCCCTGCCCGCGCGCGATGCTTCACCTTCCCAGCCGAAATTCGACCGATCCGGCCACCGTTTGGGCCGGGTCTTGTGTCAAACACCATCTACACCTTGAGAGCTTTCCATAGACACCAAGAACACCAAAATCCATCTAGCGATTTGTCCAATTTTTGTCCGGGAAGTTTTAACCCATTTCGACTTTTGGGCTATATTTCTCGCAAACCGTGAACCCCACGAGAAAACTGAGAGTACCAGAGCGCTCCACTCGTCGAGAGCTTCGTGGCAATATAAATTTCAAAATTTTTCGACACCGTTTTTCGATGGGTCCCACGAAACTTCGTAGTATTTTTTTGAGCATTAAATGAGTTTAGAAAATTTTGTAAAAATTATATAGTAACCCCCGTGTTGTGGGCTTTGTGTAGGTATCTTCAATTTATGAAAATTTGACAGTTGCCTGGGTCTGTGAATTTTCAGCCAGACAGATAGGCTACCAAAAAAGTCTCGAAATTGGGTCGAGATTTTGGCTACCCCACCATTGTTAGACGTCCCGAGCGTGTCCCTGGAGTCGGAATCGGCATAGGTAAACACGAACCTTATTTTTTCGTAATTTTCTAGTGCTTAAATGAGATTAAAAATCTATAAATATTCATGGTAGCTCAGAAAATTATGATTCTTTTTGCAATAGCCTAGTAATATTGCTAAGGATCGTGGGGCAAAGTTTTAGAATTTTTAGAGTTTATTTGGGTAGTTTTTGCAAAAAGTGTCAATTATAAGGACTAAACTGTAATTTTATATATTGTGATTGATGACTTTTTGGATGGGCCCAGGAGGGGCTGTGTGATATGATTGAGTTGTGAGTGTATGGTTGGTGGATATAGAAGTGTCTTTTAAACCCATTTGCAGGTTGGGTAGGTCCTAGGTATAGGGGAGACTCTGCCAGATTTTCGTCACGATTTAGAACGTATTTGGTATTTTCTTGGTTTGTATTGAGTCAATTATATTAAAAAATTGTAATAAAATTGTTAGGTGAGCTGGGACAACCTTCTTCCTTCGTCCAACTGCCACAGTGACTTCGGTTGAGTTTGTGAGTAAAATATTAATTTTAATTGTAATTTTGATATTATTATATGTTCAAGCATATCCATGTATCACTTATATGTATATGTCTATGTAGTTAAACTCTAGGCATGATTTATGTTGCATTCACAATTGTTAAAGTGCCATGGATGTGTTTGTGGTAATTTGAAGCAGTGTGCGTGCGTTGGCGTGCGTGTGGTATAGTGTTGGATACAGACAGGACGGGTAGACATGGCTTGAGATCTTCACTGGGACCCATTCTTTCGGGGTAGACACGGCTTGAGTTCTTCGCTGGGACCCCGATTTGGTTTATTAAGCAAAAGTCCGGCTTGAGTTCTTCGCTGGCACAGGTTGGATCAAAGAGAGCAATATAGGGGATCAGCTCCTATATATTTAGGATTTGACATTACTGGGTGTGTGAGTGCTCCAAATTACCTTTTTGCTGTTATGATGTGAAAATATTGCCGATGTTGTATTTCACTCTACAGGTTGCATTAGCTTTAGATAGTTATAGAGATTATGGTTAAAATTGATATTTTACTCTCTGAGTCGAACGCTCACTCCTGTTCATTATTTTTCAGGCTACAGGAGGATTTTTGTTGTGGTTAACCTGCTTTTCTCCTTCGCAGGTTGTTTATTAATGTTTGTGTAATTCTATTAACTCCTAGAATTTCCGCATGTGTTAGAAATATTTATTTGATTTGGATCTGTAATACAATTATTATGTTGGACCTGTAAACTTATTATTATATGCATGTTTGATGGACTGGATGAGGGAGCTGAGCTCCCATTTATTTTTATGACATTTGAGTATGTGGAGGGTGAGCTGAGCTCCCCAGTTGATTATATATTGTGTTTACAGGTCGGGTGAGTCAAAAACTCCCCGTTGAAAGGTCCACTTTATGGCCGGACTCTGTCCGGTTGAATTCTTGAAATTGGGCCCAAATGGGCCTTAGAGTTGGGTTAAGGAATAGTTAGGCTTACTACGGGCCTCGGGGGCTTTAGGCTGGCCCAGGTCCTAGTGTCGGTCCAGCCCATAGGTTGGGTCATGACATTTCTTGGCTTTGGTGTCTTCATAAGAGTTATAGCCCTATGTCTAAGCTTTCCAATAATATAAATTTCTGATCATTTGGACCTGTCTACAGTGAGCTATAGCTAATTGATTGAATACTGTTCATATAGTCAAAAATTCTGGGTTTTAAATTGCCAATTCCGGATTTGGTCACTAAATTGGTCATTTTTTGGACAGAATTTTGGCAAGGTTTTTACATAAAAGTTGGTCCATTATAGGTCTAGTTTTACCTCCAATTGGCCTTATACCAATTGGAGTCACTCAAATTAGGTTATGGCTCAATTTATATACTGCCCTCAACAATTACACAACCTGCATAAAAATTACACTTCCAATTTTCAATCCTCCTTCTCCCAAACTATAATTTGCATACATAGCACTTCTAATTGGCATCAATTACACCTCAACTGGGTCAAATGTCCAGCAATTATACATTCACTCAATTCAATTAGATTAACTGTCCAATAATAGACACAAATCTTAAATAACCAACTCCAAACCCTAATCCAATTGATCAAAATCAACAATACACTTTCATTAACTCATTAATCAATATTGACATACATGAAATAATGCTCTCCTAAGTACATCAAAGCTACCCAATTTGTACATATGCACCAAACTTCCATATTCATTTTACAACCCTACTTCAAAGTGTCCATTTCAAGCTTACATATAACAATTAAGCTCATGTAAGCCCTCTAATTAATGTGACACCCCTTACCCGTCTACAGTATATCCGGGTAAGATATGTCACATGGTGTACCGGCACACTCTATTTTACCTTAATTAATTTTTTTGTTATAATTTTTTAATATAGTTTATGAAATATAATTTATTTAAGCCATTTATCAAAATTATTATTTATTTGAGGTTCCGAAAATTTTAAAGAAAATCCGGCAGAGTACCGGCTAAAAATGAAGAAAACAGTTCTTCGGAACCTGTGAAAAACACTTCCAATAATTGTATTCAATCATTCTCAAACTCCAATATCAGAATCTCAACAACATTTCTATTTCAATTCTCAACAACCTTTTCATTTCTCAAACATCCATTTCTCATAATACTCATATACAAACAATAAATAAATGCTCAAATTTTGCATTCATAACCATAACTTTCATTATTTACATGAACGTCAAAATACTTTACATAGATCCAAATACATATGAGAAGATAAAAATTTAGTTACAAAATGCCAATATGACACTTAGTGTCCTACCAATGCACTGCAGAAGTTGAGGTGACACGGACACTGTGCAGAACTGCAGGATGGACTCACCCAGTCTGCGGTCTACTGGGCTCACGATCTGTATCTCCAGAACCTACGCGTGGCAAAAGCAACGCGCTAAGCAATAATGCTTAGTGGTGCAATAATAAAATAAAAGAAATAGCAAGAAAATAAATATGTAGTGAATGTATATGTTTAATTTGTTTTGAATTTGTATATCATTAACTTTGTCCACTTTCATTCATTTGGTTGCCCAAGTAACCTACACTAGACGACTGGACTGGATAAATGGGTAAACTGGCACTGGGTATCAAGTACCTCAGGCCGTCACACCATCGGTCACATATGCATCTCCCGGTGTGCAACAGAACAGCTAACAAGCTGTAAATACATCAGGCACAAGGCCAAATCTCAATACAAGGTCAGAATGGCTAAAAGCCATAAAATCACAGAATGGCATATTGCCATGTGCAGTACTGCTAACTGAACCCTATTGGCATGCCAAACTATCCAAACCAATCTTGTTAGGTATACTAGGGCATTTGATACTTTAAAATTCTTCAATCTTTGAATTTCAAGTTTTGGTGTCACTATTCACCTCTTTGGTCAACAAAAATGTTGACTTTTAGGTAGAAATTAGGTACATTGGTTTTGGCATTCCCAACATACCACATTTTGCATTTAAAACTTGTTGGAATTGGTCACCATTACCATTTCTAACTTAAAACCAAGAGGGTAGAAATTTCAGTTTTTGAAGCCTAAGTTTATTGTTCCATTAAGCACTGTTGCAGTGGGAATTTGAAGAAATGGCAAACATGAAAGTTGTTCCTTATTTTGTCTAGTTGAATTTCCTTTTTTGAATCACTCCATTTGGAGTTTTGTAGCTCCAGATATGGTCCAAAAACCACAGCTGGCCGGATTGCCAAAACTGCAGAGTTACCAAATCTACAGTACCATGAACAGTGATTGTGATTGCATTTTTGAATAGGTTCTGGCCATAATTTGGGGTAGGTTTCTTCATGAAAGTTGTTTTTCTATGTCTTAACTTGTTGCTGTAAAAATTTCAGGTCAATTTACCATATCTACAGTGAGTTATTGCCAAATGAACAGTTACTGTTCATTTGGTCATTTCTGCAGGTGCTGTTGCAGGGTATCCGGATTGGGGACAACTTTTGGTCCTCTTGATTTGATCTTTTGGGCATGGTTTCTTCAGCAAAAATGTGCCATTATAAGCCTAGTTTCATGTCCAATTGGCCAAACACCAATTGGACCAACACAGCCAAAGATATGGCAGTCCAAGTGGGCTGGAATCACAGCCACCCTTACTGCTGTCCCTAGGCAGCCTACCATTTCACTTTGCCATGCCATATTTCAGTCCAATTTATGGTCAACTTACCTCAAATGGTCACTAATTGACCATTAGAATGTTCTTTAACAATTTCATAAGCAAAGTCAAATTTTCACTCCTAAATCCTAGCTCAATTTCAAAGTTTTCACAAATTTCCTTAGTTAATTCTTTCATTCTTTGTATATATATATGTATACACTTTAAACATAAGCTCTAGTTCACTCTAAGTCCATCAAACAATCAAAATCATTCCTTCCTTAGGGCTGCTGAAAATTGAAGATACTCTAACATATATAATTTACTTCAAATTATTACAATTTCTTAACTTAATTTGATGCTCTAACAAAGATTAAAAGAGTGAGAGAGGAAATAAAGCACTAACCTCTTTGCTCAACTTATTGAGCTTGTGAAAACTCTAGAATTTCTCCTCTTTGTGGCTGCCTAGAGTTACCTTGTGATTTGGAGATAAGTTTTAGTGAATGGAGTAGGAAAATTTATGGTGAGATGAGGAGAGAACTTGAGCTTTGGTTGAAAATCAATGGAGGGAGGAGGGAGGAGGGTTTCGGCTGGTTTGGGTCCAAAGGAAGAAGATGAAAATTTTCTTTTATTTTCAGCCTCTTTAGTTTGTTTTAAGTGTATTTGTTATATGGTGATTGGTGGACCATTTTTAAATGACATCATTATGATGTCACAATTCCCATTTACTTACTTTTCTTTTTACTTTTGTTTTCTTATTTTCATTTCTCATTTTAAATAAATTTTTCATCAACATTAATCCATATTTTATGTCACAATATTTATTTACTCAACTGGACAAGTCGGCCAAAAATCACCTCTGAAGGCGAAATGACCAAAATGCCCTCCGTTTGGCTTAACGGGTCAAAATTGTCTGTACCGATTGAAAAATTTTTCTAAATTTTTTCTTGGCATTCTAATGTCATAGGAACCTCAATGACCCTTCTCTGGAGTCCCAAAAATTATTTTATAATTTTTCCCCCGGGTCTAGGGCTCCTAGTTGCGAGAACCGCAACTTCCCTCTGGGTTACCCATCGCTAGGGCACCGGCTCGTTGAACTTGTTTGTATTTTATTTCTAAAATTTTTACTAAATTTTTCTTACTAATATTTGAGTTAATTATGGTTCCTGACTTTAGTTTAAATATTTTTCCGGACGTTCTAGCTGTCCGGACTGACACCGGTCACCGGAACAGTAAAATGTACGGGGTTGCTACCGGGAGGGTGTTACAACTCTTCCCCTCTAATTTAAATTTCGTCCTCGAAATTTACCTGATGCAAACAGTTGAGGGAACTGTTGCCTCATCGTCTCTTCACTTTCCCAGGTTGCCTCCTCGGTGTTGTGGTGCCTCCAAAGCACTTTCACCAGTGGAATCTGTCTGTTCCTCAATTCTTTTACTTCTCGAGCCAGGATCCGTAGAGGTTCTTCTTCATATGTCAAATCCGGTTGTATTTCAATTTCTTCCCTGGAGATGACATGTGAAGGATCTGAGCGGTATCTTCTGAGCATGGACACGTGGAACACATTGTGGATCTTGTCCAGCTCTGGTGGTAAAGCTAGCCTATAGGCTACTGGACCCACACGTTCAATGACTTCATATGGGCCAATGAACCTAGGGCTTAACTTACCTTTTTTCCAAACCTCAATACCTTTTTCCACGGTGACACCTTGAGGAACACTTTGTCGCCAACCGCATATTCTATTTCTTTTCTCTTCAGGTCGGCATAAGATTTACATGCATGCGAGGCAACCTTCAGATTGGCTTTGATTAGTTTTACTTTCTCCTCAGTCTGTTTCACCAGGTCTGGCCCTACCAGTTTGTCTTCGCCCAATTCAGTCCAACACACTAGAGTTCTACATTTTCTCCCATACAGTGCTTCATACGGGGCCATTTGGATGCTAGCTTGGTAGCTATTGTTGTATGCAAATTCTGCCAGTGGGAGGTATCTATCCCAACTTCCCTCAAATTCAATGACACAACTCCTCAGCATATCCTCAAGGACCTGACATATATTTCATGTTATCATTATCATTTTAATTCAATATTTGTATCAATTCCATTGGTTTCAATTATTTACCTGGATTACTCTTTCTGATTACCCATCCGTCTGAGGATGGAAAGCTGTGCTGAAGTGGAGTTGTGTACCCAAGGACTCATGCAACTTCTTCCAAAATCTCGATGTAAACCTTGGGTCTCGATCAGATATGATGGAAAATGGAATTCCATGCAGTCTAACTATCTCACTGATATACAATTCTGCTAACTTCTCCAGTGAGTAGTCAGTTCTAACTGGCAGAAAGTGTGCTGACTTAGTCAATCTATCCACTATTACCCATGCTGCATCATGTTTCTTCTGGGTGAGAGGTAGACCACTTACAAAATCCATGGTGACCCGATCCCATTTCCATTCAGGTATGCGTATAGGCTGTAACAAACCCGATGGAACTTGATGTTCTGCCTTGACTTGCTGACATGTCAAGCATTTAGTCACATAGTCAGCTATGTCCTTCTTCATACCAGGCCACCAATACTGAAGCTTCAAATCATGATACATCTTTGTACTTCCTGGGTGCATAGCATAAACACTGGTATGTGCCTCTTTCAGAATATTGGCCTTCAATTCCCCATTATCTGGTACACACAGTCTTCCTTTGTAGTACAGACACCCATCTGCTTTCACCTCATAGTCAGTTGCTTTTCCCTCTGAGATTTTGCATATAATAGCCATTAGCTTCTCATCTGCCTTTTGCCCATCTAAAATCTGTTGTAGCAGATTTGGCCTCACTTGCAACTCAGCCAAAATAGTTCCATCTCGAATCAAAGTTAGACGGCATTCAATGATCTCAAAGCTGTGATGGATTTTCTGCTCAAAGCATCAGCAACTACATTTGCCTTCCCAGGATGATAGTCAATCACACAATCATAGTCCTTTAGGAACTCAATCCATCGTCTCTGTCTAAGGTTGAGCTCCTTCTGGGTTGGCAAATATTTCAGGCTTTTGTGGTCCGTGTAAATGTAGCATTTTTCACCATACAAGTAATGCCTCCATATCTTCAGTGCGAAAATAATTACTGCAAGCTCTAGATCATGGGTAGGGTAGTTCTGTTCATGTGGCCTTAGCTGCCTGGAAGCATAAGCGACCACCTTCCCCTCTTGCATCAATACACACCCTAACCCATTATGAGAGGCATCACTATAGACCACGAAGTCCTTTCCTGACACTGGCTGTGTTAACACTGGTGCCTCTGTCAACATAGCCTTCAACTTCTCAAAACTGGTTTGACACTTGTCATTCCAGTCAAATCTGACATTCTTGTGCAACAACTTGGTCATTAGAGCAGCTATTAGGGAAAATCCCTTCACAAATCTTTTGTAATACCCAGCTAGCCCCAAAAAGCTTCTGACCTCAGTTGTGTTTCTGGGAGGCTTTCATTCCATCACTACTTCTATTTTCTTGGGATCCACCCTAATCCCATCAGCTGACACTATGTGTCCAAGGAATGCAATCTCATTCAACCAAAAGTCACACTTGGACAACTTAGCATACAGCTTCTTTTCTCTCAGGGTTTGCAGAACAATCCTCAAATGCTCATCATGTTCTTCCCTGGTCTTGGAATACACCAAAATATCATCATAAAGACCACTAAGAACCGATCCAGGTATGGATGGAAGATACGGTTCATAAGGTCCATGAATGCCGCTGGTGCATTTGTTAGGCTAAAGGGCATCACTAGAAACTCATAATGCCCATACCGGGTCCTGAATGCAGTCTTTGGCACATCTGCATCCTTCACCCTCAACTGATGATACCCTGATCTGAGATCAATTTTAGAAAATACTCCTGCTCCCTTCAACTGATCAAACAGATCATCAATTCTAGGCAACGGATATTTGTTCTTCACAGTCACTTTATTCAACTGCCGGTAATCAATGCAAAGCCTCAAAGTCCCATCCTTCTTGTTCACAAACAGCACTGGAGCTCCCCACGGTGACACACTAGGGCGTATGAACCCCTTATCAAGCAACTCTTGCAACTGAGTTTTCAACTCCCTCAATTCAGTGGGTGCCATCCTATAAAGAGCAATAGATATTGGTGCTGTACCCGGCAGTGTCTCAATAGCAAATTCAACTTCCCTTTCTGGTAGCAAACTAGGCAACTCTTCAGGAAATACCTCTGGGAAGTCTCTTACTATGGGTATATCTCTCAGGTTTGGCTTAGCCTGCCTAGTATCCACCACATGTGCTAGGTAGGCTTCACAGCCTGTTCTCATCATTCTTCTTGCAACTGTGGCTGAGATAACATTGGACAAGAAATCTGTCCTTTCCCCCACAACTGTGATCTCATTACCCTATGAAGTTTTCAAAGAAATTCTCTTCAATTTGCAATCAACTATTGCCTGATGACGTGACAACCAGTCCATTCTCAAAATCACGTCAAACTCGTGGAAGGGCAACTCAATCAAGTCTGCCAAGAATTCATACCCCTGAATCCTTAACGGGCAACCCTTGTATACTTTGTTCACCACTACACTGTGGCCCAATGGGTTTGTGACTAGAATGTCTTGGTCACTCTCTCCTACTAATATCCCCCTTTCTACGGGTAGGTTGATGCAGATGTATGAATGAGTGGATCCTGGATCCACCAATGCATGCACAGGTGTATTGTAGAGGGAGAACGTACTCGATGACGTCAGGGCATCTTGCTCCTCCCGAGCTCCGATAGCATAAGCTCTTGCTGGTGGTCCGTCGAGCCTCTCTGCCTGGCTCGATGCAGGCCTCTGTGATGGTCCAACGACCTCAGTTTACCAGTTTTCTATCTCTCGTGGTGCAGAGTAGGTGCATGCGCTTGTGTTGGAGCAGCTGTAGTAGTTCTGCATGGACAGTTCTTCAGTTGATGCTCTGTTGACCCACACCTTAAGCAGGCACCAGTCACTCTCCAACACTCCCCCTTATGCCATTTCAAATAGTGTGGACATGCAGAAGTTGCTGGGGCTGGTCCCCTGAACCCCATCCCTGGAGAGCTGCCCACTGATGGTGTGGACTGACCTCTCCTAGGGGTAAACTGTGGCCTGGGCCCCTGAGACTGACCCTGACCTTGTGGTTGACCTGAACTCTGTGCAGGTGGACCCTTGAACTTCTTCCCAAATGCAGGAGATGAACTAGACTGACCTGGTCCCCTCTTCTGCTGTCTCTCCCTTCTGGTCTGCTCACTTATTCTTACTTTTTCAACCCTTATTGCAGCTTCCACTAACTTGCTAAATTCTGTGATTCCCAGGGCAGTGAGCTGGATCTTTATGTTGTCATTTAGTCCCTCTTCAAATCTCTTACATCTTTCAGCTTCATTAGGGACTATCTCCCTTCCATAGCGGCTTAATCGAACAAATTCCTTCTCATACTCAGCCACTGATAGCTGTCTCTGCCTCAGATTAATAAACTCTCTTCTTCTCTCTTCTAGGTATATAGTACCCACATATTTCTTCTTGAATTCGGAGAGAAAGAAGTCCCAAGTTATAGCTTCTAGCTGCACTTCACTGGATACCGTGTCCCACCATTCGTAGGCATCATCTTGCAACAAAGATATGGCAGCTTCCAGGTTTTGCTCTGGAGTGCAGTGGAGTTGTTTTAGAACTCTGCCCGTTCTGTTCAACCAATTTTCTACGCAATGTAATCATCTTCTCTCTTGCCAAAGAAATCCACTGCTCCAAACTTTCTTAGTCTTTCCAGGTGTGATTTCTACTGTGGAGCTGGTGGTGGTGGTGGTGCTGGCATTACCCAGGCCATTTGTCTAAAGAAATCGGCCATTTGCTGGAACATGGCCTGTGGAGGCTGAGCAGGCTCTGCTTGAGCTGGTGGAGTAGGTTCTCCCCTACCCCCAGTCTCAGCTGCTGCAGGTGGAGCATGACTATCCACTTCCTCCTCGACAGCTCTCTGTGATAAAGGGTCCATATCCTATTCAAAATAAGAAAGATAAACAGATCTGCATTAGTGTCACCTCGACTCTTACAAATGTAATGCATGGTATGGACTCAATCTAGGCCCAGAAACGCCTAAACCGTGCTCTGATACCACTAAATGTGACACCCCTTACCCGTCTACAGTATATCCAGGTAAGATATGTCACACGGTGTACCGGCACACTTTATTTTATCTTAATTAATTTTTTTATTATAATTTTTGAATATAGTTTATGAAATATAATTTATTTAAGCCATTTATCAAAATTATTATTTATTTGAGGTTCCAAAAATTTTAAAGAAAATCCGGCAGAGTACCGGCTAAAAATGGAGAAAACAGTTCTTCGGAACCTGTGAAAAACACTTCCAATAATTGTATTCAATCATTCTCAAACTCCAATATCAAAATCTCAACAACATTTCTATTTCAGTTCTCAACAACCTTTTCATTTCTCAAACATCCATTTCTCATAATACTCATATACAAACAATAAATAAATGCTCAAATTTTGCATTCATAACCATAACTTTCAGTATTTACATGAACGTCAAAATACTTTACATAGATCCAAATACATATGAGAAGATAAAAATTTAGTTACAAAATGCCAATATGACACCTAGTGTCCTACCAATGCACTGCAGAAGTTGAGGTGACACGGACACTGTGCAAAACTGCAGGATGGACTCACCCAGTCTGCGGTCTACTGGGCTCACGATCTGTATCTCCAGAACCTACGCGTGGCAAAAGCAACGCGCTAAGCAATAATGCTTAGTGGTGCAATAATAAAATAAAAGAAATAGCAAGAAAATAAATATGTAGTGAATGTATATGTTTAATTTGTTTTGAATTTGTATATCATTAACTTTGTCCACTTTCATTCATTTGGTTGCCCAAGTAACCTACACTAGACGACTGGACTGGATAAACGGGTAAACTGGCACTGGGTATCAAGTACCTCGGGCCGTCACACCATCGGTCACATATGCATCTCCCGGTGTGCAACAGAACAGCTAACAAGCTGTAAATACATCAGGCACAAGGCCAAATCTCAATACAAGGTCAGAATGGCTAAAAGCCATAAAATCACAGAATGACATATTGCCATGTGCAGTACTGCTAACTGAACCCTATTGGCATGCCAAACTATCTAAACCAATCTTGTTAGGTATACTAGGGCATTTGATACTTTAAAATTCTTCAATCTTTGAATTTCAAGTTTTGGTGTCACTATTCACCTCTTTGGTCAACAAAAATGTTGACTTTTAGGTAGAAATTAGGTACATTGGTTTTGGCATTCCCAACATACCACATTTTGCATTTAAAACTTGTTGGAATTGGTCACCATTACCATTTCTAACTTAAAACCAAGAGGGCAGAAATTTCAGTTTTTGAAGCCTAAGTTTACTGTTCCATTAAGCACTGTTGCAGTGGGAATTTGAAGAAATGGCAAACATGAAAGTTGTTCCTTATTTTGTCTAGTTGAATTTCCTTTTTTGAATCACTCCATTTGGAGTTTTGTAGCTCCAGATATGGTCCAAAAACCACAGCTGGCCGGATTGCCAAAACTGCAGAGTTACCAAATCTACAGTACCATGAACAGTGATTGTGATTGCATTTTTGAATAGGTTCTGGCCATAATTTGAGGTAGTTTCTTCATGAAAGTTGTTTGTCTATGTCTTAACTTGTTGCTGTAAAAATTTCATGTCAATTGACCATATCTACAGTGAGTTATTGCCAAATGAACGATTCGCTTATTTGGTCATTTCTGCAGTCTTTATTCGGGTATCCGGATTGGGGCCAACTTTTGGTCCTCTTGCTTTGGTCTTTTGGGCATGGTTTCTTCAGAAAAAATGTGCCATTATAAGCCTAGTTTCATGTCCAATTGGCCAAATACCAATTGGACCAACACAGCCAAAGATATGGCAGTCCAAGTGGGCTGGAATCACAGCCACCCTTGCTGTTGTCCCTAGGCAGCCTACCATTTCACTTTGCCATGCCATATTTCAGTCCAATTTATGGTCAACTTACCTCAAATGGTCACTAATTGACCATTAGAATGTTCTTTAACAATTTCATAAGCAAAGTCAAATTTTCACTCCTAAACCCTAGCTCAATTTCAAAGTTTTCACAAATTTCCTTAGTTAATTCTTTCATTCTTTGTATATATATATGTATACACTTTAAACATAAGCTCTAGTTCACTCTAAGTCCATCAAACAATCAAAATCATTCCTTCCTTAGGGCTGCCAAAAATTGAAGATACTCTAACATATATAATTTACTTCAAATTATTACAATTTCTTAACTTAATTTGATGCTCTAACAAAGATTAAAAGAGTGAGAGAGGAAATAAAGCACTAACCTCTTTGCTCAACTTATTGAGCTTGTGAAAACTCTAGAATTTCTCCTCTTTGTGGCTGCCTAGAGTTACCTTGTGATGTGGGGATAAGTTTTAGTGAATGGAGTAGGAAAATTTATGGTGAGATGAGGAGAGAACTTGAGCTTTGGTTGAAAATCAATGGAGGGAGGAGGGAGGAGGGTTTCGGCTGGTTTGGGTCCAAAGGAAGAAGATGAAAATTTTCTTTTATTTTCAGCCTCTTTAGTTTGTTTTAAGTGTATTTGTTATATGGTGATTGGTGGACCATTTTTAAATGACATCATTATGATGTCACAATTCCCATTTACTTACTTTTCTTTTTACTTTTGTTTTCTTATTTTCATTTCTCATTTTTAATAAATTTTTCATCAACATTAATTCATATTTTATGTCACAATATTTATTTACTCAATTGGACAAGTCGGCCAAAAATCACCTCTGAAGGCGAAATGACCAAAATGCCCTCCGTTTGGCTTAACGGGTCAAAATTGTCTGTACCGATTGAAAAATTTTTCTAAATATTTTCTTGGCATTCTAATGCCATAGGAACCTCAATGACCCTTCTCTGGAGTCCCGAAAATTATTTTATAATTTTTCTCTCGGGTCTAGGGCTCCTAGTTGCGAGAACCGCAACTTCCCTCTGGGTTACCCATCGCTAGGGCACCGGCTCGTTGAACTTGTTTGTATTTTATTTCTAAAATTTTTACTAAATTTTTCTTACTAATATTTGAGTTAATTATGGTTCCTGACTTTAGTTTAAATATTTTTCCGGACGTTCTAGCTGTCCGGACTGACACCGGTCACCGGAACAGTAGAATGTACGGGGTTGCTACCGGGAGGGTGTTACAATTAACCTCACTAATCACCATTTATATATAAGAATCAATCACTCACTTTATGGTTTCCATGGCTACCAAAAATGAGGCTCATCAATTCCTCATCAAATTCTTCAAATTTCTTAACAAATCAGCTCATTACAACCTTAATTCAAAGTTTAATTAAGAAAGGAAGAAAAATTGGACACTTACCTATTTTGAAGCTTGCTAAAAACTCACCAAATCTCTTCTTTCTTACTGCCAATATCTTTCCCAAGTTGTGTAGACCACTTTTAATGAAGGAACTTAGAAGGAAAATGGCTTGATCATGGAGAGAGAAAGCTTATGCATGGAACGACTATGGAGGTCCTTTGAGAGAAAATGGAATTCGGCTAAGGGATGAGTGAGGTTGAAGATGAATGAAGTGAAGTGGAAAAATCTGTCCTTAAGTGGCCCTTATATACTCCACTAAACCCCACGAACTTAGTTTAATATTAGTATAGTAATCAATTTTCAATTATCCCAAATTTTTACCCCTTAATTTCCCTTAATCATATTTATACATAATTTTATTTTTCATGTAATTTTCAAAATTAAAAGAAAATAAAAGAAATGAAATGCAATTAGGTTAATTTTTAATTTTTCTTGTATTTTCTTACCATATATTTCATCATTTTATGTCTCCTCAATATCATTTAAGTATAGTTCCAGACATCCTAACTGTCCGGACAGACATCGGTCATCGGAATAGTAGAATGCATAGACTGCTTAATATAGGGGTGTTACATAATCATTGTTAATATCATTTTTTTCTTTTTAATAAATTTACAACCATTTTTAGTATATTTATGGAAAGTCAATCACTATGTTATGGAAAGTCAATCACTATATTATTTCTCTGTATATTTTGTATTCTGTATTCCTATTTAGGATTTCTTATTTAAGATTTCTTCCTAATTAGTAGAACACAATTATAGGAATCAATTGTATATATATACCCATGTACAGATTAATTGATATCAATGAGAATCATCTCTTTCTACATGGTATCAGAGCAGGTCATCAATCTAGGGTGACTATTTGTTCTCACTGCCCAGCTCAGAGAGACCTTGGCCGCCGACTGGCCGTTTCAACCCCGATCAACATCGCCGGCGTCATCTCAACCCCCTCATTCCACCACTGTGTGCTGTTGCCTGATCCAGTATAACCATTAAAGGACTTCTGAGGTTTGGCTCTCAGATCCTATTTCGGTATTTGCTTGATTTGTGATTTTGGGTTATTTTGCTGCTATAAGCACTTTGGATTAGCGTTTCAGTTAGTTTTCTTTGTCTCAACAAATGGCAGACAATAAGAATGTTATTTCTGATGTGATTCCGGTGATGACTAAGATCACGGAACACAAACTTAATGGTTCGAATTACCTGGAGTAGAGTAAAACTGTTAGGGTCTATTTGCGTAGCATTGATAAGGATGATCACCTTACTAAAGATCCACCCACTGATGATACACGACAAAATTGGCTAAGGGAGGATGCTCGGTTGTTTTTGCAGCTTCAGAACTCGATTCATAGTAAGGTAATTAGTTTAATTAATCACTGTGAATTTGTTAAGGAATTGATGGATTACTTAGATTTTCTGTATTCTGGTAAAGGGAATATATCCCGTATTTATGATGTTTGTAGGGCATTCTACCGTGCTGAGAAAGAGGATAAGTCTCTCACGGCTTATTTTATGGATTTTAAACGGGTATATGAGGAACTTAATGTATTGTTTCCTTTTAGTCCTGATGTGAAAGTTCAGCAGGCCCAACGGGAGCAACTAGCTGTTATGAGTTTTCTTGCAAGCCTTCCTTTAGAGTATGAGACTGCTAAATCTCAGATTCTCTCCAGTTTTGAGATTTCCTCTTTGCATAAAACGTTCACACGGGTCCTTCGTACAGAGAGTACTCAATCTTCACAGCCTGCCAGTAGTGCTCTTATTAGTCATAATCCAAATGGACAATAGGGTAATAGAAGAGGAAGTAGAGGAGGAATTACAGGCAACAGAAGTAATCAGCGTAATGGAGAGGCTAGTTCTAATCAGAACTCAAGAGGAGTCATTTGTTATTATTGCTATGAGCCTGGCCATACAAAATATAATTATCCGCAACTTCAGAGAAAAAATCAGTGATCACAGATGGCAAATATGGCAGCAGAGAATTCTACAGTATCTTTCTCTGAGAAAACTATTTTAGTATCTGCAGAGGATTTTGCACAATTTTCCCAGTATCAGGCATCTCTAAAGCCTACCAGTTCCCCTGTCACTGCGATCGCTGAGTCAGGTAAATCCACTACATGCCTTGTGTCTTCTTCATCCAAATGGGTTATTGATTCAGTGCGATGATCACATGAGTAATTCTAGTCTTCTATCCGCTTTTGACCTAATCTCACTTCCTCTACTGTTACTTTAGCTGATGGTTCTACTTCTTGTGTCATGGGTTCTGGAACTACGAACCCAACTTCGTCAATTTCTTTGTCTTCTGTTTTGTGTCAACCAAAATTCTCTTTTAATCTACTTTCTGTTAGTAAACTTACTCGTACCTTAAATTGTTCTGTTTCCTTTTTTCCTGACCAGTGTTTGTTTCAGGATCTTACGACGAAGCAGATAATTGGTAGAGGACGCGAGTCAGGTGGTCTCTACATTCTGGAAAATCATGTACCTCGGTCGCTTGTTTGCTCCAGTACCTTAACACCTCTTGAAGCTCATTGTAGATTGGGTCATCCTTCTTTGTCTACCATGAAGAAGTTGTGTCCTCAATTTCAGTCTTTATCAGTACTACAATGTGAGTCGTGTCAGTTTGCAAAACATCATCGTTTGCCTTCTGTGTTTAGAGTCAATAAACGGGCTTCATCTCCTTTTGAGTTAGTTCATTCTGATGTTTGGGGTCCTTGTTCTGTTACATCTAAAACTGGATTTCGTTATTTTGTTACTTTTGTTGATGATTACTCTCGTGTTACCTAGTTATATTTAATGAAGAATCATTCTGAGTTGTTTTCTATCTTTTGTGCCTTTTGTAATGAAATCAAAACTCAATTTAATATTTATGTGCGCATATTAAGAAGTGACAATGCTAAAGAATACTTTTCAGCACAATTTCAGCCTTATATGACACAAAATGGCATTCTTCATCAGTCTTCCTGTGTGGATACCCCATCCCAAAATGGCGTGGCCGAAAGAAAAAATCGTCATCTTCTTGAGGTAACTCGTGCTCTTCTTTTTCAGATGAAAGTACCTAAACACTTTTGGGCGGATGCAGTTTCTACGGCATGTTTTTTGATCAATCGTATGCTGTCTTCTGTCCTTAATGGGGATATTCCTTATACTACTTTATTTCCTACAAAATCTTTGTTCCCTATTGAACCCCATATTTTTTGTTGTACCTGTTTTGTGCGTGATGTTCGTCCACAGGTTACTAAATTGGATCCAAAATCTCTCAAATGTGTCTTTCTTGGGTACTCCCGGCTTCAAAAAGGGTACCGTTGTTTCTCTCCTACTCTTAATCGTTATCTTATTTCTGCAGATGTCACATTTTTTGAGTCCACTCCATTTTTTCCTCCATCATCTGTGTATGAGAATCAGGGGGAGGAGGATGATCTCTTAATATATACTGTCCAACCAATGTCTAGTCCTCTCCCACAGCCTGTTCCTTCTGTCTCTAGACCTACTCGACCTCCCGTTGTTCATGTTTATTCTAGGAGATTGGAGATTCCTGACTCAGATCCTCCACCAGCTACTTCGTTGGGAGATCCTATACCTCATACTAATCATGATTCTGATATAGACTTACCCATTGCTCTTCGTAAAGGTAAACGTTCATGTACTTACCCTATCTCTTCTTTTGTTTCTTATAATCAATTGTCTTTTTGTTCTCGGTGTTTTGTTACTTCTTTAGACTCTGTTCCTATCCCTAATACTGTTGATGAGGCACTGTCTCATCCTGGCTGGTGTGATGCTATGAAAGAGGAAATGGAGGCTTTAGATGCTAATGGTACATGGGAACTATTGCCTTTGCCTACTGGTAAGAAAGCTATTGGTTGCAAATGGGTATATACAGTAAAGGTAAATCCTGATGGTTCTGTGGCTAGGTTAAAAGCACGCCTTGTAGCAAAAGGATATGCTCAGACATATGGGGTTGATTACTCTGATACTTTTTCTCCTGTAGCTAAACTTACTTCTATTCGCTTGTTTATCTCTTTAGCAGCTACATATGATTGGCCCCTGCATCAATTGGATATCAAGAATGCTTTCCTTCATGGTGATCTTCAGGAGGAGGTGTATATGGAGCAACCACCTGGGTTTGTTGCTCAGGGGGAGTTGGGTGAAGTTTGTAGGCTTCAGAAGTCTCTTTATGGCTTGAAACAAAGTCCTAGGGCATGATTTGGGAGATTCAGTGAAGCAATACAGGAATTTGGTATGCAAAAGAGTAAGTGTGATCACTCAGTATTTTATAGGCAATCTGAGGCTGGTCTAATTCTCTTGGTAGTCTATGTGGATGACATTGTCATCACTGGGAGTGACTCTGCAGGTATTTCATCTCTTAAAACCTTCCTCCAAACTCAGTTTCAGACCAAAGACTTGGGATTATTAAAGTATTTCTTGGATATCAAAGTTATGAGAAGTAAGAAGGGTATTTTCTTGTCTCAAAGAAAATATGTCCTCGATCTATTGACAGAGACAGGAAAATTAGGTGCTAAGCCTTGTAGCGCACCAATGACTCCAACTTTACAATTGTTAGCAGGGGATAGTAAGTTGTTTGAAGATCTAGAGAGATACAGGAGATTGGTAGGAAAATTGAACTACCTTATAGTCACTCGTCCTGACATTGCTTATGCCGTTAGTGTGGTAAGTCAGTTTATGTCTTCCCCAACTGTTGCTCATTGGGAAGCCTTGGAACAAATCTTGTGTTATCTGAAGGGAGCTCCAGGAAGAGGTTTGCTATATGGCAATCATGGGCATTTGAATGTTGAATGTTTTTCAGATGCCGATTGGGCTAGATCTAAGGTTGACAGGAGGTCAACTACTGGATATTGTATTTTTATTAGAGGAAATTTGGTGTCTTGGAGAAGCAAGAAGCAGAGTGTAGTTTCTCGTTCTAGTGCTGAATCCGAATACAGAGCCATGGCACAATCAGTATGTGAGGTAATGTGGATACTTCAATTACTAGATGAGACAGGTTTTAAGACCTCCCTGCCTGTGAAATTGTGGTGTGATAATCAAGCTGCTCTTCATATTGCTTCTAATCCGGTGTTTCATGAGCGGACCAAACATATTGAGATTGATTGTCACTTTATTCGTGAAAAGATTCAACAACAGATCATCTCAACAGGACACATCAAAACTGGAGAGCAGTTAGGAGATATTTTCACAAAAGCTCTGAATGGAGCTAGGATTGACTACATTTGTAACAAGTTGGGCATGATTAACATCTATGCTCCAACTTGAGAGGGAGTGTTATGGAAAGTCAATCACTATGTTATGAAAAGTCAATCACTATATTATTTCTCTGTATATTTTGTATTCTGTATTTCTATTTAGGATTTCTTATTTAGGATTTCTTCCTAATTAGTAGAACACAATTATAGGAATCAATTGTATATATATACCCATATACAGATTAATTGATATCAATGAGTATCATCTCTTTCTACCTGTCCAGACAAACATCGATCATCGGAACAGTAGAATGCATAGACTGCTTAATATAGGGGTGTTACATAATCATTGTTAATATCATTTTTTTCTTTTTAATAAATTTACAACCATTTTTAGTTTATATTATTTTGATATAGATAAAATAAGTCATAAAAATAAGATATGTAGTAATTAATTAAAACAATAAAGAAAATATGTTAATATATATTTAAATAATAGATTAATAAAAAATAAATTGTTAATTATTACATAGAGCATAAAAATTTAAATTCATAAAAAATAATAATTTTAGAAAAATAAAATTCTTGGATAGTATTTAATTTTATAATTTATGAGTGGCATTTTGTCATTGTTACTTTCACTCAATACAAATATTTAAGGTTTACTCTTTAACATTATTTAGAGAATAAATTTAATTAATATGCGTAAATTGACAAATATTGGAAGATATATAAAATATAATTAAAAATTTAGTATAAAATAAAATATAATTATTTGCAATATAAAATAAAATATAATTATGTGCAAATCACAGGGCCATAAAAGGTAAAATAACAACTTTTCATTAATTATACCGCAACGATTAAATCTAATTATATATATAAATTAGATATAATTTTTTCTAAAATTATATAAATTAGATAATTTTTTTTCTAAAATTATCACATGATATGCTATAAAAAAGAAATTAATTTATTAAAATAATAGTAAATTAATTAATATTTAAATTATTAAAAGTTACATATTTATTACCTTTCAAACAACAATTAATAAAAAAATCTTCAGTCACATTTGTAGAAAATTACTTAAACTATTTTTTAATTAAACCCTTTCTTAATTAATAAATTAATTTTCATCCATTTTGGTAAAAAATTTCTCAATTAATTTATTGCTGATTTCCTTTCTTTCTTAATCTATTCGAGAATTCCTCAACTATTCTTAAATGATTTTCTTTCTTTCCTTATTTAATAAATTAATTTTCACTCATACAGAAATTATTATTTTTTAAATGTATAAAAAATATCTTATTTAATTTTTTAATTATTTTTTCATGCCTATATTAATCGATAAAATTGATTTCTTGTATATATAAGAATTATTATATATTATAACTAATCAGAATTCAAAATTTAACCATTCCTTCTCAAAAGAAAATAAAAAGTTAATTATTATTTTATTATATTTTTACATTTCACATAATCATTGTTAATATTTTTTTTTCTTCTTTATAAATTTACAACATACCATTTTTATTTAATATTATTTTTTGATATAAATAAAATAGGTCATAGAAATAAGATATGTAGTAATTAATTAAAGAAATAAAAAAATGTCTTAAATATGTTAATATATATTTAAATAACAGAATAATTAAAAATAAGTATATAAAATAAAATATTAATTATTATACAGAGCATGAAAATTTAAATCTATATAAAAAAAAGACAATTTGAGAAAAATAAAATTCTTAAATATTATTTAATTTTATAATTTATGGATGGTATTTTATTGTTGTCGCTTTCACTCAATACAAAAATTTAAAGTTTATTCTTTAAAATTATTTAAAGAATAAATTTAAATAATGTGTAAGTTGACCTTAAAATATATTTAAGTACAAATATTAAAAAATATATAATATAATTACAAATTAAATATAAAATAAAGCATTAACAATAACTATGTGCAAAGCAGTGGAGTTTGCTAGTATAGATAGAAGAAAGGGAAAATAGCCACTTTTCATCAAAACAAGGACAAAGAAAATGATCACATCAAACATTAAGAAAGACAAAAATGGAATTGATACAACAATTCCATTTTTCAATTCCTGCTATTTCTTATGCAGTGAACCAATTGGCTTGCTATATATCTTTACAAATTCCCCACCTTTCCAATCTTCAAATAAATAGGAAACTTAACAACCTTTCTGTCTTGCCCATCTTCATTCCAGGCATTCTTGAACTTCTCAACCACATCATCCCTCAATAGATCCACACCTTTTTCCTTAGCTGTTTGATATGCAGACCATGACCTTAGGTAAGTAAAATACTCATCCAAGCTCATCACTTTCTCAGATACAAACCTGAATGGCCCTGTGTGATCAGTTCCCTCCACTGGCTCAAATGGAAAATTAATGGTTGCATACTTTTGGTCTACCAATTTACGTACTGGATCCCAATATGGTTCAGAATCAATGGCATAATATGGTTTGAAGACAGAGTCCACGAAGTCATTAACTTCAGGCACAGTGTAGCACCAGGCAGCAATTACTCCATTTGGTTTCTTGAGCACCCACTTCACTAGCTGGTAAAACGCAGGCAGGTCAAACCAATGGAGGGCTTGAGCAATTGTCACCAAATCTACACTTGATTGTGCTGACACATATTGCTCCAATTCGTCAATTGGGATGACAGGAGGAGTTTGCTGATACCGAACATTGGCAATTTTTGGTGCAAATTCCAGTTGCTTCAGGCTAGTATCTGTGGCTATAACATTCTGGTAGATCTCAGCTAGCTGCAAAGAAAATTCGCACAAGAACACCAAAGTTCATAAGAAAAAGCTCATGGGCTAAGGCCTAATTGATTCAATTTTAGCAATCAATGATTAAAATACAGAATTGAGAAGAGAAAAAGAAAGAAGAAGACTCACAGATTGGGCTGCCTGGCCGCTGCCGGTGCCCACATCCCAAGCAAGGTCTTTAGCAGGATTCTTGGAGGCAATGAATTGGAAGAGTTCTTCTGGGTAATTAGGCCTGCCCTCTGCGTATTGCTTTGCTTGCTTAACAAACAACTCCGCCATTTCTTCTTGGGTTTTGATTCTTTCTATATATTTTCGATGAGATCTGTTTACCTCTGTTGTGTATATGTAGGTTCTTCCAAGATTTTGGAGATTTCATCTTGTGTCCTTATCTTATAGGTTAGTCCATTGAATTATAGGATTGGAAGGAACAACTTGGGAAGGTTACAATTTAGTATGCCGATTTTGACTAGGGAAGCTCAAAGTCTATCTTGCATTGTTATTGGGTTAATTTGGTGAATCAGCAACGGAGACACGAAATTGATTTTCATTTGTAATTGAATTGAAAAAAAAATTAAATTGTTTTACCTTGATTAAAACTAAAATTTTATAAAAATTTAATTTAATTATTTTTTTTTTCAATTCTCATATTTAAAATTAAAGAAATTAATTTTTTTTATTAAAAAATTATTTTAAAATAAATAAAAATTAAATATAATCATGCAAAAATTAAATTAAACTCTTTTAATTGCAAATGATTTATTTCAAATAAAACAAAAAATAGTATGATTCAGTCCATCAATAAAAATTCTCAAATCATATTTAAAGAAAAGAATATTTTTAAGAGCTCAGAGATTTGAATTTAAAATTATATATTTGAATTTAAAATTATATATATATATATATATATATAAAATTGCAAATAATTATTTTTCTACAAAATTTTCTTGAAAAATTTTAGTATTACTAAAATTTAAAATAGAATTAAAATATATGTGAATATAATGTAATAAATGTGAAATTTTAATTTAAAAAAAATAAAATTTAGTTCATTAAAATTATTTATTTATATTAATAAATATGATATTTAATTAATTTTTAAAAACACAATAATTAAAGTATTTACATACAAAGATCCATCAATTTGATCTTTCAGCCGAATCAAGGCCTAAGTGAACATTATTTATTTTATTGCATTTAAATGATATCATGAGTTAATTAAGTAAATATATTGATTCATCAGTTGTGCTTGATAATCAGTATAATTCAGTTTATGTTAAATACTTTTTTGTAAATAACGAAATATTATATTCCAAATGAACCTAATAATAAATAATTGATATTAAGACAAAATTATATGTATATATTAGACATTATCTATGAGCAAGGCTCTATTTATTTTTTATAAAATAATTTATATATGAAACATATTTTTTATATGAAAACATATTTTCTGTTGTTTGATTATAGAGGTAAACTAATGACATATATATATATATATATATATATATATATATATATATATATATATATATATATATATATATATTATGTATGTATAAATATTTTATATATTTTAGTAATATTATTAAAGTTTAAAAAATAGAAAATGACTTGATTTTTCTTTTAACTATGTTAATCTATTTTTCTGAATATTTCAAAAAATATTTTTTATAAAAACAATTTTTATAAAATAAACGAAGTCTACGTCTTTTTATTTTAAGTATTACTATTTAGTTGATCTTCAGTTATTATATAAGGGTGAAAATGACTTTATTATAATTCATTCATACCTATTTCACCTATCTTCCACCATTTGAGGCTTATTATCATAAACTTGAATTGAATGGTGAAGGTAAATGAATGGACTTGGACTAATCATTTTAAAATGTTAGAGCTAAACAATTAGTTTGTTGGCGGTTAACACTTATAAATTAATTAGAATTCCTCTTTTTCTTTTATTCGTGGGATTCTTGACACTAGTTGGTTGGCCCTTAGCACTTATAAATCTATTAAAATTCCTTTTTCCTTTTAGATGTGAGACTCTTGATACTTTCTCCTCAAGTGCAAGCAGAATAACTGATTGATGCCTAAAACTTGAAATCCTCCCATGAAACCTGAGATAAATGAGACTGAAACTAGCTAGCCATTGCTAAAATTTTAGAATTAATCAATTATTTAATTGGTCCTTAACCCTTATAAATTTATTAAAGTTCTTTCTCTTTAGATGTCAATCTCATGACACCTATAAATGTAAATTTTAAATTGGTAATAATAGTAATTTATTAATTATATTTTAGATTTATTATTAGATTTGTTAATGTTTCTAAATTAAGATTTTCAATTGAAGCATTTGATTTTAATTTGAGAAGAAAATTATTTTTGTTGATTTGTTAATCCCATTTTTGGAGTTTAGGGGAGGGAGAGAGGGAGTGGGGGAGAGCACAAAGAGAGATTTTTATTAATAAACTAAAAAAAAATAGTTATTGATTTCAAATTATCCAAAAATTTTAATTTATAAATTGTTATTAGTAATGTATATATTATAATATTCTAATAAGTATAATTATATTTTTTGTAATAATATATAAATAAAAAATTATAATTTTATAGTAAATTTCATCCCCATTTTAGTTAATTATAATTTTTTATTTGATTAATTGAATGTATACTTTTTTAAAGAATTAAATTGATATTTTTGAGTTTTCTATCTTTGGATTTTACATATTTATTTATTGATTAATTAAAAGATATTTAATTTATTTTTTAAATTAAGAAAATTTAATTTATAAATAATGAGGATATTATTATTTAGAGGTCAAGTACAAATTCTCCTTGATATGTGAGAAGCCAAGTCAAACTGTATCACCTGCGTGTCAGCATTGGCGTCATGGCTGACGCTTGTAACAAGATTCTCAGTTTTCAGCCCACTGCGTGTACGCCAAGTTTTATTTTTATTTTTATTTTTACTTTTTTTTACCCATTAAAATCTCCCCCCTATCTCTCTGTATATATATATAAATAATATTTTTTATTTTATTTATTAAAAAAAGTAATTTTTAAAATATTTAAAATACTAAAAAGTTAGTTAATAAAGATATTTTTTAATTAAATTATTTTTTAAAAAAATAACACTTTTTTAATAAGATGAGTCATCTCATATTTTTTAGATTTTTATAATTTTATTAAAATATAAAATATTTAAATATTGATAATATAAATACAGTAATTTAATATTATATTAAAGTAATAAAATTTTTTTTATGTTTTTTATATATAAATTATTTTTTATAAAATAAATAAAAATTTTATATTAATTTATTTTTTTTATATTATTTTAATTTTAATAAGTCCTAATTATTTAATATATAAAAATATATAATTATCAACATAATAATTAGGATTTAATAAAAGATGAATTTAGTCTTTATATTTAAGCGGTAATGCTTAATTGGCCACAAAAATAATATTTGCGGTCAAATTGATAGCAAACTTAGTAAATTAAATCAATTTGATAAAAAAAAAGGAAAGTGTGCTATAACGGTCCATATTAAATTTAGCATTTTGCAATTTAATCCCAAAAATTTATAAAGTCACATTTTAGCCCTTTTTTCTATGCTCTTTTATCTCCAAAATTATTCTCCTTTACCCATCTATATTTAACAACCCAAAAAATTTTGTTTTTTTAAAAAAAAGGACAAAAAATTACTTGAAAATTAAAATAAAAAATATCATCCATTCATTTTTTAGTCTTTCAATTTTACCTTCAAATTAAAAATCAAAATCGATAAATTCAATAAATATTAAATAATTCCAACACCAAACTTTTTTTTGAAAATATATTTTTTTTTCAAAAATAAGGACCTAATTATATATTTTTTAAAGTATTAAGAAGTAAAATGTAATTTTTCATTTTAATCTGCCAGCCTTAGCACGTCCCTGCTGTGTCATGTGCTAAATTTTAAATTTATGTTAAATTGATCCAATATACTAATTTAATGTCAATTTAAATATAAGAATTATTTTTATTATTTTTATGTCCTATAAAGTATCGGTGCCTTTTTTTTTTTTTTATTCATATTCTTCTATATTTTATCAATGGGTTGAGTAGTTCTCATTGAAAAAAATATTTTTATAAATGTCAATTCAATTTAAGCACTGTTAGTACAAAGGCATAGTGATTAATTTTAAAATTAATGTTAAAATTTGAGTATCACAATAATAAAACTAAATTCTGAACTATCCTACTTTTTATAATTACATTCTAAATTAAAAATTTTTACACCACCGTATATTGTGACTCATATAGCAATTGTATCTGATCGTTAGTGGCAACGGTTAATTACTAATAGAGATTGCCACATCCGCTTATAAATCCTTAATAACAAAATTAAAGACCCTTTCCTTTCAACAGAAATGACATCGGATTGCCATCTCTCAACAAACCCAAGTAGGCAGACTCATCTCCTCCACCTCCACCATCAACACACAACTCCAATGCAATCAACATCCATCTTCTCCCCTCACACAGCAGCAATGCCTCAATCCAGGATTTCTGCTTACTCAGTTCGTTGCACATAAGATTCATTCCTTCTCCACAACATCAAGAATCTTTCTGTAAATGCCATTCACCTCTACCCCTTTCATTTATCTCATGTTAGTAGTATGCTCTAGAGTATATCATTGTATTGTATCTTATACATGTTAGTAGTATGCCCTAGAGCATATCATTTAGTATGTATCTTGTACATATTTTTATTAATAAAAGACATTTCCACTTTTCCGTTTACATAATATATTTATGTGTAATAGAAAAAGTCCATTGATATTTTGTTAGAGATATTATTCTTAAGTTGTTAAGAATATGAGTGACAATATTTCTAGCACAAAGTATCATAAATAGGTTCACAATCGAGGATACTTCATAATAAGGACATGATTTATCCAGAAAGATTGTATTCATGTTTGTTCCCAAGTTATTTATATGAGATATAAATAAGATGGAATGGTGAGTCTCATGCCATATGACAAACATGATAGGCACTTATAAATGATAAGTAGGCCGAACCAGTGACACTTATGACAAGCACATGGAGTTTACTCTTGTCAATGTTTTGTCATAAATCATATCAGTGCATATAATCTTTAGACCTGAGATAGCACAGTTATCTTGTATATAGGTAGTTTGAGTTTGATACTGCTTTCATACTTGTACTGTGTATGGGTATATGGGCATGTGTTGGCTCCTACTAGTTATATATGAAGGTAGGTGTTGATCAAGATGGAATCTGTTCCTCTAAGTAAATAGAGATAAAATCCTATGTTCATTTAATTGTTCTTGATGTTTCAAGTTCCTGGCAGACAGATAGATTTATTCGTAAAAGAGTTTACGATGAGAAAATCTTTTAATCAAGAACTGGAATTAAAAGAACATAATATTCATAGCAAATGGAGTTTGACATAAACCATGACTCCGGCTTGAGTTGGGATTTTGTATGTGAGAGATTCTAGTGCATGGTAACATATGATTATAGGTTCATTTAAGGTAAACCTTATTACTAATTGGGTGGCCATGGCATGCTATGCTAGGTGTTAACCATGGTCTATGAGGTTCATAAAATAATTTAGAGAAATCATTTATGGTAAGAAAGAGTTCTGATGATATTAAGAGTTGATATCATGTCTCATTGCCAATTAGTGATGAGCCTAGTAAGTCACACACATACACAAGTTATCACCTAATTGAATATGATTTAATTAATTAATTAAAGAGTTTAAATTGATTAATTAAATAGGTTTGGTTTGCAATTAGATTGCAAAGTCCCTAGCATGACTTGAAACCAAATCTAGATTATTGGATGTATAATATAAGTTAAATTTATATTTAAAGTGTTTAAATATGAATTTAATTAATGAGAAATTAATTAATAGAGATTAATTAATTAATTTATATTTGATATAAATTAATTAGAAGAAGAAAATAATTATTTTGGGTTAAGAACTCAAAATTAAGACACGGGCATTTTGGTCATTTTACAGTGTGACACGTGGCACCATGAGATTGTGACACATGGCATAACACATAAGCTTGCCAAATGTTTTTAATCATTTAAGATGATTAAAATCAAGATTAAATATAGGTTTGACACTTGGCACAATGTGATTGGGTCACTTAAACCTAGAGCTAATCAAAGGGTGACATGTGGCAAGGGTTTAATGTGTTAACCTAGCTATTTAAGTGTTGTTATGAAAAATAAAATACAACCAGCAGCCACACTCCCTTGACACGCCACATTGAGGGAGTTTATCACTTCGTCTTCATCTCTTATCAATTCAAAGAGAGGAGCCATCAATCTCTTGAATTAAGAACACTAGAAATTGTTTCTAGTGTCCTGTTTATCTTTAATCTCTTAAAAGGCAGAACTTGATTTTCTAATTAATAGAAAAAGCTTTAGAAGCTATTCAAGGGCTGCCATAGGTGTTCTTGGTGTGTACAAGCTAGAGGGACAACATCTGGTGTCTTGAAGACGAATCTCAAAGCGCAGAGACATTTGCGATTGCATCAAGAGGTTATTGTAATCGTTCTTGATTTAATCTAGGGTTCTAAAATTAATCTGATTAATTTTAAAATCTTAAATGGCAAATACAGATCCAAAAACATATTAAAAGAGTTTTAATATGTTGTTTATCATTGAAATCAAATAGATAAAAATAAATCTTGCATGATGCATGTGACCCTAGGTGAAAATTTTTGAATTCAATGGTATAAACTTGTGTTTTTCTCGCTTCCGTTCCTTCAATTGGTATCAGAGTCACTATATTTGCCATTTAGATTGATGTTTATATGATTTAATTGTGTGTTTGATCATGAGATCAAAAGTTCATTGCTGGTTGCAAAGCAAGTTGGCGGCATACTTGAAAAAAACACCATCAATGGTGCGCATGGTTTGGCTTCCATGGGTGGTTTAAGGTTTGGCTTTTAATTCTGCAATTGTTGTATGATCTAAGGCCTATTCTTTGACTAATTAAAGTGTTTAATTAGTAGTTTTTATCACACAATTAAATTATGATTCAAATCAGAATTTTAAAAATTGTTTGAATGTGATTCAAATCTGAATTTTAAAAGTTGTTTGAATGTGATTCAAATCTGAATTTTTAAAGTTGTTTGAATCATATTTAAATCTGATTTTTTAAAATTGATTGAATAAAATTCATATCTGATTTTTTTAAAAATATTTGAATGTGATTCAAATCTGATTTTTTTAAAAAATGTTTGAATGTGATTCAAATCTGAATTTTTGAAGTTGTTTGAATGTGATTCAAATTTGAATTTTTAAATTTGTTTGAATGAGATTCAAATCTGAATTTTTAAATTTATTTGAATCATATTCAAATCTGGATTTTTAAGTTGAATATGAGATATTCAATTTAATTTAAGTATGTTTTATTTAATTGTTAAATAGTGATATGCATGATGGATGATCATGGACTATAAAAGACCAATGTGATTGGATTTATTTCTTTTATGTTTCTTTGGGATTGTAAATTAATTAATTTATTTTAATTTATTTTGGGCATGTATTATTAAGTTTGTAATAATTTTTGGGTTGTAATTTCATTTATTTAAGTTCTTGTAAATTCGCCTTGGTATGCCAAGGCTTACTATGTAATAGTGGATTGCAAGAAGTTCAAGGAGGTCAAGAGCATTGGTGGGACCAGTGGGAGGAATTCAAGATCAAGTGTTGATTATGTACTCCTTCAGCAACTCTTGTAAAATGAATGAATGAAATGCACCTAGGAATGCCCTGATTCAATTCTTGGTGGCTCAGAATTGAATCCCTTAGAAAGTCCATGATCATACCATATTTACTGCTTATCCATGAATGCATGAGATGTATGGGAATGTATGCAATTATATGATATATGCATGCTAAATGGATAATGTGCAAAGTGAGACCTTAATAGTAAATAGAATGACCATAAAATCTTCCAAACAAATGATTAAGTTGGAAATGCTATAATTAAAGTAATTATAACATAGGCCCTCCATTGGGGCAATTATTTTAAGAAATTTTAAATAGTTGCATAAGATGCAATTTATTTAAGAGATTTTCTTAAGAATAATTGTTAAGCATGAGATGTTGTAAATATGTAAATGGTTTAGTGGCCAATATTGGATGTACAGAGGACATTAAAATTATTTGCATAATTATCGCTCAATGGGATCAACTTAACTAATGCAAGATAAGTCAATAATGGATGTACCTGAGATTTTGAGCATTAGGGGCTAGGTAAAGGATTGAACCTCACATGAGATGTGATGGGCAAAGAGTTGCTCACTTATAGTTTATTGTAATTCCAATAATGGATGTACCTGAGGATGATCAATAAAATTATAAGAATTCAATCACCCACTAGAAATCCATCCAACTAGGATTTCCGTTTTCTACTTTGGAAGTGTAGGATTCGCTAAGTTAGTGGGAGGACCAATTTGATTAAAAGACCATAATCATTTTGGTTAATTACATGATATATTTACTAATTAATCTGGTTATTTTCTGCTTAATTTTCGATAAAAATGAGCACAAAACAACCACCACCATCCAATATCCTTGCAAGCATACTTGATCGTAATAGGTTGACAGACCTAACTGTCTGATTGGCTAAGAAATTTGAAACTTGTCCTGAACCTTGAACATATAGGATATGTTCTAGATTCAAATGTTCCTGGTCCTTTACCTCCAGAGGCCACACAAGAGGAACATGAAACTTTGGACAAGTGGAAGGAGCATGATATGAGAGCTAAGTGTTACATGCTTGCTTCCATGAGTAATGAGTTATAGAAGCAACATGAGAACATGCAGAGTGCGAGTGAGATCCTCCTTCACCTACAAGAGTTGTATGGTGAGCACAAAGCAGAATGCTAGGTATGAGATATCTAGGCAAATTGCTCCGCATGAGGATGTCTGAAGGACAGAATGTTGGGGATCATGTCCACAAGATGATTCGGCTGATTGAGCAGTTGGAATATCTTGACTTCAACATGGATTTCCAACTACAGACGGATTTGATCCTTCAGTCCCTTCCTGGGTCTTTTGGGAAATTTTGTGACAAATTTCCATATGGCTCAACAGGAATGCACCTTAGCTGGTTTACTCAACATGCTGGTTATTGCCCAAAAGAATATGCCAGGCAATAAAGGAAAAGAGGTAGCTTTGGTTGCTTCTTCTTCTGCTGGAAAGTCCAACAAGAAGAAGGGCAATAAGAAAAAGAAACCTCAGATTCCTGGTCCTTCTAAGAAAATAGCTAAACAGAAAAGGAAGACTAAAGCTGATGAAGGCAAAGAAAAGTGTTTCCACTGCCAACAGGAAAGTGTTTCCATTACCAACAGGAAAGTGTTTCCATTGCCAGTAAGAAAATGTTTCCACTGGCCAGAGTATAGCAATCTAAATGAAAGCAATGCCGTGGTGAAAACCAACTAAAGTTCAAAATATATTTGGCACTTAAGGTTATGTCATGTTGCAGAAGATAGGATTACAAAATTGGAGAAAATGGGAATTCTATCCTTATTGGACTCTGAGCCTACTCCAACTTGTGAATCTTGCCTTCAGGGCAAAATGACTAGATCACCCTTTGTTGGACAGGGGCTAAGAGCTGAAAATATTTTGGAGCTAATACATAGTGATGTATGTGGTCCATTTAAAGAAATGGCTAGAGGGGGCTTTCATTATTTTATTACCTTTACTGATGATAAATCAAGGTTTGGGTATTTGTATTTGATGAAATACAAATATGAATCTTTTGAAAAGTTTAAAGAATTTAAATCTGAAGTAGAAAATCAAACAGGAAAGAGTATTAAAGCTCTTCGATCAGATCGTGGAGGTGAATATTTGAGTACTAAATTTGATGAATACTTGAGAGAGCATGGCATTGTTTCTCAGCTGACTCCTCCAGGAATGCCACAGCTGAATGGTGTATCTGAAAGGAGAAATCGTACCCTATTAGATATGGTACGTAGTATGATGAGCTATACTGATATGTCAATCTTCTTTTGGGGATTTGCATTAGAATCAGCTTTGTATATTCTGAATAGGATTCCATCAAAATCAGTTTCTTCCACACCTTATGAGATATGGCATGGAAGAAAACCAAGTCTTAAGCATGTTAAGATTTGGGGTTGTCCAAATTATATCAAAAGTGAACACCGATAAATTGGAGACCAGATCGTAAAAGGTCGATTTGTTGGATATCCAAAAGATAGTTTTGGATATTATTTTATTTGCCTACTTCACAAAAGGTTGTTATAAGTAGAGATGCCACATTTCTTGAACAACAGTTTGTTCAAGAAGGAGGCAAAGGAAGGCAAATAGAGTTAGAATTGGAGAATTCGACCAACCAATGATCGGATGGATATAGATCCATCTAGTCAACCAATAACCATTGATGAAACATCTACAATTTGTTCCTCGTAGAATAACCGTGGTATCTCACCCACGTGAGATATGGTTTTCTTCATGAAGAAGAACAAGAGTTGTCATCGATGAAGAAGTAGATCATGGAGATGATCCACTTACCTATGAAGAAGCTATATCAGATATAGACTCTTCAAAATGGATTGATGCTATGAAATCCGAGATTGATTCCATGTATAAGAATCAAGTTTGGGATCTTGTTGACCCACCTGAAGGTATTATACCTATAGGGAACAAATGGGTTTTCAAGAAGAAAATTGGTTCTGATGGAAAGGTAGAGACCTATAAGGCAAGGCTAGTAGCGAAAGGGTTTCGCCAAAGGCAAGGAATCGACTATGAGGAGACTTTCTCGCCTGTTGCCATGCTTAAATCAATTAGGATTTTATTAGCAATAGCTGCGTACTATGATTATGAGATTTGGCAGATGGATGTCAAAATAGTCTCAATGGATACATTGAAGAAAACATTTTCATGGAACAACCTAAGGGATTTGAATCCCAAGATGGTTCCAAGGTATGCAAGCTAAAGCGATCCATTTATGGGTTGAAACAAGCTTCGAGGAGTGGGAACATCCATTTTGATGAAGCCATTAAGTCCTTTGGTTTTATCAAAAATGAGGATGAGCCATGTGTATATAAGAAGGTTAGTGACAGTGCTATCACTTTCCTTGTCTTATATATGGATGACATACTGTTGATGGGTAATGACACAGGTATGTTGACGACTATAAAGGTATGGTTGTCAAATACATTCTCCATGAAAGACTTAGGGGAGGTAACCTATATTCTTGGGATTAGCATATATAGAGATAGAGCGAAAAGAATAATGGGTTTATCCCAAAGTCTATACTTTGAAAAGGTGTTAAAGAGGTTTAACATGCTTGATTCCAAGAAAGGATTGTTACCAGTGAGACATGGTATCCATCTTTCTAAAGAGATGTCTCCAAAGACACCTGAAGAAAGAGATAAGATGGCCAGGATTCCATATGCTTCGGCTATTGGAAGTTTAATGTATGCAATGTTGTGTACTAGGCCGGATATCGCATATGCTGTTAGTTTGACTAGCAGGTATCAATCCAATCCCGGTTTGGAACACTGGATAGCTGTCAAGAATATCCTTAAGTACTTGAGAAGAACTAAGGATTTATTCTTGATTTGTGGAGGTGGAGACTTGCAACTAGATGGTTATACTGATTCTGATTTCCAATCAGATATCGATGATAGAAAGTCTACCTCTGGATATGTGTTCATTTGTAATGGAGGTGCAGTCAGTTGGAAGAGTTCCAAACAGAGCACGACTGCAGATTCCACTACGTAAGCCGAGTATATTGTCGCATCGAGATCTTTGCAAAGGAAGCTGTTTGGATAAAGAAGTTCGTGACAGAACTTACAGTAGTTCCTTCCATTGAGTCAGCAGTTCCACTACACTGTGACAACAATGGAGCAGTCATACATGCTAAGGAACTAAGGTCTCACACAAAAATCCAAACACATAGAAAGGCACTACCACATTATCAGAGATATAGTTGGGCAAGGCGATATAGCCATGCAGAAAAAATAACATCAGCTGAAAAAATCCAGCTGATCCATTCACTAAGCCTATGTCACAGACTCAGTTAGATCGACATCTTGAGAAGATAAGTCTAAGATATTGTAATGAATGGCTCTAGTGCTAGTGGGAGATTGTTAGTAGTATGCCCTAGAGCATATCATTTAGTATGTATCTTGTACATATTTTTATTAATAAAAGGCATTTCCACTTTTCCGTTTACATAATATATTTATGTGTAATAGAAAAGGTCCATTGATATTTTGTTAGAGATATTATTCTTAAGTTGTTAAGAATATGAGTGACAATATTTCTAGCACAAAGTATCATAAATAGGTTCACAATCGAGGATACGTCATAATAAGGACATGACTTATCCAGAAAGATTGTATTCATGTTTGTTCCCAAGTTATTTATATGAGATATAAATAAGATGGAATGGTGAGTCTCATGCCATATGACAAACATGATAGGCACTTATAAATGATAAGTAGGCCGAACCAGTGACACTTATGACAAGCACATGGAGTTTACTCTTGTCAATGTTTTGTCATAAATCATATCAGAGCATATAATCTTTAGACCTGAGATAGCACAGTTATCTTGTATATAGGTAGTTTGAGTTTGATACTGCTTTCATACTTGTACTGTGTATGGGTATATGGACATGTGTTGGCTCCTACTAGTTATATATGGAGGTAGGTGTTGATCAAGATGGAATCTGTTCCTCTAAGTAAATAGAGATAAAATCCTATGTTCATTTAATTGTTCTTGATGTTTCAAGTTCTGGCCAGACAGATAGATTTATTGTAAAAGAGTTTACGATGAGAAAATCTTTTAATCAAGAACTGGAATTAAAAGAGAACATAATATTCATAGCAAATGGAGTTTGACATAAACCATGACTCGGCTTGAGTTGGGATTTTGTAAGAGAGATTCTAGTGCATGGTAACATATGATTATAGGTTCATTTAAGGTAAACCTTATTACTAATTGGGTGGCCATGGCATGCTATGCTAGGTGTTAACCATGGTCTATGAGGTTCATAAAATGATTTAGAGAAATCATTTATGGTAAGAAAGAGTTCTGATGATATTAAGAGTTGATATCATGTCTCATTGCCAATTAGTGATGATCCTAGTAAGTCACACACATACACAAGTTATCACCTAATTGAATATGATTTAATTAATTAATTAAAGAGTTTAAATTGATTAATTAAATAGGCTTGGTTTGCAATTAGATTGCAAAGTCCCTAGCATGACTTGAAACCAAATCTAGATTATTGGATGTATAATATAAGTTAAATTTATATTTAAAGTGTTTAAATATGAATTTAATTAATGAGAAATTAATTAATAGAGATTAATTAATTAATTTATATTTGATATAAATTAATTAGAAGAAGAAAATAATTATTTTGGGTTAAGAACTCAAAATTAAGACACAGGGGCATTTTGGTCATTTTGCAGTGTGACACGTGGCACCATGAGATGGTGACACATGGCATAACACATAAGCTTGCCAAATGTTTTTTAATCATGTAATATGATTAAAATCAAGATTAAATATAGGTTTGACACTTGGCACAATGTGATTGGGTCACTTAAACCTAGAGCTAATCAAAGGGTGACATGTGGCAAGGGTTTAATGTGTTAACCTAGCTATTTAAGTGTTGTTATGAAAAAATAAAATACAACCAGCAGCCACACTCCTTTGTCATGCCACTTTGAGGGTTTTTATCTCTTCTTCTTCATCTCTTATCAATTCAAAGAGATTAGCCATCAATCTCTTGAATTAAGAACACTAGAAATTGTTTCTAGTGTCCTGTTTATATCTTTAATCTCTTAAAAGGCAGAACTTGATTTTCTAATTAATAGAAAAAGCTTTAGAAGCTATTCAAGGGCTGCCATAGGTGTTCTTGGTGTGGACAAGCTAGAGGGACAACATCTGGTGTCCTGAAGACGAATCTCAAAGCGCGGACACATTTGCGTGCATTAAGAGGTTAGTGTAATCGTTCTTGATTTAATCTAGGGTTCTAAAATTAATCTGATTAATTTTAAAATCTTAAATGGCAAATACAGATCCAAAAACATATTAAAAGAGTTTTAATATGTTGTTTATCATTGAAATCAAATAGATAAAAATAAATCTTGCATGATGCATGTGACCCTAGGTGAAAATTTTTGAATTCAATGGTATAAACTTGTGTTTTTCACGCTTCCGTTCCTTCAATACACATTTATTTCCTACTAATGACAAATATGATTTTCTTTTAAATTTGAATGGTTTGAATTTAATTGAAAATATCCTTTAATAACTTGTTAGATGTTCTAATTCCTAAGTTATTAAGAATATAAGCAACAGAACATTCTAATACAACTATTATAAATTTCAGTTCACAATTTAGGATACTTCATTGAGCATGACTTATCCAGATAGATTGTCACTTATGTATATTTCCATGGATTAGTATGAGATACTAATGAGATTGAATGGTGAGTCTCATGCTATATGACAAACATGGTGGGCACTTATAAGATAAGTAGGCCGAACTAGTGACCCAAGATGACTTGTACATGAAGTTTACTCGCTTTAATACAAAGTCATCTGAATCATACTAGTGCATATAATCCCTTGATATGAAATAACACAATTATCTTGTATATAGGTGGTTCGAGTTTGATATTGCTTTCATGCTTGTATTATGTACGAGTATATGGGCATGTGTTGGCTCCGACTAGTTATATATGGCAATAGGTGTTAGTCAATATGGGATCCGTTACCCTAAGTAAATAGGGATAAAATCATATGTCCATTTAATTATTTTTGATGAATTCAAGCTCCTAGCTAGGACAAATAAACTTAGTCAGAAAAGAGTTTCTGACAGGAAAGTCTTATTAATCAAGAATTAGAATTAAAAAAGGACATATGATTCTAAGTATAAGAGTTTGACATGAACTATGACTCTAGTAGGAATAAGGATTTTGAAATGGAGAAATTTTAGTGTATGGTATGTATGATCAAGGTTCATGAATTAGGGAATAATTTATAACTAGTTAGGTAGTCATGGTTCATTATGCTAGATGTCAACCATGATTTATGAGAACTAAAATAAAAAGAAAATTTCATTTTAAGTTTGGAATGGTTCCAATAATATTAAGGAGTTAATATTATTCTCATTGCCAATAAGTAATGAATCTAGTAAGTCACACACATAAGAGCATTATATTCTAAGCATAATTAATGTGATTAATTTATTAAATAGTTTAATTAATTAATTGAATTAACAAATTTAGTTTACAATTATATTGCAAAGTCTCTAGCATAACTTGAAACTAAATTTATTTATGGAAGTATTCAAGTTAATATTTAAAGTCTTTAAATATAAACTTGATTAATCATGCATAAGGAAGGAAATTGATTTTGATTAATTTGGAATTAATCTTGGTTAAAATTTGACAAGTTTGACTTGGTCAAATTTTGACAATCTTGGTAATTTTGACTTAGTCAAATATAGAGGAAAAAATAAGTTAATTAATTTTATAAAAATCAATTAATCAAAATTTAATTTCTTAGTTAAGAATTAGTTTGACAAGTGGACTTACCATAAGCAGAAAACACATTCAATGATTGAATGGTTAATTGACACTTGTTAATTGATTTTTAATTAAAGAAATTAGATTAATAAAAGGAAAAAGGAAAGAAATCATCTTCTTCCTTTCCTTTTGTTGGAAAACCACTCCCTCCACAGCCAAGAAAATTCTCTTCCTTTTTTGCTTAAAATTCAAGAGAAAAAAGTGTTGTTAATCTTGAATCAAACCTTGAGAAAGTGTTTCTCATTAATTCCATTCACTTAAACCAAAGAAAAAACTTCCCTTCTTCTTTCTTCTAAGTTTGGTTGAATCAAAGGGACATATAAGAAGGAGTTTTGGTTGATTCAAGTTGCTTTGATCAAAGGTGCTTGTGTGGACAAGCTAAAGGGCTAACATTTGGTAGTCTTCACTCTCTAGATTGGTGGAGGATTTGATTATGCCCCTTTAGGGGTAAGGTTTTCCTAAACCCTAACTTTGTTTAAATTTGGATATTTTGTTTCCTAATGGCAATTAGGCTTGTTAGCAATTGAGAAACTTGGTTTTATGACCAAATCTATGTGTTTTGCAATAGTATAAATTGTTTATATGTTGTATGTGAAGGAGCGAAAGTATGAAAAACACAAGTTTATACCATTGAATTCAAAAATTTTCACCTAGGGTCACATGCATCATGCAAGATTTATTTTTATCTATTTGATTTCAATGATAAACAACATATTAAAACTATTTTAATATGTTTTTGGATCTGTATTTGCCATTTAACATTTTAAAATTAATCAAATTAATTTTAGAACCCTAGATTAGATCAAGAACAAATACACTAACCTCTTGATGCACTACAGCGTATTTGTGCCTTTGGGATGCGTCTTCAGGACACCAGATGTTGTCCCTCTAGCTTGTCCACACCAAGTTCACCTATGACAGCCCTTGAACAGCTTCTAAAGCTTTTTCTATTAATTAGAAAATCAAGTTTTGCCTTTTAAGAGATTAAAGATCTAAATAGGACACTAGAAACAATTTCTAGTATTTTTAATTCAAGAGATTGTTTGCTAATCTCTTGGAGTTGATGAGAGATGAAGAAGAAGAGAGAATGGAAGCTTCAAGGGTAGCGACACAAAGAGGAGGCAGCAGCTTATGTTATTTTTCTTTTCATAACAATACTTATATAGCTAGGTCACCACTTAAAACCCTTGCCACATGTCACCTTTTGATTAGCCCTAGGTTTAATTGACCCAATCACATTGTGCCAAGTGTCAAACCTATATTTAATCTTAATTTTAATCATCTTACATGATTAAAAGACATTTGGCAAGCTTATGTGTAGTGCCATGTGTCACCATCTCATGGTGTCACATGTCACCCTGTGAAATGACCAAAATGCCCTTGTATCTTAATTTTGAGTTCTCAACCCAAAATAATTATTTCTCTTCTTCTAATCAATTTATATCAAATATAAATTAATTAATTAATCTTTATTAATTAATTTCTCATTAATTAAATTCATATTTAAACACTTTAAATATAAATTTAACTTATACTACACATCCAATAATCTAGATTTGGTTTCAAGTCATGCTAGGGACTTTGCAATCTAATTGCAAACCAAACCTATTTAATTAATCAATTAAACTCTTTAATTAATTAATTAAATCATATTTAATTTAGTGATTACTTATGTATGTGTGTGACTTATTAGGCTCATCACTAATTGGCAATGAGACATGATATCAACTCTTAATATCATCAGAACTCTTTCTTACCATAAATGATTTCTCTAAATCATTTTATGCACCTCATAGACCATGGTTAACGTTTAGCATAGCATGCCATGGCCACCAAATCAGTAATAAGGTTTACCTTAAATGAACCTATAATCATATGTTTCCATGCACTAGAATCTCTCTGTTACAAAATCCCAATTCAAGCTGGAGTCATGGTTTATGTCAAACTCCATTTGCTATGAATATTATGTTCTCTTTTTAATTTCAGTTCTTGATTAAAAGATTTTCTCATCAGAAACTCTTTTCTGATTAAATCTATCTGTTCTGGCCAGGAACTTGAAACATCAAGAACAATTAAATGAACATAGGATTTTATCTCTATTTACTTAGAGGAACATATTCCATCTTGATCAATACCTACCTTCATATATAACTAGTAGGAGCCAACACATGCTCATATACCCATACACAGTACAAGTATGAAAGTAGTATCAAACTCAAACCACCTATATACAAGATAACTGTGCTATCTAAGGTCTAGAGATTATATGCACTGATATGATTTATGACAATACATTGACAAGAGTAAACTCCATGTGCTTGTCATAAGTGTCACTGGTTCGGCCACTTATCATGTATAAGTGCCTATCATGTTTGTTATATGGCATGAGACTCACCATTTCATCTTATTTATATCTCATATAAATAATTGGGAACAAACATGAATACAATCTTTCTGGATAAGTCATATCCTTATTGTGAAGTATCCTTGATTGTGAACCTATTTATGATACTTTGTACTAGAAATACTATCACTCATATTCTTAACAACTTAATAATAGAATTTCTAACAAAATATTAATGGACCTTTTCTATTACATATAAATATATTATGTAAACGGAAAAGTGGAAATGCCTTTTATTAATAAAAACATGTACAAGATACATACTAAATGATATGCTCTAGAGCATACTACTAACAATCTTCCACTAGCACTAGAGCCATTTATTATAATATCTTAGATCCATCTTCTCAAGATGTCGGTTTAGCTGAGTCTGTGATATAGGCTTAGTAAATGGATCAGCTGGATTTTCAGCTGATGCTATTTTCTACATGGCTACATCGCCTCGTCCAACTATTTCTCTGATAATGTGGTAGTGCTTTTCTATGTATTTGGATTTCTGGTGAGACCGAGGTTCCTTAGCCTGTGTGACTGCTCCATTATTATCATAGTATAGTGGAACTGCTGACTCAATGGAAGGAACTACTGCAAGTTTTGTCACGAACTTCTTTATCCAAACAGCTTCCTTTGCAGCATCTGATGCAGCAATATACTCAGCCTCGATAGTGGAATCTGCAATTGTACTCTGTTTGGACCTCTTCCAACTGACTGCACCTCCATTACAAATGAACACATACCCAGAGGTAAACTTTCTATCATCGATATCTGATTAAAAATTAGAATCAGTATAACCATCCAATTGCAAGTCTCCACCTCCATAAATCAAGAATAAATCCTTAGTTCTTCTCAAGTACTTAAGGATATTCTTGACAGCTATCAAGTGTTCCAAACCTAGATTGGCTTGATACCTACTAGTCAAACTAACAGCATATGCGATATCCGGCCTAATACACAACATTGCATACATTAAACTTTCAACAGCCAAAGCATATGGAATCCTGGCCATTTTATCTCTTTCTTCAGGTGTCTTTGGAGACATCTCTTAAGAAAGGTGGATAACATGTCTCACTGGTAATAATCCTCTCTTGGAATCAAGCATGTTAAACATCTTTAACACTTTTTCCAAGTATAGACTTTGGGATAAACCAATTATTCTTTTCGCTCTATCTCTATAGATGCGAATCCCAAGAATATAGGTTGCCTCCTCTAAGTCTTTCATGGAGAATGCATTTGACAACCATACCTTTATAGTTATCAACATACCTGTGTCATTACCCATCAACAGTATATCATCCACATATAAGACAAGGAAAGTGATAGCATTGTCACTAACCTTTTTATATACACATGGCTCATCCTCATTTTTGATAAAACCAAATGACTTAATGGCTTCATCAAAATGGATGTTCCAACTCCTCGAAGCTTGCTTCAACTCATAAATGGATCGCTTTAGCTTGCATACCTTGGAACCATCTTGGGATTCAAAACCCCTAGGTTGTTCCATGAAAATGTTTTCTTCAATGTATCCATTGAGAAAAGCTTTTTTGACATCCATCTGCCAAATCTCATAATCATAGTATGCAGCTATTGCTAATAGAATCCTAATTGATTTAAGCATGACAACAAGCGAGAAAGTCTCCTCATAGTCGATTCCTTGCCTTTGGCGAAACCCTTTCGCTACTAGCCTTAAATTATAGGTCTCTACCTTTCCATCAGAACCAATTTTCTTCTTGAACCCATTTATTCCCTATAGGTACAATACCTTCAGGTGGGTCAACAAGATCCCAAACTTGATTCTTATACATGGAATCAATCTTGGATTTCATAGCATCAATCCATTTTGAAGAGTATATATCTGATATAGCTTCTTCATAGGTAAGTGGTTCATCTCCATGATCTACTTCTTCATGAGTAGACAACTCTTGTTCTTCTTCATGAAGGGGACCATATCTCACTGGTGGGTGAGATACCTTAGTTGTTCTACGAGGAACAGCTGTAGATGTTTCATCAATGGGTGTAGGTTGACTAGATGGATCTATATCCATCTGATCTGTTGGTTGGTCAGAATTCTCCAATTCTAACTCTATTTACCTCGCTTTGGCTCCTCATTGAACAAACTGTTGTTCAAGAAATGTGGCATCTCTACTTATCACAATCTTTTGTGAAGTAGGCAAATAAAAATAATATCCAAAACTATCTTTGGATATCCAACAAATCGACCCTTTTCTGATACGGTTTCCAATTTATCAGTGTTCAGCTTTTTGATATAAGCTGGACAACCCTAAATCTTAACTTGCTTAAGACTTGGTTTTCTTCCATGCCATATCTCATAAGGTGTGGAAGAAACAGATTTTGATGAAATCCTATTCAGAATATGCAAAGCTAATTCTAATGTAAATCTCCAAAAGAAGATTGGCATATCAGTATAGCTCATCATACTATGTACCATATCCAATAGGGTACGATTTCTCATTTCAGATACACCATTCAGCTCTGTGGTGTTCCTGGAGGATTCAGCTGGGAAACAATGCCATACTTTCTCAAGTATTCATCAAATTCAGTACTCAAATATTCACCTCCACGATCTAATCGAAGAGCTTTAATACTCTTTCCTGTTTGATTTTCTACTTCAGATTTAAATTCTTTGAACTTTTCAAAGGATTCATGTTTGTATTTCATCAAATACAAATACCCAAACCTTGATTTATCATCAGTAAAGGTAATAAAGTAATAAAAACCACCTTTAGCCATTTTCTTAAATGGACCACATACATCACTATGTATTAGCTCTAAAATATTTTCAGCCCTTAGCCCTTGTCCAACAAAGGGTGATCTAGTCATTTTGCCCTGAAGGTAAGATTCACAAGTTGGAGTAGGCTCAGAGCCTAATGAGGATAGAATCCCCATTTTCTCTAATTTTGCAATCCTATCTTCTGCAACATGACATAACCTTAAGTGCCAAATATATTTTGAACTTGAGTTGGTTTTCACCATGGCATTGCATTCATTTAGATCACTTGCATTCATTTTGTGTTTGTCATTATTATCCAAATAATAAAGACCATCATTCATATAACCCGAACCAACATATTTATTTCCAAAATAAATATTACAAACATCATCTGTGAACTGAAATTCATAGCCATTTCTAGTCAAACTAGATATAGAAATGATGTTCTTAAAAGCATCAGGTACATATAAAATATTATCTAAACACAAAATAAGTCCAAACATGTAAAAAGATTTAGATCCTATGGCTAAAGCTTCAACAGTTGAGCCATTGCCAATCCGGACTCTAACATCTTGAGAACGCAAGCTGCTACTATTTACTAGTTCCTGCATATCATGAGAAATGTGAGAACTAGCACCAGTATCTAAAACCCAAGCTGTAGATGAACTATGAGTATCCTCAGAATCTAAATAACAAGATATGGACATACCTTTCGAAGGTTTATCCTTCTTGTCCTTCAGAGAAGCAAGATACTCTGGGCAGTTCCTTTTCTAGTGCCCATCCTTCTGGCAGTGGAAACACTTTCCTTTGCCTCCATCAGCTTTAGTCTTCCCTTTCTGTGTAGCTATTTTCTTGGAAGGACCAGGAATCTGAGATTTCTTTTTCTTATTGCCCTTCTTCTTGTTGGACTTTCTAGTAGAAGAAGATGCAATCAAAGCTACCTTTTTTCTTTTATTGCCCTGCATATTCTTTTGGGCAATAACCAGCATGTTCAGTAAACCAGCCAAGGTGCATTCCTCTTTAGTCATATGGAAATTTGTCACAAAATTCCCAAAAGACTCAGGAAGGGACTGAAGGATCAAATCCGTCTGCAGTTAGAAATTCATGATGAAGTCAAGATGTTCCAACTGCTCAATCAGCTGAATCATCTTGTGGACATGATCCCCAACATTCTGTCCCTTTGACATCCTCATGCGGAATAGCTGTCTAGATATCTCATACCTAACATTCCTGCTATGCTCACCATACAACTCTTGTAGGTGAAGGAGGATCTCACTCACACACTGCATGTTCTCATGCTGCTTCTGTAACTCATTACTCATAGAAGCAAGCATGTAACACTTAGCTCTCATATCATGCTCCTTCCACTTGTCCAAAGTTTTATCTTCCTCTTGGGTGGCCTCTAGAGGAAAGGGACCAGGAACATTTGAGTCTAGAACATATTCTATATGTTCAAGGTTCAAGACAAGTTTCAAATTTCTTAGCCAATCAGAGAGATTAGGTCCTATCAACCTATTGCGATCAATTGTGCTTACAAGGATATTGGATAGTGGTGGTTGTTCTGTGCTCATTATTATCAGAAAATTAACTGCAGAAAATAACCAGATTTATTAGTAAATATATCATGTAATTAACCAAAATGATTATGGTCTTTTAATCAAATTGGTCCTCCCACTAACTTAGCGAATCCTACACTTCCAAAGTAGAAAACGGAAATCCTAGTTGGATGGATTTTTAGTGGGTGATTGAATTCTTATAATTCTATTGATCATCCTTAGGTACATCCATTATTGGAATTACAATAAACTATAAGTGAGCAACTCCTTGCCCATCATATCTCATGTGAGGTTCAATCCTTTACCTAGCCCCTAATGCTCAAAATCTCAGGTACATCCATTACTGACTTATCTTGCATTAGTTAAGTTGATCCCATTGAGCCAGTAATTATGCAAATAATTTTAATGTCCTCAGGTACATCCAATATTGGCCACCAAACCATTTACATATTTATAATATCTCATGCTTAACAATTATTCTTAAGAAAATCTCTTGAATTAATTGCATCTTATGCAAGTATTTAAAATTTCTTAAAATAATTACCTCAATGGAGGGCCCATGTTATAATTACTTTAATTATAGCATTTCCAACTTAATCATTTGTTTGGAAGATTTTATGGTCATCCTAATTACTATTAAGGTCTCACTTTGCACATTATCCATTTAGCATGCATATATCACATACTGCATACAGTCACATACATCTCATGCATTCATGGACAATAAATAAATATGGTATGATCATGGACTTTCTAAGGGATTCAATTCTGAGCCACCAATAATTGAATCAGGGCATTCCTAGGTGCATTTCATTCATTCATATTACAAGAGCTACTGAAGGAGTATATAATCAACACTTGATATTGAATTCCTCCCACTGGTCCCACCAATGCTCTTGACCTCCTTGATCTTCTTGCAATCCATTATTACATAGTAATCCTTGGCATACCAAGGCGAATTTACAAGAACTTAAATAAATGAAATTACAACCCAAAATTATTACAACCTTAATAATACATGCTCAAACTAAATTAAAATAAATTAATTAATTTACAATCCCAAAGAAACATAAAAGAAATAAATTCAATCACATTGGTCTTTTATAGTCCATAATCATCTATCATGCATATTACTATTTAACAATTAAATAAAATATACATACTTAAATTAAATTAAATATCTCATATTCAACTTAAAAATCCAGATTTGAATATGATTCAAACAAATTTAAAAATTCATATTTGAATCACATTCAAACAAATTTAAAAATTCAAATTTGAATCACATTCAAACAATTTTTAAAAAATCAAATTTGAATTACATTCAAACAATTTTTAAAAATTCAGATTTGAATATTATTCAAACAACTTTAAAAATTCAAATTTGAATATGATTCAAACAACTTTAAAAATTCAGATTTGAATCACATTCAAACAGCTTTTAAAATTCAGATTTGAATCACATTTAAACAATTTTTAAAAAATCAGATTTGAATCACATTTAAATAATTTTTAAAAATTCAGATTTGAATATTATTTAAACAACTTTAAAAATTTAGATTTGAATATGATTCAAATAACTTTAAAAATTTAGATTTAAATCACATTCAAACAACTTTTAAAATTCAGATTTGAATCACATTCAAACAGTTTTTAAAATTCTGATTTGAATCAAAATTTAATTGTGTGATCATAACTCTAATTAAAAAATTTAATTAGACACAGGATGAGCTTTTAGATCATACAACAATTAAAAATTAAAAAGCCAAACCTTGCGTTACCCATGAAGGCCAAAGATGGCGCACCAATGATGGTGTTCTTCAAGCATGCCGCCACACATCCATTGCAACCAACAATGGATAAATCATCTCATGATCAAAACACACAATTAAATCATATAATCAACAATTTAAATGGCAAATATAGTGGCTCTGATACTAATTGAAGGAGCAGAAGCATGAAAAACATAAGTTTATACCATTGAATTTAAAAATTTTCACCTAGGGTCACATGCATCATGCAAGATTTATTTTTATTTGTTTGATTTCGATGATAAATAATATATTAAAACTCTTTTAATATGTTTTTGGATCTGTATTTGCCATTTAAGATTTTAAAATTAATCAGATTAATTTTAGAACCCTAAATTAGATCAAGAACAAATACACTAACCTCTTGATGCACTGCAGCGTATTTGTACCTTTCGGATGCGTCTTCAGGACATCGGATGTTGTCTCTCTAGCTTGTCCACACCAAGTTCACCTATGACAGCCCTTGAACAGCTTCTAAAGCTTTTTTTATTAATTAGAAAATCAAGTTTTGCCTTTTAAGAGATTAAAGATGTAAACATGACACTAGTAACAATTTCTAGTATTTTTAATTCAAGAGATTGTTTGCTAATCTCTTGGAATTGGTGAGAGATGAAGAAGAAGAGAGAATGGGAACTTCAAGGGTGGCAGCACAAAGACGAGGCAGCAGCTTATATTATTTTTCTTTTTATAACAACACTTATCTAGCTAGGTAAACACTTAAAACCCTTGCCACATGTCACCTTTTGATTAGCTCTAGGTTTAATTAACCCAATCACATTGTGTCAAGTGTCAAACCTATATTTAATCTTAATTTTAATCATCTTACATGATTAAAAGACATTTGGCAAGCTTATGTGTAGTGCCATGTGTCACCATCTCATGGTGCCACATGTCATCATGTGAAATGACCAAAATGCCCCTGTGTCTTAATTTTGAGTTCTCAACCCAAAATAATTATTTCTCTTCTTCTAATCAATTTATATCAAATATAAATCAATTAATTAATTTCTCATTGATTAGATTCATATTTAAATACTTTAAATATAAATTTAACTTATACTACACATCCAATAATCTAGATTTGGTTTCAAGCCATGCTAGGGACTTTGTAATTTAATTGCAAACCAAACCTATTTAATTAATTAATTAAACTCTTTAATTAATTAATTAAATCATATTTAATTTGGTGATTACTTGTGTATGTGTGTGACTTACTAGGCTCATCATTAATTGACAATGAGACATGATATCAACTCTTAATATCATCATAACTCTTTCTTACCATAAATGATTTCTCTAAATCATTTTATACACCTCATAGACCATGGTTAACACCTAGCATAGCATGCCATGGCTACTCAATCACTAATAAGGTTTACCTTAAATGAACCTATAATCATATGTTACCATGCACTAAAATCTCTCTGTTACAAAATCCCAATTCAAGCTGGAGTCATGGTTTATGTCAAACCCCATTTGCTATGAATATTATGTTCTCTTTTTAATTTCAGTTCTTGATTAAAAGATTTTCTCATCAGAAACTCTTTTCTGATTAAATCTATCTGTCCTGGCCAGGAACTTGAAACATCAAGAACAATTAAATGAACATAGGATTTTATCTCTATTTACTTGGAGGAACAGATTCCATCTTGATCAACACCTACCTTCATATATAACTAGTAGGAGCCAACACATGCCCATATACCCATACACAGTATAAGTATGAAAGTAGTATCAAACTTAAACCACCTATATACAAGATAACTGTGCTATCTCAGGTCTAGAGATTATATGCACTGATATGATTTATGATAATACATTGATAAAAGTAAACTCCATGTGCTTGTCATAAGTGTCACTGGTTCGGCCTACTTATCATGTATAAGTGCCTATCATGTTTGTTATATGGCATGAGACTCACCATTCTATCTTATTTATATCTCATATAAATAACTTGGGAACAAACATGAATACAATCTTTCTGGACAAGTCTTATCCTTATTGTGAAGTATCCTCGATTGTGAGCCTATTTATGATACATTGTACTAGAAATACTGTCACTCATATTCTTAACAACTTAAGAATAGAATTTCTAGCAAAATATTAATGGACCTTTTCTATTACACATAAATATATTATGCAAACGGAAAATTGGAAATGCCTTTTATTAATAAAAACATATACAAGATACATATTAAATGATATGCTCTAGGGCATACTATTAACAGTATGAAACTTATGGTTATAAAATTTTAAAATTGCTAACTTCGCACCCTAAGGAATGTTAAGGTGCATTTTTCTTTCACCTCATTCTCTCTCAATCTGTTGCAACATACCCTAAAACAATCCCATATTATTGATTAACTAATGCATTCACATTTTGTAGGGTTTTAAGACATGTTTTGCACATATTTTTCCATTGTAAATAAGTTATTTTATATGCTTTTAGTAGTTTTTAGTTTAGTTTAGTTTAGTTTAGTTTTATGATTTTCATAATTAGTTGTGTTTTTCTTACATTTCAGGTTAAATTGAGGATAAAATATGTTGGGAGCAGTTAAAGAAGAAAAAAAAAATGTTAAAAGCAGTTAAAGAAGAATTACATCTTGATATAGAAGTCAGTGAGCTTAGAAATAGTGGAGAATTTCAAGTTTTGGTGAACCAAAAAAAAAAAATACACAAGCTTCAACATGACCATGATTCTAGTCATGTAAGTGCCAAACTTGTCATAACACAAGTGGTGCTTCCATTCACATAAGTGGTGTAACCTCTAGTGCTGTAAGATGCAGTGTGACACCCCTTACCCGACTACAGTGTAGCCGAGCAAGTTATGCAACTCAGTGTGCTGGAGCACCAATTCATAGTTCTATTACAATTTATCCCTTTTAAATCATTTGTTTACAATTTTTGATAAATCTAAATTTTTACGCAATTTTTATAGAAAATCCGGTAGAGTGCCGGCTGTAAATTGGAAAAACAGTTCTTCTGAACCTGTTCAAAAAAACTTCCAATAATTTCTAATCATTCACAAACTCCATTTGTATCACATCAATTTACAACAATTTCTTAACAATTCCTCTATTTGTCATTCATTCATTTCACATCATCATTAGACTCAAATCATAAATAAATTCTCATATGTTATTTGTAATCACAAATCACAAGTACTTACATTAATACAAAATTATATTACATTTGTTTCAAATACACATGATAAAATAAGAGTTTAATTACAAAATTTACAAAAATCACAAAATACAAAATGGGACCTAGTGTCCTACCAATGCACTGTAGTCTGTGAGGTGACACGGACACTATGCAGAACTGTGAACGGCCTTACCCAATCTGTGGTCTACTGGGCCCTCTGTCCAAATCTTGCACTACAGCGTTGCAAAAGCGACGCAAAGCATAAAGCTTAGTGGTGCCAATAATACAAGAAAATATAATATGCAAATAAAAATAATAATTTCCTAGCTATTGTGTTCATAAGAAATGAATAATTACTAACTTATTGTTTAGTCGAGGGCTAATTATGTTTTATGATATTAACTTCTTCATGCATTTTGTTAATTATTTTCTTCATGATCTTGAGCTTCTTTGTATCTTATTATAATCATTCCTGATATTTAATTTTTGTATTTTCTTTAATAATGAGTTCAATTACAGTTATACTTTTCCATGCCTAAGTAACCTATACAAATTGACCGGACTGGATAAACGGGTAAACTAGCACTGGGTACCAGGTATCTCGGGCCGTCACACCATCGGTCACAATGTGTCTCCCGGTGTGCAAACAGAATGGCTAATAAGCCATAAAGCAATAAGGCATAAAGCCAAGTAAAACATCATAATCAGTATAGCCATAGGCTATCACATCACAGAATGGCAATGAAGCCATACATCATACGCAGTACTGCTATCAAAACCCTATTGGCATGCCAACCTATCCAAACCAATCACATTAGGCCTACTAGGGCATTTTGCACTTTTAAGTTTCACAATTTTTGAATTTCAAGTTTGAATGTTACTATTTATTTCATTAGTCAACTAAAATGTTGACTTTTGCATAGACAATAGATACATTAGTTTTAATACTCCCAACATACCACATTTTGCATTCAAATTTTGTTGGTATTGGTTGCCAATACCATTTTTAAGCTTAATGTTAAGTAAGCAAAATTTTCAGTTTTCATGCCTCATTTTTACTGTTTCATTAGTCATTTTTGCAGCTGGAATTTGGTAAAATAATCAACATGAAAGTTGTTCCTTATTTTGTCTAGTTGAATTTCCTTTTTTGAATCACTCCATTTGGAGTTTTGTAGCTCAAGTTATGGTCCAAAAACCACAACTGGCCGGATTGAAAATTTTCAGGACTGACCATATCTACAGTGCAGTGAATAGTGACTGCAACTCAATTGTTGGATAGGTTCTGGTCATAATTTGGGGTAGGTTTCTTCATAAAAGTTGTTGGTATATATCTTAGCTAGTTTCTGGTAAAATTTCAGGTCAATTGGACCATTCTACACTGAGTTATGGCCAAATGAACAATTACTGTTCATTTGGACATTCTGCAGAAACAGATTGCAGATCACCCGGATTGGGGCAAGCTTTTGGTTCACTTGGTTTGGTTTTATGGGCATGGTTTCTTCACCAAAGTTGTGCCATTATGTGTCTAGTTTCATGTCCAATTGGCCAAACACCAATTGAATCTCTACAATTCAAGTTATGGCTGCCCAAACCTGCTGGACTCAAGTCCAATTCTGCAGGTCACCAAGGGCAGCCACACCAACTTCATTTCCCACTACATAAACCACTTCATTTCTCATTCACACATAACCAAATGGTCACTAATTGACCATTAAAACTTACTTTCACCATTACATGATCAACATCTCAATTTTGGGTCCAAACCCTAGCTCTACCATTTCAATTTTCCATATACATGCAATCAATGAATCAAAGTATCTAATTTATGTTCAATGGCAGCCATGTACAACTATAACTCAATCTAATCAATGAAACCCTAATGTATCCTAAGGCTGCCAAAATTGGTGGAATTTATTCATGCAAACTTGTTTCAATTCTCTTAATTTCACCCTCATTTCATAGTCCACATGATATATATATACAAAGTTTTAAGGATGAATTAGCACTAACCTTTTTGAAACCAAACTTGAGCTTGTTATTCTTCAAGATTTCTCCTAGAACCATAATAATCATAATCAATTATAACTTCACTTTCCTAAATTAAATATCCAATAAAAATTCAACAGCATTTCCCATTAAATTGGACTAAACTCCTATCATAAATCTCAAATCCACAAACCATTAATACCCAATCTGGCAGCTTGTGCATTCAAATTTATATATAATGATCTAACCGTTAGATAAATCCCAAATTTTAACCATATATTCAAGACATCCCTATACAATATCAGTAAAAATTTTAGCATCAAATAATTCTATATCATGAGATATCAGAACATTCATTCAACCCTTCAAAATCTGAATTTTTGCAGAAATCAGTCTTACTTAGATAGCTCATGCAAAACAATTTATATCTCATAAACCAAAAGTCTAAAATTCACCAAATTTTAACACAAAAGCCTCAACATCCCAAATATCATTTGTACCAAATTTCATAATTTTATAAGCATCCTAACTATTTATTTTTCTCAAATTTCAGTAGCCAAAATTCAGAATTCAACCTACAGACAGCCTGTGTTCCACAATATATTTCTCCAAATCCAACCGTTGAACAATCACCGAATTTTTACCATAACTTCCACACATACATACCTCAAACATATCCAAAAATCAGCCGTAGATGTTGAGCCAAACTCACCTGGACGGAAGAGAAACATGCTGCCCTGCTGAACCCCTATTTCTGCTACTATTCATCTCCTTCTCCTTCTTCCTTTCTTTCTTTCTTTTCCTTTTCTCTCTCTTTCTCTCTTGATTCAGCCCATATGAAGAAGGAAACTGATGGTTTCTTTTGTTTTTATCTCATTTTTTTGCTTCATTTTTATCCATTTTATTTATTTTGTCAAGTGGTGATTGGGTGGGAGTGCTTAGTGACATAAGCATGAGGTAAAAATTGAAATTTTAATTCATTTTCTTTTCTTTTCTTTTATACTCAATTTTAATTTAATTTTTAGCAATATTTATTCATATTTTATGTCATAATAATTATTTACTTAACTGGACAAGTCGGCAAAAAATCATCTCTAAAGACAAAATGATCAAAATGCCCTCCGTTTGGCTTAACGAGCCAAAATTGTCTGTACCGATTGAAAAATTTTTCTAAACATTTTCTTGGAATTCTAATGCCTTAAGAACCTCAATGACCCTTCTCTGGAGTCTCAAAAATTATTTTATAATTTTTTTCCCGGGTCTAGGGCTCCTAGTTGCGAGAACCGCAACTTCTCACTAGGTTACCCATCGCTAGGGCACCGGCTCATTTAACTTTGTTGTATTTTATTTCTAAAATTTTTCCTAAATTTTTCTTATTAATATTTGAGTTAATTATGGTTCCTCACTTTAGTTTAAATATTTTTTCGGACGTTCTAGCTGTCCGGACCGACACTGGTCACCGGAACAGTAGACTGTACGGACTAGCTAAAGTGAGGATGTTACATGCAGAGGGAGCCATGTAGAAGCACGAGCATGAGTCTTACTTTTGGTCTTGTAAAGACATGCCAAGAAGTTACACCACCCTTGTGTAAAGTTTACACAAGTTGTGCTTTGCCAAGCTTTGAAGATTAGTTGAGCCATGTCATTACACGAGTCGTGTAAATTAACTTTGATTACTGACTTGTACTTAATGATTTCTACCTTTTTAAATTCTTCTTGTACTAGCTCTTTGACCTATGAGGGCTGTAATTTTACAATATATAAGCATCCTTTCCATAGTTTTTGCAACAAGTAGGAAAAAAGGGAATAAATAAGATTTAAAATTTGGTTTTTTAGGAGAAGAAGAACTACAGCCAGGAGATCTCCATTCCTTCACTACACTAAGGAGATTTCAATATAGATTTTACCGTCGAAGTTAATTATCCACTTGGGTTCTTCTACCCTTAGTTATTTTTATGTTTATTTTATTTTATTTCATAGTTTACTTTTTAAAAATGAACATGCGTGAGTAGTTTTCTTAGATTCTAAAGTTAGGTATTCAATACTCTGATTTAATCAATGGATTTGTTTTTATTTTTTATTTAATGACATGGATTTTATGCTTTAATTCATTTTCATGTGACTTAATGCTTGCTTAGTGTTGGTACCCACAATGTATTGATTTAAATCATTGATTGGTGAGCTAAAAGGTAATGATTAATGGTGGAAAATCAAAGATTTGAACTTATAGCTTTAGATCTAGAGATAGACTAGGGTTATGAGAGGTTTTTTATAGATTAATTAAAGATCTTAATGAGTTTTAATTAAAGTAAAAGCCACGAAACTAGGAATTGGTTTGATTAAAATACATCTTTAATCTCCTTCATATACATAAATATCCAATTTTGGATTGATTGGACTCAAACCCAATTAATATGTCACACCCACCATTTCTCGACGTTAAAGTTTCTGTCTTTGATGGTATATTTTGATGAATTCAAAGATTCCACAGTTAAGGGAATGGTGATAAAAAGTGCATGTGTTTGTATCCATGATGTTTTCAAAATGTATTTAAAAATGAAAATGTTTTAAAGGTTTTCATTCTCAAAAGTTTTTAGTTTTTATTTAGACAGAAGAAACTTCAGCAACTAAAGCATGGACTTTTAGTAATAGAAGTCCCTTTTCACTGTTCAAATTCCTTTTGGGTAGAATGCACTTCAACAGTTAAAATTATGACTTCCAATAGCCAAAAGTCCCTCAACAATAAGGGTATAAATTGTGCCACGTCCCGCTTTTCTATCCAAAAAGAACTTGAACACTCTTTTCTCTCTCTCTAAGCTACTATGACATACAAGTTTGAATTTGGGGAGATTTTCCTTGCCATTTCATTCTTGGAAGCTTGATTCTTCTAAAGGGAGGCTTGGTGAAAGTGGATTGGATATCGGATCGCCAATTAACTTCCTTCTTTTATTCAAGAGAAAGAGGCAAATACCCTTTCCTTCTAATCTTCTAGAGGAATCTAAGTATTTTTAGGTGTGTTAGATAGTTGGGTTTTCAAATGCATGTATGTTTCGAGCATGAATAGGTTGAAATAGTGCATGTTGAGTTTTTGGGGTTTTCTTTGTTAAATGTGATGTGTGAAGTTAATAAAACTTTGAATGCTAACTTAATAGAACTTTGAATGCTAACTTTTAGTGTTTATATGTGAGTTAAACTTGATTTCAAGTTCCCTTATACCTTAAATGGCAAGTTTCTTTTGTTGGATTCAAGAATTTCTTAATGATGTTATGTTGAGTTTTAATTGAATCTTGAATTCAAGTTCAAATTGGTGTTGCATGCGAGCTTGGAGTATGAATTCAAGTTGTTTTAGGCTTATGAATGTGTATATGTGTATAAATTGTGTTTTTGGAGACTTATGGTATGTTTTAGAGGTTTTGGGAGAGAATTTCTATTGGTTTTCTACTTGAGAATTCTAGAAATTCCCTGGTTTGGCTGCCAAAAACCATTATTTCAATAGTCAAAGCATGTAGTTTTTTGAGAAAGAATCTGGAGAAATTTCAAGTTTTGCAGCCAAAGTCCAAGACTTTGGTAGCACAGTAGCTACTGCTAAAATGGGCACCAGATATTCAAAGGTTTAGTAGTCAAAGTCTGAGGCTCCGACAACCAAACTTGGTTCTACCAGCTTTATTTCTCATTCGATTCCAAGGTTTCAAAACATGATTTTATGATTCCTAAGGGCCTAGAATAAGATGTTTGTTATGTGTATAGCATTCTAGAGCTTCAAATAATTAGTAGTTTTCAATGGTTATAAGATTGAACTTGAGGGATTCAGAAAGCAAAGGATCCAAAGTTAGCTACCGTTCATATTAGGTGGTTGATAGGCTATAAGCGGTGAGTAATTCTAACCTTAATAAATGTAAACTTATTAAATTTAATTTATGATCATCGTTATGCATCATGTCATAGTTATTTAAGGTGTATGTATCTAGAACACGAATATTGCATAATTGCATAATTATTGTTGGTGCATGATGGATTATGGATGACCCACTGACTTCCCCCATGGTTATGACTATGTTATGTTATATATGTTATGGATCCATTAAATCCAACGAGAGATCTTTACGATGCCCCTTGGTGCATAACGCATGTCATGTTTTTAGCGAAAGTCCCGAGGAGCCTCTATATGAGCCGGGCACATTGGATATATTAAGAGGAAGTCTTGAGGAGCCTCTGTATCAGTCGAGCACATTGGGTTTGGGGAATCACTAGTGACAAGTCCATCTTATGAGAAATGTTTATGATGTGAAAACTCATATGGATGATGTATTGCATATGTATGAAATGAAGGTTATAAATAAATGTTTTTTGTTAGTTTACTCATAGAGCTTGTGTAAGTTCACCCCTTTCCCCTAACCCAAGGTGCAAGAGTGCAGAATAGAAGAATCTTTTAGAGCTTAAGTAGTAGGAGTGGCTATAGAGTGTTTAGATATATGTTGTATGATTGATGGACATGTGATATATAAAAGAATAGTTATTGTGTTGGTATTCAAGTTTGATAGATGTTTTGTCTTAAACAAAAATGATGTAATTATGTATGCATGAACTAATTACACTTTACCAATTTTATGTATGTAAAGGTTCATATTTTGAACTAATTTTATATTGATTATGAATGAGAAAATTGAAGTCTAATGGTTTGGAGTATGCTTGGATTGTGATTTCAAGGATGTGTTCATGTTTAACAGGCCTTTAGGCTTGCTACGGGTTCCAAAAGCCTTAAGCTAACCTAATCCCTAGCAGCGATAATGGTCCTCAGTTTAGGTCATTACAAAATTAGTATATGAGCTCTAGGTTAGATGAGTAGACCTAGATGCTAGTAAAGGGATAGGATAAATATGAAAAGGAAGTATGTTTACTAGTGCAATTAGGGAAATACATGTCTAGTAGGGTTGAGTCCCTATTTGTTATGTATTGTATTTTATATTTATGCTATGTTTTATGCTATGTTTAATGATATGTTATGTGTTAATATGGCTCTACATGAACTTTATTTGTGCTTAACACTTTTTGTTTGCTTTCAAAAAATGTGAGGTTTAAGATGGTTCGCTAGGTTAACTGGTGCCCCACTTGAGAATGAGGGTATTGGAGCACTACCTGCCAACCTTATTGCTAGGGAGAAAGCAAACAGAAGTGGAAAGGGAGAATCTTAAAGAGGCCTTAGAATGTCTTTTGAGGTTAGCATGGAAACCTCCAATGTACTTAAAATATCAGTAGATGCACAAAGGGGTTCTTATGGTCTTCCATGATAGCATGAGAACCCTGAGCCTTCGAGTATGGGAAGGATGGGAGAAGACAATTTTATGGAGGCAAGAGATGAGTCAGAGTTTGTGTCCCCACCTCAATAAGGGACAGATTATGGGTTTGGATATGGCTGTCCATGTAACATCCTCACTTTAGCTAGTCAATACAGTCTACTGTTTCGGTAACCAGTGTCGGTCCGGACAGCTAGAACGCACCGAAAAAAAAAAATTAAATTAAAGTGAGGAACCATAATTAACTCAAATATTGATAAGAAAAATTTAGGAAAAATTTTAGAAATAAAATACAACTAAGTTAAATAAGCCGGTGCCCAAGCGATGGATAACCTAGTGGGAAGTTACAGTTCTCGCAACTAGGAGCCCTAAACCCAGGGAAAAATTCATAAAATAATTTTTGGGACTCCAGAGAAGGGTCACTGAGGTTCCTATGGCATTAGAATGCCAAGAAAATATTTAAAAAAAATTTTCAATCGGTACAGACAATTTTAGTCTATTAAGCCAAACGGAGGGCATTTTGGTCATTTCGCCTTCAAAGGTGATTTTTGGCTGACTTGTCCAGTTAAGTAAATAATTATTATGACATAAAATGTGAATAAATATTGCTAAAAATTGAATTGAAAATGAGTAGCAAATAAAAGAAAAGAAAATGAATTAAAATTGCAAATTTGACCTCATGCTTATGTCACTAAGCACTCTCACCCAATCACATTATGACACATGTCCATAAACCACTTAAAATGAGTCAAATGGGCAGAAAATTGAAATGAAAAATTGAACTCTTCTTCCTCATTTCCCGTCCACTATAGCCAAAGGGCTTTCTCTTCATTTTCTCTTTTAAAGGTTGATTTTCCTAAGCTTCCTCACCTTAAAACCTTATCCTCCCTTCACTAAAAATTATACCCACAACAAGGAGAAGTGTTTAGCAGCCAAGAAAGAGTAAGAAAGTAAAGAAAAATTAAAGTCTTGGTTAGCTTGGATTTGAGCTACTAGAGGTTAGTGACTTAAATTCATGTCTCTCTTCAAATTTATGTTGAAAAAGTATATTTGAGTGCAAAATTGCAAAGAAATTTGTTAAATATCTTGTATATGCCCATCCCAAAGTTTTGGGCAGCCTTGAACCTAGTAGAGTTTTGAAGATTTCTTAGAGTTAAATTGTAATTTGGCTGCTTTTAATATAAATACAATGCTTAAGACAATGGAAGGTATGTAATTGCATGACTTGAGATATTAGGGTTAGGATTTGGGCATAAATTAGAGACCTTAGTTTTTTAATGGTGAAAGTATGTTTTAATGGTCAAATACTGACCATTTGGCTGTGTGTAACTTAGAAATGAAGTGGTTTATGTAGTGGGAATTGAGATTGGAGTGGCTGCCCTTGGTGACCTGCAGAATTGGATAAGAGTCCAGCAGGTTTGGGCAGCCATAACTTAAATTGTAGAGGTTCAATTGGTGCAAGGCCAATTGGACATGAAACTAGACACATAATGGCACAACTTTGGTAAAGAAACCATGCCCATAAAACCAAACCAAGTAGACCAAAAGCTTGCCTTAATCCAGGTGACCTGCAGTCTGATTCTGTAGAATGACCAAATGAATAGTGATTATTCATTTGGCCATAACTCAATGTAGATAAGGCCAATTGACCTGAAATTTTACCAGAAACAAGCTGAGATATAGACCAACAACTTTCATGAAGAAACCTACCCCAAATTATGACCAGAACCTATCCAACAAGTGAGTTTCAGTCACTGTTCACTGCACTGTAGATATGGTCAGCCCAGAAAAATTTCAATCCGGTCAGTTGTGGTTTTTAGACCATAACTTGAGCTACAAAACTCTAAATAGAGTGATTCAAAAAAAGAAATTCAACTAGACAAAATAAGGAACAACTTTCATGTTGATAATTTTTCCAAATTCTCACTGCAAAAAAGACTAATGGAACAGTAAAGATGAAGCATGAAAACTGAAATTTCTGCTTAATTAATATTAAGCTTAGAAATGATATTGGCAACCAATACCAATAAATTTTAAATACAAAATGTGGTATGTTGGGAGTATTAAAACCAATGTACCTATTATCTATGCAAAAGTCAACATTTTGGTTGACTAATGAAGTGAATAGTAACACCAAAACTTGAAATTCAAAAATTGTAAAACTCAAAAGTGTAAAATGCCCTAGTATACCTAACAAGATTGGTTTGGATAGCTTGGCATGGCAATAGGGTTCTGTTAGCAGTACTGCATATGGCTTCATGCCATTCTGTGTTTCATGGCTTTCATGCCATTCTGTGATATAATAGCCTTTGGCTATGTTATTTAAGATGTTATACTTGCATTTTCGCCCTAATGATTATTACAGCTTATGCCTGCTGGGGAGACACAATGTGACCGATGGTGTGATGGTCCGAGGTACTTAGTACCCAGTGCCAGTTTACCCGTTTATCCAGTCTAGTCAACTAGTATGGGTTACTCGGGCAATGATAATAAACCTTACAGAAATTTAAATGGATAATACTGCAATTAATAGCAGAAATTAAGTCTACTAAAAAATATAAACATAAATTCTGCATATTTATTTTTAGTTCATTTTATTTTATTTTATATTGTCACCACTAAGCAGAATTACTTAGCGCGTCACTTTTGCCACGCACAAGTACTGGAGACCTAGCTGGTGAGCCCAGCAGACATCAGACCAGGTGAGCCTTCAGATTTGCATCCGGAGTCCCGAGTCACCTCACACCTGCAGTGTATATGGTAGGACATTAGGATTGTGGGGTAGCATTTTGTATTTACATTTTGTATAAATTTTGGTTTGTAATTATAAACTCTTGTAATTATGTATTAATGTAAATACATGAAATTTCATATTATTGAGGTTTTCTGCATTATGTACGTTGAAAAATGAAATGTTGAGACTTTGAGATTGACTTGAATGTGTATAATGGAGTTTGGATTTAAAAATTATTTTAGAAGTGTTTTTAAACAGGTTCAGAAGAACTGTTTTTCCAATTTACAACCGGCACTCTGCCGGATTTTCTATAAAATTTGCGGATAAATTCAGATTTATGAAAATTGAAAATAAATGATTTATAAAGGGATAAATTGTAATAGAAACATAAATTGGTGCTTCGGCACACTGAGTGGCATAACTTGCTCGGCTACACTGTAGACGGGTAAGGGGTATCACATTTGGTGGTATCAGAGCTTCGGTTTAGGCGTTTCTGGGCTTAGATAGAGTGCATATCATTGCATTGCATTTGTAAGTGTTGAGGTGACGCTGATGCAAATTTGTTTGTTTTCTTATTTTGAATAGAATATGGATCCTGCTTCGCAAAGAGCAGTTGAGGAAGAGGTGGAGAGTCATGCTCCATCAAGGGCTGAGTCTGGGGGTAAGGGAGAACCTGCTCCACCAGTAGCTGAGGCACCTGCCCAACCTCAGTTTGCACTATTTCAACAAATTATCGAGTTTTACCGGCAAATGATGGGGGCAATTCCACCACCACAATCACAGCCACAACCTCCACCAGCACCACAGAAATCTCATCTAGGAAAATTAAGAAAGCATGGGGCGGTGGACTTTTTTGGGAAGAGGGAGGATGATCCCATGGCAGCAGAAAATTGGTTGGATAGAACCATTAGAGTACTGAAACAGCTAAATTGCACCCCCGAGCAGAACCTGGTGGGTGTTGTGTCCCTACTTCAGGATGATGCATATTAGTGGTGGGACACAGTAACCAGTGAGGTGCAACCTGAACGGATCACCCTGGGAATTCTTCCTAACAGAGTTCAGGAAGAAATATATTAGCAAAGTGTATTTAGAAGAGCGAAGAAGGGAATTTATCAGTTTGAGACAGAGACAGTTGTCAGTGGCTGAGTATGAGCGTGAATTTGTCAGACTGAGTAGATATGGGAGGGAGATAGTCCCTACAGAGGCAGAGAGGTGCAGAAGGTTTGAAGAAGGGCTTAATGACAACATCAAAGTCATGATCACAGCACTGGAGATCACAGATTTTTCTAAACTGGTAGATGCAGCATCAAAAGTGGAAAGGGTCAGAATCAATGAACAAAATAGAAGGGAAAGACAGCAGAAGAGGGTCAGGTCGATTCAAGACATGTTCGCTCCCAAAGAAGAAGAGTAAGGATCCTTCTGCTCAGAGTTCAGGACCACCACAGGGTCAGGGCCAGTCTCAGGGGCCCAGACCACAGTTTACACTTAGGAGAGGCCAGTACACACCATCAATGGGCAGCTCTCCAGGAATGGTGTTTAGGGGACCAGCCCCTGCATCTTCTGCTTGTCAGTACTGTCAGAAGTGGCATAAGGGGGAATTTTGGCGAGTGACCGGTGCATGCTTACTGTGTGGATCAATAGAACATCAGATCAAGAATTGTCCGAAGAGGACTACTACAGTTGCTCCAACACAAACTGACAGACCTGCTCCTACACCACAAAGGGGTAGTAAGCCTGGTAAACCTGAGGTAGCTGGTCCATCACTGAGGCCTGCATCCGAGTCAGCTGAGAGGCCAGACATTAGAATACCAGCCAGGGCTTATGCCATCAGAGCTCAGGAGGAGCAAGATGCCCCGGATGTCATCAGGGGTACGTTTTCCCTCTACAACACTTCTGTACATGCATTGGTGGATCTAGGATCCACTCATTCCTACATTTGCATCAAACTACCCATAGAGAGTGGAGTTCCAGTAGAGGAGAGTGATCAAGACATTCTGGTCACAAATCCACTAGGCAACAGTGTGGTAGTGAATAAAGTGTATAAAGGTTGCCCGTTGAGGATTCAGGGGTATGAATTCTCGACAGACCCAGTTGAATTGCCCTTCCACGAGTTTTACGTGATCTTGTGTATGGACTGGTTGTCACGTCATCAGGCAATAGTTGATTGCAAATTGAAGAGGATTTCTCTGAAAACTTCTGAGGGTAATGAGATCATTGTTGTGGGTGAAAGGATAGATTTCCTGTCCAATGTTATCTCAGTCACAGTTGCAAGAAGATTGATGAGAAAAGGCTGTGAAGCTTACCTAGCTCACGTGGTTGATACTAGGCAGGCTAAGCCAAATGTGTGTGATATACCCACAGTAAGAAACTTCCTAGATGTATTTCCTGAAGAGTTGCCTGGTTTACCACCAGATAGGGAAGTCGAGTTTGCTATTAAGGTAATGCCGGGTACAGCACCCATTTCTATTGCTTCTTATAGGATGGCACCTACTGAATTGAGGGAGTTGAAAACTCAGTTGCAAGAGTTGCTTGATAAGGGTTTCATATGCCCCAGTGTGTCACCATGGGGAGCTCTGGTACTATTTGTGAAGAAGAAGGATGGAACCTTGAGCTTGTGTATTGATTACCGACAGTTGAACAAAGTAACTGTGAAGAACAAATATCCATTGCCCAGAATCGACGATCTGTTTGATCAATTGAAGGGAGCTGGTGTATTTTCAAAAATTGATCTCAAATCAGGGTATCATCAGTTTAGGGTAAAGGATGCAGATGTGTCAAAAACTGCATTCAGAACCCGATATGGGCACTATGAATTTCTAGTGATGCCGTTTGGGTTAACAAATGCACCAGCAGCATTTATGGACCTTATGAACCATATCTTCCATCCATACTCAGATTGGTTTGTAGTGGTCTTCATTGATGATATTCTGGTGTATTCCAAGACCAGGGAAGAACATGATGAACATTTGAGGATTGTTCTGCAAACCTTGAGAGAAAAGAAGCTGTATGCTAAGTTGTCCAAATGTGACTTCTTGATGAGTGAAATCTCCTTCCTTGGACACATAGTATCAGTTGAGGGGATTAGAGTGGATCCCAAAAAGATAGAAGCAGTGATAGAATGAAAGCCTCCCAGAAATACAACAGAGGTCAAAAGTTTCTTGGGCCTAGCTGGGTATTACAGAAGATTTGTGAAGGGGTTCTCTCTTATAGCTGCTCCAATGACCAAGTTGTTGCACAAAAATGTGAAATTTGGCTGGAACGACAAGTGCCAAGCTAGTTTTGAGAGGTTAAAGGCCATGTTGACAGAAGCACCAGTGTTAACACAGCCAGTGTCCGAAAAAGACTTTGTGGTCTACAAAGATGCCTCACATAATGGGCTAGGGTGGGTATTGATGCAAGAGGGGAAAGTGGTCACCTACGCTTCCAGGCAGTTAAGGCCACATGAACAGAACTACCCTACTCATGACCTGGAGTTAGCAACAATTATCTTCGCACTAAAGATATAGAGGCATTATTTATATGGTGAAAAATGCTACATCTATACAGACCACAAGAGTCTAAAATATTTGCCAACCCAGAAGGAGCTCAATCTTAGACAGAGGCGATGGATTGAGTTCCTAAAGGACTATGATTGTGTAATAGATTATCATCCTGGGAAGGCAAATGTAGTTGCTGATGCTTTGAGTAGGAAGTCCATCACAGCTTTAAGATCATTAAATACCCATCTATCCTTAGCTCAAGATGGAGCTATTTTGGCTGAGTTGCAAGTGAGGCCAACCCTGTTACAGCAGATACAAGATGGGCAGAGGGTAGATGAAAAACTTATGGCCATTGTGGGTAAAATTCCAGAGGGAAAGGAGACTGAATATGAGGTAAAAGCAGATGGGTGTCTGTACTACAAAGGAAGAGTGTGTGTACCAGATGATGGGAACTGAAGACTAGTATTCTGAAAGAAGCACACACTAGTGTTTATGCTATGCACCCAGGAAGTACAAAAATGTATAATGATTTGAAGCCTCATTATTGGTGGCCTGGTATGAAGAGGGATATAGCTGACTATGTGACTAAGTGTTTGACATGTCAGCAAGTCAAAGCAGAACATTAAGTTCCATCAGGATTGCTACAGCCTATAAGCATAACTGAATGGAAATGGGACCGGGTCACTATGGATTTTGTTAGTGGTCTACCTCTCACCCAAAGGAAGCATGATGCAGTGTGGGTGATAGTGGATAGATTGACAAAGTCAGCACATTTTCTGCCAGTTAGGACTAACTACTCACTGGAAAAGCTAGCAGAATTGTATATCAGTGAGATAGTTAGACTACATGGAATCCCACTTTCCATCATATCTGATCGAGACCCAAGGTTTACATCGAGATTCTGGAAAAAGTTGCAAGAAGCCTTGGGCACACAACTCTGTTTTAGCACGGCTTTTCATCCCTAGACGGATGGACAGTCAGAACGAGTAATCCAGGTAAACCCAATAACAAATTGAATTTTCGCAATTAATAAATTGAAATGATAGTAACAATGTGAATTATGTGATAGATCCTAGAGGATATGCTAAGGAGTTGTGTCATTGAGTTTGAGGGGAGCTGGGATAGATACCTCCCACTGGCAGAATTCGCATATAATAATAGCTACCAAGCTAGCATTCAAATGGGTCCGTATGAGGCACTGTATGGGAGGAAATGAAGAACCCCAGTGTATTGGTGTAACACCCTCCCGATAACCACTCCGTACATCCTACTGTTCCGGTGACCGGTGTCGGCCCGGATAGCTAGAATGTCCGGAAAAATATTTAAACTAAAGTCAGGAACCGTAATTAACTCAAATATTAATAAGAAAAATTTAGTAAAAATTTTAGGAATAAAATACAACCGAGTTAAACGAATGGTGCCTGCCGATGGGTAACCAGAGGGAAGTTGCGGTTCTCGCAACGAGGAGCCCTAGACCCGGGAGAAAAATTATAAAATAATTTTTGGGACTCCAGAGAAGGGTTATTGAGGTTCCTATGGCATTAGAATGCCAAGAAAATACCTAGAAAAATATTTCAATCGGTACAGCCAATTTTGACCCGTTAAGCCAAACGGAGGGCATTTTGGTCATTTCGCCTTCCGAGGTGATTTTTGGCCGACTTGTCCAGTTGAGTAAATAATTAATATAACATAAAATATGAATAAATATTACTAGAAATCAAATTGAAAATGAGTAGTGGAGGAAAGGAAAGAAAATGAGGAAAAAGCCTAATTATGACATCATGGTGATGTCATTAAGAAAATTTGGACCAATCACAATTTAGCCATCCTTTGACTAACTAAATAAAAGACTAAATGAAGACTAAATCCACCAAAATTTGCAGCAGCCACCCCTTTCCTCAAGTAGCCGAAATCCCTTCCCTCCTTCCTCCATTGATGTGCCATCAAAAGCTTAATTTCTCCTTTGTTTCCACCATAAAGTCATAACCTAGCTTCACTAAAATTTGCCCTAGCACCTTGCTAAAGCCTTTGGCAGCCAACAAGAGGGAAGAAAGTGAAGTTTAGGGCTTTGGAAATTCTGCCCAAACAAGGTTAGTGCATATATACACTTAAAACTTTTAATTTCTATGTTAAGGACTTGAAACCAACAAGTATTTGTGAATGAAATGAACCAAACTCATGTGTATGTCCAATATAGAATTCGGCAGCCCTATTGAAGGTATAGGAATAAGTGTTTTGTTGGTCTTAAAGTGGACTAAAAATGATGTTGAGGATATATATATATATATAGGTGATGAATTGGTATGCTAACTAAGGCACCTTGTAGAAATTATATTGTGAAGCTAGGGTTTTGGGAAGTAAAAATTAGCTTGGCTTATGAAATTGTTAAAGTACATCCTAATGGTCAATTAGTGACCATTTGAAGGAATTTGACATTAATTGGGACTGGAATGAAGCATGGCAAAGGGAAGGTGTGTGCTGCCTAGAGGGTGCAGAATGGTGACTGAAAATTCAGTCCAATTACACAGCCATAACTTTGGCTGTGTTAGTCCAATTGGTGTTTGGCCAATTGGACATGAAACTAGGTTTATAATGGCACATTTTTGCTGAAGAAACCATGCCCAAAGGACCAAAGCAAGAGGACCAAAACTTGGCCCCAATCCGGAACCCTGAAACTGATTATGCATAATTGGCCAAATGAATAGTAACTGTTCATTTGGCCATAACTCACTGTAGATTTGGTCAATTGACCTGAAATTTTTACAGCAACAAGTTAAGAGATAGACAAACAACTTTCATGAAGGAACCTACCCCAAATTATGGCCAGAACCCATCAAACCAAGTGACTCTAGTTACTGTTCATGCACTGTAGATATGGTAATTTTCTGCAGAATGCACATTCGGCCAGCTTGGGTCTTTGGACCATATCTAGAGCTAAAAAACTCCAAATGGAGTGATTCAAAAAAGGAAATTCAACTAGACAAAATAAGGAACAACTTTCATGTCTTACATTTCTTCAAATTCCTACAGTAACAGTGTCCAATGGAACAGTGAAGTTGACTCACCAAAATTGAAAATTCTGCTTGTGTTGAGTTACACTTTGGAATGGTATTAACACTTAATACCAACAAGTTTTAAACACCAAATGTGGTATGTTGGGAGTGCCAAAGTCAATGTACACATTTTTATTCTAAAAGTCAACATTTTTGTTGACCGATGATGAATAGTGACACCAAAAATTTGAAATTCACAAATTGAAGAATTTAAAAGTTTCAAATGCCCTAGTATACCTAACAAGATTGGTTTGGATAGTTTGGCATGCCAATAGGGTTCGATTAGCGATCGCACATGGCAATATGCCATTCTGTGATTTCATGGCTTTTAGCCATTCTGACTTTGCATTGAGACTTGGCCTTGTGCCTGAGATTATTTACAGCTTGGTAGCTGTTTTGTTGCACACTGGGTGATGCATATGCGACCGATGGTGTGACGGCCTGAGGTACTAGATACCCAGCGCCACGTTATCGATCCAAATGTCTAGTGTAGGTTACTTGGGCAACCAAATGAATGAAAATGAGCAATGTAGAAGAATTAAATGAATGGATATACAAATACATGACAAACAAAACATGTACATGCAATACATATTTATATATGTTATTTCTTGTTATTTTATTATTGCACCACTAAGCATTATTGCTTAGCGCGTTGCTTTTGCCACGCGTAGGTACCGAGATCCTGATCGTGAGCCCAGTAGACCACAAACTGGGTGAGTCCATCCTGCAGTTCTGCGCAGTGTCCGTGTCACCTCACTACCTGCAGTGCATTGGTAGGGCACTAGGTGTCATTTTGTCATTTTGATATTTTGTAGCAGATTTTTTTTACTTTTTCATATGTATTTGAACTCATGTAATATATTTTGATGTCCATGTAAATAATGAAAGTTATGACTATGAATGCAAAATTTGAGCATGTATTTATCGCTTGTATATGAGAAATGGATGTTTGTGAAATGAAAAGATTATTGAGAATTTGCTATTGAGAAATATTGTTGAGATTTTGGATATTGGAGTTTGAGATGATGGAATAAAAATATTGGAAGTGTTTTTAACGGAGTTCAAGAACAGTTTTCCATTTTTAGCCAGATCTACTGGATTTTCTTTAAAAATTATCGGAACCTGAAATGAATGATACTTTTGATAAATGGTTTAAATAAAGTGTATATCATAAATTATATGCAAAAGCATGATATAAAGAAATTGAGGAATATTAGAGAGTGTGCCAGACACCGTGTGGCATTACTTACTCGGGTATACTGTACACGGGTAAGGGGTGTCACATTTAGTGGTATCAGAGCACGGTTTAGGCGTTTCTGGGCCTAGATTGAGTCCATACCATGCATTGCATTTGTAAGAGTCGAGGTGACACTAACGCAGATCTGTTTATCTTTCTTATTTTGAATAGGATATGGATCCTTCATCTCAGAGAGCCGTTGAGGAGGAAGTGGAGAGTCATGCTCCACTGCGCAGTGAGGCCGGGCATGAGAGAATCTGCTCCGCCAGCTCAAGCAGAGCCTGCTCAGCCTCCACAGGCCATGTTCCAACAAATGGCCGACTTCTTTAGACAAATGGCCGGGGTAATGCCAGCACCACCACCACCACCAGCTCCACAGCAGAAATCACACCTGGAAAGGCTAAGGAAGTTTGGAGCTGTGGACTTCTATGGCAAGAGAGAAGATGACTCTGTTGCAGTCGAGAATTGGTTGAACAGAATAGGCAGAGTACTAAAACAACTTCACTGCACTCCAAAGCAAAACACGGAAGCTGCCATCTCTTTACCGCAAGATGATGCATATGAGTGGTGGGACACCGTGTCATGAAGTGCAAATGTAAGTCAGAACTTGGGACTTCTTCCTCTCTGAATTCAAGAAGAAATATGTGGGTACTGTATACCTGGAAGAGAGAAGAAGAGAGTTTATTAACCTGAGGCGAATACGATTATCGTGGATCGAGTATGAGAAGGAATTTGTCCGATTGAGCCGTTATGGAAGGGAGATAGTCCCTAATGAAGCTGAAAGATGTAAGAGATTTGAAGAGGGACTAAATGACAACATCAAGATCCAGCTCACTGCCTTGGGAATCACAGAATTTACCAAGTTAGTGGAAGCTGCAATAAAGGTGGAAAAAGTAAGAATTAGTGAATGTACTGAAGGGATGATAGAGCAGAAGAGGGGACCAGTCGTCTAGTTCCGCTCCTGGATTTGGGAAGAAGTTTAAGGGTCCTCCCGCACGAGTTCGGTCAGCCACGTGGTCGTGGTCGATTTGGGCCCAGTGCCACGATTCACCCCTAGGAGAGGTCAGTCCACACCATCAGTGGGCAGCTCTCCAGGGATGGGGTTCAGGGGACCAGCCCCAGCATCTTCTGCGTGTCCACATTGCCTGAAATGGCACAAGGGGGAATGTTGGAGAGTAACTGGTGCTTGCTTGAGGTGTGGGTCAACAGAGCATCAGTTGAAGAACTGTCCACGCAGAACTACTACAGTTGCTCCAACACAAGCGCATGCACTGCCCTGCACCACCAAGGGGTAGAAGGTCCGTAAACTGGCCGTGGGACCATCTCGAGGCTGCATCCGAGCCGCAGAGAGGCCGATAATGCACCACCGCCGAAATTATGCCTTGAGAGCTCAGGAGGAGCAAGATGCCCCGGACGTCATCAGGGGTACGTTCTCCCTCTACACTACACCTGTGCATGCATTGGTGGATCCAGGATCCACTCATTCCTACATTTGCATTAACCTACCCGTAGAAAGGGGGATATTGGTAGAGGAGAGTGACCAAGACATTCTGGTCACTAATCCATTGGGCCACAGTGTGGTAGTGAACAAAGTATACAAGGGTTGCCCGTTAAGGATTCAGGGGTATGAATTCTTGGTAGACCTAATTGAGTTGCCCTTCCATGAGTTTGACGTGATATTGGGAATGGACTGGTTATCACGTCATCAGGCAATAGTTGATTGCAAATTGAAGAGAATTTCTTTGAAAACCCCTGAGGGTAATGAAATTACAGTTGTGGGTGAAAGGACAGATTTTCTGTCTAATGTCATCTCAGCCACAGTTGCAAAAAGAATGATGAGAAAAGGCTGTGAAGCCTACCTAGCACATGTGGTGGATACTAGGCAGGCTAAGCCAAACTTGAGTGACATACCCACAGTAAGAAACTTCCCAGAGGTATTTCCTGAAGAGTTGCCTGGTTTGCCACCAGAAAGGGAAGTCGAATTTGCTATTGAGACACTGCCGGGTACAGCACCCATTTCCATTGCTCCTTATAGGATGGCACCCACTGAATTGAGAGAGTTGAAAACTCAGTTGCAAGAGTTGTTAGATAAGGGGTTCATACGCCCCAGTGTGTCACCATGTGGAGCTCCAGTGCTGTTTGTGAAAAAGAAGGATGGGACTTTGAGGCTTTGCATTGATTACCGGCAGTTGAATAAAGTGACTGTGAAGAACAAATATCCGTTGCCTAGAATTGATGATCTGTTTGATCAATTGAAGGGAGCAGGAGTATTTTCTAAGATTGATCTCATATCAGGGTATCATCAGTTAAGGATGAAGGATGTAGATGTGCTCAAGACTGCATTCAGGACCCGGTATGGGCATTATGAGTTCCTGGTGATGCCCTTTGGCCTAACAAATGCACCAGCGGCATTCATGGACCTTATGAACTCCAAGACCATACCTGGATCGGTTCGTAGTGGTTTTTATTGATGATATTCTGGTGTACTCAAAGACCAGGGAAGAACATGATGAAAATTTGAGGATTGTTCTGCAAACCCTGAGAGAAAAGAAGCTGTATGCTAAGTTGTCCAAGTGTGACTTTTGGCTGAATGAGATAGCATTCCTTGGACACATAGTGTCAGCTGATGGGATTAGGGTGGATCCCAAGAAAATAGAAGCAGTGATGGAATGGAAGTCTCCCAGGAATACAACTGAGGTCAGAAGCTTCTTGGGGCTAGCTGGGTATTACAGAAGATTTGTGAAGGGATTTTCCCTAATAGCTGCTCCAATGACCAAGTTGTTACACAAGAATGTCAGATTTGACTGGAATGACAAGTGTCAGACCAGTTTTGAGAAATTGAAGGCTATGTTGACAGAGGCACCAGTGTTAACACGGCCTGTCCTGAAAGGACTTTGTGGTCTATAGTGATGCCTCACATAATGGGTTAGGGTGTGTATTGATGCAAGAGGGGAAAGTGATCGCCTATGCTTCCGCATACCTAAGGCCACATGAACAGAACTACCCTACCCATGATCTAGAGCTTGCGGCAATTATCTTCGTGATCAAGATATGGAGGCATTACTTGTATGGGGAAAAGTGCTACATTTACACGCACCACAAAAGCACGAAATACTTGCCAACCTGAAGGAGCTCAACCTTAGACAGAGGCGATGGATTGAGTTCTGAAGGATTATGATTGTGTAATTGACTACCATCACAGGAAGGCAAATGTAGTCACGATGCTTTGAGCAGAAAATCCATGACACTTTGAGATCATTGAATGCCCGTCTATCTTTGGTTCGAGATGGAGCTATTTTGGTGAGTTGCAAGTGAGGCCAAACTCACAAACAGATTTTAGATGGGCAGAAGGCAGATGAAAAGTTAATGGCTATTATGAGCAAGATCTCAGAGGGAAAAGCAACTGACTATGAGGTGAAAGTAGATGGATGTTTGTATTACAAAGGAAGACTGTGTGTACCAGATAATGGGGAATTGAAGGCCAGTATTCTAAACGAGGCACACACTAGTGTATATGCTATGCACCCAGGAAGTACAAAGATGTATCATGATCTGAAGCTTCAGTATTGGTGGCCTGGTATGAAGAAAGACATAGCTGACTATGTGACTAAATGCTTGACATGTCAGCAAGTCAAGGCAGAACATCAAGTTCCATCAGGTTTGCTCTGACCTACGCATACCGAATGGAAATGGGATCGGTCACCATGGATTTTGTAAGTGGTCTACCTCTCACGGAAGAAACATGATGCGGCATGGGTGATAGTTGATAGATTGACGGTCAAGACACTTTCTCGCCGATTAGGACTGACTACTCACTGGAGAAGTTAGCAGAATTATATATCAGTGAGATAGTTAGACTGCATGGAATTCCACTTTCCATCATATCTGATCGAGACCCAAGATTTACATCGAGATTTTGGAAGAAGTTGCATGAATCCTTGGGTACACAACTCCATTTCAGCACAGCTTTTCATCCTCAGACGGATGGGCAATCCGAAAGAGTAATCCAGGTAAACAATTGAAACCAATGAAATTGATACAAATATTGAATTGAAATGATAACAATAACGTGAAATATATGTCAGGTCCTTGAGGATATCTTTGAGGAGTTGTGTCATTGAGTTTGAGGAAGTTGGGATAGATACCTCCCAGCGGAATTTGCATACAACAATAGCTACCAAGCTAGTATCCAAATGGCCCGTATGAAGCTGTATGGGAGAAAATGTAGAACTCAGGTGTCTTTGGGTGAATTAGCGAACAAAGGGTAGGGCGGACACAGTGAAACAGGCTGAGGAGAAGGTGAAATCAATCAAAGCCAACTTAAAGGTTGCCTCAGACAGACAGAAATCTTATGCCGACCTGAAGAGGAAAGAAATAGAATATGGGGTTGGCGACAAAGTGTTCCTCAAGGTGTCACCATGGAGGAAAGTATTGAGGTTTGGAAGGAAAGGTAAATTAAGCCCTAGGTTCATTGGCCCATATGAAGTCATTGAACGTGTGGGTCCAGTGGCCTATAGGCTAGCTTTACCACCAGAGCTGGACAAGATCCACAATGTGTTCCATGTATCCATGCTCAGAAGATACCGCTCAGATCCTTCACATGTCATCCCCAGAGAAGAAATTGAAATACAGCCGGATTTGACATACGAAGAAGAACCTCTACGGATCTTGGCTCGGGAAGTGAAAGAGTTGAGAAACAAACAAATTCCATTGGTGAAAGTGCTATGGAGGCACCACAACACCGAGGAGGAAACTTGGGAAAGTGAAGAGACGATGAGGCAACAGTTCCCTCAACTGTTTGCATCAGGTAAATTTCGAGGACAAAATTTAAATTAGAGGGGAAGAGTTGTAACACCCTCCCGATAACCACTCCGTACATCCTACTGTTCCGGTGACCGGTGTCGGCTCGGACAGCTAGAATGTCCGGAAAAATATTTAAACTAAAGTCAGGAACCATAATTAACTCAAATATTAATAAGAAAAATTTAGTAAAAATTTTAGGAATAAAATACAACCGAAGTTAAGCAGCCTAGGTGCCAAGCGATGGGTAACGAGAGGAAGTTGCGGTTCTGCAACGAGGAGCCCTAGACGGGAGAAAAATTATAAAATAATTTTTGGGACTCGAAGAAGGGTTATTGAGGTTCCTATGGCATTAGAATGCCAAGAAAATACCTAAAAATATTTCAATCAGATGCACCAATTTTGACCCGTTAAGCCAAACGGAGGGCATTTTGGTCATTTCGCCTTCCGAGGTGATTTTTGGCCGACTTGTCCAGTTGAGTAAATAATTAATATAACATAAAATATGAATAAATATTACTAGAAATCAAATTGAAAATGAGTAGTGGAGGAAAGGAAAGAAAATGAGGAAAAAGCCTAATTATGACATCATGGTGATGTCATTAAGAAAATTTGGACCAATCATAATTTAGCCATCCTTTGACTAACTAAATAAAAGACTAAATGAAGATTAAATCCACCAAAATTTGCAGCAGCCACCCCTTTCCTCAAGCAGCCGAAATCCCTTCCCTCCTTCCTCCATTGATATGCCATCAAAAGCTTAATTTCTCTTTTGTTTCCACCATAAAATCATAACCTAGCTTCACTAAAATTTGCCCTAGCACCTTGCTAAAGCCTTTGGCAGCCAACAAGAGGGAAGAAAGTGAAGTTTAGGGCTTTGGAAATTCTGCCCAAATAAGGTTAGTGCATATATACACTTAAAACTTTTAATTTCTATGTTAAGGACTTGAAACCAACAAGTATTTGTGAATAAAATGAACCAAACTCATGTGTATGTCCAATATAGAATTCGGCAGCCCTATTGAAGGTATAGGAATAAGTGTTTTGTTGGTCTTAAAGTGGACTAAAAATGATGTTGAGGATATATATATATATATATATATATATATATATATATATATATATATATATATATATATAGGTGATGAATTGGTATGCTAACTAAGGCACCTTGTAGAAATTATATTGTGAAGCTAGGGTTTTAGGAAGTAAAAATTAGCTTGGCTTATGAAATTGTTAAAGTACATCCTAATGGTCAATTAGTGACCATTTGAAGGAATTTGACCTTAATTGGGACTGGAATGAAGCATGGCAAAGGGAAGGTGTGTGCTGCCTAGAGGGTGCAGAATGGTGACTGAAAATTCAGTCCAATTACACAGCCACAACTTTGGCTGTGTTAGTCCAATTGGTGTTTGGCCAATTGGACATGAAACTAGGTTTATAATGGCACATTTTTGCTGAAGAAACCATGCCCAAAGGACCAAAGCAAGAGGACCAAAACTTGGCCCCAATCCGGAACCACAAACTGATTCTGGCCAACTGTTCATTTGGCCATAACTCACTGTAGATTTGGTCAATTGACCTGAAATTTTTACAGCAAGAAGTTAAGAGATAGAAAAACAACTTTCATGAAGGAACCTACCCCAAATTATGGCTATAACCCATCCAACCAAGTGACTCTAGTTACTGTTCATGCACTGTAGATATGGTAATTTTCTGCAGAATGCACATTCGGCCAGCTTGGGTCTTTGGACCATATCTAGAGCTAAAAAACTCCAAATGGAGTGATTCAAAAAATGAAATTCAACTAGACAAAATAAGGAACAACTTTCATGTTTTACATTTCTTCAAATTCCTACAGTAACAGTGTCCAATGGAACAGTGAAGTTGACTCACCAAAACTGAAAATTCTGCTTGTGTTGAGTTACACTTTGGAATGGTATTAACACTTAATGCCAACAAGTTTTAAACACCAAATGTGGTATGTTGGGAGTGCCAAAGTCAATGTACACATTTTTATTCTAAAAGTCAACATTTTTGTTGACCAATGATGAATAGTGACACCAAAAATTTGAAATTCACAAATTGAAGAATTTAAAAGTTTCAAATGCCCTAGTATACCTAACAAGATTGGTTTGGATAGTTTGGCATGCCAATAGGGTTCGATTAGCGATCTTGCACATGGCAATATGCCATTCAGCGATTTCATGGCTTTTAGCCATTCGACTTTGCATTGAGACTTGGCCTTGTGCTGAGATTATTCTGACTTGGTAGTTGTTTTGTTGCACACGGGTGATGCATATGCGGCCGATGGTGTGACGGCGAGTACTAGATACCCGGTGCGGTTTACGTTATCGATCCGATCGTCTAGTGTAGGTTACTTGGGCAACCAAATGAATGAAAATGAGCAATGTAGAAGAATTAAATGAATGGATATACAAATACATGACAAACAAAACATGTACATGCAATACATATTTATATCTGTTATTTCTTGTTATTTTATTATTGCACCACTAAGCATTATTGCTTAGCGCGTTGCTTTTGCCACGCGTAGGTACTGGAGATCCTGATCGTGAGCCCAGTAGACCACGGTGGGTGAGTCCATCCTGCGATTCAATGCGTGTCCGTGTCACCTCACTACCTGCAGTGCATTGGTAGGGCACTAGGTGTCATTTTGTCATTTTGATATTTTGTAGCAGATTTTTTTTACTTTTTCATATGTATTTGAACTCATGTAATATATTTTGATGTCCATGTAAATAATGAAAGTTATGACTATGAATGCAAAATTTGAGCATGTATTTATCGCTTGTATATGAGAAATGTATGTTTGTAAAATGAAAAGATTATTGAGAATTTGCTATTGAGAAATATTGTTGAGATTTTGGATATTGGAGTTTGAGACGATGGAATAAAAATATTGGAAGTGTTTTTAACAGGTTCCGAAGAATGGTTTTCTCCATTTTTAGCCGGTACTCCGCCGGATTTTCTTTAAAATTTTCGAAACCTTAAATGAATGATACTTTTGATAAATGGTTTAAATAAATTGTATTTCATAAATTATATGCAAAAGCATGATATAAATTAATTGAGGAATATTAGAGTGTGCCGGTACACCGTGTGGCATTACTTACTCGGGTATACTGTACACGGGTAAGGAGTGTCACAATTGGACTGAATTGGGTGAAGATAAGCTGGTGGGACCAGACCTGATGAAACAGACTGAGGAAAAAGTGAAGATAATCAAAGCTAACCTGAAGATTGCCTCAGATAGACAGAAGTCTTATGCCGACCTGAAGAGAAAAGAAATAGAGTATGCAGTTGGCGATAAAGTGTTTCTCAAAGTCTCACCGCAGAAGAAAGTACTGAGGTTTGGAAGAAAGGGTAAGTTAAGCCCTAGGTTCATTGGCCCATATGAAGTCATTGAATATGTGGGACCAGTGGCCTATCGACTAGCTTTACCACCAGAACTGGATAAAATTCATAATGTATTCCATGTTTCCATGCTGAGAAGATATCGCTCAGACCCTTCACATGTCATTTCCATGGAAGAGATTGAAATCCAACCGGACTTGACATATACAGAAGAACCAATACAGATCCTAGCTCGGGAAGTGAAGGAACTGAGAAATAAACAAATTCCAGTGGTGAAAGTGCTTTGGAGGCACCACAACACTGAAGAGGCAACTTGGGAAAGTGAAGAGATGATGAGGCAACAGTTCCCTCAACTATTTGCATCAGGTAAATTTCGAGGGCGAAATTTTTCTTAGAGGGGAAGAGTTGTAACATCCTCACTTTAGCTAGTCCGTACAGTCTACTGTTCCGGTGACCAGTGTCGGTCCGGATAGCTAGAACGCATGGAAAAAAAATTTAAATTAAAGTGAGGAACCATAATTAACTCAAATATTAATAAGAAAAATTTAGGAAAAATTTTAGAAATAAAATACAACTAAGTTAAATGAGCCGATGCCCTAGCGATGGGTAACCTAGTGGGAAGTTACGGTTCTCGCAACTAGGAGCCCTAGACCCAAGGGAAAATTCATAAAATAATTTTTGGGACTCCAGAGAAGGGTCATTGAGGTTCCTATGGCATTAGAATGCCAAGAAAATATTTAAAAATTTTTTTCAATCGGTACAGACAATTTTAGTCTATTAAGCCAAACGGAGGGCATTTTGGTCATTTCGCCTTCAGAGGTGATTTTTGGCCAACTTGTCCAGTTAAGTAAATAATTATTATGACATAAAATGTGAATAAATATTGCTAAAAATTGAATTGAAAATGAGTAGCAAAGAAAAGAAAAGAAAATGAATTAAAATTGCAATTTTGACCTCATGCTTATGTCACTAAGCACTCTCACCCAATCACATTGTGACACATGTCCATAAACCACTTAAAATGAGTCAAATGGGCAGAAAATTGAAATGAAAAACTGAACTCTTCTTCCTCATTTCCCGTCCACCATAGCCAAAGAGCTTTCTCTCCATTTTCTCTTTTAAAGGTTGATTTTCCTAAGCTTCCTCACCTTAAAACCTTGTCCTCCCTTCACTAAAAATTATACCCAAAACAAGGAGAAGTGTTTGGCAGCCAAGAAAGAGTAAGAAAGTAAAGAAAAATTAAAGTCTTTGTGACACCCCATACTCGTGTACAGTATACCCGAGTAAGTAATGCCACACGGTGTACCGGCACATTCTAATATACCTTAATTAATTTTTTATCATAACTTTGAATATAACTTGTAAAATTATAACTCACTTAAGTCATTTATTGAAAGCATAATTTATTTGAGGTTCCGAAAATTTTAAAGAAAATCCGGCAGAGTACCGGCTAAAAATGGAGAAAACAGTTCTTCGGAACCTGTGAAAAACAGTTCCAATAAACAAATTCATTCATTGTCAACTCCAATATCATCACAAAACTCAATATCAAGATCTCAACATTTCAATTTCAATTCTCATTCATCCATCACATGGGATGATCACATATAAATCACAAATAAACATTTACTTTTTCATTCACAAATACAATTTTCATAATTTACATAAACATCAATATACATTACACAAGTTTAATTTCATATGAGAAAATCAAAATTTAGTTACAAAATGTCAAAATGACACCTAGTGTCCTACCAATGCACTGCAGAAGTTGAGGTGACACGGACCTTTGGCGTAAGCTGCAGGATAGACTCACCCAGTCTGCGGTCTACTGGGCTCACGATCTGTATCTCCAGTACCTACGCGTGGCAAAAGCAACGCGCTAAGCAATAATGCTTAGTGGTGCAATAATAAAATAAAAGAAAATAGCAAAAAAAAAACAAATATGTAGTGAATGTGTATGATTCCTTTGTTTAGTATGGGTATATACATTAATTCATTAACTTTGTTCACTTTCATTCATTTGGTTGCCCAAGTAACCTACACTAGACGACTGGACTGGATAACGGTTAAACTGGCGCTGGGTACCTAGTACCTCGGGCCGTCACACCATCGGTCACATAATCATCTCCCGGTGTGCAGAGCAGCTAACAATTTGTCAGAATACATCAGGCACAAGGCCAAATCTCAATACAAGGTCAGAATGGCTAAAAGCCATAAAATCACAGAATGACATATTGCCATGTGTAGTACTGCTAACTAAACCCTATTGGCATGCCAAACTATCCAAACCAATCATGTTAGGTATACTAGGGCATTTGAAACTTTTAAATTCTTCAATTTATGCATTTCAAGTTTTGATGTCACTATTCACCTCATTGGTCAACAAAAATGTTGACTTTTGGATAGAAAATAGGTGTATTGGTTTTAACACCCCAAACATACCACATTTTGTATTTAAAACTTGTTGGAATTGATTGCCATTTCCATTTCTCAACTTAATTCTAAGAGGGCAGAAATTTCAGTTTTTGAGACCCAATTTTACTGTTCCATTGGGCCCTGTTACAATGGAAATTTGAGGAAATGACAAACATGAAAGTTGTTCCTTATTTTGTCTAGTTGAATTTCATTTTTTGAATCACTCCATTTGGAGTTTTGTAGCTCTAGATATGGTACAAAAACCATAGCTGGCCGGATTGCCAATCTGCAGAATTGACCATATCTACAGTAACATAAATAGTAACTAGAGTCACTTGGTTGGATGGGTTCTGGCCATAATTTGGGGTAGGTTCCTTCATGAAAGTTGTTTGTCTATGTCTTAACTTGTTGCTATAAAACTTTCAGGTCAATTGACCAAATCTACAGTGAGTTATGGCCAAATGAACAGTTACTATTCATTTGGTCATTCTGCAGAATCAGTTGCAGGGTATCCGGATTGGGGCCAAGTTTTGGTCCTCTTGCTTTGATCTTTTGGGCATGGTTTCTTTAGCAAAAATGTGCCATTATAAGCCTAGTTTCATTTCCAATTGGCCAAACACCAATTGGACCAACACAGCCCAAGTTATGGCAGTCCAAGTGGACTGAATTTTTAGTCCCTATGCTGCTGTCCTAGGGCAGCCTACATCTTCACTTTGCAATCCTATTTTTCAATCCAAATTGTGCTCAACTTACCTAAAATAGTCACTAATTGACCATTAAAATGTTCTCTAACAATTTCCTAAGCCAAGTCAATCTTTCACTTCTCAAAACCCTAATGTCCAATTCAAAATACACATAAACCTTAATTAGCATACTAGTTCAACATCCATGCATATTCATAACTTAAACATCATTTCTAGCCACTCTAAGTTCATTAAAACAATCAAACTCATCCTTCCTTAGGGCTGCCGAAAATTGAAGATACCCTAACATATATGATTTACTTCAAATTCTTACAATTTCTTGTCTTAAAATGATGCTCTAACAAGGATTAAAGGAGTGAGGGTGAAAGTATAGCACTAACCTTGAATAGGGCAGATTTTTCCCAACTCTAAACTTCACTTTCCTTCACTTTCTAGGCTGCCACAAGGTTGTTTAAGGTGTGGGGTAAAATTTTAATGAAGAGAGGTTAGGGTTTTGTGGTGAAACAAGGGAGAAATTAAGCTTGCTTGATTGAACATCAATGGAGGGAGAAGGGAAGGGATTTCGGCTGCATGAGGAAGAGGGTGATGGCTGCTGTAATTTTTGGTTATTTGGTCTTCATTTAGTCTCTTTATTAGTTAGTCAAATGATGGCTTAATTGTGATTGGTCATAGTTTTCTTAATGACATCACCATGATGTCATAAATAAGCTTTTTCCTCACTTTCTTTTCTTTCCTCCACTACTCATCTTCAATTTAATTTCTAGTAATGTTTATCCATATTTTATGTCATATTAATTATTTACTCAACTGGACAAGTCGGCCAAAAATCACCTCTGAAGGCGAAATGATCAAAATGCCCTCCGTTTGGCTGAACGGGTCAAAATTGTCTGTACCGATTGAAAAAAATTTTTCTAAATATTTTCTTGGCATTCTAATGCCATAGGAACCTCAATGACCCTTCTCTGGAGTCCCAATAATTATTTTATAATTTTTCCCCCGGGTCTAGGGCTCCTCGTTGCGAGAACCGCAACTTCCCTCTGGGTTACCCATCGCTAGGGCACCGGCTCGTTTAACTCGGTTGTATTTTATTTCTAAAATTTTTACTAAATTTTTCTTATTAATATTTGAGTTAATTATGGTTTCTGACTTTAGTTTAAATATTTTTTTCCGGACGTTCTAGCTGTCCGGACCGACACCAGTCACCGAAACAGTAGAATGTACGGAGTTGCTACCGGGAGGGTGTTACAACTCTTCCCCTCTAATTTAAATTTCGTCCTCGAAATTTACCTGTTGCAAACAGTTGAGGGAACTGTTGCCTCATCGTCTTTTCACTTTCCCAAGTTGCCTCCTCGGTGTTGTGGTGCCTCCAAAGCACTTTCACCAATGGAATCTGCTTGTTCCTCAATTCTTTTACTTCCCGAGCCAGGATCCGTAGGGGTTCTTCTTCATATGTCAAATCCGGCTGTATTTCAATTTCTTCCCTGGAGATGACATGTGAAGGATCTGAGCGGTATCTTCTGAGCATGGACACGTGGAACACATTGTGGATCTTGTCCAGCTCTGGTGGTAAAGCTAGCCTGTAGGCTACTGGTCCCACACGTTCAATAACTTTATATGGGCCAATAAACCTAGGGCTCAACTTACCTTTTCTTCCAAACCTCAATACCTTCTTCCACGGTGACACCTTGAGAAACACTTTATCGCCAACCACATATTCTATTTCTTTTCTCTTCAGGTCGGCATAAGATTTCTGTCTGTCTAAGGCAACCTTCAGATTGGCTGTGATTAGTTTCACTTTTTCCTTAGTCTGTTTCACCAGGTCTGGCCCTACCAGCTTATCTTCGCCCAATTCAGTCCAGCACACTGGAGTTCTACATTTTCTCCCATACAGTGCTTCATATGGGGCCATTTGGATGCTAGCTTGGTAGCTATTGTTGTATGCAAATTCTGCCAGTGGGAGGTATCTATCCCAACTCCCCTCAAACTCAATGACACAACTCCTCAGCATATCCTCAAGGACCTGACAAGTATTTCACGTTATTGTTATCATTTTAATTCAATATTTGTATCAATTTCATGGGTTTCAATTGTTTACCTGGATTACTCTTTCTGATTGCCCATCCGTCTGAGGATGGAAAGCTGTGCTGAAGTGGAGTTGTGTACCCAAGGACTCATGCAACTTCTTCCAAAATCTCAATGTGAACCTTGGGTCTCGATCAGATATGATGGAAAGTGGAATTCCATGCAGTCTAACTATCTCACTGATATACAATTCTGCTAACTTTTCCAGTGAGTAGTCAGTCCTAACTGGCAGAAAGTGTGCTGACTTCGTCAATCGGTCCACTATCACCCATGCTGCATCATGTTTCTTCCGGGTGAGAGGTAGACCACTTACAAAATCCATGGTGACCCGATCCCATTTCCATTCAGGTATGCGTATAGGCTGTAGCAAACCTGATGGAACTTGATGTTCTGCCTTGACTTGCTGACATGTCAAGCATTTAGTCACATAGTCAGCTATGTCCTTCTTCATACCAGGCCACCAATATTGGAGCTTCAGATCATGATACATCTTTGTACTTCCTGGGTGCATAGCATATACACTGGTGTGTGCCTCTTTTAGAATACTGGCTTTCAATTCCCCATTATCTGGTACACACAGTCTTCCTTTGTAGTGCAGACACCCATCTGCTTTCACCTCATAGTCAGCTGCTTTTCCCTCTGGGATTTTGCTCATAATAGCCATTAGCTTCTCATCTACCTTCTGCCCATCTAAAATCTGCTGTAGCAGGTTTGGCCTCACTTGCAACTCAGCCAAAATAGCTCCATCTCGAATCAAAGTGAGACGGGCATTCAATGATCTCAAAGCTGTGATGGACTTTCTGCTCAAAGCATCAGCAACTACATTTGCCTTCCCAGGATGGTAGTCAATTACACAATCATAGTCCTTCAAGAATTCAATCCATCGCCTCTGTCTAAGGTTGAGCTCCTTCTGGGTTGGCAAATATTTGAGACTCTTGTGGTCTGTGTAAATGTAGCACTTTTCACCATACAAGTAATGCCTCCATATCTTCAGTGCGAAGATAATTGCTGCAAGCTCTAGATCATGGGTAGGGTAGTTCTGTTCATGTGGCCTTAGCTGCCTGGAAGCATAAGCGACCACCTTTCCCTCTTGCATCAATACACACCCTAACCCATTATGAGAAGCATCACTATAGACCACGAAGTCCTTTCCTGACACTGGCTGTGTTAACACTGGTGCCTCTGTCAACATAGCCTTTAACCTCTCAAAACTGGTCTGACACTTGTCATTCCAGTCAAATCTGACATTCTTGTGTAACAACTTGGTCATTGGAGCAGCTATTAAAGAAAATCCCTTCACAAATCTTCTGTAATACCCAGCTAGCCCCAAGAAGCTTCTGACTTCAGTTGTATTCCTGGGAGGCTTCCATTCCATCACTGCTTCTATTTTCTTGGGATCCACCCTAATCCCATCAGCTGACACTATGTGTCCAAGGAATGCAATCTCATTCAGCCAAAAGTCACACTTGGACAACTTAGCATACAGCTTCTTTTCTCTCAGGGTTTGCAGAACAATCCTTAAATGCTCATCATGTTCTTCCCTGGTCTTGGAATACACTAAAATATCATCAATAAAGACCACTACGAACCGATCTAGGTATGGATGGAAGATACGGTTCATAAGGTTCATGAATGCTGCTGGTGCATTTGTTAGGCCAAAGGGCATCACCAGAAACTCATAATGCCCATACCGGGTCCTGAATGCAGTCTTGGGCACATCTACATCCTTCACCCTCAACTGATGATACCCTGATCTAAGATCAATCTTAGAAAATACTCCTGCTCCCTTCAATTGATCAAACAGATCATCAATTCTAGGCAACGGATATTTGTTCTTCACAGTCACTTTATTCAGCTGCCGGTAATCAATACATAACCTCAAAGTCCCATCCTTCTTTTTCACAAACAGCACTGGTGCTCCCCACAGTGACACACTGGGGCGTATGAACCCCTTATCAAGCAACTCTTGCAACTGAGTTTTCAACTCCCTCAATTCAGTGGGTGCCATCCTATAAGGAGCAATGGAAATAGGTGCTGTACCCGGCAGTGTCTCAATAGCAAATTCGACTTCCCTTTCTGGTGGCAAACCAGGCAACTCTTCAGGGAACACATCTAGGAAGTCTTTTACTGTGGGTATGTCACTCAGATTTGGCTTAGCCTGCCTAGTATCCACCACATGTGCTAGGTAGGCTTCACAGCCTTTTCTCATCATTCTTCTTGCAACTGTGGCTGAGATAACATTGGACAGGAAATCTGTCCTTTCCCCCACAACTGTAATTTCATTACCCTCAGGAGTTTTCAAAGAAATTCTCTTCAATTTGCAATCAACTATTGCCTGATTACATGACAATCAGTCCATTCCCAAAATCACGTCAAACTCGTGGAAGGGCAACTCAATCAGGTCTGCCAAGAATTCATACCCCTGAATCCTTAACGGGCAACCCTTGTATACCTTGCTCACCACTACACTGTGGCCCAATGGATTAGTGACCATAATGTCTTGGTCACTCTCCCCTATTAGTATCCCCTTTTCTACGGGTAAGTTGATGCAAATGTAGGAATGAGTGGATCCTGGATCCACCAATGCATGCACAGGTGTAGTATAGAGGGAGAACGTACCCTTGATGACGTCCGGGGCATCTTGCTCCTCCTGAGCTCTCAGGGCATAATTTCTGGCAGGTGGTCTGTTATTTGGCCTCTCTGCTGGCTCGGATGCAGGCCTCTGTGATGGTCCCACCGCTGCGTCGATCTGCGATTTTCTACCTCTCGTAGTGCAGAGCGTGTCTTTCGCTTGTGTTGGAGCAAATTGTAGTAGTTCTGCGTGGACGCTTCTTCAATTGATGCTCTGTTGACCCACATCTCAAGCGAGCACCGTCACTCTCCAACACTCCCCTTGTGCCATTTAAGGCAGTGTGGACATGCAGAAGATGTTGGGGCTGGTCCCCTGAACCCCATCCCTGGAGAGCTGCCCACTGATGGTGTGGACTGACCTCTCCTAGGGGTGAACTGTGGCCTGGGCCCCTGAGACTGACCCTGACCATGTGGCTGACCTGAACTCTGTGCAGGTGGACCTCTGAACTTCTTCCAGTGCGGGAGATGAGCTAGACCGACTCGGGCCCTTCTTCTTCTGTCTCTCCTTACAGTCCGCTCACTGATTCTCACTTTTTCAACCCTTATTGCAGCTTCCACTAACTTGCTAAATTCTGTGATTCCCAAGTCAGTGAGCTGAATCTTTATGTTGTCATTTAGTCCCTCTTCGAATCTCTTACATCTTTAAGCTTCATTAGGGACTATCTCCCTTCCGTAGCGGCTTAATCGAACAAATTCCTTCTCATATTCGGCCACTGATAGCTGTCTCTGCCTCAGGTTAATAAACTCTCTTCTTCTCTCTTCCAGGTATACAGTACCCACATATTTCTTCTTGAACTCGGAGAGAAAGAAGTCACAAGTTACTGACTTCCGCTGCACTTCACTGGACACAGTGTCCCACCATTCGTAGGCATCATCTTGCAACAAGGATACTACAGCTTCTAGATTTTGCTCTGAGGTGCAGTGAAGTTGTTTTAAGACTCTGCCCGTTCTGTTCAACCAATTCTCGGCTGCAACAGAGTCATCTTCTCTCTTACCGAAAAAGTCCACTGCTCCAAACTTTCTTAGCCTTTCCAGGTGTGATTTCTGTTGTGGAGCTGGTGGTGGTGGTGGTGGTGCTGGCATTACTCCAGCCATTTGTCTAAAGAAGTCGGCCATTTGTTGGAACATGGCTCGTGGAGGCGAGCAGCTCGCTTGAGCTGGTGGAGTAGGTTCTCCCCTACCCCCAGTCTCAGCTGCTGCAGGTGGAGCATGACTCTCCACTTCCTCCTTGATTGCTCTCTGAGATGAAGGATCCATATCCTATTCAAAATAAGAAAGACAAATAGATCTGCATTAGTGTCACCTCGACTCTTACAAATGCAATGCATGTATGGACTCAATCTAGGCCCAGAAACGCCTAAAACGTGCTCTGATACTACTAAATGTGACACCCCATACCCGTGTACAGTATACCCGAGTAAGTAATGCCACACGGTGTACCGGCACATTCTAATATACCTTAATTAATTTTTTATCATAACTTTGAATATAACTTGTAAAATTATAACTCATTTAAGTCATTTATTGAAAGCATAATTTATTTGAGGTTCCGAAAATTTTAAAGAAAATTCGGCAGAGTACCGGCTAAAAATGGAGAAAACAGTTCTTCGGAACCTGTGAAAAACACTTCCAATAAACAAATTCATTCATTGTCAACTCCAATATCATCACAAAACTCAATATCAAGATCTTAACATTTCAATTTCAATTCTCATTCATCCATCACATGGGATGATCACATATAAATCACAAATAAACATTTACTTTTTCATTCACAAATACAATTTTCATAATTTACATAAACATCAATATACATTACACAAGTTTAATTTCATATGAGAAAATCAAAATTTAGTTACAAAATGTCAAAATGACACCTAGTGTCCTACCAATGCACTGCAGAAGTTGAGGTGACACGGACACTGAGCAGAACTGCAGGATAGACTCACCCAGTCTGCGGTCTACTGGGCTCACGATCTGTATCTCCAGTACCTACGCGTGGCAAAAGCAACGTGCTAAGCAATAATGCTTAGTGGTGCAATAATAAAATAAAAGAAAATAGCAAAAAAAAAACAAATATGTAGTGAATGTGTATGATTCCTTTGTTTAGTATGGGTATATACATTAATTCATTAACTTTGTTCACTTTCATTCATTTGGTTGCCCAAGTAACCTACACTAGATGACTGGACTGGATAACAGGTAAACTGGCGCTGGGTACCTAGTACCTCGAGCCGTCACACCATCGGTCACATATGCATCTCCCGGTGTGCAACAAAACAGCTAACAAGCTGTAAATACATCAGGCACAAGGCCAAATCTCAATACAAGGTCAGAATGGCTAAAAGCCATAAAATCACAGAATGGCATATTGCCATGTGCGATCGCTAACTGAACCCTATTGGCATGCCAAACTATCCAAACCAATCATGTTAGGTATACTAGGGCATTTGAAACTTTTAAATTCTTCAATTTGTGCATTTCAAGTTTTGATGTCACTATTCACCTCATTGGTCAACAAAAATGTTGACTTTTGGATAGAAAATAGGTGTATTGGTTTTAACACCCCAAACATACCACATTTTGTATTTAAAACTTGTTGGAATTGATTGCCATTTCCATTTCTCAACTTAATTCTAAGAGGCGAAATTTCGCTTTTGAGACCCAACTTTACTGTTCCATTGGGCCCTGTTGCAGTGGAAATTTGAGGAAATGACAAACATGAAAGTTGTTCCTTATTTTGTCTAGTTGAATTTCCTTTTTTGAATCACTCCATTTGGTTTTGTAGCTCTAGATATGGTCCAAAAACCACAGCTGGCCGGATTGCCAATCTGCAGAATTGACCATATCTACAGTAACATAAACAGTAACTAGAGTCACTTGGTTGGATGGGTTCTGGCCATAATTTGGGGTAGGTTCCTTCATGAAAGTTGTTTGTCTATGTCTTGACTTGTTGCTGTAAAACTTTCAGGTCAATTGACCAAATCTACAGTGAGTTATGGCCAAATGAACAGTTACTATTCATTTGGTCATTCTGCAAAATCAGTTGCAGGGTATCCGGATTGGGGCCAAGTTTTGGTCCTCTTGCTTTGATCTTTTGGGCATGGTTTCTTCAGCAAAAATGTGCCATTATAAGCCTAGTTTCATGTACAATTGGCCAAACACCAATTGGACCAACACAGCCCAAGTTATGGCAGTCCAAGTGGACTGAATTTTTAGTCCCTCTGCTGCTGTCCTAGGGCAGCCTACATCTTCACTTTGCAATCCTATTTTTCAGTCCAAATTGTGCTCAACTTACCTAAAATAGTCACTAATTGACCATTAAAATGTTCTCTAACAATTTCCTAAGCCAAGTCAATCTTTCACTTCTCAAAACCCTAATGTCCAATTCAAAATACACATAAACCTTAATTAGCATACTAGTTCAACATCCATGCATATTCATAACTTAAACATCATTTCTAGCCACTCTAAGTTCATTAAAACAATCAAACTCATCCTTCCTTAGGGCTGTCGAAAATTGAAGATACCCTAACATATATGATTTACTTCAAATTCTTACAATTTCTTGTCTTAAAATGATGCTCTAACAAGGATTAAAGGAGTGAGGGTGAAAGTATAGCACTAACCTTGAATAGGGCAGATTTTTCCCAACTCTAAACTTCACTTTCCTTCACTTTCTAGGCTGCCAAAAGGTTGTTTAAGGTGTGGGGTAAAATTTTAATGAAGAGAGGTTAGGGTTTTGTGGTGAAACAAGGGAGAAATTAAGCTTGCTTGATTGAACATCAATGGAGGGAGGAGGGAAGGGATTTCGGCTGCATGAGGAAGAGGGTGATGGCTGCTGTAATTTTTGGTTATTTGGTCTTCATTTAGTCTCTTTATTAGTTAGTCAAATGATGGCTTAATTGTGATTGGTCATAGTTTTCTTAATGACATCACCATGATGTCATAAATAAGCTTTTTCCTCACTTTCTTTTCTTTCCTCCACTACTCATCTTCAATTTAATTTCTAGTAATGTTTATCCATATTTTATGTCATATTAATTATTTACTCAACTGGACAAGTCGGCCAAAAATCACCTTTGAAGGCGAAATGACCAAAATGCCCTCCGTTTGGCTGAACGGGTCAAAATTGTCTGTATCGTTTGAAAAATTTTTCTAAATATTTTCTTGGCATTCTAATGCCATAGGAACCTCAATGACCCTTCTCTGGAGTCCCAATAATTATTTTATAATTTTTCCCCCGGGTCTAGGGCTCCTCGTTGCGAGAACCGCAACTTCCCTCTGGGTTACCCATCGCTAGGGCACCGGCTCGTTTAACTCGGTTGTATTTTATTTCTAAAATTTTTACTAAATTTTTCTTATTAATATTTGAGTTAATTATGGTTTCTGACTTTAGTTTAAATATTTTTTTTTCGGACGTTCTAGCTGTCCGGACCGACACCGGTCATCGGAACAGTAGAATGTACGGAGTTGCTACCGGGAGGGTGTTACAGTCTTGGTTAGCTTGGATTTGAGCTACTAGAGGTTAGTGACTTAAATTCATGTATCTCTTCAAATTTATGTTGAAAAAGTATATTTGAGTGCAAAATTGCAAAGAAATTTGTTAGATATCTTGTGTATGCCCATCCTAAAGTTTTGGGCAGCCTTGAACCTAGTAGAGTTTTGAAGATTTCTTAGAGTTAAATTGCAATTTGGCTGCCTTTAACATCAATACAATGCTTAGGACAATGGAAGGTATGTAATTGCATGACTTGAGATATTAGGGTTAGGGTTTGGGCATAAATTAGAGACCTTAATTTTTTAATGGTGAAAGTATGTTTTAATGGTCAAATACTGACCATTTGGCTGTGTGTAACTTAGAAATGAAGTGGTTTATGTAGTGGGAATTGAGATTGGAGTGGCTGCCCTTGGTGACCTGCAAAATTGGACATGAGTTTAGCAGGTTTGGGCAGCCATAACTTAAATTATAGAGGTTCAATTGGTGCAAGGGCAATTGGACATGAAACTAGACACATAATTGCATAACTTTGGTGAAGAAACCATGCCCATAAAACCAAACCAAGTGGACCCAAAGCTTGCCTTAATCTAGGTGACCTGTAGTCTGATTTAGTAGAATGACCAAATGAACAGTGATTGTTCATTTGGCCATAACTCAATGTAGAAAAGTCCAATAGACCTAAAATTTTACCAGCAATAAGCTTAGATATAAACCAACAACTTTCATGAAGAAACATACTCCAAATTATGACCAGAACCTATCCAACAAGTGAGTTGCAGTCACTGTTCACTCCACTATAGATATGGTCAGCCCATAAAAATTTCAATCTGGGTAGTTGTGGTTTTTGGACCATAACTTGAGCTACAAAACTCTAAATGGAGTGATTCAAAAAAGGAAATTCAACTAGACAAAATAAAGAACAATTTTCATGTTAATCATTTTGCCAAATTCCCACTGCAAAAATGACTAATGGAACAGTAAAGATGAAGCATGAAAATTGAAATTTCTGTTTAATTAATATTACGCTTAGAAATGGTATTGGCAACCAATACCAACAAATTTTAAATGCAAAATGTGGTATGTTGGGAGTATTAAAACCAATGTACCTATTGTCTATGCAAAAGTCAACATTTTGGTTGACTAATGAAGTAAATAGTAACACCAAAACTTAAAATTCAAAAATTGTAAAACTCAAAAGTGTAAAATGCCCTAGTATACCTAACAAGATTGGTTTGGATAGCTTGGCATGGCAATAGGGTTCTGTTAGCAGTACTGCATATGGCTTCATGCCATTCTGTGTTTCATGGCTCCCATGCCATTCTGTGATATAATAGCCTTTGGCTATGTTATTTAAGATGTTATACTTGCATTTTCGCCCTAATGATTATTATAGCTTATTAGCTGTTCTGTTGCACACCGGGAGACACAATATGACCGATGGTGTGATGGTCCGAGGTACTTAGTACCCAGTGCCAGTTTACTCGTTTATCCAGTCCAGTCAACTAGTATGGGTTACTCGGGCAATGATAATAAACCTTACATAAATTTAAATGGATAATACTGCAATTAATAGCAGAAATTAAGTCTACTAAAAAATGTAAACATACATTCTGCATATTTATTTTTAGTTCATTTTATTTTATTTTATATTGTCACCACTAAGCAGAATTGCTTAGCGCGTCACTTTTGCCACGCGCAGGTACTGGAGACCTAGCTGGTGAGCCCAGCAGACATCAGACCGGGTGAGCCTTCAGATTTGCATCCAAAGTCCTGAGTCACCTCACACCTGCAGTGCATATGGTAGGACATTAGGATTGTGGGGTAGCATTTTGTATTTACATTTTGTATAAATTTTGGTTTGTAATTATAAACTCTTGTAATTATGTATTAATGTAAATACATGAAATTTCATATTATTAAGGTTTTCTGCATTATGTACGTTGAAAAATGAAATGTTGAGACTTTGACATTGACTTAAATGTGTATAATGGAGTTTGGATTTGGAAATTATTTTAAAAGTGTTTTTAAACAGGTTCAGAATAACTATTTTTCCAATTCACAACCAGCACTCTGCCGGATTTTCTATAAAATTTGCGAATAAATTCAGATTTATGAAAATTGAAAATAAATGAATTATAAAGGGATAAATTGTAATAGAAACATAAATTGGTGCTTCGGCACACTGAGTGGCATAACTTGCTCGGCTACACTATAAACGGGTAAGGGGTGTCACAGTCCACAATAGGGAAGTTTTGGAATCCCTAAGTATATGGGCTACCCTTAGTATCCGTCTTTTATGCCCTACGCACCTTACTTCCCCTAATTTAACCCGTATCCCATGTATCCTTCCCAAAAATATCCCTATAGTTCTTTAATCACCATGGGAACTCAGAAACCCATAGAGGGAGTTACAGGAGAGCAAGTACCACCACCACCTCCTGCAGCCCCAATAGTTTTGACTAGAGGTGTTCGATTTCGGTTTGGTTTGGGGTTTGGCTAGGAACTGAAATCGCTAAAATTTCGGTATTTTCCAATTTGTTTCTTTATTATTTCGGTTTTGGTTCGGTACGTTTATTGGTTCTTCAGTTCCAGTTAGGTTCGTTACAATTTTGGTTCGATTCTCGATTCTTAAAATAATTTTATGTAATTATTTCTGTAAAAAGTCATTCTTGAATTAGCATTTAAGTTTTAAATTGGATTGTTAATATATAATATATCATATAATATATCTTTTAGCTATACCTAAATTATATAATCTTTAACTATAAGGTGTATATATAATTTAGGATTAAATATATTATATAATATAATAATATCAGTATATCATATACTATACATTATAATTATTTATTAATCATATAATATTTAACTATAAGATATATACATAATTAAGAATATATATATATATATATATATATAAGATAATAATATATTTATAATTAAGAATTATAAGGTAATTTAATATATTTATAACTAAAATTATTAAGAAAATATAGAAAAATAGAATATAATATTAGGTTGTATAGTTCATAATTATATATACATATATAAATATATATAATTATATTGAAAGTATAAAATACATTTAAAAAAACATAAAAAAACATAAAAAAACATATGTATAAATTTGATTCTTGGTTCGGTTTTGGTTCGATTTTGGTATGGTTCCGGTTTGATTCTAGTAAAGAATCAGAATTAAATCAAAGTGTTAAAATAAATTCAGTTCAGTATGGTTCTTATTGGTTCGGTATGGTTCTTCAGTTCAGTTTAACTCTCCCAAGAACCTTGCACAGCCCTAGTTCCGACACAAGAGACTGGGATAAGTGGTAGAGGTAAAGCAAAGATGACAGACTACATGAAGCTGGATGCACCTAAATACAAGGAAAGAGATGATCTTTTTGAGTACGTGAAGGCAATTAAAATGATAGCAAATGAGTTGGGTGCTAGTGATTGTATGGCCATTTAAATAGCTAGCTTTACCTTAAAATGTATGAAGGCAAAGGAATGGTACAAGGCTTATGTTACAGATAAAATTGATAGTATGACCTGGTCTTAGTTTGTGGCAGAATTAACCAACTAGGCCTTCCCAGAAAGCTCTAGGGAGTCAAAGGAGATAGAGTTTGAGTAGTTAAGACAGACAGCTAGTATGAGTATGGATGAATACATAGACAAGTTTGTGGATCTCTTACAATATGTGGGGTAGGAGTATGATACTGATAGAAAGAAGGCTAAGAGGTACACCTAGAGGTTGAATTCTAGATACTCTTCCTTGATTTTGGCTATTGAAACCCACAACTTCCATTCGATAATAGATGCAGTAAGGAAGGTAGAAGATGGGGCTATCATTGAAGGGAGTCTAGATCTAAAAAGTACTAAGGCTAAATAGTCTGCCATTCTAAAACTTACAATTGTTAAAAGGTTCAGTCACATAACTAAGGTTGTTTCTGCATCTGAGACTAAGATAGAAAAAGGAGGGAAGTTTAGCAAGAAATGAAAGAAGAATAAGTTTTGGAACAGAATCAAGTCAGGGCTCAAGATGGGAAGTGGATTTAGTTCGAGTTCAAATACTTCTGGTCATATTAGATATGGGAAACTTCGTTAAGGACCTTGTAGGTTCAGAACCTTTGAGTGCTATAAATGTGGATAGGAGGGACACGTGTTAAGGGAGTGTCCCAATATAGAAAGGGTGGCTTTTCAACAAACAGTGTCAGGCAGTGTGGCTCAACTGGTAGCTAGACAGACTTCTATGGGTCCCTCATCAAGAAAGGGATAGGGTAAAGGATAAGGTTCTTCATCCTCCATAGCAAGTTCACAAAGGAAGGATTTAACAGCACTGGCTTAGATCTTTACCATGACATAATAGGAAGCTAATACCTCCAATACTGTGGCGTCAGGTAATCTTTGCATGGGAAGTTTCAATGTGTATACTTTAATTGATTTGGGTGCATCATGCTCTTTTGTTAACCCTGATGCAGTCCTAAGATTAGGATTGATAGTCTCAAGTTTAGAATATCTGTTGCTTATTAGTGGACCCAAGTGTGACCCTTCGATAACAGAGATGATCTGCTATGCTTGTCTAGTGATGGTTGAAGATATATGTTTTTCAGTTAATCTAGAAGTTCTAGAATTGACAGATTTTGATGTAATTCTAGGAATGGATTAGCTCTCAGCCAATTATGCCACCCTGGACTATAGAAACAAAACAGTAGATTTTAAAGGATCGAAAGGGTCAGTTATAGTGTTTCGAGGAGATCAAGTAGCACCTTTAAATGGTATGATCTTAGCCATGTAAGCCAGAAAGATATTCTGTAAATGGTTTAAAGGTTTTATAGGACATGTTAAAGAAGTAATAAAGAACAGAAGTGGACTAGGATCAATTCTTATGGTAATAGAGTTTCTAGATGTTTTTTCAGAGGAACTACCTAGGTTGCCACTTGATAGGGAGATAGATTTTGAAATTGATCTCGTGCTTGGGCACCAGACCCATATTTATCCCTCTTTATAGGATGGCCCTTGCAGAGCTGAAGGAGTTAGAGGAACAGTTTCAAGAGTTAGTAGATAAGTGGTTCATGAGACCAAGTACCTTTCCTTGGGGTGCTTCTATTCTGTTTGTGAAGAAAATAGATAGATCCCTAGGATTGTGCATAGACTATAGATGGTTGAACAGAGTGACCATGAAGAACAAGTACCCTTTGCCTTATATTAATGACCTATTTGATCAGCTAGCAGGAGCTAGTTGTTTCTCTAAAATAGACTTAAGGTTCGAACATTACCAATTAAGGATCAAGGAGATGGATATTCCAAAGACTACTTTTAGACTAGGTACAGGCATTATGAGTTTCTTATGATGCTGTTTGGGTTAACTAATGCCCCAGCTACATTTATGGATCTCATGAATAGGGTATTCAGACCTTATCTAGATCATTTTGTGAACTTCTTTATTGATGACATATTAGTATATTCCAGAAGCCCTAAAGAGCATGCACTACATCTAAGAATGGTTTTTCAGATATTAAAGAAGCATCAGTTATATGCCAAGTTCTCTACATGTGAAATACGGATGACGAGTATATCCTTTTTGGAACATGTAGTGTTAGAGAATGGAATTGAAGTGGATTCCAAAAAGGTTGACGCAGTGGCAGATTGGCCAAGGCTAATTATAGTGTTGGAGATCAAGATTTTCCTAGGTTTGGCTGACTATTATAGGAGATTTATGTCTAATTTCTCCAGGATAACTGCTCTAATGACTAGATTAAATCAGAAGAAAAAGAAGTTTAAATGGAGTGATAAGTTTGAGGAGAGCTTCCAGAAGCTTAAGAAATGTCTAATTTCAGCACCAGTATTGGCTTTGCCTTTAGGCAATGAAGTTTTCACTATTTACTGTGATGCCTCTAGAATGGGTTTGGGATGTGTTCTTATATAGAATGGTAAGGTAATAGTGTATGCTTATGCTTCGAGGCAACTAAAAAAGCATAAAACTTATTACCCCACTAATGACTTAGAGATGGCTACCGTAGTTTTTGCCTTAAAGATATGGAGACACCATCTATATGGGGCTAAATGTGAAATTTTCACAGACAATAAGAGTCTCTAGTATATCCTTAACTAGAAAAAGCTAAATCTTAGACAAAAGAGATAGGTAGAGCTACTTAGAGATTATGATTATACCATCCACTACCATCTGGGGAAGGCAAATATTATTGTAGATGCTTTCAGCAGTAAATCATTTAGCAGTTTGGCTCATATACCCGTAGACAGGCAACCTATCTTAAAAGAGTTACACTAGCTAATTGGAGAAGGTTTACAGCCAGAGTTATCAGTTAAAGGCACCTGGATAGCTCAGATAAAGGTGACACCAATGTACTTAAGATAAGTAACAAAAAGGCAACACGAAAACCTTGAGTTGGTGAGAATTGCTAAAGCGGTGCAGAAGGGTGAGAACCTTGAGTTTCTATTTGATGGGAAAGGAGTGTTAAGATATGGCAGTAGGTTATGTATACCAAATGATATCAGGCTCAAGGGAGACATTAAAGAAGTTCACAATATTAGGTACAACATTCATCCTATAGCCACCACAATGTCTCAAGATCTAAAGAAGGTGTATTGATGGACTTCCATAATGAAAGAGATTGCACAATTTGTGTCTGCTTATAAAGTCTGTCAGAGAGTGAAGATGAAACATCAGAAGCTGGCAAGAATGCTTAACCCACTACCCATTACAGAATGGAAATAGGAAAAATATGACAATGGACTTTGTTGTGGAGTTAATAATAGCCTCCAATAGACATGACTTAATATGGGTTATAGTGGACAGGTTGATCAAGACTGCTCACTTCATTCCTGTAAGAGCTAATTATTATGTGGATAAGTTGGCTTAGGTGTACATAACAGAGATAGTAAAGTTATATCGAGCTCCAGTGATGATAATCTCTAACAGAGAACCATAGTTTACATCAAAGTTTTGGCATTGTCTTTAGAATGAGTTAGTTACCAAGTTGGACTTTAGCACAGCTTTCCATCCTCAAACAGACGATCAGTCAGAAAGAAACATACATACTCTAGAGGATAAGCTATGGTTTGTGTACTTGACTTTAGAGGATCATGGAAAAAGTATCTTCCTCTAGTTGAGTTTGCATATAATAATAACTATCACTCTAGTATCGGAATGGCACAATATGAAGCTCTGTATGGAAGAAAGTATAGGACTCCTATGTGTTGGAAAGAAGTAGGTGAAAGAGTTTTAGCAGGAACAGAGTTGGTGGAAATCACTAATCAAGGCAAGTTTAAAGACAGCAGCCAATAAACAGAAGAGCTATGTAGATCTCCATTGAAGAGAAGTGGTTTTCCAAGGGTAGGATATGGTACTTCTAAAGGTATCTCCATTGAAGGGTGTCATCTGCTTTGGTAGAAAAGGCAAACTAGCTCCAAGATATATTAGACTGTATAAGGTGTTGTAAAAGGTCAAAAATGTATGTTATAAGCTAACCTTACCTCCAGAAATGGAGAAAATCTATCCAAAGTTTCATGTTTCTATGTTGTGAAAGTTTATGGTAGATCTGAACAAGGTTATAAGTGAACTTGACATGAAAATTTTTGAGGATCTTTCTTATGTTGAACAACTAGTACTGATTGTAGACACACAGATTAAGAAGTTAAGGAACTAGGAGATACCTATGTTCAAAGTCCTTTGGAATTGCTGTAACATAGAAAAATACACATAGGAGACCTGTGACTCCATCCTACGTGACTATTTTAGCCCGCTCTAGTTATATTTTCCTACGGTTGTTGATGTAATGCTATATGTGTTTATGGTAGCTATGTTTGTCTCAAACATTTGAGGACGAATGTTTTTAAGGGGGAAAGAATGTAACACCCACTATTTCCTAACGTTAGAGTTTTTGCATTGATGAAATATTATGATAAACTTAAAGATTCCATAGTTAAGGGAGTCGTGGTAAGAAGTGCATTTGTTGTATGTATGATGTTTTCTAAATGTATTTAAAAATGAAAATGTTTTAAAAGTTTTCATCCCTAAAAGTTTTAGTTTTTTTTTGGATAAAAGGAACTTCGGCAGTTGAAGCATGGACTTTTAACTGCTGAAGTCCCTTTTTAATGTTCAAATTCCTTTTAGGCATAATGGACTTCTGCAGCCAAAATGATGACTTTCGACAATCAAAAGTCCATTAACAGTAAAGGTACAAATTGGCCAAAGGCCCATTTTTCCATCTGAAAGAACTTGAACATTTTTTTCTCTCTCTCCAAGCTACTATGACATGCAAGTTTGAATTTGGGTAGATTTTCCTTGCCATTTTTTTCTTGGAAGCTTGATTCTTCTAAAGAGAGGCTTCATGAAAGTGGATTAGAGCTTGGATTGCCAATTCACTTCCTTCTCTAATTCAAGAGAAAGAGGCAAATACCCTTTCCTTTTGATCTTTTGGAGGAATCTAAGTATTTTTAGGTGTGCTAGATAGTTGGTTTTTTAAAGGCATGTGTGTTTGGAGCATGAATTGTAACGCCCTCACTTTAAGTAGTCTGTACATTCTACTGTTTTGATAACCAATGTCTGTCCGGACAGCTAGAATGTCTAGAACTATATTTAGACTAGAGTGAGGAGTCATAAATAACCCAAATAATTATAAGAAAAATTAAGGAAAATTTTAAGCAATGAAATGCACTAAGGTTAAATGAGCCGTGGCCCCAGCGATGTGTGACCTAACAGGAAGCGATTGTAAAGCAGTTGTCGACCCTATACCTATAGGGAAACCCTGTGAAATAATTTTTGGGACTCCAGTGAAGAGTTATTGAGCCTTAGATAGTAATAAAATGCCAAGAAAATGCTCAGAGAATTTTCTAAATCGGTACAGACGATTTTAGCTCATTAAGCAAAACGAAGGGCATTTTGGTCATTTTACCTTCAGAGATGATTTTTGACCAATATGTCCATTTAAGTAAGTGAGGTTTATGTCATAAAATATGAATAAATATTGATAAAAATTTAATTAGAAATGTGTAGACAAGAGAAAGAAAGAAAATAAAACAAATGAAAATGAAAATTTAATTTATGACGTGTGCATGATGTCATAGTGATCTAATAAAAAAAAATCCTTAACCAATTAGAGTTAGACAAACACAGTTATAAAGGATAAAAGAAATTAAAAAGCACCAAAAATCCATTCATCTTCTTCCTCATTCCAGGTTGGCCGAAACCCTCCTTTGCCCTCTTCCTCCATTTTCATTTGCTAAAGCTTATAAAACCCTAACTTCTTTCCATATTTTTCATAAGTCCCAACACAAAAATTTATCACTAGACTTTGATTAAGAAATTGGGAGCAAAAAGGAGAGGAAAACTTGAAGTTAAGGAAGCTTGGAAATTCTTCAAGTTGAGGTTAGTGCATATTAATCTTCTAATCTTGTCTATTTCTTGAAATTTAGCTTGAATATGAACAAATAATGAAGGAATTGAAGGAAATCATGTGTGAATTTGAAGGGCAAATTTCAGCCAGCTTGTGTAGGAGTAGGATTTGTAGTGTTTTATTGCAAATAAAATTGATAACTTACTTGAGTATGATGATAAATATGGTTAGTATGTTTAATTGGTAAGTGTTGTATGAATCTTGAATTTGGAGCTAGGGTTTTAAGGAGAAAATTAAGGATTTGTTAAATTATTGCTGAAATAATGTTGTTGAGATCAATTATGGACTATTTAAAGTGCATGGAATGTGATTTAAGGTTGGTAATAGTGTGGAATTGTGGTGTTGGGAGTGTTGTGTTTATGCAGGATTTTCTGGACCTCGAGTCTAGTGTAGTTTTTAGGCCATAAGTAGATTTGTATTTCTCCAATTGGTGTGAGGCAAATTGGAGATGAGACCTAAGACAATTTGCCACATTTTTCATGAAGAGACCCTACCCAGAAAACCAACTTAGAATGACCTAAAAATTGCCTAAATTTGGGTAACCAAAATCTGGACCTGGAAAATGACCAAATGAATAGTGTTTGTTCAAATGGTCATAACTCAGTGTAGAAATGTCCAATTGACCTGATTTTTATGTCAATGGAAAGCTTATACAATGTAGAGCAACTTTCATGAAGAAAAAAAAACCAAATTCTGACCATAACCAATTGAAATTGCCATCCAAAGTTAGGACACCAAAACTGCTAGAACCAAATTTGCTCAGAAATTCTGGGAATAGACCAATCTGACCAGTTATGGTAATTTGTCCATAACTTGAGCTACAAAACTCTAAATGGTTTGATTCAAAAAGAGAATTAAAGAAAACACATTAAGGAATAACTTTCATGAAGAAAGTTTAGCCAAATTATCACTTTAAATTAGTCCAATGGAATAGTAAACTTAGGAGATAAAATCTGAAATTTTGAAAATACTTCTAGGAAGTTTTAAATTGTAATTGGCAACTAATGCCAACAAATTTGGAACCCAAAATGTGGTATGATAGTGTGTTTAGAACTTACATACTTATTATTTATTAAATAGTCAAATTTTGCATGAATAGTAAAGTGAATAGTAATTCCAAGGATATGAAAAATTAAGATGAAGGCCTAGAACCTTATTTTAGGGACCTAGAACCAATTCTAAGCCTAAGTGCTTGGAATTGTATAACAAAGAAGATAAAAATTTCTGAAATTCATAGACTATCTAGGGTCATTAATTAATTAATTAATTATGGCTAGAATTATACTATTTTAAGGTGAATGATTTAAAAGGAAAGATTTAAATTGACACATAAGCAATAACTTCCATGAAGGAAGTATGGCCAATGGACTATGCATCTTGGCCAAATTGTTAGAGGAAAATTAAGACCAAAAAATTGAAATTCATGAAAGTTCATGAATTACTTGAAATATGAATGGTAATTTACCTAAATTATGTGAATAGCAAGTTAGGGCTTATATGCCCATCACTAATAGAATTCATAATATATTAGTAATTCAACTTAAAAATATGAAATTGTAATTAATATAAGTAGATTGTTAAATGTATAAATGAGATGAAGTCATCATGAAGATTTATGTTTCATTGTAATTAGAACAATAATAATAATATCCTATCCAATAAGTGATACATGAGAGGAAATAAGGTGAATTATAAATACTTAGTAAGCAAAATATTTTTTGAATTATGAATGATAATCTACATAAATATTATAATAATTAAATGGATTATATGAATGTATGAATGGGACGTTAGTTCTCATTATTGGAGAAAGGAAAAATGTTTTGAGTACAATGGTACATGAGAACCATTGTTGTGAATTATGATCAATATGGATGATATAATGAATATATAAATTACGATGAATATCTAAACTATGTAGAATTGTGATTTAGAAATTTATGCTTCTATTAGGAACAGAATTAAAATGATAAAAATTATAATTGGAACTTATAATGAAATAATAAAAAAATATATTAACATTAAATGGTACTAATGTGCCCATGTATTGCCTAGACACATGTATCAGATTGAATAGATTGGCATGCCAATAGGGTATTGTTTGAGCAGTACTGCGTAAGACTTTATGCCTGTATTTATGGCTTTATGCCCGCCTTCATGGCTTGTATGTTTGATTATCTGTTACCATAGCTTTTTAGCGATATTGATTGCATACGTGGTTGACGTTCCGTATTTCACGTCCCATGGTATAATTGCCCAAGAACCACGGTGTCCAGTACCCAGTGACCCGCTTATCCAGTTTAGTCAGCCTGTCATAGGTTACTTGGGCAGTGAAATAAATTAAGAATATCAGAAATTAAAAATATTAGAAATTAAATAAATGAGTTAGAATAACTTGAAAAGAATTAGTTAAAGAATATTAGTTATTATGAAATAATCCAAAACCACATAAAAATTGTTATATAAAGTGACGAAAGATTAGCAAAAATAGGTATAACTTAAATAAATATTACAAATGTACCTTCTATAACTATATGAATATAAACTTAGTATTTTTATTAATTTTATATATTGTATATTATTACTGTGAATTTAGGAACTAAGCGCTTTCAAAGAGGAACAAATTAGAATAAAAAATAATTAATACTAAAAATATCATATTAAATTAAATTAAATTCTTGAGTATCTAAATGATGCTTCATTTCTTTCTTTATTTGTATATATTATTTTCTTATTATATTATCGCACTACTAAGTAGTAATGCTTAGCGCGATAGATTGTTTCCTTTGCACAGGTACTGGAGATCAAACCCAGTGGACATGAGACTGGGATATTAGAGTCCGGATCTGCAGAAGTATCAAAAGTGTTCAAGATTGTCACCTCCTTAGCAATGCATGTAGATAGGGCTCACAAAAGTCATATTATGTATTTTTTGCATTATAATTAGTTATTATGTTGAAATGTAAATTATGGAATTGTAATTAATTTGTATATCATGTAAACTATGAATTTGTGTAATTAGTGTGTAAATCATGTATCTTAATGAAGTTTGAAAATTTTCATATATAAATTAAGCATGAATGGATTTGTACAAATGAGTATGGAATTGAATTTCATAATGATATTTGAAATGATGAGATGATTATGGTGAATATGAATTGAAATATTATTGAGATTTTTAAACAGGTAAATAGCGAAACATGTTAAACGGTAATAAAATAGGAAAAACTCTGTCAGTTTCTCCTTAGAAAATTAATTGATCGTGAAATATAATGAGTTCAAAATTATTAAAGGGATAAAACAAGATGAGACAGGGTGCTCCGGCACCGAGTGTGACATGCCTTGCTCAACTACACTGTAGACGGGTGAGGGTGTCACATGAATAGGTTGAAATGGGGTTCCAAGTTGAGTTTTTGGTGTTTTCTTTATTAAATGTGATGTGTGAAGTTAATAGAACTTTGAATGTTAGCTTTTAGTGTTTACATCTGAGTTAAACTTTATTTCAAGTTCCTTTAGGCCTTAAATGGCAAGTTCTTTTATTGGATTCAAGAATTTCTTAATGATGTTATTTGAGTTTTGATTGAATCTTGAATTCAAGTTCAAATTGGTGTTGCATGTGAGTTTGAAGTATGAATTCAAGTTGTTTTAGGCTTTGGGAATGTGTATATGTGTTTAAATTGTGTTTTGGTGCCTTGTGATATGTCTTGGAGGTTTTGGGAGAGAATTTTTGCTAGTTTTTGACTTGGAAATTTTGGAAATCCCTAGGTTTGGCTACCAAAAATCATTATTTTAACAGCCGAAACATGTAGTTTCTCAAAAAAAATCTAGAGAAATTCCAAGTTCAGTAGTCAAAGTCTGAGACTTCAGCAGCTACAATCTAAGACTTCAGCAGCCGCAGTGGCTATTGCCTAAAATAGGCACCTAATGTTCAAAGATTCGGCAATCGAAGTCTAAGATTCTACCAGTCAAACTTGGTTCTGCCAGCTTTATTTCTCATTTAATTCCAAGGTTTCAAAACATGATTTTATGGTTCCTAAGGGCCTAGAATAAGATATTTATTATGTGTATAAAGTTCTAGAGCTTTGAATAACTCATTAGATTCTAATGGTTATAAGATCGGACTTGAGGGATTTGGGAAGCTAAGGATTCGAGGTTACTTACCATTCATTTTAAGTGGTTGATAGGCTACAAGAGGTAAGTAATTCTAACTTTAATAAATGTAAACTTGTTAAATTTAATTTATGATCATCCTCATATATCATGTCATATTTATTTAAGGTATATGTATCTAGAACACAAATATATTGCATAATTGCATAATTGTTGTTGGTGCATGATGGATTCTGGATGACCCATTAACTTCCCCCCATGGTTATGACTATATTATGCTATGTATGTTATGAATTCATAAAATCCAAGGGGAGATCTTTACGATGCCCCTTAGTGCACAACACATGTCATGTTTTAAGTGAACGTCTTGAGGAGCCTCTATATGCGCCGAGCACATTGGATGTATTAAGCGAAAGTCCTGAGAAGCCTCTGTATGAGTCGAGCACATTGGGTTTGGGAAATCACTGATGATAAGTCCATCTTATGCATATGTATGAAATGAAGGCTATAAATAAATGTTTTTGGTTAGTTTACTTATTAAGTTTGTATAAGCTTACCCCTTTCCCCTAACCTAGGTGCAGGAGTGTAGGAATAGAAGAATCTTTTGGAGCTTGAGCAGTAAGAGTAGTTGTAAAGTGTTTAGATGTATGTTGTATGATTAATGGATATGTAATATATAAAGAAATAGTTACTGTGCTGGTATTCAAGTTTGATAGATGTTTTATCTTAAACACAAATAATGTAATTATATGTGTATGAACTAATTACACTTTAGCAATTTTATGCATGCAAAGGTTCATATTCTAAACTGATTTTATGTTGATTATGAATGAGAAAACTAAAGTGTAATGGTTTGGAGTATGCTTGGATTGTGATTTCAAGGATATGTTCATTTTTAACAAGTCATTAGGCTTATTACGGATTCTGATAGCCTTAAGCTAACTCAATACCTAGTGCCGATAATGGCTCCCAATTTAGGTCATTACATAATAGGAGTGTGAAAACCCTGACTCTCGAATCATCTTTTAGTCAATTAGTTTTTCCTTAGATTAAATTAGCTTTGATTAGTACTTTTTATAATTGCTTTACCTTTTTCATTGCTTTTTCATTTAATTAGTTAATTTGATAGTTTAGATAATCAATTAACCATAGTTTAGTAATCAACATGATCCTCATGGGAACGATATCTTTCTATACTACTTGAATAATTTGTGCACTTGCAGATTTTATAATAACAAGTTTTTGGTGTCATTGCCAGAAATTAGTGCTTGATATCAGATGATTGGTGATTTGGCTAATCTGTACATTTTTATTTCTTTTATATTTTTTGTTGTCTTTATTCTTTTATATTTCTAATTTTGTTTCTACTTGTTTTTCTTATAAGGTACTTTAAGATATTTTATCAATATTTCTTCACAACTTTTGATCAACAACACAGTGAATCCTTTTATGTTGCTTAAGGAAGATTCAGTGAATTGGTAGAGAGATTTCCTCATCATAATCTTTCAAATCAGTCCTTTATTCTTTGTTTCTATTTTGGGTTGGACAAAGGTACGAGAAATTTGGTAGATAATAGAGCTTTGGTAACTGGTGATCATATGCTTCAAAGAAGTTATGAGGATCTCATTCACCCATTGAATGACATTGTTGATTTTGATTACCATTGCAATTGGATCCTTCACTATAGGATTGGAGTCACCAATATGCTTCACATCTCTACCAACCCAAAATTTCACACAAACCATTTTACTTACAAGAAGAGAAGGGAGTGGGACTTGAAGAGGCAGTAGTTAAATTAGAAAATTTTTATAGCCCAATAAATAAATAAAAACCACTAATCAAGATGATGAGCAAACTTTATCAGGAGGAATTAAAAAATCAAAGTGGGAATGAGTTATCAATCAAGATAATGAGTGAACTATATGAGGAAGAATTAAGAAATCAAGGTGGGAACAATGAGTTGGATTAAACAAAAGCTTAATGGGAATTTGAACCTATAAAAGAATTAGAGCCTTAATTGGAAGATTAGAATTCCTTTGAAGATGAGTTAATAATAGAGTTTCCACAAGAAAAGGAGTTACTTAAAGAAGAAGTGAAATCTAAAGTTGAAGAAAATAACCCTTTTGTAGTTGGAGGGTCATTGGAAGAGCGCTCATATGAAGATAAACTAGAAATGAAGTTGGTGGATGATGAAATTGATGAAACTATCAATTTCAGCTCATTGATATTACTTTTGCCACTAGAAAACCATTTTATCTCATGGATAACTCCTGCACCAACATATATCCTCTATGAGCTAAAGCAATTTTCAGCCTAAGTATGTCACTCCAAAACAAGTGTTGTTAAAGCAAAGTGCATAAATGTTTCAAATATAGCCAATCTTGATGGCATTTTGAATCAAGGCCCGTATGTGGTGTTATATGTCACTTAATATGGGTGTCGACCACTCTTTGATGGCATTTCTGAAAAGGGTCAAGCTAATAACCTTAAATTAGTACTTCTTGAGAGGCAATCCAAGTTTTTTTTTTTTTATTTATGTTGATTTTTGTTGTTTTTACCTTCCCTTGTCTCAAAATTTATGTTTGTTTATTCTTTTGCAAAATTTTGATGATATGGTTATAAAAGAAGAAATTCAATATGCACTGTGATATTACTGGTTTAGTTTGGTTTCAAGATTGGAAGAGTTAAAGCTTCATAGGGGAGTTCTATAAAACTACAATCAATTTCCTTTTTAATGTTATTGAGTAAATTTATGATTTTATTTTAAGATTATGGAGATGGAATTTCCTTGATTTGATGATATGTTGATGAAATATGGATTTGGGAACATGCAATTCTAAATGAGATTTTAATAATGTTGTTTGGGATGCTTTTTGATGTGGTATTGCTGTTTTCTAATGTGAAATTTAGGATTTTAGAAATTTGCAGAAATTGGTACTATTCACATATAATTTTTAATCAAATGTATTTACATTATCATTTACATGATGGTGTTTTCTTATGGTGTATTGTTTGTCATTAATTTTGTATTTAATTGCCTTTTCCACTAGCACCAAACAAGTAGAACTAGAGTAGATTTTCAATAGTTTTGTTTATTTCTCTAGTTCTAAGGACTTTCGATCTGTTTTATAATCTATATATACAATGCAGTCTATTTAGATGCATATTGTTTTGGTGTTATTTGCTAGATATTTAGTTTTTTTTTTATGCTACAGCTAAACTTTTTATTGCATAAATAGTTTGGGATATATCTATTTTTTTATGCTTATTTCATATTTTTATTAAGCTTTTTAGTTGTGGTTAGTTCACACACACACACACACACACACACACACACACACACACACACATATATATATTTTGTTCTATAGTTTTATTCTTCAAGTTCTAAGATGTTTAGCAGGAACATGGGCAATGTAAATATGCTTTTCAATTACGCAAGGATCTATTAGGTAGTGTTTCTCTGAAATTTACATTTACAGGAGCTGTGTAAATTAAGGCATGTCATTAGACAATCGTGTAACTTCACTACCAATATGAATTTTTTTTTCATATATATACACTTCTTTTTGCTTATTCTTCTAATGCATTTAGACATTAAGGATAATATCCATTTTGATTTTGGGGGTATGGGGCAAAAGTTTTGCAAATATTTGTTAAATTTTTCTTGCATTTTCAGATCTTGTGAATTGCATATAATTACATACATATATACTCATGTACAGCTGTAAATAGTTACATTTTTGCATATTCACACATAATTACACTTATATACACACTATCATATAGGTTTTTAATTCATTAGTGTAGTACTATAGCATGCATTTCATGAAAATAAATTTTTTCCATATCTTTGGAAAAGTGAGAATTGCTTTGACATAGTAATTGATCTTGCTTTTAATGTGTTAGTTGGATTGAAAGTGCTGGATGGGTGTAAGGATTTTTTTAGTGCTTACTCTTGTTTTTGCTTTTAGCTAAAGATTAGTCAATGTGCCTAGGTATGCATCTATTAATTAATTACATGGAGTTTTTGAATGCTTAGAAAAAAGCTCTTAGACATGAATAAGCGACTAATTAATGTCTCACCAATCCTAGAACAAGCCTTTTAGATCTGTTGAGATGAAATCTTGACTTGCGCTTGATTAAGAGATGATTAAAATATTTTTTTGTTTAGGCCAAAATTTTATCATTAGGCGCACACACTAAAAAATTACACTTTACAGCCTATTTGAGCCTTTATTTTATTCATTTTATTTCTTTTGAACCTACAATATTATCTAACCCTAATCCTAAACACTTTCCTTACCCTTCATGAGAATTATTGCTTAAATAATAAATGCATAAAAGGATATTATATATATAAAGAAAGTAAAGAATGCGAAAAGAGTTTTTAGTAAAGTGCTAGTATATATTAGGGGAAAATTTATTATTTAGTTCCTGTATTTTACTTCTGTTAAACTAATTAGTCTCTCTATTTTAGTAAAACTAATTAGTTGATACATATATTTTAAAAAATATATTATTTGATAAAAATAGAAATTTTACTATGTGGAGACTAAATCTGAATTTACATTTTTTTTAATTTTCAATTCCATAGACATCACTTTTGTGTTCTTTATTGAAAAATAATTTTCTTTGATTACTTATAAATTTAAGAAAATTAATTAAATTTTTTGTATAAACAGCTTGTACCATTTTTATCAACATATGAAAACAAAGAGCGAATGAGGGGAAGAATGGTGCGGGTGTAGACGAGAAGAAACATGAAGAGAAAGAAAAATAAAGAGGAAGAATTAAGCAAGTTTAGGTGTAAAAAATAGTTATGAGACTAAATAGTTAATGGAGTTAAATTATAGGAATTAACTAATGTACTTTTCTAAAATATAGGGACTAACTAATTAGTTTTACAAAAATAAAGGGACTAACTAATTAGTTTTACTAAAATAAAGGGACTAAATAGTAGTTTGATCAATATTGAATAATGAAAAAAATTAACAAAGGAACAAATAGCTTAATGGAAGCAAAATACAGGAACTAAATAGTGTACTTTTCAAAATATAGGGACTAAATAGTTAGTTTCATTAAAATACAAAGATTAAATAGTATTTACCATATGTTAAATACAATATGAAGTTATTAGCCACCCAAGTGTTCAAAGAATGAGCTTGGGTGGACCTAAAATAGGACAAAAAGTATAATCTCAAAAGACAAAATCAAGTAAGAAATCCCTCGACAAGGTTAAAAATCCTATACTAGCATTGGTGAAAAGCTAAATTGACTTTCTCCCATGTATAAAAAAAAAAAAATAAGGAGCAGTGTGTTCCGATCTCTTGTGATTCAATCTCATGCTTTGATGTATTCCTTTTTTCCATTTTCTTCTCTGCCACATTATAGCCCTTTAGCCCCATTACAATCCTTAATAAAGATTTTTAATCTTTTGATGGTGCTTGCTACATTAGTGGAGATAGGGATTTGAGATTTACTTAAGGGATTGGATATCATATCATTCATCTATTTCCATCCAATATCTTCACTAGAAACACCTTGATTATTAATTGCTTTTGAGTTTATTTAGGCATGATTGACTCATGATTTATTAATGGTTGTATATTTGGGTTGATTGGTTAAAAGCTAACTAAGTGTTAATTTCTAGAGCACTTACTAAATTCCTTATGCCTTAAAGGATGGAATTGTTATGTGGTGGTTGAAAGCATGATTAAGAACTTTGATAAGCTACTTTTGCAATTCCAAAGACAAAAACCCCATTTATAATTTGATTTTTGATTTGCTTGGGGATAAGCAAATGTTTGAGTTTGGGGGTATTTGATGCATTCAAATTTTATAAGGTTTTAGGACATGTTATGCACATATTTTGCCCTTGTGAATAACATTTTATATATTTTTAGTAGTTTTTAGCATAGTTAAGTTTACTTTTACGATTTCATAATTAATTGTGTTTTTCTTAAATTTTAGGTTAAAATTAAGGATAAAATTTGTTGGGAGCAGTTAAAAAGAATTGCACATTGATATCCAAGTTAGTAAGCTTAGAAATAGTGGAGAATTTCAAGTTTTGATGAAGTAGATAGTTACTCAAACTTCAATATGGCCATGTTTCTTGTCTTTTAAGTGCCAAAGTTATCATAACACAAGTTGTGCTTCCATTCACACAAGTGGTGTAACCTCCAGTGTTACAAGGTGCAGAGAGAGCCATGTAAAAGCACAATGGATAACATGAATAGTGTTTTTTATCATGTAAAGACATGCTAAGAAGTTGTACCAGCCTTGTGTAAAGTTTACACTAGTTGTGCTTTACTGAGCTTTGAAGATTACCAGAGCCATGTCAATACACAGGTCATGTAAATTACTCTAATTACTTAATTATACTAAATGATTTCTACCCTTTTAAATTCTTCTTTTACTGTCTCTCTGATCTATGAGGGCTATAATTTTGTAGTATATAATAGTTTCTGCAAAAAGTAGGAAAGTAGGAAATAAATTAGATTTTTAGAATTAGGATTTTTAAGAGAAAAAGAATGTCAACCAAGAGATATCCATTTCTTCACTGCACCAAGGAAATTAAAGTCCAGATTTCAACATCAAAGCTGATTATCCACTAGGGTTCTTCTTTGCCTTAGTTATTTTTATGTTTATTTTGTTTTATTTCATATTGTACTTTGTAAATATGAACATTAGTTAGTAATTTCTTAAATTTTAGATTTGAGTATTGTAATACTCTAATTTAATCAATAAATTTGGTATGGTTTTCTATCCAATATGATATGGGTTTTATGATTGATTCATTTTCTTATGACTTAATGCTTGCTTAGTGCTGGACCCACTAATTTATTAATTTAAATAATTGATTGATGAATTGAAAGATGAAGATTAATGGTAGAAAACTAATGATTTGAACTTATAGCTTTAGATCTAGAGATAGACTAGGGTAGGACTGAGCGTTCAGTTCAAACCGAACTAAACCATCAAAATCGAAATGCATAAAAAACGAATCAAAATGAAATGCATAAAAAACCAAATTGAACGGTCCTAAATTGGTTTGGTTCAGTTTGAATTGATTGATTTTTAAACTTTGATTTTTTTTTTATTTAGACTTGATTTTCAAGTTATTTGGTTTGATTTTCACTTTGATTTGAACCTAATAACTATTAATCAATGAAATTAAATAATTTATATGTATAAAAAATACAAATAATACATAAGTTCCCTATAAAAATAAAGCAATTTACAAATTGTTAAAGCAATTCGGTTCAATCAATTTTTTTCCAAAACTGAACTAAATCGAAATAACCAAAATTCTTAAACTAAAACTGAACCAAACTATCTTAATAATCAAACCAAATTACAAAATTAGGGTGCTTTGGTTCGGTTTATTCGGTTCAAACCGATTAGTGTTCACCCCCAGTCTACGATTATAAGAGGGTTTTATAAATTAATTAAAGATCTTAATAAGTTTTAATTAAATCAATAGGCATGAATTGGCTTAATTAAAATACACCTTTAATATCCTAAAGGAAATCTAAGAGATTTTATGATTAATCTCCTTCAAAGATATAAATACTAAATTATTCAATTGATTAGATTAAAACCCAATTAATAGGAGAGTGAAAATCCTAACTCTAGAATCATTTTTTAATCAATTAGTTTTTGCTTAGATTAATTAGCTTTCTTAGTACTTTTTGCAATTGCTTTTATTTTTTTTATTGCTCTTTCATTTAATTAGTCAATATATGAGTCTAGATAATCAATTAACCATAGTTTGGTAAGTTCAATAATTAACACAATTCTCATGAGAATGATATCTTTTTATACTACTTACACAGTTGTGCACTCATGGATTTTACAATAAAATTAACTCTCCCTTAATTTCAAAAATTAATAAATAGGCTGTGTGACTAATGCATATTTCGAGAGCTTAGTTTGCTATGTATATTATGATAATATAACTTCTTAACACATAAAGCTTAGAATAGATGTAATGTAAAATAAGCTAGATCATTCATCACAATAATAACTTGATCTCATTTATCATTTCTCGAGTTTCTAATTATGTTTTTATCATAAAGATAAAATATAATTGACTAGTTAATGACCACAAATTGAATGTGATGCTATAAAAAAGAATTTTCTTTTCTCATCATTTTCTTAATCTTAATTTAACTTACTTTTCTATAAGTATCTATTCAAGTAGAATCTCCCATGATGCCAACATCTTAATTTAGATAGTAAACATAAAACTAAATTTCAAATAACTGATAGGAGTAGCGAAGGTACTTGTAAAAATTATTTTAATAAGTATGTATTTATATAGTTAAACACATATAAATTTATCAAAATAATTAATTAAAATTTAAAAATAAGCGATAATAAGTTTATAGTAGATGTTTTTATTATTAAAAAATAAATTATAAGAGAAAATTTTCCTTATTTAAAATTATTAAATATTTTATAATTAATTTAAATTGATTATTATAAACTTTTAGCCACCATTAATTAATTAGTTATAGTATAGCTAACCATTGATGGTTGACCACTCAAAATTACTCATACTTACCTTTTAATAGTGTCCATTCAGAAAAAATCTCTAAAATGAATAGTATAAGTTTATTGTTAGTATTTTAAGATAGTTGATTTTAAAGAAAATTATTTACTAAAAATTAATTAATATTAATAAATTAGAATTTAAGGATAAATTAAATAAGTCATTAAATATTAAAAGAATATATTTCTCATACACTAGTTAATATACTATAATTAATTGATAAAGGATTATATTTATTAATTTAATATATTAATATTAATTTAAGGAAAAAGCTTGATGGATCAAGTAGATCCACATTAAATGTGGATCAATTAGGTCGTTTGTATAATTTCATTCATTAAAAATTTATGTTTTTACACTAATGTTCTTGTAGAGATTTTCCTAAAACAATTGTAGAATTTGAAATTCAAATTACAAATTCTTTCTTATCCATTAAGCGTTACAAGTCTCAAGGTTAAGTTACAACCTTTTATGCATATGCCATTTAATATATGTTTGCCACTTTAATTTTTTTTACCTCTACATTTATTCTTTTTCATTTCATCTCCTTCTTCTCCTATACACTCCCTTCTTCTATAACTCTCTTCTCTCAATTTTCCTCATTTTTTATTCAAGAACATCTTCATCTTTATTTCTTCTATATATTGCCCCTTCTGTAAGCCCTCCCTCTCTCCAACAAGAAAATCTTCATCTTCTTATTCTTCTTGCCCAATATTTACATGAGATATGCCCCCTTATTTTTATCTTTAATTTTTCACTTTCCTTTATCTTTATCTTCATCTTCATCTTATTTTTTTCCACTTCCTCCATTTTCCATTAGAGTCATCTTTGTAGTTGCTTTCATCTTCAAACAAGATAATATCATTTCTTTGAATTCACTTTTTTCTATTATTTTTCATTTTTCAACTTACTATGAGTAAAGGAAGGAGAATACAAAAGTATTATGTCATTTTTTTAAGGTGTAAATCCTAGAATATGGACTTCAGGGCATGAATGTGCACCTAATGTTATTGGAGTTAGCAAAAGTTTATACAAATCTTAAGATATAGAGGCAAAGACTATTGAAGCTTATAAATGTTATTTTGAGTCAAAGAGAAATGTAAGTTCATCTTCAGATGGAGAAGCTTCATCATCTAATATCACTCTACCAACATCAAATGTAGAAATTACAAAGAAAGAAAATGTATCTAATAATTCAAATGTCAATCGATTGATAGTCGCTTTATTTATTGGGATGTATATTAGTTTGTGTTCAAAAAGAAACATTAAATATTAATGGAAATTTATATTTTTGGCCTATTTTTTTTCTATCAATTGTTTAATAATTGAATTATAATGTTAACAAATGAAATTAAGAATAAAAAAAGATAGTGTTGTTTTTTGAAAAAAGATAACATGATAATCTGAAAAAAAAAAAAAGAGAATTACAATGATGTTGAGTTAAGAATTCCACTTTGGATTGCAACAAGATTTGCTTAATTGTTAAGACTTATATAATTGCACAAGTTTGAAAATGGCTTGTATTATAACATTGTAAGAAATTTATTGGTTGTAGTAGATCTTGTTTGTAGTTTTTGTGGTATTTAATGCTATCAAACATATTATTACTTCCTCAACTAACCTAAATCAATATAAGCTGAGAAAAGAGAGAAAAAAAAAAGTTGCGGTGGTAGATAGAAATCATTGTTGGAGTCTTATCAATGGGTCAGCCAAAGAAATTTTTATTTCATTGTCTGTATTTGGAGAATCTCGAGCAATGTTAGAAGCAATCTAGTTAGCAAGAAATATAGGGCTAAGTCAATCATCCTAGAGTCAAATTCAATAGTCCTATCCTTCTCTCAACATTACGAAATGAGAATTGACATACATGGGATGTTGCTGTGTTATAAACTTGTAACCTTATCTAATTTTTACTTTATTATAGTACTCAACACTATATATTGTACTTGACTAAAAAACTATAACTTAATTTATATAAGAAACTATAATAAAATAAGATTAATGTAACAAACATTAATATAATAATATCAATATAAACAATTGTAGAACATTCAAAACTTGAATATGAAACCATAGCAACTAAGTGATATAAAACATCCTCCATCCACATTTTAAAAATACGAATAAGCAAAAAAGGTTTTAAACTTCAATTTTTAAAATAAAACACACACACACACACACACACACACACACACACATATATATATATATATTGTTCTTATGGTAAATGGAAAAAACATATTTCTAATTTTGGTTTTTAATTATGTCGTAAAAGAAAACATATTTTGGTTCATTTACAAGTCATCTCCATTGCATCGGTTTTCTTCAAGTTATAAACTATTAGAAACTGGATCCATCCATTCTTAATCCTTTCTTTCTTCATCACTCCTCTAGCATTGTTCCTTAGCATGTACTTAGACCTTCAATATGTTTGCCTCTCAATGATGTAAACATAAAACATCTTCCTGACAACTCCAACATGATTTCTAATTAACTCAACGGGAATGTTCTGTTGTATAATATGAAGAAAAACAAAATATAAGCACAAATGAAAAATATTTATAAAACAATAATGGCTCATCATATAAAGTATATTAAAGATTTACTAACCAATTTATATTTGTAGTCATATTTGTTTAGCCCATAAATAAATCTTGGATCCTCTAGTTTTAGTGGAGTCACATATAGATGCACTAAAAAAAGAATACAAATTTGCATGGTTAGAATATTTACGCTTAACTAATCTTATAAGAAAAAAAAAAACTGAAATGGATAGAATTTTAATAACACTTAACTGTCAAGATGCCAATCCTCACTATCTTCATCGCTTTCTTCTCTCTTTCTTCATCACTGTCTTTATCAATATCTTCTACATAGCCCCCATTAGTAGATATTTCCATTACATCATATTATAGTTCATTAATAGTAGCATTAACAAGTGGAGGAGGTGCATATCTATATTTCGCTTCGCACCCATTTCTAATAAATATAGATACATCCATAATTTTATGTAAAACAACCTTGAAATATACAATCCTTAGAGGTTTCACACCATACCATTCTAACATATTCTTAAGACCTCCATTAAGAAAACTAACAGGATAATCTCTATCTGAAAAGTTTTCTAATGTGACTTCTACTCTCTAAGAGTATTACTCATTATTAGTAGTATACCCTAGAGTATATCATTTAATATGTATCTTGTACATGTTTTTATTAATAAAAGACATTTTCACTTTTCCATTTACATAATATATTTATGTGTAATAGAAAAGGTCCATTGATATTTTGTTAGAAATTCTATTCTTCAGATGTTAAGAATATGAGTGACAGTATTTCTAGTACAAAGTATCATAAATAGGTTCACAATAAGGACATGACTTATCCAGAAAGATTGTATTCATGTTTGTTCCCAAGTTATTTATATGAGATATAAATAAGATGGAATGGTGAGTCTCATGCCATATAACAAACATGATAGGCACTTATACATGATAAGTAGGTCAAACCAGTGACACTTATGACAAGCACATGGAGTTTACTCTTGTCAATATATTGTCATAAATCATATCAGTGCATATAATCTTTAGACTTGAGATAGCACAGTTATCTTGTATATAGGTGGTCTGAGTTTGATACTGCTTTCATAGTTGTACTGTGTATAGGTATATGGGCATGTGTTGGCTCCTACTAGTTATGTAATACCCTTGGCCTATCTATAGCATAGCCGAGCAAGGCGTGCTACATGGCGTGCCAGAGCACCTAGTCTGTAATCAACTCATTTCCTAAACTCAGTTTGATTTTAAGAAGTCTTTTATGTAATATTCATATTATGCTGATACTATTTTCATACTTTAATAAAATCAGTGTTTCAAAAATAGTAATAAAAATTTGGCAAGGTGCCGTCTGTATTTCAAACAAACTGTCCTTCCAAACCTGTTAAAAACAGTTTAATATGATAATATCAAAATCTCAACTATTTCACAGTCTCGATTTCTCAGTAAAGTCAATAGACTTTCACAGTCATTAAACAGTTCCATAATACAGTCCATAATAATTTAAATATATTCAGAAAATCTCCATGTTATTTAATATGTACAAAATATTACAAACTTTAGAGCTTTCATAATATTACAAAATATAGGGCCGAATTTCAAAAATACAACAGAAGTACAAAATACGAGATATCCTAAGTCCTACCATGTATGCAATACAGTGCAGATGACTCTGGACTCCTGTGCAGATCTGATGTCTCAACCGGTCATAGGTCTGCTGGGCTCCCCAACTGTGTCTCCAATACCTACGCGTTACAAAAGCAACACGCTAAGCAATTTTGCTTAGTGGTGCCAAATATAAAGAAATATACACTAAAATAAAGTAAATGAATTTATGACATCGGTATTCTTTACAATTGTTATTTCTACTTTTATTTACTAACATTTCAGCATTTGTTAATTTTGGAAGTGCTGTATGTCAGTAGACTAGATTTAGTTGTTTAAATTTAATAATGCTTAAATTAACTGCCCGTGTAGCCTATACACTGACCAGATTGGATAAACGGATATACTGGTACTGGATACCTAGTACCTCAGGCCGTCACACCATCGGTCACAAAGTGTCTCCCAGTGTACAAAAAAGTGTGGCTAAAAAGCCATATAGTCAATCTGGCGATAAGCCAAGTATAATAACACAATACGTTTAGCCGTAGGCTATTAAAGTCACAGTGCGGCATAATAAGCGATAAAAACACAGTATGGAATGAAACCATTTACAGAAAAGCTGTCAGAATCCTATTGGTATGCCAACCTATCCAAACTAGTCAACTAGGCAAACTATGGCACATTATAAATTAATTGTTTAATTCTTCAATTTCTAGAGTTTACTAGCTATTATGTAATTTCATAAGTCAATGCATATGTTAACCTTTTTAGGTAATATAGATAAGTTGTTTCTAGAATCAACATATCACAATTTACAATTCAATATGCTATCAATATAATGCAATTTACCCTTTTTACAAGTTGGCATTCATTGCCAAATTTCCTTAAGCATCATTGTATGTAAATGTCAAATGCTCAATTTTTGTGTGCTAGATTGGTCTAGCTTAAAGTCCTATTTCTCTTGGTTTTTAGCTTCTAGTCAAAGAAGCAAAATTGTAGCTCTATGTCTTATTGCACTCTGGAAAAAAATTTTAGGTCATTCTGAGTTGTATAGACCAAGATATGATCAATTTACTAAAGCTAGACAGATTGCACATTTAGTGCAAAATTTGGTCAATTTTAGGTCACTTTTTGTTCTGGCAGTTTTGGTACCCAAACTTTTGCAAGCTATTTGACTTGGTTCTGGCCATTTTTGGGCTTTTGCATCTTCATAATAATTGTAGCGCTATGTCTAAGCTATCCATGGTAAAAATTTCAGGTCAATTGGACCTGTTTTGAGTGAGTTATGGTCATCCTAATGACTACTGTTCATATGGTTAAAAATCTAGATTTGCAAGGCTGCCATTCCGGATTTGGTTATTTTTAAGGTCAGTTTCTAGGTAGAATTTTGGCAACATTTCTACATGAAAGTTGGCCTATTTGGTGTCTAGTTTCACCCCCCATTGGCCTCATACCAATTGGGTTCATAGTTTTGCACTTATGACCTAATTTAGGTGTTGCCAACATACACAACCTGCATTTGAACATCACACTTCCAATTTTGATAATACTCCTCCTCCCAATACTTCAACATTTAATCATGGCACTTCTATATATATTGTACACAATTCCAGCAAGCATTTTTGGTAGAACACTCAAGTGCTCAATGCACACAATACACCATCAAAGTTCAACATTTACATCCACCCAAATTCAATGTACATCAACACTTATTTTACACATACACTTTCATGGAAATTATACAAACTGCTTACAATTCAACATCATCATATTTCATTAATAAACTTCATATTCACACACAAATTCATGATATTATAGGCTGCCAAACATGGCAGTTTTCCAAAGTATCAAGGTCCCATTTCAAACCCTTAATTCAAGCACTAACATGCACATACTTAGACATTAACCTACTACAACTTCTATTTGAGTTAATCAACCTTAATTCCCATCCATTAGAGGTAAGAAAAACTCAAACACCACAAACCTTCATGGCTGCCAAAAATGGATAAGTTCATACCTCAATATTTTCTTCATTTCTCTTTACCAAATTACTCACCTCAACCTAAATACAAGGTTTACTAAAGCTAGGGAGAGGATTTGGACACTTACCACTTGAAAGCTTCCTTCAAACTTCACCAAATCTTATTTTTCTTGTTGCCAATATCTTCCCCAAGGTGAGTAGGCAAGTTTTAATGAAGGATCTAAGTGGAAAGGATGGCTTGATCAAGCACTAATGAAGCTTTGCATGTGGGGTGGCAATGGTGCTTCCATGGAGAACTCATTTCGGCTGGTTATTTGCTTGAGGTTAAAGATGATGATTTCTATCCACAATTGACTTAGATAAGTGTCCCGTGGCTTGAGTTAGTGAGGCATTAAGTTCCATTTTAATATTTAATTAGTTAAAGTTTCATAAATTGGATTTTATCCCCCATTTCTTTCACTATTCTTATAATGTATCACAATTTAATTTTTTTATGAGATTTTCTAAGTGCAATATCATTTATTTTTAATGGACATTGAGGTCAAAAGGCAACCCTAGGTGTCAAATGACCAAAATGCCCCTCTTCGGGTTGTATTCCTTATTTTTCGGTAACACCGATTTTTGTCTGTTTCTCGATTTTTTGTTTTTCTTTGTACTAATTTATTAATTTTTTTTTGATATTTCTACTGTCAATTACATTTCAATAAACCTTTACTTACATCCCAAAATTTAATTCCGAGGGCTCCCCATGGTCCTGGGGTCGGCAACAGCCTTCCCGGTGCGGTCACACATCACTGTGGTGCTAGCTCGTTTAACTTAGTTTCATTATCTTTCTTTTATTTTTCTTTAATTTTCTTATATTTTCTTTTTAATTATTTCATCAATATATGTCTGTTCACTATCACCGAAGTGTGCTTCCAGACATCCTAACTTTTTCGGACAGACATTAGGTCACCGGAGTAACAGAATGTACAGACTACGTGCAGGGAAGATGTTATAAGTTCTATGTGGAGGTAGGTGTTGATCAAGATGGAATCTGTTTCTCTAAGTAAATAGGGATAAAATCCTATGTTTATTTAATTATTCTTGATGTTTCAAGTTCCTGGCCAGGATAGATAGATTTAATCAGAAAAGAGTTTCTAATGAGAAAATCTTTTTAATCAAGAACTGTAATTAAAAGAGAACATAATATTCATAGCAAATGGGGTTTGACATAAACCATGACTCCAGCTTGAGTTGGGATTTTGTAACAGAGAGATTCTAGTGTATGGTAACATATGATTATAGGTTCATTTAAGGTCAACCTTATTACTGATTGGGTGGCCATGGCATGCTATGCTAGGTATTAACCATGGTCTATGAGGTACATAAAATGATTTAGAGAAATCATTTATGGTAACAAAGAGTTCTGATGATATTAAGAGTTGATATCATATCTCATTGCCAATTAGTGATGAGCCTAGTAAGTCACACACATACACAAGTAATCACAAAATTAAATATGATTTAATTAATTAATTAAAAAGTTTAATTGATTAATTAAATAGGTTTGGTTTGCAATTAGATTGCAAAGTCCCTAGCATGACTTGGAAACAAATCTAGGTTATTGGATATATACTATAACTTAAATTTATATTTAAGGTGTTTAAATATGAATTTAATTAATGAAAAATTAATTAATAAAGATTAATTAATTGATTTATATTTGATATAAATTGATTAGAAGAAGAGAAATTATTATTTTGGGTTGAGAACTCAAAATTAAGATACAGGGGCATTTTGGTCATTTCACATGGTGACATGTGGCACCATGAGATGGTGACACATGGCACTACACATAAGCTTTCCAAATGCCTTTTAATCATGTAAGATGATTAAAATTAAGATTAAATATAGGTTTGACACTTGGCACAATGTGATTGGGTCAATTAAACCTAGAGCTAATTAGAAGGTGACATGTGGCAAGGGTTTTAAGTGGTGACCTAGCTATATAAGTGTAAGGATCAAAGAACAAAACACAACCAGCTGCTGCCTCCCTTTGTGCTGCCACCCTTGAGGCTGCCATTCTCTCTTCTTCTTCATCTCTCATCAATTCTAAGAGATTAGCAAACAATCTCTTGAATTAAAAATACTAGAAATTGTTTCTAGTGTACTGTTTACATCTTTAATCTCTTAAAAGGCAAAACTTAATTTTCTAATTAATACAAAAAGCTTTAAAAGCTGTTCAAGGGCTGCCATAGGTGATCTTAGTGTGAACAAGCTAGAGGGACAACATCCGGTGTCCTAAAGACGTATCCCAAAGGTGCCAAACACACTGCAGTGCATCAAGAGGCTAGTGCACTTATTTTTTTTATCTAATCTAGGGTTTTAAAAATTAATATGATTAATTCTAAAATCTTAAATGGCAAATACAGATCCAAAAATATATTAAAAGAGTTTTAATATGCTGTTTATCATTGAAATCAAATAGATAAAAATAAATCTTGCATGGTGCATGTGACTCTAGGTGAAAATTTTTGAATTCAATGATATAAACTTGTGTTTTTCATGCTTTCACTCCTTCAATTGGTATCAGAGCCACTATATTTGCCATTTAGATTATTCAATATGAGATTTGATTATGTGATTTGATCAAAAGTTGATCAATTCATTGCTGTTTGGAATGAAAGAGGTGACGGCATGGTGGAGTGCAACATGGGTGCGCATGGTTTGGCTCCTCCCATGGTGTGCGCAAGATTTGGCTTTTTAATTTGCAATTATTGTATGATCTAAAATCTCATCCTATGTCTAATTAAATTGTTTAATTAGAGTTTTAATCACACAATTAAATTTAGATTCAAATCAGAATTTTTAAAAATTGTTTGAATGTGATTCAAATCTGAATTTTAAAAGTTGTTTGAATGTGATTCAAATCTGAATTTTTAAAGTTGTTTGAATCATATTCAAATCTGAATTTTTAAAGTTGTTTGAATAATATTCAAATCTGAATTTTTAAAAATTGTTTAAATGTGATTCAAATCTGATTTTTAAAAATTGTTTGAATGTGATTCAATTCTAAATTTTTAAGGTTGTTTGAATATGATTTAAATCTGAATTTTTTAAATTTGTTTGAATGTGATTCAAATATGAATTTTTAAATTTGTTTGAATCATATTCAAATCTGGATTTTTAAGTTGAATATGAGATATTCAATTTAATTTAAGTATGTATGTTTTATCTAATTGTTAAAAAGAGATATGCATTATGGATGATCATGGACTATAAAAGACCAATGTGATTGGATTTATTTCTTTTATGTTTCTTTGGGATTGTAAATTAATTAATTAATTTTAATTTATTTTGGGCATGTATTATTAAGGTTGTAATAATTTTGGGTTATAATTTCATTTATTTAAGTTCTTGTAAATTCGCCTTGGTATGCTAAGGATACTATGTAATTGGATTGCAAGAAGATCAAGGAGGTCAAGAGCATTGGTGGGACCAGTGGGAGGAATTCAATATCAAGTGTTTATTATGTACTCCTTCAGTAACTCTTGTAAAATGAATAAATGAAATGCACCTAGGAATACCCTGATTCAATTCTTGGTGGCTCAGAATTGAATCCCTTAGAAAGTCCATGATCATACCATATTTACTGTTTATCCATGAATGCATGAGATGTATGTGAATGTATGCAAGTGTATGGTATATGCATGCTAAATGGATAATGTGCAAAGTGAGACCTTAATAGTAATTAAGATGACCATAAAATCTTCTAAACAAATGATTAAGTTGGAAATGCTATAATTAAAGTAATTATAACATGGGCCCTCCATTGAGGCAATTATTTTAAGAAATTTTAAATACTTGCATAAGATGCAATTAATTTAAGAGATTTTCTTAAGAATAATTGTTAAGCATGAGATGTTGTAAATATGTAAATGGTTTGGTGGTCAATATTGGATGTACATGAGGACATTAAAATTATTTGCTTAATTACTGGCTCAATGGGATCAACTTAACTAATGCAAGATAAGTCAATAATGGATGTACTTGAGATTTTCAGCATTAGGGGCTAGGTAAAGGATTGAACCTCACATGAGATGTGATAGGCAAGGAGTTGCTCACTTATAGTTTATTGTAATTCCAATAATGGATGTAGCTGAGGATGATCAATAGAATTATAAGAATTCAATCACCCACTAGAAATCCATCCAACTAGGATTTCCGTTTTCTATTTTGGAAGTGTACGATTTGCTAAGTTAGTGGGAGGACCAATTTGATTAAAAGACCATAATAATTTTGGTTAATTACTTGATACATTTACTAATTAATCTGATTATTTTCTGCAGTTAATTTTATGATAATAATGAGCGCAGGACAACCACCACCATCCAATATCCTTGCAAGCATATTTGATCGTAATAGGTTGACAGGACCTAATCTGTTTGATTGGCTAAGAAATTTAAAACTTGTCTTGAACCTTGAACATATAGGATATGTTCTAGACTCAAATGTTCCTAGTCCCTTACCTCCAGAGGCCGCACAAGAGGAACATGAAACTTTGGATAAGTGGAAGGAGCATGATATGAGAGCTAAGGGTTACATGCTTGCTTGCATGAGTAATGAGTTACAGAAGCAGCATGAGAACATGCAGAGTGCGAGTGAGATCCTCCTTCACCTACAAGAGTTGTATGGTGAGCACAGCAGGAATGCTAGGCATGAGATATCTAGACAGTTATTCCGCATGAGAATGTCTGAGGGACAGAATGTTAGGGATCATGTGTTAGTAGTATGCCCTAGAGCATATCATTTAGTATGTATCTTGTACATATTTTTATTAATAAAAGGCATTTCCACTTTTCCGTTTACATAATATATTTATGTGTAATAGAAAAGGTCCATTGATATTTTGTTAGAAATATTATTCTTAAGTTGTTAAGAATATGAGTGATAATATTTCTAGCACGAAGTATCATAAATAGGTTCACAATCGAGGATACTTCATAATGAGGACATGACTTATCCAGAAAGATTGTATTCATGTTTGTTCCCAAGTTATTTATATGAGATATAAATAAGATGGAATGGTGAGTCTTATGCCATATAACAAACATGATAGGCACTTATAAATGATAAGTAGGCCGAACCAGTGACACTTATGACAAGCACATGGAGTTTACTCTTGTCAATATTTTGTCATAAATCATATCAGTGCATATAATCTTTAGACCTGAGATAGCACGCTTATCTTATATATAGGCGCTTGAGTTTGATAACGCTTTCATACTTGTACTGTGTATGGGTATATGGGCATGTGTTGGCTCCTACTAGTTATATATGGAGGTAGGTGTTGATCAAGATGGAATCTGTTCCTCTAAGTAAATAGAGATAAAATCCTATGTTCATTTAATTGTTCTTGATGTTTCAAGTTCTGGCCAGACAGATAGATTTATTCGTAAAAGAGTTTCGATGAGAAAATCTTTTAATCAAGAACTAGAATTAAAAGACAACATAATATTCATAGCAAATGTAGTTTGACATAAAAAATGACTCAGGCTTGAGTTGCGATTATGTAACAGAGAGATACTAGAGCAACGTAACATATGATTATAGGTTCATTTAAGGTAAACCTTATTACTAATTGGGTGGCCATGGCATGCTATGCTAGGTGTTAACCATGGTCTATGAGGTTCATAAAATGATTTAGAGAAATCATTTATGGTAAGAAAGAGTTTTGATGATATTAAGAGTTGATATCATGTCTCATTGCCAATTAGTGATGAGCCTAGTAAGTCACACACATACACAAGTTATCACCTAATTAAATATGATTTAATTAATTAATTAAACAGTTTAATTGATTAATTAAATAGGTTTGGTTTGCAATTAGATTGCAAAGTCCCTAGCATGACTTGAAACCAAATCTAGATTATTGGAGTATAATATAAGTTAAATTTATATTTAAAGTGTTTAAATATGAATTTAATTAATGAGAAATTAATTAATAGAGATTAATTAATTAATTTATATTTGATATAAATTAATTAGAAGAAGAAAATAATTATTTTGGGTTAAGAACTCAAAATTAAGACACAGGGGCATTTTGGTCATTTTGCAGTGTGACACGTGGCACCATGAGATGGTGACACATGGGATTACACATAAGCTTGCCAAATGTTTTTTAATCATGTAAGATGATTAAAATCAAGATTAAATATAGGTTTGACACTTGGCACAATGTGATTGGGTCACTTAAACCTAGAGCTAATCAAAGGGTGACATGTGGCAAGGGTTTAATGTGTTAACCTAGCTATTTAAGTGTTGTTATGAGAAAAATAAAACACAACCAGCAGCCACACTCCTTTGTCACGCCACTTTGAGGGTTTTCATCTCTTCTTCTTCATCTCTTATCAATTCAAAGAGATTAGCCATCAATCTCTTGAATTAAGAACACTAGAAATTGTTTCTAGTGTCCTGTTTACATCTTTAATCTCTTAAAAGGCAGAACTTGATTTTCTAATTAATAGAAAAAGCTTTAGAAGCTGTTCAAGGGCTGCCATAGGTGTTCTTGGTGTGGACAAGCTAGAAGGACAACATCTGGTGTCCTGAAGACGAATCTCAAAGGCGCAGACACGCTACAGTGCATCAAGAGGTTAGTGTAATCGTTCTTGGTTTAATCTAGGGTTCTAAAATTAATCTGATTAATTTTAAAATCTTAAATGGCAAATACAGATCCAAAAAACATATTGAAAGAGTTTTAATATGTTGTTTATCATTGAAATCAAATAGATAAAAATAAATCCTGCATGATGCATGTGACCCTAGGTGAAAATTTTTGAATTCAATGGTATAAACTTATATTTTTCACGCTTCCGTTCCGTCAATTGGTATCAGAGCCACTATATTTGCCATTTAGATTGTTGATTATATGATTTAATTGTGTGTTTGATCATGAGATCAAAAGTTCATTGCTGGTTGCAAAGCAAGTTGGCGGCATACTTGAAAAAAAACACCATCAATGGTGCGCATGGTTTGGCTTCCATGGGTGGTTTAAGGTTTGGCTTTTAATTCTGCAATTGTTGTATGATCTAAGGCCTATTCTTTGACTAATTAGAGTGTTTAATTAGTAGTTTTTATCACACAATTAAATTATGATTCAAATCAGAATTTTAAAAATTGTTTGAATGTGATTCAAATCTGAATTTTAAAAGTTGTTTGAATGTGATTCAAATCTTAATTTTTAAAGTTGTTTGAATCATATTTAAATCTGATTTTTTAAAATTGATTGAATAAAATTCAGATCTGATTTTTTAAAAAATGTTTGAATGTGATTCAAATCTGATTTTTTAAAAAATATTTGAATGTGATTCAAATCTGAATTTTTGAAGTTGTTTGAATGTGATTCAAATCTGAATTTTTAAATTTGTTTGAATGAGATTCAAATCTGAATTTTTAAATTTATTTGAATCATATTCAAATCTGGATTTTTAAGTTGAATATGAGATATTCAATTTAATTTAAGTATGTATGTTTTATTTAATTGTTAAATAGTGATATGCATGATAGATGATCATGGACTATAAAAGACCAATGTGATTGGATTTATTTCTTTTATGTTTCTTTGGGATTGTAAATTAATTAATTTATTTTAAATTATTTTGGGCATGTATTATTAAGTTTGTAATAATTTTTGGGTTGTAATTTCATTTATTTAAGTTCTTGTAAATTCGCCTTGGTATGCCAAGGATTACTATGTAATATTGGATTGCAAGAAGTTCAAGGAGGTCAAGAGCATTGGTGGGACCAGTGGGAGGAATTCAAGATCAAGTGTTGATTATGTACTCCTTCAGCAACTCTTGTAAAATGAATGAATGAAATGCACCTAGGAATGCCCTGATTCAATTCTTGGTGGCTCGATTGAATCCTTAGAAAGTCCATGATCATACCATATTTATCGCTTATCCATGAATGCATGAGATGTATGGGAATGTATGCAATTATATGATATATGCATGCTAAATGGATAATGTGCAAAGTGAGACCTTAATAGTAAATAGAATGACCATAAAATCTTCCAAACAAATGATTAAGTTGGAAATGCTATAATTAAAGTAATTATAACATAGGCCCTCCATTGGGGCAATTATTTTAAGAAATTTTAAATAGTTGCATAAGATGCAATTTTTTTAAGAGATTTTATTAAGAATAATTGTTAAGCATGAGATGTTGTAAATATGTAAATGGTTTAGTGGCCAATATTAGATGTACCTGAGGACATTAAAATTATTTGCATAATTACTGGCTCAATGGGATCAACTTAACTAATGCAAGATAAGTCAATAATGGATGTACCTGAGATTTTGAGCATTAGGGGCTAGGTAAAGGATTGAACCTCACATGAGATGTGATGGGCAAAGAGTTGCTCACTTATAGTTTATTGTAATTCCAATAATGGATGTACCTAAGGATGATCAATAGAATTATAAGAATTCAATCACCCACTAGAAATCCATCCAACTAGGATTTCCGTTTTCTACTTTGGAAGTGTAGGATTCGCTAAGTTAGTGGGAGGACCAATTTGATTAAAAGACCATAATCATTTTGGTTAATTACATGATACATTTACTAATTAATCTGGTTATTTTCTGCAGTTAATTTTCTGATAAAAATGAGCACAAAACAACCACCACCATCCAATATCCTTGCAAGCATACTTGATCACAATAGGTTGACAGGACCTAATATGCGATTGGCTAAGAAATTTGAAACTTGTCCTGAACCTTGAACATATAGGATATGTTCTAGATTCAAATGTTCCTGGTCCCTTACCTCCAGAGGCCACACAAGAGGAACATGAAACTTTGGACAAGTGGAAGGAGCATGATATGAGAGCTAAGTGTTACATGCTTGCTACCATGAGTAATGAGTTACAGAAGCAACATGAGAACATGCAGAGTGCGAGTGAGATCCTCCTTCATCTACAAGAGTTGTTTGGTGAGCACAGCAGGAATGCTAGGTATGAGATATCTAAATAGCTATTCCATACGAGGATGTCTGAGGGACAGAATGTTGGGGATCATGTCCACAAGATGATTCAGCTGATTGAGCAGTTGGAACATCTTGACTTTAACATGGATTTCCAACTACAGACGGATTTGATCCTTCAGTCACTTCCTGAGTCTTTTGGGAATTTTGTGACAAATTTCCATATGACTAAACAGGAATGCACCTTAGCTAGTTTACTCAACATGCTGGTTATTGCCCAAAAGAATATGCCAGGCAATAAAGGAAAAGAGGTAGCTTTGGTTGCATCTTCTTCTGCTGGAAAGTCCAACAAGAAGAAGGGCAATAAGAAAAAGAAACCTCAGATTCCTGGTCCTTCCAAGAAAATAGCTAAACAGAAAAGGAAGACTAAAGCTGATAAAGGCAAAGGAAAGTGTCTCCACTGCCAATAGGAAAGTGTTTCCATTACCAACAGGAAAATGTTTCCACTGCCAGCAGGAAAGTGTTTCCACTGTCCAGAGTATAGCAATCTAAAAGAATGCAATGCCATGGTGAAAACCAACTCAAGTTCAAAATATATTTGGCACTTAAGGTTATGTCATGTTGCAGAAGATAGGATTGCAAAATTGGAGAAAATGGGGATTCTATCCTCATTGGGCTCTGAGCCTACTCCAACTTGTGAATCTTGCTTTCAGGGCAAAATGACTAGATCACCCTTTGTTGGACAGGGGCTAAGAGCTGAAAATATTTTGGAGCTAATACATAGTGATGTATGTGGTCCATTTAAAGAAATGGCTAGAGGGGGTTTTCATTATTTTATTACCTTTACTGATGATAAATCAAGGTGTGGGTATTTGTATTTGATGAAATACAAACATGAATCTTTTGAAAAGTTCAAAGAATTTAAATCTAAAGTAGAAAATCAAACAGGAAAGAGTATTAAAGCTCTTCGATCAGATCGTGGAGGTGAATATTTGAGTACTGAATTTGATGAATACTTGAGAGAGCATGGCATTGTTTCTCAGCTGACTCCTCTAGGAATGCCACAGTTGAATGGTGTATCTGAAAGGAGAAATCGTACTCTATTGGATATGGTACGTAGTATGATGAGCTATATTGATATCCCAATCTTCTTTTGGGGATTTGCATTAGAATCAGCTTTGTATATTCTGAATAGGATTCCATCAAAATCAGTTTCTTCCACACCTTATGAGATATGGCATGGAAGAAAACCAAGTCTTAAGCATGTTAAGATTTGGGGTTGTCCAGCTTATATCAAAAAGCTGAACACTGATAAATTGGAGACCAGATCAGAAAAAGGTCGATTTGTTGGATATCCAAAAGATAGTTTTGGATATTATTTTTATTTGCCTACTTCACAAAAGGTTGTGATAAGTAGAGATGCCATATTTCTTGAACAATAGTTTGTTCAAGAAGGAGGCAAAGGAAAGCAAATAGAGTTAGAATTGGAGAATTCTGACCAACCAACAGATCAGATGGATATAGATCCATCTAGTCAACCTATACCCGTTAATGAAACATCTATAGCTGTTCCTCGTAGAACAACCAGGGTATCTCACCCACCAGTGAGATATGGTTTTCTTCATGAAGAAGAACAAGAGTTGTCTACTCATGAAGAAGTAGATCATGGAGATGATCCACTTACCTATGAAGAAGCTATATCAGATATAGACTCTTCAAAATGGATTGATGCTATGAAATCCGAGATTGATTCCATATATAAGAATCAAGTTTGGGATCTTGTTGACCCACCTGAAGGTATTGTACCTATAGGGAACAAATGGGTTTTCAAGAAGAAAATTGGTTCTGATGGAAAGGTAGAGACCTATAAGGCAAGGCTAGTAGCGAAAGGGTTTCGCCAAAGGCAAGGAATCGACTATGAGGAGACTTTCTCGCCTGTTGCCATGCTTAAATCAATTAGGATTTTATTAGCAATAGCTGCATACTATGATTATGAGATTTGGCAGATGGATGTCAAATGCCTTTTCTCAATGGATACATTGAAGAAAACATTTTCATGGAACAACCTAGGGGATTTGAATCCCAAGATGGTTCCAAGGTATGCAAGCTAAAGTGATCCATTTATGGGTTCAAACAAGCTTCGAGGAGTTGGAACATCCGTTTTGATGAAGCCATTAAATCCTTTGGTTTTATCAAAAATGAGGATGAGCCATGTGTATATAAGAAGGTTAGTGACAGTGCTATCACTTTCCTTGTCTTATATGTGGATGACATACTATTGATGGGTAATGACACAGGTATGTTGACGACTATAAAGGTATGGTTGTCAAATACATTCTCCATGAAAGACTTAGGGGAGGCAACCTATATTCTTGGGATTCGCATCTATAGAGATAGAGCGAAAAGAATAATTGGCGAAAAGAATAATTGGTTTATCTCAAAGTCTATACTTGGAAAAGGTGTTAAAGAGGTTTAACATGCTTGATTCCAAGAGAGGATTGTTACCAGTGAGACATGGTATCCATCTTTCTAAAGAGATGTCTCCAAAGACACCTGAAGAAAGAGATAAGATGGCCAGGATTCCATATGCTTCGGCTATTGGAAGTTTAATGTATGCAATGTTATGTACTAGGCTGGATATCGCATATGCTATTAGTTTGACTAGCAGGTATCAATCCAATCCAGGTTTGGAACACTGGATAGCTGTCATGAAAATCCTTAAGTACTTGAGAAGAACTAAGGATTTATTCTTGATTTATGGAGGTGGAGACTTGCAATTGGATGGTTATACTGATTCTGATTTCCAATCAGATATCGATGATAGAAAGTCTACCTCTGGATATGTGTTCATTTGTAATGGAGGTGCAGTCAGTTGGAAGAGTTCCAAGCGAGCACATTGCAGATTCCACTACGAAGTGAGCATATTCTTTGCATCGAATCTTTGCAAAGGAAGCTATTTGGATAAAGAAGTTCGTGACAGAACTTACAGTAGTTCCTTCCATTGAGTCAGTAGTTCCACTAGACTATGACAATAATGGAGCAGTCATACAGGCTAAGGAACTAAGGTCTCACCAAAATCCAAACACATAGAAAGGCACTACCACATTATCAGACATATAGTTGGGCGAGGCGATGTAGCCATGCAGAAAATAGCATTAGCTGAAAATCCAGCTGATCCATTCACTAAGCCTATGTCACAGACTCAGTTAGACCAACATCTTGAGAAGATAGGTCTAAGATATTGTAATGAATGGCTCTAGTGCTAGTGGGAGATTGTTAGTAGTATGCCCTAGAGCATATCATTTAGTATGTATCTTGTACATATTTTTATTAATAAAAGGCATTTCCACTTTTCCGTTTACATAATATATTTATGTGTAATAGAAAAGGTCCATTGATATTTTGTTAGAAATATTATTCTTAAGTTGTTAAGAATATGAGTGACAATATTTCTAGCACGAAGTATCATAAATAGGTTCACAATCGAGGATACTTCATAATGAGGACATGACTTATCCAGAAAGATTGTATTCATGTTTGTTCCCAAGTTATTTATATGAGATATAAATAAGATGGAATGGTGAGTCTCATGCCATATAACAAACATGATAGGCACTTATAAATGATAAGTAGGCGAACCGGTGACACTTATGACAAGCACATGGAGTTTACTCTTGTCAATGTTTTGTCATAAATCATATCGATGCATATAATCTTTAGACACGAGATAGCACAGCTTATCTTGTATATAGGTAGTTTGAGTTTGATCTGCTTTCATACTTGTACTGTATGGGTATATGGGCATGTGTTGGCTCCTACTAGTTATATATGGAGGTAGGTGTTGATCAAGATGGAATCTGTTCCTCTAAGTAAATAGAGATAAAATCCTATGTTCATTTAATTGTTCTTGATGTTTCAAGTTCTGGCAGACAGATAGATTTATTGAGAAAAGAGTTTCGATGAGAAAATCTTTTAATCAAGAACTGGAATTAAAAGAGAACATAATATTCATAGCAAATGGAGTTTGACATAAACCATGACTCGGCTTGAGTTGGGATTTTATGAGAGAGATTCTAGTGCATGGTAACATATGATTATAGGTTCATTTAAGGTAAACCTTATTACTAATTGGGTGGCCATGGCATGCTATGCTAGGTGTTAACCATGGTCTATGAGGTTCATAAAATGATTTAGAGAAATCATTTATGGTAAGAAAGAGTTTTGATGATATTAAGAGTTGATATCATGTCTCATTGCCAATTAGTGATGAGCCTAGTAAGTCACACACATACACAAGTTATCACCTAATTAAATATGATTTAATTAATTAATTAAAGAGTTTAATTGATTAATTAAATAGGTTTGGTTTGCAATTAGATTGCAAAGTCCCTAGCATGACTTGAAACCAAATCTAGATTATTGGATGTATAATATAAGTTAAATTTATATTTAAAGTGTTTAAATATGAATTTAATTAATGAGAAATTAATTAATAGAGATTAATTAATTAATTTATATTTGATATAAATTAATTAGAAGAAGAAAATAATTATTTTGGGTTAAGAACTCAAAATTAAGACACAGGGGCATTTTGGTCATTTTACAGTGTGATAAGTGGCACCATGAGATGGTGACACATGGGATTACACATAAGCTTGCCAAATGTTTTTTAATCATGTAAGATGATTAAAATCAAGATTAAATATAGGTTTGACACTTGGCACAATGTGATTGGGTCACTTAAACCTAGAGCTAATCAAAGGGTGACATGTGGCAAGGGTTTAATGTGTTAACCTAGCTATTTAAGTGTTGTTATGAGAAAAATAAAACACAAACAGCAGCCACACTCCTTTGTCACGCCACTTTAAGGGTTTTCATCTCTTCTTCTTCATCTCTTATCAATTCAAAGAGATTAGCCATCAATCTCTTGAATTAAGAACACTAGAAATTGTTTCTAGTGTCTTGTTTACATCTTTAATCTCTTAAAAGGCAGAACTTGATTTTCTAATTAATAGAAAAAGCTTTAGAAGCTGTTCAAGGGCTGCCATAGGTGTTCTTGGTGTGGACAAGCTAGAGGGACAACATCTGGTGTCCTGAAGACGAATCTCAACGCAGACACGCTGCAGTGCATCAAGAGGTTAGTGTAATCGTTCTTGATTTAATCTAGGGTTCTAAAATTAATCTGATTAATTTTAAAATCTTAAATGGCAAATACAGATCCAAAAAACATATTGAAAGAGTTTTAATATGTTATTTATCATTGAAATCAAATAGATAAAAATAAATCTTGCATGACGCATGTGACCCTAGGTGAAAATTTTTGAATTCAATGGTATAAACTTGTGTTTTTCACGCTTCCGTTCCTTCATCATGTCCACAAGATGATTCGACTGATTGAGCAGTTGGAACATCTTGACTTCAACATGGATTTTCAACTACAGACGGATTTGATCTTTCAGTCCCTTTCTAAGTCTTTTGGGAATTTTGTGACAAATTTCCATATGACTAAACAGGAATGCACCTTGGCTGGTTTACTTAACATGCTGGTTATTGCCCAAAAGAATATGCCGGGCAATAAAGGAAAAGAGGTAGCTTTGATTGCATCTTCTTCTGCTGGAAAGTCCAACAAGAAGAAGGGCAATAAGAAAAAGAAACCTCAGATTCCTGGTCCTTCCAAGAAAATAGCTAAACAGAAAGGGAAGACTAAAGCTGATGGAGGCAAAGAAAAGTGTTTCCACTGCCAGAAGGATGGGCACTGGAAAAGGAACTGCCCAGAGTATCTTGCTTCTCTGAAGAACAAGAAGGATAGACCTTCGGAAGGTATGTTTATATCTAGTTATTTAGATTCTGATGATACTCATAGTTCATCTACAGCTTGGGTTTTAGATACTGGTGCCTGTTCTCACATTTCTTATGATATGCAGGAACTAGCAAATAGTAGCAGCTTGCATTCTCAAGATGTTAGAGTCCGGATTGGCAATGGCTCAATTGTTGAAGCTTTAGCCATAGGATCTAAATCTTTTTACATGTTTGGACATGTTTTGTGTTTGGATAATATTTTATATGTACCTGATGCTTTTAAGAACATCATTTCTATATCTAGTTTGACTAGAATTGGCTATGAATTTCAGTTCACAGATGATGTTTGCAATATTTATTTTAGAAATAAATATGTTGGTTCGGGTTATATGAATGATGGTCTTTATTATTTGGATAATAATGACAAACACAAAATGAATGCAAGTGATCTAAATTAGTGCAATGCCATGGTGAAAATCAATTCAAGTTCAAATATATTTGGCACTTAAGGTTATGTCATGTTGCAGAAGATAGGATTGCAAAACTAGAGAAAATGGGGATTCTTTCCTCATTGGGCTCTGAGCCTACTCCAACTTGTGAATCTTGCCTTCAAGGCAAAATGACTAGATCACCCTTTGTTGGACAAGGGCTAAGGGCTAAAAATATTTTGGAGCTAACACATAGTGATGTATGTGGTCTATTTAAGGAAATGGCTAGAGGCGGTTTTCATTACTTTATTACCTTTACTGATGATAAATCAAGGTTTGGGTATTTGTATTTGATGAAATACAAACATGAATCCTTTTAAAAGTTCAAAGAATTTAAACTTGAAGTAGAATATCAAACAGGAAATATTATTAAAGCTCTTCGATTAGATCGTGGAGGTGAATATTTGAATACTGAATTTGATGTGACTAATCAACAAGTATACGGGTCGTCTCAAGTAATAAAGTGATGAATCAAGTATCGTTCCCACGAGGATTTGTAGTTTGAGTACCAAACTATGAATGAAGCGATTATTTGCGCTAATGATTAATGAATAAATGGTAAATGTAAATGAGCAAGGTAAATTGATTAATCTAATTGAAATGGGTAAAGAGCAACAAATAAATTCTAAATCTAGTTTGTAATTAAACTAAATTAACAATGGGTAATTTAAATGAAAGTCTAATTATATTAAAAATGATTCCAGAGTTGGGGGTTTATGCATAAATTATTTGGGATTTGTCTTGGGCATTCCAATTTTTAGGGAAAAATAGAGTTTGAAGAAAATTGATTCTAAATTCCTTTGATATCTTTTTCAAGCAAACCAAAGTGTGTTCTAAAATAACCAAACCTACTTTCGTATGTTATTTGATTACTTTAAAACCCATTAAGTTTTGTAACCAATCATTAATTCCTCTTAAAATCCTAGTTTATTTCTAAATCTAGATTATTTTAAGTTCCAATCCTTGATTATCTATCAATGACTTTCACCTTTCGGTCCTTCAATCAAAGATTAATACAATACCCAATGGGTACCAACATTAGGCAAGTAAATCAAGCACACAAGGAAGGAATCAAAACTCATATTTATGTAAAATAAGGAAATACCCAGTCCAAATCCACAAATTAATCTAAAACATATTTCCCAACTCTGAAATCTAAAGAGTTCACTCACTCATGATGGTATTTACAAGAAAGATTGATGGAAAAGTAAAGAAAGACATGATAAGAGAACTAAAATAGAAAAACCCAGGTAGAAGAACCCAAAACTCTGGTTTCTAGAGCTCCAAAAATGGTTGCAGCAGCTCCTCCCCAAGAGAAATGGCGTCTTCTCCTCTCTCTATTCTATTTTCTTTCCTTTTTGTTTTTCCTCCCTTTCCTCTTGTGGCCAAAAATTAGGAAATAATGAATTTTTATATGGTCCCAAAAAGTTGCCCTAAAAGTAAATAAGAGCCAAGGAGTGGATAGGAAATGAGGTGTAAAATTATCCAAGTCAGCAGCATTTTTCACATTCTGGGCAGTCTACTTAGGGTTCGACTTAACCCTAAGCAGCTTCTTAGCAAATTTCACAGTTTGCCTTTATGCGCTTAAGGTTAATCAGACCCTCAGCAAATCTCGGCAGACTTAGAGTAAAATAGACTTTTCTGCTAATGCTTGACTTGTGCTGCACCTTAAGCACTGCCGCTTTACCCTAAGCAGGATCTTAAGCAAAGTCTCAAGCAAAATTCGGCTAACTTGGTCTTTCAAGGCTTGATTTCTTCAACTTTCCTCAATGCTTAAAGGATTCCAAATTTCTTCAAATCACTTCCTAATGCACTAATTGATCCTTGATTTGCCATAAAATCCTATCAAAAATAACAAAATTACGAAAATCAAATATAAAGTATCTAAAGTTAACAAATAAGCTAAAATAAAGCTAAAAACATAGAATATACTAAAATATAAGGGCAAAATGGATGCAAAACTACCCTAAAATGCCTATATGAAATGAGTATAACAAATTCCCCCAAACTCAAACCTTTGCTTGTCCTCAAGCAATTATTAAAAATAATTAATGCAATTTGGGGTACCTTACCTTAAATTTATGAAAATTACTTATCCAAACTTTCAAGCTTGCTTTTAGCCACCAACAAATCATATACCCACTTTCAAGATACAAAGAGTTTAATTCTTACCAAAGTTATCACTGCTTAGCCTTGGGTCAATTATCCATATCATAAAGCCCAAACCAATAAATCACAAAGAATAATCATGCCTAAATAGACTATAGGGTAATCCATAAACTAAAGTGTCTCAAATAATGATGGAAGTAAATAAATGGATTAATGATATTCCAATCCCATAGGCAATTCTCCTATTCCAATATCCACTAATGTAGCAAAACACTATCAAAAGATCAAAAGGACTTTCAAGGGTTGTAATGGGGCTAAGGGGGTGATAATGTGGCTAACAAGGAAAGGATAAAGGTAACAAAATATGAGAATAATCAAATTATTAAAAGATCAAGACACAAAAAAAAATTTTTTTTTTCTCTCTCTCTTTTTTTTTTTTTTTAAATGGGGGAAAGAACTTTACTACTATTCACCAATGCTAGCATATAATTTTGAAGCTTTTAGAGGCACTACATAAATAACATTAACTTTGAATTATAATTGTCCCTTTCAATTCACCCCCAAATTTATTTCTTTGTGTACTTGGGTGGTGAATTACTTTACATACCATAATTGAACTTGCTAGCTTTTTTTTTTTTAATCAATCACTTCTCCCAACTAATTATTATTATTATTATTATTATTATTATTATTATTATTATTATTATTATTATTATTATTATTATTTTAAGTGTATCTATCACTCAAAGAATTATTCTCATGGAGGGTAGGTAAGTGTTTGGGTTTATGGCTAGGTATTAATGTGGGTTCCAAAGGAATAAGGGGGATAAATGTGAGCTCAAATTGGTTCCAAAGGGAAACTTTTAAGTGAGGTTGGCTAAGGCTAAAATATGGGTTTAAAATTCAAAGAATGCCTAAATCATTTCTTTTTCAAGTGTATGCTATGATTTCGCCTTGAAAGGTTTAGAAAGATTGTTCTAGGATTGGTGAGACATCAATTAGCTACTTCTCACCCTAGAGTTTTCTCTAAGCACTCAAAGTCAATGCAATTGATTGGGTGGCCCTTGGCTAAGAAGATATAAACTAAAGCAAGAATCTAATAACTTTGCACCTATCTAGAACTTTCAATCCATCAAACCCTTCTAAAAGTAAGCTTAATTGCTCTTTAAAGCAATTCTCAATCCTCTAAGGACAAGGTAAAAAAATTATTTTTATGATATGCATGATCCTAAAATGAATGCATAAATTAAATTAAAACTAAGTGTAATCTATATGAAAACTATATGCAAATGTATGTATATAAGTATAGACATGTGTGTGGTATATGTATAAGTGTATGGATTATCTATATATGAATGAATGAAATGCAATAAATGAATGAATGAAAATTTTAAAGAAATTTTTAAAAATTTTGCAAAAATTTTGCCCTCACCCCCAAACTCAAATGAAACATTGTCCTCAATGTCTAAAATGAATGCAAAGATAGGCAAAATTATGTGAACTAATCAATTAATGAAATTTATACAATTGGGGATTAAATCAATATAAGCTCAAGAATTCCAAAATTAGCTCAAAATGATATTAACAATGAAGCTTTAGAGAGAAAAATATGAAAAAGTATCCCAAATATATGAATTTACACTGCTTAAGATGTTGCTTAACCTGTTGCATAGGGTAAAGCGAAAGCATAAGCATTGGCATAAGCACTGGCAACATACCATAAGCATAAATAGTAAAAGGGTAAACTGTTACCTCCAAATGATGTGAAACATATGCAGCTCAAAGAAAATTGTGCAGCTCATCAACGTCAGCAAAATTAGGATTGAAGAAAAGATAAAGTGCAAAAATAATGTGCAAGAAGATGAAAAAGTATAAAGAAATAAGATCTAACAGCTAAATCAAGAATTAAACCAAAAAGCATTCATAGAATAACTATATCCATATCAGAAGATAAAATAAAATAAAATAAAGTAAACTAAAGGAAAGAAGTGCAAAGATAATCATAAAAACTAATTACCAAAGTATTACAACTATTACTAAGGTTTGAAGATTAAAATAAACAGATTACAAAATAAACCTAAAACAGAAACTAAAACTGAATTGAAGAACTAAAACTAGTACTAAACTACTGCTACTATTTAAGCTCTGCTGTCAAGGCTTTGTTGCTGCATCAGGGTTTTCTTCAGGTCCTGCAGTAGATTCATTATGATATGAAGCTTCAGAAGTAGTTTCCAAATTTTCTGTGAGGTCTTTCATTTCTTGAAACATGTCTTGGCCCCAATGATATAAATTGTTATAAGATTGGGCCAATTTGTTGTAGAGCTCCAACATTTGAAGTTATTCTTTGTACATTTCTTTTTAAGAGATGAAAATCTCTTTTTAAGTTTCTTTTCTAGCTTCTTCTTTTGGTTGACCTGCTGCTGACCCATGGTATCAATTTTGACTTCTAAGCTCTTCAAGGTAGCAAGGATATCTATGGTGTCAGGTGAGGGAACAGATGGTTGGACAGTGAAACTGGCTATTTTGGATTCCAAGGATTTTAAGAGGGACAAAATATCTGCTGAAAACTGCAGGACAGTGGTTGTTTGGGGTTCTGCTGGTGCACAGGTAGTTGGGTCTGCAGTACCACTGGCTTCAGGATGCTACTGTAACAAAGCATAGGTACATCCTACTTTCTCACAAACATCCATGTGTAGCAACATTGTGCTGTCTATATATGATTCACCAGAAATTGGCAGCAGCTTATATAGACTAGCATCAAAGCTAAATGAGTTGGCTATGGCAGTTATATATCCTCCAAAAACTATACTTCCTTTGGTATGCTTTGTGACAATTTGGTGCCAATGAGTAGCTAGGAAATGGGCTATGCTTACTTGTTTTCTCTCCTTCATGCACCACAAGAAAAATAAATCTCCAGCACCCACAATGCTATCACCGTGTCCCCTTCCTAAAACAGTGCAAGAAATGAACCTATGGAGGTATTTCAACACATGATCAACTATTCTAGAGGCTTTTGCAGTCCTCTGTCTGTAATAACCCCCAAAAGGTGCAATGTCTTTCCAGAATTGAACAGGGTCATAGATAGTTTTTTGCCACTCTATATTTTTATAGCCCAAACCCTGAAAACCAAAAATTGCATTCATAGCATCCATGTCTAACTCCCTATCAATGCCAGCACATCAAAAATAGATCACATCCTTATGCTCAGGTACTATTGGTTTGAAATTTAGCTTTAAAGAACTCAAAAATTCCAATGTCAAATCCTTGTACACTGGTTCCCTAATCCTAGCAAACTTAGTCCAGTTGACAGCATCTAAATAGGCAAATACAGAGTCATAAATGCCTAATTCTTTTAAAATCTGCTCATCCATATATTTGTTTGCCAAAATAGGTTTAGAAGCTAGACTCTCATAAGCATTTTTCATATCCATGTCTTTAAAAGCCCAAGGTAATGGAGAAAGTACCTCCTATATATCATTGGCAGAAGATGGAGGTGCTGCTGGAGAGTTTAAGGGTGACTGAGATACAGGGGTTTGGACCGCTGGCGGTGGAATTTGCGAGGAGGACCTAGTTCTTTTGCTGACTAGTTCAGAGGAAGGTTGAGGTGGAGAATTTAAGTCGAAAGGAACGGAGGGCGCTCCTTTTCTTTTTCTGATAGTGGTTTTCTTGGGCCTACCTGCAGCTTTTTTAGTTTTACCTTTAGATTTCGTTTGAGTTGGCACAGGTTCAGGCATTAGGTCTGGGGACTGAGTTTCGAAAATGGGTGTTTCATTTTATGGCGTAGTTTATGGCGAGAGGGGGGTTGGCGGAATGAGAGTTGGTGTTTGGCCTTGGGGTAGTGGTGGTGATTGAGGTAGCGGCGGACTGGGACTGGGGTTAGGGTTTATGGGTAGAGAAGATGGAGTACCCATTTTTGATTTGACAGAGCGCTGAAATCTTCTGGGTTTGGGTTTGTGGGTGGACCACATCTTGGTTCTCACCATTTAATGAAAAGAAATGAACTCTTCAGCTTCCCTTAAAAATGCCGGAAAAAATGGTGCGGGAAGGGAGTCGGCAGAAAGAAAGTTGTGGTTTATCGGGAGGCCTTCATAAAAGTGGCGGAAGTTTTGGGCTTTTTAAAACGTGGGATAGACATCTGGTAATTTGGGCCATGCTTGGGGTTAAGCATAAGGTTCAGCAGAATTTGCATAGGACTCTGCTTAGTAAGCAACATCATCAGCAAGTTTCGGCAGGTTTTGGGAAAAATTGTGATTTTACTTACCAAAAACAGTCCAAATGCTATGGAATGCTATCATGACCTTCAGCAATTACCAAATACACATTAATACCATCAAATTGAAAAATTTAAGCTCATTATCTCTCACAAACTTAGCAAGCATTGTAAATGTTCATTTAGCTTTTTGCAAGCATGGTTCAAATTAGGCACCAATTGTGATTACCTTTTTGCAAACTTAATGAAATGGTCTCCTTTCTAAACTTATACCAAAAGCACATTTTCAGCAGCATTTGAGACAAGTTTCAGACATTCAAGAATTGCAGAAAAGACATAGAAATTGACCTTTTAAGCAGCATGAACAGTAGCATGAACAGTAACAAAAATCTGCAGACTGCAAAAACTAGCAGCAATTCAAACAAAAACATGTAAATTTCTAACAGTTTACAAAACTATATATACACTAAAAGGTAAAACTTAACAAACACTATTTTTACACTTTAATAAAGCTCACATCAGTCCTAAATATCAAGATTGATCCTCATTTAAGTTGTATTTCACAGAATTTACACAAGACATAAAATCAAACATGTGCTATCAAGTAGATTGCAATATCAGCAATTTAGCACAAGTTTAAAGGTGTTACTGTTCACAGGTACTGGATAAAGTGCAGAATTTTGCTTATACTTGCTCCCTTTCAATTCTTTCTTTTTGCTACATATGTCAATTTGCCCAATCTTCATGAATGACCTACAAAAGATAAACAAATGTCACTTTTGAGATTAATGAGGGTAAAAACTGAAAAATTAAAAGAAATGGAAAATTAACAAACTATAAAAGGATACGCTTGGGTTGCCTCCCAAGAAGCGCTTGTTTAAGGTCTTAAGCTTGACCTTCCACTTCAAATCACCTAAATATCCCTGATTGGAGAACCAAGCCATGAAACCTCTACAACCTTTTGTGTGGGTTCTCCAACAATATAATGCTTTAATCTCTACCCATTAACTCTGAAACTCCCTGAGGTTTCATGCTTATTTCAACAGCTTCATAGGGGTATACCTTTATAACAGTGTAAGGCCCTGACCATCTTGACTTTAATTTTCCGGGAAACAACCTTAACCTAGAATTATATAAGAGAACAACATCACCTTCCTGAAATTCTTTCCTCCTAATATGCTTATCATGCCATCTCTTAGTTCTTTCCTTGTATAGCTTGGCATTTTCATAAGCATCCAATCTAAGTTCCTCAAGTTCATTTAGTTGCAGCATTCTTTTTTCTCCTGCAGTTTTTAAGTCAAAATTCAGTAACCTTATGGCCCAATATGCTCTATGCTCCAACTCCAAAGGTAAATGACAAGCTTTCCCATAAACCAATCTAAATGGGGTGGTGCCAATAGGAGTTTTAAAAGCTGTTCTATAGGCCCAAAGAGCATCATCTAACTTTAGTGACCAATCTCTCCTTAAACTATTCACTGTTTTCTCAAGAATTCTTTTCAACTCTCTATTTGAGATCTCCACTTGACCACTAGTTTGTGGATGGTAGGGTGTTGCAACCTTATGCTTTACTCCATATTTTTGTAATAATCTTTCAAATTGATGGTTGCAAAAATGAGAACCTCCATCACTTATAATGGCACGTGGAGTTCCAAATCTTGTAAAAATGAACTTTTTAAGGAATTTAATCACAACTCTAACATCATTAGTTGGAGATGGTACAGCTTCAACCCATTTTCTCACATAATCTACTCCAACTAAAATGTATTTGTGTCCAAAGGACGATGGAAAAGGTCCCATGAAATCAATGCCCCACACATCAAATAGTTCCACTTCCAATATATTTTGGAGGGGCATTTCATCTCTCTTCGAGATATTACCCATCCTTTGACACCTATCACATGCATTTACAAACTTTCTCACATCTTTAAACATGTGTGGCCAAAAGAACCCTGCTTGAAGAACTTTTTCTGCAGTCTTTGTCACACTCATATGACCCCCATAAAGTGAAGAATGGCAATCTTTAATAACATTCCATATCTCCTCATCAGCTAAACATCTTCTAATCAACCCATCTCCACATCTCTTGAACAATAATGGCTCTTCCCAATCATAATCCTTCACATCAAAAAGAAATTTCTTCTTCTGCTGACATGTTAGGTCAGGTTGAAGGATTCCACACACTAGATAGTTCATGAAATCTGCATACCAAGGGGTTTTTGCATTCATGATTACTAACAGTTGCTCATCAGGAAAATAATCATCTATTGGGGGCTCTTTTCCCAAATTATCTCCTTGTTCTTGCCTCAATCTAGACAGATGATCTGCTACCACATTTTCTACTCCTTTCTTATCTTTAATTTCCAAGTCAAACTCTTGAAGGAGTAGCACCCACCTTATCAATCTAGGTTTAGCCTCTTTTTTCTGAAGGAGATACTTGATAGCTGCATGATCCGTGTACACTATTACCTTAGACCCCACAAGATAGGACCTGAATTTGTCTACTGCAAATACCACTGCCAAAAACTCTTTCTCTGTAGTAGAGTAATTTATTTGAGCATCATCTAAGGTTTTACTTGCATAGTATATTGCATACACCTTCTTATCTCTCCTTTGTCCCAAAACAGCCCCAATGGCATAATCGCTAGCATCGCACATTAACTCAAAAGGTAATGACCAATTGGGTGGCTGCATAATAGGAGCAGATATCAAAGCTTCCTTTATCCTGCAAAAAGCGTTCATACAATTAGTATCAAAATGGAATTCCACATCTTTACTCAATAAATTAGTAAGAGGTTTAGAAATCTTAGAGAAATCCTTGATGAATCTCCTGTAAAATCCAGCATGCCCCAAGAAACTCCTCACTCCCTTCACAGATGTTGGGGGTGGCATTTTCTCAATAATTTCTACCTTTGCTTTATCCACCTCAATACCCCTGTTTGACACAAGATGTCCCAAAACAATTCCTTCTTGTACCATAAAATGGCACTTTTCCCAATTTAAAACTAAATTGAACTCTTCACATCTCTGCAAAACCTTAAACAAGTTAGATAAGATTCATCGAAAGATTTACCGTACACAGAGAAATCATCCATGAACACTTCCATAATACCCTCAATCATGTTAGAACATATGGACATCATACATCTTTGAAATGTAGCAGGGGCATTACATAGTCCAAATGGCATCCTTCGATATGCAAAGCTACCATAAGGACACCTGAAGGTAGTTTTATCCTGATCATCTGGGTGAATAGGGATCTAAAAGAACCCTGAATAGCCATCCAAATAGCAAAAATAAGAATGATGAGCTAGTCTCTCAAGCATTTGATCTATAAATGGTAATGGAAAATGGTCCTTTCTAGTTGCATTATTCAATTTCCTATAGTTTATACACATTCTCCATCCAGTTACAGTCATTGTAGGTATTAGTTCATCATTTTCATTTTTCACTACTGTGATACCCCCTTTCTTGGGTACAACATGAACTGGACTTACGCAATTGCTGTCAGAAACAGGGTAAATGATACCTGCATCAAGCAATTTCAAGATTTCCTTTTTCACAACATCTTTCATATTTGGGTTCAATCTCCTCTATGACTCTCGAGAGGCTTTATGATTATTTTCCAACAAAATTCTATGCATGCACACAGAAGGATGTATTCCTTTAATATCATCAATGGTATAACCAATTATCCTTCTATGCTTTCTAAGAACTCTCAATAATTTTTCAACTTCACAATCATTCAATTTAGCACTAACAATTACAGGATATGTAGAATTTTGACCTAGAAAAGCACACCTGAGATTTGTTGGAAGAGGTTTTAACTCTACCTTTGGTGTTTCACTTTTTTCAAGCTTTGATGATGAAGTTGTATCTTGCTTCAAATCCCCAATCTTTTCAATATCAGCCATAGGCAAAGGTGGATTTCCTTCCAAGATTGTAACATATTCTGCAGCTTATTCAATCTCATCCCCTTTTTTGATGTTATGAACTAAACAAGCTTCTAAAGGATCTTTAGGATGTTGCTTTTTAAGCACTTCTCTGACCTCTTCATCTATCACATCAATTCTCAAGCATGAATTTGAATCATCTTTCTTTTTCATTGCTTGAAAAAAATTAAACTCAACTTTCTCTTTCCCAACTTCTAATGTAAGCCTCCCATTTTTTACATCAATCACAGCTCCAGCTGTAGCAAGGAAAGGTCTACCAAGAATGATAGGAATGTGTACATCCTCCTCCATCTCCAATACCACAAAATCCACTGGTATGAAAAATTTTCCAACTTTCAGAGGAACATTCTCAATTACCCCAATTGGAAATTTAATAGACCTATCTACTAACTGTAGTGAGATGGTAATAGGCTTCATTTCTCTAATCTTCACTTTCTCATAGATAGACAATGGCATCAGACTAACACTAGCTCCAAGATCACATAAAGCCTTATCTATACTGATATCCCCAATGTGACATGGTATGGAAAAACTCCCAGGATCTTTCAGTTTGGGTGGAAGCTTATTTTGCAAAATAGCACTGCTTTCTTCCGTGAGAGCTACGGTCTCAAATTCCTCCAATTTCTTCTTGTTAGATAAAATCTCCTTCGAAAATTTAGCATATGAAGGCATTTGTGCTAAGGCGTCAGTGAAAGGAATAGTCACATGCAAAGACTTCAATACTTCCAAAAACTTCCCAAATTGTTTTTCCAATTTCGCTTTCTGCAACCTTTGTGGGAATGGTAAAGGTGGCATGTAGGCTTTAGGTGCAACATATTTAGGTTCTTCTTCTTTGCTTTCCCTCTCCTTACTTCCTTTTTCTTCCACTGAATTTTCTTTCTCAGCTTCAATTCTAACTTCAGCTTCAGTTTGTTCATCTCCTTCTCTGTTTTTCTCTTCTTCAATTTTCTCTTCAATCTTTTTATCTCCATTCTCTAATATTTTTCCACTCCTCAATGTAATAGCCTTGCAATGCTCCCTTGAATTTTCTGGCTGGCTAGGGAGCTTCCCAAATGCTTTGTTATTTGAAGAGCTAGCTTGTTGAGCTATTTGATTCTCTAACATCTTGTTATGTGTTGCCATTTGATCCACTTTAGATGCTAATTGAGAAATCATTTCTTGTTGACTTTGATGGCTCACAAGTAGAGTCTCAATCATAGCTTCCAATCTAGCTGTCTTGTCTGGTTGTGCTTGTTGTGGTAGAGGTGGAGCAGGAGCATTTTGAGGTTTAGAAATTCCAGGAGGAGGACCTCTATTCTGTTGAAAATTCTGATGTTGTTGATACCCAGAAGGTTGTTGAAAATTCTAATGTTGTCCTTGTCTACCTCCCCAAGAGAAATTAGGATGGTTTCTCCATGCTGGATCATAAGTTGCAGACAATGAGTTACCACCTGGTCTTTGATTGTAGTTCCCCATATAATCCACTTGCTCACTTGAAAAATCTTGATTAAGTGCAGAAAAATCTGCTGCACAATTGACATTTGCAGCTCTAACTTCTGCTAAATTACTAGAACCTCCAGCTGAAGAATCTACTTTCATGCTTAGCTTGTCCATTTTCCTTGTCAAAGTATCAAACTTAGCATTAATCATATTCATGGCATCAAGCTCAAACATACTAGCTGGTTTCTTGATCTCATTCCTCTCACAACTCCATTGGTAGTTGTTATAAGCAATTTTACCAAGAGCAGAAAAAGCTTCATCTTCAGATTTCTCCATAAGATCACCTCCAGAAGATGCATCAATTGTACTTCTAATAGCTAGTGAAACTCCATTGTAAAAGTGTTGAACAAGCATCCACTTAGGAATCCCATGATGTGGACACCTCCTTTGCAAATCCTTGTACCTCTCCCATGCTTCAAACAAGCTCTCATCATCTCTAGGTTTGAAAGAAGTCAACTCATTTCTTAGCTTAGCTGTCTTGCTTAGTGGAAAATATTGAGCTAAAAATGCTTGAGAAAGTTCATCCCATGTTGTAATAGAACCCGGTGGCAAAGAATGTAACCACTCTCTAGCTCGGTCCTTCAGAGAAAAAGGAAATAATCTGAGTCGAATTGCATCATCAGAAACTCCATTTATCTTCAACATATCACTGATCTCAAGAAAGTGTGCTAGATGCACATGTGGGCTTTCACTTGGATTTCCTCCAAATTGTGATTGTTGTACCATCGGCAGTCTGAGCTTGATTCAAAATTATTAGCTTCTACTCTTGGTCTTGTGATACTTGGCATGAAATCCCCAATGTTAGGATAGGCATGATCCTTCACAGAGCGGTTGTTATTGTTGTTGGCCATTTCTTATTGTAATTGCTCTTGCTCCTGTGCTCTTTCTTGTTGTTGTTGAGCTTTAATTTCAGCTTTTCTCCTCTTAGATTCTGCTCTTAAAGCTTTTGCTATCTTTTCTATTTCTGGATCAAAGAATAAATTGATTTCTTCACTTTTTGTCCTTCTCATAAAATAAAGCACCTGAAAAACAAAATAAACAAATTCTCAAAGTAAAACGGTAAAAAGAAAATAAAATAAAATGCCCAAATTAACCAAACAAACAATTGTTCAATATCAAACAAAAAATCAAATCCACGGCAACGGCGCCAAAAACTTGATGTGACTAATCCGCAAGTATACGGGTCATCTCAAGTAATAAAGTGATGAATCAAGTATCGTTCCCACGAGGATTTGCAGTTTGAGTACCAAACTATGAATGAAGCAATTATTTGGGCTAATGATTAATGAATAAATGGTAAATGTAAATGAACAAGGTAAATTGATTAATCTAATTGAAATGGGTAAAGAGTAATAAATAAATTCTAAATCTAGTTTTTAATTAAACTAAATTAACAATGGGTAATTTAAATGAAAGTCTAATTATATTAAAAATGATTCCAGAGTTGGGGGTTTATGCATAAATTATTTGGGATTTGTCTTGGGCATTCCAATTTTTAGGGAAAAATAGAGTTTGAAGGAAATTGATTCTAAATTCCTTTGATATCTTTTTCAAGCAAACTAAAATGTGTTCTAAAATAACCAAACCTACTTTCGTATATTATTTGATTACTTTAAAACCCATTAAGTTTTGTAACCAATCATTAATTCCTCTTAAAATCCTAGTTTATTTCTAAATCTAGGTTATTTTAAGTTTCAATCATTGATTATCTATCAATGACTTTTACCTTTTCGGTCCTTCAATCAAAGATTAATACAATACCCAATGGGTACCAACATTAGGCAAGTAAATCAAGCACACAAGGAAGGAATCAAAACTCATATTTATGTAAAATAAGGAAATACCCAGTCCAAATCCACAAATTAATCTAAAACATATTTCCCAACTCTGAAATCTAAAGAGTTCACTCACTTATGATGGTATTTACAAGAAAGATTGATGGAAAAGTAAAGAAAGACATGATAAGAGAACTAAAATAGAAAAACCCAGGTAGAAGAACCCAAAACTCTAGTTTATGGAGCTCCAAAAATAGTTGCAGCAGCTCCTCCCCAAGAGAAATGGCGTCTTCTCCTCTCTCTATTCTATTTTCTTTCCTTTTTATTTTTCCTCCCTTTCCTCTTGTGGCCAAAAATTAGGAAATAATGAATTTTAATATGGTCCTAAAAATTTGCCCTAAAAGTAAATAAGAGCCAAGGAGTGGATAGGAAATGAGGTGTAAAATTAGCCAAGTCAGCAGCATTTTTCACGTTCTAGGCAGTCTGCTTAGAGTTCGGCTTAACCCTAAGCAGTTTCTTAGCAAATTTCAGCTTCTGGTCACACTGTCTGATTAAGGTTAATTAGACCCTTAGCAAATCTCAGCAGACTTAGAGTAAAATAGACTTTTCTGCTCATGCTTGACTTGTGCTGCACCTTAAGCACTGCCACTTTACCCTAAACAGGATCTTAAGCAAAGTCTCAAGCAAATTTCGGCTAACTTGCTCTTTCAAGGCTTGATTTCTTCAACTTTTCTCAATGCTTAAAGGATTCCAAATTTCTTCAAATCACTTCCTAATGCATTCATTGATCCTTGATTTGCCACAAAATCCTATCAAAAACAACAAAATTATGAAAATCAAATATAAAGTATCTAAAGTTAACAAATAAGCTAAAATAAAGCTAAAAACATAGAATATACTAAAATATAAGGGCAAAATGGATGCAAAAGTACCCTTAAATGCCTATATGAAATGAGTATAACACCTATGAAGAAGCTATATTAGATATAGACTCTTTAAAATGGATTGACGCTATGAAATCCGAAATTGATTCCATGTATAAGAATTAAGTTTGGGATCTTATTGACCCACTTGAAGGTATTGTACCTATAGGGAACAAATGGGTTTTCAAGAAAAAAATTGGTTATGATAGAAAGGTATAGACCTATAAGGCAAGGCTAGTAGTGAAAGGGTTTCCCCAAAGGCAAGGAATCGACTATGAGGAGACTTTCTCGCATGTTGCCATGCTTAAATCAATTAGGATTCTATTAGCAATAGCTGCATACTATGATTATGAGATTTTGCAAATGGATGTCAAAATAGCTTTTCTCAATGGATACATTGAAGAAAACATTTTCATGGAACAACCTAGGGGTTTTGAATCCCAAGATAGTTCCAAGGTATGCAAGCTAAAGCGATCCATTTATGGGTTGAAACAAGCTTCGAGGAGTTAGAACATCCATTTTGATGAAGCCATTAAGTTATTTGGTTTTATAAAAAATGAGGATGAGCCAAGTGTATATAAGAAGGTTAGTGACAGTGCTATCACTCTCCTTGTCTTATATATGGATGACATACTATTGATGGGTAATGACACAGGTATGTTGACAATTGTAAAGGTATGGTTATCAAATACATTCTCCATGAAAGACTTAGGGGAGGCAACCTATATTCTTGGGATTCACATCTATAGAGATAGAGTGAAAAGAATAATTGGTTTATCCCAAAGTCTATACTTGGAAAAGGTGTTAAAGAGGTTTAACATGCTTGATTCCAAGAGAGGATTGTTACCAATGAGACATGGTATTCACCTTTCTAAAGAGATGTCTCCAAAGACACTTGAAGAAAGAGATAAAATGGCCAGGATTCCATATGCTTCGGCTATTGAAAGTTTGATGTATGCAATGTTGTGTACTAGGCCGGATATCGCATATGCTGTTAGTTTGACTAGTAGGTATCAATCCAATCCAGGTTTGGAACACTGGATAACTGTCAACAATATCCTTAAGTACTTGAGAAGAACTAAGGATTTATTCTTTATTTATGGAGGTGGAGACTTGCAATTGGATGGTTATACTGATTCTGATTTCCAATCAGATATCGATGATAGAAAGTCTACCTCTAGGTATGTGTTCATTTGTAATGGAGATGCAGTCAGTTGGAAGAGTTTCAAATAGAGCATGACTGCAGATTCCACTACCGAGGCTGAGTATATTACTGCATCAAATGCTGCAAAGGAAGCTGTTTGGATAAGGAAGTTCGTGACAGAACTTGCAGTAGTTCCTTCCATTGAGTCAGTAATTCCACTTCACTGTGATAACAATGGAGCAGTCATACAGGCTAAGGAATCCCGGTCTCACTAGAAATCCAAACACATAGAAAGGCGCAACCACATTATCATAGAAATAGTTGGACGAGGCGATGTAGCCGTGCAGAAAATAGCATCAGCTAAAAATCCAGCTGATCCATTCACTAAGCCTATGTCAGAGACTCAGCTAGACCAACATCTTGAGAAGATGGGTCTAAGATATTGTAATAAATGGCTCTAATGCTAGTGGGAGATTGTTAGTAGTATGCCCTAGAGCATATCATTTAGTATGTATCTTGTACATGGTTTTATTAATAAAAGGCATTTCCACTTTTCCGTTTACATAATATATTTATGTGTAATAGAAAAGGTCCATTGATATTTTATTAGAAATTCTATTCTTAAGTTGTTAAGAATATGAGTGACAGTATTTCTAGTACAAAGTATCATAAATAGGTTCATAATCGAGGATACTTCACAATCGAGGATACTTCACAATAAGGACATGACTTATCCAGAAAGATTGTATTCATGTTTATTCCCAAGTTATTTATATGAGATATAAATAAGATAGAATGGTGAGTCTCATGCCATATGACAAACATGATAGGCACTTATACGTGATAACTAGGTCGAACTAGTGACACTTATGACAAGCACATGGAGTTTACTCTTGTCAATGTATTGTCATAAATCATATCAGTGCATATAATCTTTAGATCTGAGATAGCACAGTTATCTTCTATATAGGTGATTTGAGTTTGATACTGCTTTCATACTTGTACTGTGTATGGGTATATGGGCATGTGTTGGCTCCTACTAGTTATATATGGAGGTAGGTGTTGATCAAGATGGAATCTGTTCCTCTAAGTAAATGGGGATAAAATCATATGTTCATTTAATTGTTCTTGATGTTTCAAGTTCCTGGCCAGGACAGATAGATTTAATCAGAAAAGAGTTTCTGATGAGAAAATCTTTTCAATCAACAACTAGAATTAAAATAGAACATAATATTCATAGCAAATGGGGTTTGACATAAACCATGACTCCAGCTTGAGTTGGAATTTTGTAATAGAGAGATTCTAGTGCATGGTAACATATGATTATAGGTTCATTTAAGGTAAACCTTATTACTGATTGGGTGGCCATGACATGCTATGCTAGGTGTTAACCATGGTCTATGAGGTGCATAAAATGATTTAGAGAAATCATTTATGGTAAGAAAGAGTTTTGATGATATTAAGAGTTAATATCATATCTTATTGCCAATTAGTGATGAGCCTAGTAGGTCACACGCATACACAAGTAATCACCTAATGAAATTTGATTTAATTAATTAATTAAAGAGTTTAATTGATTAATTAAGTAGGTTTGGTTTGTAATTAGATTGCAAAGTCCCTAGCATGACTTGAAACCAAATCTAGGTTATTAGATGTATAGTTTAAGTTAAATTTATATTTAAAGTGTTTAAATATGAGTTTAATTAATGAGAAATTAATTAATAAAGATTAATTAATTGATTTATATTTGATATAAATTGATTAGAAGAAGAGAAATAATTATTTTGGGTTGAGAACTCAAAATTAAGACACAGGGGCATTTTGGTCATTTCACAGGGTGACATGTGGCACCCTGAGATGGTGACACATGGCACTACACATAAGCTTGCCAAATGTCTTTTAATCATGTAAGATGATTAAAATTAAGATTAAATATAGATTTGACACTTGGCACAATGTGATTGGGTCAATTAAACCTACAGCCAATCAGAAGGTGATATGTAGCAAGGGTTTTAAGTGGTGACCTACCTATATAAGTGTAAGGATGAAAGAACAAAACACAACTAGCTGCTGCCTCCCTTTGTGCCGCCACCCTTGAGGCTGCCATTCTCTCTTCTTCTTTATCTCTCATCAATTCCAAGAGATTAGCAAACAATCTCTTGAATTAAAAATACTAGAAATTGTTTCTAGTGTCCTGTTTACATCTTTAATCTCTTAAAAGGAAAAACTTGATTTTCTAATTAATAGAAAAAGCTTTAGAAACTTTTCAAGGGCTGTCATAGGTGATCTTGGTGTGGACAAGCAAGAGAGACAATATCTGGTGTCCTAAAGACGCAGCCCAAAGGTGCCAAACACACTGCAGTACATCAAGAGGTTAGTGCACTTGTTCTTGATCTAATCTAGGGTTCTAAAAATTAATCTAATTAATTTTAAAATTTTAAATGGCAAATATAGATCCAAAAACATATTAAAAGAATTTTAATATATTGTTTATCATTGAAATCAAATAGATAAAAATAAATCTTGCATGGTGCATGTGACCCTAAGTGAAAATTTTTGAATTAAATGATATAAACTTGTGTTTTTCATACTTCCGCTCCTTCACTCATAACCTTGCACACGACAAATGACATAATCTCTTAATGGCTAGCCTAATTGTTGGATGATGTGTGTAGGGATTTTCTATGAGAACATATTCATATTTGGATTACGGTGATAAATAATAACAAAGGAAACTATCACAAGCATTGCATGAATTTGGAAGAGAAAAAAAAGGATGAATGGGTTTGGGAGAAGAAGAACAGATAAATGAGTAAAAAAAATTATGTTCATACCAATTTGTGATCTCCATAAATAAATGTGGTAAAAATTGCAACTCTTGTAGGCCATTTCTCCATCATCCCACTACAGTAAACTCTGCAACAAAGACATGAATTGGTTTAGGTGGCCCTTATGCATCTTCAATTTGTGGTTAAAGGAATACTTTGCAAACTCATTTTGATAAAGAGAATCGATGAAGTAACCGATGGAGAAACGATTTTGCATAACAGAAGAGACAATTAGTTTGGGAGAAGAAGAGGTGTTTTTACATGCCTAGAAGATTTTTTGTTCTTCTAAAACTAAAAGAAAATGTGTTTAGTTTTGGGAGAAGTAAAGGCATGTTTAAGTATTACCAATAGAGGTTCATCATAAATATGGAAACATTATTATGGCACCATTTTTTTTTTAGACTATAAGGTGGCTTTTTTAATTGTGCTAACTATTAACTGATGAATCTTTCAAATTATATTCTTGAAGATACATTCCCCTCCATACCATAAAACATTATTGTTCTTCTTAAAATATTTTACTTACTATAAATTTGTTCTCTACGTTTGGTAGCATATGTAAACATTTTATTCTTAATTTTTTCATTAATATAGCTATCTATAAAAACTAAAAATAATATGTGTGTGTGTGTGTGTGTGTGTGTGACATGCCACGTAGCCAATTATAAACTGATCAATGTGAAATTAAGTAGATAACTTGTGATCTATGTGACATGTCATATACTCAATTATTAAATTGATCAATGTAAAATTAACTATATGAGCCTTAACTTGTAATCTATGTGACATGTCACATAGTCAATTATAAATTTGATCAATATAAAATTAACTATGTAAGCCTTCACCTTTGATCTATGTTACATGCCACGTAGTTAATTATTAAATTGACCATTATACAATTAAATATATGAGCCTTCACTTCTAATCTATGTTACATGTCATATAGTCAATTATTAAATTGATCAATGTAAAATTAACTACATGAGCCTTATGTTGTGATCTATGTGACATATCATGCAGTCAGTTATAAAATTAATTAATGTAAAATTAACTATATAAGTTTTCACCTTTGATCTATTTTCCATGCTACGCAATCAATTATTAAATTTATCAATATAAAATTAACTATATAAGCCTTCACCTCTGATCTATGTGTTAGTAGTATGCCCTAGAGCATATCATTTAGTATGTATCTTGTATATATTTTTATTAATAAAAGGCATTTCCACTTTTCCGTTTACATAATATATTTATGTGTAATAGAAAAGGTCCATTGATATTTTGTTAGAAATATTATTCTTAAGTTGTTAAGAATATGAGTGACAATATTTCTAGCACGAAGTATCATAAATAGGTTCGCAATCGAGGATACTTCATAATAAGGACATGACTTATCCAGAAAGATTGTATTCATGTTTGTTCCCAAGTTATTTATATGAGATATAAATAAGATGGAATGGTGAGTCTCATGCCATATAACAAACATGATAAGCACTTATAAATGATAAGTAGGCCGAACTAGTGACACTTATGACAAGCACATGGAGTTTACTCTTGTCAATGTTTTGTCATAAATCATATCAGTGCATATAATCTTTAGACCTGAGATAGCACAGTTATCTTGTATATAGGTAGTTTGAGTTTGATACTGCTTTCATACTTGTACTGTGTATGGGTATATTGGCATGTGTTGGCTCCTACTAGTTATATATGGAGGTAGGTGTTGATCAAGATGGAATCTGTTCCTCTAAGTAAATAGAGATAAAATCCTATGTTCATTTAATTGTTCTTGATGTTTCAAGTTCCTGGCCAGACAGATAGATTTATTCGAAAAGAGTTTACGATGAGAAAATCTTTTAATCAAGAACTGGAATTAAAGAGAACATAATATTCATAGCAAATGGAGTTTGACATAAACCATGACTCCGGCTTGAGTTGGGATTTTTATGAGAGAGATTCTAGTGCATGGTTACATATCATTATAAGTTCATTTAAGGTAAACCTTATTACTAATTGGGTGGCCATGGCATGCTATGCTAGGTGTTAACCATGGTCTATGAGGTTCATAAAATGATTTAGAGAAATCATTTATGGTAAGAAAGAGTTCTGATGATATTAAGAGTTGATATCATGTCTCATTGCCAATTAGTGATGAGCCTAGTAAGTCACACACATACACAAGTTATCACCTAATTAAATATGATTTAATTAATTAATTAAAGAGTTTAATTGATTAATTAAATAGGTTTGGTTTGCAATTAGATTGCAAAGTCCCTAGCATGACTTGAAACCAAATCTAGATTATTGGATGTATAATATAAGTTAAATTTATATTTAAAGTGTTTAAATATGAATTTAATTAATGAAATTAATTAATAGAGATTAATTAATTAATTTATATTTGATATAAATTAATTAGAAGAAGAAAATAATTATTTTGGGTTAAGAACTCAAAATTAAGACACAGGGGCATTTTGGTTATTTTACAGTGTGACACGTGGCACCATGAGATGGTGACACATGGCATAACACATAAGCTTGCCAAATGTTTTTTAATCATGTAAGATGATTAAAATCAAGATTAAATATAGGTTTGACACTTGGCACAATGTGATTGGGTCACTTAAACCTAGAGCTAATCAAAGGGTGACATGTGGCAAGGGTTTAATGTGTTAACCTAGCTATTTAAGTGTTGTTATGAGAAAATAAAATACAACAAGCAGCCACACTCCTTTGTCATGCCATTTTGCAGCCCTCCCTCTATTCTTCTTCATCTCTCATCAATTCAAAGAGATTAGCCATCAATCTCTTGAATTAAGAATGCTAGAAATTGTTTCTAGTGTTCTGTTTACATCTCTAATCTCTTAAAAGGCAGAACTTGAATTTCTATTTAATAGAAAAAGCTTTAGAAGCTGTTCAAGGGCTGCCATAGGTGTTCTTGGTGTGGACAAGCTAGAGGGACAACATCTGGTGTCCTGAAGACGAATCTCAAAGGCGCAGACACGCTGCAGTACATCAAGAGGTTAGCGTAATCGTTCTTGATTTAATCTAGGGTTCTAAAATTAATCTGATTAATTTTAAAATCTTAAATGTCAAATACAGATCCAAAAACATATTAAAAGAGTTTTAATATGTTGTTTATCATTGAAATCAAATAGATAAAAATAAATCTTGCATGATGCATGTGACCCTAGGTGAAAATTTTTGAATTCAATGGTATAAACTTGTGTTTTTCACGCTTCCGTTCCTTCAATTGGTATCAGAGCCACTATTTTTGACATTTAGATTGTTTATTATATGATTTAATTGTGTTATTTGATCATGAGATGATTGATCCATTGCTGGTTGGATCAAGAGGTGTGGCGGCATGCTTGATGAACTCCAACATGTTGCGCATGGCTTTGGAAGATCATGGTGCGCATGGTTGTTATTAAATTATGCAATTGTTGCATGATGAAAGGTTCATCATATGACTAATTAAAATGTTTAATTAGGATGTTTAATCACACAATTAAATTATGATTCAAATCAGAATTTTAAAAATTGTTTGAATGTGATTCAAATCTGAATTTTAAAAGTTGTTTGAATGTGATTCAAATCTGAATTTTTAAAGTTGTTTGAATCATATTTAAATCTGATTTTTTAAAATTGATTGAATAAAATTCAGATCTGATTTTTTTAAAAAATGTTTGAATGTGATTCAAATCTGATTTTTTTAAAAAATGTTTGAATGTGATTCAAATCTGAATTTTTGAAGTTGTTTGTCAAATCTGAATTTTTAAATTTGTTTGAATGAGATTCAAATCTGAATTTTTAAATTTATTTGAATCATATTCAAATCTGGATTTTTAAGTTGAATATGAGATATTCAATTTAATTTAAGTATGTATGTTTTATTTAATTGTTAAATAGTGATATGCATGATGGATGATCATGGACTATAAAAGACCAATGTGATTGGATTTATTTCTTTTATGTTTCTTTGGGATTGTAAATTAATTAATTTATTTTAATTTATTTTGGGCATGTATTATTAAGTTTGTAATAATTTTTGGGTTGTAATTTCATTTATTTAAGTTCTTGTAAATTCGCCTTGGTATGCCAAGGATTACTATGTAATATTGGATTGCAAGAAGTTCAAGGAGGTCAAGAGCATTGGTGGAACCAGTGGGAGGAATTCAAGATCAAGTGTTGATTATGTACTCCTTCAGCAACTCTTGTAAAATGAATGAATGAAATGCACCTAGGAATGCCCTGATTCAATTCTTGGTGGCTCAGAATTGAATCCCTTAGAAAGTGCATGATCATACCATATTTACTGCTTATCCATGAATGCATGAGATGTATGGGAATGTATGCAATTATATGATATATGCATGCTAAATGGATAATGTGCAAAGTGAGACCTTAATAGTAATTAGAATGACCATAAAATCTTCCAAAGAAATGATTAAGTTGGAAATGCTATAATTAAAGTAATTATAACATAGGCCCTCCATTGGGGCAATTATTTTAAGAAATTTTAAATAGTTGCATGAGATGCAATTAATTTAAGAGATTTTCTTAAGAATAATTGTTAAGCATGAGATGTTGTAAATATGTAAATGGTTTGGTGGCCAATATTGGATGTACCTGAGGACATTAAAATTATTTACATAATTACTGGCTCAATGGGATCAACTTAACTAATGCAAGATAAGTCAATAATGGATGTACCTGAGATTTTGAGCATTAGGGGCTAGGTAAAGGATTGAACCTCACTTGAGATGTGATGGGCAAGGAGTTGCTCACTTATAGTTTATTGTAATTCCAATAATGGATGTACCTGAGGATGATTAATAGAATTATAAGAATTCAATCACCCACTAGAAATCCATCCAACTAGGATTTCCGTTTTCTACTTTGGAAGTGTAGGATTTGCTAAGTTAGTGGGAGGACCAATTTGATTAAAAGACCATAATCATTTTGGTTAATTACATAATACATTTACTAATTAATCTGGTTATTTTCTGAAGTTAATTTTCTGATAAAAATGAGCACAAAACAACCACCACCATCCAATATCCTTGCAAGCATACTTGATCACAATAGGTTGACAGAACCTAATCATGCGATTGGCTAAGAAATTTGAAACTTGTCCTGAACCTTGAACATATAGGATATGTTCTAGATTCAAATGTTCCTAGTCCCTTACCTCCAGAGGCCACACAAGAGGAACATGATACTTTGGACAAGTGGAAGGAGCATGATATGAGAGCTAAGTGTTACATGCTTGCTTCCATGAGTAATGAGTTACAGAAGCAACATGAGAACATGCAGAGTGCGAGTGAGATCCTCCTTCACCTGCAAGAGTTGTATGGTGAACACAGCAGGAATGCTAGGTATGAGATATCTAGACAGCTATTCCGTATGAGGATGTCTGAGGGACAGAATGTTGGGGATCATGTCCACAAGATGATTCGGCTAATTGAGCAGTTGGAACATCTTGACTTCAACATGGATTTCCAACTACATACGGATTTGATCCTTCAGTCCCTTCCTGAGTCTTTTGGGAATTTTGTGACAAATTTCCATATTACTAAACAGGAATGCACCTTAGCTGGTTTACTTAACATGCTGGTTATTGCCCAAAAGAATATGCCAGGCAATAAAAGAAAAGAGGCAGCTTTGGTTGCATCTTCTTCTGCTGGAAAGTCCAACAAGAAGAAGGGCAATAGGAAAAAGAAACCTCAGATTCCTGGTCCTTCCAAGAAAATAGCTAAACAGAAAAGGAAGACTAAAGCTGATGGAGGCAAAGGAAAGTGTTTCCACTGCCAAAAGGATGGGCACTGGAAAAGGAACTGCCCAGAGTATCTTGCTTCTCTGAAGGACAAGAAGGATACACCTTCGGAAGGTATGTCCATATCTTGTTATTTAGATTCTGATGATACTCATAGTTCATCTACAGTTTGGGTTTTAGATACTGGTACCAGTTCTCACATTTCTAATGATATGCAGGAACTAGCAAACAGTAGCAGCTTGTGTTCTCAACATATTAGAGTCCGGATTGGCAATGGCTCAACTGTTGAAGCTTTAGCCATAGGATCTAAATCTTTTTACATGTTTGGACATGTTTTGTGTTTGGATAATATTTTATATGTACCTGATGCTTTTAAAAACATTATTTCTATATCTAGTTTGACTAGAAATGGCTATGAATTTCAGTTCACTGATGATGTTTACAATATTTATTTTGGAAATAAATATATTGGTTCGGGTTATATGAATGATGGTCTTTATTATTTGGATAATAATGACAAACACAAATTGAATGCAAGTGATCTAAAAGAATGCAATGCCATGGTGAAAACCAACTCAAGTTCAAAATATATTTGGCACTTAAGGTTATGTCATGTTGCAGAAGATAGGATTGCAAAATTGGAGAAAATGGGGATTCTATCCTCATTGGGCTCTGAGCCTACTCCAACTTGTGAATCTTGCCTTCAGGGTAAAATGACTAGATCACCCTTTGTTGGACAAGGGCTAAGAGCTAAAAATATTTTGGAGCTAATACATAGTGATGTATGTGGTCCATTTAAAGAAATGGCTAGAGGGGGTTTTCATTATTTTATTACCTTTACTGATGATAAATAAAGGTTTGGGTATTTGTATTTGATGAAATACAAACATGAATCTTTTGAAAAGTTCAAAGAATTTAAATCTGAACTAGAAAATCAAACAAGAAAGAATATTAAAGCTCTTCGATCAGATCATGGAGGTGAATATTTGAGTACTGAATTTGATGAATACTTGAGAGAGCATGGCATTGTTTCTCAGCTGACTCCTCCGAGAACGCATACGGTGAATGGTGTATCTGAAAGGAGAAATCGTAGCCTATTGGATATGGTACGTAGTATGATGAGCTATACTGATATGCCAATCTTCTTTTGGGGATTTCCATTAGAATCAGCTTTGTATATTCTGAATAGGATTCCATCAAAATCAGTTTCTTCCACACCTTATGAGATATGGCATGGAAGAAAACCAAGTCTTAAGCATGTTAAGATTTGGGGTTGTCCAGCTTATATCAAAAAGCTAAACACTGATAAATTGGAGACCCGATTAGAAAAAGGTCGATTTGTTGGATATCCAAAAGATAGTTTTGGATATTATTTTTATTTGCCTACTTCACAAAAGGTTGTGATAAGTAGAGATGCCACATTTCTTAAACAACAGTTTGTTCAAGAAGGAGGCAAAGGAAGGCAAATAGAGTTAGAATTGGAGAATTCTGACCAACCAACAGATCAGATGGATATAGATCCATCTAGTCAACCAATACCCGTTGATGAAACATCTACAGCTGTTCCTAGTAGAACAACCAGGGTATCTCACCCACCAGTGAGATATGATTTTCTTCATGAAGAAGAACAAGAGTTGTCTACTCATAAAGAAGTAGATCATGGAGATGATCCACTTACCTATGAAGAAGCTATATCAGATATAGACTCTTCAAAATGGATTGAAGCTATGAAATCCGAAATTGATTCCATGTATAAGAATCAAGTTTGGGATCTTGTTGACCCACCTGAAGGTATTATACCTATAGGGAACAAAAGGGTTTTCAAGAAGAAAATTGGTTCTGATGGAAAGGTAGAGACCTATAAGGCAAGGCTAGTAGTGAAAGGGTTTCGCCAAAGACAAGGAATCGACTATGAGGAGACTTTCTCGCCTGTTGCCATGCTTAAATCAATTAGGATTTTATTAGCAATAGCTGCTTACTATGATTATGAGATTTGGCAGATGGATGTCAAAACAACTTTTCTCAATGGATACATTGAAGAAAACATTTTCATGGAACAACCTAGGGGATTTGAATCCCAAGATGGTTCCAAAGTATGCAAGCTAAAGCGATCCATTTATGGGTTGAAACAAGCTTCGAGGAGTTGGAACATCCATTTTAATGAAGCCATTAAATCCTTTGGTTTTATCAAAAATGAGGATGAGCCATGTGTATATAAGAAGATTAGTGACAGTGCTATCACTTTCCTTGTCTTATATGTGGATGACATACTGTTGATGGGTAATGACACAGGTATGTTGACGACTATAAAGGTATGGTTGTCAAATACATTCTTCATGAAAGACTTAGGGGAGGCAACCTATATTCTTGGGATTCGCATCTATAGAGATAGAGCGAAAAGAATAATTGGTTTATCCCAAAGTCTATACTTGGAAAAGGTGTTAAAGAGGTTTAAAATGCTTGATTCCAAGAGAGGATTGTTACCAGTGAGACATGATGTCACACCTTACCCCTCTGTAAGGCATCACATGATCCCGTAGAATACCTAATGAACTACCGCACTTCACCTATCGATAACTCATTAAGTATCCTACAAGGGATTTTAAAACAATTTTCTTATTTTTGATAAGTGGTGAGCATTTTCTAATAAGTACTTAAAACATGTAGTTAAACTAAAACTAGTTAATATTTTTGGCCCATTTTATTTTTACGCAAATTTTATAAAAATTTTGACAGAGTTCCCTCTGTATTTTGAGAAACCAGTTCATCAAATACCTGAAATAAAAGCACTTCCAATAATTTTCTAACCACTGCTTCAACTTCATACTCAATCTCAACCAATTTCTCAAATTTACAAGTTCAATAATTCTCAAAATACTGTCAATCAATATCATTCATATTTCATTTTAAACAAAACAATTTAGATACCTTATTACAACATTTACATTAAGAGAGTTTCAAAACCACAATATATATTGCAACTTATGCAAATTTTATACAAACTGCTCAAGACCCACTTTTACATGCCCATACATTCATGTGCAATATATACATCAAAAGAAGTATTTACAGTTAGGGTATAAATTATACCCGAAGACTTCAAGCTGATAACTCCACACACCTCAGCAGCTCAATCTGCTGCTCCTCTAATCTCTGTATCTGCGACAGCAATAAAGGCTATCGCTGAGTACTAGGACTCAGTGGTGCACAACATACTAAAATAATCTTTATGCAAAATTTAAATCACATTTATTCAAAAATTTAACTAAACATAAGCATTAAACACAAAACATGAATTATGAAATTTTAATGCAAACCAAGTTCATTTTGAAGTATCAAAACATATTTCATAAAACCCACAGTTAGATCATGCCATTCGAAACAAATAGAATCTCAATAGCCAGAGGCTAAAGAGAAATCACATGAATCTCAATAGCCAGAGGCTAAAGAGAAATCATATCACAAGGCTAGCTAGCTCAAATATATGGATATCCATTCACATCCTCTTCTACTGGCACACCTCAACACTTCTCCAAAGAAGGAATCAAAATTCGAAACTAATTACCCCCACTAGTCGTGCTAGTGAGGTGTTCAAATATATGGTCATAACACTGTGGTTTCAAAACTTATCTTAACAATTTGCTAAACATTGTCATTTCAAATATACACAATAACTTTCACAATTTAAATCAAACATCATAAGAATGCCATAATCCAATATTTCACATTATTCAAAACAATATGCAAAAGATGATTATAAAAGTATACGTTGTGCACAAACCTCAAACGAGTCGCCTGTTGGCCTTGACTCGACTCTCGGGTTCTGTCCCGATATTCTTTTCCACTGAAACACACAATTTTATAATGTTTCAGTACTAGAACTTAAAATAAATCCAAAATAAACTTAGCTCCACATTTACCTAGCTCTAACGTGTTAAATACGACGTTCTCGAAATTTTGTGTTTCGGGTTACTATTCACTGCACTATTCCAGTCAAATAGTTGACTTTTTAAGGCTTACTAGGTATGGGAACTCTAACTTCACCCACATACCACATTTTGGTCATTAAACTTGTTGGTTTTGGTCATTTTCTCAAAGCTTAGGTCATTTTGGCAAAATTGCCAATTTTCGGTTTTGGTTCTCCGAAGTTGCACTGTTCCATTGGTCGATATACTGTTAGAATTTGACAAAACTTCCTTCATAGAAAATGTTCCTTATTGTCTTAAGTGTATTCTCATTTTTTGATCGCCTCAATCGGAGTTTTGTAGCTCAAGTTATGGCCAAAATAATTTTACTGTTCACGTGCACTGTTCATACTGCAATTTAGGTGCTGGCAGATTTTTGATCCAACTTTGGTCAATAATTTGATCAAGTTAAGTTCATAATTTGGTCTCACTTTCTTCATATGAAATATTCTACTATGTCTTAGGTTTCCATCGGTTAAAGAATCGCCTAAATCCGAGTTTTCTAGAGAGAGTTATAACCATCCAAACCTTACTGCTCAACTGAAAATCTGCAGAGTTGCAGGTTTGGTAACTCAACTTTGCTCAATAATTTGAATGGGTTAATGGCATAATTTGGGGTGATGTTCTTCATGAAAGTTTTAAATCTATATCTCCTCTAACCCCTGGCCAAATTTCAGGTCAATTTGACCTGTCTAACTCGAGTTATGACTAAATGAACAGTTACATTTGGTTAGTTTGGTGCAGTGGCAGCCTGCTATCATTTCACTTTGGTCAATTGTTTCATCAAGTTTTGGTCAGTTTTTGGCCATAGTTCCTTAATGAAAATTGTGCTCTTTTATGTCTATTTTCATCTCCAATTGGTGGCATATCAATTGGACTTGTAAAATTTGAGTTTTGGTCCTTCAAAGTGGGTTTGGTCATGCTGCCAGCAGCATGACCATTGACCTACGAATTTGGTTTAATTTCCTACCATTCCCACACACCTCTTTTGGTCATTATTGACCATTTTTCAGCTCACAATAGACCAAGGTCATCATTTATATATTTCTCCAAAACTTGGTTCACAAACCTTAGCCTCCAAACCCTAATTCACTTAAATTGTGCAATTAACTAAATTCAAAACTTTAAACTATAATCAATCAACTAATTAAGACTTTTAAACTCATTCTATCTCATTTAATTCATGCAATTCATACTCCCTTCAACTAGGTCAAAATTTCAGTTTAGTCCTTCTCCCATGTTTGTTTCATTTAAATCAAGTTCTAAGCTCACTTTCAACCATCACATATGCATTTGAATGGATAAATAAAGCGTTTAGCATACTAACCTAAATTTAATTGCCAAGCCTTCAATTATTCTCTTTCTTTCCTCTTTCTTTCCTGTTCTCAAGTTGGGATTGCAAAGTCTAGTGAGGTTTTTAGGAGAGTTATGTTGATTGGGTGAAGGAAATTAAGCTTAATGTAAGCTTAAATGAAGAAATTCTCATGGGAGATGAGAGGAAGATGGGGCGGCAACAATGGAGAAGAAGAGTGTTTTTTCTTTTTTTTTTTTTTGTTTTATTTTCCTTAGTTTTATCCCTTTTTGAAGACCAAAATTCCCTAATTAATAATTCACTTAATTAATTTGTTTATGACATCATTAATGATGTCATCAACTTTGACTTTTCCATCTTTTTCTTTTCTTTTTTTTTCTATTTATTTTTTTTATTAGTTCTTTAATTTAATTCTCGATTCTGAAATTTTCTTTTCTCCGATTTTATTTGACAGTTAGGTCAGGAGTCAGCTCTCGGGTTCAATTGACCAAATTGCCCCTCACCGGTTCATCCCAGTTTGCAAATAATCCCATATTTCTTCCGGCTCCCTGACCTAATTATTTGACTGGCTTAACAGTTCTTTTTCGTGATTTTCTCTTTTCCACTGTGTTCATAAGGGTCCTAAGGATCGCAGCGTCACTTTTTACGGTTCGAAATTTGAGTTTAAAACGACTTGGCAGTCGTTCACGAGGAGGTCACTCATCGCTGTGACTCTTGGTTCGTTTAACCTCTTATGTTCTGTTTTTGTTATTTAAAGTTAACTAATTAAACATTACTAATTATTTGTGTTTATGGCTTCTCAAATTGTCTTAAGTGTGGCCCTAATCCCATTAATTGTCCAGACCGACACCGGTCACCGGAACAGTAAAATCTACTAGGCTATGCGACGGGGGTGTTACAATTCTCCCTCCCTTAAATAAATTTCGTCTCGAAATTTTACCTGGTATCAATCTCTGAATAGCTGTGGGTGTTGTCTCCTCATGTCCTCCTCTCGTTCCCAAGTAGCTTCTTGGCCTGAATGATGGTTCCACAGCACTTTTACCAACGGTATCTGCTTATTCGTAGGCTTCACCTCATAAGCCAGAATCTTTATGGGTTCTTCTTCATATGTGAGGTCTGGATTCACTTCTATTTCTTCTACTGGTAGTACATGAGATGGGTCTGATCGATGCCTCCTCAACATAGACACATGGAAGACATTATGTATCTTCTCCAACTCTGGAGGTAGTGCCAACCGATATGCCAAAGGACCCACTCTTTCCAGAACCTCATATGGCCCGATAAAACGAGGACTTAGTTTCCCCTTTCTACTAATCTCATAATCCTCTTCCAAGGAGAAATCTTGAGAAAACTTTCTCACCCACTGCATACTCAATATCCCTTCTTTTCAAATCAACATAGGACTTTTGTGATGCGATGCGGTTTTAAGTCGAACCACGATCACCTTGATTTTCTCTTGATCTGTTGAACAATTTGGTCCGATCATTTTCTTTCACCCACGTCATCCCAACACAACGGGTTCTACATTTTCTGCCATACAAAGCTTCATATGGAGGCATCCCAATGCTTGATTGATAGCTATTGTTATAAGCAAACTCAATCAAAGGCAAGTGTGTATCCCAACTACCCTCAAACTCAATCACACAAGCCCGTAGCATATCCTCCAAAATCTGAATTACCCTCTCAGATTGGCCATCTGTCTGTCGGTGGAATGCAGTACTGAAGTTCAATCTAGTTCCTAGGGCTCTATGAAGACTACCCCAGAATCTAGAAGTGAACCTAGGATCTGCATGCGACACGATGAATCGGCACTCCGTGCAATCTCACAATCTCATCGATGTATAACTTGGCCAATCTTTCTAAAGCGTAGTCCATCGGATTTGGCGAGAAAATGAGCGATTTAGTCGATCTGTCAACAATGACCCAAAGCGCATCATGACTCTTACGTGTCCTCGAAGTCCCATCACAAAATCCATCGTTATTCTCTCCCATTTCCACTCTGCACCGGTAGTGGATGTAACAACCCAGTGGGTACTTGATGCTCTACCTTTACTTGCTGACAAGTTAGGCATTTGGACACAAACTCTGCCACATCTCTCTTCATACCCATCCACCAGTAATGCTTCTTTAGCCCTCTATACATTTTTGTACCACCAGGGTGCATGGCAAAAGGAGACTCATGTGCTTCCTTCAAAATGATCTGCCTCAAATCAACATCACTAGGAACACATATTCTGCCCTGGTGTAGCAATAGACCATCATCTCGATTGAGAATTACGGTTTCTTGCCTGTGGACTTCTTCCATCGACTTCGATACTTCGATCATTACGGCGACCATTCTAATCTGATCAATCAACACTGGCTGTACATGCCATGCAATTGCTGTCTGCCCCTCATCATTAATCTCTAAGCTGGCATGCAATGATCTTAACTCATGCACCAAAGACAAAGGAGTAACCCGTAGACTTGCCATAGTCTTGCGATTTAAGGCATCAGCCACAACATTAGCTTTCCCTGGCTGATAGTCTATCAGACAATCATAGTCTTTTATCAACTCTAACCATCTCCTCTGTCTCAAATTCAGCTCTTTCTGGGTGCCCAAATACTTTAAACTCTTATGATCTGTGTAAATGTAACACTTTTCCCCATACAAATAATGTCTCCAGATCTTAAGAGCAAATACAATGGCTGCAAGCTCCAAATCATGTGTTGGATAATTCCTCTCATGCGGTTTCAGCTGGCGTGATGCATAGGCAATGACATTTCGATCTTGCATCAACACACAACCTAACCCATTATGAGAAGCATCGCTGTAGACTGTATATTCTTTACCCGGTGTAGATAAAGTCAAGACTGGAGCTTTAATCAAACATCTCTTCAATTCATCAAAACTCTGCTGGCATTTATCCGTCCACTGAAATTTTACATCTTTTCTAATCAGCTTGGTCAATGGAGATGCCAACATGGAAAATCCCTTCACAAATCTACGGTAGTATCCAGCTAAACCCAGAAAACAACGAATCTCTGTGACATTTCTGGGTGGCCTCCAATTAAGGACAGCTTCAATCTTACTTGGATCTACCTTGATGCCCTCTTCTGATACTACATGCCCCAAGAAAGATATTTCTTTCAGCCAAAATTCACACTTCGACAATTTGGCATATAGCTGTTTCTCCCTCAAAGTCTTTAGTACAATCCGCAGATGTCTATCATGCTCTTCTGCATTCCTCGAATAGACCAATATATCATCTATGAATACCACCACAAACTGGTCGAGGTATTGTCTGAAAATAGTGTTCATCAGATCCATAAAAGCATCCGGAGCATTAGTTAACCCGAATGGCATAACTAGGAACTCATAATGGCCATAGCGGGTTCTGAAGGCAGTTTTAGGAATACTTTGCTCTTGTACCTTCAGCTGATAATAACCTAATCTCAGGTCAATTTTGGAGAACACAGCTGCACCCCTCAACTGATCAAACAAGTCATCAATGCGGGGCAATGGATATCTATTCTTTATTGTCACCTTATTCAACTACCGATAATCAATACACAAGCGGAGAGTGCCATCTTTCTTCTTTACAAACAATACTGGCGCTCCCCAAGGTGACACACTAGGGTGAATGAAGCCCTTGTCAAGCAACTCTTGCAACTGCACTTTCAACTCTTTCAATTCTGCAATGGCCATTCTATATGGTGTTATGGAGATTGGGTCCACACCAGGCATAACATCAATTTCAAACTGCACCTCTCTTTCTGGAGGTAATCCTGGCAATTCATCAGGAAACACATCCGGAAAGTCACATACCGTAGGGATGTCCGTTAGTGCTGGACTCCCCACTTGGGTGTCTATTACATGTGCCAAGTATGCTTCACACCCTTTTCTGATCATTCTTCTGGCTAGTGCAGCCGAAATGATATTTGATGGCAGTAAATGCCTCTCTCCATGTATTACCACATCATCATACAAAGGGAGACCAAAAGTGATTGTCTTCAGTCTACAGTCAATCATGGAGTGATGCATGGCTAACCAATCCATGCCCAAAATGATATCATACTCTTTGAAGGGCATTTCAATCAAGTCTGACAGGAAAACATGTCCTTGGATCACCAAAGGACAGTCTCTATAAATTCTGTTGACCCGGACCTCTTGTCCTAATGGACTAGTTACTAGCACTTCAAAACCCATTTGCACACATGGAACAGCAAGTGAACTGACTATGCTAGCACTAACATATGATGGGTTGAACCCGGATCAAACAATACAAATACTTCTTGATCAGAGATAGAGAATGTACCAGCTACCACATTAGAAGTCTCAGCCTCTTCTCGCTGTCTCATTGTATAGACTCTGGCTGAAGCACTTCCTTGTGCTGATTGACCAACTGTACCATGACTGCCTGAAGCAGTGCCTCTACCTCTGCCTCTTCCTCTGCCAAATGACTGTGAACCTCTAGGAGCAGGACTCTGAATAGATCCCTCGGCAGTAGTAGGAGCTAGACCATATCTCGGAGCACTAGTACAGTCTTTAGCTATATGGCCCTTGCCTCCAGATTAAAGCGAGCTCGGTGGCCCAATAACACTCCCCCCCATGAATCTTGCCACAAGTCTCACAGGGGTGGGCAGAATGTGAACCCCTGCTCGACTGCTGACCAGACCCAGGGGGTCTTTGTCCGAAAAATCTGCCTCTACCAAATCTTCCACCTCGACCCCTGCTGGGTCCACTAAACTTCTTTTTCTTTCCAGAGGTAGCACCAGAACTCTGTTCAACTGATTTTTTCCCCCTTGTCTTTTTTTGATTTCTCAGCTTTTTCCTTCACTGGGGTTGCTTCTGCTTCAACTCTCTCCAGTTCAAGTGCTTGGGACATAAGTTCTGAGAAGTTGCTGTGTCAAAATCCCACAACTTGCATCCTTATGCTGGGCTTCAAACCCGTCTCAAATCTCTTGCAACTTCTGATCAACATATGCGTATGGGATGTATTTCTGTCTGAACTCTCTAATGAAGTCATCCTGTGTCAAGATCGTGGTTCAAATAAGTGTGGGGATGGTCTTCCACCATCATACGCATCCCCTTGCGATGGCGACGCAGTATTCAAACTTCAGTTCATCTTGGCAGTGCAGCTTCTTAAATACTCTGTCCATTCTTTCAAGCCATTGCTCTGCCTCCAAAGGGTCCACTGTACTCTTAAATTCTGCAGCCCCATACTTCAATAATTTATCATATTGTCTTGCTGGAGGCAGTGGTTGTGCCACAGGTGGTTGGGGTGGAGCTTGAGCAGACATACCCCCAGCCATTTGTTGAAACATTGCCGCCATCTGCTGTGCAAACTGTGCAGGAAATTGCGGCATTTGTGGGGCTGGTGCTGCTGACCCACTGACATTCGGTAAAGCTGGGGCTTCCCCTTGTGCCTCAGCTTCAACAGACTATTCAACTGAGCGATCCCCTTCTTCCATTTCAGGCTGAAGTTAGGGTATCTCCTGAACAAGTAACACAAGGAGATTTCCCTCCGTTAGTTCATATTCGTGATGTAATGCACTGTATGTAACAATTATGGACATTGAGCAGTTGTACTTAACAAAGAAATACACAAATTCACAATTTAAAACATAATTCAAAAATTTGCTCTGATACCACTAAAACATGTCACACCTTACCCCTCTGTAAGGCATCACATGATCCCGTAGAATACCTAATGAACTACCGCACTTCACCTACCGATAACTCATTAAGTATCCTACAAGGGATTTTAAAACAATTTTCTTATTTTTGATAAGTGGTGAGCATTTTCTAATAAGTACTTAAAACATGTAGTTAAACTAAAACTAGTTAATATTTTTTGCCCATTTTATTTTTACGCAAATTTTATAAAAATTTTGACAGAGTTCCCTCTGTATTTTGAGAAACCAGTTCTTCAAATACCTGAAATAAAAGCACTTCCAATAATTTTCTAACCACTGCTTCAACTTCATACTCAATCTCAACCAATTTCTCAAATTTACAAGTTCAATAATTCTCAAAATACTGTCAATCAATATCATTCATATTTCATTTTAAACAAAACAATTTAGATACGTTATTACAACATTTACATTAAGAGAGTTTCAAAACCACAATATATATTACAACTTATACAAATTTTATACAAACTGCTCAAGACCCACTTTTACATGCCCATACATTCATGTGCAATATATACATCAAAAGAAGTATTTACAGTTAGGGTATAAATTATACCCGAAGACTTCAAGCTGATAACTCCACACACCTCAGCAGCTCAATCTGCTGCTCCTCTAATCTCTGTATCTGAGACAGCAATAAAGGCTATCGCTGAGTACTAGGACTCAGTGGTGCACAACATACTAAAATAATCTTTATGCAAAATTTAAATCACATTTATTCAAAAATTTAACTAAACATAAGCATTAAACACAAAACATGAATTATGAAATTTTAATGCAAACCAAGTTCATTTCGAAGTATCAAAACACATTTCATAAAACCCACAGTTAGATCATGCCATTCGAAACAAATAGAATCTCAATAGCCAGAGGCTAAAGAGAAATCACATGAATCTCAATAGCCAGAGGCTAAAGAGAAATCATATCACAAGGCTAGCTAGCTCAAATATATGGATATCCATTCATATCCTCTTCTACTGGCACACCTCAACACTTCTCCAGAGAAGGAATCAAAATTCGAAACTAATTACCCCCACTAGTCGTGCTAGTGAGGTGTTCAAATATATGGTCATGACACTGTGGTTTCAAAACTTATCTTAACAATTTGCTAAACATTGTCATTTCAAATATACACAATAACTTTCACAATTTAAATCAAACATCATAAGAATGCCATAATCCAATATTTCACATTATTCAAAACAATATGCAAAAGATGATTATAAAAGTATACGTTGTGCACAAACCTCAAACGAGTCGCCTGTTGGCCTTGACTCGACTCCTCGGGTTCTGTCCTGGTATTCTTTTCCACTGAAATAAGCAATTTTATAATGTTTCAGTACTAGAACTTAAAATAAATCCAAAATAAACTTAGCTCCACATTTACCTAGCTCTAACGTGTTAAATACGACGTTCTCGAAATTTTGTGTTTCGGGTTACTATTCACTGCACTATTCCAGTCAAATAGTTGACTTTTTAAGGCTTACTAGGTATGGGAAATCTAACTTCACCCACATACCACATTTTGGTCATTAAACTTGTTGGTTTTGGTCATTTTCTCAAAGCTTAGGTCATTTTGGCAAAATTGCCAATTTTCGGTTTTGGTTCTCCGAAGTTGCACTGTTCCATCCGTCGATCTACTGTTGGAATTTGACAAAACTTCCTTCATAGAAAATGTTACTTATTGTCTTCAGTATATTCTCATTTTTGGATCACCACAATCGGAGTTTTGTAGCTCAAGTTATGACCAAAATAAGTTTACTGTTTACGTGCACTATTCATACTGCAATTTAGGTGCTGGCAGATTTTTTATCAAACTTTGGTCAATAATTTGATCAAGTTAAGTTCATAATTTGGTCTCACTTTCTTCATATGAAATGTTCTACTATGTCTTAGGTTTCCATCGGTTCAAGAATCGCCTAAATCCGAGTTTTCTAGAGAGAGTTATAACCATCCAAACCTTACTGCTCAACTGAAAATCTACAGAGTTGCAAGTTTGGTAACTCAACTTTGCTCAATAATTTGAATGGGTTAATGGCATAATTTGGGGTGATGTTCTTCATGAAAGTTTTAAATCTATATCTCCTCTAACTCCTGGCCAAATTTCAGGTCAATTTGACCTGTCTAACTCGAGTTATGACCAAATGAACAGTTACTGTTCATTTGGTCGATTTAATGCGATGGCAGCCTGCTATCATTTCACTTTGGTCAATTGTTTCACCAAGTTTTGGTCAGTTTTTGGCCATGGTTCCTTAATGAAAATTGTGCTCTTTTATGTCTATTTTCATCTCTAATTGGTGGCATATCAATTGGACTTGTAAAATTTGAGTTTTGGTCCTTCAAAGTGGGTTTGGTCATGCTGCCAGCAGCATGACCATTGACCTACGAATTTGGTTTAATTTCCTACCATTCCCACACACCTCTTTTGGTCATTATTGACCATTTTCATCTCACAATAGACCAAGGTCATCATTTATGTATTTCTCCAAAACTTGGTTCACAAACCCTAGCCTCCAAACCCTAATTCACTTAAATTGTGCAATTAACTAAATTCAAAACTTTAAACTATAATCAATCAACTAATTAAGACTTTTAAACTCATTCTATCTCATTTAATTCATGCAATTCATACTCCCTTCAACTAGGTCAAATTTTCAATTTAGTCCTTCTCCCATGTTTGTTTCATTTAAATCAAGTTCTAAGCTCACTTTCAACCATCACGTATGCATTTGAATGGATAAATAAAGAGTTTAGCATACTAACCTAAATTTAATTGCCAAGCCTTCAATTGTTCTCTTTCTTTCCTCTTTCTTTCTTGTTCTCAAGTTGGGATTGCAAAGTCTAGTGAGGTTTTTAGGGGAGTTATGTTGATTGGGTGAAGGAAATTAAGCTTAATGTAAGCTTAAATGAAGAAATTCTCATGGGAGATGAGAGGAAGATGGGGCGGCAACAATGGAGAAGAAGAGTGTTTTTTCCTTTTTTTTTTTTTGTTTTATTTTCCTTAGTTTTATCCCTTTTTGAAGACCAAAATTCCCTAATTAATAATTCACTTAATTAATTTGTTTATGACATCATTAATGATGTCATCAACTTTGACTTTTCCATCTTTTTCTTTTCTTTTTTTTTCTATTTATTGTTTTTCTATTAGTTCTTTAATTTAATTCTCGATTCCGAAATTTTCTTTTCTCCGATTTTATTTGACAGTTAGGTCAGGAGTCAGCTCTCGGGGTCAATTGACCAAATTGCCCCTCACCGGTTCATCCCGGTTTGCAAATAATCCCATATTTCTTCCGGCTCCCTGACCTAATTATTTGACTGGCTTAACAGTTCTTTTTCGTGATTTTCTCTTTTCCACTGTGTTCATAAGGGTCCTAAGGACCGCAGCGTCACTTTTTACGGTTCGAAATTTGAGTTTAAAACGACTTGTGATGCGTTCAGGAGGTCACTCATCGCTGTGACTCTCGGTTCGTTTAACCTCTTATATTCTGTTTTTCTTATTTATAGTTAACTAATTAAACATTACTAATTATTTGTGTTTATGGCTTCTCAAATTGTCTTAAGTGTGGCCCTAATCCCATTAATTGTCCGGACCGACACCGGTCACCGGAACAGTGAAATCTACCAGGCTATGCAACGGGGGTGTTACACATGGTATCCATCTTTCTAAAGAGATGTCTCCAAAGACACCCGAAGAAAGAGGTAAGATGGCCAGGATTCCATATGCTTCGGCTATTGGAAGTTTAATGTATGCAATGTTGTGTACTAGGCTGGATATCGCATATGCTGTTAGTTTGACTAGCAGGTATCAATCCAATCCAGGTTTGGAACACTGGATAGCTGTCAAGAATATTCTTAAGTACTTGAGAAGAACTAAGGATTTATTCTTGATTTATGGAGGTGGAGACTTGCAATTGGATGGTTATACTGATTCTGATTTCCAATCAGATATCGATAATAGAAAGTCTACCTCTGGATATGTGTTCATTTGTAATGGAGGTGCAGTCAGTTGGAAGAGTTCCAAACAGAGCACGATTGCAGATTCCACTACGTGAATGAGTATATTCTTTGCATCGATGTCGCAAAGGAAGTCGTTGGATAAAGAAGTTCGTGTGAGAACTTACAGTAGTTCCTTCCATTGAGTTAGCGGTTCCACTACACCGTGACAATAATGGAGCGATCATACTGAGCTAAGGAACCAAGGTCTCACCAGAAATCCAAACACATAGAAAGGCGCTACCACATTATCAGAGAAATAGTTGGGCGAGGCAATATAGCCATGCAAAAAATAGCATCAGCTGAAAATCCAGCTGATCCATTCACTAAGCCTATGTCACAGACTCAGTTAGATCGACATCTTGAGAAGATAGGTCTAAGATATTGTAATGAATGGCTCTAGTGCTAGTGGGAGATTGTTAGTAGTATGCTCTAGAGCATATCATTTAGTATGTATCTTGTACATATTTTTATTAATAAAAGGCATTTCCACTTTTCTGTTTACATAATATATTTATGTGTAATAGAAAAGGTCCATTGATATTTTGTTAGAAATATTATTCTTAAGTTGTTAAGAATATGAGTGACAATATTTCTATCACGAAGTATCATAAATAGGTTCGCAATCGAGGATACTTCATAATAAGGACATGACTTATCCAGAAAGATTGTATTCATGTTTGTTCCCAAGTTATTTACATGAGATATAAATAAGATGGAATGGTGAGTCTCATGCCATATAACAAACATGATACGCACTTATAAATGATAAGTAGGCCGAACCAGTGACACTTATGACAAGCACATGGAGTTTACTCTTGTCAATGTTTTGTCATAAATCGTATCAGTGCATATAATCTTTAGACCTGAGATAGCACAGTTATCTTGTATATATGTAGTTTGAGTTTGATACTGCTTTCATACTTGTACTGTGTATGGGTATATGGGCATGTGTTGGCTCTTACTAGTTATATATGGAGGTAGGTGTTGATCAAGATGGAATCTGTTCCTCTAAGTAAATAGAGATAAAATCCTATGTTCATTTAATTGTTCTTGATGTTTCAAGTTCCTGGCCAGGACAGATAGATTTATTCAGAAAAGAGTATAATATGAGAAAATCTATTTAAACAAGAACAGGAATTAAAAGAGAACATAATATAAATAGAAAATGGATTTTGACATAAACCATGACTCGGCTTGAGTTGGGATTTTATAACAGAGAGATTCTAGTGCATGGTTACATATGATTATAGGTTCATTTAAGGTAAACCTTATTACTAATTGGGTGGCCATGGCATGCTATGCTAGGTGTTAACCATGGTCTATGAGGTTAATAAAATGATTTAGAGAAATCATTTATGGTAAGAAAGAGTTCTGATGATATTAAGAGTTGATATCATGTCTCATTGCCAATTAGTGATGAGCCTAGTAAGTCACACACATACACAAGTTATCACCTAATTAAATATGATTTAATTAATTAATTAAAGAGTTTAATTGATTAATTAAATAGGTTTGGTTTGCAATTAGATTGCAAAGTCCCTAGCATGACTTGAAACCAAATCTAGATTATTGGATGTATAATATAAGTTAAATTTATATTTAAAGCGTTTAAATATGAATTTAATTAATGAGAAATTAATTAATAGAGATTAATTAATTAATTTATATTTGATATAAATTAATTAGAAGAAGAAAATAATTATTTTGGGTTAAGAACTCAAAATTAAGACACAGGGGCATTTTGGTTATTTTGCAGTGTGACACGTGGCACCATGAGATGGTGAGACATGGCATAACACATAAGCTTGCCAAATATTTTTTAATCATGTAAGATGATTAAAATCAAGATTAAATATAGGTTTGACACTTGGCACAATGTGATTGGGTCACTTAAACCTAGAGTTAATCAAAGGGTGACATGTGGCAAGGGTTTAATGTGTTAACCTAGCTATTTACGTGTTGTTATGAGAAAATAAAATACAACTAGCAGCCACACTCCTTTGTCACGCCATTTTGCAGCCCTCCCTCTATTCTTCTTCATCTCTCATCAATTCAAAGAGATTAGCCATCAATCTCTTGAATTAAGAACGCTAGAAATTGTTTCTAGTGTCTTGTTTACATCTCTAATCTCTTAAAAGGCAGAACTTGAATTTCTAATTAATAGAAAAAGCTTTAGAAGCTGTTCAAGGGCTGCCATAGGTGTTCTTGGTCTGGACAACCTAGAGGGACAACATCTGGTGTCCTGAAGACAAATCTCAAAGGCGCAAACACGCTGCAGTACATCAAGAGGTTAGTGTAATCGTTCTTGATTTAATTTAGGGTTCTAAAATTAATCTGATTAATTTTAAAATCTTAAATGGCAAATACAGATCCAAAAACATATTAAAAGAGTTTTAATATGTTGTTTATCATTGAAATCAAATAGATAAAAATAAATCTTGCATGATGCATGTGACCCTAGGTGAAAATTTTTGAATTCAATGGTATAAACTTGTGTTTTTCACGCTTCCGTTCCTTCATTATGTTACATGCCATATAGTCAATTATTAAATTAATCAATGTATAAGTAACTATATGAGCCTTCACTTCTGATCTATGTGACATGTCACATAGTTAGTTATTAAATTGATCAATGTACAATTAACTATATGAGCCTTTACCTTTGATCTATATGACATGCCACATAATCAATTATTAAGTTGATTAATGTAAAATTAACTACATGATCATTAACTTGTGATCAATGTGAAATATTACATAGTCAATTATAAAATTGATTAATGTAAAATTAAATATATAAGCCTTCACCTCTTATCTATGTTACATGCTACATAGTCCATTATTAAATTGATCTATGTATAATTAATTACATGAGCATTCACCTATGATCTATGTTACATGCCACATAGCTAATTATAAATTAATCAATGTAAAATTAACTCCATTTAATATAACCTATGATTATATTTATCATGTAATATAAATTAATATAAAAACAATTAATTAATATTATAACTCATATATTATACTTCATATTAGCCTTCATTTATAACATAGAGTAAAAAAAAATCACCGTTTTATCACTATTACATGCACAGTTTAATAGTTTCAACAAAAAATATAAAATTTTTCTTGTAAATGAAAACATAATTTATTATTGTTTGCTCCAAAAAAGATAATGAAGTTGGAGGAAAATTACTGAAGGAGAGAAGAGTAGAAGATGGGGGGAAACTTTACCTCCAAAAGCATCAAGGGTAAATAAGACCTTTTTTGTTGTTAGGAACCCTTTGATCCACATTAAATGTGGATTCACTTAATCCCTCAATCATAGTCCTTAATTTAATATTAAAATACTAATATTCATATATAAAAAACTATTAATTATATAATATAAATTTAATATTTATTAAATAATATTTATGATAAATAGTATACCAAGGCAAATTATAAGATGCACCTGGTGTACCAAAAAGTAGTGCATCCATTACCCACAAAAAAGATATTTGTTCCTTAAATTTAGGAGTGTGAGATCCATTACATTGCGAGTGAGGGTATATATGTATCGGGAGGTGTATCAGTCCCCCATGTGCTTCAAAACATTGTGTTTTACGTTTTATTGGAATGGGACTTGAGAATATAAGAGGGCATATTAAAAGAAAAAGGAGTATGAGTTGTTCAAATTGATATTTTTACGCCTCATTTGGATAGAGTATAAAGAGGAGTTGGAATTAATAGAAAAAGGAAAAAGTGAATGTTGATAAAAGATGCGCATAATCATATTAGAGAATAGAAAAAATTAACCTTGAATTTGTAATATAATTTTAAAGTTAATCCCTTTAAATTAGAAACCTCATGTCTTGAAATAATGTTCTGTTATTTATTTATTTATTGATGTTGTCCTGTATTTTTTAGTGGGTACAGACCTATAATACAAGGAGAAGAATACTGAGTGAATTGGCTTTAACAATCTCTCTGATACATAAGCCAATAAAGAAATTTGAGAAAGTGAATGAATGGAATTAGATCTAGAAACATATCCATCTATCCCCATTTATAGGCATCCGGCGGATTCTATTTAGGCTAAGAGTGTGATTGTGGAAGGTTTTTATTTTGAAGGATTCCTAACTAAAATGGGACTAGAGGCCTAAATTTGGTGAGCTATACTAGATAGTGTCTGTGTCAGATTGGAAATATTAGAATGTTGGGTGAGCGTTCGAGCCACGGGACTCGGTAACCAACTATCACTCTTATTCGAGACACAGTATGGTGTTATCCATAAGATGACCCAGGTAATGAAGGTTCAAATAATAGAGTTATTTGAGACATATTATATCAATTATCTATAAGAAATTTAATGAATTAAGTAATAATTAATAAATTATATAATAAAAATAATATTTTTATAATTATTTTTATTATAGAAGTGACAATTTCACCGTTGATTATATAAAAACTTAAATTCCATGTCCTTATATATTTAAAGGCGCAATTCAAAAAAATATATATTTAAAGGCGAAGTAAAACTACTAAAATTAATAATAAAAATTGTTATGTGGGAAACCAAGTTGAAAACAGTATATATTCCATGGCTATAATGATTAGAAAAACACAATAGGTGGTCCACATAAAATGATATAAAGCAAACTTGATTCCACTCCTCAACTTATAACTAAAGAAAAGCAGTTGATTCCAACATATATAGTAATTAAAATAATACCAATTTCCAAAATATGTAATTGATTAAGTTTAAGAATAAAATGGCCAAGCCCTTCCGTTGATTTCCCAATCATTAAGGTGTATTCTATCTAACTAATCCTCTCGTGCTACACATGTTCATCAGCAAACTTGTCCGGCAAAATTTACTTTTAGGTACTTTAACTTTTGTTTTCTTTTTATGTTACGTTCTCATTGTTTTATTTTGTTACATTACATCACAGAGCTTTATTATTATTATTATTATTATTATTATTATTATTATTATTATTATTATTATTATTATTATATTGAGCATCTAAACTTCTTAAAAGAATTAATAAAAATGGAAGAAAATACTTTTTACAGCGTTATAAAAAAAACAAAATTTAAGATTATGTTTGTTTTAATATTTTTCACATTTTTTAATATTTAGGATACCCAATCAAAAATATTTTATCTGTTAAACAAAAATTAAGTCATTTTTAAGGAAAAAAAATTTCTTTTTTAAAGAAAAAGAAAATTATTTTTTATTTTTTAAATTTTAATAATATTATTAAAATATAAAAATATTTATATATATACGAAACTAACACATGCTATTTGTTTAACATAAAACCATATAACGAAAGAAAATATTTTTTAAAACTATTTTTTTTCATAAAAAATATTTTTTATATATAAATTATTTTCCGCAAAATAAACGAAAGCTTAGTAAGAAACTTTTTTTTTTCTTCAAAATTCTTTTCCGAGTCCTTTGAGCATGAGCTAAAAAGATAAGTCTTTTTTTTTTTAATTTAAGAAAAATATTTGCATTTATAAATAATCATATCAAATTTATAATAAAATTCATCTTTTAAACCTAAAATATCAAAATGAAATTATTTTCTCATATCAATAATTGCAACTTAATTCGGCCAAAAATCATGGCATGCATGCAGTTTAAATTGTATTTACATATATTTAAAAGGATTTATAACATGTACTTCGAAATCAAATTTCAAAATATTTTTGCAATAGAGCCATTCTAAATTATAATGAGGAGAATTCTAAATTTTAATTTTCAAAATTCTTAAAATTTCTTTATTATTGAATTAATATGTTGCTTATACAACCATAACTTATTATTTACTTAAATTTCTTTCTTGTTGTTTGGATCTCTTTACTATTAAATCACTTTAACTTATGCTTTTCTTTACTATAAAATTGAAAGATTGGAGACTCCAACTTAATTAGGTCTATCAAGTGAAAAATATGCCTTATATCACTAGATCAAAGTTAGCATGACTTTAATAATAATAATAATAATAATAATAATAATAATAATAATAATAATAATAATAATAATAATAATAATAATAATAATAATAATAAATTTTAAATTTTGTTATTTTTTTATTTTCATTTTTCTTTGTTTGTGTATGTTTTAAAGAGTAATTTTTAAAATATTTTTTAGGTACCAATTTTTTTTAATTTCTCTTCTCTTTTAATTTCTAAACAAAATAAATAAAAGGAAAAATTGCTTCTTTTTTTTTTTTAATTCCTCTCACTTCTCTATCTTAAAAGCAAGCGAAGCTTTAGTTTGCACTTAAGATACAAAACTTGATACCTTGATAAAGTTAAAGTGGCAATATTCCTCATTCTCAAATTTCTATGCAGAGAGTGAAGAATATATATATATATATATGTATGCTATTCTAATCAAGCATTACAATGCCAAAATTGAAAAATACAAATTTAATTTATTACCCAAATTAAAATGTCCAGTGACGCGATTGAAGTGCAAGCAACAAAGGTTGTCAAACGAGAAGCTGATCAAGCAAGTGGAAGCCATGACCAGATCAATGTGGAGGACGAAGCAAGTGGAAGCCATGACCAACCCATTGAGGAGAACCAGAAGCTGAGCATCGTAATCCATGGAAAACCAACTACCAGCAAGATTTTGCAGGAGAGGTTGGACTCCCTGAACGAGGCAGCTCAAAAACCTGAAAAGTCGCGGATACAGAAGGTTCCATTCATGCTGAGGGAGGACGAGGAATTCAAGAAGCACTATGAACCAAGGGTGGTTGCCATCGGTCCTATCCACCATGGCTGTCCCAATTTTGACTATGCTGAGACGATAAAGCATAGACTAGCAGGACATTTCATGGAAGAACAGGGGATAGATGCAAAAGATCTCTACAAGAAGATTATGGAGAAATTGGATAAATTGAAATTGTGCTATGTGGAAGACGTGATAAAGTGCTACAGTGATGATGAACTCGCCTGGATGTTTCTTGTGGATGGATGTGCAATGTTGAATTTCATCCATCGTGTTGTGAAGGATGACGAGAAGGTGAAGAAATTGAATATCAAGAAAGACCAGGTGGCTTTTGCTCAACAGGATCTGTTCTTGCTTGAGAATCAACTTCCCTTCGAACTCCTCGAGCTATTGAGGAACTCGGTCGTCCAGAATGCAGAGAAGGAAGAAATCGGAAAATCAATTAACAAATTCATTGGTGAGAGCCTTATGACCACAGAACCTTCTTCAGTAACAAAAGAATATGGAAAGGAGCCTTCACCCTCCCATCTTCTGGAGCTTCTGAGGGAAGAACTGATCAACAGATCCGCTAATATCACAGCCAAGAATATAAAACCAGAGAATAGAAATCGGGAACCGCACTCGTTTCGCAACGTGAAGGAGCTCATCGCATCAGGAATCCGGTTGAAGCCAACTGGAGAACGTTCTTTGACAATTTCTTTCGAACGATCTTGCTTTGCAGGAACCTTAAAACTTCCTTCCCTGCTAGTAGACGATTCAACAGCACCGAAGCTAAAGAACTTGATAGCATTGGAAATGTGTCCAGATTTTCTTAAAGATTTTGAGGTCACCTCCTACATATGCTTTTTAGACTCGCTCATCGATCATCCTGAAGATGTCCAGGAGCTTAGAAAGGCGAAAATTCTCACAAATGTTCTTGGCAGTGATAAAGAAGTCGCTAAACTCTTCAACAAGATAGGCACAGACTTGGTTCCGAACCCTGATTTATATGCCAACGTGAAAGCTGATATCGAAAAACACTATAAGAGCCGATGGAAAACCTATACAGCTGAGGCCTATCACACCTATTTCAGTAGTCCCTGGACTTTCCTTGCTTTACTTGGTGCGTTGCTTGCACTTCTTTTCAGTGCTGTTCAAGCTTATTTCTCGCTCCCTTCTGAAAAATGTTAGCGAAAGGTGCTTCTATGGATCCTGGGAGTCATGTCTCATTATTGCCTAAATAACGACATTTTCCGTCTTTTGTATCTTTGGCTCGGAAGAATGTTAATTTGTCAAGATTTTTTTTTAATTATTATTATTCATTATATTGTTTGATGTTTTATAATTGTGTATTTTAAATTACTTTGATTTGATTTTAAGTCTATTTCACTGTTAAATTAGATTTTAATAATTTTTTAGTGATGATTATTGACAAAATAAATTTTACTTTGTAAAAATAAAATAACCATAAAAGTTCCCTTTAAATATATATATGTGGGGGTGGGGGGGATTAATCATAAGAATATCTATTCCCACTTTATTATATTCAAAACAAAAAAAAATATGCAAGTTTAATTAAAAATTTAAAAATAACACTTTATATACCTTATGAATATCAATAATAAATATTTAAATACATATTTTTATCTGTGTCATTATATTGCCTTTATATATATATATATATATATATATATATATATACACCAATTACTACTAATTAATTAATTATTAATTAAACTTATGATAATTCCAAAAAATCTTTAATACAATTATAAAATTATTATTATTATTATTATTATTATTATTATTATTATTATTATTATTATTATTATTATTATTATTTTTTAAGTAAACTTACAACATTTTTTAACATAAAAGACTAAAAATAGAAGTCTTCTATAATCCACGTAGAAGAAGTTTTCTATACAAAATTTTATAAACGGAAATTGAGTAGGTTAATTTTTTAAAAACGGAAATTAACGGAATAAAAATTACCAATTTAATTTTATTTAAAAAATTTGAAATGCATTTTCAACGAAAATTTTCATTTTAAAAATAATTTGAAGATTAACAAAATTTTAATTCTAATCTCATATACATTCTTAAATTGCGATATAATTATAATTAATATATATATATATATATATATATATATATTTTTTTTTTTTTTTTTGAAATATAACATTTTAAAAAAAATATTTGACTATAATAATAGTACATATTAAAATATAAAACCGTTTGACAAAGCATATATTATTAAATTTATATATTTTTCAAAAATTTTAGAATTATAAATATTTAAATTTAATTTTAATTATAATTTATACACGATATAGAAAGTGAAATTCTACCATACGAAATAAATTAAATATGTGACTTGCCTAAACATATGTCATTTAATTTATATATTTATATTATTTCTATTCTTTTACAACTGGTAAAATGGTGAAAAAAAAATCTTTTTTTAGTTTTTTATTTTTAGTCAAACCTTTTAATTTTATCAATTTAATCCATAAACTTTCACATTAATTTCAATCTTGGCAATTAACTAAATTGAATGATTCAATTGAAAACAGTAACTCAAATATTTGCTTTACATTATTAATATCAGCCAATCTTTTTATTTTTTATTTTTTTTTATTAATTTTAGCGATTATTCTTAAATAGATAAAAATATTATTTTATTAAATCAAATAAAATATTATTTTACTTAATTTTTCTTCCCTCTTTCTTTATATGTGTGTATGTTCACGCCACTCATTTTATAAATACTTATCAGTTTGAAAGTTGCAGATTTCTTTCTTTTATATTATTTATACATATTTGAAGTTTAAATATTTGAAAATTTTCATTTCTTAGCCTTTGTAATTGGCATAAAATGATGAGAAAGATGTTAATTAAAAGTACAACTGAAAAGTGAATGAGAACAAAATTAAAATTAAGATCATAATATTAGATATATAAATTAATTAGTATATTTTTTTATTAATACAAAGTTTGCTAAAACACATGAAAATATTAAAATTGTTAAATAAATTAACAACATTGAAATGATTAGCTAAAATTGGTATTGAGTGAAAAAGATTTGAACTAATTTTTTCAATTGATGATTTTAATTGTTTTAATTAAATTTACTGTGAAAATTTAAAATAATATAAAAAGTTTAGGATTAAATTATTAAAATTAAAAATTTTGACTAAAATTAATAATTAATATAAAAATTTTAATTTTTTTCTCATTTAACCTTTTATAATTATGTTTTGTCGAAAATTAATATTATAAAATTAGCGTTATACCATATATTGAGTATTATCTTTTACATTATTATTATTATTATTATTATTATTATTATTATTATTATTATTATTATTATTTTGAGAACTGTTATCATATATTTTTTTTTACCTTATTTTTTTAGTAAAATTTTAAATTATAAGTGACAGTGTAAATTTTTTTTTTTAATTTGAAATAAAAAATCAACATTGATAATAATGAAAATAAAAAAAAATTGATATTGTGAAGACAAAATTGGATCTGATGAAACTTATTTGAACATTTTGATACAACTTTGATTCTTTATAAATAACTAAATTGATGTAGAAATAAAAAAAAACAAATTTGCCCACGTTGGACTTAGGAGTTTTAATCCATGTTTTGATAATAATAAATAATTAGTGTACTACTAATCTACCTTGGAAATATTTGTGTTAAGATCGTAATTCCAAAATTCAAAATTATGAAATTGCTTCAAATCAAGATTGAAAGAGAACAAAGAAGTGAAGTAAAGTATAAGTGGGATTCTACAAATGTAATGTTTATTTATTTTTATGATATGTGAATATCAATTAATTAATTGTGTTGACTCAAGTTTAGGTATTTCTATAAATTTCTTAATGTCTTGTTTCTATTTATTTATTGACCAAGGGAAAGTCAAATTAATTTTCCATTTTAAGTGATGCTAAATTAGTTTTTGAAAGTATTTTTGCTCGAAAATTTATTGAATTAACTTTCCAACAGTTCAAACGGATCAAAAATGGGACTTGGGGAGTAAAAGTTATGTTGTTTTAAGCTTTTTTGTGTTTTAGTCTAGAGGGGACTTTAGCAACTGAAGTAGGGGATTTTGGCAACCAAAGTCATGATTTTAAACTTGCTTTTTTTGGCTCTCTAACTTTCAGTAGCCAAAGCAAGGGACTTCGACAGCTGAACGTGGGTTTTTAAAACTCGAAATAATGGGGATTTAAGTGGTTAAATGGCTATTTTTGTACTTAATGCACCCCCAAAAATAAGGGGCTATTTATGACTGGAGAAGAGTTACAACAACTTTCTATTTGAGAATTTATTGTGTTTCAAAGCTTTTCACTCTTCTTTCTTTAGAACTTGAGCTTCTACAAATAATTTCTTGAGAGCTTATTTGTTGAGCTATAATTTATGTGTTTTGGGAGTAAGTTTGAAGTAATTGAGAGCATTTATTGTACTTAGAGTGTATTTGAGCATTAAGTTGCTCTTATCAGAAAAGGGGTTTATAAAAGAGCAAGGGTTTGCTCTTGTGATTTTGCAAGGAGTTTAATCTTCACCCAAAGAAGATAATAGTGGAGTTAACTCTCAATGAAGGCCTTGAGGAGAGGACGTAGGTTTAGGATAGCCGAACCTCTATAAATCTTGTGTCCATCATTCTTCTTCCTCCCTTCTTTGTGCTTGTCTTTCTATTAACTTTTAATTTTTAATTAGTACTCAATTCACCCCCCCCTACCCCCCTTCTCGGTTGCTACAAGGGACAACAAGTGGTATTAGAGACTAGTTTTATTCTATAAAAATTTAACCATCTTAGAGCCAAGATCAAATGGCAACCCTCAATGCACAAGAATGCCAAAGACCCCCTTTCTTTGATGGACATGATTTTCTCTATTAGAAGAATATGATGCATTACTTCCTCAAATCAGAAGGAGTAGACTTGTGGGATGTTATTGAAAATGGTCAAGTCACACCAACCAAAGTTTTAAATAGTGAACATGTGGAGAAACTAAAAGGTGAATGGAGTGAGCAAGAAAAGAGAATAGTGGCTCTAGATGACAAAGCAATCCATGTTTTGTTTTGTACTCTTGGTAGAAGTGAGTACAACAAAGTGTGCATGAAGTTTACCACCAAAGAAATTTGGAATGCTTTAGCAATTACTCATGAGGGCACAAGTCAAGTGAAGGAGAACAAAATATATTCCCTAATATATTAATATGAGCTATTCAAGATGAAATCGGATGAGACAATTAGTCAAATGTATAATAGATTTGTGAAAATCATTAGTGGAATCAAATCCCTTGGGAAGACATTTACTAATGGAGAGCTAGTAAAGAGGATACTAAAGAGTCTTGCTAAAGAGTGGCTACCAAAAGTGACTTCACTCAAGGATGCCAAAGATTTGAGCAAACAACTTGATGAACTTTTGGAAAATCTCATTGACTATGAGATTACCCTCAAAAGAGAGCAAATGGAGGAACCAAACAAAACCAAGAAGAAAATTGCTTTTAAGGTGTCTTCCAAAAACTGAGGTGATGAAAGTGAAGAGTTTGATGAGGAAGAGCTGGCCTAGGTAACAAGAAGAATAAAGAAGAAGCTCTTCCAAAATAAGAAGTTCATTCCAAAAAGGAACTTCAAGAAGGATAAGGGTGAGAGTAGCAAGAAGGATCCTATCATATGCTATGAATGCAACAAGCCAAGTCACATTAGAATGGAGTATCCCAAGTTGAAGAAGCCTACCAAGAAGTTCAAGAAAAAGGCACTCAAAGCAATATGGGATGAACCAAGTGACTCTAAAGATAAGGAGATTGGTGATGAAGTTGCCAACTTTTGCTTCATCACATTGAAAGAAAGCTCAAATGAGGTAACTCTAAGTGATGATGTTATTGAATTTTCTTATAATGAACTTGTTAATGCTCTTAAAGTTATGAATGATGAATTAGAGTTAAGTCATAAGAAAAATAAGCTTTTGAAAAGTGAAATAGTTAGCTTAAGAAAGGAGAGTGAGACCTCATCTAAGGATACTACACCATTAGATAATGTTATGCAAAAATCCTTAAATGAGCTCTCACTAAAGAATAAGAAGTTGAAAAATGAAATTCTTGAACTAAAGACTTCTCTTTCCAAATTTGCTAAAGAGAAGGACAAACTTGATGCCATTTTGGACTCTCAAAGGTCCCCAAGTATCAAGTATGGCCTTAGCTATAGCAAATTTGCTCAAGCATCCCTTTCCAAAACTACCTTTGTGGAAGCAACTAGTTCAAGTGAGCCTAGTTCTTAAGAGTCTAGTCAAAAGATGTCTATTCCTAAGAGACAAGAGCTAAAGGCATCTAGTGTCAGTGCACCTAGAACGACTCCACCTCAACATCATGTCCCTTTGCAAAACGTCCATAGGGTATCTACTCCTAGGAAATTTGCTTCTAGGCAAATTTCCTATAAGGGACATGCCACTAAACCTCACAACTATCATCATATTCATAATGCCTCATGCTCACATGCTTATGATGGACACAAAAGGAATGGTTACATGAGACCATATGCTCACTCACATGCTTATAGACCAAGAATTAGAAGGTTCAATGATCATTGCCACTATTATGGAAAGTTCGGTCAAACTAACTATAGGTGTGTTATTAAAAAAGTCCATCTTGGGTATGGTAGATGATTTGATGATATTGGAGCTACTAACCCCAAGGACCCAAGTACATTTAGGTACCTAAAATTGGTTGAACTCATTTGTGTAGGTGTGCTTGAAATCCTCAAAGCTTGAAAGCAAGTGGTATATGGATAATGGATTTTCAAGGCACATCATCGGAAATACTAACCTCTTCATTTCTCTTAAAAAGAAGAAAAGAAGTGGGCAAGTTACCATTGGTGACAATGGCAAAGGTAAAATTATGGGGATAGGTAAGATTGGTAAGGAAAACTCTCCTATCCTTGATAAAGTTCTTCTAATTAATGGTTTAAAGCATAATTTACTTAGCGTTAGTCAATTATGTGATAAAGGTTGTAGAGTTATTTTTGAACCAAAATCATGTTTTGTTTCTAGATTGTCCGATAATAAAATGTTATTTGTTGGTAAAAGAGTAGAAAATATATATGTCATGGATTTACATGCTATGTTTAACAAAGACGTCAAGTGTTTTATGCCTATTAGTAATGACTCTTGGACTTGGCATAGAAGGCTTGCATATGCTAGCATGGAGTGTAACACCCCTATACTAAGTAGTCCGTACATTCCACTGTTTCGATGATTAGTGTCTGTCTGGACAGCTAGAATGTCTAGAATCATACCTTAGCCACAAAGAAAAAGTCGTAAACAAAATTGATAAAAATCATATAGTGGTGGAAGAAAATAAAAGAAATAAAGCTTAAATTGGTTAAATGAGCCGAGATCCCAGTGATGGGTGACCGACCCGGGAAGCAACTGCGAGCTCAGTTGCTACCCTAAATTCGTGTGGGACCCCATGACACCCTAGGTCAAGGAACAATTGCGAAACTAATGGGAATTAGAAAAATCATGGAAATAAAAAGAAAATAAGCTCAAACAAGGGGATTAGAACTCAAGGAGTTATCGGGTGTTATTAAAAGATGAATTAGAATCGATGAGGGGTATTTTGGTCAATTCACCCCTAGAGGTGACTTTTTGACCTAAATGTCCATTAAAATGTATGAGATTAAAATAATAAAAAATAATTAAAAAATATAGAGAAGTGTAGGGAAATGAAAAAAAAAGGGAAGAAATGAAATTCAAATATTCAATTGAATTATGGCATCATCAATGACATATGCATGACACAATTAAAATTAAAATTTTTATTTATAAAATTTTAGAGATAAATAATATATTAAGAGACAAAAAAATTAAAAGCAAAATTATCTTCTTCCCTTATCCATGGCCAGCCAACCATCCCCTCTCTCTCCTCCATTTTTAAGTTTTTCTAAGCTTTGATTTCTCACTTCCTTCCATAAATTTTCTTCAAAAATTAGTAGAAACCTTCTAATCTAGCTTCAAAAGGAAGATTGAGAGAAAAAGAAACAAGAAAAAGTGAAGGAAATTGATGATAGAAAAGCCTTACAAGAGGTAAGCACTCTTTCAAGGATGTTTAGTTGTATACTCTTTGAATTGAAGTTGAAAATGAGGATTTTGTTTGAAAAATTGTGAAAATGATGCATGAATTTTGATGTATGAAATTCGGCTAGCTTAAGGGAATTTAGGGTTTGAAGTGTTTGATGAGATTAATGATGAATTCTAGCTTGTATGGAGTTCTATGTATATGATTAGAGTTGTGAATCACATGAATTTGCATGAATTGGTAAGGTGGAAGAATTAGGGTTTATGGAGAATTAGGGTTATGTGGTAAATCACTCAATTGATGTTAGTAATGGTAAATTAAGGTCATATAATGTGCCATAAGTGTGTGTTAATGTTGAATTGGGGGATGGGAATGATGAATTGGTGGTGTGCCCTAAGTTGGAATTCTGGACAGCTTAAGTCTAGTCCACTTAGATGGTTATAAGTTGAATTATATGGCTCTAATTGGTGTGAGGCCAATTGGAGATGAAACTTAAGACCTAAAGCCACAAATTTCATGAAGAAACTTTATCCAGAAAATGACATAAGTTGGTCTACAATTGGATTGAATCCGAAATTGGTGTTCTGGACCTGACCAAAAATGACCAAATGAACAGTACCTCTTCAATTAGGCATAACTCACACTAGACCCCTTCAAATTAGGTGATTCTTGGACCAATGGAGACCTAAAACATAGTAGAACACTTCTTATAAAGATCATGATGACCCTAAATTGGTCAACTTGCTAGGCCAAGTTAGTCCCTCAAATCTGCAAGAACCAAACCTAATATAGAAATCATGGAAAAATGGCCATCCTACCAGTTTTGGCAAAAATGCCATAACTTGGGATACAAAACTGCAAATGTAGTGATTTAAAAACCAAGATCTTCATAAGACCCAAAACTACAACTTTGATGTTTTGGCCAAAACCTAGATCCTAAAAGAACTTATGGAAATTGTTAGGATAAATCAGGATTTCCTAATCTAGAATTCCTGGATTGGAACCAATTTAGCCATTTGACCCTAGAATAGTAATTAAACCATAACTTTCACTAGAAACTTTCAAATGGGATGAGCCAAAATGATCTAAAAACTTAAGACTTAGGGCTACAACTTTGGTTTAGAAATCTTACTCAAATTCTGAGAGTAAGAACCTCAAATATGAATTGCAACACCCTATCCAAAACTTGGAAATAAGAGAATTTGCAGGGTCTAGTACCTTGGAGCAACACTTAGTCAATTAACCATAATTTGAGCTACAAAATGTCAAATTAAGTAATTCAAACTGGAAATTAAAGCTAAGACATAGGAGAATAACTTTCATTAAGTTCACTTCACCAAATTTGGACAGGAATGAAGTTGAATTTGGATTCAAACCTCAGAGTCCAGTACTGTCCAGAACCAAAATTTCTTGAAATTTGCTTAAGTAATTTAGCCATTTATTAGGCATTTAATTAATTAGCTATTAGTGGTAGTTGAATTAAGTATTGAGAAATCTCCATTGTGTAATTTCAGTGGAGAAAAAAACCTCAAAGGACAAGGAGAAGTGAGCTAAGGAAAGAAGGGATACAATAAAGGTTTGTGCACAACTAACCCCAATTCTTGTTTTTCAATTAGAAATTGTTTTGAATAAATTTATATGAGTGATTATGATTTTTATTGCATTGAAAATTTTAAATTTGAGAAATTGTGTGATGCCAACCCCAAGTGGGTTGAGATAAATTGACTGTGTTATTAATTTATAAAGGGGATTATTTGACTTGGGAAATTTTGAAAATTATTTTTGAATCACAGTTAGTATGATAGATCCTTATTTTATTCCTCCCCCACTTATGAGGTTCAGTTAGATATTTGATATGTTGCCTCCCTCTCTAGTTTATCAACAGAGGTTGAGTTAAGATGAGTACTCATTAGCTAGCTAGCTACCTCCCTCATTAATAATGATCAGTGGGGTTGAGATTACTTTGTCGTGGTGTACAACATAGCATTGATTGGACAATTTGTGTCATAATCTACATTGTGTATTCATTGGCAATACCTATGTATTTTAATTGTTTAAAGAAAATGTTTCAAACAAATGATTTATTATCAATTGGAAAATGTTATAAGAATTTTATGATTTGTTAAAATTGTGATTTGTCATGTTTTGGGTGAATTGTGTTAATATTAAATTTTATTTTAAATTTTTAAGTTGTGCACCACTTAATGTAATACTCAGCAATAGCTTGTTATGCTATCGCAGGTAGGAGTAAGGAGAAGTCTACATAGATGACTGAGTGAGCCACAAATTGGAGCATTTTGTGGTCTCATTTCCGGGTATATTAGGAATACCCATTGTATTTTCCTTTTTTATGTAATTATAGTTACATATATGTATGTAATCATAAATATTGAGCAGTTGTACAAAAAGTCTCGTATAATATTTGAGTTTTTAAATATTGAAATCTTATTTTTGATATACATATGTGTTGATTGCTTTGAAATGAAAATGAGGAATGAATTGTGAGATATTGAAAATGTTGAGATTGAACTTGGGTATTATTATAAATTGTTTTTTTCAGGTGAATTGAAGAACTATTTTCTTGTATTTACAGTTGTTACTCTGCCAAAATTTTTATAAAATTAAAAAAAAAATTATGACACCTACCCAAAATTAAAAGGATACTTTAACCACTATTTTATGGTCATGTAAAATTCTCAAATGCATTAGATTGTTTTAAAATCCCTTGTAGTGTATTTAATGAGTTATCGGCATGCAAAGTTCGATAATTCATTAGGTATACTACGAGATCATGTCATGTCTTGCAGAGGGATAAGGTGCAACATGGGGTTTCTTACAAACTTGAACAAGGATGAACTTGTTGAAGAGCTTCCAAAGATCAAGTTCCAAAAAGACAAAGTGTGTGGTGCATGCCAAATAGTTAAGCAAGTCAAGAGTTCATTCAAGTGTATTCACAAGGTATCTACTTCTAGACCCCTTCAATTGTTACACATGGATTTGTTTTGTCCAACTAGAGTAGCTAGCTTAGGTAGCACACATTATGCATTTGTCATAGTTGATGACTACTCTAGGAATACTTGGGTTACATTCCTTGCTCATATGGATGAATATTTTGATGCTTTTAAAAGATTTTCCAAAAAGGTTCAAAATGAAAAAGGTTTTCTAATTTCTTCTATTAGGAGTGATCACGGTATAGAATTTGATAATTTAAGATTTGAAAAATATTGTAACTTATTATGGATCACTCATAATTTTTTATCTCCAAGGACCCCCCAACAAAATGGTGTTGTTGAAAGAAAAAATAAAAGTCTTTTAGACTTGGGGAGGACTATGTTAAATAAATACAAATTAAATACTTATTTTTAGGCGGAGGCCATAATATGGCTTGCTATATTTCAAATAGAGCTTTAATTAAACATTTCCTAAAGAAAACCCCTTATTAGCTTTAGAATGGAAAGAAAACTAGGGTAGGCTATTTTAGAATATTTGGTTGTAAATGCTTCATTCTAAATACTAAGGACAATTTGGATAAGTTTGGCTCTAAAATCGATGAAGGTATCTTCTTAGGGTACTCTACATCTAATAAAGCATATAGAGTATTCAATAAGAGAACCTTAGTTATTGAGGAGTCAATGCATGTTATATTTGATAAAGCTAACCCCTTTGGTCCTAAAAAGGATGTTTCTTATGATAATGATCTTATAGGTAACCTTGATCTCAATCTAGTGGAAATTAAGCTCAACCCAAGGAAGATCCCTTGAAGGCAATGGAAGATGAAGTTGAGCTCCAAAAGCAATAAGGTCAAATAGTTTCATACTAAGGAGTTCAATAAGACTTGCCTAAGGATTGGACCTTCAAGAAGGATTATCCCAAGGACTAAATCATTGGTGAAACTATAAAAGGGGTAACAACTAGTTCCTTTCTTAGAAATATATGTAATAATCTTACATTCATTTCACAAATAGAACCTAAGTCCATAGATGAGGCCATTAGTGATAAAGGTTGAGTACTTACCATGCAAGAAGAACTCAATCAATTTAAAAAGAATAAGGTCTGGACCTTAGTTCCTAGGCCTAAGAACTATCCATCCATAGGCACCAAATGGGTGTTTAGAAATAAGCTTAATGAAGATGGCAATAAAACTAGGAATAAAGCTAGGTTAGTAGCCATAGTCTATAACCAAGAGGAGGGCATTAACTATCCCTGTAGCTAGATTAGAGGCCATTAGAATCTTGCTTGCATATACATTATGGTTTTATTGATGAGGAAGTATATGTTGAGCAACTCCCTAGTTTTGAAAATCATGAGTTTTCAAATCATATTTTTAAATTAACTAAAGCCTTGTATGGTTTGAAACGAACTCCTACAGCTTGGTATGAAAGGCTTAGTAATTTTCTTTTGCAAAATAGTTTTTCAAAAGGAAAGTGTGACACCCCTTACCCGGCTACAGTATATCCGAGTAAGCTATGTCACACGGTGTACCGGAACACTCTATTTTATCTTAATTAATTTTCATCATACTTTTGAATATAACTTGTGAAATATAACTCATTTAAGTCATTTATTAAAATCATAATTTATTTGAGGTTCCGAAAATTTTAAAGAAAATCCGGCAGAGTACCGGCTAAAAATGGAGAAAACAGTTCTTCGGAACCTGTGAAAAACACTTCCAATATTTGTATTCAATCATCTCAACTCCAATATCAAAATCTCAACAACATTTCTCAATTTCAGTTCTCAATCATCCATCACATGTGATAATCAAGTATAATCACAAGTAAACATTCTCTTTTCCATTTACAAACACAATTCTCATTATTTACATGATCAGCAAAAAACTTTACATAGATCCTGTGACACCCCTTACCCGTGTAGTGTATACCCGAGTAAGTAATGCCACACGGTGTACCGGCACACTCTAATATACCTTAATTAATTTTCATCATAATTTTGAATATAACTTGTAAAATATAACTCATTTAAGTCATTTATTGAATTTATAATTTATTTGAGGTTCCGAAAATTTTATAGAAAATCCGGCAGAATACCGGCTAAAAATGGAGAAAACAGTTCTTCGGAACCTGTTAAAAACACTTCCAATAAACAAATTCATTCATTCTCAACTCCAGTATCAACACAAAACTCAATATCAAGATTTCAACATTTCAATTTCTATTCTCATTCATCATTCACATGTGATGTTCACATATAATTCACAAGTAAACATTTACTTTTCCATTAGCAAATACAATTTTCATAATTTACATATACATCAATATACATTACACAAGTTTAATTACATATGAAGAAAAATCAAAATTAAGTTACAAAATGTCAAAATGACACCTAGTGTCCTACCAATGCACAGTAGAAGTTGAGGTGACACGGACACTGAGCAGAACTGCCGGATGGACTCACCCGATCAGTGGTCTCACGGGCTCACGATCGGGGTCTCCAGTACCTACGCGTGGCAAAAGCAACGCGCTAAGCAATAATGCTTAGTGGTGCAATAATATAATAGAAGAAAATAGCAAGAAAATGAATGTGTATAGAATGTGTATGCTTTCTTTGTTTGGTATTGGTATATCCATTATTTCGTTAACGTTGTTCATTTTTATTCATTTGGTTGCCCCAAGTAACCTACACTAGACGACTGGACTGGATAACGAGTAAACTGGCACTGGGTACCTAGCACCTCGGGCCGTCACACCATCGGTCACATATGCATCTCCCGGTGTGCAATAGAACAGCTAATAAGCTGTAAATAATATCAGGCACAAGGCCAAGTCTCAATACAAAGTCAGAATGGCTAAAAGCCATGAAATCACGAAATGGCATATTGCCATGTGCAGTACTGCTAACTGAACCCTATTGGCATGCCAAACTATCCAAACCAATCTTGTTAGGTATACTAGGGCATTTGAAACTTTTAAATTCTTCAATTTGTGAATTTCATGTTTTGGTGTTACTATTCACCTCATTGGTCAACAAAAATGTTGACTTTTGGATAGAAAATATGTACATTGACTTTGGCACTCCCAACATACCACATTTTGTGTTTAAAACTTGTTGGCATTAAGTGTTAATACCATTTCAAGTTTAAACCAACACAAGCAGAATTTTCAGTTTTGGTGAGTCAATTTCACTATTCCATTGGACACTGTTTCTGTGGGAATTTGAAGAAATGTAAAACATAAAAGTTGTTCCTTATTTTGTCTAGTTGAATTTCTTTTTTTGAATCACTCCATTTGGAGTTTTGTAGCTCCAGATATGGTCCAAAAACCACAGCTGGCCGGATTCCCATTCTGCAGAAATTACCATATCTACAGTAACATGAACAGTAACTTCCACTGCCATTTGGGTTAGGTTCTAGCCATAATTTTGGGTAGGTTCCTTCATGAAAGTTGTTTTTCTATGTCTTAACTTGTTGCTGTAAAAATTGCAGGTCAATTGACCATATCTACAGTGAGTTATGGCCAAATGAACAGTTACTGTTCATTTGGTCAATTCTGCAGCATCAGTTGCAGGGTATCCGGATTGGGGCTAAGTTTTGGTCCTCTTGCTTTGGTCTTTTGGGCATGGTTTCTTCAGCAAAAATGTGCCATTATAAGCCTAGTTTCATGTCCAATTGGCCAAACACCAATTGGACCAACACAGCCCAAGTTATGGCAGTGCAAGTGGACTAAATTTTCAGTCCCTCTGCTGCTGTCCTAGGGTAGCCTGCAACTTCACTTTGCAATCCTATTTTTCAGTCCATTCTATGGTCAACTTACCTAAAATAGTCACTAATTGACCATTAAAAAGTTCTCTAACAATTTCCTAAGCCAAGTCACATTTTCACCTTTCCAAACCCTAATGTCCAAATCAATTTACTCATAAACCTTAATTAACATACTTAGTTCAATATCCATGCATATTAATACCTTAACCATCATTTCTAGCCACTCTAAGTTTATTAAAACAATCAAACTCATCCTTCCATAGGGCTGCCGAAAATTGAAGGTACCCTTAACACATGTAATTTACTTCAATTTCTTAAAATCTCTTAGCTCAAAATGATGTTCCAACTAAGATTAAAAGAGTGAAAATGAAAGTGTAGCACTAACCTTCAATGGGCAGAATTTCCAAAGCCCCAAACTTCACTTTCTTTCCTCTTGTTGGCTGCCAAAAGCTTGTTTAAGATGTGGGGTAAAGTTTTAATAAAGAGAGGTTAGAGAAATATGGTGGAAGTGATGGAAATCTAAAGCTTGAAAAAGCTTCAATGGAGGGTGGCCATGGAGTTAGGTTTCGGCTGGCTTTTTGGGGAGGGAGAGGGCTGCTGCAATTTTGTTATTTTGGTCTTGTTTAGTCTCTTTTATTTGTTAGTCAAAGGATAGCTCAATTGTGATTGGTCATAATTTATAAATGACATCATCAAGATGTCATAAATGAGCTTTTCTTTGATTTTTCTTTTCTTTTCATCACTACTCAATTTCAATTTAATTTTTAGTAATGTTTATTCATATTTTATTTCATATTAATTATTTACTCAACTGGACAAGTCGGCCAAAAATCACCTCTGAAGGCGAAATGACCAAAATGCCCTCCGTTTGGCTTAACGGGTCAAAATTGTCTGTACCGATTGAAAAATTTTTCTAAGTATTTTCTTGGCATTCTAATGCCATGGGAACCTCAATAACCCTTCTCTGGAGTCCCAAAAATTATTTTATAATTTTCCCAGTCTAGGGCTCCTCGTTGCGAGAACCGCAACTTCCCTCTGGTTACCCATCGCTAGGGCACCGGCTCGTTTAACTTGGTGGTATTTTATTTCTAAAATTTGTACTAAATTTTTCTTATTAGTATCTGAGTTAATTTTGGTTCCTGACTTTAGTTTAAATATTTTTCCGGATGTTCTAGCTGTCCGGACCGACACCGGTCACTGGAACAGTAGAATGTACGGAGTTGCTACCGGGAGGGTGTTACAGATCCAAATACATATGAGAAGATAAAAATTTAGGTACAAAATATCAAAATGATACCTAGTGTCCTACCAATGTACTGCAGGTGACGAGGTGACACGGACACTGTGCAGAACTGCAGGATGGACTCACCCAGTCTGCGGTCTACTGGGCTCACGATCAGTATCTCCAGTACCTACGCGTGGCAAAAGCAACGCGCTAAGCAATAATGCTTAGTGGTGCAATAATAAAATAAAAGAAAATAGAAGAAAATAAATATGTAGTGAATGTATATGTTTTATTTGTTTTGAATTTGTATATCATTAACTTTGTCCACTTTTATTCATTTGGTTGCCCAAGTAACCTACACTAAACGACTGGACTGGATAAACGGGTAAACTGGCACTGGGTATCAAGTACCTCGGGCCGTCACACCATAGGTCACATATGCATCTCCCGGTGTGCAACAGAACAGCTAACAAGCTGTGATAACATCAAGCACAAGGCCAAAGCTCAATACAAGGTCAGAATGGCTAAAAGCCATAAAATCACAGAATGGCATATTGCCATGTGCGATCGCTAATCGAACCCTATTGGCATGCCAAACTATCCAAACCAATCTTGTTAGGTATACTAGGGCATTTGATACTTTAAAATTCTTCAATCTTTGAATTTCAAGTTTTGGTGTCACTATTTACCTCTCTGGTCAACAAAAATGTTGACTTTTAGGTAGAAATTAGGTACATTGGTTTTGGAATTCCCAACATACCACATTTTGCATTTAAAACTTGTTGGAATTGGTCACCATTACCATTTCTAACTTAAAACCAAGAGGGCAGAAATTTCAGTTTTTGAAGCCTAAGTTTACTGTTCCATTAAGCACTGTTGTAGTGGGAATTTGAAGAAATAGAAAACATGAAAGTTGTTCCTTATTTTATCTAGTTGAATTTCCTTTTTTGAATCACTCCATTTGGAGTTTTGTAGCTCCAGATATGGTCCAAAAACCACAGCTGGCCGGATTTCCATTCTGCAGAAATTACCATATCTACAGTAACATGAACAGTGATTGTGATTTCATTTTTGAATAGGTTCTGGCCATAATTTGGGGTAGGTTTCTTCACGAAAGTTGTTTGTCTATGTCTTAACTTGTTTTTGTAAACATTTCAGGTCAATTGACCATATCTACAGTGAGTTATGGCCAAATGAACAGTTACTGTTCATTTGGTCATTTCTGCAGGTGCTGTTGCAGGGTATCCGGATTGGGGCCAACTTTTGGTCCTCTTGCTTTGGTCTTTTGGGCCTGGTTTCTTCAGTAAAAATGTGCCATTATAAGCCTAGTTTCATGTTCAATTGGCCAAACACCAATTGGACCAACACAGCCAAAGATATGGCTGTCCAAGTGGGCTGGAATTTCAGTCACCCTGCTGCACTCACAAGGCAGCCTACCATTTCAGTTTGCAACACTCTAATGCACCTCAAATTATAGTCAACCTACCTCAAATGGTCACTAATTGATCATTAGAATGTTCTTTACCAATTTCATAAGCCAAGTCAAATTTTCACTCCTCAAAACCCTAATTCCCATTTCCATTTCACACTAGTTACCCTAGTTACTAGCTAAGTCATTATCCACATAATTATGTACTTCAAACATGATCTCTAGTCTACTTTAAGTCCATCAAAACTATCAAACCCATTCCTTCCATAGGGCTGCCAAAATTCATAGTATGTATACACAAAATTTTTGTTCATTTAAGTTACAAATTCTTACTTATTCCAAGTCTTTAACATAGAAATAAAGAGCTTTAGGTGTGTATGTGCACTAACCTTTAAGTGGCACTTCTTGGACTTGTGTTTTCCTTAGAATTTCTTCTTCTTATGGCTGCCTAGAGTTTATGCAAGGTGCAAGGATAAATTTTAGTGAAAGGGGTAGGAGGAATTATGGTGAAAAGAGAAGAGAACTTGAGCTTTTGTTGAAAATCAATGGAGGAGGGAGGAGGGTTTCGGCTGGTTTGAGTCCAAAGGAAGAAGATGAAAATTTTCTTTTATTTTCAGCCTCTTTAGTTTGTTTTAAGTGTATTTGTTATAGGGTGATTGGTGGACAATTCTTAAGTGACATCATTATGATGTCACAATTCCCATTTACTTACTTTTCTTTTTACTTTTGTTTTCTTATTTTCATTTCTCATTTTTAATAAATTTTTCATCAACATTAATTCATATTTTATGTCATATTAATTATTTACTTAACTGCACAAGTCGGCCAAAAATCACCTCTGAAGGCGAAATGACCAAAATGCCCTCCGTTTGGCTTAACGGGTCAAATTTGTCTGTACCGATTGAAAATTTTTTCTAGATATTTTCTTGGCATTCTAATGCCATGGGAACCTCAATAACCCTTCTCTGGAGTCCCAAAAATTATTTTATAATTTTTCCCCGGGTCTAGGGCTCCTAGTTGCGAAAACCGCAACTTCCCTCTGGTTTACCCATCGCTTGGGCACCGGCTCGTTTAACTCGGTTGTATTTTATTTCTAAAATTTTTACTAAATTTTTCTTATTAACATTTGAGTTAATTATGGTCCCTCACTTTAGTTTAAATATTTTTCCGGACGTTCTAGCTGTCCGGACCGACACCGGTAACCGGAACAGTAGAATGTACGGAGTTGCTACCGGGAGGGTGTTACAGAAAGATTGACATAACCCTTTTTATAAAAAATCATGAAAATGACATCCTTATAGTGTATTTGGTGCTACTAATGGGTGTTTATGTGAAGGGTTTTCTAACACTATGTAGAGTGAGTTTGAGATGAGCATGATAGGAGAACTATAATTCTTTCTTAGGCTTTAAATCAAGCAAACTAAGGATGGCTTCTTCATCAACTAAGCCAAATAAAACAAAGAGTTGATTAAGAGGTTTGGGATGGAGAATAGAAAGCTAAGTAGAACTCCAATGAACATAATCTCCAAGCTTGACAAAGATGAAAAAGGAAAGCCAATTGATGAAAAACTTTATAGAGATATGATTGGTAGTTTCTTATACCTCACAGCTAATAGAGCAGATATTATGTTTTTTATATGTTTGTGTGTGCATCTTCCATCATGTCCTCAAGAGTCTCATTTGCATGCAGTAAAATGCATTCTTATATATTTGAGTGGCACATTGCATTTAAGACTAAGGTATCCTAGAAATACATCATTTGATTTGTGTTCCTACTTGAATGCTGACTTTGCTGGAAGCATCCTTGATAGGAAAAGTACCTCCGATACTTGCCAACTCTTAGGATAATCTTTAGTTTCTTATTGTAGTAAGAAATAAAATTCAATTACACTTTCCACCACCAAAGCTGAATATGTGGCAGCGGGTCTTTGTTATAACCAAGTTTTTTGGATTAAACAATAATTAGGAGACTTTAAGGTGTCTCTTAATCAAATTCGTATAAAATGTGACAACACAAGTGTAATAAACTTGACCAAGAATCCGATACAACATTCTAGAACTAAGCATATAGGCATAAGATATTATTTCATTTGTGATCATGTGTTAAATGATGATGTTATTCTTAAGTTTGTTGATACAAACAGTCAACTTGTTGATACCTTCACAAAACCCTTGTGTGAAGATAGATTTAATTTTATTAAAAGAGAGTTAAGAATACTTGATGGCCATGATGCTTTAAAGGTTAGTGTTTTGATGCCCATATGTAGTTGAAAACTTGATTCTTATGTGGTTATGTTTGAATAGGCATGACTAAAAGTATTTAGAAATCTTTTGTAAAATTTTCCTTGGTACAATTTTTTTAAAAATTTATTAAATATTTTTGTTTTTGTTTTTCTCTCAAAAATTTTCTTTTAAAGTTTTTTATCTATCAAAAGGGAGAGAAAAAAAAGTGTTTAAAACAAATATTTTCACCTTGGAAGTTTGTTTTTGAAAATTCATGCTGAACAGATTTCGATAGCCAATGACTGCCACTTTCGACAGTCGAAAGTTTAATAAGTTATTTTGCACTTTCGGACAAAACCGAAAGTGACAACCGAATTCTCAACTTCTGGCTGCTGATTAATTTTTTTTTTATTTTGATGTAATATTGGTTGCGGCAGCCGAAAACCATTCCTCCAGTTGCCAAACTTGGAATTTAAAAACCTCAATTCTCTTCTTTTTCAATAACACACACACACACACACACACACTCTCTCTCTCTCTCTCTCTCTCTCTCTCTCTCTCTCTCCTAACACCTCTCGTTTTCATTCCCTCTCTTTGACTCAAAATTCTTCAAAAACCCTTTAAAAATCTTATCTTTTACATTCTCAATCTCACTTCTATACTTATATTTCAAAGTCTTCTCTTTAATTTCTAAGGTTTTTCGTCACTTCAAACCTATTTATAGGTATTTGTCTAAACTTTCTAAATCTCTCTTCTGTTTTGTTTTCTATTCGAAATTTATGTTATTCCTTTTACCTTATGTTTTGCAAATTTTTGTGAAATTGTTAGATTGTTCATTTGTGTGTTGTGGGTTATTTTTTCCCCTTACTCTTTTTTCTTTTAGGTAAGTTTTTTCCTTTTTTTATGTTTTATTATTTCTGCTAATCATAGATGTTTTCGTGATAAAAGTTTTTGTTAATAACATAATTAAAACTTTTTTTATGTTTCTACTTATTACCAATTGCCTATGGTTATATTTGGTTTTGAGTTTAAATCTCATGACTTTTGCTTATTTGAGATTTTTTTTCTGCTATTTAGCATGATATTAGTATAATTACATTGTTATTGTTTATTTTGATTAATATTTTGCTTTTGCTAACTTTTTAGTTATTTTGAAAAATGATAATACTACAATTTATTCTTGCTTGTGTATGAATATTGTATTGTTAACACTATTTCATTAAAAGAAAATTGTCTTACCTTTCAAAATTAATGAGTCTTATGCCTATAAGTTTGTTGATTTAGCCTGTACTTCTTAGCCTGAAATTTCTGTAGCCTAACTTTAGTCTTAAAATGTTGTTTTGGTTTTCATTGTAACTTATGATTTGGATTACTTATATTAAAATTCCTTTTCAAACCAAACTAGTTTAGCAACATATTGTTCTTTTGGTTAAAGCATAATGTGCTCAATTTTTTTTTTTATCAATTATGCTCATGTTGTTTTTACTGCTTCACACTTTCCTTTTCGTTTGAAATATCTCAATCTAGTTTCAACCATTTTCTTTAAGTATATATCCTGTTTTATATTACTTAAACATGTTTTTAGAACTCGAAGCCTATTAGTGTTGCTTTACAAATTTTTTTAAGTTTATGCTTCTTAAATTTTGCTGTCATTCTTTATTTTTTTTTCAAATTCCTTATAATTAATTTTAGTTACAAGTTTGCTTTTTGCCTGTTGGTTAAGCATGAACCATGTATGAGATTCTATTGTCTCTCTATAACATAAGTATAATCTATGTTGTGTTCCATATTAGGTAAGCTATGAGAAATTGCATTAAAATTTGTTTTGGCAATCTAGATTGTTATTGTAATTTGTTGAAGTTCTTCTTACTTGATGTCTGTCCTTTTTGTGAATGTTTGAACGTTCTCTTGTATTTAAGTTTATATATTAAGTTCTTAGAGTTAGATTTTGATTATATGGTTTCTCTCTCATATAACATAGTTTTTTATTATTATTACCACTGTAAAATGCATATTTAAATGCCATGGCTTTAATATTAACTTTGTTTTAACTTATGTTGCTTTAGGATAGGCATTTGTTGGCATGTTTTGTGATCATGCATCTTTTGCTTTGGACTCTTCTTGTGACGTTTTAACTTGGGGATGGATATGCTATGGTTGTTTACTACTTAAACAAGTTGAGTTGATGTTTGTGATCTAATTTACATTGAGTTGAACAAATGTTTTGGCATGCCATTTTGTTTTTGAATATATTTTTCTTTTTAAGCTTTGTGATCATGCATCTTTACTCTCCTTGTGATCTTTTGACTTGGAAATGGATGTAATATGGCTGTTTTATGTGTTTTACTGCTTAAACAAGTTGAGTTAATGTTTGTGATCTAATCTACATTGAGTTGACCATATGTTTTGGCATAACATTTTGTTTTCCAATATTTTATTTTTTTTAAGCTACCTTTATAATATTTTATCTCAGAAATGAATGCTCTGTGTTTGCTTTTCTTGTGTAGTGCTCTCATTTTCTCTATCTCTACCCTTTTTTTCTTTTATTTATAGGTCAAAAGAGAGCTTATGGTAAATGACCTAGGGGAGAGTCCAATAGAGGTTCTCAACCTATCCCAACACCTCTAGCTTTTGAGTATCCTATATTGACTAGGAACTTTGAGCAGTGTGCTCCTATTTCCAGATAATTTGTCCATCTTAGCAGACCCAGTGACCCTAGTTCTGTCATTCACTTCACCACTCACAGGTTCCTAGACCCTTTTATTGCTCAAGGTTGGGACTCTTCTATCAGTACTCCTAGACCTACCTAAGAGAACCTTGTGAGGGACTTTTATCAAACCTATACTTTGTATGTCAATCCAACCCCTCTACACTTGTCAGTTATGTTAACTAGAGAAGGCTCCTCATCACACTTGCCCTTCTAGCTAAGCACCTAGGGGTCCTCAATGCTAATGCAGCTATCTCTAACACTCATCAGTGGATTATTGAGCCTTTCTCTCCTGAAGACCAAGTTAGGATTGTGTCTTAAGGTAACCATACTAGAGATTTTATTCGTCTCCTTGCTACTCAACTTGGGGCTATCCTTAAAGTTGTACACCACATAGTCACCCATGAACTTCACCATCTTTTTTAGCATCAATGGTGATGACTCCATCCTTGTAAGGCATTTTTATTTTTTGGTGGAGTGTAGAAGGAACTCCTCCTAATGGATGGAGCCATACTTTCCCTATAATAAGGTGAAACTGATAGGTATGTCAATTACAGTAAACTCAGCTTCCGTCTTAATGGGACCTGCCTTGATGTTGGTTTTGAACACTCCAACCACTTCCCTTTTGGAATCATCATATGCCCTTATCACCATGTCCAACTCATTAACTAAAATGGTGATATTTTTAGCTTTGACAATAACTTTAAGGGGCAGACATTAATGGCAGACCCATCATCTATCATCACAAATAACACTTTCAAACCCCTAACTTCAGTAGTCATAAATAGAGGTTTGTTCTCGTTCTTTCCCTCTAGTGAAAGGTCTTAGTTGGTAAGGATAATTTGGCCTTTGTCCTCAATAGCAATACCTTAGCTACCTTTTTGAGGGTTGCATCTATAAAAAACTTTTAAAACACTAAATGCTTGGGTGAGTGCACTCTGACATTTCTCTAAAGCCATAAGAAACTCCCATATAGACACACTTGCTTGAGTCCTTTTCAGTTGTTTAAGGACTTCCTCTTACTAACATTTTTCTTTTCCCTTTCCCTCTTCTTGGTTTAACGATGGATCTAGGTAGTACTTCCCACTTCTTTCAATTCCTTCTTCTTTTCATCATCACTGGAATCAGCCCAAATGTCCAAGGGTGTCTCTTCATCAATAAAACTCCCCCATATGTCCACAATCATAATCCTCCTTAGTTCTTCCTCCTTCTTGATGGGTTGCATTTGGTTCAGAATGTTGGCTTGGGTTTTGGTGGTGGTGATCATATATAGGCCAGGTGGTGGTGAGACATTGTGGTTAAGCATTCGATTGGTTTGAGTGTTGGGCCTATTGTTTGAATCAACTATTTTCTTTTCATCGATGAGGTCTTGGATTACACATCTCAATCGATAACAATTGTCATTGTCATGACTAAGGATTTGGTGGAAGTGACAATATAATTTGTATTATAATTTGGTGGTAACGCGTTTGGAGCAGGTTTGGAGGCTAAGGATTAGATCAATCCTTAAGCTTTAAGATGCTCAAAGACTGGTTTGTCTAGGTAGGAAAAGTGTCTTAGTGGTTTAGCTACTACTTAGACTTTTGTAGTTCTTCCCCCTCCTGCACAATTAGCAGCAGGTTGATAGCTATCCTATAACACCCCTCACCCGTCTATGGTGTAGCTGAGCAAGGTGTGCCACATTCGGTGCCCGAGCACCCTATCTTATCCTATCGTGTCCATTGTTAATTTTTAAACTTTGTAAAAAACATGTAGTAATATTTTTTTTATCACAATTTATCTCTGTGGAAACTCGGGCAGAGCCTCCTCTGTTTTATTGGCGTCTGGCAGGTTCCAATAGTTACCTATCAAAAATAACTTCATATCATATCTGTTTTATTCAATTTCAAGAAAATAATATTTTTCATTCATTCATTCATATGGAAATTATACACAAAAAGTCATAAGTTTATTTTACAGTCTCAAAAATATCAATACAATTTATTACATCAACTATAATTACATGAACCAAAATACTTATCTTGACATAGGCCCTACCAAAATATTATAACTGATGAGGTGACTCTGGACTCTGGACTCTGGACTGTAGCAGATCTGGACAATCAGAATCGAGTACTCAGTAGCGCCGTTATATGGCGCCATCGTGGTTCAGTCTCCAATACCTATGCAATGAAAAATTCAACGCGCTAAGCAAATTGCTTAGTGGTGCGTAATTTTAAAGAATAATAACTAAATAATTAAAAGTAATAGCTCTATGTAGAATTTTGCACTTCTAGGTCAATTATATATTTTATTGCACTTTGGGAATAATTTACTTTTTAGGATCTTATATGTGCATATATTTCATTTTCAATCTCCTTAAACTCATATAAATGAAATTGTCATCAATTCTAAAACATTTATAAATTTTCTACACTTTGGGAACAGTTAGATTTAATAGTATCTTTTCTGTTCATTTCTTATATAGTCTAAGTCATTTATGACTTTTCTGTACTTTAGAACTAAATTAATTATCAGTATCTTATCTATTCATTGGTTTAATTCTCAATCTTTTAAAATTATATAAATGCCCAAGTAACCTATAATAGACTATATGCTAAATACACGGGAATATATTGGTTAGACAGCCATATGTCTCTCCAGTATACAACTGTCATGTCAGGCACAAGGCCAGTGGGCAGGCTTTTAAAGCCAGAAATAGAATTATGCACAATGGCATCTGCCAAGTCAAGCACAAGGCTAATGGGAAGGCATAAAACCTATAGATCAATCGCATAAAACCTGTAGATCAATCATATCGAACATATCTTATCAATCAATGATTATCCATGTAGGCTTATTCATGTGGGCCTATCCATGTAGGCTTATCTATGTAGGCTTATTCATATGGGCTAATTCATGTAGGCCTATCTATGTAGGCTTGTTCATGTAGGCCTATCTATGTAGGCGTATTCATGTAGGCCTATCTATGTAGGCATATTCATGTAGGCCTATCTATGTGGGCTTGTTCATGTAGGCCTATCTGTGTAGGCGTATTCATGTAGGCCTATCTGTGTAGGCGTATTCATGTAGGCCTATCTGTGTAGGCGTATTCATGTAGGCCTATCTGTGTAGGCGTTTCATGTAGGCCTATCTGTGTAGGCGTGTTCATGTAGGCCTATCTATGTAGGCGTGTTCATGTAGGCCTATCTATGTAGGCTTGTTCATGTAGGCCTATCTATGTAGGCGTATTCATGTAGGCCTATCTATGTAGGCTTATTCATGCAGGCCTATCTATGTTGGCGTATTCATGTAGACAATACTGCTATCTGTATTCTCTAATTAGTATACAAATTGATCAAACTATATCTATATATATATAACTAGGTTTACTGTGGAAAATTAAGCATTAATAATTATTTAACTAAATTTTCATGTTTGTGTATTATGGGAAAGTGGGTCACACATTTCTGTTTCATGTAATTTAGCATATAGTGATAAAAGAATTTTTCATGTCAATGTATAGTGGGAAAGAGAATCCCACATACCCATTTCATGTAATTTAACGTGTAGTGACTTATTAGGGATAAGTCAATAAGTTATTTCAAGAACCTTTCTTTAGGTTCAGCTTTACTGTCTTGTTTTTACATATCAAATTGAGTAACTTGTGGCTACTATTTGGCCACACTTCCTCAATGAAAGTTGATCCTCTATGTCTTATCTTTATTTTCATTTTTGAATAATGTCATTTGGATTTGTATAACTCAAGTTATGGTCAAATAACTATAACTAGGTCAATTCTGGATTTTGGTTCTCTTACTAGGCAGTTTTTGTATGGAACTTTACAAATTTTAGTTGAGTGGGTTGCTGCCATATTTAGGTCTAGTATTATTCATAGGATATGTTGCCCTATGTCATATGGTCAATCAAAAATTTGGATTGTGAATTTTCAAGTCTTATAGAATTATTTATAGCCAAATTATTGACCTAGACTCAACTGTTTTGTAGTAACAGGATTTCAATTAGGTCAGTAAATTTGACCTAATATTTAAGCTTCTTACATTCATAAGTTGAGAAAAATGTCTAAAACAAAGTTGAAGGTCTGTTTCTTAGCTTTCCAGAATGGTATGGCTCATTTCAATTGAAGATTTCTAGTGGGAGATATACTTAAGACACTATTCTGGAATTAATGGTCATTTATACCATTTCCAGAATTGGTATGCCAATTTAATCAAGTTAATTGACCTAGTTCCCTTAATTTTTAGGTTTTGGTCAAAATACCATTATTATAGGCCTATGTCTTATTGAAATTTTGGCACTAGTTTCAGAGCATTTGGAGTTCTATGGACCAAGTTATGGTCTCTTTACATAAACTGGTCAGTTTGCATTTGTCTAGCAATTCTAGGCCGTTTCAATTCTGGACAGTTTTGGTGTCCCTACTTAGGCAAGCAATTTGACTTGGTCAATGGCATTTCTGGGTTTTGGTGTCTTCACAAGAGTTGTAGCCCTATGTCTAAGCTTCCCAATGGTATAAATTTCAGGTCATTTGGACCTGTCTACAATGATATATGGCCAAATGAATGAATACTGTTCATTTGGTCAAAATTTTGGGTTTACATTTTGGCAATCCGGATTAGATCAGATTTTTTGTCACTTTTTAGGCAGAATTTTAGCAAGGTTTCTACATGAAAATTGGTCCATTTTAGGTCTAATCTTACCTCCAATTGGCCTCATACCAATTGGGGTCACACAATTTCACTTATGGCTTAAAATATACACTGCCATCAACAAGTACTCAACCTGCGAGGAAATTACACTCCCAATATTCATTTCTCCATCTCCCAAACTTCAAATAGCATACATGGCACTTCTAAATATCATCAATGATCTCAATACAATCAATTTCCAGCAGTATACACAAGTCTATAATAGTCAGTTCAAAACCCTACTTCAAATGGTCAAATTCAACAACAATATGCACATGAAACAATTGCTAACACATGTAACTTCAACTATCAACATGTAATTCACTTCCCTATATCCATGAACACCATTAATCATCATTTAATTCATGAAATTATCCATCTCCTAAGTTCCTCAAGGCTGCCATATTTGGGCAGTTTCACTAGTCCCTCACAATTTACTCACAGCCCTAATTCAAAGTGTCAAAGTCAATAATATACATACAATTAAATTCTAATACTCTTAATCACTTTACTCAACATCACTAATCACCCTTTTTCATGTAAAATTTAATCAATATCCATGCTTATCAAGGCTGCCCAAAATTCAACAATTACACAAGCCTTGCCAAATTTAAGCAATTACACACAAAGTCTCCAAATTAAAATCAAAACCCTAATTCAATTTTCTCAATCTCAATCAATTCAATTCCTATCACTTCCCATACATATACCCATACCAAACATTATCTTTAAACTCATTTACATCATTTAAACACATCAAAATCCCATGAATTTCTTGGCTGCCGAATTGAAGACTTACACTTACTCATCAATTTCTTCAAAGTTCACTTCATTTCAACTCATTATAACCTCACTTCAAAGTTTAACTAAGAAAAGAAGAGAAAACTAGCACTAACCTTTTCTTGAGCTCGTTAAAACCTTGGAATTTCTTCCCTCTTTTGCTACCTATGATCTACCCAAGGTGTGAGGATCACTTTTCATGAAGAGAGTTGTAAGAAATATGGCATGGAAGTGGTGAATTGGGAGCTTGCATGTGGGATGCCCATGGAGGAATTTGGAGAACAAGGAATTCGGCCATTGAAGAAGTAAAAGGAAGAAGTTGAGTGAAGTGGTGGGATTTGGCACTTTGTGTGTTTAAATACCCCCACTAACCATTTAGATATTCATTATAATAATTAAACTTTTGTATTTCTAATTACACCCCCCCATATTTCCTTTATTTACACTACACATGAAATTTTATTTTGCATGGGGTTTTCAAAATTTTAATATCACTCATTTTAATGGATTTTTTGGTCAAAAGTCAACTTTAGGTGCCAAATAACCAAAATGCCCCTCTTCAGGTTAAGTCCCACTTTTCCAGAAATACCGATCAAATCCCTAATCCGACGGTCCCTTTATAATTTTTATACGGTCTACTTTATTTTTATTTTCACCTTTACCAATTAATTAAATTTTTCTTTGACATTTTTAATGTCATTTACAACTCAATAAATTCTTAATTAAACCCTGAAAATTATTTCCTCAGGTTCTTCGCAGGTCTGAGATTGTCAACTGTCTACGCAGTGACTTCCCAATACCATCACTCATCACCGCGATTCCAGCTCATTTAACCTAATTGCATTTCATATCTTTTATTTTTCCTTGTATTTTCTTATCATTTATTCCATCATTTTATGTCTCCTCACTATCATTTAAGTGTAGTTCCAGGCATTCTGACTGTCTGGACAGACAGTAGTCATCGAAACAGTAGAACGTGCGGACTACCTACGGTGAGAGCGTTAAAATTCTTTCCCTCTAAATAAAATTTCATCCTCGAAATTTACCCGGTGTTTTACTTTCTCTTTAGTCTATCTTACTCGACCTAGTTTTACAATCTTATCCTCATCTCGATTTACTATCAGAAATACGTAGCTCTACACAATAGTCCCAAGTCGGTACTGTAATCTGCAGCTTACAGCACAAACATCAAGAAAATTGCATAGTTAGCACGATATATCCCAATAGATCATATTTTTCCTATACTTATGCTTTTCGAATCTATGACTTTCTGTGGACCGAGATCCATACCTTAACCTAAAATAACTAGAGAAAATATATCTGCATTATTGTCACCTCAACTCTATTTAAAGGCCCATGCATGTGATGCAAACTATTTCTTTCTATCTATCTAGGTCTAAAATCACCTAAACCTTTACTTTGATACCACTAAATGTAACACCCCTCACCCGTCTACGGTGTAGCCGAGCAAGGTGTGCCACATTCTGTGCCGGAGCACCCTATCTTATCCTATCGTGTCCATTGTTAATTTTTAAACTTTGTAGAAAACATGTGGTAATATTTTTTTTTATCACAATTTATCTCTGTGGAAACCCAGGCAAAGCCTCCTCTATTTTATTAACATCTGGTGGGTTCCAATAGTTACCTGTCAAAAACAACTTCATATCATATATGTTCTATTCAATTTCAAGAAAATAATATTTTTCATTCATTCATTCATATGGAAATTATACACAAAAAGTCATAAGTTTATTTTTACAGTCTCAAAAATATCAATACAATTTATTACATCATCAACTATAATTATATGAACCAAAATACTAATCTATACATGGGCCCTACCAAAATATTATAACTAATAAGGTGACTCTAGACTCTAGACTATAGCAGATCTAGACAACTGTAATCAAAGTACTACTGTGGCGACTATTGTTATGGCAGCTGCTGTGTCTGGTCTCTAGTACCTACGCCATGGAAAATCCAACGCGCTAAGCAAATTGCTTAGTTGTGCATAATTTTAAAGAATAATAACTGAATAATTAAAAGTAACGGCTCTATGTAGAATTTTACACTTCTAGGTCAATTATATATTTTATTGCACTTTGGGAATAATTTGCTTGTTAGGATCTTATATGTGCATATATTTCATTTTCAGTCTCCTTACACTCATATCAGTGAAATTGTTATCAATTCTAAGACATTTATAAATTTTCTACACTTTGGGAACAGTTAGATTTAACAGTATCTTTTCTGTTCATTTCTTATATAGTCTAAGTCATTTATGACTTTTCTGTACTTTGGAACTAAATTAATTATCAGTATCTTATCATTCATTGGTTTCATTCTCAGTTTTTTAAAATTTTATCAATGCCCAAGTAACCTATAACAGACTATAATGCTAGATACACGGGAATATACTGATTAGATAGTCGTATGTCTGTCCAGTATACATCTATCATGTCAGGCACAAGGCCAGTAGACAGGCTTTTAAAGCCAGAAATACAATTATGCATAATGGCATCTATCAAGTCAGGCCCAAGGCCAGTGGGTAGGCATAAAACCTGTAGATCAATCATATCGAACATATGTTGTTGATCAATGATTATCCATGTAGGCTTATTCATGTGGGCCTATCCATGTAGGCATATCCACGTAGGATTATTCATGTGGGCTTCTTCATATAGGCCTATCTATGTAGGCTTGTTCATGTAGGCCTATCTATGTAAGCGTATTCATGTAGGCCTATCTATGTAGGCGTATTCATGTAGGCTGTGACACACCTCACCCATCTACAGTGTAGCCGAGCGAGACATGTCACACTCGGTGCCGGAGCACCCTATCTTATCTTACCTTATTCCTTTAATAATTTGATCTCGTTATATTTTAATATCAATTATTTTTTAACGGAGAAACCAGCTGAGTTTCCTCTATTTTATTAAATATTGACGTGATTCACTATTCACCTGTTTAAAATTTTCAATAATATTTTCAAATAAAGATCTCATTCATACTCATCATTTCTGATAGTGTCCATATATTTTGATTCTTATTCATTACCATGCATATTCATTCATGCTCATTTCATATATCAAAATTTTCAAATTTCCATTAATTACATAATTTACAATTTACATAACATACAAATTAATTACAATTCCATAATTTATATTTCAACATAATAACTAATCATAAATACATAAAATAACTTTTGTGAGCCCTATCTACATCCATTGCTGATGAGGTGACAACCTTGAATACTTCAAACACTTATGCAGATCAGAACTCCAAAATCTCTGATTAATATTCGTTGGGCTTTACCTTTATTACATGCGCGAGGAAACAAATTCATCGCGCTAAGCATTGCTGCTTAGTGGTACAATAATGTAACAAAAAAAATAATATATACAAAATACAAATGGAAATAAAAACTTAATTTGCGTAATCAAGAATTATTTTCATTTCATGTGGAATTCCTAATATTAATTATCTTTTGTCATATTATATTGTTCTTTGGAATCACTTATTTCCTAAATTTACTGTAGTGATATACAAAATACGAAATATATTAGTATATTACATTTCCTTTCATGTTATTTCAGAAGATGCAGTTGTAATTATTTATTTAAATGATATCTATTTTGCTAATCTTTTTATCCTTTCACTCAACATTTCCTAGGTGTTTGGATCATTTCATAGTAAATAAAACTTTAAAACTAATTCTAGTTTCTTTCTTATTCATTAATTTAATTCACATTATTCTTAACAAATTTCATTGCCTAAGTAACCTATGACAGGCTGACTAAACTAGATAATGGGTTGTTGGCACTGGACACCGCGGTGCCTCAGGCCGTCATACCATGGGACGCAGAACGTCAACCACGTATGCAGTCAGAATGGCTAAAAAGCCATAATAACACATAATTGGGCATAAAAGACAGGAGTACGGGCATAAAGCCATGAGTACGGGCATAAAGCCATGAGTACGGGCATAAAGCCATGAATACAGGCATAAAGCTATGAATACAGGCATAAACCTTTCGTAGTACTGCTAAAACAATACCCTATTGGCATGCCAATCTATCCAATCTGACACACGTGTTCAGGCAATACATGGGCACATAAGTACCATTAAATGTTAATATGTCTTCTTATTTCATTGTTTCATTATAAGTTCCAATTATAATTTATAACCTTTTAATTTTGTTTTTAGCAGAAGTATAAATTTCTAAATCACAATTTTGTATAGTTTATACATTCATCACAATTCATACATTCCTTACATCATTCATTTTGGATCTCAATTCACAACAATGGAGTTCATGTACCATTTTACCTTCATCGTAATTCATATATTTATTCATTATATCCTTACATCATTCATTTTGGATCTCAATTCACAACAATGGTGTTCATGTACCATTGTACTCAAAATACCTTTTCTTGTCCTTTCTTATTTATACACTCGAAAATCTACTTATGTAATTACAAATTTTATATTTCAAGTTGAATTACTAATATTTATGAATTCTATTTGTGAGGGGCATATAAGCCCTAACTACCTATTCACAGCAATTAGGTGACTTACTTTTAATGTTCAAATAATTCATGAACATTTCATGGATTTCAAATTTATGGCCTTAATTTCCCTCTATCAATTTTAACTAAGATGCATAGTCCCCATTTGTCATACAATTCTAGGCATTTAAGCTTAGAATTAGTTCTAGGTCTTCATCTTAATTTGCTAACCATTTTGATTACTATTCACCTTACTAGTCAACCAAAATGTTGACTTTTTCATACTTAATGGAAATGTTAATTCTAATTACGCCAAGATCCCACATTTTGAGTTTTACATTTGTTAGTATTAATTGTCAATTGCAATTTAAAGTCCCCTTGATGCATTTCTAAATTTTCAGTTTTGATTACCTAAGTTTACTGTTCCATTAGACAATTCTACAATGGAAACTGGGCTAACTTTTCTTCATCAAAGTTGTTCCTTATTGTGTCTTTTTTAATTCCCCTTTTGAATCACTCCAATGGGTGTTTTGTAGCTCAAGTTATGGCCTAAATACCATAACTGGCCGGATAGGGCAGTACCCAGAATTTCTGGGCAGAATCTATTCTAGCAGTTTTAGTGTCCTGAGTTTGGTGGGCAATTTTATTAAGTTCTAATCAAAATTTGGAGTTGTGTCCTTCATGAAAGTTGTCCTAAATTGTCTAAGCTTTCTATTGATATAAATTTCACATTAATTGCACATTTCTACAGTGAGTTATGACCAAATGAATGAATACTGTTTATTTAGTCATTTTGCCCAGGCAGAATGTGTGTTACCTGGATTTGGTCAATTTTTAGGGCATCCTATGTTTGGTTTCTAGATAGGGTTCCTTCATCAAAGTTTATCACATTAATTGGACATTTCTACAGTGAGTTATGACCAAATGTGTGACACCCCTTACCCGTATACAGTATATCCGAGTAAGCAATGTCACACGGTGTACCGGCACACTCTATTTTACCTTAATTAATTTTTATCATGGTTTTGAATATAACTTGTGAAATATTATTTATTTAAGTCATTTATTGAAATTATAATTTATTTGGGATTCCGAAAATTTTATAGAAAATCCGGCAGAGTACCGGCTAAAAATGGAGAAAACAGTTCTTCGGAACCTGTGAAAAACACTTCCAAAATCATTTCCAAACAATCCCAACTCCATTTTATCTACAAAGTCTCAACATGACTTTCAACAACCTTTCCATTACTCAAACATTCATTTCTCATAGTATTCAAACATAAGCAATAAATAAATATTCAAATTTTTTCCATTCACAAACACAATTTTCATTATTTACATGAACATCAAAATACATTACATAAGTTCAATTACATATGAGAAAATAAAAGTTAGTTACAAAATACCAAAATGAAACCTAGTGTCCTACCAATGCACTGTAGGTGGTGAGGTGACACGGACACTATGCAGAGCTGCAGGATGGTCTCACCCATCTGCGGTCTCTGGCTCTCGATCAAGATCTCGGAACTCACGCGTAGCAAAAGCAACGCGCTAAGCAATAATGCTTAGTGGTGCAAATAATAAAATAGAAAGAAATAATAGAAATAAATATGCATTGAATGTATATGTCTTATTTGTTTGTATTTGTATATCCATTTATTTCGTTAACTTTGTCCACTTTTATTCATTTGGTTGCCCAAGTAACCTATACGTAACGATCGATCGATAAACGGGTAACCGCACCGGGTATCTAGTACCTCGTGCCACACCATCGGTCACATGTGCATCTCCCGGCAGCAAATGTAATAATAAGCTGTAATGACAATAGGCACAAGGCCAAATATCAACACAAGGTCAGAATCGCTAAAAGCCATGAAATCACAGAATGGCATAATGCCATGTGCAGTACTGCTAACTGAACCCTATTGGTATGCCAAACTATCCAAACCAATCTTGTTAGGTATACTAGGGCATTTGATACTTTTGAATTCTTCAATTTTTGAATTTCAAGTTTTGGTGTCACTATTCACTTCATTAGTCAACAAAAGTGTTGACTTTTGGATAGAAAATAGGTGCATTGGTTTTAACACTCCCAATGTACCACATTTTGCATTTAAAACTTGTTGGAATTAATCACCAATACCATTTCTAAGCTTAGCACTAAGGGAGCTAAATTTTCAGTTTTTGCACCCCAACTTTACTGTTCCATTAGTGACTGTTACAGTGGAAATTTGAGGAAATGGTAAACATGAAAGTTGTTCCTTATTTTGTCTAGTTGAATTTCTTTTTTTGAATCACTCCATTTAGAGTTTTGTAGCTCCAGATATGGTCCAAAAACCTCAGCTGGCCGGATTGCAAAACTGCAGAATTGACCATATCTACAGTGCAGTGAACAGTGACTGCCACCGCCTTGTTGGATAGGTTCTGGTCACAATTTGGGATAGGTTTCTTCATGAAAGTTGTTTGTCTATATCTTATCTTGTTGCTGTAAAAATTTCAGGTCACTTGGGCCATTCTACAGTGAGTTATGGCCAAATGAACAGTTACTGTTCATTTGGTCATTCTGCAGAATCTGATTTCAGGGTATCCAAATTGGGGCCAATTTTTGGTCCACTTGCTTTGGTCTTTTGGGCATGGTTTCTTCAGCAAAATTGTGCCATTATATGTCTAGTTTCATGTCCAATTGGCCAAACACCAATTTAACCTACACAACCAAAGTTATGGCTGTCCAAGTGGGCTGGACTCACAGCCACCCTGCTGGTTACCCTAGGCAGCCTACTAAATCAGTTTGCAATGCCATAATTCACTTCAAATTATGGTCAATTTACCTCAAATGGTCACTAATTGACCATTAGAATGTTCATATACCATTTCATGAGCAAACTCTAATTTTTTTCAAGTCTCCAAGTTCTCAAAGTTCAATTTATGCATTAAACTTATAATTTTAACTTAAATCATGTTCTTAAACATGAATTGAGTGAGAGAGAATAAATTGGGCACTAACCTTAGGAGGGCAGAATTTTCCCTTCAATTTTCTTCACTTTCTTTAATTTTCTTGGCAGCCAAACACTTTCCCAAGAGGTAAAATCAAGTTTTTGTGAAGAAGACTAAAGGTTTTATGGTGATTTTTCAAGAGAATTTCTAGTGAGAAGTTTGGAATAACAATGGTGAAGGGAGAGGAAAGAGAGAAACGGCTGAAGAAGATGAGGAATGCGGAAATTGTTTTCAATTTTTTGTCATTTTATCTTTTTTAATTTGGCTTGTTGAGTTGTGATTGGTGGAAGCCCTCCAAATGACATCATGTGATGTCATATTTAGGTATTTCTTTCATTTTCTTTTCTTCTTTTCTCTACTCATTTTCAATTTAATTTTTAGCAATATTTATTCATATTTTAGATCATAATAATTATTTACTTAACTGGACAAGTCGGCCAAAAATCGTCTCTGAAGGCGAAATGACCAAAATGCCCTGCGTTTGGCTTAACGGGTCAAAATTGTCTGTACTGATTGAAAAAAATTTTTAAATATTTTCTTGGCATTCTAATGCCATAGGAACCTCAATGACCCTTCTCTGGAGTCTCAAAAATTATTTTATGAATTTTTCCCCGGGTCTAGGGCTCCTAGTTGCGAGAACCGCAACTTCCCTCTGGGTTACCCATCACTTGGGCACCGGCTCATTTGACTTAGTTGTATTTTATTTCTAAAATTTTTACTAAATTTTTCTTATTAATATTTGAGTTAATTATGATCCCTCACTTTAGTTTAAATATTTTTTCGAACGTTTCTAGTCCGGTCCGACATCGTCACCGAATAAAGAGAATGTACGGAGTTGCTACCAAGAGGGTGTTACAACTCTTCCCCTCTAATTTAAATTTCGTCCTCGAAATTTACGTGATGCAAACAGTTGAGGGAACTGTTGCCTCATTGCCTCTTCACTTTCCCAAGTTGCCTCCTCGGTGTTGTGGTGCCTCCAAAGCACTTTCACCAGTGGAATATGCTTATTCCTCAATTCTTTTACTTCCCGAGCCAGGATTCGTAGAGGTTCTTCTTCATATGTCAAATCCAGCTGTATTTCAATTTCTTCCCTGGAGATGACATGTGAAGGATCTGAGCGGTATCTTCTTAGCATAGACACGTGGAACACATTGTGGATCTTGTCCAGCTCTGGTGGTAAAGCTAGCCTATAGGCCACTGGACCCACACGTTCAATGACTTCATATGGGCCAATAAACCTAGGGCTCAACTTACCTTTTCTTCCAAATCTCAATACCTTCTTCCACGGTGACACCTTGAGGAACACTTTGTCGCCAACCACATATTCTATTTCTTTTCTCTTCAGGTCGGTATAAGATTTCTGTCTGTCTGAGGCAACCTTCAGGTTGGCTTTGATTAGTTTCACTTTCTCCTCAGTCTGTTTCACTGTGTCCGCCCTACCGCTTGTCTTCTCCCAATTCAGTCCAGCACACTGGAGTTCTACATTTTCTCCCATACAGTACTTCATATGGGGCCATTTGGATGCTAGCTTGGTAGCTATTGTTGTATGCAAATTCTGCAAGTGGGAGGTATCTATCCCAACTTCCCTCAAACTCAATGACACAACTCCTCAGCATATCCTCAAGGACCTGATATATATTTCATGTTATTATTATCATTTCAGTTCAATATGTGTATTTGTTTAATTGGTTTCAATTGTTTACCTGGATTACTCTTTCTGATTGCCCATCCGTCTGAGGATGGAAAGCTGTGCTGAAGTGGAGTTGTGTACCCAAGGACTCATGCAACTTCTTCCAAAATCTCGATGTAAACCTTGGGTCTCGATCAGATATGATGGAAAGTGGAATTCCATGCAGTCTAACTATCTCACTGATATACAATTATGCTAACTTCTCCAGTGAGTAGTCAGTCCTAACTGGTAGAAAGTGTGCCGACTTCGTCAATCTATCCACTATCACCCATACTGCATCATGTTTCTTTTGGGTGAGAGGTAGACCACCTACAAAATCCATGGTGACCCGATCCCATTTCCATTTAGGTATGCATATAGGCTGTAGCAATCTTGATGGAACTTGATGTTCTGCCTTGACTTGCTGACATGTCAAGCATTTAGTCACATAGTCAGCTATGTCCTTCTTCATACCAGGCCACCAATACTGAAGCTTCAGATCATGATACATCTTTGTACTTCCTGGGTGCATAGCATATACACTGGTGTGTGCCTCTTTTAGAATACTGGCCTTCAATTCCCTATCATCTGGTACACACAGTCTTCCTTTGTAATACAGACACCCATCTGCTTTCACCTCATAGTCAGTTGCTTTTCCCTCTGAGATTTTGCTCATAATAGCCATTAGCTTCTCATCTACCTTCTGCCCATCTAAAATCTGCTGTAACAGGTTTGGCCTCACTTGCAACTCAGCCAAAATAGCTCCATCTCGAACCAAAGATAGACGGGCATTCAATGATCTCAAAGCTGTGATGGATTTTCTGCTCAAAGCATCAGCAACTACATTTGCCTTCCCAGAATGGTAGTCAATTACACAATCATAGTCCTTCAAGAACTCAATCCATCGTCTCTGTCTAAGGTTGAGCTCCTTCTGAGTTGGCAAATATTTCAGACTTTTGTGGTCTGTGTAAATGTAGCACTTTTCACCATACAAGTAGTGCCTCCATATCTTCAGTGCGAAGATAATTGCTGCAAGCTCTAGATCATAGGTAGGGTAATTCTGTTCATGTGGCCTTAGCTACCTGGAAGCATAAGCGATCACCTTTTCCTCTTGCATCAATACACACCCTAACCCATTATGAGAGGCATCACTGTAGACCACGAAGTCCTTTCCTGACACTGGCTGTGTTAACACTGGTGCCTCTGTCAACATAGCCTTTAACTTTTCAAAACTGGTCTGACACTTGTCATTCCAGTCAAATCTGACATCCTTGTGTAACAATTTGGTCATTGGAGCAGCTATTAAGGAAAATCCCTTCACAAATCTCCTGTAATACCCAGCTAGCCCCAAGAAACTTCTGACCTCAGTTGTATTCCTGGGAGGCTTCCATTCCATCACTGCTTCTATTTTCTTGGGATCCACCCTAATCCCATCAGCTGATACTATGTGTCCAAGGAATGCAATCTCATTCAACCAGAAGTCACACTTGGACAACTTAGCATACAGCTTCTTTTCTCTCAGGGTTTGCAGAACAATCCTCAAATGTTCATCATGTTCTTCCCTGGTCTTGGAATACACCAAAATATCATCAATAAAGACCACTACGAACCGATCTAAGTATGGATGGAAGATACGGTTCATAAGGTCCATGAATGCTGCTGGTGCATTTGTTAGGCCAAAGGGCATCACTAGGAACTCATAATGCCCATATCGGGTCCTGAATGCAGTCTTTGGCACATCTGCATCCTTCACCCTCAACTGATGATACCCTGATCTGAGATCAATCTTAGAAAATACTCCTGCTCCCTTCAACTGATCAAATAGATCATCAATTCTAGGCAACGGATATTTGTTCTTCACAGTCACTTTATTCAACTGCCGGTAATCGATGCATAACCTCAAAGTCCCATCCTTCTTTTTCACAACAAAGACCGAGCTCCCCATGGTGACACACTGGGGCGTATGAACCCCTTATCAAGCAACTCTTGCAACTGAGTTTTCAACTCCCTCAATTCAGTGGGTGCCATCCTATAAGGAGCAATGGAAATGGGTGCTGTACCCGGCAGTGTCTCAATAGCAAATTCGACTTCCCTTTCTGGTGGCAAACCGGGCAATTCTTCAGGAAATACCTCTGGGAAGTCTCTTACTGTGGGTATATCACACAGATTTGGCTTAGCCTGCCTAGTATCCACCACATGTGCTAGGTAGGCTTCACAGCCTTTTCTCATCATTCTTCTTGCAACTGTGGCTGAGATGACATTGGACAAAAAATCTGCCCTTTCCCCCACAACTGTTATCTCATTACCCTCAGAAGTTTTCAGAGAAATTCTCTTCAATTTGCAATCAACTATTGCCTGATGACGTGACAACCAGTCCATTCCCAAAATCACGTCAAACTCATGGAAAGGCAACTCAATCAGGTCTGCCAAGAATTCATACCCCTGAATCCTTAACGGGCAACCCTTGTACACTTTGTTCACCACTACACTGTGGCCCAATGGATTAGTGACCAGAATGTCTTGGTCACTCTCCCCTACTAGTATCCCCCTTTCTACGGGTAAGTTGATGCAGATGTATGAATGAGTGGATCCTGGATCCACCAATGCATGCACAGGTGTATTGTAGAGGGAGAACGTACCCCTGATGACGTCTGGGGCATCTTGCTCCTCCTGAGCTCTCAAGGCATAAGCTCTGGCAGGTGGTCTGTTATCTGGCCTCTCTGCTGGCTCAGATGCAGGCCTCTGTGATGGTCCCATCAAGGCCGATTTGCGATTTCCTACCCTTTGTGGTGCAGAGCGTGTCTGTCTACTTGTGTTGGAGCAATATAGTAGTTCTGCGTGGGCTTCTTCAATCGATGCTCTGTTGACCCACACCTTAGCGTGCACCGCCACTCTCCAACACTCCCCCTTGTGCCACTTCAGGCAGTGTGGACATGCAGAAGATGCTAGGGCTGATCCCCTGAACCCCATCCCTGGAGAGCTGCCCACTGATGGTGTGGACTGACCTCTCCTAGGGGTAAACTATGGCCTGGGCCCCTGAGATTGACCCTGACCTTGTGGCTGACCTGAACTCTGTGCAGGTGGACCCTTGAACTTCTTCCCAAATGCAGGGGATGAACTAGACTGACCCGGGCCCCGCTTCTGCTGTCTCTCCCTTCTAGTCTGCTCACTGATTCTTACTTTTTCAACTTTTATTGCAGCTTCTACTAACTTTGTGAATTCTGTGATTCCTAAGGCAGTGATCATAATCTTTATATTGTCATTTAATCCTTCTTCAAATCACTTACACCTTTCGGCTTCATTAGGGACTAGCTCCCTTCTGTAGCGGCTCAATCTGACAAATTCCTTTTCATACTCGGCCACTGACAGCTGTCTCTGCCTCAGATTAATGAACTTTCTTCTTCTCTCTTTCAGGTATACACTACCCACATATTTCTTCTTAAATTCGGAGAGGAAGAAGTCCCAAGTTATTACTTCTGGCTGTACTTCACTGGACACAGTATCCCACCATTCATATGCATCATCTTGCAACAGAGATATGGCAGCTTCCAAGTTTTGCTCTGGAGTGCAGTGGAGTTGTTTTAAAACTCTGCCTGTTCTGTTCAACCAATTTTCGGCTGCAACAGAATCATCTTCTCTCTTGCCAAAGAAGTCCACTGCTCCAAACTTTCTCAATTTTTCCAGGTGTGATTTTGGTTGTGGAGGTGGTGGTGGTGGTGGTGCTGGCATTACCCCAGCCATTTGTCTGAAGAATTCGGCCATTTGTTGAAACATGGCCTATGGAGGCTGAGCAGGCTCTGCTTGAGCTGGCGGAGCAGGTTCTCCCATACCCCCAGTCTCAGCTGCTGCAGGTGGAGCATGACTCTCCACTTCCTCCTCAACTGCTCTCTGTGATGTAGGGTCCATATCCTATTCAAAATAAGAAAGACAAACAGATCTGCATTAGTGTCACCTCGACTCTTACAAATGCAATGCATGGTATGGACTCAATCTAGGCCCAGAAACGCCTAAACCGTGCTCTGATACCACTAAATGTGACACCCCTTACCCGTGTACAGTATATCCGAGTAAGCAATGTCACACGGTGTACCGGCACACTCTATTTTACCTTAATTAATTTTTATCATGGTTTTGAATATAACTTGTGAAATATTATTTATTTAAGTCATTTATTGAAATTATAATTTATTTGGGGTTCCGAAAATTTTATAGAAAATCCGGCAGAGTACCGGCTAAAAATGGAGAAAACAGTTCTTCGGAACCTGTGAAAAACACTTCCAAAATCATTTCCAAACAATCCCAACTCCATTTTATCAACAAAGTCTCAACATGATTTTCAACAACCTTTCCATTACTCAAACATTCATTTCTCATAGTATTCAAACATAAGCAATAAATAAATATTCAAATTTTTTCCATTCACAAACACAATTTTCATTATTTACATGAACATCAAAATACATTACATAAGTTCAATTACATATGAGAAAATAAAAGTTAGTTACAAAATACCAAAATGAAACCTAGTGTCCTACCAATGCACTGTAGGTGGTGAGGTGACACGGACACTATGCAGAGCTGCAGGATGGTCTCACCCAGTCTGCGGTCTACTGGGCTCTCGATCAGTATCTCCAGAACCTACGCGTAGCAAAAGCAACGCGCTAAGCAATAATGCTTAGTGGTGCAAATAATAAAATAGAAAGAAATAACAGAAATAAATATGCATTGAATGTATATGTCTTATTTGTTTGTATTTGTATATCCATTTATTTCGTTAACTTTGTCCACTTTTATTCATTTGGTTGCCCAAGTAACCTATACTGAACGACTGGACTGGATAAACGGGTAAACTGGCACTGGGTATCTAGTACCTCAGGCCGTCACACCATCGGTCACATGTGCATCTCCCGGTGTGCAACAGAACAGCTAATAAGCTGTAATGACAATAGGCACAAGGCCAAATATCAACACAAGGTCAGAATCGCTAAAAGCCATGAAATCACAAAATGGCATAATGCCATGTGCAGTACTGCTAACTGAACCATATTGGCATGCCAAACTATCCAAACCAATCTTGTTAGGTATACTAGGGCATTTGATACTTTTGAATTCTTCAATTTTTGAATTTCAAGTTTTGGTGTCACTATTCACTTCATTAGTCAACAAAAATGTTGACTTTTGGATAGAAAATAGGTGCATTGGTTTTAACACTCCCAATGTACCACATTTTGCATTTAAAACTTGTTGGAATTAATCACCAATACCATTTCTAAGCTTAGCACTAAGGGAGCAGAATTTTCAGTTTTTGCACCCCAACTTTACTGTTCCATTAGTGACTGTTACAGTGGAAATTTGAGGAAATGGTAAACATGAAAGTTGTTCCTTATTTTGTTCAGTTGAATTTTGTTTTTTGAATCACTCCATTTGGAGTTTTGTAGCTCCAGATATGGTCCAAAAACCTCAGCTGGCCAGATTGCAAAACTGCAGAATTGACCATATCTACATTGCAGTGAACAGTGACTGCCACTGCCTTGTTGGATAGGTTCTGGTCATAATTTGGGATAGGTTTCTTCATAAAAGTTGTTTGTCTATATCTTATCTTGTTGCTGTAAAAATTTTAGGTCACTTGGGCCATTCTACAGTGAGTTATGGCCACTGTTCATTTGGTCATTCTGCAGAATCTGATTTCAGGGTATCCGAATTGGGGCCAATTTTTGGTCCACTTGCTTTGGTCTTTTGGGCATGGTTTCTTCAGAAAAATTGTGCCATTATATGTCTATTTTCATGTCCAATTGGCCAAACACCAATTGAACCTACACAGCCAAAGTTATGGCTGTCCAAGTGGGCTGGACTCACAGCCACCCTGCTGGTTACCCTAGGCAGCCTACCAAATCAGTTTGCAATGCCATAATTCACTTCAAATTATGGTCAATTTACCTCAAATGGTCACTAATTGACCATTAGAATGTTCATATACCATTTCATGAGCAAACCCTAATTTTGTTCAAGTCTCCAAGTTCTCAAAGTTCAATTTATGCATTAAACTTACAATTTTAACTTAAATCATGTTCTTAAACATGAATTGAGTGAGAGAGAATAAATTGGGCACTAACCTTAGGAGGGCAGAATTTTCCCTTCAATTTTCTTCACTTTCTTTAATTTTCTTGGCAGCCAAACACTTTCCCAAGAGGTTAAATCAAGTTTTTGTGAAGAAGACTAAAGGTTTTATGGTGATTTTTCAAGAGAATTTCTAGTGAGAAGTTTGGAATAACAATGGTGAAGGGAGAGGAAAGAGAGAAACGGCTGAAGAAGATGAGGAATGAAGAAATTGTTTTCATTTTTTTGTCATTTTATCTTTTTTAATTTGGCTTGTTGAGTTGTGATTGGTGGAAGCCCTCCAAATGACATCATGTGATGTCATATTTAGGTATTTCTTTCATTTTCTTTTCTTCTTTTCTCTACTCATTTTCAATTTAATTTTTAGCAATATTTATTCATATTTTAGATCATAATAATTATTTACTTAACTGGACAAGTCGGCCAAAAATCGTCTCTGAAGGCGAAATGACCAAAATGCCCTGCGTTTGGCTTAACGGGTCAAAATTGTCTGTACCGATTGAAAAATTTTTTTAAATATTTTCTTGGCATTCTAATGCCATAGGAACCTCAATGACCCTTCTCTGGAGTCCCAAAAATTATTTTATGAATTTTTCCCCGGGTCTAGGGCTCCTAGTTGCGAGAACCGCAACTTCCCTCTGGGTTACCCATCACTTGGGCACCGGCTCATTTGACTTAGTTGTATTTTATTTCTAAAATTTTTACTAAATTTTTCTTATTAATATTTGAGTTAATTATGATCCCTCACTTTAGTTTAAATATTTTTCCGAACGTTCTAGCTGTCCGGTCCGACACTGGTCACCAGAACAGTAGAATGTACGGAGTTGCTACCGAGAGGGTGTTACAACTCTTCCCCTCTAATTTAAATTTCGTCCTCGAAATTTACGTGATGCAAACAGTTGAGGGAACTGTTGCTTCATCGCCTCTTCACTTTCCCAAGTTGCCTCCTCGGTGTTGTGGTGCCTCCAAAGCACTTGCACCAGTGGAATATGCTTATTCCTCAATTCTTTTACTTCCCGAGCCAGGATTCGTAGAGGTTCTTCTTCATATGTCAAATCCGGCTGTATTTCAATTTCTTCCCTGGAGATGACATGTGAAGGATCTGAGCGGTATCTTCTTAGCATAGACACGTGGAACACATTGTGGATCTTGTCCACTCCGTGGTAAAGCTAGCCTATAGGCCACTGGACCCACACGTTCAATGACTTCATATGGGCCAATGAACCTAGGGCTCAACTTACCTTTTCTTCCAAATCTCAATACCTTCTTCCACGGTGACACCTTGAGGAACACTTTGTCGCCAACCACATTTTCTATTTCTTTTCTCTTCAGGTCGGCATATGATTTCTGTCTGTCTGAGGCAACCTTCAGGTTGGCTTTGATTAGTTTCACTTTCTCCTCAGTCTGTTTCACTGTGTCCTGCCCTACCGCTTGTCTTCGCCAATTCAGTCCAAAGACACCTGAGTTCTACATTTTCTCCCATACAGTACTTCATATGGGGCCATTTGGATGCTAGCTTGGTAGCTATTGTTGTATGCAAATTCTGCAAGTGGGAGGTATCTATCCCAACTTCCCTCAAACTCAATGATACAACTCCTCAGCATATCCTCAAGGACCTAATATATATTTCATGTTATTATTATCATTTCAGTTCAATATGTGTATTTGTTTAATTGGTTTCAATTGTTTACCTGGATTACTCTTTCTAATTGCCCCTCCGTCTGAGGATGGAAAGCTGTGCTGAAGTGGAGTTGTGTACCCAAGGACTCATGCAACTTCTTCCAAAATCTCGATGTAAACCTTGGGTCTCGATCAGATATGATGGAAAGTGGAATTCCATGCAGTCTAACTATCTCACTGATATACAATTCTGCTAACTTCTCCAGTGAGTAGTCAGTCCTAACTGGCAGAAAGTGTGCCGACTTCGTCAATCTATCCACTATCACCCATACTGCATCATGTTTCTTCTGGGTGAGAGGTAGACCACCTACAAAATCCATGGTGACCCGATCCCATTTCCATTTAGGTATGCATATAGGCTGTAGCAATCTTGATGGAACTTGATGTTCTGCCTTGACTTGCTGACATGTCAAGCATTTAGTCACATAGTCAGCTATGTCCTTCTTCATACCAGGCCACCAATAATGAAGCTTCAGATCATGATACATCTTTGTACTTCCTGGGTGCATAGCATATACCCCAATACTGAAGTTTGGAATAACAATGGTGAAGGGAGAGGAAAGAGAGAAACGGCTGAAGACGATGAGGAATGCAGAAATTGTTTTCATTTTTTTGTCATTTTATCTTTTTTAATTTGGCTTGTTGAGTTGTGATTGGTGGAAGCCTTCCAAATGACATCATGTGATGTCATATTTAGGTATTTCTTTCATTTTCTTTTCTTCTTTTCTCTACTCATTTTCAATTTAATTTTTAGCAATATTTATTCATATTTTAGATCATAATAATTATTTACTTAACTGGAGAAGTCGGCCAAAAATCGTCTCTGAAGGCGAAATGACCAAAATGCCCTGCGTTTGGCTTAACGGGTCAAAATTGTCTGTACCGATTGAAAATTTTTTTTAAATATTTTCTTGGCATTTTAATACCATAGGAACCTTAGTGACCCTTCTCTGGAGTCCCAAAAATTATTTTATGAATTTTTCCCCGGGTCTAGGGCTCCTAGTTGCGAGAACCACAACTTCCCTCTGGGTTACCCATCACTTGGGCACCGGCTCATTTGACTTAGTTGTATTTTATTTCTAAAATTTTTACTAAATTTTTCTTATTAATATTTGAGTTAATTATGATCCCTCACTTTAGTTTAAATATTTTTCCGAACATTCTAGCTGTCCGGTCCGACACTGGTCACCGGAACAGTAGAATGTAAGGAGTTGCTACCGGGAGGGTGTTACAAAATGAATGAATATTGTTTATTTAGTCATTTTGCCCAGGCAGAATGTGTGTTACCTGGATTTGGTCAATTTTTAGGGCATCCTACGTTTGGTTTCTAGATAGGGTTCCTTCATCAAAGTTGTGCCATTATGTGTTTAGTTTCATGTTCAATTTGCCTTGCACCAATTGAACCTACACAACTCAAGTTATAGCTGCCCAAACTTGCTAGACTCACATCCAGACCTACAGGGCACTCAAGGCAGCATATCTACCCTCAATTCCATTGGCACAAATCACTTCAATTCCTCATTAATCATAGCCAAATGGTCACTAATTGACCATTACAACTTTAGTTTATGTCCATTTTCATCCACTCCCAAAATTAAATTTCAAAACCCTAACCCTAATTGACCAAGCCTCCAATTCATGCATCTTACTCCTAATTTGCTATACTAATCATATAATTTATACTAGGGGTAGCTAATATGTCACTTTAAATCAAAGAATTCTCCTAACCCTAACTCATGTCAAGGCTGCCAAAATTTCATGGAACATAATCATGCCTAATTAATTCAATTTTTATCAAAATTTCAACTTAACTTAGCTTAAATTCATGTTTAGAAAGATGTAAATGCAAAGAATATGGCACTAACCTCCTTGGAGAGAATTTCTCCCTTCAATTTCCTTTACTTTCTTTGGTTTTCTTGGCAGCCAAACACCTTCCCAAGTGGTGTAGATAAGTTTTAATGAAGGAGGTTTAAGGTTTTGTGGAGGGAAATCAATGAAAATTAAGAGAGATGAAGAAATGTTTTTCATGGAAGAGAGAGAGATAAGAGATTTCCGGCAGTGAGAGACAAATGAGGAAGATGGCCGTTTGATTTTTGTTTTTATCTCATTTTTATTTCATTTTTATCCCTTTATTTAATTTGTCAAATTGTGATTGGGTGTTGGCATTTTAATGACATCATGTGGTGTCATAATTCCCAATTTCTTTCATTTTTCTTTCCTTTTATTTTCTACTCATTTTCAATTAAATTTTTAGCAATATTTATTCATATTTTAGATCCTAATAATTATTTACTTAACTGGACAAGTCGGCCAAAAATCATCTCTGAAGACGAAATGACCAAAATGCCCTTCGTTTGGCTTATTTAGCCAAAATCATCTGTACAGATCTAAAAATTTTTCTAAGTCTTTTCTTGGCATTCTAATGCCATAGAATCCTCAATGACTCTTCTCTGGAGTCCCTAAAATTATTTTATGAATTTTCTCCAGAGTTTAGGGCTCCTAGCTGTGAAGATCGCAACTTCCCACTGGGTTACCCATCACTAAGGCACTGGCTCATTTAACTTAGTTGTATTTTATTTCTAAAATTTTTCTTAGATTTTTCTTACTATTATTTGAGTTATTTATGACTCCTCACTCTAGTTTAAATATTTTTTTCTAGACGCTTTAGTTGTCCGGACCGACACCGGTCACTGGAGCAGTAGAATGTACGGAATGGCTACAGTGAGGGTGTTACAATTCTTTCCCTCTAACAAAAATTTCGTCCTCGAAATTTACTCAGTGTAAATAGTCAAGGAGCTGCTACTTCCTTATTTCTTCACCTTACCAGAGAAAACGGATCTGCATTAGTATCACCTCGACTCATATGAATGCAATACATGTTATGCACACTATCCCTTTCCATCTATCTATGCCTAGGAACGCCTAAACTGTGCTCTGATACCAATAAATGTGACACCCCTCACCTATCTATAGTGTAGCTGAGCGAGATATGTCACACTCAGTGCCGGAGCACCCTATCTTATCTTACTTTATTCCTTTAATAATTTGATCTCGTTATATTTTAATATCAATTATTTTTTTGACAGAGAAACTAGCGGAGTTTCTCCTATTTTATTAAATATTGACGTGATTCACTATTTACCTGTTTGAAATTTTCAATAATATTTTCAAATAAATATCTCATCCATACTCATCATTTATGATAGTGTCCATACATTTCAATTCTTATTCATTACCATGCATATTCATTCATGCTCATTTCATATATCAAAATTTTTAAATTTCCATTAATTACATAATTTACAATTTACATAATAGACAAATTAATTACAATTCCATAATTTATATTTCAACATAATAACTAATTATAAATACATAAAATAACTTCTATGAGCCCTATCTACATGCATTGCTGAGGAGGTGACAACCTTGAATACTTCAGACACTTCTGCAGATCAGAACTCTAAAATCTCTGTTTAATATTCGTTGGGCTTTACCTTCAGTACCTGCGCGAGGAAACAAATCCATCGCGCTAAGCATTGCTGCTTAGTAGTGCAATAATATAACAAAAAAAATAATATATACAAAATACAAATGGAAATAAAAACATAATTTGCGTAATCAAGAATTATTTTCATTTCATATGAAATTCCTAATATTAATTATCTTTTGTCATATTATATTGTTCTTTAGAATCGCTTGTTTCCTACATTTACTGTAGTGATATACAAAATACGAAATATATTAGTATATTACATTTCTATTCATGTTATTTCAGAAGATGCAGTTGTAATTATTTATTTAAATGATATCTATTTTGCTAATCTTTTTATCCTTTCACTCAATATTTCCTAGGTGTTTGGATCATTTCATAGTAAATAAAATTTTAAAACTAATTCTAGTTTTTTTCTTATTCATTCATTTAATTCACATTATTCTTAACAAATTTCACTGCCCAAGTAACTTATAACAGGCTGACTAAACTAGATAACGGGTCATTGGCACTGGATACTGCGGTGCCTCGGGCCGTCATACCATGGGACGCAGAACGTCAACCACGTATGCAGTCAAAATGGCTAAAAAGCCATGATAACACATAATCGGGCATAAAAGCCATGAGTGCGGGCATAAAGCGATGAATACGGGCATAAAGCCATGAATACAGGCATAAAGCCTTTCGCAGTACTACTAAAACAATACCCTATTGGCATGCCAATCTATCCAATCTGACACACGTGTCTAGGCAATACATGGGCACATAAGTACCATTAAATATTAATGTCTTCTTATTTCATTATTTCATTATAAGTTCCAATTATAATTTATAACCTTTTAATTTTATTCTTAACAGAAGTATAAATTTCTAAATCACAATTCTGTATAGTTTATACATTCATCACAATTCATACATTCTTTACATCATTCATTTTGGATCTCAATTCACAACAATGGAGTTCATGTACCATTTTACCTTCATCATAATTCATATGTTTATTCATTGTATCCTTACATCATTCATTTTGGATCTCAATTCACAACAATGGTGTTCATGTACCATTGTACTCAAAATACTTTTTCTTGTCCTTTCTCATTTATACACTCGAAAATCTACTTATGTAATTATAAATTTTATATTTCAAGTTGAATTACTAATATTTATTAATTTTATTTGTGATGGGCATATAAGCCCAAACTACCTATTCACATCAATTAGGTGACTTACTTTTAATGTTTCAAATAATCCATGAACATTTCATGGATTTCAAATTTATGGCTTTAATTTCCTTCTATCAATTTTGACTACGATGCATAGTCCCCATTTGTCATACAATTCTAAGCATTTAAGCTTAGAATTAGTTCTAGGCCTTCATCTTAATTTGCTAACTATTTTAATTACTATTCACCTTTCTAGTCAACCAAAATATTGACTTTTTCATACTTAATGGATATGTTAATTCTAATTACACCAAGATCCCACATATTGAGTTTTACATTTGTTAGTATTAATTGTCAATTGCAATTTAAAGTCCCCAAGATGCATTTCTAAATTTTCAGTTTTGAATACCTAAGTTTACTGTTCCATTGGACATTTCTACAGTGGAAACTGGGCTAATGTTTCTTCATCAAAGTTGTTCCTTATTGTGTCTTCTTTAATTCTCATTTTGAATCACTCCAATTGGAGTTTTATAGCTCAAGTTATGGCCTTAATACCATAACTGGCCGGATAGGGCAGTACCCAGAATTTCTAGGCAGAATCCATTCTGGTAGTTTTGGTATCCTGAGTTTGGTGGGCAATTTCATTAAGTTCTAATCAAAATTTGGAGTTGTGTCCTTCATGAAAGTTGTCCTAAATTGTCTAAGCTTTATATTGATATAAATTTTAGGTTAATTAGACATTTTTACAGTGAGTTATGACCAAATGAATGAATACTATTCATTTGGTCATTTTGCCCAGGCAGAATGTGTGTTACCCATATTTGGTCAATTTTTAGGGCATCCTATGTTTGGTTTCTAGACAGGGTTCCTTCATCAAAGTTGTGTCATTATGTGTCTACTTTCATGTACAATTGGCCTTGCACCAATTGAACCTACAGAACTCAAGTTATAGTTGCCCAAACTTGTTGGACTCACATCTAGACCTGCAGGGCACTCAAGGCAGCACATCTACCCTCAATTCCATTGGCACAAATCACTTCAATTCCTCATTAATCATAGCCAAATGGTCACTAATTGACCATTACAACTTTAGTTTATGTCCATTTTCATCCACTCCCAAAATTAAATTTCAAAACCCTAACCCTAATTGACCAAGCCTCCAATTCATGCATCTTACTCCTAATTTGCTATACTAATCATATAATTTATACTAGGGGTAGCTAATATGTCACTTTAAATCAAAGAATTCTCCTAACCCTAACTCATGTCAAGGCTGCCAACATTTCATGGAACATAATCATGCCTCATTAATTCAATTTTTATCAAATTTTCAACTTAACTTAGCTTAAATTCATGTTTAGAAAGATGTAAAAGCAAAGAATATGGCACTAACCTCCTTGGAGAGAATTTATCCCTTCAATTTCCTTCACTTTCTTTGGTTTTCTTGGCAGCCAAACACTTTCTCAAGTGGTGTAGATAAGTTTTAATGAAGGAGGTCTAAGGTTTTGTGGAGGGAAATCAATGAAAATTAAGAGAGATGAAATTTTTTTCATGGAAGAGAGAGAGATAAGAGATTTCCGGCAATGAGAGACAAATGAGGAAGATGGCCGTTTGATTTTTGTTTTTATCTCATTTTTATTTCATTTTTATCCCTTTATTTAATTTGTCAAATTGTGATTGGGTGTTGGCATTTTAATGACATCATGTGGTGTCATAATTCCCAATTTCTTTCATTTTTCTTTCCTTTTCTTTTCTACTCATTTTCAATTAAATTTTTAGCAATATTTATTCATATTTTAGATCATAATAATTATTTACTTAACTGGACAAGTTGGCCAAAAATCATCTCTGAAGACGAAATGACCAAAATGCCCTTTGTTTGGCTTATTTAGCCAAAATCATCTATACCGATCTAAAAATTTTTCTAAGTCTTTTCTTGGCATTCTAATGCCATAGAATCCTCAATGACTCTTCTCTGGAGTCCCTAAAATTATTTTATGAATTTTCTCTAGGGTTTAGGGCTCCTAGCTGTGAAGACCGCAACTTCCCACTGGGTTACCCATCGCTAAGGCACTGACTCATTTAACTTAGTTGTATTTTATTTCTAAAATTTTCTTAGATTTTTCTTACTATTATTTGAGTTATTTATGACTCCTCACTCTAGTTTAAATATTTTTTTCCAGACGCTTTAGTTGTCCGGACCGACACGGGTCACTGGAGCAGTAGAATGTACGGAATAGCTACAGTAAGGGTGTTACATAGGCCTATCTATGTAGGCATATTCATGTAAGCCTATCTATGTAGGCTTGTTCATGTAGGCCTATCTATGTATCTATGTAGGCGTATTCATGTAGGCCTATCTATGTAAGCGTATTCATGCAGGCCTATCTATGTAGGCTTGTTCATGTAGGCGTATTCATGTAGGCCAATCTATGTAGGCGTATTCATGTAGGCCAATCTATGTAGGCGTATTCATGTAGGCCAATCTATGTAGGCTTGTTCATGTAAGCCTATCTATGTAGGCATATTCATGTAGGCAGTACTGCTCTCTGTATTCCCTAATTAGTATACCAATCGATCCAGCTATATATATATATATAAGCCTAGGTTTACTGTGGGCAATTAATCATTAATAATTATTTAACTAAATTTTCATGTTCGTGTATTGTGGGAAAGTGGGTCACACATTTCTGTTTCATGTAATTTAGCATATAGTGATAACAGAATTTTCATGTCAATGTATAGTGGGAAAGTGAATCCCACTTACCCATTTCATGTAATTTAGCGTGTAGTGACTTATTAGGGATAAGTCAATAAGTTATTTCAAGAACCTTTCTTTAGGTTCAGTTTTATTGTCTTGTCTTTACATATCAAATTAAGCAACTTATAGCTACTATTTGGCCACACTTCCTTAATGGAAGTTGTTCCTCTATGTCTTTTCTTTATTTTCCTTTTTGAATCATGTCATTTAGATTTTTGTAACTCGAGTTATGGTTAAATAACCATAACTAAGTCAATTTTGGATTTTGGTTCCCTTAATAGGCAGTTTTTGTATGGAACTTTGCAAATTTTAGTTGAGTGGGTTGCTGCCATATTTAGGCCTAGTATTCTTCATAGGATATGTTACCCTATGTCTTATGGTCAATCAAAAATTTGGATTGTGATTTTTCAAGCCTTGTAGAATTATTTATAATCAAATTATTGACCTGGACTCAAGTGCCTTGTAGTAATAGGATTTTAATTAGGTCAGTAACTTTGACCTAATATTTAAGCTTCTTACATTCATAAGTTAAAGAAAACGTCTAAAACAAAGTTGAAGGTCTATTTCTTAGCTTTCCAGAATGGCATAGCTCAGTTCAATTGAAGATTTCTAGTGGGAGATATGCTTAAGACACTATTCTGGAATTAATGGTCATTTATACCATTTCCTGAATTGGTATGCCAAATTAATCAAGTTAATTGACCTAGTTTCCTTAATTTTTGGGTTTTGGTCAAAATACCATTATTATAGGCCTATGTCTTATTGAAATTTTGGCACTAGTTTCAGGGCATTTGGAGTTCTATGGACCAAGTTATGGTCTCTTTACAAAAACTGGTCAATTTGCATTTGTCTAGCAATTCTGGGCAATTTCAATTCTGGACAGTTTTGGTGTCCCTATTTAGGCAAGCAATTTAACTTGGTTAATGGCATTTCTGGGTTTTGGTGCCTTCACAAGAGTTGTAGCCCTATGTCTAAGCTTTCCAATGGTATAAATTTCAGGTCATTTGGACCTGTATACAGTGATATATAGACAAATGAATGAACATTGTTCATTTGGTCAAAATTCTGGGTTTACATTTTGGCAATCTGAATTACATCAGATTTTTGGTCACTTTTTAGGCATAATTTTGGCAAGGTTTCTACATGAAAATTGGTCCATTTTAGGTCTAATCTTACTTCCAATTGGTTTCATACTAATTGGGGTCACACAATTTCACTTATGGCTTAAAACATATACTGCCATCAATAAGTACTCAACCTACAAGGAAATTACTTTCTCCATCTCTCAAACTTCAAATAGCATATATGACACTTCTAAATATCATCAATGATCTCAATACAATCAATTTCCAGAAGTATACACAAGTCTATAATAGTCAGTTCAAAACCCTACTTCAAATGGTCAAATTCAACAATAATATGCACATGAAACAATTGCTAACACATGTGACTTCAACTATCAACATCTAATTCACTTCCCTATATCCATGAACACCATTAATCATCATTAATTCATGAAATTATCCATCTCTTAAGTTCCTTAAGGCTACCATATTTGGGCAATTTCACTAGTCTCTCACAATTTACTCAAAGCCCTAATTCAAAGTGTCAAAGTCAATAATATACATACAATTAAATTCTAATACTCTTAATCACTTTACTCAACATCATTAATCACCCTTTTTCAGGTACAATTTAATCAATATCCATGCTTATCAAGGCTGCCCAAAATTCAACAATTACACAACCCTTGCCAAATTCAAGCAATTACACACAAAGTTTCCAAATTAAAATCAAAACCCTAATTCAAATTTCTCAATCTCAATCAATTTAATTCCTATCACTTCCCATACATATACCCATACCAAACATCATCTTTAAACTCATTTACATCATTTAAACACAGTAAAAGAAAAAGAAAAAGGAAAAAAGTTTATTACATCACCTTTAAGACATCATCATGACGTCAAAACTCATTTTAATTTCCCTACCATAATTGACCAAGTCAATGTTAGTAGTATGCCCTAGAGCATATCATTTAGTATGTATCTTGTACATATTTTATTAATAAAAGGTATTTTCACTTTTCCATTTACATAATATATTTATGTGTAATAGAAAAGGTCCATTGATATTTTGTTAGAAATTCTATTCTTAAGTTGTTAAGAATATGAGTGACAATATTTCTAGCACAAAGTATCATAAATTGGTTCACAATCGAGGATACTTCACAATAAGGACATGACTTCTTCAGAAAGATTGTAATCATGTTTGTTCCCAAGTTATTTATGTGAGATGTAAATAAGATAGAATGGTGAGTCTCATGCCATATAACAAACATGATAGGCACTTATACATAATAAGTAGGCCGAACCAGTGACATTTATGACAAGCACATGGAGTTTACTCTTGTCAATGTATTGTCATAAATCATATTAGTGCATATAATCTTTAGACCTAAGATAGCACAGTTATCTTGTATATAGGTGGTTTGAGTTTGATACTACTTTCATACTTGTACTGTGTATGGGTATATGGGCATGTGTTAGCTCTTACTAGTTATATATGGAGGTAGGTGTTGATCAAGATGGAATCTGTTCCTCTAAGTAAATAGGGATAAAATCCTATGTTCATTTAATTGTGCTTGATGTTTCAAGTTCCTGGCCAGGACAGATAGATTTATTCAGAAAAGAGTTTCTGATGAGAAAATCTTTTTAATCAAGAACTGAAATTAAAAGAGAACATAATATTCATAGCAAATGGGGTTTGACATAAACCATGACTCCAGCATGAATTGGGATTTTGTAACAGATAGATTCTAGTGCATGGTAACATATGATTATAGGCTCATTTAAGGTAAATCTTATTACTGATTGGGTGGCCATAGCATGCTATGATAGGTGTTAACCTTGGTCTATGAGGTGCATAAAATGATTTAGAGAAATCATTTATGGTAAGAAAGAGTTCTGATGATATTAAGAGTTGATATTATGTCTCATTGCCAATTAGTAATGAGCCTAGTAAGTCACACACATAGACAAGTAATCACCAAATTAAATGCGATTTAATTAATTAATTAAAGAGTTTAATTGATTAATTAAATAGGTTTGGTTTGCAATTAGATTACAAAGTCCCTAGCATGGCTTAAAACCAAATCTAGGTTATTGGATGTATAGTATAAGTTAAATTTATATTTAAAGTGTTTAAATATGAATTTAATTAATGAGAAATTAATTAATAGAGATTAATTAATTAATTAATTAATATTTGATATAAATTGATTAGAAGAAGAGAAATAATTATTTTGGGTTGAGAACTCAAAATTAAGACACAGGGGTATTTTTGTCATTTCACAGGGTGACATGTGACACCAAGAGATGGTGACACATGGCACTATACATAAGCTTGCCATTTGACTTTTAATCATGCAAGATGATCAAAGTCAAGATTAAATATAGGTTTGACACTTGGTACAATGTGATTGGGTCAATTAAACCAAGAGCCAATCAGAAAGTGACATGTGGCAAGGGTTTTAAGTGATGACCTAGCTATATAAGTGTTGTTATGAAAGAGTAAAACGTGTGGCTGCTGTTCTTCTTTGGTGCCGCCACCCAAAGAACATCTCCCCTCTTTTCTTCTTCATCTCTCATCAATTCAAAGAGATTAGCCAACAATCTCTTGAATTAAAAATACTAGAAATTGTTTCTAGTGTCCTGTTTACATCTGTAATCTCTCAAAAGGCAAAACCTGATTTTCTAATTGATAGAAACCATTCAAGGGGCTACCATAGGTGATCTTGGTGTGGACAAGCTAGAGGGACAACATCTGGTGTCCTAGGCGTATCCCAAAGGTGCCAAACACACTGCAGTGCATCAAAAGGTTAATGCACTTGTTCTTGATCTAATCTAGGGTTCGAATGAATTAATCTGTTAATTCTAAAATCTTAAATGGCAAATGTAGATCTAAAAATATATTAAAAGAGTTTTAATATGCTGTTTATCATTGAAATCAAATAGATAAAAATGAATCTTGCATAATGCATGTGACCTAAGATGAAAAATTTTGAATTTCAATGATCTAAACTTGTGTTTTTCATGCTTTCGCTCCTTCAATTGGTATCAGAGCCACTATATTTTCCATTTAGATTGTTGATTATATGATTTAATTGTGTGGTTTGATCATGAGATGATAGATCCATTGCTGGTTGCAAAGGAAAGGTGGCAGCATGGTGATGAACACCAATGGTGCACACACTTTGTGGTCTCCAATGGTGTACGCAAGGTTTGGGTTTTTGAATCTGCAATTATTGTATGATCTAAGGTTCATCCTATGACTAATTAAAATGTTTAATTAGTTGTTTTAATTACACAATTAAATTTTGATTCAAATCTGAATTTTAAAAGTTATTTGAATGTGATTCAAATCTGAATTTTTAAAGTTGTTTGAATGTGATTCAAATCTAAATTTTTGAATTTGTTTGAATGTGATTCAAATCTGAATTTTTAAATTTGTTTGAATGTGATTCAAATGTGAATTTTTAAATTTGTTTGAATCATATTCAAATCTAGATTTTTAAGTTGAATATGAGATATTCAATTTAATTTAAGTATGTATGTTTTATTTAATTATTAAATAGTGATATGCATGATGGATGATCATGGACTATAAAAGACCAATGTGATTGGATTTGTTTCTTTTATATTTCTTTGGGTTGTAAATTAATTAATTTATTTTAATTTATTTTGGGCACGTATTATTAAGATTGTAATAATTTTTGGGTTGTAATTTCATTTATTTAGTTCTTGTAAATTCGTCTTGGTATGCCAAGGATTACTATGTAATTGGATTGCAAGAAGAACAAGGAGGTCAAGAGCATTGGTGGGACCAGTGGAGGAATTCAAGATTAAGTGTTGATTATGTACTCCTTCAGCAGCTCTTGTAATATGAATGAATGAAATGCACATAGGAATGCCCTGATTCAATTCTTGGTGGCTCAGAATTGAATTCCTTAGAAAGTCCATGATCATACCATATTTATTTATTATCCATGAATGCATGAGATGTATGGGAATGTATGCAAGTATATGATATATGCGTGCTAATTGGATAATGTGCAAAGTGAGACCATAATAGTAATTAGGATGACCACAAAATCTTCCAAACAAATGATTAAGTTGGATATGGTATAATTAAAATAATTATAACATGGGCCCTCCATTGAGGTAATTATTTTAAGAAATTTTAAACACTTGCATAAGATGCAATTAATTTAAAAGATTTTCTTAAGAATAATTGTTAAGCATGAGATGTTGTAAATATGTAAATGGTTTGGTGGCCAATATTGGATGTACCTAAGGACATTAAAATTATTTGCATAATTACTGGCTCAATGGGATCAACTTAACTAATGCAAGATAAGTCAATAATGGATGTACCTGAGATTTTGAGCATTAGGGGCTAGGTAAAGGATTGAACCTCACATGAGATGTGATGGGCAAGGAGTTGCTCACTTATAGTTTATTGTAATTCCAATAATGGATTTACCTGAGGATGATCAATAGAATTATAGGAATTTAATCACCCACTAGAAATCCATCCAACTAGGATTTCCGTTTTCTACTTTGGAAGTGTAGGATTCGTTAAGTTAGTGGGAGGACCAATTTGATTAAAAGACCATAATCATTTTGGTTAATACATGATACATTTACTAATTAATATGGTTATTTTCTGCAGTTAAATTTTCTGATAATAATGAGCACAGAACAACCACCACCATCCAATATCCTTGCAAGTATACTTGATCGAAATAGGTTTACAGGACCTAATCTGTCTAATTGGCTAAGAAATTTGAAACTTGTCCTAAACCTTAAACATATAGGATATGTTCTAAACTCAAATGTTCCTAGTCCCTTATCTCCAGAGGCCACTCAAGAGGAACATGAAATTTTGGACAAGTGGAAGGAGCATGATATGAGAGCTAAGTGTTACATGCTTGCTTCCATGAGTAATGAGTTATAGAAACAGCATGAGAAAATGCAGACTGCGAGTGAGATCCTCCTTCACCTACAAGAGTTGTATGGTGAGCACAGCAGGAATGCTAGGTATGAGATATCTAGACAACTATTCTGCATGAGAATGTTTGAGGGACAGAATGTTGGGGATCATGTCCACAAGATGATTCAGCTGATTGAGCAGCTGGAACATCTTGACTTTAACATGGATTTCCAACTACAAATGGATTTGATCCTTCAGTCCCTTCCTGAGTCTTTTGGGAATTTTGTGACAAATTTCCATATGACTAAATAGGAATGCACCTTGGCTGGTTTACTCAACATGCTGATTATTGCCCAAAAGAATATACCGGGCAATAAAGGAAAAGAAGTAGCTTTGATTGCATCTTCTTCTATTGGAAAGTCCAACAAGAAGAAGGGCAATAAGAAAAAGAAACCTCAGATTCCTGGTCCTTCTAAGTAGATAGCTAAACAGATAGGGAAGACCAAAGCTGACAAAGGCAAAAGGAAAGTGTTTCCACTGCCATAATGATCAGCACAGGAATAGGAACTACCCAAAGTATAGCCAATAATAGAAGCTTGCAATAATGAGATGTTAGATTCCGGATTGGCAATGGCTCAACTATTGAAGCCTTAGCCATAGGATCTAAATCTTTATACATGTGTGGACATGTTTTGTATTTAAATAAGGTTATGCATGTACCTAATGCCTTTTAAGAACAACATTTATCTAGTTTGACTAGAGATGGTTATGAACTTCAGTTTATAAATGATGTTTGCAATATTTATTTTAAAAATAAATATGTTGGTTTGGGTTATATGCATGGTGGATTTTATTATCTAGATAATAATGTTAAATACAAATCTAATGCAAGCAATCTAAAAGAATGCAATGCCATGATGAAAATCAACTCAAGTTCAAAATATATTTGGCACTTAAGGTTAGGTCATGTTGCAGAAGATAGGATTGCAAAGCTGGGGAAAATGAGGATTTTATCCTCATTGGGTTTTGGACCTACTCCAACTTGTGAATCCTGCCTTTATGGCAAAATGACTAGATCGCCCTTTGTTGGACAATGACTAAGAGCTGAAAATATTTTGGAGCTAATACATAGTGATGTATGTGGTCCATTTAAAGAAATGGCTAGAGGTGGTTCTCATTACTTTATTAGCTTTACTGATGATAAATCAAGGTTTGGGTATTTGTATTTGATGAAATACAAACATGAATCCTTTGAAAAGTTCAAAGAATTTAAATCTGAAGTAGAAAATCAAACAGGTAAGAGTATTAAAGCTCTTCGATCAGATCGTGGAGGTGAATACTTGAGTACTAAATTTGATGAATACTTGAGAGAGCACTGCATTGTTTCCCAGCTAACTCCTCTAGGAACACCACAGCTGAATGGTGTATCTGAAAGGAGAAATCGTACCCTATTAGATATGGTATGTAGTATGATGAGCTATACTAATATGCCAATCTCCTTTTGGGGATTTGCATTAGAATCAGCTTTGCATATTCTGAGTAGGATTCCATCAAAATCAGTATCTTCCACACTATATGAGATATGGCATGGAAGAAAACCAAGTCTTAAGCATGTTAAGATTTGGGGTTATCCAGCTTATGTCAAAAAGCTGAATACTGATAAATTGGAAACCAGATCAGAAAAGGGTCAATTTGTTGGATATCCAAAAGATAGTTTTGGATATTATTTTTATTTGTCTACATCACAAAAGGTTGTGGTAAGTAGAGATGCCACATTTCTTGAATAACAGTTTATTCAAGAAGGAGGCAAAGAAAGGCAAATAGACTTAGAATTAGAGAATTTTGACCAACCAACAGATCAGATGGATATAGATCCATCTAGTTAACCTACACCTATTGATATAACATCTACAACTGTTCCTCGTAGAACAACCAGGGTATCTCACCCACCAGTGAGATATGGTTTCCTTCACGAAAAAAAAATAAGAGTTGTCTACTCATGAAGAAGTAGATCATGGAGATGATCCACTTACCTATGAAGAAGCTATATCAGATATAGACTCTTCAAAATGGATTGATGCTATGAAATCCAAAATTGATTCCATGTATAAGAATCAAGTTTGGGATCTTGTTGACCCACCTGAAGGTATTGTACCTATAAGAAACAAATAGGTTTTCAAGAAGAAAATTGGTTCTGATGGAAAGGTAGAGACCTATAAGGCAAGGCTAGTAGAGAAAGGGTTTCGCCAAAGGCAAGAAATCGACTATGAGGAGACTTTCTCGCCTGTTGCCATACTTAAATCAATTAGGATTCTATTAGCGATAACTGCATACTATGATTATGAGATTTGGCAGATGGATGTCAAAAATAGCTTTTCTCAATGGATACATTGAAGAAAAAATTTTCATGGAGCAACCTGGGGGTTTTGAATCCCAAGATGGTTCCAAAGTGCGCAAGCTAAAGCGATCCATTTATGGGTTGAAATAAGCTTTGAGGAGTTGGAACATCCGTTTTGATGAAGCCATTAAGTCATTTGATTTTATCAAAAATGAGGATGAGCCATGTATATTTAAAAAGGTTAGTGATAGTGCTATCACTTTCCTTGTCTTATATGTGGATGACATTCTGTTGATAGGTAATGACACAGGTATGTTAACAACTGTAAAGGTATGGTTGTCAAATACATTCTTTATGAAAGACTTAGGGGAGGCAACCTATATTCTTAGGATTCGCATCTATAGAGATAGAGCGAAAAGAATAATTGGTTTATCCTAAAGTCTATACTTGGAAAAGGTATTAAAGAGGTTTAACATGCTTGATTCCAAGAGAGGATTGTTACCAGTGAGACATGGTATCCACCTTTCTAAAGAGATATCTCCAAAGACACCTGAAGAAAGAGATAAAATGGCCAGGATTCCATATGCTTTGATTGTTGAAAGTTTAATGTATGCAATGTTGTGTACTAGGCCGGATATCGCATATGCTATTAATTTGACTAGCAGGTATCAATCCAATCCAGGTTTGGAACACTAGATAGCTGTCAAGAATATCCTTAAGTACTTGAGAAGAACTAAGGATTTATTCTTGATATATAGAGGTGGTGACTTACAATTGGATGGTTATACTAATTCTGATTTCCAATCAGATATCGATGATAGAAAGTCTACCTCTAGGTTTGTGTTCATTTGTAATGAAAGTGTAGTTAGTTGGAAGAGTTCCAAACAGAGTACAACTGCAGATTCCACTATAGAGGCCGAGCATATTGCTGCATCAGATGCTGCAAAAGAAGCTGTTTGGATATAAGGAACCCCGGTCTCACCAGAAATCCAAACACATAGAAAGGCGTTATCACATTATTAGAGAGATAGTTGGGCAAGGCGATATAGCCATGCAAAAAATAGCATCAGCTGAAAATCTAGCTGATCCATTCACTAAGCTTTTGTCACAAGCATAGTTAGACCGACATCTTGAGAAGATGGGTCTAAGATATTGTAATGAATAGCTCTAGTGCTAGCGGGAGATTGTTAGTAGTATGCCCTAGAGCATATCATTTAGTATGTATCTTATACATATTTTATTAATAAAAGGAATTTTCACTTTGCCGTTTACATAATATATTTATGTGTAATAGAAGAGGTCCATTGATATTTTGTTAGAAATTCTATTCTTAAGTTGTTAAGAATATGGGTGATAGTATTTCTTGCACAAAGTATCATAAATTGGTTCACAATCGAGGATACTTCACAATAAGGACATGACTTCTCCAGAAAGATTGTAATCATGTTTGTTCCCAAGTTATTTATATGAGATGTAAATAAGATGGAATGGTGAGTCTCATGCCATATAACAAACATGATAGGCACTTATACATGATAAGTAGGCCGAACCAGTGACATTTATGACAAGCACATGGAGTTTACTCTTGTCAATGTATTGTCATAAATCATATTAGTGCATATAATCTTTAAACCTGAGATGACACAGTTATCTTGTATATAGGTGGTTTGAGTTTGATACTGCTTTCATACTTATACTGTGTATGGGTGTATGGGCATGTGTTGGCTCCTACTAGTTATATATGGAGGCAGGTGTTGATCAAGATGGAATATGTTCCTCTAAGTAAATAGGGATAAAATCTTATGTTCATTTAATTGTTCTTGATGTTTCAAGTTCCTGGCCAGGACAAATAGATTTATTCAGAAAAGAGTTTTTGATGAGAAAAACTTTTTAATCAAGAACTGGAATTAAAAGAGAACATAATATTCATAGCAAATGGGGTTTGACATAAACCATGACTCCAGCTTGAATTGGGATTTTATAACAGAGAGATTCTAGTGCATGGTAACATATGATTATAGGTTCATTTAAGGTAAACCTTATTACTGATTGGGTGGCCATGGCATGTTATGCCAGGTGTTAACCATGGTCTATGAGGTGCATAAAATGATTTAGAGAAATCATTTATGGTAAGAAAAAGTTCTGAAGATATTAAGAGTTGATATCATGTCTCATTGCCAATTAGTGATGAGCCTAGTAAGTCACACACATACACAAGTAATCACCAAATTAAATATGATTTAATTAATTAATTAAAGAGTTTAATTGATTAATTAAATAGGTTTGGTTTTCAATTAGATTGCAAAGTCCCTAGCATGGCTTGAAACCAAATCTAGGTTATTGGACGTATAGTATAAGTTAAATTTATATTTAAAGTGTTTAAATATGAATTTAATTAATGAGAAATTAATTAATAGAGATTAATTAATTAATTTATATTTGATATAAATTGATTAGAAGAAGAGAAATAATTATTTTGGGTTAAGAACTCGAAATTAAGACACAGGGGTATTTTGGTCACTTCACAGGGTGACATGTCGCACCATGAGATGGTGACATGGCACTACACATAAGCTTGCCATTTGACTTTTAATCATGTAAAATGATCAAAGTCAAGATTAAATATAGGTTTGACACTTGGCACAATGTGATTGGGTCAATTAAACCAAGAGCCAATCAGAAAGTGACATGTGGCAAGGGTTTTAAGTGATGACCTAGCTATATAAGTGTTGTTATGAAAGAGTAAAACGTGTGGCTACTGTTCTTCTTTGGTGCCGCCACCCAAAGAACATCTCCCCTCTTTTCTTCTTCATCTCTCATCAATTCAAAGAGATTAACCAATAATCTCTTGAATTAAAAATACTAGAAATTGTTTCTAGTGTCATGTTTACATTTGTTGTGACACCCCTTACCCGTCTACAGTGTAGCCGAGCAAGATATGCCACATAGTGTACCGGAACATCCTATTTTATTTCAATCATTTTTATTCTTCCTAATTTATTTTTTTTTCATAGTTATGGAGTACAATTTGTGAAATATAATTCATTTCAATCATTTATTGATCATAAATTTATTGAGGTTCCGCAAATTTTATAGAAAATCCGGCAGAGTACCGGCTAAAAATGGAGAAAACAGTTCTTCGGAACCTGTGAAAAACATTTCCAATATTTTCAGTCAATCCCAAACTCCATTTCATCAAAAAAATCTCAATATTTTTTTCAACAACATTTCCATTTCTCAATCATTCATCTCATATGATAACCATGTAAAAATCATAAATAAATATTCACTTTTTCATTCATAAACACAATTTCCACTATTTACATTAATACCAAAATACATTACATAAGTTTCAATTACATATGAGAAAATAAAAGTTAATTACAAAATACCCAAAATGAAACCTAGTGTCCTACCAATGCACTGACGTCGATGAGATGACACGGACACTATGCAGAGCTGCAGAAGGTCTCACCCAGTCTGTGGTCTACTGGGCTCTCGGTCGGTCTCTCCAGAACCTACGCGTGGCAAAAGCAACGCTCTAAGCAATAATGCTTAGTGGTGCCAATAATAAAATAAAAAAAATAACAGAAAATAAATATGCAGTGAATGTATTGATGTCTCATTGCAAATAAATTTTCGATGAGTATTTGTAATCTTACTTATTTTGTACTTGTTATATTCATTATTTCATTAAATTTATCCACTTTCATTTTTGGTTGCCCAAGTAACCTATACTGGACGACTGGACTGGATAAACGGGTAAACTGGCACTGGGTATCAAGTACCTCGGGCCATCACACCATCGGTCACATATGTGTCTCTCGGTGTGCAACAGAACAGCTAATAAGCTGTAATAACATTAGGCACAAGGCCAAGTATCAACATAATGTCAGAATGGCTAAAAGCCATGAAATCACAGAATGGCATAATGCCATGTGCAGTACTGCTAACTGAACCCTATTGGCATGCCAACCTATCCAAACCAATCACATTAGGCCTACTACGGCATTTTGCACTTTTAAGTTTCACAATTTTTGAATTTCAAGTTTGAATATTACTATTCATTTCATTAGTCAACTAAAATGTTGACTTTTGCATAGATAATAGGTACATTGGTTTTAATACTCCCAACATACCACATTTTGCATTCAAAATTTGTTGGTATTGGTTGCCAATACCATTTATAAGCTTAATGTTAATTGGATAAAATTTTCAGTTTTCATGCTTTGTCTTTACTGTTCTATTAGTCATTTTTGCAGTGGGAATTTAGCAAAATGATCAACATGAAAGTTGTTCCTTATTTTTTCTAGTTGAACTTCCTTTTTTGAATCACTCCATTTGGAGTTTTGTAGCTCAAGTTATGGTCCAAAAACCACAACTGGCCAGATTGAAATTTTTTTGGACTGACCATATCTACAGTGCAGTGAATAGTGATTGAAACTCAATTGTTGGATAGGTTTTGGTCATAATTTGGGCTAGGTTTCTTCATGAAAGTTGTTGGTCTACATCTCAGCTTGTTGCTGGTAAAATTTCAGGTCAATTGGACCATTCTACACTGAGTTATGGCCAAATGACCAAATACTGTTCATTTGGTCATTCTGCAGAAACAGACTGCAGGTCACCCGGATTGGGGCAAGCTTTTGGTCCACTTGGTTTGGTCTTATGGGCATGGTTTCTTCACCAAAGTTGTGCTATTATGTGTCTAGTTTCATGTACAATTGGTCTTGCACCAATTGAACCTCTACAATTCAAGTTATAGCTGCCCAAACCTGCTAGACTCATGTCCAATTCTGCAGGTCACCAAGGGCAGCCACACTAAACCCAAATCCCATCACTAAACACACTTCATTTATTGTTTACCTATAACCAAATGGTCACTAATTGACCATTAAAACTCACTTTCATCATTACATGATCAAAGTCTCAATTTCATGCTCAAACCCTAACTCCAATTTGCAATTCATCGCATACACACACCAAACTCATACCAAATCACTTTATCCATCATCTATACTCATCAATAACATAATTAAGCCACTTAATTTCATTAAAAACCAAAAATCCTTAAACTTTCTCATGGCTGCCAAATTTAGAGATTTTATTTACTCAAGTTTTTCTTTTAATTTCACACAATTTCTACTTGATTTAGCATGCTTACAAGGTTAAAAAAAGAAAAGAAATTGTTTAGTGCACTAACCTTTTTGAACTTCATTTAACCTTGATTAAACCTCCCTAATCTCTTCTTCTTTGGCTGCCAATAGCTTTTTCTAGGTGAAAGATCAAATTTTTGTGAAGGGACTTGGCAATTTTGATGAAAAAATGGAGAGGAAATTCAAGCTTTTAAGCTTGAAAATGGTGGAACCTCTTCTCTCTCTCTCTCTCAACGTTTTTGGCTGCCCAAAGGTTGAAGATGCAGATTGGTTTTTCAATTTTTTGGTCTCTTTTATCTCTTTTAATGAGTTTAACAAATTGTGATTGGTGGAGGAAATTTAAATGACATCATATGATGTCATAATTAGCATTTTCTTTCATTTTCTATTCTTCTCTTCTCTACTCATTTTCAATTTAATTTTTAGCAATATTTATTCATATTTTAGATCATAATAATTATTTTCTTAACTGGACAAGTTGGCCAAAAATCATCTCTGAAGACGAGATGACTAAAATGCCCTCCGTTTAGCTTAACGGGCCAAAATTGTCTGTACCGATTGAAAATTTTTTCTAAGTATTTTATTGGCATTCTAATGCCATAAGAACCTCAATGACCCTTCTCTGGAGTCCCAAAAATTATTTTATAATTTTCCCCTGGGTTTAGGGCTCCTAGTTGCGAGAACCGCAACTTCTCACTAGGTTACCCATCGCTAGGCACCGACTCATTTAACTTGGTTGTATTTTATTTCTAAAATTTTTTCTAAATTTTTCTTATTAATATTTGAGTTAATTATGGTTCCTCACTTTAGTTTAAATATTTTTTTTTTCAGACGTTCTAGCTGTCCGGACAGACACCGATCACCGGAACAGTAGAATGTGCGGAATTGCTACAGGGGGGGTGTTACATCTGTAATCTCTCAAAAGGCAAAACCTGATTTTCTAATTGATAGAAAAAGCTTTAGAAGCTGTTCAAGGGGCTGCCATAGGTGATCTTAGTTTGGACAAGCTAGAGGGACAACATCTGGTATCCTAGGCGCATCCCAAAGGTGCCAAACACACTGCAGTGCATCAAAAGGTTAGTGCACTTGTTCTTGATCTAATCTAGGGTTTTAATGAATTAATCTATTAATTCTAAAATCTTAAATGGAAAATGTAGATCCAAAAATATATTAAAAGAGTTTTAATATATTGTTTATCATTGAAATCAAATAGATAAAAATGAATCTTGCATAATGCATGTGACCCTAGATGAAAAATTTTGAATTTCAATAATCTAAACTTGTGTTTTTCATGCTTTCGCTCCTTCAGTCAAATAAGACTAAAACACATAAAATAAACCCAAAATTAAAAGAAAAATCACTTTTATTTCTTCTTCCTTCAAATGTGCCGCCCCTCTCTCTCTTTTTTCTCTCATCTCTTCCATCTTTCGACCATGAAAGCTTATTTTAAAGCTTTCTAAACCAAAAATTCAGCCATAGATTTTTATGTTTCCTTGGTTAAAACTTGTCCTTGGGTCTTGATTTGAAGATTGAAAGTGAAAAAGAAAGGAAAATTGGAGAGTTTGAGAAGATAGAAAAAGCTTCATTTGAGGTAAACTTTCTTTTAAGTTAATTTAGTTATGTATGCATGGAAGTGAAATTGAAGATATTAGTTATGTATGCATGGAAGTGAACTTGAAGATGAGGATTTAAATTTAGGAATTACAAAAATTATGCATGTCTTAGTAAACCATGGAATTTTGGCCAGCCATGGTACTTAGGATTTTATTGGTGTTTATTTAAATTAAACATGAATTGTGATGTGTTAAGAGGTGTTGAGCATGGTTAGTGAAGTGAATTTGAATGAATGGTGTTAATTGGAAATTTAGGGTTCTTAACTTAGGGTTTGGAAAAGAAAAATTATAGAAAATGGTCAATTGATGCAAATGACCTTACTTGAGTTGAGAAATGGTCAATTGTGACCATTTGTGGTGTGTATGAATTGTTGGAAACAAGTTCCAATTCAGATAGGTTAGGGTGAATTTGCAGGCAGCTTGACCTAGGTCCCTTTCAGGGACCAAAACTGAAAATTTACTAACTCAATTGATGTGAGGCCAATTGGGAATGAAACTAGACACAAAATGGTACATTTTTCATTTAGGAATCATGCCTAGAAAGTGACCACAATTTAGTGAACAATTAGGCCAAATCCGGAATTGGGCACACTGACCTGTACAAAAATGACCAAATGAATAGTTGTTACATAAATGACCAAAACTTGATCTAGGAAGGTCCAAATGACCTGAATTTTATACCGATAGAAAGCTGAGACATAGCCCTACAACTTTCATAAAGAAAACAAACCCAAAATTTGACCATAACCTATCTGAAAAACCACCTGCAGTCAACCCACAAAAACTGCCATTATCCAGTAATTGCCCAGAATTCTGGGTAATACCAAATCCGGCCAACCATGTTCAAATGGCTATAACTTGGGCTACAAAACTCCAAATGGAGTGATTCAAAAAGGTAAATAAATTAAGATAATAAGAAACAACTTCTATGAAGAAAACTTAGTCAAATTACCACAGAAACTTGACCAATAGAACAGTGTAAAACAAGACACCAAATCTGAAATTTTGGAATTTCACCTAAGAAACTTAAAGTTTAAGGAAAACAACCAAAACCAACAAGTTAAGTAACCAAAATGTGGTATGTGGGTGAAATTAGAATTCTCATACCTATTAAGCATTAGAAAGTCAACAAATTGACTTGAATAGTGTCATGAATAGTAACTTCAAAATGAAAATTTCCAAAAACGTTAGTTTAAGCATATTGGGGCTGGAATTAAGTATTTATGAATTAATTGTGAGATAAGATACTAAAACACTATAAATTGCGTGTTTCAGCTGAAAAAAACCTGGATAAGGATAAGGCAAACTGAGTCAAGGCCTAGAGGCGACTCACATCAGGTTTGTGCACAACAAACTTAAAATTCTTTGTTTCTATTTGACAATTCTTGAAATAAATATTGTGAATAATTTTGATTGTTATGGCTTTGAAAATCTTATTTGAAAAATAGTGTGTTGCCTACTTTGTAAATGAAAAGTTTGGAATGAAATATGATTTGTGAATTGTATGAAATGTTGAATACTATGATTTTGAAATTGTTTTTTATTCACACTTGGCATGGCAGTCCCTTACTATATTCCTCCGCCACTTATTGGGTTGAGTTTGATATTTGATCATTTCCCTCCCTCTCTGGCTTGCCAGTCGGAGGTGAGTTTGGATGAGTACTCATTAGCTAGCTAGCCACCTCCCTCATTGATTTCAATTAGTGGGGTGAGTTTGCCTTGTCGTGGTGTACAACACGGCATATTTGGAAATTTTGTGTCATGGCCTAAGTTGTGTTATTGATTGGCAACACTATGATTATTAAATTGTTTGATCAAAATTGTGTTATATTAAGCTTTGAAAATTGTAATTTGTGATAAATGTGATTTGAAATTTGAAACGTGATTGTGAAATATTTGAACTGTGAATTAATGATAAATGTTTTATATTTTGCATTTTTCATTTTATTGTGCACCACTGAGTATTTTTATATTCAGCGATAGCTTTCTTTGCTATCGCAGATAAAGACAAGGAAAAAGCAGTATAGTGAGCTACTGATTGTTGGGACTACACGGAGGCTTTTGTATGGGTATTTAGTTATACCCTTGTAGTTTATTTTGATGTAAATAGTTTAGTGTCATATGTGTTAATGTAAAATTGAGTAGTTGTACATTAAGTTGTAATAATATTATTTTTTATTTTTCTTTTGTAAATTAAGATTTGTGTATGTAAATTTAATTTAATGCAATCTTTATGAGTTATCGAATTGTTTTGAAAAATTTTTAAGTTGTGAAATTTGAGTTGAAATTTGGTTGAATTGTATTGATTTGAGGATATATTGGTGGTTGGGGTTGAGAAATGAAATAAACAATTTGAAAGTGTTTTTCACAGGTTTTGAAGAACTGTTTTTCCCAATTATAGACGGCACTCTGCCGAAAGTTTTCCAAAATTTATGTAAAATAAAAATGTACAAAAATTTTAACTAGTCTTTAAACTTTAAGTAAATATTTTTAATTCCTAACAAAAGTGCTCGCCACCTTCGAAAAGTTAGAAAATTATTTTAAAATCCCTTGTAGTATATTCAATGGGTTACCGGTAGGCTAAGTACGGTAATTCATTAGATGTACTACGGGATCATGTTACATCTTACTTAGGGGTAGGGTGTGACAATTGTTATATAGTTTGGTATTCAAACTAGATTCCTTATGGGAATTAGACTCTACTCACTACTCTACCAGGGATTCTTTATGTTTGATATTAGATAATAGGCAATATAATTAATTTAGATATTTTATTTTAACTAGTTTTTATTAGTTTATCTTATTTTGTTCTTTTTAACTCTTTTTCAAGATCCTCTATCTAGTTTATGACCAAAACTAAACCATAAGAAGAACTACTTGAATTGGATCCAGAAGTAGACAAAACTTTTAGAGCTATCAAAAGGGGGAAGAAGCAATAGGGACCAGAAACTTCAACCATGGCAGACAATTATGCAAAACCTTTGAAAGACTATGGAGCCCCAACTATTTGAGGATTCCAACCGAGCATAACCAAGCCAACAATTGATGCCAATGATTTCAAACTAAAGCTGGCATGGCACCATATGATTCAACAGGCTCAATTTGGAGGATCACTAATGGAAGATCCATAATACCATCTCTAGTGTTTTCTAGCTCTCTATGATACATTTAAGATGAATGGTTTTTCTGAAGATGTCATTCAATTAAGAACATTCCCATTCTCTCTTAGGGATAAAGCAAGTGTTAGTAGTATGCCCTAGAGCATATCATTTTGTATGTATCTTGTACATATTTTATTAATAAAAGGCAATTTTACTTTTCCACTTACATAATCTATTTATGTATAATTGAAAAGGTCCATTGATATTTTGCAAGAAATTCTATTCTTAAGTTGTTAAGAATATGAGTGATAGTATTTCTAGAATAAAGTATCATAAATTGGTTCACAATCGAGGATACTTCATAAAGGACATGACTTATCCAGAAAGATTGTAATCATGTTTGTTCCCAAGGTATTTATATGAAATATAAATAAGATGGAGTAGTGAGTCTCATGCCACATAATAAACATGATAGGCACTTATACATGATAAGTAGGCTGAACCATTGACGCTTATGATAAGCACATGGAGTTTACTCTTGTCAATGCATTGTCATATATCATATCAGTGCATATAATCTTTAGACCTGAGGTAACACAGTTATCTTATATATAGGTGGTTTGAGTTTGATACTGCTTTCATACTTGTACTATGTATGGGTATATGGGCATGTGTTGGCTCCTAGTAGTTTTATATGGAGATAGGTGTTGATCAAGATGGAATCCGTTATCCTAAGTAAATAGGGATGAGATCCTATGTTCATTTAATTATTCTTGATGATTTAAGTTCCTGGCCAGGATAGATAGATTTAGTCAGAAAAGAGTTTCTGACAAGAAAATCTAATTAATCAAGAATTGAAATTAAAAGAGAACATAATGTTCATAGCAAATGGAGTTTGACATTAACCATGACTCCATATGGAATTGGGATTTTGTAACAGAGAGATTCTAGTGCATGGTAACATATGATTAAAGGTTCATTTAAGATATTCCTTATTACTAATTGGGTGGCCATGGAATGCTATGCTAAGTGTCAACCATAGTCTATGATGTACCTGAAATGTTTTGGAGAAATCATTTAAGGTAAGAAATAGTTCTAATGATATTATGAGATAATATCATTTATCATTGCCAATAAGTAATGAGCCTAGTAAGTCACACATCTACACAAGTTAATCATCAATTAAAATGTGATTTAATTGATTAATTAAAGAGTTTAATTAATTAATTAAATAGGTTTGGTTTGCAATAAGATTGCAAAGTCCCTAGCATGGCTTGAAATCAAATCTAGATTATTGGATGTATAGTATAGATTAAATTTATATTTAAATTGTTTAAATTTGAATTTAAATGTGAGAGAGATTAATTAATGAAGATTAATTAATCAATTAATGAATAGTTGATATTAATTAATTTAAAGAGAAGAAATTATAATTTTTGAAAATTATATGGTGACATGTGAAACCATAAGATGGTGACACATGTCGCAAGGTATTTTGCGGTCGCCTGGACGAACCCTAACCGAAGTGGGAAGGAATGAGGAGTCGCCACTTTAATTTTGAGGGAAATTAAAGAAAACCATTTGTGAAATGCAAATTAAAATGAAACCACTTCAAATACAGAGATTCTAGGTTCGAGGTCCGTAAATGGGTGGGGAAGGTGTTAGGCACCCCACCTCGTCCCTCAATGAGGGTAAGCAGATTTAACCTTACGTTCTTTATAAATTAAAATCAATAGTTAGGGGGGTTCGAATGGAAATGTTAATCCTTTTGATAAAAGGGAATATTTGATTTTTCACTAATTCGGGTTACCCAGATACATAAGTAAATGAGACAACCTTAGTGAATTGGTGTTGTGTTGCGGTTTTCGTTTATGGGATTACTTTGCTTGTTTATTAAAATTTAGTCATGAGAATCGGATAAGAACTCTCCTCCGATCTCTGTGTATTTAGTAAAATTTGATTGAGGCTTCCTTTAACTCATTGGTACCTCATGACTAGATAGACTGAATTTTACCGACTTCCTATGTGATCGCCTTACTAATACCTTCCGGCAGGCAATATTTGCTCTATTTCATTTGCTAATCTGAAATTCAATTTTACTCCGACTCTCTACCTTACCCAGTCATCTTCTCGAGCTAGTCTAGTGGTTCGACTTCATAACTCTTTGATTTATTATCCGAACGTTTATTAAAAAAACTCTTATGTTAAGATACTGCTACCAACACTTTATCAGACTACCTATACGTTACCTGTAACCCGAACACCCGCGTTGGGAGATAAATAAAAATCAATAATAAATAAATAACATGAACTATTGTATCAAAAAAAAAACTCATGAGAATAACCACCTACGTGGGACTTTCTGACACAAGACAAACTTTAACAAAAATTATGAGCATAAAAAGAAAATAAAGACGAACACTGGATAAGGCAACAGTTCAGACACTCACCTGCAGGAAGTTGAACCTATTGAACTAACTATGGAGTCCTGAATGTTGCAGAGTTGCGGGCTAATAGTCTGGGGACTAATGCTTGCCTTGAAATGACGAATGCTTAGTTAGCATGTAGTCAAGCCGTAATGATAATGAATAAGATTGAGCTCAGAAAATAAAAGTGGATATAAAGGTGACGAAAACAGAAATGAAACTTAAGAAAGGGTATCGCAGAGTAGTGAACAAACTGAAAATCAAGAGTTCCAGTGTCCAACACTTCTTCAAAGAAAATACTTTAGAAAACTGGTTTCTAAAGTCTTTCTAGCTTAAAAAAATAGCAGAGTAGCAAACTGAATTAATTTTCAGAGTTTTTCCACTATAATCACCACCCTTTTTTTTCGTCCTCTTGAATAATTTTCATGCGGGTATTTATAGGGACTGAGTGCTCCTCATGAAGGGTCAGGATTTTCTTTGAGGGAGATGGAATGTTTGGATTTTGAAGGACATGATCTGATGCTTGGGAATTAAAGAGAATCAGAATGAACGGCTGAGATCCTTTTTAGAAATTTTTGTCCTTTTTCTCTTCTAATCTGACGGTTCCAAATTTTCTTGTCCAGGGCGATCCGAGGGCTGGGAATAAAAGGCGTCGGTCTTATCGTCTTCTTCTTTGATCCAAGGGCTCCGGGCTCGTCCTTACAAGTAAGATCAACGGTGGAGATTGGGATGTACAGGACTGTCATGACATACTCTGGCACCTGTCAGTAATGTAGGCGATTCTACAAATGGGTCGTGCGGTGGAGATCTCGTCTGCAACGCTTTAACTACCTCGGCTCTGATTATGATGACAGTTATTGGAAGTTGTCTTATTCTCCTTGCTTTCCGATCTCCTCTTCCATCTGATCTTTCTAACACGATCCTTTTCCGATCTCTCATGTCGGGCCCCCTTCTTCCGATCTCTCCTACTCCAGTATTCTCTTTTATCTGGTTTGGTTCAGTCAAAGCATTTATTCCTTCGATTTTTGAGACGTCCGCTTCGTTTTCTGCTAGCAATAAATGCTCAGACTTTCTCTATATATATACCCTCGACGGGAAATCCTCCTGCATTTCATTTTTCTTCTTTCTCTCTCACTTTTCCCATTCCAGCAACAATTCCAGCCATGATGGCGGCTCTTAATCTTTTTTCGGATGTTCGCCTTGTTCACCGACAGAAAATTTTCGATCCCGGTGATCGGAAGATCACTATGGCTACCTCTGATGACAGTGAGAGAACTGGACTAATTTACCGAACCAGATCGAGAATGTCGATCGTGTTGACCTTGAATCGGTTGACCGATGTAATCAGAGAATCGATTTCGGGCGAGAAGACTGCTAATTTCCCTCCTATCACTGGTGACTGCCCCTCGAAGCTCTTTTGGCTTCTCATCACACTGGGTGTTCCGACAGCGGCTTGGTTCCAAGCGATAACATTGATGACGATCTCTCTCATCCTCATGAGAGTCATAGTCACCCCATCTGAGCTGTACATCTATCGGATGTCGATGGCTGGTCTCCTGATCAGACACATCTTTTGATTCAGCTACGAGACTAGGCTTTGACATAGGCCTTCACTAGATAGGGTGTACTGCCGATCTCTAGAGATCGCCCAAATGATGTAATCTGACCTTCAATGTAATCCGATCTCCAGAGATCGCCCAAATGATGTAATTCGACTTTTAATGTAATCCGATCTCTAGAGATCGCCCAAATGATGTAATCCGACCTTTTGGAAATAAAATTTTTATTTTGTCAATTATCATTTTATTATTACTGTATTGATTATTTTCCGACCTCTGAAGTATTTACCCGATCCGACTCTTAATTTGAATGACCCTTAACCGGCCTGTGATTCAAAATATCTATCTCAATCTGCCGACCCCTAACTAGCCGATCTCCTTACGGAATCTCCGGAATATTCATGAGATGTGTCAGAAAAGGCTGGCGAATCCCGCTAACCGATGCGCCGCTTGGGACACCGTGAGCATTAAATGCTCAGACGGGTAAAAATAGGGGACGGGTCAGCCAGTTGCTTCCTTATGTCATTTTCAGCCTTTCGCGAGCGATTCCAAAATCCTCTCATTTTTTCAAGTTCTTCCGACACCGATCACACTCCGGTAAGGGTTTTGATCTTTCTTTTAGTTTAAATTTCCTCTTTTATTTGAAAATGAGCGGCGCCGAGGATCAAAGAGCGGCAAGGCCCCTTTCCGTTCAGGTCTCGTGGTCGTCAGATGAGGTAGAGGTAGTCGGAACAAGCGGGCGATCTAAACCCCCTAGGACCTCCATTCCAGCCCGCGGTCAAGCAGCATCCTCGAGGCAAACACATTCTTCAGGGAGAGAAAACCTTCCCATGGACGAGCTACCATCAATCCTTCAAGAAACCGACCTGCAGTCCTTCAGCTAAGAGTATAACATTCAGCCTGATTCATACGAACTCATTAAGTGTCACGGCGATCTTCGAGCCGATCACTTCTTCGAAGAGAATGATATGATCATGGTATATGAAGAGCAATTAAAAGCTGGGCTGCGGTTCCCTCTTGACAACTTCTTCAAGAAAGTTCTAAAATTTCACCAAGTGTGCATAGCCCAAGTTCACCTGAACTCATGGCAGATCCTAGTTGCCTTCAGAGGCCTTTGCCGAGCCAAAGGACTCAGTCCAGCGGTGAAGGTATTCGCCGAGCTACATAGGCTAACTCGCCAAAAGGACGATGAGTACTGGTTCTTTCAGGCGAAGCCATATTGAGGCCTCTTTACCAATCTGCCCTCCTCCCTGAAGAATTGGAAGAATCGCTTCTTTATTTTGAGGAGCAAAATTTCGAACGGCTTTGAGGGTTTCCCACATAGCTGGCTGCACTAAGGCCCCTTACTTCCGAAGCGCATCACCCTGAATAGGGAAGAGGGACTAATGGTGATGGAACTGAAAGATTAGGTAGCCAGACAGAAATTCTCTTGTTTAGATGCAATAACTGCATCATTGGACTATGCAGCTGGTCACCGGCCAAGAACGCGGGCTTCAGCTCTCTGACCTCGGCTTCGGTACTTTCTATATCTCTGATCTTTGGGCCTTAGCGATCTCACTGACCTTTTCTCTGTGCAGGTATGGCAAGCGATGAGGCTTTTAAAGAGAGCCAGAAGCAGAAGAGAGAGGTCTCCTGAAAGGTGCGGGAGATGAAGCGTTTTGAGCTGCTTCAGACGCCCAGGCATGATCCCGGGGAGATGCAAGGAGGCTCGTTTCAACCCTCAGGACAGCCGATCCCCGACATAGAAGTGGTTTGGTCTCCTCCTCATCAAGAAGAGCCACCAACCCCCCCCCCCCTCCAGTTGCTTCGAGTGCGGAAGGGGTTCCTTCCCAACCACCTGTAAGGACCCTTTCCCGCGGTGCCTAAATCCTGATCCACTCGCTGGAGAAGAACCGCATGGTTCGAGAGAACCCGGGTTTTGCTAAGGTCTTGGGGTCCTCCATCTGCCTTTGGGAGGATCGGGATAGTCTAACCCCGAACAGCCTCGACGATATCCTGACACAAACTATGAGCCTAAGTGTGGAGAGTCTGGTGATCCAACATATTATCTGGGAGAAGGCTCACCGCTTGAGGCAGGATGTCGAAAAAGTGGGTCAGGAAGCTGCTTTCCTTCGATCTCAACTTTCATCCATCCAAAACTACATATCTGAAATTGAGGGGTGGATGAAATTCTACGAGGATAAGCTGGCCAAGCAGGCTCATGTTCTTGAAGAGGTTCGGGTGCTCCGAGCTGCTGAAGTCTCTCGCCTCACTGAGGAGCTTAAAGCAAAAGAAGAAGAGGCAGTGACAAGGGAGGCCGATGCTTATGTGAACGCTCATGGGGATCTCTTGGCCGAGCTTAGGAAGTGTTATCCCGAGGAGGACTTCTCCTGGACGGTGGACCTAGCTCCCCAAGATGAAGAGGATAGCGAGGAGGAGGCTGAAGGTGAGAGAGGAAGCGAACAAAATGTAGTACAGGCTAGGGGTGATCCTCCAGCCGAATGACTTGTATAAATTTTAATTTGAAATGAAATGAAGTTCCCCTTTTTTTGTTCAATGATTGGATGAGATCGGAAAGTATCTAAGTTGCATAAGCACTTGATTATTTGAACATATTAGAACAACAACTAAAAGTGATTATTAATCTAAGTGTAAGAGGTTCGAAAACATTGTAAGCATGAGATCGGCTGAGAACAGACGCTAAACGGGACTTGATTAAAATTGGAAATTTGATTTGAACACTTATGATCGAAATCATCATTAAACCAGATTGGAACCTTAACTTTATCAAACGATTATTCCCAAACTTTTAAAAGGAAGATCGGCAATAAGACTGGTGGCATGAAGGCCTAATGTTGGTTCAATCTCGTTTGACAAGAGAGATCGGAAATGTAATTGACTGATCAGGGGACTTGACAATTGGTTTGAGAGATCGGTGAGGCTTTAAATGATATGGGGACTTAGTATTGATTCGATTCCTTTTGAGGAGAGATCGGAAATGCGATTGGCTGGCAAAGGGAGACTCAGTGCTGGGGATCGGTTTCAAAGTTTATTAATTTCGGGGATCGGCCAAAATATGGTGTCGACAGCTGCCCCTCTTTACATACTTCCTACTGGAAAGAATTTTCCGTGTAGGGATTATGTAAAGATTCATACCCATATTTTGGACGATTGAGCATTGAAATGTTGAGGTTGGTAACAGGAATTTAAATGCTAAAAAATTAAAGTCAACTTGGATCAAGGAACCAGAGGTTGATTAACAAGAAATTTAAAACGCAGGAGAATTAAAATCAACTTAGATCAAGGGACCAGAGGTTGATTAACAGGAAATTTAAAATGCAGGAAAATTAAAATCAACTTAGATCAAGGAACCAGAGGTTGATTGACAGGAAATTTAAAATGCAGGAAAATTAAAATCAACTTAGATATGCAGGAAAATTAAAATCAACTTAGATCAAGGAACCAGAGGTTGATTGACAGGAAATTTTAAAATGCAGGAAAATTAAAATCAACTTAGATCAAGGAACCAGAGGTTGATTGATAGGAAATTTAAAATGCAAGAAAATTAAAATCAACTTAGATCAAGGAACCAGAGGTTGATTGACAGGAAATTTAAAAATGGAGGAAAATTAAAATCAACTTAGATCAAGGAACCAGAGGTTGATTGACAGGAAATTTAAAATGCAGGAAAATTAAAATCAACTTAGATCAAGGAACCAGAGGTTGATTGACAGGAAATTTAAAATGCAGGAAAATTAAAATCAACTTAGATCAAGGAACCAGAGGTTGATTGATAGGAAATTTAAAATTAAAATCAACTTAGATCAAGGAACCAGAGGTTAGATTGACAGGAAATTTAAAATGCAGGAAAATTAAAATCAACTTAGATCAAGGAACCAGAGGTTGATTGACAGGAAATTTAAAATGCAGGAAAATTAAAATCAACTTACAAAGCAAGTCTAACTCGACACGAGAAGTTCCTCCGTGACTAAGTGTACTTAACAGGATTGCGAAGATAGACGATTAATGGAGGACGAGTTGCAAGACTTAACCCATCGTCCTTGGTTACTTATTTCCTTCCCACAGTTCCCCTTCTGCCCATGACTTCTTTATTTTACGAAAAGCGCCCTTGCGGGTTTTCACTTTTCCTTTTGCCCATCTGACTAGAAGCGCCCTTTCAGGTTTTCGCTTCTAGTTTTTTTTTTTTTTTGGCCATTCCCTGCAAATCTCATAGCAAAGTACATAAGGTTATCAATATTCAAATCCTAATCTTATGACAAAATTTTAACAGATTATTAGTGCAGAGAAAATAGCATTAGAGTGTGAGTATGCGGGAAAGATAAAGCAAAAATACAAATTAAAATGTGAGGAAGATAAATTGAAGTGAAAGGATGACTCTATTATGGTTTTAAGAAACAAGGGTACAGTTTCAAAGAAAAAGGGTACAAGAATAGATCTCACATATTCCTTGTAGTTAGCTCTGAAGTCTCTTAACTGCCATTATTTCAAGTACTCTGTTAATGGAGATTCATGCCGTGACAGCTTATTTTCCTTTCCTGATCCGATATTTCCTCCCTTATTTCTCCATTTTCTGGTTCTAAAGGCGCCCTTTCGGGTTTTTGCCCTTAGATTTTTTTTTTGGACACCCTTTTCGGTTTTCATCCCTCACTCATTTTACAGAAAGCGCCCTTCCGGGTTTTCACCTTCTTTCGTACATTTTGCTAGGAGTGCCCTTTCGGGTTTTCACCCCCTACTCTCTCTCTTTTTTTTTCTTTTTGTTTTTTTTTAGGCATAGTATCTTTTGACGGTGTCGGCATTCACAGGTCTTGGAAATTCTTCACCGTCCATGTGGGTCAAGATTAAGGCCCCACCAGAAAATGCCCTTTTGACCACGTAGGGTCCCTCATAAGTTGGTGACCATTTGCCCCAGGTATAATTTTGATTTGGAAGCACCTTTTTCAGGACTAGGTCCCCTGGTTGAAATTCACTTGGGTGAACACCTTTGTTAAATGCCCTGGCCATTCTTTTTTGGTATAACTGCCCATGACATGCCGCCGCTAGCCTTTTCTCATCTAGCAAATTTAATTGGTCCAACCTTGAATGGATCCACTCCGACTCATCAATCCATGATTCCTTCAGAATCCTTAGGGAAGGAATTTCTACTTCAATAGGTAGTACAGCCTCCATCCCGTAAACCAGTGAGTATGGGGTTGCCCCAGTTGATGTCCTTACAGAAGTCCGGTATGCGTGAAGGGCGTAGGGAAGCATATCATGCCAATCCTTATAATTGACTGTCATTTTCCGGATTATTCTCTTGAGATTTTTGTTTGTTGCTTCCACTACTCCATTCATCTGAGGATGGTATGGTGATGACTTGAGATGTCGGATCTTGTATTGATCACATAATCTTTGGATCTTTAGACCATTCAAATTCTTGGCGTTGTCAGTGACAATCTCACTAAGGAGGCCGTGTCGGCAAATAATATTATTTCGGAGGAACTTGAGAAATGTGTTCTGTGTAATGTGAGCATATGATGTCGCTTCGACCCATTTAGAAAAATAATCGATAGCCACCAGGATAAATCTATGCGCATTGGATGCCTTAGGGTTGACGGGACCAATTACGTCAATGCCCCACATTGCGAAAGGCCATGGTGAGACGAGGTTGAACAATTGGTGAGGCGAAACATTTATCGGATCCGCGTAGATCTGACATTTATGGCACTTCTGAAAGTACTCAATACAATCCTTCTCCATAGTAATCCAGAAGTATCCTCGTCGCATGATTTGCTTAGCCATCATATGCCCATTGGCATGGGTTGTACAATTCCCCTCATGAGTTTCGAAAAGGATCCTCTTTGCTTCTTTAGCATCTACGCATCTCAACAATTCACCGTTTAAGCTCCTTTTGTATAAGATTTCTCCACTGGGGAAATATCCCAAAGCTAATCTCCGAATCATTCTTCTTTTGTTTCTGCTTGCCCCTGGAGGGAATTCTCTGGCTCTAATGTAGACCAGGATGTCATGATACCAAGGTTTACCATCAGGTTCTTCCTCGATCATGAAGCAGTATGCTGGTTCACTCCTTGCTTTAATCTTTAATACTTGAGTCGTCTGCCCTTCTTCCATTTGAGCCATAACAGCCAGGGTGGCTAAGGCATCTACAAATTGATTCTTGTCTTGACTAAGGTGAGTGAAAGAGATTTCTTCGAATTTCTTAATCAGCTCCAGTAAGTACTTCTGATATGGGACTAGCTTCGGGTCCTTAGTTTGCCATTCTCCCTTGACTTGATAAATGATCAAGGCTGAGTCTCCATATACCTCCAACTTCTTGACTTTCATTTCGATGGCAGCCTGCAATCCCATCACATAAGCTTCGTATTCTGTGACATTGTTAGTGCAGTCAAATCTCAACTTGATAGCTATCGGGAAGTGTTTCCCCTCCGGGGATACCAACACAGCTCCGATTCCATTACCGGACAAATTGACAGCTCTGTCAAAATACATTTCCCATACATCAGCAGATTCTTTTTCCTCATTTTCCACTTCGTTAACATGCTTATCAGGGAATTCAAAATCCAGGGCTTCATAATCTTGGATGGGGTTCTCTGCCAGGAGATCAGCGATTATGCTACCTTTTATTGCCTTCTGGGTCATGTAGACAATGTCATATTGGGAGAGTATGACCTGCCATTTTGCTATCCTTCCCGGCACAAATGGGCTTTCGAACACATACTTAATAGGACCCATCCTAGAAATGAGCCATGTCATATGATTTAACATGTAATGTTTAAGCCGATTTGCTGTCCAGGCTAACGCGCAGCAAGTCTTTTCTAGGAAAGAGTACCTTAACTCACAATCGTTAAATTTCTTGCTCAGGTAATAAATGGCCCTCTCCTTTCGGCCGGTATCATCGTGATACCCTAAAACACATCCCATTGAGCTCTGTTGGACCGCCATATACAGAATCAACGGCCTTCCTGCCACCGGAGGAACCAACACTGATGGGTTTGATAGGTACTGTTTAATTTTCTCGAAAGCCTCTTGGCAAACTGAATCCCATCGAGTAGTGTTGTTCTTTCGGAGTAGTCTAAAAATTGGCTCGGCTTTTGCAGTGAGGTTAGAAATAAATCTCGAGATGTAGTTCAATTTCCCCAGGAAACTGCGCACCTCCATTTCTATTTTTGGGGATGGCATCTCTTGAATAGCTCGAACTTTATCTGGATCTACTTTTATTCCCTTCTCACTCACTATGAATCCCAACAACTTCCCAGATCTAGCTCCGAATATACATTTGGCAGGATTCAATTTCAGCTGATATTTCCTGAGTCTCTCAAATACTTTCCTCAGCACCTGCACATGGCTTTTTCCTCCCCTGGACTTGATGATCATATCATTCACGTATACCTCCACTTCTTTATGCATCATATCGTGGAATAATGTGACCATGGCACGTTGGTAGGTAGCGCCAGCATTCTTTAACCCGAAAGGCATGACCTGGTAACAAAATATCCCCCATTGAGTGATAAAAGCAATTTTCTCCTTGTCTTACTCATTCATTGGGATTTGATTGTACCCCGATGCCCCATCTATACACGAACACCTGCCCAATCCCGCAAAATTGTCTACTAACACATCAATGTGAGGGAGAGGGAAATCATCTTTCAAGCTTGCCTTATTAAGATCCCTGTAATTAACGCACACCCTGACTCTCCCGTCCTTTTTCATCACGGGGACAATGTTAGCTATCCATTGGGGATATTTGACCACTTTTAGAAACCCAGCCTCGTATTGCTTCTTAACCTCATCCCTAACTTTGAGCAGCGTGTCAGGGTTCATTCTTCTTAGTTTCTGCTTCACCGGGATTGTCCCCGGAATTAGGGGAATTTTGTGCGTTACTATATGAGGGTCCAAACCAATCATATCATCATAGCTCCAGGAGAATACGTCTAGGAATTCTTTGAGCAAACTGATCATATCTTCTAATTCTTCACTCTCCACAACCTTAAGTTCCCTTTTTACTTCTTTCGTGCCTAGGTTTACGGTGTGCGTTTCGTCCCCACAAGGCACTAAGGAAGGTTCATCTCTTTCATCCCTTTCTTTTGTGAGTTCCACCTTAGAGTCACTTGAAGTAATGGCAGTTATGGGGATTTCAAAATTAACCAGAGGAATTTCTGAGTCTATTGAATTATTAGGTGTTAATTGATGAATGGTCCTGAAGAAATGAAAATGGAATATATTATAAGAATGGATTTCAAAAAGGAAAGAAGAAGAGAACTGGATATAACATGCGCTAATAATTCATTAATATTTATGACATAAGAAAAAGGGTCCATTTACAGTATTACACTTGTCATCATGGACAAAATGATCAAGTATTGATAACCAAAAGTACTTTACTCGAAATTGAGTATAGGGATGTCCTCTGCCGTCCAGTTGTCCAGTTCTTGCCCTTCAGCAATTGGCAAGACTAGAGCCTCGTATAAGGAATCAAGATGGATGACATCAACGGATGGTTTATCGAGTGCTTCTTCAGTTTCCGCTGGATTTTCAATGACCGGCTTAGTGAAGATCTCTGTGATTCTCAGGACTACCTTCCTTTTCCCGATTTTCTAATCAAATCTTTGATCCCGAAGCATATTCCTCATCCAGAATCACCCATCCATGAGGGCATTTTCCTCGTATCCCAAACTGCAATGGCCAACCTTCTGGATAGCCGGTATAGGCTCGACAATCCCTTACAATGTGGCACCTAACCCCTTGCCCTCTTCATACCCATTCCTCAACATCACCTTGGCTACCATAGCCATAGCCCCTTCATTTCCTGAGATGATTTCTTGTAATTCGAGAGCCTAGAAAGAGCTTTCCAATGACTCCTCAGCTGCTTCTACATAAGGAAGTGATTGCGGCTTGGTGACTAGCATGGCTTCCTCCCCTTTCACAGTGATGATTTTGCCATCCATAATGTACTTAATCTTTTGGTGCAAAGTTGAAGAAACGGCATTTGCTGAGTGGATCCAAGGCCTCCCCAACAACATAGTATATGCGGGCTCAATGTTCATCACTTGGAATGTGACGTTGAAGGTGCATGCACCAATTTGGAGGAGCAAGTCAATGTCTCCCAGCACTTCTCTTCTTGTAACATCAAAGGCTCTCACTACCATAGCTCTTTGACATATATTTGAACGGTCAACCAGTAGCCTAGCCAAGGTGGCATTAGGCAGTACATTGAGCGCGGATCCATTGTCAATAAGGACCTTGGCCACTTTGCAACCTTTACACTTCACCGTCACATGTAGGGCCTTAGTGTGCGCTAAGCCTGTAGGGTCTATCTCTTCTTCTGAGAAAGTGACAAAACTGGACGCCTGGATTTGTCCCACTATCTTCTCGAACTGCCCCGGTGTGATGTCGGGGTTCACGAAGGCCTGATTTAGAATTTTTTGCAAGGCTTGACGGTGCACCTCAGAGCTCAGAATCAAGGATAGTAATGAAATTCGAGTAGGAGTCTTTCTTAACTGCTCAACAATGTCGTACTCACTTTGCTTCATTATTTGAAGCAGCAGCTCCTCTTCCTCTTTTGGTCCGATAGGTTCTACTCCCTCTGTTTTCTCTACCTCCTCTTTCGTACTCTCCTGTGACTCTCCCATTTTTACTTTCCCTTTCTTCTTTTCTTTCTCTTCGCTCCCGTAACATCTCCCACTTCTGGTTATAAACTCAACTTCTGGCTCAAGCGGGGAAGATTTTGTGGCAACGACGGGCTGAGGATTAGCTTGGGGAGTAGCACCGCTGGTGGGTCTGGCATAAGTCATCTTGAAGTGCTCATGAGGAGTGAAACACGGTTTAGGAGGTGCCGAAGGTGAAGCAAGCCTAGGAGCTGGTGTACTTCTTGACGCTCTTTGGGTGAAAACTTGAAAGTTATAATTCCAAGGTATGGCATGGGTGTTTGTGACAGGGAGCTGAGGCGGGGTTCGTATGATTGTTACTGGTGGTGACGATGTTGGGGGTGAGAAAGTGATTCTGTGATTAGGGGTAGAGGCGTTTTGGCCGAGTCGGGCTGTATTTACTCCGCCCTCCATTTTTGACTTTGCTTGGCATCTCAGAACTTTGAGGGACAGTAAGTTCTGGACCTCTTGTTTAAACTCTTCACAATTTTGCAGCTCGTGGTTAGCTGCCCTTCCATAATAGGGGCATCCTACCTCATCCTCAGGTTCTGGTGCTTGAGGGTGGAGGTAACCTTCCCTTACTGCCATTCTAAAAATTTCCTCAAAGTGAGGCATCAGTTCATCTACCTCTGGGGTTGACCCCTCTCCTTCTGACTCTATCATGTTCATACCATTGCCCATACTATGATTGGGCAATGGGTTTGAGGTAACATTGGAGAGAGAACCATTCCCTTCAATCTTCAACCACCCATTCCTGATTAAGGTGTGCACCCTTCCCCTGAGTGCCCCGCAGTTATCGGTTGAATGCCTTTGTGCCCCTCCATGATACTCACACCGGGCAGTGGCATCATACCATCTGGGGTACGGCGGCTGAATTGGGTCAAGGGGAATTGGGACTATTTGGTTTATACCGACAAGGTATCGGTATATTTCGCTAAGTGGCAGGGGAAGAGGTGGATCAGGATTTCTTGGTGGTCTCGGGTTATTTTGAGGTGGTCTGGGTTGAGTAGGTGAAGGAGGTGGTCTGGGTTGGTAGTTTATCGGTGGTGGATACTGTGGGCGTGGGTGAGGATAATTTGGGAAAGGGGGTGGAATGTTTGCAATGGTTTGGCCATGAGAGGGAGGATATGGCCGGTAGTTATTCTGAGGAAGTGGGGAGTGATTGTTCTGCCGAGTGATGGAATGCACATCACCCTCCTTCTTTTTGCCAAAACTGGCATTTTTCTTTGCAGGGTTCTCCATCAACTCCTGCAGTCGTTCCATCCTTAAGTTGGCTTCTATTTATCTCACCAGCTTGGATGATGTCCGAGAAACTATTGGAAGTGTTTCCAATCATCAAATTGAAGTAGGGAGCCTTCAATGTCTCAATGAATAAGGAGCATAGTTCATTGTCAATCACTGGAGGATATACTTCTGCGGCCTTTTCTCTCCATCTCTGGGCATATTCTTTGAAGCTTTCCCTGTCCCTTTGTACCAAGTTTTGGAGGTCTCTCCTTGTGGGGGCCACGTCGCAGTTGAACTTCTATTGCTTCAGCAAAGCATCTGCCAAATCTTTCCAGGAGCGCAATTTGCTCCTGTCCAACTGAATACATCATCTCAGGGAGGCCCCGAAAAGACTCTCGTGAAAGAAGTGAACCAAGAGTCGATCATCCTCTGTCAGGGCGGACATTTTGGCAATATAAGTGGCCAAGTGAATGCAAGGGTCTGAATTCCCAGTGTATTTGTCGAAGTCCGGGACCTTGAACTTAGGCAGCACCACCACATCAGGCACCAATCTCAGCGACGCCACATCAACTGAACCATACATGTTCAGTCCCTCTATTGCTCTTAGTCTCTCTTCTAGAGCGGATAGCTTCTCATTTTCTCTCATCTTATTTTCACCTCCCACTGCAAGAGATACTCCCCCAGTTGGGAAATGAGGGGTGGAATGAATTGGAGGGATCAGGACTAAAAGGTATGGTTCGGCATTCGAGATAGCCGGATAATAGGAGAAAGGTGGGTCATTATTCAGTGGGGCCGGATTGACGGTGATTGTCGGATCCGAGATCGATGGCTGGAAGGTGAAAGAGGTCGATGCATGATGAGAATCAATCGTTGTAAGATGTGGGGGAGGTAGTGGTAAGTTAGGCTCTGAAGCAGGCTTATTATGGGACATTTCCCTCATTAGTCTCATGAGCTCCGAGACTTGGTCTTTCAATTCAGAAACCTATCCTTGTAGGTTCTGGACTTGTTCCTAGTCTTCCATTAGCCTTCTTGTTCGTGATCTTGTTAAGTACACTTGTCTGGGTTGAACTGCGTGTCTGGTTAGGCTTGCTTTGTTTGAAGCAATATTGATTTTCTGCAGGAAGTTGAAAAGTTTTAATGAATTTTGAATCTCGTAAAAAAAAATTAAAGGTCCTGGTTCAGACAAAGGATACAGTGGCATTTGGGAGCCAAAATGAAATCTGCAGAAGAATAATTGCATCAATTTTATCATGGCATCGTTCGATAGTCTGACTGAGAATGACTGGATTGAATGCGCATCTATGATACCTGTCCATATGGCGCATTCAGTTTTTTGCATAACCCTAGCGAGGGGGTTCCTACAGGAGTTATACTATTCATTCACAATTTTGCTAAACAGTGGCCCAAAGTTGTTCCATTAATTGAATAGTTCATACATGGCATTCTTTACATTGGCCTAGGCTCAGGGAGGTTCTTTATAATATAATGACATTTCCTGAGATACTCATATAGCCTTTCTTCTTGTTTGGCAGGGTTGAACACTTTCAGGACATACTCGGATTCAGGTAGGAGTTCTTGTTTCCCCTGTGCTATCATTTTCTCCAGCTGGTCAACATTTCCTTTCAGCTCCTGATAGAGAGCGGCTTGTCTTTCTTTTTCTTTCCTTTCTTTAGCACATTCCTTCAGAATATCGTTGATAAGCTGTGCCTGTTCTTTTAGTTTAAGCTTCTTCTTTTTGCTTTCTTGTTTATACTCTTCTATGAGTATATCCTGATATTTCATTTTTTCTTGAAGCTTGCCATTCTGTATTTCTGCTTCTTTCATTTTAGCTTGGAGAGAGCTCTCTTCCCTTTCCCATCGTATTTCTTGCTCTTCAAACCCTGTCTTTCCGGTCCTTGCCTCTTCCCTGAGCCTTCTTACTTTTCTTTTGAGGATCTACTGTTGGTCCTCTAATTGTTTTATTTGTTCTTGCAGTTGCGAGTTTTCGGTATTCGCCTTTTGTAGGGAGTCGGCCAAGTGATCACTAGCTTCTTCTAAAAGGACGTTTTGACGAGGGTTGCTACCTTCGAATTTGGTTGGATCTGCAGTTAGGCATCCTTGATCCCTGTCGGCCCTCCATTTAAGATAATCACCCGTGACACTCGAACCTTTAGGTGACCTTTCCACCATAGTGATATTTTCCCAGGATCTGCGAGCTATTTTCAATTCTTCCTCATTATTGAGCTCATGGTAGAAATGATCTCGGTGGTATTCTTTAATGTTGATTCTGAACTGTGTTGAGTCGAACTGTCTCATTACTAATGCCGAAGTGTAACTTGTATATCCAGTCACTCCGATTGGGGATACTGATTGATTACCCCCCGTGCTGACCAAAATGGATTGACCCGACGTCCACAATTTCCTCCAACATTAGTCATGGCTGTTGAAGCTCAAAATCCGTTCTTGCCACTGCGGCTCATCCTTTGGGCTGATTACTAATCTGGTCATCTTCTAGATAAGAGGATGGTCAAGATACCATGTTAACCCCTTCGTCTCCATAGGACACATATGACTGATGATCCAGAGGTGCAACAATTGAGAACAGCACTTAATGAATCCCTTGCCTTGTTGTATGCAGTAAGTAAGGGTTAAGAAAGTCTCGACAAGAATTGCCAGTACTGGATTGACCTTCTGTTTTTCTACTGCCCAGAACATCTCCGCTACGCTGCAGGTTATAATTCCCAAAGGTCCAGGGAACAAGATTAGGCCGTAGATCCCTAAGGCGAGCATCAATAAAGCTTGATCCCACTGTTCATCTTGGATATATTGATCCAACCACTTCTTGAGATAAGTCCAATACCATCCATGCGTGTTCCCTTTAACAGTTTCCCTTGCCTTTGCTTCTTCCGGGGGAATCCCCATCATATGTGCGAACCGTTTCCAGGTCTGCCTATGCTCAAGGTGTAGGTAGATCCGATTCTGCGCCTCATAAGGAATTTCTAGCAATGCCTGATATTCTTCCATAGTGGGAGCAGTATCGATATCGTTGAAAGAGAACACTCCATACTTTGGATTCCAGACTAACAGCATGGCCTTTAATGCCGGGACTTGGACTTTGACTCATATCAAAGTTGCAATCCTCCCATATTTCTCGTCAAATCATGCCTTGACCTAATCGGGAAATGACCTCCAACCATTAGATAGACCCTGGAGACTGTTCATTCTGACCTCAACTTTGCTCAAGTCCAATGGAGGTAATAAGCTAGTATCACTTTATGGGGGCACTGAACTATGAGGCGGTTCGGGCCATGATTTAGCATTCTGTTCTGGTCTAAGAACTTCTTCTGCTGACTTACTCGAGGATGCCATGTTAAAAATGATGCTTATCCTTTTACAGACCTTAATTTGGTGATGCTTGTAGGAAAAACTTGTTAGTAGGGTAAATTCGGGTAATTTTGAATTATACTATTGGCAGAGTGACACCTACACATTTATCAAAGTAGGAAAGTGTGTAGGTTTTCTTAACAGTATGATTCAAGATTACCCTAAAAAATAAGAACAAAATAAAACACAAGTAGAATAGGGTAAGAGTAAGTATGCCCCTTTTGTCCTAAAATAAGGAGAGTCCTAGTACCGGCTAGGTGCTACCTAATTGGATAGTTCTATCTTATAAGATAGCTTGCTATGGCTTCCAGCTATCGTGATAGTTTAGCTTAAGGTCTAATCTTCTAAAAGCCACAGGTTCCCAAATTGCCCCTACTGTAAACAGTAGAGCCCCATTCTATCCCCCATGATACTGTCGGGAAAGTTCCACGAGTATCACAGTAAATAGAATGAGTTTCAATCTGAGTAGAAGCCTTCACGGATACTAACGGGGCAAAACCCACGGGTACCGCTACATGGCCCCCTCCTATTTTCCTAAAAGGGTAAGAAAGCCCAGGTATAGGGCTGAAGTGTGTGAGGACATTATGTGAGTATTCAGTGTGTGAAGGGACACCTTTTCCTCTTCCCAATATAGGGGGAGTTTTTTATTTTTCCTTTTTAGACGAAGAATGCTGTAGGGAATAAAACAAGCAAAACAGTTAGCAAAAATAACAATAATTAACATAAGGAATTTTGCGAATTAAGCCCACCTAACTATGGTTGGATCGTAAAATTAGATCTACTTTTGTGCATCTGAACCGGGGTCAAGTTATTGGTTCGGTCCCCAGTGGAGTCGCCAAGCTGTCGCAACGTATTTTGCGGTCGCCTGGACGAACCCTCACCGAAGTGGGAAGGAATGAGGAGTCGCCACTTTAATTTTAAGGAAAATTAAAGAAAACCATTTGTGAAATGCAAATTAAAATGAAACCACTTCAAATACAGAGATTCTAGGTTCGGGGTGCGTAAACGGGTGGGGAAGGTGTTAGGCACTCCACCTCGTCCCTCAATGAGGGTGAGCAGATTTAACCTTACGTTCGTTATAAATTAAAATCGATAGTTAGGGGGGTTCAAATGGAAATGTTAATCCCTTTGATAAAAGGGAATATTTGATTTTTCACTAATTCGGGTTACCCAGATACATAAGTAAATGAGACAACCTTAGTGAATTGGTGTTGTGTTGCGGTTTTCATTTGTGGGATTACTTTGCGTGTTTATTAAAATTTAGTCATGAGAATCGGATAAGAACTCTCCTCCGATCTCTGTGTATTTAGTAAAATTTGATTCGAGAATCGGATAAGAACTCTCCTCCGATCTCTTTTAGGTATTTATTAAAATTTTGGATTGAGAATCGGATAAGAACTCTCCTCCGATCTCTTTTAAATATTTATTAAATTTTGGATTGAGAATCGGATAAGAACTCTCCTCCAATCTCTTTTAGATATTTATTACAATTTTTGGTTGAGAATCGGATAAGAACTCTCCTCCGATCTCTTTTAAATTTTTGTTGAAATTTTTGAGTGAGAATCGGATAAGAACTCTCCTCCGATCTCTTTTAAATTTTTATTAAAAATTTTGGTTGAGAATCGGATAAGAACTTTCCTCCGATCTCTTTTACTTGAATGAGAGTCGGATAAGGACTTTTCTGACCTCTTAAAATTTGATTACAGCTACACACCATAAGAGCCTAAGACTAAGGGTTTTGGCATCCGAAGATGCTGAGGACCCGAATGAGGCTTCCTTTAACTCATTGCTACCTCATGACTAGATAGACTGAATTTTACCGACTTCCTATGTGATCGCCTTACTAATACCTTCCGGCAGGCAATATTTGCTCTATTTCATTTGCTAATCTGAAATTCAATTTTACTTCGACTCTCCACCTTACCCAGTCATCTTCTCGATCTAGTCTAGTGGTTCGACTTCATAACTCTTTGATTTATTATCCGAACGTTTATTAAAAAAACTCTTATGTTAAGATACTGCTACCAACACTTTATCAGACTACCTATACGTTACTTGTAACCCGAACACCCGCGTTGGGAGATAAATAAAGATCAATAATAAATAAATAACATGAACTGTTGTATCAAAAAAAAAAAAAACTCATGAGAATAACCACCTACGTGGGACTTTCTGACACAAAACAAACTTTAACGAAAATTACGAGCATAAAAAGAAAATAAAGATGAACACTGGATAAGGCAACGGTTCAGACACTCACCTGTAGGAAGTTGAACTTATTGAACTAACTATGGAGTCGCAAATGTTGCAGAGTTGCGGGCTAATATTCTGAGGACTAATGCTTGCCTTGAAATGACAAATGCTTAGTTAGCATGTAGTCGAGCCGGAATGATAATGAATGAGATTGAGCTCAGAAAATAAAAGTGGATATAAAGGTGATGAAAATAGAAATGAAACTTAAGAAAGGGTATCGCAGAGCAGTGAACAAACTGAAAATCAAGAGTTCCAGTGTCCAACACTTCTTCAAAGAAAATACTTTAGAAAACTGGTTTCTAAAGTCCTTCTAGCTTAAAAAATAGCAGAGTAGCAAAACTAAATTAATTTTCAGAGCTTCTCCACTATAATCACCACCCTTTTTTTTCGTCTTCTTGAACAGTTTTCATACAGGTATTTATAGGGACCGGGTGCTCCTCATGAAGGGTTAGGATTTTCTTTGAGGGAGATGGAAGGTTAGGATTTTGAAGGACATGATCTGACGCTTGGGAATTAAAGAGAATCAGAATGAACGGCTGAGATCCTTTTTAGAAATTTTTGTCCTTTTTCTCTTCTAATCTGACAGTTCCAAATTTTCTTGTCCAGGGCGATCCGAGGGCTGGGAATAAAAGGCGCCGGTCTTGTCGTCTTCTTCTTTAATCCAAGGGCTACGGGCTCGTCCTTACAAGTAAGATCAACGGTGGAGATTGGGATGTACAGGACTGTCATGACATACTCTGGCACTTGTCAGTAATGTGGGCGATTCTGCAAATGAGGTGTGTGGTAGAGATCTCGTCTGCAATGCTTTAACTACCTCGGCTCTGATTATGACGACAGTTATTGGAAGTTGTCTTATTCTCCTTGCTTTCCGATCTCCTCTTCCTTCCGATCTTTCTAACACGATCCTTTTCCGATCTCTCATGCCGGGCCCCCTTCTTCCGATCTCTCCCACTCCAGTCTTCTCCTTTATCTGGTTTGGTTCAGTCAAAGCATTTATTCCTTTGATTTCTGAGACGTCCACTTCGTTTTCTGCTAACAATAAATGCTCAGACTTTCTCTATATATATACCCCCGATGGGAAATCCTCCCGCATTTCATTTTTCTTCTTTCTCTCTCACTTTTCCCATTCCAGCAACAATTCCGGCCATGATGGCGGCTCTTGATCTTTTTCTGGCTGTTCGCCTTGTTCACCGACTGAAAATTTTCGATCCCGGTGATCGAAAGATCACTATGGCTACCTCTGATGACAGTGAGAGAACTGGACTAATTTACCGACCCAGATCGAGAATGTCGATCGTGTTGACCTTGAATCGGTTGACCGATGTAATCGGCGAACCGATTTCGGGTGAGAAGACTGCCAATTTCCCTCCTATCACTGGTGACCACCCCTCGAAGCTCTTTTGGCTTCTCATCACACTGGGTGTTCCGACAGCGGCTCGGTTCCGAGCGATAACATTGATGATGATCTCTCCCATCCTCATGAGAGTCATAGTCACCCCATCTGAGCTGTACATCTATCCGATGTCAATAGTCGGTCTCCTGATCAGACACATCTTTTGATTCAGCTATGAGACTAGGCTTTGACATAGGCCTTCACTAGATAGGGTGTACTGCCAATCTCTAGAGATCGCCCAAATAATGTAATCTGACCTTTAATGTAATCCGATCTCTAGAGATCGCCCAAATGATGTAATCCGACTTTTAATGTAATCCGATCTCTAGAGATCGCCCAAATCATGTAATCCGACCTTTTCGAAATAAAATTTTTATTTTGTCAATTATCATTTTATTATTATTCTATTGGTTATTTTCCGACCTCTAAAGTATTTACCCGATCCGACTTTTAATTTGAATGATTATTTTTCGACCTCTAAAGTATTTACCCGATCCGACTCTTAATTTGAATGACCTTTAACCGGCCTGTGATTCAAAATATCTATCTCAATCTGCCGACCTCTAACTAGCCGATCTCCTTACGGAATCTCCAGAATATTCGTGAGACGTGTCAGAAAAGGCTGGTGAATCTCGCTAACCGATGCGCCGCTTGGGACATCGTGAGCATTAAATGCTCAGACGGGTATAAATAGGGGACGGGTCAGCCAGTTGCTTCCTTATGTCATTTTCGGCCTTTCGCGAGCGATTCCAAAATCCTCTCGTTTTTTCAAGTTCTTTCGACACCGATCACACTCCGGTAAGGGTTTTGATCTTTCTTTTAGTTTAAATTTCCTCTTTTCTTTGAAAATGAGCGGCACCGAGGGTCAGAGAGCGGCAAGCCCCCTTTCCGTTCAGGTCTCGTGGTTGTCAGATGAGGTAGAGGTAGTCGGAACAAGCGGGCGATCTGAACCACCTAGGACCTCCATTCCAGCCCGCGGTCAAGCAGCATCCTAGAGGCAAACACATTCTTCAGGGAGAGAAAACCTTCCCATGGACGAGCTACCATCAATCCTTCAAGAAACCAACCTGCAGTCGTTCAGCCAAGAGTATAACATTCAGCCCGATTCATACGAACTCATTAAGCGTCATGGCAATCTTCGAGCCGATCACTTCTTCGAAGAGAATGATATGATCATGGTATACGAAGAGCAATTAAAAGCCGGGCTGCGGTTCCCTCTTGACGACTTCTTTAAGGAAGTTCTAAAATTTCACCAAGTGTGCACAGCCCAAGTTCACCCGAACTCATGGTGGATCCTAGTGGCCTTCAGAGGCCTTTGCCAAGCCAAAGGACTCAGTCCAATGGCGAAGGTATTCGCCGAGCTACATAGGCTAACTCACCGAAAGGATGATGAGTACTGATTCTTTCAGGCGAAGCCACATTGCGGGCTCTTTACCGATCTGCCCTCCTCCCTGAAGAAATGGAAGAATCGCTTCTTTATTCTGAGGAGCAAAATTCTGAACGGCTTTGAGGGTTTCCCACGTAGCTAGCTGCACCAGGGCCCCTTACTTCCGAAGCGCATCACCCTGAATAGGGAAGAGGGCCTAATGGTGATGGAACTAAAAGATTAGGCGGCTAGACAGAAATTCTCTTGTTTAGATGCAGTGACAGCCAAACTGCATCATTGGACTATGGAGCTGGTCACCAGCCAAGAATGCGGGCTTCAGCTCTCTGACCTCGGCTTCGGTACTTTCTATATCTCTGATCTTTGGGCCTTAGCGATCTCACTGACCTTTTCTCTATGTAGGTATGGCAAGCGGCGAGGCTTCTAAAGAGAGCCGAAAGCGGAAGAGAGAGGTCTCCCGAAAGGTGCGGGAGATGAAGCGTTCCGAGCTGCTTCAGATGCCCAGGCATGATCCCGGGGAGATGCAAGGAGGCTCGTCTCAACCCTCGGGACAGCCGATCCCCTACATAGAAGTGGTCCAGTCTCCTCCTCGTCAAGAAGAGCCGCCACCCCCCCTCTAGTTGCTTCGAGTGCGGAAGGGGGTCCTTCCTAACCACCTGTGATGACCCTTTCCCGCGGCGTCCAAATCCTGATCCACTCGCTGGAGAAGAACCGCACGATTCGAGAGAACCCGGGTTTTGCTAAGGTCTTGGGGTCCTCCATCTGCCTTCGAAAGGATCAGGATAGGCTAACAATGAATAGCCTTGATGATATCCTGACACAAACTATGAGCCTGAGCATGGAGACTCTGGTGAACCAACATATTATCTGGGAGAAGGCTTACCACTTGAGGCAGGATGTCGAGAAGGTGGGTCAGGAAGCTGCTTCCCTCCGATCTCAACTTTCGTCCGCCCAAAACTACATATCTGAAATTAAGGGGCGGATGAAATTCTACGAGGATAAGCTGGCCGAGCAGGCTCATGTTCATGAAGAGGTTCGGGCGCTCCGAGCTGCTGAAGTTGCTCGCCTCACTGAGGAGCTTAAAGCAAAAGAAGAAGAGGCAGTGACAAGGGAGGCCGGTGCTTATGTGAACGCTCATGGGGATCTCTTGGCCGAGCTCAGGAAGCGTTATCCCGAGGAGGACTTCTCCTGGATGGTGGACCTAGCTCCCCAAGATGAAGAGGATAGTGAGGAGGAGGCTGAAGGTGAGAGAGGAAGCGAACAAAATGTAGTACAGGCTAGGGGTGATCCTCCAGCCGAATGACTTGTATAAATTTTAATTTGAAATGAAATGAAGTTCCCCTTTTTTTGTTTAATGATTGGATGAGATCGGAAAGTATCTAAGTTACATAAGCACTTGATTGTCTGAACATATTAGAACAAACAACTAAAAGTGATTATCAATCTAAGTGTAAGAGGTCGGAAAACATTGTAAGCATGAGATCGACTGAGAACAGATGCTAAACGGGACTTGATTAAAATTGGAAATTTGATTTGAACACTTAAGATCAGAATCATTATTAAACCGGATTGGAACCTTAACTTTATCAAACGATTATTCCCAAACTTTTAAAAGGGAGATTGGCAATAAGACTGGTGGCATGAAGGCCTAATGTTGGTTCAATCTTGTTTGACAAGAGAGATCGAAAATGTAATTGACTGATCAAGGGACTTGACAATTGGTTTGAGAGATCGGTGAGGCTTTAAATGATAAGGGGACTTAGTATTGATTCGATTCCTTTTGAGGAGAGATCAGAAATGTGATTGGCTGGCAAAGGGAGACTCAGTGCTGGGGATCAGTTTCAAAGTTTATTGATTTCGGGGATCGACCAAAATATGGTATCGATAACACATGTCACCACACAAGCTTGCCACTTCTCTTCCTATGATGGAAGACCACTTTTTTAATATTTAAATGGAGCTTGACACATGGCTCCATGGGATTAAGTCAACTAAGAACAAGATAAGATCTTGTAGTGACATGTGGCAAGGAGTTAGTAAACTTTGACTTGTGTCTATAAAGGAAAATGAAGAAAGAAAAAATTTTTTTCTCCTTCTTCCCATCTTGGATGGCAACAAGAGCTCCTCCCCTTTTCTTCATTTTCTCATCCAATTTAAGAAGAAAAACTTTGATTTTCTTTGAATTAAAATTGCTAGAAATGGTTTCTAGTGCTATATACATCAATTAAACCTCACTAAAACATAAACCCCTAATTACAAGTGGTTGGCAAAGGCTTGGGAAGTCAAATAGGGGCTGCCATTGGTGAGCTTGTGGTGGACAAGCTAGAGGAACTTCATTTGGGGTCCTAAGAGCATCCAAAGAGTGGGAATTCCATTAATTGTGCATCAAGAGGTTCGTACTCAAAATCCCCCTTTTAATTAGGGATTATTGTGAATTAAATATTAATTCACAATCTTAAATGGCAAATGAAAGTTCAAAGCATGTTAAAATGTGTTTTAGTATACAATTGAGCATTGAAAATTAATTAGGACCATAACACACTTGTATGATGCATGAAACCCTAGAATGGTTTTTTGAAATTTCAATGTTTTAAATGCCCTAAATCCATGCTTCCACTCCTACAATTGGTATCAGAGCCACTATATTTGCCATTTAGATTGATTTTGAGGCTTAATTGTGTGATTGGGTTGAGTTTGGGTTGATTTGAAGTTGGTTCGAATCAAAGAGAACCAAACTGCCGCAAGAAACACAGCTTGGACCGTGTTCTGGTCATTTACACGGTCCAGGGCGTGTCATTGAACGACACGGCCCGTGTTCCTCGTCACCCCAGGCCATGATGAACGCATCATTTACACGGCCCAGGCTGTGTCGGTCCTCGCCCTAGGCTGTGTTCTTTGAATCTGGGGGTGTTGGAGAGTGTTAGGCCGTGTTGGGCTTGTTTTTTTGGGCCCATTATGCAATTGTTGTGTATTTTAAAGCTCAAAATTAAGCTCATACCTAATTAAATTGTTTAATTAGGAATTTTAATCACAATTAATTTATGAAAATTGTTTTCATAGAATTAAATTTGGAAAAGGGTTTCTAAATTTAAATTTATTTGAATAAGATTCAAATTTGAATTTTAGTTGAATATGTGATATTCAATTTAATTTTAAGCATGTATATTTTTATTTAATTGTTAAATTTTAAATATGCATGATGAATGATCATGGACAATAAAAGACCAATGTGATTGGATTTATTTATTTATTTTAATTTTTCTTTGGGATGTAAAATAATTAATTTATTTTAGTGGCTTGTATCATAAATGTTATGATAACTTAGGATGTAATTTCATTTATTTAAGGACCTTAAGTCCATATTTTTGTAAATTCACCTTGGTATGCTAAGGGTTACAATGTAATTGGATTGCAAGAAGAACAAAGAGGTCAAGAGCATTGGTGAGACCAGTGGGAGGAAATCAAGATTAAGGGTTAATTATGTACTCCTTCAGCAACTCTTGTAAAATGAATGAATGAAATACACCTAGAAATGCCCTGATTCAATTCTTGGTGGCTCAGAATTGAATCCCTTAGAAAGTCTATGATCATACCATATTATTTGTTTATCCATATATGCATGAGATGTGTATGAATGTATGCAAATATACAATATATGCATGCCAATTGGATAATGTGCAAAGTGAGACCATAATAGTAATTAAGCCGACCACGAAATCTTCCAAGTAAATGATTAAGTTGGAAATGGTATAATTATGGTAATTATATCATAGCCCTCCATTGAGGCAATTATTTTAAGAAATTTTAAATACTTCCATTATTAGCTTTATAAGCTTGGATATGATGCATTTATTTAAGAGATTTTCTTAAGAATAATTGTTAAGCATAAGATGTTGTAAGTATGTAAATGGTTGGTGGCCAATAATGGATGTGCCTGAGGTCATTGAAATTATTTGCATGTTTACTAGCTCGATGGGATCAACTTAACTAATGCAAGATAAATCAATAATGGATGTGCCTGAGATTTTGAGCATTATGGGCCAAGTAAATGATTGAATCTCACATGAGATGTGATGGGCAAAGAGTTGCTCACTTATAGTTTATTGTGATTCCAATAATGGATGTGCCTGAGGATGATCAATAAGACTATAAGAATTCAATCACCCACTATAAATCCATCCAACTAGGATTTTTGTTTCCTACTATGGAAGTGTAGGATTCGCCAAGTCAGTGGGAGGACCAATTTGATTAAAAGACTATAATCATTTTGGTTAATTACTTGATAAATTTACTAATTAATCTTGTTATTTCTGCAGTTTATTTTCTGATAATCATGAACACACAACAACCACCACCATCCAATATCTTAGCGAGCATACTTGATCACAATAGGTTGACAGGACCTAACCTTTCTTATTGGCTCAAAAATTTAAAGCTTGTCCTGAACCTAAAACGTATTGGATATGTTCTAGATTCAAAGATTCCTGGTCCCTTGCCTCCAGGGGCCACTCCAGAGGAATCAGAGACTCTCTACAAGTGGAAGGAGCATGATATGAGAGCCATATGCTACGTGCTTGCTTCTATGACTAATGAGTTACAGAAGCAACATGAGAACATGCAAAGTGCGAATGAGATCCTTCTTCACCTGCAAGAGTTATATGGTGAGCACAACAGGAATGCTAGATATGAGATATCTAGGCAGTTATTCCTCATGAGGATGTCAGAGGGACAAAATATAGGAGATCATGTCCACAAGATGATTCTGCTCATTGAGCAGCTGGAACATCTTGATTTTCATATGGATTTTCAACTACAGACGAATTTGATCCTTCAGTCCCTACTAGAGTTATTTGAGAATTTTGTGATAAATTTCCATATCACTAAGCAAGAATGCACTCTAGCTGGCTTACTTAACATACTGGTTATTGCCCAAAAAAATATGCCCGGCAATAAAGGAAAAGAGGTGGTTGTGGTTGCATCTTCCTCTTCTAGAAAGTCCAAAAAGAAGAAGGGCAATAAGAAAAAGAAACTTCAAGTTCCTGGACCTTCAAAGAAGATAGCCAAACAGAAGGGCAAGACCGAAGCTGATAAAGGCAAAGGAAAGTGTTTCCACTACCAGAAGTATGGGCACTGGAAGAGGAACTGCTCAGGGTATCTTGCTTCTCTGAAGGACAAGAAAGATAAACCTTCAGAAGATATGTCTATATCTTGTTATTTAGATTCTGATGATGCTCATAGTTCATCTATAGCTTGAGTTTTAGATACTGGTGCTAGTTCTCACATTACTTTTGATATGCAGGACTAGCAAGTAGCAGTAGCTTGCAGACATGAGATGTTAGACTCTGGATTGGTAATGGCTCAACTGTTGAAGCTTTAGCCATAGGATCTAAATCTTTGTACATGTATGGATATGTTTTGTATTTAAATAATATTTTGTATGTATTTGATGCTTTTAAGAATATCATTTCTGTATCTAGTTTGACTAGAAATGGTTATGAATTTCAGTTCACAAATGATGTTTGCAATATTTATTTTGGAAATGAATATGTTGGCTTGGGTTATATGCATTATGGACTTTATTATTTGGATAATAATGTTAAATACAAATTTAATGCAAGCAATCTAAATGAATGTAATGCCATGGTGAAAATCAACTCAAGTTCAAAATATATTTGGCACTTAAGATTTGGTCATATTGCAGAAGATACGATTGCAAAGCAGGAGAAAATGGAGATTTTATCCTCATTAGGTTCTGAACCTATTCTAACTTGTGAATCATGCCTTCAAGGCAAAATGACTAGATCACCTTTTGTAGGACAGGGGTTAAGAGCTGAAAATATTTTAGAACTTATACATAGTGATGTATGTGGTCCATTTAAAGAAATGGCTAGAGACTGTTTTCATTATTTTATTACCTTTATTGATGATAAATCAAGGTTTGGGTATTTTTATTTAATGAAATACAAATATGAATCTTTTGAAAAGTTCAAAGAATTTAAATCTGAAGTAGAAATCAAACAAGAAAAAGTATTAAAACTCTTCGATCAGATCGTGGAGGTGAATACTTAAGTACTGAATTTGATGAATACTTGAAAGAGCATGGTATTATATCCCAGCTGACTCCTCCAGGAATGCCACAATTAAATGGTGTGTCTGAAAGGAAAAATCATACCCTATTAGATATGGTACGCAGTATGATGAGCTATACTGATATGCCAGTCTCCTTTTGGGGATTTGCATTAGAATTAGCTTTGCATATTCTGAATAGGATTCCATCAAAGTCAGTCTCTTCCACACCTTATGAGATATGGCATGGAAGAAAACCAAGTCTTAAACATGTTAAGATTTTGGGTTTTCCAGCTTACATTAAAAAGCTGAAGACTGACAAATTGGAAACCAAATCAGACAGGGGTCGATTTGTTAGGTATCCAAAAGAAAGTGCATGGAAGAAAACCGAGTCTTAAACATGTTAAGATTTTGGGTTCTCCAGCTTACATTAAAAAGCTGAAGACTGACAAATTGGAAACCAAATCAGACAGGGGTAGATTTGTTAGGTATCCAAAAGAAAGTTTTGGATATTATTTTTATTTGCCTACATCACAAAAGGTTGTGGCAAGTAGAGATGCCATATTTCTTGAACAACAGTTTATTCAAGAAGGTGGCAAAGGAAGGCAAATAGAGTTAGAATTAGAGAATTTTGACCAACTAACAAATCAGATGGATATAGATCCATCTAGTCAACCTATGCCTATTGATGAAACATCTACAGTAATTCCTCGCATATCAACCGGGATATCTCATCCACCAGAAATTAAGGTATGGTTTTCTTCATGCAGATGAATAAGAGTTATTTGCTCATGAAGAAATAGATCATGGAGATGATCCTTTTACCTATGAAGAAGCTATATCAGATATAGACTCTTCTAAATGGATTGAAGCTATGAAATCCGAAATTGATTCCATGCATAAGAACCAAGTTTGGGATCTTGTTGACCCACCTGAAGGTATTATACCTATAGGAAATAAATGGGTTTTCAAGAAGAAGATTGGTTCTGATGGAAAGTTAGAGACCTATAAGGCAAGGCTAGTAGTGAAAGGGTTTCGCCAAAGGCAAGAAATCGACTATGAGGAGACTTTCTCGCCTGTTGCCATGCATAAATTAATTAGGATTTTATTAGCAATAGCTGCATACTATGATTATGAGATTTGGCAGATGGATGTCAAAATAGCAATTCTCAAAGGAAACATTGATGAAAACATTTTCATGGAACAACCTAGGGGTTTTGAATCCCAAGATAGTTCCAAGAAGTGCAAGCTGAAATAATCCATTTATGGGTTAAAACAAGCTTCAAGGAGTTGGAACATCCGTTTTGATGAAGCCATTAAGTCATTTGGTTTTATCAAAAATGTGGATGAACCATGTGTATATAAGAAGTTTAGTGAAAGTGCTATCACTTTCCTTATCTTATATGTAGATAACATTATGTTGATAGGCAATGATATAGGTATGTTGACAACTATCAAGGTATGGTTGTCAAATACATTCTCCATGAAAGACTTAGGGAAAGCAACCTATATTCTTGGAATTCTCATCTATAGAGATAGAGCGAAAAGAATAATTGGTTTATCCCAAAGTCTATACTTGGAAAAGGTGTTAAAGAGGTTTAACATGCTTGATTCCAAGAGAGGATTGTTACCAGTAAGACATGGTATCCATCTTTCTAAGGAAATGTCTCCAAAGACGCTTGAAGAAAGAGACAAGATGGCCAGGATTCCATATGCTTTGGCTATTAAAAGTTTAATGTATGCAATGTTGTGTACTAGGCCAGATATCACGTATTCTGTTAGTTTGACTAGTAGGTTTCAATCCAATCTAAGTTTGGAACACTGGATAGCTATCAAGAATATCCTTAAGTATTTGAGAAGAACTAAAGCTTTATTCTTGATTTATGAAGGTAGCGACCTACAATTGGATGGTTACACTGATTCTGATTTTCAATCAGATATTGATGATAGAAAGTCTACCTCTAGTTTTGTGTTCATATGTAATAGAGGAACAGTCAGTTGGAAGAGTTCCAAACAGAGTATGACTGCTGATTCCACTATAGAGGCCGAGTACATTGCTGCATCAGATGCTGCAAAAGAGGCTGTTTGGATAAAGAAGTTCATGACAAAACTTGTAGTAGTTCTTTCCATTGAGTTAGCAATTCCTCTCTACTGTGATAATAATGGATCATTCATACAGGCTAAGGAACCTCGATCTCACCAAAAATCCAAACACATAGAAAGGCGTTACTACATTATCAAAGAGATAGTTGGGCGAAGCGATGTAGTTATGTAAAAAATAGCATCAGCCGAAAATCCAGCTGATCCATTCACGAAGCCTATGTCACAAGCTTAGTAAGACCAACATCTTGAGAAGATGGGTCTAAGATATTGTAATGAATGGCTCTAGTGCTAATGGGAGATTGTTAGTAGGATGCCCTAGAGTATATCATTTTGTATGTATCTTGTACATATTTTATTAATAAAAGGCAATTTTACTTTTCTATTTATATAATCTATTTATGTGTATTTGAAAAGGTCCATTGATATTTTGTTAGAAATTTTATTCTTAAGTTGTTAAGAATATGAGTGATAGTATTTCTAGAACAAAGTATCATAAATTGGTTCACAATCGAGGATATTTCATAAAGGACATGACTTATCCAAAAAGATTGTATCATGTTTATTCCTAAGGTATTTATATGAGATATAAATAAGATAGAGTGGTGAGTCCCATGCCACATAATAAACATAATAGGCACTTATACATGATAAGTAGGCCAAACTAGTGACGCTTATGATAATTACATTAGTTTACTCTTGTCAATGCATTGTCATATATCATATCAGTGCATATAATCTTTAGACCTGAAGTAACATAGTTATCTTGTATATAAGTGGTTTGAGTTTGATACTGCTTTCATACTTATACTATGTATGGGTATATGGGCATTTGTTGGCTCCTAGTAGTTATATATGGAGATAGGTGTTGATCAAGATGGAATCTATTACCCTAAGTAAATAGGGATGAGATCCTATGTTCATTTAATTATTCTTGATGATTTAAGTTCCTGGTTAGGACAGATAGATTTAGTCAGAAAAAAGTTTCTAACAAAAAAATCTAATTAATCAAGAATTGAAATTAAAAGAGAACATAATGTTCATAGCAAATAGAGTTTGATATTAACCATGACTCCAGATGGAATTGAGATTTTGTAATGGAGAGATTCTAGTGCATGGTAATATATGATTAAAGGTTCATTTAAGGTATTCCTTATTACTAATTGGGCGGCCATGGTATGCTATGCTAGGTGTCAACCATGGTCTATGATGTACTTGAAATGTTTTGGAGAAATCATTTAAGGTAAGAAATAGTTCTAATGATATTATGGGATAATATCATTTATCATTGCCAATAAGTAATGAGCCTAGTAAGTCACACATCTACACAAGTTAATCACCAATTAAAATTTGATTTAATTGATTAATTAAATAGGTTTAGTTTGCAATAAGATTGCAAAGTCTCTAGCATGACTTGAAACCAAATCTAGATTATTGGATGTATATTATAGATTAAATTTATATTTAAATTGTTTAAATATAAATTTAAATGTGAGAGATTAATTAATGAAGATTAATTAATCAATTAATTAATATTTGATATTAATTAATTTGAAGAGAAGAAATTATAATTTTTGAAAATTACATGGTGACATGTGGCATCATGAGATGGTGACACATGTCACCACACAAGCTTGCCACTTGTCTTCCTATGATGGAAAACCACTTTTTTAATATTTAAATGGAGCTTGACACATGTCTCCATGGGATTAAGTCAACTAAGAACAAGATAGGATCTTGTAGTGACATGTGGCAAGGAATTAGTAAACTTTGACTTTTGTATATAAAGGAAAATGAAGAAAGAGAAATATTTTTTTTTTCTCCTTCTTCCCATCTTGGATAGCAACAAGAACTCCTCCCCTTCTCTTCATTTTCTCATCCAATTCAAGAAGAAAAACTTTGATTTTCTTTGAATCAAAATTGCTAAAAATTGTTTCTAGTGCTATATACATCAATTAAACCTCACTAAAACATAAACCCCTAATTACAAGTGGTTGGCAAAGGCTTGGGAAGTCAAATAGGGGCTGCCATTGGTGAGCTTGTGGTGGACAAGCTAGAGGGACTTCATTTGGGGTCCTAAAAGCATCCAAAGAGTGGGAATTCTATCAATTGTGCATCAAGAGATTAGTACTCAAAATCCCCCTTTAATTAGGAATTATTATGAATTAAATGTTAATTCACAATCTTAAATGGCAAATGAAAGTTTAAAGTATGTTAACATGTGTTTTAGTATGCAATTGAGCATTGAAAATTGATTAGGACCATAACACACTTGTATGATGCATGAAACCCTAGAATGGTTTTTTGAAATTTCAATGCTTTAAATGCCCTAAATCCATGCTTCCCCTCCTACAGCAAGAAAGTGGCTATTATCTCAATTTGCAGAATCATTCACCAACTGGGCCGATTTATCACAAAACATTTTAGCAAGATACTTTCCATTTGGGAAAACTGCTAAACTTATAGCTGAACTCAACACCTTTAGACAAAAAGATAATGAATCTATCTATCATGCATTGGAAAGGTATAAAGATCTTCAGAGGGAGTGCCCATAACATGGCATTCTGGATTGTCTCCTCATTCAAAACTTCTATAATGGTTTACTACCATCAACAAGGAGCACTATAGATTCAGCAACTAGTGGAGACCGAATGGACAAGACCACTACCAAAGCTTTTGAGCTCTTGGAAAGGGTTGTTTACCACAATTTTGAATAGTCGAATGAAAGAGGAGACATAAGGAGAACAGCTGGAGTACTAGAACTAGATGAACTCAGTATGATTAATGCTCAATTTGACCAATTGTCAAAGAGGTTTGATAGAATGCAAGCCAATGCAATAGAAGCTAGTAAACAATTCTATGACCACTATGGAGGAGGATACCAAACCTCAAAATTCAACAATTATAGTGAGCCCTTCATAGAACAGGTGAATTACATGAATAAAAATGGGAACTTCAACCAGAAAGTGATTATAAATCCTTACTCAAATACTTACAATCCTGGATGGAGCAACCACCCAAATTTCTCATAGTCCAACCAATAGAACCAACAAAATCAGCTGATCAACAGACAATAAGGATATAAACCAACACCACCAGACTTTTAGAGTAGAAATCAGAACCAGCCTCTATTGCCACAACCTCCCTAGCCACAATAGCTTAAACTGAAGATGACTATGGAATCCATGATGGAGAGCTTTCTAATAGCACAATAATAACAAAGTGAGATGATCAAGTAGCTTACTTTCAGAATGGACCATTTGGCCACTCATAACAAAATACTTAAAAACCAAATTGCTAGTTCTTTAAGCAAAGCCATTGGTAAACTACCTAGTCAGCTTGAGATGAATCCAAAAGAACAATACAAGGCAATCACTTTAAGAAGTGGCAAGATGTTGGAAAACTAAAAACCCGCAGACACGTAAGAACAACCTGATGAGACTTCTGGTGAGAATGAAGCTCAAGCAAAGGAGAAAGAAGCGCATGTTGACAAAGGTATAGAAAAGCAAGAGGAAAAGAAACTAAAGAAGAAGGTGCTACTAAAGCCCTATCAACCACTATTACCTTTTCCTCAAAGATTCTAGAAAGCTAAACTAGATAAGTAGCTTGAAAAATTTTTAGAGGTTTTGTAGAAACTCTATATCAATATCCCTTTCACCGAAGCCCAATCTCAAATGCCATCCTGTGCTAATTTTTTTAAGGAAGTATTCTCTAACAAAAGTAAACTAGATAACTACGAGACAATGGCCCTCACTAAAAAATGAAGTGTAATATTACAAAACAAACTGCCTTCAAAGTTAAAAGATCATGAAAGTTTTTCCATACCTTGTCTCATAGGTAAAATGAAGATTGACAAAGCCCTTTGCAATCTGGGAGCAAGTGTTAGTCTTATGCCGTGATCCATTTGTCAGAAGCTAAATGTTAAAAAGCTAAAGCTAACCACTATCTCCTTACAATTAGCAGACAGCTTTGTCAAATATCCAATTGGAATTCTAAAAAACATTCAAATAAAGGTTGGCAAATTCTTCATACCTATTGACTTTGTCATTCTAAAAATGGAAGAAGAAGTCTAATTCACATAATCTTGGGAAAACCCTTCTTAGCAACTGCCAAAGCCATCATTAACATTAAAAACGCGCAGTTAACTCTCAAAGTGGGAAAAGAGGAAGTAGAATTCAATCTATTTTAAGCTATAAAGAAAAGCCAGACATGGATGAATGATTAAGGATAGACATTATCGATGAGCTAGTAGAAGAGGAGTTCAAAAAGAAATATCTAGAAGATCCTTTGGAAGCTTATACCATGCATAGCATTACCATTAAAGATGAAAACAAAGAGATAGCAGTATGTGCACAACTACTGGAAGCTAGCCCACTACTACCACCAGCCCAATTACTATAAGTGGAAGAGTTGAAACAAAATCCAACCATGTCAGCACCAACTAGCAAGGAACAAACACCCCAAGTAGAACTAAAACCTCTTCCTTCCACTCTCAGGCATGCATTTCTTAGCCTAAACTCTACTTTTCCTATGATTATAAATGCTAGTCTTAGTAATTTAGAAGAGGAGAAATTACTAAGAGAATTGAGAACTATGAGAATTACAGGGTACAAAATAGATAACTTAAAAGGGATTAGCCCCTCCATTTATATGCATAGAATACCTATGGAGGGAAATAGTAAACCCAAAATTGAGTACCAAAGGAGACTTAACCCTAACATGAAGGAAGTAGTAAAAAAAGAGATCTTAAAACTATTAAATGCAATATAATCTACCCTATTTCTAATAGTAAATGGATTAGTCTAATACATGTCGCAAGGTGTTTTGCGGTCGCCTGGACAAACACTCACCGAAGTGGGAAAAGTGAGGAGTCGCCACTTTAATTTTGAGGGAAATTAAAGAAAACCATTTTACGAGAATAAGTTAAAATGAAACCACTTCAAAAACAGAGATTCTAGGTTCGGGGTCCATAAACGGGTGGGGAAGGTGTTAGGCACCCCACCTCGTCCCTCAATGAGGGTAAGCAGATTTAACTTCACGTTCTTTATAAATTAGAATTGATAGTTAGGAGGGCTTGAATGGAAATGTTAATCCTTTTGACAAAAGGAATATTTGATTTTTCACTAATTCGGATTACCCAGATACATAAGTAAATGAGACAACCTTAGTGAGTTATTGTTGTATGTTAGTTTTGTTTGAAGGGCTATTTTATTAGAATTTAACTTTGGGAATTGGATAGGAACTCTCCTCCGATCTCTTTTGAATATTTATTAAAGTTTTAGATTGAGGACTGGATAAGAACTCTCCTCCGATCTCTTTTGAGTATTTATTAAATTTTGGATTGAGAACCGGATAAGAACTCTCCTCCGATCTCTTTTAAGTATTTATTAAATTTAGATTGAGAACCGGATAAGAACTCTCCTCCGGTCTCTTTTGAATATTTGTTAAAATTTTGGTTGAGAACTGGATAAGAACTCTCCTCCGATCTCTTTTGAGTATTTATTAAATTTTGGTTGAGAACCGGATAAGAACTCTCCTCCGATCTCTTTTGTTTTAATGGGAGTCGGATAAGGATTTTTCCAACCTCTCAAAGTTTAATTTCAATTACACCTCGTAAGAGCCTAAGACTAAGGGTTTTGGCATTCGAAGAGGACGGGGATCGGAATAAGGCTTTTTTTTTTTTAACTCATTAGTACCTTGTGACTAGACCAGGGACACTAAACTGAATTTCCCGATCTTCTTATATGGTCGCCTTGCCAGTACCCTCTGATACCTGGTTTATTCCATTTATTTATCTAAGGTTCGGTTTTATCCTGCCTTGTGGCGTCTTACCCAATTGTCTTTTGTGTTATTCCAGTGATTTGGCCTAACTATTTTCCTGACTTATTACCCAGATCTTTCATTATTTTTAAAGAGACCCTTAAGATACAGTTACCTACATTTTATCCGACCCCTTATATACTACTCGAGACTAGAAGACTTGCATTCAGAAATAACAACGATTAACAAAAAGAATGGACTGATCAACAAAGAAGTAAACCCGAGAGTAACCTTCTTCGTATTTTTTAGCGTAATATAAACTTAGAGAAGACTACGTACATAAAAAAACAAAGGAAATACGTAAAGTAAGAACTAGCAATTAATGAAATGGCAATATGAGCACTCACCTGTAGGGAGCCGAATCTACTAAACTAAGTATGGAATGACCAAAACGTAATAGGACTGCAGGTTGATAACTGGAAGGTTAAGTTTCGCCTTAAAACAAAGGATGTTTCGCTAAAATGCAATCGGGTCGAAATAATACCCAAATTTCAAATGAGGTTGAGCCTGGACAATGGGAGTGGAAACAAAAAGCTGAAAATGAGAGCACCACAGGATAATGAACGAACTAAAAATAGAGAGTTTCAGTATTCAAGAATCCCTTTGCAAGAAAACACTTTAGAAAACCGGTTTCAAAAGCTTTTTCTTATGAACGCTAAAAAAATAGCAGAGTAACGAACTGAATTAAGTTTCAGAGTTCTTCCACTATAGTCACCGCTCTCTTTTTTTCATCCCTTGAACAGTTTTTCATGCAGGTATTTATAGGAATCGGGTGCTTCCCCTGAAGGGTCAGGATCTATTTTGAGGGAGATGGAGGGTCAGGATTTCAAAGAACATGATCTGAGGCTCATGAATTAAAGAGAATCAGAATAGACGGCCGAGAACCCCTTCAGAATATTTCTCCTTTTCCTATTCTAATCTGACGGTCCCAAATTCTCTTGTCCGGGGCGATCCGAGGGCTAGGAGTGAAAGGCGCTGGTCTTGTCGTCTTCTTCTTCGATCCAAGGGCCCTGGGCTTGTCCTTACAATTCGGATCAACGGTGGAGATTGGAAGGTACAGCGTTGTCATGACATATTCTGGCACCTGTCAGCAATGCGGGCGATTCTGGGGCATGCGGTTGAGATTTCACCTGCAACGCTTTAACTACCTCGGTTCTGATTATGAAGACAGCGGTAGGCTTCTTATTCTCTTTGTTTTTCGCTCTCTCTTCCTTTCCGGTCTTTTCAACATGCTGCTTTTCCGATCTCTCACACCGGACTCTTCTTTTCTGATCTCTCCTAATCTAGTCCTTTCATCCGATTCAGTTGAGTCAAAGCATTAATTTCCCTCAATTCCCGAAGCGACCGCTTCGTTTTCTGCTTAGCAATAAATGCTTGGATTTTCCTATATATATACATTCAACCGGGAAGCCCTCCGTATTTGATTTTCTTCTCTTCCTTCTCACACGTCCTGTTCTAGCTGCCCCGGCAACAATTCCGGCCATGGTGGCCACTTTTTATCTTTTTTCGGTTGCCCTCTTTGTTCCTAGCCTAAAAATTTATGATCCCGGTGATCGAAGCATTGTGATGACCTTATCTGATGACAGTGAGAGAACTGGACTAATTAACCGATCTGGATCGAGGACCTCGATTATACCGATCTCGAGTCATTCGTGAAGGAACGGAAGCGTGAAAAACACAAGATTATACCATTGAATTCAAAAATTTTCACCTAGGGTCACATGCACCATGCAAGATTTATTTTTATCTATTTGATTTCAATGATAAACAACATATTAAAACTCTTTTAATATGTTTTTGGATCTGTATTTGCCATTTAAGATTTTAAAATTAATCAGATTAATTTTAGAACCCTAGATTAAATCAAGAACGATTACACTAACCTCTTGATGTGCTGCAGCGTGTCGCGCTTTGAGATTCGCCTTCGTGACACCGGATGTTGTCCCTCTAGCTTGTCCACACCAAGAACACCTATGGCAGCCCTTGAACAGCTTCTAAAGCCTTTTCTATTAATTAGAAATTCAAGTTCTGCCTTTTAAGAGATTAGAGATGCAAACAGGACACTAGAAACAATTTCTAGTGTTCTTAATTCAAGAGATTGATGGCTAATCTCTTTGAATTGATGAGAGATGAAGAGAAATAGCTGGAGAGGCTCAAAGTGGCGTGACATATGAGAGGAGAGGCTGCTGGTTATGTTTTCTTTTCATAACCACACTTAAATAGCTAGGTTAACACATTAAACCCTAGCCACATGTCACCTTTTGATTAGCTCTAGGTTTAAGTGACCCAATCACATTGTGCCAAGTGTCAAACCTATATTTAATCTTGATTTTAATCATCTTACATGATTAGAAAACATTTGGCAAGCTTATGTGTTATGCCATGTGTCACCATCTCATGGTGCCACGTGTCACACTGCAAAATGACCAAAATGCCACTGTGTCTTAATATAGAGTTCTTAACCCACAATAATTATTTTCATCTTCTAATTAATTTATATCAAATATAAAATAATTAATAAATATCTATTAATTAATTTTCATCAATTAAATTCATATTTAAACACTTTAAATATAAATTTAATTTATACTACACATCCAATAATCTAGATTTGGTTTCAAGTCATGCTAGGGACTTTGCAATTTAATTGCAAACCAAATCTATTTAATTAATCAATTAAACTCTTTAATTAATTAATTAAATCATATTTAAATAGGTGATAACTTGTGTATGTGTGTGACTTACTAGGCTCATCACTAATTGGCAATGAGACATGATATCAACTCTTAATATCATCAGAACTCTTTCTTACCATAAATGATTTCTCTAAATCATTTTATGAACCTCATAAACCATGGTTAACACCTAGCATAGCATGCCATGGTCACCCAATTAGTAATAAGATTTACCTTAAATGAACCTATAATCATATGTTACCATGCACTAGAATCTCTCTGCATACAAAATCCCAACTCAAGCCGAGTCATGGTTTATGTCAAACTCCATTTGCTATGAATATTATGTTCTCTTTTAATTCCAGTTCTTGATTAAAAGATTTTTCTCATCGTAAACTCTTTTCTCAATAAATCTATCTGTCTGGCCAGAACTTGAAACATCAAGAACAATTAAATGAACATAGGATTTTATCTCTATTTACTTAGAGGAACAGATTCCTTCTTGATCAACACCTACCTCCATATATAACTAGGTGAGCCAACACATGCCCATATACCCATACATAGTACAAGTATGAAAGCGAGATCAAACTCAAACTACCTATATACAAGATAATCTGTGCTATCTCGTGTCTAAAGATTATATGCATCGATATGATTTATGACAAAACATTGACAAGAGTAAACTCCATGTGCTTGTCATAAGTGTCACTGGTTCGGCCTACTTATCATTTATAAGTGCCTATCATGTTTGTTATATGGCATGAGACTCACCATTCCATCTTATTTATATCTCATATAAATAACTTGGGAACAAACATGAATACAATCTTTCTGGATAAGTCATGTCCTTATTATGAAGTATCCTCGATTGTGAACCTATTTATGATACTTTGTGCTAGAAATATTGTCACTCATATTCTTAACAACTTAAGAATAATATTTCTAACAAAATATCAATGGACCTTTTCTATTACACATAAATATATTATGTAAACGGAAAAGTGGAAATGCCTTTTATTATTAAAAATATGTACAAGATACATACTAAATGATATGCTCTAGGGCATACTACTAACAATCTCCCACTAGCACTAGAGCCATTCATTATAATATCTTAGACCCATCTTCTCAAGATGTCAGTCTAACTGAGCTTATGACAAAGGCTTAGTGAATGGATCAGCTGAATTTTTCAGCTGATGTTATTTTTCTGCATGACTATATCGCCTTGCCCAACTATATCTCTGATAATGTGATAATGCCTTTCTATGTGTTTGGATTTTGGGTGAGACCTTAGTTCCTTAGCTCAGATGATCGCTCCATTATTGTCACAAGGTAGTGGAACCACGACTCAATGGAAGGAACTACTGTAAGTTCTCACGAACTTCTTTATCCAAAAGCCTTCTTTTGCGATTCGATGCAAGAATATACTCACCTCGTGAGTGGAATCTGCAATGCGTGCTCGCTTGGAACTCTTCCAACCGATCGCACCTCCATTACAAATGAACACATATCCAGAGGTAGACTTTCTATCATCGATATCCGATTGGAAATCGTAATCGTGATAACCATCTAATTGCAAGTCTCCACCTCCATAAATCAAGAATAAATCCTTAGTTCTTCTCAAGTACTTAAGGATATTCTTGCCAGCTATCCAGTGTTCCAAACCTGGATTGGATTGATACCTGCTAGTCAAACTAACAGCATATGCGATATCCGCCTAGTACACAACATTGCATACATTAAACTTCCAATAGCCAAGCATATGGAATCCTGGCCATCTTATCTCTTTCTTCAGTGTCTTTGGAGACATCTCTTTAGAAAGATGGATACCATGTCTCACTGTAACAATCCTCTCTTGGAATCAAGCATGTTAAACCTCTTTAACACCTTTTCCAAGTATAGACTTTGGGATAAACCAATTATTCTTTTCGCTCTATCTCTATAGATGCGAATCCCAAGAATATAGGTTGCCTCCCCTAAGTCTTTCATGGAGAATGTATTTGACAACCATACCTTTATAGTCGTCAACATACCTGTATCATAACCCATCAACAGATGTCATCCACATATAAGACAAGGAAAGTGATAGCACTGTCACTAACCTTCTTATATACACATGGCTCATCCTCATTTTTGATAAAACCAAAAGATTTAATGGCTTCATCAAAACGGATGTTCCAACTCCTCAAGCTTGTTTCAACCCATAAATGGATCGCTTTAGCTTTCATACCTTGGAACCTTCTTGGGATTCAAATCCATTATATTGTTCCATGAAAATGTTTTCTTCTTTGTATCCATTATGAAAAGCTGTTTTGACATCCATCTGCCTAATCTCATAATCATAGTATGCAGCTATTGCTAATAAAATCCTAATTGATTTAAGCATGGCAACAAAGTAGAAAGTCTCCTCATAGTCTATTCCTTGCCTTTGGCGAAACCCTTTCGCTACTAGCCTTGCATTATAGGTCTCTACCTTTCCATCAGAACCAATTTTCTTCTTGAAAACCCATTTGTTCCCTAAAGGTACAATACCTTTAGGTGGGTCAAAAAGATCCCAAACTTGATTATTATAAATGTAATCAATCTGATTTCATAGTATCAATCCATTATGAAGATTCTAAATCTGATATAGCTACTTAATAAGGAAGAGGATCATCTCCATGATATAAAACTTCATTATTAAACAACTCATGTTCTACTTCATGAAGAAAACCAAATCTCACCGTGGGTGAGATACCCTCGTTGTTCTACGAGGAACAAATGTAGATGTTTCATCAATGGGTATAGGTTGACTAGATGGATCTATATCCATCCGACCGCTGGTTGGTCGAATTCTCCAATTCTAACTCTATTTGCCTTCCTTTGCCTCCTTCTTGAACAAACTGTTGTTCAAGAAATGTGGCATCTCTACTTATCACAACCTTTTGTGAAGTAGGCCAATAAAAATAATATCCAAAACTATCTTTTGGATATCCAACAAATCGACCTTTTTCTGATCTGGTCTCCAATTTATCAGTGTTCAGCTTTTTGATATAAGCTGGACAACCCCAAATCTTAACATGCTTAAGACTTGGTTTTCTTCCATGCCATATCTCATAAGGTGTGGAAGAAACTGATTTTGATGGAATCCTATTCAGAATATATAAAGCTGATTCTAATGCAAATCTCAAAAGGAGATTGGCATATCAGTATAGCTCATCATACTACGTACCATATCCAATAGGGTACGATTTCTCCTTTCAGATACACCATTCAGCTGTAGCGTTCCTGGAGGAGTCAGCTGAGAAACAATGCCATGCTCTCTCAAGTATTCATCAAATTCAGTACTCAAATATTCACCTCCACGATCTGATCGAAGAGCTTTAATATTTTTTCCTGTTTGATTTTCTACTTCAGATTTAAATTCTTTGAACTTTTCAAAGGATTCATGTTTGTATTTCATCAAATACAAATACCCAAACCTTGATTTATCATCAGTAAAGGTAATAAAATAATGAAAGCCCCCTCTAGCCATTTCTTTAAACGGACCACATACATCACTATGTATTAGTTCCAAAATATTTTCAGCTCTTAGCCCTTGTCCAACAAAGGGTGATCTAGTCATTTTGCCTTGAAGGCAAGATTCACAAGTTGGAGTAGGCTCAGAGCCCAATGAGGATAGAATCCCCATTTTCTCCAATTTTGCAATCCTATCTTCTGCAACATGACATAACCTTAAGTGCCAAATATATTTTGAACTTGAGTTGGTTTTCACCATGGCATTGCATTCATTTAGATTGCTATACTCTGGCCAGTGGAAACACTTTCTTCGACAATGGAAACACTTTCTGTTGGTAATGGAAACACTTTCCTGTTGGCAGTGGAGACACTTTCCTTTGCCTTTATCAGCTTTAGTCTTCCTTTTCTGTTTAGCTATTTTCTTGGAAGGACCAGGAATCTGAGGTTTCTTTTTCTTGTTGCCCTTCTTCTTGTTGGACTTTCCAGCAGAAGAAGATGTAACCAAAGCTACCTCTTTTCCTTTATTGCCTGGCATATTCTTTTGGGCAATAACCAGCATGTTGAGTAATTCAGCTAAGGTGCATTCCTGTTTAGTCATATGGAAATTTATCACAAAATTCCCAAAAGACTCGTGAAGGGATCAAGGATCAAATCCGTTTGTAGTTGGAAATCCATGTTGAAGTCAAGATGTTCCAACTGCTCAATCAACCGAATCATCTTGTGGACATGATCCCCAACATTCTGTCCCTCAGACATCTTCATGCGAATGCCTAGATATCTCATACCTAGCATTCCTACTGTGCTCACCATACAACTCTTGTAGGTGAAGGAGGATCTCACTCGCACTGCATGTTCTCATGTTGCTTCAGAACTCATTACTCATAGAAGCAAGCATGTAACACTTAGCTCTCATATTATGCTCCTTCCACTTGTCCAAAGTTTCATGTTCCTCTTGTGTGGCCTCCGGAGGTAAGGGACCAGAACATTTGAATCTAGAACATATCCTATATGTTCAAGGTTCAGACAAGTTTCAAATTTCTTAGCCAATTAGATGATTAGGTCCTGTCAACTGTTGTGATCAAGTATGCTTGCAAGGATATTGGATGGTGGTGGTTGTTTTGTGCTCATTTTTATCGTAAAATTAATCGCAGAAAATAACAGATTAATTAGTAAATGTATCATGTAATTAACCAAAATGATTATGGTCTTTTAATCAAATTGGTCCTCCCACTAACTTAGCGAATCCTACACTTCCAAAGTAGAAAACGGAAATCCTAGTTGGATGGATTTCTAGTGGGTGATTGAATTCTTATAATTCTATTGATCATCCTCAGTACATCCATTATTGGAATTACAATAAACTATAAGTGAGCAACTCCTTGCCCATCACATCTCATGTGAGGTTCAACTTTTACTAGCCCCTAATGCTCAAAATCTGTGTACATCCAATATTGACTTATCTTGCATTAGTTAAGTTGATCCCATTGAGCCAAGAATTATGCAAATAATTTTAATGTCCTCAGTACATCCAATATTGGCCACCAAACCATTTACATATTTACAACATCTCATGCTTAACAATTATTCTTAAGAAAATCTCTTAAATTAATTGCATCTCATGCAACTATTTAAAATTTCTTAAAATAATTGCCCCAATGGAGGGCTTATGTTATAATTACTTTAATTATAGCATTTCCAACTTAATCATTTGTTTGGAAGATTTTATAGCCATCCTAATTACTATTAAGGTCTCACTTTGCACATTATCCATTTAGCATGCATATATCATATAATTGCATACATTCCCATACATCTCATGCATTCATGGATAAGCAGTAAATATGGTATGATCATGGACTTTCTAAGGGATTCAATTCTGAGCCACCAAGAATTGAATCAGGGCATTCCTAGGTGCATTTCATTCATTCATTTTACAAGAGTTGCTGAAGGAGTACATAATCAACACTTGATATTGAATTCCTCCCACTGGTCCCACCAATGCTCTTGTCCTCCTTGAACTTCTTGCAATCCAATATTACATAGTAATCCTTGGCATACCAAGGCGAATTTACAAGAACTTAAATAAATGAAATTACAACCCAAAAATATTACAAACTTAATAATACATGCCCAAAATAAATTAAAATAAATTAATTAATTTACAATCCCAAAGAAACATAAAAGAAATAAATCCAATCACATTGGTCTTTTATAGTCCATGATCATCCATCATGCATATCACTATTTAACAATTAAATAAAACATACATTCTTAAATTAAATTGAATATCTCATATTCAACTTAAAATTCCAGATTTGAATATGATTCAAATAAATTTAAAAATTCAGATTTGAATCTCATTCAAACAAATTTAAAAATTCAGATTTAAATCACATTCAAACAACTTCAAAAATTCAGATTTGAATCACATTCAAACATTTTTTAAAAAATCAGATTTGAATCACATTCAAATATTTTTTTAAAAAATCAGATCTGAATTTTATTGAATCAATTTTAAAAAATCAGATTTAAATATGATTCAAACAACTTTAAAAATTCAGATTTGAATCTCATTCAAACAACTTTTAAAATTCAGATTTGAATCACATTCAAACATTTTTTAAAATTCTGATTTGAATCATAATTTAATTGTGTGATTAAAACAACTAATTAAACACTTTAATTAGTCAAAGAATAGCCTTAGATCATACAACAATTGCAGAATTAAAAGCCAAACCTTGAATCACCCATGGAACCATTGTTGCCGCCACCATTGGTGGCTTCACCATGTGTGACGCCACACCTTGCTTTGCAACCAGCAATAATCTCTTGATCTCATGATCATACACACAATTAAATTATATAATCAACAATCTAAATGGCAAATATAGTGGCTCTGATACCAATTGAAGGAACAGAAGCGTGAAAAACACAAGATTATACCATTGAATTCAAAAATTTTCACCTAGGGTCACATGCACCATGCAAGATTTATTTTTATCTATTTGATTTCAATGATAAACAACATATTAAAACTCTTTTAATATGTTTTTGGATCTGTATTTGCCATTTAAGATTTTAAAATTAATCAGATTAATTTTAGAACCCTAGATTAAATCAAGAACGATTACACTAACCTCTTGATGTGCTGCAGCGTGTCTGCGCTTTGAGATTCGTCTTCGGACACCGATGTTGTCCCTCTAGCTTGTCCACACCAAGAACACCTATGGCAGCCCTTGAACAGCTTCTAAAGCCTTTTCTATTAATTAGAAATTCAAGTTCTGCTTTTAAGAGATTAGAGATGCAAACAGACACTAGAAACAATTTCTAGTGTTCTTAATTCAAGAGATTGATGGCTAATCTCTTTGAATTGATGAGAGATGAAGAGAAATAGCTGGAGAGGCTCAAAGTGGCGTGACATATGAGAGGAGAGGCTGCTGGTTATGTTTTCTTTTCATAACCACACTTAAATAGCTAGGTTAACACATTAAACCCTAGCCACATGTCACCTTTTGATTAGCTCTAGGTTTAAGTGACCCAATCACATTGTGCCAAGTGTCAAACCTATATTTAATCTTGATTTTAATCATCTTACATGATTAGAAAACATTTGGCAAGCTTATGTGTTATGCCATGTGTCACCATCTCATGGTGCCACGTGTCACACGCAAAATGACCAAAATGCCCTCGTGTCTTAATTTTGAGTTCTTAACCCAAAATAATTATTTTCTTCTTCTAATTAATTTATATCAAATATAAATTAATTAATTAATCTCTATTAATTAATTTCTCATCAATTAAATTCATATTTAAACACTTTAAATATAAATTTAATTTATACTACACATCCAATAATCTAGATTTGGTTTCAAGTCATGCTAGGGACTTTGCAATTTAATTGCAACCAAATCTATTTAATTAATCAATTAAACTCTTAATTAATTAATTAAATCATATTTAAATAGGTGATAACTTGTGTATGTGTGTGACTTACTAGGCTCATCACTAATTGGCAATGAGACATGATATCAACTCTTAATATCATCAGAACTCTTTCTTACCATAAATGATTTCTCTAAATCATTTTATGAACCTCATAAACCATGGTTAACACCTAGCATAGCATGCCATGGCCACCCAATTAGTAATAAGATTTACCTTAAATGAACCTATAATCATATGTTACCATGCACTAGAATCTCTCTGTTACAAAATCCCAACTCAAGCCGAGTCATGGTTTATGTCAAACTCCATTTGCTATGAATATTATGTTCTCTTTTAATTCCAGTTCTTGATTAAAAGATTTTTCTCATCAGAAACTCTTTTCTGAATAAATCTATCTGTCCTGGCCAGGAACTTGAAACATCAAGAACAATTAAATGAACATAGGATTTTATCTCTATTTACTTAGAGGAACAGATTCCTTCTTGATCAACACCTACCTCCATATATAACTAGCAGAGCCAACACATGCCCATATACCCATACATAGTACAAGTATGAAAGCAGATCAAACTCAAACTACCTATATACAAGATAACTGTATATCTCAGTCTAAAGATTATATGCACTGATATGATTTATGACAAAACATTGACAAGAGTAAACTCCATGTGCTTGTCATAAGTGTCACTGGTTCGGCCTACTTATCATTTATAAGTGCCTATAATGTTTGTTATATGGCATGAGACTCACCATTCCATCTTATTTATATCTCATATAAATAACTTGGGAACAAACATGAATACAATCTTTCTGGATAAGTCATGTCCTTATTATGAAGTATCCTCGATTGTGAACCTATTTATGATACTTTGTGCTAGAAATATTGTCACTCATATTCTTAACAACTTAAGAATAATATTTCTAACAAAATATCAATGGACCTTTTCTATTACACATAAATATATTATGTAAACAGAAAAGTGGAAATGCCTTTTATTATTAAAAATATGTACAAGATACATACTAAATGATATGCTCTAGGGTATACTACTAACAATTCGACCGGTATAATCGGCAAACTGATTTCGGGCGAGAAGACTGCTAATATTCCCCTCAACACCGATGACTGCTCCTTGGCGTTCATCTGGCTCTTCGCCGCACTGGGTGTTCCGACAGCGGCTCGATTTCGAGCGATAACTTTGATGACGACCTCTCTCATTCTCATGGGAGTCATAGTCCCCCCATCTAAGCTGTACACCTATCCGATGTCAACAACCGGTCTCCTGGTCAAACACATCTTTTGACTCAGCCACGAGACTAGGCTTTGACATAGGCCTTTTAGATGGGATGTTCCACCGATCTCTAGAGATCGCCCAAATGATGTAATTTTGCTTTTAATGTAATCCGATCTCTAGAGATTGCCCAAATGATGTAATCAGATCTTTTCGGAAATAAAATTTATTTTGACAACTGTCATTTTATTATTATTGCATTGATTATTTTCCGATCTCTGATGTGTTTATCCGATCTGGCTCCTAACTGAACGACCCTTAACTGATCCGTACTCTAAACATTCTCTTTAATTAGTAGATATCTAACTAGCCGGTCTCCCCTTATGGAATTTTTGGAATATTCGTGAGACGTGTCAGAACAGCTAGTGAGTCCCACTAACTGATGCATTGCCTGGAACATCGTGAGCATTAAATGCTCGGACGAGTATAAATAGGGGTGGGGTTAGCCAGTTGCTCCCTTATGTCATTTTCAGTCTCTCGCGAACAACTTCAAAATTCTCTCGTTTTCTCAAGCTCTTCCGACACCGATCAAGCTCCGGTAAGGGTTTTGATCCTTTTTTTAGTTTAAATTCTTTATTTCCTTTGAAAATGAGCGGCGTCGAGGGTCAGAGAGCGACGAGCCCTCCTTCCATTCAGTTCTCGTGGTCGTCTGATGAAGTAGAAGTGGTCGGGCCAAGCGCGCGACCCGAACCTCCTAGGGTCTCCGTTCCAGCTCAGGGGCAAGCAGCATCATCAAGGCATATACCTTCTTCAGGGAGGGAAAATCTTCCCATGGACGAGTTGCCATCAGTCCTTCAAGAAACCGATCTGCAGTCGTTCAGCCAAGAGTATAACATTTGGCCTGATTCCTACGAATTGATTAGGTGTCACGGCGATCTTTGTGCCGATCACTTCTTTGAGGGGGACAATATGATCATGGTCTACGAAGAACAATTAAAAGCTGATCTACGGTTTCCTTTGGACGACTTCTTCAAGGAAGTTTTAAAATATCACCAAGTGTGCATCGCCCAAGTTCACCCGAACTCGTGGCGGATCTTAGTAGCCTTCCGAGGCCTATGTCGAGCTAAGGGGCTCCGACCTATAGCCAAGGTGTTCGCTGAACTGCATAGGCTAACTCGTCGAAAGGACGACGAGTATTGGTTCTTCCAAGCGAAAGCCCATTGTGGGCTTTTTACCGACCTGCCTTCCTCCCAGAAGAATTGGAAGAACCGCTTCTTTATCTTGAGGAGCAAAATTTCAAATGGTTTTGAGGGCTTCCCTCGGAGCTGGCTGCATCAGGGTCCCTTGCTTATGAAGCACATCGCCCTAAATAGGGAAGAGGGTGTAATGGTGATGGAGTTGAAGGAGCAGGCGTCAAGAGAGAAGTTCTCTTGTTTGGATGCAGTGACGGCCGAGCTGCACCATTGGACTATGCACTGGTCACCGGCCAAGATAGCGGGCTTCAGCTCTCTGACCTCGGCATCGGTATTTTCTATATCTCAGATCTTTGGACCTTAGCGATCTCACTGACCTCTTCTTTGTGTAGGTATGGCAAGCGGCGAAGCCTCCAAGGAGAGCCTGAAGCGAAAGAGAGAGATCTCCCGGAAGGTACGGGAGATGAAGCGTTCCAAGCTGCTTCAAATGCCCGGTCATAAACCCGGGGAAATACAAGAAGGTTCGTCTCGACCTTCTGGACCGCCGATCGTAGAAGTGGTCCGGTCTCCTCCTCGTCAAGAAGAGCCGCCTCCACCTCCTCTAGTCGTTTCAAGTGCGGAAGGGGGTCCTTCTCAACCTGCCCCAAGGAATCTCTTCCGCGGTGCACAAGTGCTGATCCATTTCTTGGAGAAGAACTGGACTGTTCGGGAGAATCTGGGTTTGGCTAAGGTCCTGGGGGCTTCTATCTGCCTTCGGGATGATCGGGACAGGCTGTCCTCAGACAACCTTGATGATATCCTTACCCGATCTATGAGCTTGAACGTGGAGTGCTTGGTGAACCAGCACATCGTCTGGGAGAAGGCTCACCGCCTGGATATGAAGGTCGAGAAAATGGGTCATGAGGTGTCTTCTCTCCGATCCCAACTTTCGTCCGCTCAGGACTACATATCTCAAATTGAGGGGCGAATGAAGTTCTATGAGGACAAGCTGGCCGATCAAGCTCATGTTCTGGCCGAGCGAGATCGTGTTCTTGAAGAAGTCCAAGCGCTCCGGGCTGGTGAAGTTGCTCACCTCACTGAAGAGCTCAAAGCAAAGGAGGAAGAGATAGTGACAAGAGAGGCCGGCGCTTATGTGATTGCCCACAGGGATCTCTTGACCGAGCTCAGGAAGCGATATCCCAAGGAGGACTTTACTTGGATGGTAGACCTGGCTCCCCAAGACGAAGGTGAGGATAGCAAGGAGGAGGCTGAGGGTGAGAGAGGAAGTGAGCAAAATGTAGATCAGGCTGGGGGTGATCCTCCAGCCGAATGACTTGTATAAATTCTAAAGTGAAATGAAATGAAATGCCTTTTTGTTCAGTGAATGGTTGTGATCGGAAAATCTCTAAATTATTTAAGCACTTGGTTTTCTGAGCATATCGAAACAACTAAAAGTGATTATTAACCTAAGTGTGAGAGATTGGAAAACACAATAAGCATGAGATCGATAGGGAACCAACGCTAAACGGGACTTGATTAAAATTGGAAATTTGGCTTAAACACTTAAGATTGAGGTCATCATTAAACCGGATCGGAACCTTAACCTGATTATTCCTAAACTTCTAAAAGGGAGATCGGCAAATAAAACTGATGACAATAAGATCTGGTGTTGGTTCAACTTCATTTGACAAGAGAGATCGGGAATGTAATTGACTGGTCAGAAGATTTGACAATTGGTTTGAGAGGTCGGTGAGTGATTTGAGAGACCGGTAAGGCTTTAACTGACATGAGGACTTAGCGTTGATTCAATTCCTTGTGAGGAGAGATCGGAAATGTGGTTATCTGGCAAGGAGAGATCGAAAATGTAATTGGCTGGCAAAGGGAGACTTAGTGCTAGAGATCGATTTCAAAGTTTATTGGTTCTGGGGATTGGCCAAAATATGGTGTCGACAATACATGTGGTACCTAAAAAGTATGGGATAACTGTAATAAAGAATGAGAATAATGAGTTAATCCCCACTAGAACAGTCACAGTTGACGAACTTACATTGATTATAGGAAATTAAACAGTGCCACCTGAAAAGACCGTTTCCCTCTTCCTTTCATTGACCAAATGCTTGAAAGACTATCCAAGCATTCTTATTTTTGTTACTTAGATGGGTATTCAGGATTTTCCAAATCCTAATTCACCCAGAAGAACAAGAAAAGACAACCTTTACCTGTCCCTATGGCACTTTTGCCTATAGAAGAATGCCATTTGGTCTATGCAATGCCCCTACTACTTTTCAAAGATGCATGATGGCTATATTTTCTAATTTCATTAAAAATATTATGAAAGAATTTATGGATGATTTCTCTGTTTGTGGCACTACTTTTGATGTATGTCCAACTAACTTTTCTAAAGTGTTACAAAGATATGAGGAATCAATTTTAGTACTTAACTAGGAAAAATTGCACGTCATGGATTGCGAGGGCATAGTGCTTGGTCACTTAGTATCAGAAAGAGGCATCAAGGTGGACAAAGCAAAAATTGAAGTCATAAAGAAGATGCCACCACCAACATCAGTTAAAGGAGTGCGAAGCTTTTTGGAACATGTAAGCTTCTATCGATAATTCATAAAAGATTTTTCCAACTAAACCTTTAACACACTTGCTAAATTAGGATGTGCCCTTTTAATTTTGATAAAGAATGTCTAACTTCTTTTTGTAGGATAAAAGAAGTATTAATCTCAGCCCCTATAATGCAACCTTTAGACTAGGAACTTCCATTTGAGATTATGTGAGATGCAAGCGACTATGCAGTTGGAGCAGTACTTAGACAAAGAAAAGACAAAAAAGTCCATGCTATCTATTATGCCAGCAAAATGCTTGATGATGCACAAATTAACTATGTAACTATATAAAAAGAGTTCTTGGCTATTATATTTATAATTGACAATTTCAAGTCCTACCTAGTGGGATCAAAAGTCATTGTATACACTAATCATACAGCTCTTTGGTATCTCCTGAATAAGAAAGAAGTAAAACCAAGGTTGATCTGATGGATACTTCTCCTACAGGAATTTGACTTGGAAATTAAAAATAAAAAGGGAACCAACAATGTAGTAACTAACCATATCTCAAGGCTAAGGCAAGAAGAAAGGGGAGACCAAATTAATGAAATACCAATAGATGACTCCTTTCTAGATGAATATCTCCTCTCTATAACTCAACCTCCATGGTATGCAGACATTGTCAACTACCTTGTATGTGGGGTTCTACCACCAAACATGTCTTATCAAAAGAAGAAAAAGTTCATGTTTGATGTGAGAAACTACACATGGGAAGAGTCACTATTATACAAGAGATGCAATGATAGACTAATCTGAAGATGCATTCCAGGAGAAGAAGTTAAAACTATACTTCAGCACCGCCACTCCTCACCTTATGGAGGGGATGTGGCCCAACCACAAGTGCACGAGTCATTCAAGTAGTATAGAAAAAGATATCATTCCTACGAAGAGTTGTGCTTTCAATTGAATTTTTGATGTAAAAGTATTCTAATTTAAACTGAATTTAAACTAGCAAGTAAATAAAGTAGAGAAATAAAGGACTAAAATGTATATTTGCATGTTTAATAAAAAGAGATTGATTGAGTAGAAAATTTACTAAAGTTAAGAAAAATAAATTTTTTTGAATGAAATATGGCATAAATAAAGGTATTAAGCACTTAAAAGCAAATAACAATCAACAATGGTAAAAGATGATTTCAAAGTTAGGGGTTCATATTTAAGCTATTTTGAAATTTTGATTGGTTAGCCAAACGTATAAAAATTATGTGTTTCAAGGAGATCGATTCTCAAATCCTTTGAAAACTCTTTAGAGTGAGACAAAAGTACCTTGATTAATTAAATCTTACTTTCGCGGAGTTTAAACTTAACCAATATCCATTAAGTTCTTTAATCAATATATTAACCCTCTTAATCGTTAGTCTATTTACATATTTAGGCTAATTAAGTCTGATTTTTTTATTATCTATCATTGAATTTTCTTCTTTCAGTGCTTTAACCAAGGATTAAGAACATAACTTAATAAGATCCCACACTAAGCATGCCATCAAGCACACAGGAAATGGATAAAACTTCATAATAATCATAAAATTTAGACTAACCAGTTCAAATCCATAAAATATCTTAAATATTTGTAACACCCTCCTTGTAACAACTCCGTACATTCTACTGTTCCGGTGATCAGTGTCGGTCCGGACAGCTAGAACATCCGGAAAAATGTTTAAACTAAAGTGAGGAACCATAATTAACTCAAATATTAATAAGAAAAATTTAGAAAAAATTTTAGAAATAAAATACAACCAAGTTAAATGAGCCGGTGCCCTAGCGATGGGTAACCTAGTGAGAAGTTGCGATTCTCGCAACTAGGAGCCCTAGACCCAGGGGAAAAATTATAAAATAATTATTGGGACTCCAGAGAAGGGTCATTGAGGTTTTTATGGCATTAGAATGCCAAGGAAATGGTTAGAAAAAATTTTCAATCGGTACAGACAATTTTAGCTCGTTAAGCCAAACGGAGGGCATTTTGATCATTTCGTCTTCAGAGATGATTTTTTGCCAACTTATCCAGTTAAATAAATAATTTATATAACATAAAATATGACTAAATGTTGTTAAAAATTTAATTGAAATTAATTAGACAAGAAATAGAGAGAAAATGAAAGAAAATGGAATAATGACATCATCATGATGTCATTAAAGTTTTCCCAACCAACCCAATATTGATACATGACATAAACTTATTTAAAAGAGACAAATGGGCTAAAAAATGAAAGAAAAAATAGAAATCTCATTTCTTCTTTCTTCTTTGCCGTGAGCCTCCACCATAGCCACCATTTTCAAGCTTTTTCAAGCTTGATTTCACCAACTTCTACCCAACAAAACCCTAAACTCCCAACACAAAAAAGTGTTCTTGCAACTTGGTGAGTATTTTGGGAGTAAAAAGAAAAGGAAAACATGAATTCTAGCAAGTGGAAAATATCATTCCATAGAGGTTAGTGACTTAATCTTGTTCTTTCACTTTAAATTCATGTTTAAGGACTTGAATGAGTGTAAATTACAAAGAAAATTTGTTGAATGCCATTGGTATGCTAACCCTAAATTTTGGCAGCCTTGGTTGGGTATGCTTGTGATGAATTTTATGGAGCTAACATGCTTGTATGGCTGCCCACAATATGTATCTCCTAAGTGGATTGATGAAATGAAATGAAAATGCATGGGTTATAATGTTTGAGTTAGGGTTTGGGGTGGAAAAATGGGACTTTGACCATGTGATGATGAAAATAGGTTTTAATGGTCAATTAGTGACCATTTGGTTCTGTTTAAATCAAAAATGAAGTGTGTTGAGTAGTGGGATTTGGGTTTGGTGTGGCTACCCTTGGTGACCTACAGAATTGGACATGAGTCCAGCAGGTTTGGGTAGCAATAACTTGAATTATATAGGTCCAATTGGTGCAAGGCTCATTGTACATGAAACTAGACACATAATGGCACAATTTTGGTGAAGAAACCATGCTCAAAAAACCAAACCAAATTGACCAAAAGTTTGCCCTAATCCGAGTGACCTGCAGTCTGCCTGGGCAAAATGACCAAATAAACAGTGTTTGGTCATTTGGCCATAACTCAGTGTAGAAAGGTCTAATTGACTTGAAATTTTACTAGCAACAAGCTGAGATATAGATTATAGATATAGAAAGGTCCAGAACATATTCAAAAAGTGAGTTGCAGTCACTATTCCTAACATTATAGATTTGGTCAGTCCAGAAATTCTGGAAAAATTTCAATCTGGCCAGTTATGGTTTTTGGGCCATAACTTGAGCTACAAAACTCCAAATGGAGTGATTCAAAAAGGGAAATTCAACTAGACAAAATAAGAAACAACTTTCATGTTGATCATTTTACCAAATTCCCACTGCAAAAATGACCAATAGAATAGTAAATACAAAGCATGAAAACTGAAAATTCTGCCCAATTAACATTAAGCTTAGAAATGGTATTGGCAACCAATACCAACAAATTTTGAATGCAAAATGTGGTATGTTGGGAGTATTAAAACCAATGTACCTATTGTCTATGCAAAAGTCAACATTTTAGTTGACTAATGAAATGAATAGTAACATTCAAACTTGAAATTCAAAAATTGTGAAATTTAAAAGTGTAATATGCCCTAGTATACCTAACAAGATTGGTTTGGATAGCTTGGCATGCCAATAGGGTTCTGTTAGCAGTACTGCATATGGCTTCATGCCATTCTGTGTTTCATGGCTTCCCATGCCATTCTGTGACATAATAGCCTTTGGCTATGATATTGAGTTGTTACACTCGAGCTTAATCCCCGATAATTATTACAGCTTATTAGCTGTTCTGTTGCACACCGGGAGATACAATGTAACCGATGGTGTGATGGTCCGAGGTACTTAGTACCCAGTACCAGTTTACCCGTTTATCCAGTCCAGTCGACTAGTATGGGTTACTCGGACAATGATAATAAATCTTACCAAACTTTAATCGAATAATACTGCAATAAACATCAGAAATTAAGTCCACTAAAAAATGTAAATATACATTCTGCATACTTATTTTTATTATATTTTATTTTATTTTATATTGTCACCACTAAGCAGAATTGGTTAGCGTGTCGCTTTTGCCACACGCAGGTACTGGAGATCTAGCTGGGGAGCCCAGCAGACATCAGACAGGGTGAGCCTTCAGAGCTGCATCCGGGATCCAGAGTCACCTCACATCTGCACTGCATATGGTAGGACATTAGGATTTTGGGTAGCATTTTGTATTTTGCATTTTCTATTAATTTTGGATTGTAACTATAAACTCTTATAATTATGTAATAATGTAAATATATGAAATTTCATGTTATTGAAATTTCTTGTATAATGTATGTTGATAAATAAAATGTTGAGAAATATAAATGTGCTTTCAATGATGATGTGAACAGAAAAGAAAAATTTCTGAAAATAGTATTGAGATTTTGAGATTGAGTTGAGATATGTATGAATAATGGAGTTTGGATTTGGAAATTATATTGGAAGTGTTTTTAAGCAGGTTCATAAGAACTGTTTTTCCAATTTATAGCCGGCACTCTGCTGGATTTTCTATAAAATTTGCGGAAAAATTCAGATTTATCAAAAATTAAAAATAAATGAATTAAAAGGGATAAATTGTAATAGAAACATGAATTGATGCTCCGGCACACTGAGTGACATATCTTGCTCGGCTACACTGTAGACGGGTAAAGGGTGTCACAATATTACATACCTCACTCCAGAATATTAAAGAACTACTCACTATCCATGCTTAATACAAGAGATTCTAAATAAAAGAAGAAATAAAACATGAAAATAAACTAAAATTGAAGAAACCCGATGTTTTACGCGAATAAATAGTGAAGAAGAAGACAAATCCAAGCTCTTCAGACCAAAAAATTACGCGCGATTACTTTTTTCTCTCTCCTCCTTTAATATTTTCTTCTTACAGCAAAAAGTGATGTAAGGAGGCTTAAATAGCTCCTAACATAAACCCTAGAATAGACTAAAAGTGATGTTAGGTGAGGTCACTATACGTGTGAGAAGATTTAATTCTTCAACCAATTAATGAGAATGTGCACAGTTGGAACTGTGCCCATGCAAGATCCTATGCAAAGTCAGAACTAGAAAGAAAGAGTAAAGATAGGTTTGAATGGCCATGCAAGTCCTTGCACACACTTTGGTAGGCTTTAGAGGTTTTCTGTGATAGTGCATAGGCTACGCAAGAAGTCAAGCAACTTTCGACAAGTCTGTAAAATTTTCTGATCCATTACATAGGCAAGTGCATAGCCTATGCATGAGGCTGCGCATGTTTCAGCAGGATTAGATTCATCTTCCGTGAAGGAGCATAGGCTATGTAAGAGGCTATGCATCTTTTGACAGGTTTGAACTGTCTTCCTAATCTCTCGCATAAGCTGGTGTATAGCCTATGCACTAGGTAGTCCAGACCCTTCAAAGTCCTGTAAATATTCCCTCATGGTGCAGTAGAAGTATCGAGTGAATCATCAGGAGCATTCAAAATCAATGGTAAACACTTGAAGCCATACATCTCTGGAGAACCTATTAAGAAAGGAGCAACATATTCTTTTTATGATCCACCTACTCCACGATAATCAAGTGGTATAGTTAAGCTAAAAACTATAAATAAATGCTCCTTGGGAGGCAACCCAAGTTTTCTTTTTCTAATTTTACAAATTTTACTTTAAATTTCACTTTGCTATACCATTCAAACTCTAAGCTTGACTTATTTTAGGTCAAAAGGCAAGAAGTAAGAAGAAGAAGAAGAAAGGAATGGACAATCAGGTAAATCCACACAAAGGCAGCAAACTCCAAAAGGGACACTCCCTTAACTTTTCTATACGTATATTTTTGTGTTGTCCTGATAAATGCTAGTCCACTAATTGTGCATCACATGTAAAATAGCAAACAATTTTTTAGGATGCACATCAAAATAAGATAAATTTTATACATAACCTAAATCACCATAAAAATTAATGCCATAATTTCCAGGAATACCTAAGATATGGACCTAAAGCATAAAAAAAAAAAAATTAGAATGTGAAAGCGTGCACATATTTAATCTATAAAAAAAATAGCAAAACTCCTAATGCTAAAAGTGCAATTCTGAACAACATAGTTAAAAATTTTATGAAAAATAACAAACATGCATAAAATTTCGTAAATTTTTACTAGAAGTTAGCTAAGATATTGAATTAAAACATAGAAAAAAGAAAAACACAGGTCTTATTTGGTATAAATGAATTCCACAAAATTTTATGGAATTCATTTGTAAATTTAAAATTTGTGTGTTTAGTTTAATGAAAGTTCATTTGAAATTCTTAGTAATCAATTCCATCGACTTTATTATAGCTAAAACAAATTCTATCAAAATTGATATAATTTTCAAATGAATTTCAAACTTAAAATCATATATATTTCAAGTGACAAAATTACCCTATCTTATTTTATTTTATTTTATTTTATTTTCTCTTCTCATTTTTGTTCTCTCATTTTGTCTATAGGATAGACACACATAGACATATAAAAAGACATAGATACAGACACGAACACAGATAATAACACAAACAGACATTGAGACAGATACAGACACATACAAACACAGATAAAGATAGACACAAACATAGACTTAGATAAAAATAGACATATACAAACATAGACAGATAGAAATAGAAACAAATACAAACATAGATAGATATAGATAAAAAGACACAGACATAAATATTGATATACGCAAACATAGATAAACAAATATAGATAGAAATATACAGATATAGACGTAGATAGATAGACATAGACACAAATATAAATAGAGATAGACACAAACATATATAGACGTAGATGGACATATATAGATACAACTTAGACACATACATAGATAGACAAACATATATAGACATAACAAATAGACATGGACACAAATACAGATACAAAAATAGACACAGACATATATAGACATAAACAAATAGATGCAGACATAATTATAGACATAAAAATGGATAGATATAAATGTATATAGGCAGACACTGAAGCAAATATAGACAGATATACATAGATATAGACAGAAAAGGACAAATACAACTATAAACACAAACATATGTAGATATAAATATATATAGATGTAGACAGATAAGCATAGACACAAATACAGATATAGACATAGACAAACGTAGACAGATAGACACAGATATAGATACATATACAAATGTAGACATACCGACAGTTAGATAAATGTAGACATATACTGATGTAAATGTAGACATACAAACATAAACACAAACATATACAGACATAGACAAACAAAAACAGCATAAATATAAAAATAACCAAACACGAACACTGACATAGACAAATAGACACATACATAAATAAATGGCATTATAACTATTTTAAAATGGTCACACTTTTAATTAAAAAATAAAAGAAAAAAGATGTATGCAATATGATAAACCTATTTTATATAGATATTTTAGGGTAGTTTTGTATGTATTTTGCCCTTTTTAGTTTAGTAATTTTATACTTTTAATGCTTATTTTAGTTAATTTATTAATTTTAGTTTCATTATATTTGATTTTTGGATTTTAATGTTTTTGATAGGTTTTAATAAGGTTTAAAGGCAAAAAGGTCCATATAGAAGAAATTCAAAGTGAATTAGAAGCTTAAAGAAATGTGAAAAATGAAGAAAATTCGCTCAAAGAAGAAGACCTGTAACACCCCCATTTGCATAGCCTGGTATATTTCACTATTCCGGTGACCGGTATCGGTCCGGACAATTAAGGGGATTAGAACCATACTTAAGACAATTAGATAAACCATAAGCACAAATAATTAGTAATGTTCAAGTAGTTAAGTATAAATAAGAAAAACAGAACATAAGAAGTTAAACGAGCCGAGAGGCACAGCGATGGGTGACCTCCTCGGGAATGACTGCGAAGTCATTTTAAACTCAAATTTCGAACCATAAAAAGTGACGCTGCTGTCCTTAGGACCCTTATGAACACAGTGGAAAAGAGAAAATCACGAAAAAGAACTGTTAAGCCAGTCAAATAATTAGGTCAGGGAGTCGGAAGAAATATGGAATTATTTGCAAATCGGGATGAACCAGAGAGGGGCAATTTGGTCAATTGACCCCAAGAGCTGACTCCTGACCTAATTGTCAAATAAAATCGGAGAAAAGAAAATTCCGGAATCGAAAATTAAATTAAAGAACTAATAGAAAAAAAAAAGAAAAAAGAAAGAAAATGAAAAAGGTGTAGGGAAATGACATCATGCATGACATCATGCATGATGCCATAAATCCCATAATTAATAAATTAATTAAATGGATTAATTGTTGTCTTCCATAAGGATAAAAACATAAAAGAAAAGAAAAAAAAACATTCTTCTTCTTAAAAAACGTGCATCTCTCCTCTCTCTCTCTTTTCTCCTTAGTTTCCTCCATAGCCATGAAATTCAAGCTTTCAAAGCTTGAATCAACCCTATAAACTCCCCAAAAATTCTACTAAATTATGATTAAGCTTTGTTTGGCCCACTAGAAGAGGAGATTGAAGAAGCAAGAAAGAAGAAAAAAGAGAAGAAAATTAGTGATTGGAAAATCAAACAAAGGTTAGTATATAAATTTGAATTCTTTTACTAAATTTCTATGTTCTTAGTTTAATTAACTTAGAAAGTAACTTAAAATGAAACAAAAATAATTGTGAGGGATCAAAGCTGAATTTAGGCTAGCTAGGGTTTGATGTGTGTGCATGAATTTGATGGAATTAAAGGTGTTCATAAACTTGCATGAGTATGGTAGTAAGATGGAAATGCATAATTGTAATTAATTGTAACAATTAAGTGAGATTAGGGTTAGGAGGCTAGGGTTTGTGAACCAAATTTTAGAGAAATGCATAAATGATGACTTTGGTCTATTGTGAGATGAAAAATGGTCAATAATGACCAAAAGAGATGTGTGGGAATTGTTGGAATGAAAACCAAATTCGTAGGTCCAATGGTCATGCTGCCAGCAGCATGACCAAACCCACTTTGAAGGACCAAAACGGAAATTTTACAAGTCCAATTGATATGCCACCAATTGGGGATGAAAATAGACATAAAAGGGCACAATTTTCATTAAGGAACTATGCCCAAAAACTGACCAAAACTGGGTTAACCAATTGACCAAAGTGAAATGAGAGCAGGCTGCCACTGCACCAAACTGACCAAATGAACAGTAACTGTTCATTTAGTCATAATTCGAGCTAGACAGGTCAAATTGACCTCAAATTTTACCAGCAATTAGATATGGCATAGATCTAAAACTTTCATGAAGAACACCACCCCAAATTATGCCATTAACCCATTCAAATTATTGAGCAAAGTTGAGTTACTGTACCTGCGATTCTGCAGAATTCCATTTGAGCAGTAATGTTTGAAGGACTATAACTCTCTCTAGGAAACTCGGATTTAGGTGATTCTTGAACCGATGGAAACCTAAGACATAGTCGAACATTTCATATGAAGAAAGTTAGACCAAATTATGAACTTAACTTGATCAAATTACTGAACAAAGTTGAACCAAAAATCTACGAGAACCAAAATACCATTATGAACAGTGCACGTGATCAGTAATTGTATTTTGGCTATAACTTGAGCTACAAAACTCCGATTGGGGTGATTCAAAAATGAGAATATAGTTAAGACAATAAGGAACATTTTCTATGAAGGAAGTTTTGCCAAATTCCAACAGTAGATTGACCAATGGAATAGTGCAACTAAGAGCACCAAAACCGAAAATTGGAAATTTTGCCAAAATGACCTAAGCTTTGGGAAAATGACCAAAACCAACAAGTTTAATGGCCAAAATGTGGTATGTGGGTGAAGTTGGGGTTCCCATACCTATTAAGCCTTAAAAAGTCAACAAGTTGACTTGAATAGTGCAGTGAATAGTAACTCAAAACACAAAATTTCAAGAACATCGAATTTAACACGTTAGAGCTAAATAAAAGTGAAGTTAAATTTATTATTGGATTTATGTTAAGTTCTAGTACTGAAACATTATAAAATTGTGTGTTTCAGTTGAAACGAATACCGGAAAAAAACCCGAGGAACCGAGTCAAGGCCAAGAGGCGACTCGCTTGAGGTTTGTGCACAACTAACACTTTTGTTACTTTTCAATTCCAAATTGATTTGAAATAAATTTATTGTATGATTTATGATTTTGTTGTGTTGAGAATTTTAACTTATTGAATGAAATTGTATAATTTGAATATAAATTTTCTTATGCATTTAAGGATTTATTGCATTATTTTGAGGATTGTAAATTTTAAGTTTGATGTGTTGCTAACCTTGAGCATGAATTTATGATAATTAAATATGTTGATTTGTAAATACTTTGTAAATAGAAATTGTTTTGAATATGATTTGAAACCACAGTTGACATGACAAAATATGTTGTGAATTCTCATTAGCTTGTCTAGTGAGATAACTCCTCCACTTGATGGGGCGAGTTTCTTCCTCTCTGGCTTGCCAGTTGGGGAATGATGTGAATGAGTACTCATATATACTAGCTAGTCTTTGTTTCTCCCTTTTAGCCTCGGTTATTGGGAGTATGTGAAATGTCGTGGTGTACAACACGGCATCTATTCGAATTTTGGGTCATGGGTTCGACTGTGTGTATTGTTGGCAACGCCCTTTAAATTATGCATGATTTGATAAATTGTTATTGAAATAAATAATTTGTCAGTGATTCAAAAATTTTTGTATTGTTTCGGAATTTAAAAGAAATGTAAATAAATAGTTACTATTTGATCAAAATGTTATTCAAATGAATAATTTGCATGAATGAAAATGTTGATTTCTGAAGGTCAGAGATTTTGAAGAATTTAGAAATTTTAAAATTCTAGTTGTTATGAATTGTCAAGCATAATTTGTATTAAGTTTTAAATTATTAGTTGTGCACCACTGAGTTCACCACTCAGCGATAGCTTTGCATGCTGTTGCAGATATAGAGACTAGAGGAGCAGCAGATTGAGCTGCTGAGGATAAGGGAGCTACCTGCTAGAAGTTATCGGGTATAATTTATACCTTGACTGTAAATATTCATTTTGATGTATGTATTGCACGTAATTATATGGACTTGTAAAATCGGTCATGAGCAATTTGTACAAAGTTTGTATAAGTTGTAATAAATTTAGTTTGGATTTTCTTAATGTAAATTTCTAGTATGATGAATATAAATTGTTTTGTCTCTAATGAAATATGAGTACAACTATTTTATTTAATTTAAATAAAATGTATTGCTAGTATGCTGAGGATTATTGAATTTTGAACTTGAGAAATTTATTGAAATGATTGTGAAATTGATTGTGTTTGATTGTGAAATCGAAGTAGTGGTTGAGAAAAACTTTTAGAAGTGCTTTTTTTACAGGTATTTGAAGAACTGGGTTCTCAAAATACAGATAGAACTCTGTCAAAATTTTTATAAAATTTGCGGAAAAATAAAATGGGCCAAAATTTCCAACTAGCTTTTCACTTAAGTACATGTTTTAAGTACTTATTAGAAAATGCTCACCACTTGTCAAAAATAAGAAAATTATTTTAAAATCCCTTGTAGGGTACTTAATGAGTTATCGGTAGGTGAAGTTCGGTAGTTCATTAGGTATTCTACGGAATCATGTTATATCTTACAGAGGGGTAAGGTGTGACAAGACCAGCGGAGATTTTCAAGGGCTTCAACATGCCCCGTGTTGAGGGTCATGTGAAGATAAGAGTCAGCCAGTAGGAATCCACATGAGGCATGTAAATTCAACACTGGGTCGTGTAAACAAAGATTTTGGAACAAAATACGCCGAAAGTTTTAAGGACTTTAACATGCCCCGTGTGACGGGTCGTGTAAATAGAGGTTTTGGACCAAAACACGCCGAAAGTTTCAGGGGCTCTCACATGCCCCATGTAGCTGGTCACGCAGAATCTAAAGGCTCCTCCTCCGAATTAACATGAGGCATGTTGAAAATAACTTGAATCAACATGAGGCATGTGGGATGGCGCTGGCAGATTTACTGACATGGAAAAATTTTCTCTGTTCACACCTTTTACACCTTTTGTCTTTATCCCTTTAGAGACTATTTTTAAGGTAAACCTTGAGGGGATATATAAGCATCATATTCTCATTTTTACAAAGAGGGGAAAGAGAGAGAAAAATCAAAAGAAAAAAGAAAGAGGGAATCACGCCATTATTGGAGGAAGAACACCTGCAGAATGACATTTTCAACTTCCATTTTCAGATATTTATATTCTCTTCTTCTGAGTTCTTTTATTTTTAGTCTCATTTTCATGTTTTCTTGCTCTATTTCATATTTACTACTTGTAAATACAAATATGAGTGAGTAGATACTTAAGATTTTAGAGTTAGATGTAATGATATAAGTTGTATTTATGGATTTGGACTGGTTTTAACCAGATTTTAGTATATATAAGCTTTGATTCTTATCTTGTGTGCTTATTTACATACCCATTGTTGGTAACCCTTGGCTTTTGTTCTTAATCTTAGATTGAAGGACCGAGAGGTAAAAATCTATGATAGATAATCAAGATAATGAACTTAATCACCTAGTGTTAGAAATAAACTAGTGGGTTAAGTGGAATTTCAAGTTGATTAAAGTGCTTAAAGGGTTTTGGGTAATTAAACATCGCATGAGAAAGGGGTTTAATTTCCTTTAAAACACACTTTAGTTTGCTTGAAAGAGAAATTAAAGGAAATCAGAATCAACTTCCTTCAAACTTATATTTTCCTCAATCTTGGTTTTGCCTATCCAAATCCCAATGAAATTTACTTCATCAACCTCAACTCTGGAATCAATTTTTACCATTAATTAATTAAATCTTTTGTCACTTGCTGAAATTTTAGTAAATTAGTATAGTCCTTAGAATTTTAATTGCTTAATTCATTATAATTTCCTTACTTTCTCAATTTATTTTGCTACATCTCTTACTTTACTTTTGGAACACATTATCGATAGCCCAAATAATCGTAACTTTTATAGTTTGGTACTCAAACAACAAATCTCAGTGGGACGATATCTTTTCTTTACTACTTGAATGACCTGTATACTTACGGAATACGCAATCAAGTTTTTGGCACTGTTGTCGGGGATTTGTTTTTGTTTGATATTAAACGATTGATTGTTTTGTTAATTTGGGCATTTTATTTTTTTTTATTTTAATTTCTCTTCTTTATCATTTTACTTTGAGATTTTCTTGTTTTAGTTTTTCAGGTACATATCATTTATATGAGAAGAACAAAAAGTGCAGAGATTGATTTAATTTTTGTAACGATCGGGCTCCAACCACTAGAGGAATTGTCCGCTTTGGCCATAAGCCTCATGGTTTTGTCCCATAGGTGGAATGGAGAACTTTCCAGGAGGTCACCCATCCTAGGATTTCTCTCAAGCGAGCACGCTTAACCCTAGAGTTCTTCCAACTCTCTAGGCCATTCCACCAAAAGGCACCTCTTGTGATTAGTTCCCCCATTTTATATATCATTACTTTTTGAACCCAAGACTATCTCCATGCTTTGTCGATGTGGGATTTGCCTAAGAGACCTTTCTCCCCCCCTTTCGGGACTCAGCGTCCTCGCTAAGGTTTGCCCCACCATCGCTCAAGAGGACACATGAGTGGCTCTGATACCAATTGTAATGATTGGGCTCCAACCACTAGAGGAATTGTCATCTTTGGCCATAAGCCTCACGGTTTTGTCCCATAGGTGGAATGGAGAACTTCCCAGGAGGTCACCCATCCTAGGATTTCTCTCAAGTGAGCATGCTTAACCCTGGAGTTCTTCCAACTCTCCAGGCCATTCCACCAAAAAGCGCCTCTAGATATCAGTTTCCCCATTTTATATATCATTACTTTTTGAACCATCTCCGTGCTTTATCGATGTGGGATTTGCCTAAGGGACCTTAGGCAAATCCCACATCGGCAAAGCATGAGGACCTTAGGCAAATCCTACATCAGCAAAGCACGGAGATGGTCTTGAGTTCAAAAAGTAATGATATATAAAATGGGGAAACTAATCTTTAGAGGTACCTTTTGGTGGAATGGCTTGGAGAGTTGGAAGAACTCCAGGGTTAAGCGTGCTCGCTTGAGAGAAATCCTAGGATGGGTGACCTCCTGGGAAGTTTTCCATTCCACCTATGGGACAAAATGGTGAGGCTTATGGCCAAAGCGGATAATTCCTCTAGTGGTTGGAGCCCGATCGTTACAATTTTTGACCCTGAGATTGAAAAGACAGCTAAAGCTTTGAGAGCATAATCTAAAAGAAGAAAAGCTGAACTCAGAATTCAAAGACAGCAAAAGCAATATCAAGAGCAACAAGTGATAGAAGTTATGGCAAACAACAATCGATCAATTAAGGATCATGCTTTTCCTAATTTTGAAGATTTTAGACCAAGTATTACAAGGCCTAGAGTGGAAGCGAATAATTTTGTGTTGAAGCCCTCACTTTGTCAAATGGTTTAACAATCACAGTTTGGGGGAGGTCCTACTGAGAGTCCACATATGCACCTTGCACATTTTCTTGAGATTAGTGACATGCTGAAGATAAATGGAGTGTCAGATGATGCCATCTGGTTGAGATTATTTCCTTTTTCTTTGAAGGATCATGCTAGGGAGTGGTTGCATTCATTACCTCTGGGTTCAATAACTATTTGGCATGAGTTGTCACAAGCTTTCTTGGCTCAATACTTTCCTCCTAGCAAGACTGTAAAATTGAGAAATGAATTAACTTCTTTCAGACCAAGGGATGATGAGAGTCTCTATGAAGCTTGGGAGAGATATAAGGATCTTCAAAGGAGATGTCCACATCATGGAATCCCTAAATGGATGCTAATTCAACATTTCTACAATGGTGTTTCTCTAGCAATTACAAGTATAATTGATGCATCTTCAGGAGGTGATCTTATGGAGAAGTCAGAAGATGAAGCTTATTCAGCATTGGATAAAAATGCTTACAACAATTATCAAAAAATGAAATGAAGAAGCCATCAGTTGGTGTATATGAGTTAGATGCCATGTAACATCCTCACTTTAGCTAGTCCGTACAGTCTACTGTTCCGGTGACCAATGTCGGTCCGGGCAGCTACAATGTTTGAAATTGTAATTAGACTAAAGTGGGGAGTTATAAAGAAACTAAATAATGCTCATAAAAAAAAATCAAGAAAAATTTATAGGAATGAAATACACTAAGGTTAAACGAGCCGAAACCCCAGGGATGAGTAACCCGAAAGGAAAGTGACGGTGAAGGCCGTTAGCAACCCTAAACCCGGGGAAAACTTCATGAAATAATTTTTGGGACCTCAGGGAAGGATTATTGGGGTTCCAATGACAATAAAATGTTAAGAAAACACAAGGAAAACTTAATCAATCGGTACCCACAATTTTGGCTTGTTAAGCCAAACGGAGGGCATTTGGGTCATTTCGTCTTCAGAGATGATTTTTGACCAACTTGTCCATTTATGTAAATAAATTATATCACATAAAATATGAACAAATATTGATGAAAAATTAATTAAAAATGAATAGGAAAAGGAAGAAGAGAAATTGTGAATAAATGAGATTTATTACCTCATGCTTATGTAAGCATGAGGTAATTAAAACGCTTAGCCAATCAAATTAAAGAAACACACTTATAATACATAAAATGGGCAGAAAAGAAGTCAAATTCTAGAAAACACAACAGCCACTCTCTTTCTTCCCAAGCCGCACCACCTCTCTCCCATGTCCACCATTGTCAAGCTTACCAAAGCTTGATTTCCATGGTTTTTCACCCATTAAAGCTTAAGTTCCCAAGACAAATTCTTGTTCTTTCATCTTAGTAAAGCTTTTGGGAGCAAAAAGAAATCAAAAGAAAGAGTTCTTGCAAGCCTTGGATTAGCTCCATTAGAGGTTAGTGACTTAACTTGTTTTTCTCTTTCAATTTATGTTGGAGTATGATTGAGTTTAAATTTACAAAAAAAAAAATTTAATAAATAACATGTGTATGCCCATCCCACATTTTTGGCAGCCTTGGATGTGGTAAGGTTTTGAGGATTTCGTGGAACTAGAAATGGTAGTATGGCTGCCTTAACATTAGTCTCTTAAGTGAAATGATGAAATGCAAGTTGAATGCATGATTTGAGATGTTAGGGTTAGGTTTTGGGTATGAAATGGAGACTTTAAGCATGTAATGGTGAAAGTAAGTTTTAATGGTCAATTAGTGACCATTTGGTTATGTGCAAACAAGAAATGAAGTGGTTTGTGTAGTGGGAATGGAGGTTAGTGTGGCTGCCCTTGGTGACCTGCAGGACTGGGCATGAGTCCAGCAGATTTGGGCAGCAATAACAAGAGTTGTAGAGGCTCAATTGGTGCAAGGCCAATTGGAGATGAAACTAGACATATAATGGCACAACTTTGGTGAAGAAACCATGCCCATAAAACCAAACCAAGTTGACCTAAAGATTTCCCTAATCCGGGTGACCTGCATTCTTCCTAGGAAAAATAACTAAATAAATAGTGTTTATTCATTTAGTCATAACTCAATGTAGAAAGGTCCAATTTACCTGAAATTTTACCAGCAACAAGCTGAGATATAAACCTACAACTTTCATGAAGAAACCTAACCCAAATTATGACCATAACGTATTCAAAAAGTGACCTGCAGTCACTGCTTAAATTACTGTAGAATTGGTCAGTCCAGAAAATCTGGGAAGTTGACAATCTGGCCAGTCATGGTATTTAAGCCATAACTTGAGCTACAAAACTCCAAATGGAGTGATTCAAAAAAAATAAATATAACAAGACACAATAAGGAACAACTTTCATGTTAGCAACTTTGCCAAATTCCCACTGCAAAAATGATTAATAGAACAGTAAATACAAGGCTTGAAATCTAAAAATTTTGAACAACTAACATTAAGTTTAGAAATAGTATTGGCAACCAATACCAACAATTTTAGAATGCAAAATGTGGTATGTTGGGAATATTAAAACCAATGTACCTATTATCCATGCAAAAGTCAACATTTTTTGTTGACTAATGAAATGAATAGTAACACCTAAACTTATATTTCAAGAATTGTAAAGTAAAAGTATAGCATGCCCTAGTACACCTAGCAAGATTGGCTTGGATAGGTTGGCATGCCAATAGGGTTCTATTAATAGTACTGCATATGGCTTCATGCCATTCTGTGTTTTATGGCCTCATGTGCCATTCTGTGACATAATAGCCTTTGGCTATGTTGATTGAGTTGTTATATTCAAGTTTTATCCCTGATAATTATTACAGCTTATTAGTTGTTTTGTTGCACACCGGGAGACACAATATGACCGATGGTGTGATGGTCCGAGATACTTAGTACCCAGTGCCAGTTTATCCATTTATCCAGTCCAGTCGACTAGTATGGGTTACTCGGGCAATGATAATAAATCTTACCAAATTTTAATCGAATAATACTGCAATAATATCAGAAATTAAGTCTACCAAAGATGTAAACATACATTTTGCATATTTACTTTATTTTAGTTTTTTTATTTTATATTGTCACCACTAAGCAGAATTGCTTAGCGCGTCACTTTTTCCATGCGTAGGTACTGGAGACATAGCTGGGGAGCCCAGCAGACATCAGACCGGGTGAACTTTTAAAGTTGCATACTGAGTCCAGAGTCACCTCACATTTGCAGTGCACTTGGTAGGACATTAGGACTTTGGGTGGCATTTTGTATTTTGCATTTTGTATTAGTTTTGGATTGTAACTATAAACTCTTGAAATTATGTGATAATGTAAATATATGAAATTTCATGTTATTGAAATTTTCTATATATTATGTTGAAAAATGAAATGTTGAGAAATATACATGAATGTAATTTGAATTGTGATGTAAACAAAAATATTGAAAATAGTGTGTAAATTTGGAGATTGAGTTGAGATGTGTGTATATTGGAGTTCTAGATTTGAAAACTATATTGGAAGTGTCTTTTAAACAGGTTTAGAAGAACTATTTTTTTTAATTTACAACCGGCACTCTGCCGGATTTTCTATAAAAAAATTTATGAATAATTCAATTTAATCAAAAATTGTAAATTAATGAATTAAAAAGGGTAAATTGTAATGAAAATATGAATTGGTGCTCCGGCACACTGTGTGGCATATCTTGCTTAGCTACACTGTAGACGGGTAAGGGGTGTCACATTTAGTGGTATCAGAGCATCGGTTTAGGCGTTTCTGGGCCTAGATAGAGTGCATACCATTGCATTGCATTTGTAAGTGTTGAGGTGACACTGATGCAGATCTGTTTGTTTTCTTATTTTGATTAGGATATGGATCCTGCTTCTCAAAGAGCAGTTGATAAAGAGGTGGAGAGTCATGCTCTACCAAGAGCTGAATCTAGGGGCAGGGGAGAATCTGCTTCACCAGCAGCTGAAGACCCTGCGCAACCTCAGTTTGCACTATTTCAACAAATGACCGAGTTTTACCGGCAAATGATGGGGGCAATTCCACCACCACAACCACAGCCATAACCTCCACCCGCACCACAGAAGTCCCATCTGGAGAAACTGCGAAAACATGGGGCTGTGGATTTCTTTGGGAAGAAGGAGGATGATCCCATAACAATGGAAAACTAGTTGGATAGAACAATCAGAGTACTAAAACAGCTTAATTGCACCCCCGAGCAGAACCTAGAGGGTGTTGTGTCCCTACTTCAGGATGATGCATACCAGTGGTGGGACACAGTAACCAGTGAGGTGCAACTGGAATGGATCACCTAGGAATTCTTCCTCATAGAGTTCAGGAAGAAATATGTCAGTAAAGTATATTTAGAAAAGAGAAGAAGAGAATTTATCAGTCTGAGACAGAGGCAACTATCAGTGGTAGAGTATGAGCGAGAATTCATCAGACTGAGCCGGTATGGGAGGGAGATAGTCCCTACAAAGGCAGAGAGGTGCAGAAGGTTCGAAGAAGGGCTCAATGACAATATCAAAGCCATGATAACGGCATTGGAGATCACAGATTTTGCCAAATTAGTAGATGTTGCATCGAAAGTAGAAAGGGTCCGAATAAATGAGCAAACTAGAAGGGAAACACAGCAGAAGAGGGGTCTAGTCAATCCAGTTCATTTTCTGCTCCCAGTAAGAAGAGTAAGGGTCCTCTTGCTCAGGGTTCAGGACAACCACAAGGTCAGGGTCAGTCCCAAGGGCCCAGACCACAGTTCACACCTAAGAGAGGTCAGTCCACACCATCAGTGGGCAGCTCTCTAGGGATGGTTTCAGGGGACCAGCCCCAGCATCTTGTGCCTGTCCATACTGCTAGAAGTGGCACAAGCGGGACTGTTGGTGAGTGACTGGTGCATGCTTACTGTGTGGATCTATAGAACATCATATCAAAAATTGTCCGAAGAGGACTACTACAGCTGCTCAAACACAAGCAGATAGACCTGCTCCTACACCACGAAGGGGTAGGAAGCCCGGTAAATCTGAGGTAGCTGGTCCATCACTGAGGCCTGCATTTGAGTTAGCTGAGAGGCCAGAGGCCAAAGTACCAGCCAGAGCCTATGCCATTAGAGCTCAGGAGGAGCAAGATGTCCCGGATGTCATCAGGGGTACATTCTCCCTCTACAACACATCTGTGCATGCATTGGTGGATCCAGGATCCACTTATTCATACATCTGCATCAAACTACCCGTAGAGAGGGGAGTTTCAGTAGAGGAGAGTGATCAAGATATTCTAGTCACAAATCCACTAGGCCACAGTGTGGTAGTGAATAAGGTGTATAAAGGTTGCCCATTGAGGATTCAAGGGTATGAATTCTCTGCAGACCTAATTGAATTGCCCTTCCACGAGTTTGATGTGATTTTGGGAATGGACTGGTTCTCACGTCATCAGGCAATAGTTGATTACAAATTAAAGAGGATTTCTCTGAAAACTTCTAAGGGTAATGAGATTAATGTTGTGGGTGAAAGGACAGATTTCCTGTCCAATGTTATCTCAGTCACAGTTGCAAGAAGATTGATGAGAAAAGGCTGTGAAGCTTACCTAGCACTCGTGGTTGATACTAGGCAAGCTAAGTCGAATCTGTGTGATATACCCACAGTAAGAGACTTCCCAGATGTATTTCCTGAAGAATTGCCTAGTTTACCACCAGAAAGAGAAGTCAAGTTTGCTATTGAAGTAGTGCCAAATGCAGCACCAATTTCTATTGCTCCTTATAGGATGGCACCCATTGAATTGAGAGAGTTGAAAATTCAGTTATAAGAGTTGATTGATAAGGGGTTGATACGCCCCAGTGTGTCACCATGGGGAGCTCCAGTGCTGTTTGTGAAGAAGAAGGATAGAACCTTGAGATTGTGTATTGATTACCGGTAGTTGAACAAAGTAACTGTGAAGAATAATATCCGTTGCCCAGAATTGACGATCTGTTTGATCAGTTAAAGGGAGCCGGTGTATTTTCAAAAATTGATCTCAAATCAGGGTATCATTAGTTGAGGGTAAAGGATGCAGATGTGTCAAAAATTACATTTAGAACCCGATATGGGCATTATGAATTTCTAGTGATACCGTTTGGGTTAACAAATGCACCAGCAGCATTTATGGACCTTATGAATTGTATCTTTCATCCATATTTAGATCGGTTTGTAGTGGTCTTTATTGATGATATTCTAGTGTATTCCAAGACCAGGGAAGAACATGATGAACATTTGAGGATTGTTCTGCAAACCCTACGAGAAAAGAAGCTGTATGCTAAGTTGTCCAAGTGTGACTTCTGGATGAGTGAAATCTCCTTCCTTGGACACATAGTATCAGCTGAGGGGATTAAAGTGGATCCCAAAAAGATAGAAGCAGTGATGGAATGGAAGCCTCCCAGAAATACAACTGAGGTCAGAAGTTTCTTGGGGCTAGCTGGGTATTACAAAAGATTTGTGAAGGGCTTCTCTCTTATAGCTGCTCCAATGACCAAATCGTTACACAAAAATGTGAAATTTGGCTGGAACGACAAGTGCCAAGCCAGTTTTGAGAGCTAAAGGCTATGTTGACAGAAGCACCAGTGTTAACACAGCTAGTGTCGGGAAAAGACTTTGTGGTCTACAGTGATGCCTTGTATAATGGGTTAGGGTGTGTATTGATGCAAGAGGGGAAAGTGGTAGCCTTTGCTTCCAGGCAGTTAAGGCCACATGAACAAAACTACCCTACTCATGACTTGGAGTTAGCAGCAATTATCTTCGCATTGAATATATGGAGGCATTATTTGTATGGTGAAAAATGTTACATCTATACAGACCACAAAAGTCTAAAATATTTGCTAACCCAGAAGGAGCTCAATCTTAGACAGAGGCGATGGATTGAGTTCCTAAAGGACTATGATTGTGTGATAGATTATCATCCTAGGAAGGCAAATGTAGTTGCTGATTCCTTAAGCAGAAAATCCATCACAGCTTTAAGATCACTAAATGCCCGTCTGTCCTTAGCTCAAGATGGAGCTATTTTGGCTGAGTTACAAGTGAGGCCAAACCTACTACAGCAGATATAAGATGGGCAGAAGGCAGATGAAAAATTAATGGCCATTGTGGGTAAAATTCCAAAGGGAAAGGAAACTGATTATGAGGTGAAAGTAGATGGGTGTTTGTACTACAGAGGAAGAGTGTGTGTACCAGATGATGGGGAACTGAAGACTAATATTCTAAAAGAAGCACACACTAGTGTTTATGCTATGCACTCGGGAAGCACAAAAATGTATAATGATTTGAAGCCTCATTATTAGTGGTCTGGTATGAAGAAGGATATAGCTGACTATGTGACTAAGTGTTTGACATGTCAGCAAGTTAAAGTTGAACATCAAGTTCCATCAGGATTGCTACAGCTTATAAGCATACCTGAATGGAAATGAGACCGGGTCACTATGGATTTTGTTAGTGGTCTACCTCTCACCCAGAAGAAGCATGATGCAGTATGGGTGATAGTGGATAGATTGACGAAGTCAGCACATTTTCTGCCAGTTAGGAGTGACTATTTACTGGAGAAGCTAACAGAATTGTATACCAGTGAGATAGTTAGACTGCATGGAATCCCACTTTCCATCATATCTGATCGAGACCCAAGGTTTACATCGAGATTCTGGAAAAAGTTGCAAGAAGCCTTGGGCACACAACTCTATTTTAGCACGACTTTTCATCCTCAGACGGATGGACAGTCAGAACGAGTAATCCAGGTAAACCTAGAACCTAATTGAATTTTCACAATTTACAAATTGAAATGATAGTAACAATGTGAATTATGTAATAGATCCTGGAGGATATGCTGAGGAGTTGTGTTATTGAGTTTGAGGGGAGTTGGGATAGATATCTCCCACTGACAGAATTTGCATATAATAATAGCTACCAAGCTAGCATTCAAATGGCCCCGTATGAAGCACTGTATGGGAGGAAGTGTAGAACCCCCGTATGTTGGACTGAATTGGGCGAAGATAAGCTGGTAGGACCAGACCTAGTGAAACAGACTGAGGAGAAAGTGAAAATGATTAAAGCGAATTTGAAGGTTGCCTCAGATAGACAGAAATCTTATGCCGACTTGAAGAGAAAAGAGATAGAGTATGCAGTTGGTGACAAAGTGCTTCTTAAAGTCTCACCATGGAAGAAAGTACTGAGGTTTGGAAGAAAGGGTAAGTTAAGCCCTAGGTTCATTGGCCCATATGAAGTCATTGAACGTGTGGGACCAGTGGCCTATTAGCTAGCTTTACCACCAGAACTAGATAAGATCCATAATGTATTCCATGTTTCTATGTTAAGAAGGTATCACTCAGACCCTTTACATGTCATCTCCGTGGAAGAGATTGAAATCCAACCGGACTTGACATATACAGAAGAGCCTATACGGATCTTAGCTTGGGAAGTGAAGGAACTGAGAAATAAACAAATCCACTAGTGAAAGTGCTTTGGAGGCACCACAACACTGAAGAGGCAACTTGGGAAAGTGAAGAGACGATGAGGTAACCGTTTCCTCAACTTTTTGCATCAGGTAAATTTCGAGGACGAAATTTTTATTAGAAGGGAAGAGTTGTAACATCCTCACTTTAGCTAGTCCGTACAGTCTACTGTTCCGGTGACCAATGTCGGTCCGGGCAACTAGAATGTTTGAAATTATAATTAGACTAAAGTGGAGAGTTATAAAGAAACTAAATAATGCTCATAAAAAAAATGAAGGAAATTTTATAGGAATGAAATACACTAAGGTTAAACGAGCCGAAACCCCAGGGATAAGTAACCCGAAAGGGAAGTGACGGTGAAGGCCGTTAGCAACCCTAGACCCAGGGAAAACTTCATGAAAAAATTTTTGGGACCTCAAGGAAGGGTTATTGGGGTTCCAATGACAATAAAATGTTAAGAAAACACAAGAAAAATTTAATTAATAAAATATGAACAAATATTGATGAAAAATTAATTAAAAATGAATAGGAAAAGGAAGAAGAGAAATTGTGAATAAATAAGATTTATTACCTCATGCTTATGTAAGCATGAAGTAATTAAAATGCTTAGCCAATCAAATTAAAGAAATACACTTATAATGCATAAAATGTGCGGAAAAGAAGTCAAATTCTAGAAAAAAACACAGCAGCCACTCTCTTTCTTCCCAAGCCGCAACACCTCTCTCCCATGTCCACCATTGTCAAGCTTACCAAAGCTTGATTTCCATGGTTTTTCACCCATTAAAGCTTAAGTTCCCAAGACAAATTCTTGTTCTTTCATCTTAGTAAAGCTTTTGGGAGCAAAAAGAAATCAATGGGAGCAAAAAGAAATCAAAAGGAAGAGTTCTTGCAAGCTTTGGATTAGCTCCATTAGAGGTTAGTGACTTAACTTGTTTTTCTCTTTCAATTTATGTTGGAGGAGTATGATTGAGTTTAAATTTACAAAAAAAAAAATTAATAAATAACATGTGTATGCCCATTCCACATTTTTGGCAGCCTTGATGTGGTAAGGTTTTGAGGATTTCATGGAACTAGAAATGGTAGTATGGCTGCCTTAACATTAGTCTCTTAAGTGAAATGGTGAAATACAAGTTAAATGCATGATTTGAGATGTTAGGGTTAGGGTTTGAGTATGAAATGGAGACTTTGAGCATGTAATGGTGAAAGTAAGTTTTAATGGTCAATTAGTGACCATTTGGTTATGTGTAAACAAGAAATGAAGTGGTTTGTGTAGTGGGAATGGAGGTTAGTGTGGTTGCCCTTGGTGACCTGCAGGACTGGGCATGAGTCCAGCAGTTTTGGGCAGCAATAACTAGAGTTGTAGAGGTTCAATTTGTGCAAGGCCAATTGGACATGAAACTAGACACATAATGGCACAACTTTGGTGAAGAAACCATGCCCATAAAACCAAACCAAGTTGACCTAAATATTGCCCTAATCCGGGTGACCTGCATTCTGCCTGGGCAAAATGACCAAATGAATAGTGTTTATTTATTTGGTCATAACTCATTGTAGAAAGGTCCAATTGACCTGAAATTTTACCAGTAACAAGCTGAGATATAGGCCTACAACTTTCATGAAAAACCCTAACCCAAATTATGAACATAACATATTCAAAAAGTGACCTGCAGTCACTGCTCAAATTACTATAGATTTGGTCAGTCCAGAAAATCTAGGAAGTTGGCAATCCGGCCAGTCATAGTATTTAGGCCATAACTTGAGCTAAAAAACTCCAAATGGAGTGATTCAAAAAAAGAAATGTAACTAGACACAATAAGGAACAACTTTCATGTTGACAACTTTGCCAAATTCCTACTGCAAAAATGACTAATGGAATAGTAAATACAAGGCTTGAAATCTAAAAATTTTGAACAACTAACATTAAGCTTAGAAATGATATTGGCAACCAATACCAACAATTTTAGAATGCAAAATGTGGTATGTTGGGAATATTAAAACCAATGTACCTATTGACCATGCAAAAGTCAACATTTTTGTTGTCTAATGAAATGAATAGTAACACCTAAACTTATATTTCAATAATTGTAAAGTAAAAGTATAACATGCCCTAGTACACGTAGCAAGATTGGCTTGGATAGGTTGGCATGCTAATAGGGTTCTATTAGCAGTACTGCATATGGCTTCATGCCATTCTGTGTTTTATGGCCTCACGTGCCATTCTGTGACATAATAGCCTTTGGCTATGTTGATTGAGTTGTTATATTCGGGTTTTATCCCTGATAATTATTACAGCTTATTAGCTGTTCTGTTGCACACCAGGAGACACAATGTGACCGATGGTGTGATGGTCTGAAGTACTTAGTACCCAGTGCTAGTTTACCCGTTTATCCAGTCCAGTCGACTAGTATGGGTTACTCGGGCAATGATAATAAATCTTATCAAATTTTAATCAAATAATACTGCAATAAATATTAGAAATTAAGTCTACCAAAGATGTAAATATACATTCTGCATATTTACTTTATTTTAGTTATTTTATTTTATATTATCACCACTAAGCAGAATTGCTTAGCGCGTCGCTTTTGCCATGCGCAGGTACTGGAGAAATAGCTGGGAAGCCTAGCAGACATCAGACTGGGTGAACTTTCAGAGCTGCATACTGAGTCCAGAGTCACCTCACATCTGCAGTGCACTTGGTAGGACATTAGGACTTTGGGTGGCATTTTGTATTTTGCGTTTTGTATTAGTTTTGGATTGTAACTATAAACTCTTGAAATTATGTGAAATGTAAATATATAAAATTTCTTGTTATTGAAATTTTCTGTATATTATGTTGAAAAATGAAATGTTGAGAAATATACATGAATGTAATTTCAATGGTGATGTAAACAAAAATATTGAAAATAGTGTGTAAATTTGGAGATTGAGTTGAGATGTGTGTATATTGGAGTTCTAGATTTGAAAACTATATTGGAAGTGTTTTTTAAATAGGTTTAGAAGAACTGTTTTTTTTAATTTACAGCCGGCACTCTGCCATATTTTCTATAAAAAAATTTATGAATAATTCAATTTAATCAAAAATTGTAAATTAATGAATTAAAAAGGGTAAATTGTAATGAAAATGTGAATTGGTGCTCCGGCATACTGTGTGGCATATCTTGCCCGGCTACACTGTAGACAGGTAAGGGGTGTCACATGCCATGAGTATGTTCAATGCCAAATTTGATGCTTTAACGAGAAAAATGGATAAGTTAAGCATGAAGGTTGATTCTTTGATTGGAGGATCTAGTCATATAGAAGATGTTGGTGCAGGAAATATGCATTGTCAATGATTTTCCTTCTTATGGATAAGAATTTGGAAATGAGCAAGTTGATTTTGTTGGGAATTACAATCAGAAACCAATTGGTAATCCTTTTTCTGCTACATATAATCCAGCATGGAGGAATCACCCTAACTTTTCTTAGGGAGGTCGATAGGGACAGCAGCAACCAAATTATCAATAACCTCCTAATTTTCAGCAACAACAGCAGAATTTTTAACAAAACAGAGTACCACCTGGATTTTTACCACAAAGGAATGAAAATGCACCTGTTCCATAACTACCAGTTCAATCTTTAGACTAAAATTCAATTTTGAAGTCTATGATGGAGAATTTCTTAACTGCTCAATAAAAAACAAGGAGAGGTGATTCAACAATTAACTTCAAGGATAGATCAGCTTGCCACTCATAACAGGATGTTGGAAAACCAAATAGCTCAACAAGCAAGTTCTTCTAGTAAAGCATAAGGAAAACTTCCAAGTCAACCAGAGAATCCTAGAGAACATTTCAAGGCAGCGATCCTAAGGAGTGGGAAAATTGTGGGAGATAAAAAGGAAGATGAGCTAGAAGAGGAAAAGAAGAAAGAAGATGAAGACAAGAATGAATCTACTTCAAATCATGATGAAGTTAATGAGGAAGCAAACAATGAGAAGGAAGTTGAAAAAAAAGAAGAGGAAAAGTATGTGCCTCCACCACCATACAAGCCACCATTGCCATATCCTCAGAGGTTTCAGAAAGCAAAGCTAGATAAACAGTTTGGGAAATTTTTGAAAGTTTTGAAGAAGTTATACATTAACATCCCATTCACAGATGCAATTTCTCAAATGCCCTCGTATGCTAAATTCCTTAAGGAAATTTGTCAAACAAGAGGAGATTAGAAGATTATGAAACTGTGGCATTAACGGAGGAGTGTAGTGCTCTCTTACAGAATAAGCTCCCACCGAAATTGAAGGATCCAGGAAGTTTCTCTATTCCTTGTCACGTTGGGGACACTAGTATTGACAAAGCATTGTGTGATCTTGGAGCTAGTGTAAGTTTGATGCCACTCTCCATTTGTGAAAAGCTGAAGGTAGGAGATTTGAAACCCACCACCATTTCTTTGCAACTAGCTGATAGATCTATTAAATATCCAGTAGGAATTTTGGAGAATGTGCCGTTAAAAGTTGGAAAATTTTTCATTCCTGTGGATTTTGTGGTTCTTGAAATGGAAGAGGATATTCATATACCTATCATTTTAGGAAGGCCATTTTTAGCCACAGCAAGGGCTATAATTGATGTTAAGAATGGTATATTGACATTAAAAGTTAGAGAAGAGGAGGGGGAATTTAATTTGAATCAGACTTTGAAGAAACATCATGGAGTTGATCCTTGTTTAAGGGTGGATATTATTGATGAGATCGTGGAAGCAGAATTTAGGAAAAGATATCCTGAGGACCCTTTGGAGAATTGTTTGGTACATAGTAGAACAACAAAGGATGAAAATCCTGAAGTTGCAGCTTTTGCTCAAATTTTGGAAGCTACTCAAGAAGTTATAGGAGATCAAGTTTTGCAAGTTGAAGAGTTGAAACATGAAGTTGCACAACCACCTTTGCTAGATGAGAAGGAAGCACCACAGGTAGACCTCAAACCACTTCCATCTACATTAAAGTTGAAGGAAGCTCTAACAACAGCCCCTATTATGCAACCTCTGGATTGGTCATTGCCATTTGAGGTTATGTGTGATGCTAGTGACTTTGCTGTAGGAGCTGTACTTGGTCAAAAAAGAGAGAAGAGGTCTTATGCAATTTATTATGCCAGCAAAACTTTAGATGATACTCAAGTAAATTATGCCACCACTGAGAAATAATTTTTAGTTGTGGTATTTGCTGTGGAAAAGTTTAGGTCATACCTGGTTGGATCAAAAGTGATTGTCTATACAGACCATGCCACCATAAGATATTTGATGAATAAAAAATAAGTAAAACCAAGACTGATAAGATGGTTCTATTGCTACAGAAGTTTGACTTACAAATTAAAGATAAAAAGGGAGCTGAAAATATTGTAGCGGATCATTTATCAAGGATTAAATATGAGAGTAAAGATGGAAATGAAGAGGAATTTCCAATTGATGAGTTTTTCTCGAATGGGCAATTGCTGGTTATTGTTACTGCATTGTCATGGTTTGTAGCTTTTGTCAATTACCTGTCATGTGGAGTTCTCCTACTAGATTTGAGCTATCAACAGAAAAAGAAATTTTTGCATGATGTGAAATTTTATACATGGGAGGATCCATTGTTATTTAAGAGATGTAATGATGGCCTAGTTAGAAAGTGCGTGCCTAAAGAGGAAATAGGAAACATTTTAGAGCATTGTCATTCTTCTGACTATGGAGGTCATTTCAGTATGGATAAAACAGTGGCTAAAGTACTTCAAGTTGGATTTTATTGGCCATACATGTTTAAAATTGTGAGAGAATTTATTTTGAGATGTGATAGATGTCAAAGAGTGGGGAATATTTTAAGGAAAAATGAAATGCCACAACAAGGAATTTTGGAGATTGAGTTATTTGATGTTTGGGGCATAGATTTCATTAGACCATTTCCATTATCTTTTAGGAATAAATATATTTTGGTAGGTGTGGATTATGTGTCAAAATGGGTTGAGGCCATTGCTTCCCCTACAAATAATGCAAGGGTAGTAGTGAAATTTTTTAAAAAGTTTATTTTCACTAGATTTGGAGCTCCAAGAGCTGCAATCAATGATGGTGGATCTCATTTCTGTAATAAACAGTTTGAAAATCTTTTGAAGAAATATGGGGTTACTCATAAGGTAGCTACACCTTACCATCCTCAGACTAGTGGGCAAGTTGAAGTATCTAATAGGGAAATTGAAGAGAATTTTCGAGAAATTGTTAATTATTTAAGGAAGGATTGGTCATTGAGGCTAGATAATGCATTATGGGCGTACAGGACAGCTTACAAGACACCCATTAGAACTACACCTTTTAAGCTAGTCTATGGGAAATCATGTCATTTGCCAGTTGAGTTGGAACACAAGACATATTGGGCAATTCGAACTTTGAATTTTGATTTAAAAAGTGCTGGAGAGAAAAGATTGCTTCAATTAAACGAACTTGAAGAGATAAGGTTGGATGCCTATGAGAATGCTCGAATTTTTAAGGAAAGGACTAGATTTTGGCATGATAAGTATATTAAAAGAAAGGAGTTTAAAGAGGGTGACCTGGTCCTATTGTATAATTCTAGACTTAGACTCTTTCCTGGAAGTTAAAATCAAGATGGTCTGATCCTTTCAAGGTTGTCAAAGTCTATCCCCATGGAGCTGTGGATATTTGGAGTAAAAATTCTGGGATCTTTAAAGTTAATGGTCAAAGGCTCAAGATTTATATCCTAGGCCAGCCCATTGAGAAGGGAACAAGTTGTTTCCTTGATAATCCACCAATTCACTAAATTAAGGAGGGTCAAGCTAATGACCTAAAATTAGCGCTCTTTGGGAGGCACCCTAAAATTTTTCCTTATACTTAATTTTTCTTTTATTTTATACCCCATTGAACTCAAATTTGATTAAAATTCCTTTCTGCAGGTTGATAGAGATTTTTAAACAAATGTGTATGCTGAATTGAAAGAAATAAGTGTTTGGGAAGTTGCTGAACCTTATATTTGTCTTCCATGATGCATACTATTCTTAACAAAGTCAAATCTAAACTAATTTGAACTTTATGTCTGATTGCAGCAATATGGTGGAGTGAAAGGCCATTATTTGTTTCAATATTTTGAGGAAATTGGTGAGAAATATAAGAATTTTCATGGTGATCAATAGCAACATGCTTTTGATTTTACATTTTGGGTAATTAATTTTGATGTATTGTACTGAGATTGACATATTTGCCATTGAAAATTTTGTGAAATTTCATGATATAATTCTGCAGAATTTAGTCATGTGAATAGTGTCTGCAGCAGAATTTTGTTTCTTATTCATGAATTTTTAATGTTAAGTTTAGGGTCGAATTTGAGTTTTATTACTTGTGGTGTGATTGTTAATGTGAATATTACTTAAATAATGTTTTAGTTTGTGTTTGGTGGGTTGATGGAATTTAATTGTTCTTAGTGATTAATTGGGTTTTAATTGGATTTTGAGTGAAATTTTTGTGCAAATTGTGTTTTGGGTTTGGTTTTAGTGTGTTTAGGATCACATTTTTGGGTTTTATATCAGGTCATTTAGAACAAGGTTCAACATGATGTATGCTGGGAGTAGTGTCACCATCAAAACCTGTTTTTAGCACTCTAACTTGCTAAAAATGTAAAACCTGCCGAGAGTTTCAAGGGGTCTCACATGCCTCATGTAGCACCTCATGTATAATCACACGGGGCATATAACTTTTCCCTTTTATTCCAACATGCCTCATGTTATTCATCTTACAACAAATCACACAGGGCATGTCACCCCCCAACTATTTCCAACATGCCTCATGTCGGACCCTAGGTATGTCACCACTTAAACCTTTACCCTAGCCATCTCATTTTATTTCAACTCATTAGCCGCACAACTCAAAATCTTCACTGTTCCTTCCATGGTGCACAACAAGTAGCTTTCAACCCACATACCTAACATGCGAGCCATAAAAATGGCTACTAACAGTAATTCTTCAACCCCAACACCAAAACCTACACCACCCAATGCTCAACCCGAAACACCCATTTCGTCCCCAAATTCCCGATATGAACCCTAGTTCCCCACCTCGCCAATCCTCTCATTCCACCCCTAATCCCGACAATGCAACCCACGATACCACACCTCCCTCCCAAAAACACACAAAATCCACCCCTTCAGCTGTATACGAGGCGCGAAAAAGAAAGAAATCAGTTCTAAGCTCCTCTACTCCACCGAAACAGCCTAGGGTTGTTTCCCCACGACCCGTTAGTGCAAGAACCCGCTCTGTAGCCCAAAGTCCTATCTCATCGCAGGTCTCTTTAGCTCCAACTAGGGTCCAATCACCTCTGCATCATTCACCAACAATGTCTCAAAATGCTCCAGTTATCCCTCAATCTGGAAATCAGGTAAACTCATCTTACCCGTGGACTTTTAGGGACTTTGAAATGAGGAAAAATTATGAGGCACTTGCTAAAAAGAAAATTCTAGCCACCAAGTACATTGATGAACACAGTCTCAGAGAGATAGGACTTTTATGAATCTGTTAGTGAATATTTGGAAAATATAGGTCGGAGTGATTTTGCTAAGATTCAAGAACATGTTTTTAAGGAGTTGACATTTGAATTTTTAAGTTCACTACAATTAGATTTCCAGCCCACAAACAATAACCATAGGGACAACATTTCCTTTAGGTGTTTGGGTCAGGACAGAGAACTTGACACTACTCAAGTGAATGCCTTATTTGGTTTTTGTAATGATGGTGCAAAAGTGATTGAGTGGCAAAGGACTATTTATGACCCCCCTACATTTTGGAAGTCAATTGCACCATATGGAAAATACTACAATCCTAGTTCTGCTAAGGCCTCAGCCATCCAAGACCCTACCCTAAGATACTTGCAAAGTTCATGTCTTACACTATACTACGCAGAGGGCACCGTAATGGAGTTGTAGGAAAGAATAATTTATTTTTTTATGGTGCATAAAAGACAAGAAGAAGATAAATGGTGCTTATTTTCTTTGCTCTCATATGGAACGCATAGTGTCTAAGAATTCAGCTAGTAGTATAGTTGTTAGAGGAATGGTGACTGTAATTGCCAAATCATTTGGTTTTAACCCTGACCAGTATGTTATGGTGTCTATGGTTAGCCAGTCTTTTCTGGACAGAATTATCATGACTCAAATTGAAAATTTGTGTAAAAAGGGGTGATGTTTATGTGCTGGTAAATGGGGGACATGAGGGTGAAGAACAGCTGCAATCACAAGGTGTAGGACAACAAACTGATGCTAGTCCTTCTAGCTCTCACCCACCTACTGCTGGACAATCAGACTCACTTGCTTTTCTTAAAAATTTGGAAGCTAAAAATGACAGATTGGGTGAAATACAGTAGCCTGTTTCTGATGCTAATTGTGACATTATGATTTCTTTGAAAACTTTAGAGGCTAAGGTTGATACTTTAAGTCAGAAGCAAGCCAAGCTTGAGAAAAAGATTAAAAAGAAGCTTTCTTTATTCAGGAAAAAGCAAAAAATTCATAACAAAGAAATGATTGACATTTACAACAAGCTGGCAGCCTCTTTTAACCAACTGTACAAATGGGGCCAAGATATTTTTGCAGAAATGAAGGCTTTGGTAAAAAACCTAGATACTGCTTCTAAGAAATCCAATGAGCAAACACCTGCAGCAGCAAATGAACCAGTGTAATCCACCAATGACGAAGACCAACTAGTTGTTTAGTTTTAGAATTTTGTTTTGTTAGTTTCAAGTTACCTTATGAAACTTTAGTTTTTAATTGTGTAATTTGCTCAGTTTGTTTATGTTTGAACTATTCATTTCCTGGTTATTGGAACTTTTACATGTTTTATCTATCTGTGAATAGTTTAAATTTCTATTTTTCTTTATTTCTGTTTGCTTCATGAATCTTAAGTTGTTTTGGTTCATCATTATTGGCTGCATTAATTTCTTTTGCTGTGCTACTTGAATTGTCTTTGCAATCTAGATTCCTTTAATATCAGCTTCTCTTGGCTATTATAATAGCATTTCTAATATTGCTTTTTGATAGTCATATAACGGGATTATTGAAAATACAGCAGCTGCTCCTCTGTTAGCCCTGACAATACAGCATCTAAGGTAACTTCTGGACATTCACATGTCACATGCTGACACTGTTTTCCTTTACCATGCCTCATGCTAAGGGTTATGCTCTCCTATGGGCTATTTGAATTGCTTCAAAAAATCTGCAAAATTTTTGAAACCCACCAAAATTTTCATGAAGCATGATATGCCCCATGTTACTACCAGTGTTAGTTGCTCAGCATTCAACACAGGGCATGTCAATTTGCGTTTACTTCACCACGCCTCATGCTTTTTGATCAACATACCTCATGCTCCAAATACTTAAAACTAACATGCCTCATGTACATATTCTGATCATTCAACACTAGGCATGTGTATTCTACATGGTAACTTTTTTTTTCCACTCTTTCTTGGTTTATATCTCTCGAGCTATTATTTATTGATTTAATTTACATTCTTGCCACTTTGATTAAGCCAATGAGGACATTGTCTAATTTGAGTTTGGGGGAGGGAAAAATTTTTGCAAAATTTTTAATTTTTTTTACATTACTTAAATTGCATTTCATTTAAACTTAGTTACTTAGTTCGCATACACCATACACTTACACCATGTAAATATATACACTTGCATATAGATATCATATAGATTATGTATAGTTTTTATTTCATTTTTGCATTCATTTTTAGGAATCATGCATACATAAAAAAAATAAATTAAATAAATAAATAAATTTCCACCTAATTCTTAGAAGATTGAGAATCATTTTGAAAAGCAATTAAGCTTGCCTCTAGATGGGTTTGATGGATTGAAGGTTCCGGATTGGTATAAGGTTATAAGATTCTTATCTAGGTTTATATCTTCTTAGCCAAGGGACACTCAATTAATTACATAGAGTTTTAAGTGCTTAAAGAAAACTCTAGAATAAAAAAATAACTAATTGTGTCTCACCAATCCTAGAACAAGCCCTCTAGACCTTTCAAGGTGAAATTTTAGCATTCACTTGAAAAGAGAAATGATTAAGGCATTCTTTGAATTTTAAATCCACATTTTTAGCCTTAACCAACCCTACTTTAAAATTCCCCCTTTGAAACCAATTTAAGCCTTCATTTATACCCCTTATTTCCTTGGCACCCATAGTCTACCTAGCCATAAACCTAAACACTTACCTACCCTTTATGAGAATAATTTGTTTAAGTGATAGATATTAAAAAAAAACAAAAAAAATATAAAACAAAATAAAATAAAAATAAAAGAAAAGTGTATCTTGATCTTTTTAACAATTCAATTATTCTCATATTTTGCTTCCCTTTTACCTTTTCTTTGTTAGCCACATTATTACCCCTTAGCCCCATTACAACCATTAAAAATCCTTTTGATTTCTTGATTGTGTTTTGCTACATTAGTGGAGATTGGATTAGTTGGTTTGCCTATGGGATTGGCACATTATCCGCTCACTTAACTATTTCCATCATTATATGAGGCACATTAGTTTATGGATTGTTCTAGAGCCTATTTGAGCATGATTTCTCTATGTAATTTATTGGTTTGGGTTTGATGGAATGAATAATTGACCTAAGGCTAAGCGATGATAACTTTGGTGAGAATTGAATTCCTTATACCTTGAAGGTGGGTATATGGTTTGTTGGTGGCTAGAGGTAAGTTTGAAAGCTTGAATGGGTGATTTTCATGAATCTAAGAAAAAAGTATCTAATTGCATATAATTGTTTTTAATTTGCTTGAGGACAAGCAAATATTTGAGTTTGGGAGAATTTGATAAACCTATTTTATATAGATATTTTAGGGTAGTTTTGCATCTATTTTGCTCTTTTTAGTTTAGTAATTTTATGCTTTTAATGCTTATTTTAGTTAATTTGTTAATTTTAGTTTTATTATATTTGATTTTTGGATTTTAATGTTTTTTATAGGTTTTAATAAAGTTTAAAGGCAAAAAGGTCTATATAGAAGAAATTCAAAGTGATTTCGAAGCTTAAAGGAAAAATGAAGAAAATTCACTTAAAGAAGAAAACCAGCCGAGATTTTCAAGGGCTTCAACATGCCCCGTGTTGAGGGTCGTTTGAAGATAAGAGTCAGCCAGCAGGAATCCACATGAGACATATAAATTCAACACCGGATCGTGTAAACAAAGATTTTGGAATAAAACACACTGAAAGTTTCAAAGACTTTAACATGCCCCGTGTGGCGGGTCATGTAAACAGAGATTTTAGAGCAAAACACGTCGAAAGTTTCAGGGACTCCCACATGCCCCATGTAGCTGGTCATGCAGAATCTAAAGGCTCCTCCTCCGAATCAACATGAGGCATGTTGAAAATAACTTAAATCAACATGAGGCATGTGGGATGGCACTGGCAGATTTGCTGACATGAAAAAATTTTCTCTTTTCACGCCTTTTGTCTTTATCCCTTTAGAGACTATTTTTAGGGTAAACCTTGAGGGGATATATAAGCATCATATTCTCATTTTTACAAAGAGGAGAAAGAGAGAGAAAAATCAAAAGAAAAAGGAAAGAGGGAATCACACCATTTTTTGAGGAAGAACACCTGCAGAGTGATGTTTCCAGCTTCCATTTTCAGAGATTTAGATTCTCTTCTTCTGGGTTCTTTTATTTTTAGTCTTATTTTTATGTTTTCTTGCTTTATTTCATATTTACTACTTGTAAATACAAACATGAGTGAGTAGATACTTAAGATTTCAGAGTTGGGTGCAATGATTTAAGTTGTATTTGTAAATTTGGACTGGTTTTAACCAGATTTTAGTATATATAAGCTTTGATTCTTATCTTGTGTGCTTATTTACATACCCATTGTTGGTACCCCTTGGCTTTTGTTCTTAATCTTAGATTGAAAGACCGAGAGGTGAAAATCTATGATAGATAATCAAGATAATGAACTTAATCACCTAGTGTTAGAAATAAACTAATGGGTTAAGAGGAATTTCAAGTTGATTAAAGTGCTTAAAGGGTTTTGGGTAATTAAACATCGCATGAGAATGGGGTTTAGTTTCCTTTAACACACATTTTAGTTTGCTTGAAAGAGAAATTAAAGGAAATCAGAATCAACTTCCTTCAAACTTATATTTTCCTCAATCTTGGTTTTGCCTATCCAAATTCCAATGAAATTTACTTCATGAACCTCAACTCTGGAATCAATTTTTACCATTAATTAATTAAATCTTTTGTCACTTAGTGAAATTTTAATAAATTAGTATAGTGCTTAGAATTTTAATTGCTTAATTCATTATAATTTCCTTACTTTCTCAATTTATTTTGCTGCATCTCTTACTTTACTTTTGGAACACATTATCGATAGGTCAAATAATCGTGACTTTTATAGTTTGCCACTCAAACAACAAATCTCTGTGGGACGATATCTTTTCTTTACTACTTGAATGATCCGTATACTTGCGGAATGTGCAATCACAATAATAGAGATATAAGGATATTTTTGGAATAATAACATTTTGAATTGAATTCTTTACTCGTACCAAATACAAAATTCATTTCATTTTTTGATATACAATATACCGAACAAAGAAATATGCCGAACAAAGAAATTCATTTGTAAATGAATTTTATCATGAAATTCATTTACAAATGAAATGAATTTTACTATAAAATTAAACCAAATATGGTATTAATTTCATATATCAATTAATACATAAAATTAAAATCACCTACTGCCACCATAAAAAAAGATAGATTTGAGCAGTAAAATTATATATATATATATATATATATATATATATATATATATATATATATGCAAAAAGAAAAATATGGTAATAAACTAGATATAAAAGACTACCGCTAGAAAAAAGAATGAATTAAAACAACCAATATTTGACATAGAAACATATTTTACAAAATCGGGTATGAAACCAAATCAAGTTCAAACAAATCTGAAATTTGAAAAATCATTAGAAATTGCAGAAAATAAGTTTTTGAGTGATTCAAAAGGCTATTTCATAGGTAAATGACCCAATGAATCCAAACAAAGGAGATCATTTACATGCCCAAAATTGAGAAAAATAAAAACATGTCAAAATATACAAAATTAGAGTATAGGAAGGTGCCCGATCAAAATTACCTTTTTTGTAAATCTTCTTTGAATTTCAATGACTTAAAAAGATAAAAATACTCAAGATAGTAAAAAATAAAAATAAAACAGAGCCTATCTCTTGGCAACAAAGGAATTTTCACGTTTTATCTTTTTTTTTATTTTATCCCTTTTTTTGTTTTATCTAACTTACAATAATAATAATAATAATAATAATAATAATAATAATAATAATAATAATAATAATAATAATATAGAGGTAACTTTTTTGGCCAAACTTTTTTTTTTCATTTTATTAATTAATCAAAAGGTCTTTTAATGAAGCTCAAAATGTTCAAGCCAACATTTATTTATAGCTAAAAGTAGAAATTTTAATGGGTTTCATTATTTAATTTAATTTAATTAAATATTTCGTAGGTACATTTAAAATCTTGAAAAATATTAGATTAACCAATTAAAAAATATAGGCTCATAGCCCTTAAAACCTTTTGTTTTCCAAAGTTATTTTATTTTAGTAATTTTTTAGTCATTTCATAGCCTCAAAAATATTTCAGGGTCTTTACCGTCAAATGATATTCTTGATCGTAAGACTCCTCACTACTTCTATAAACATGCTTAAAACAAAGGGTAAAAAAAGTAAGTGTCTATAACTAGGACTTGCGAATATAAGATGGTATGATAAAAGGAAAATAAAAGAGTTTGAGTTGTTCAAATTGATGTTTTTACTCCTTATTGGGATTCAATATAACAATAGTTAGAATGGAAAATGAAAAGTAAGTATGATAAAAGTAGCACCAAATGAAATTGGAGAGAAAAACTTAGGTATACTTGATTTGGACTTAAGACATAAATATGTGGATATCACATATTTTATATATGAGTTATTTCTTAAGTTCATGATAAAACAAGTCCAAATAAGAATTTCTCTCTTTAACTTATTAAAATAGATTCTTTTTACTACTTGACATTTCTTTATTATAACTTATAAAATTTTTAGCCTCTATAGTTAAATTTTAAAATTAAGCTTAAATTTCTAATAAAACTTTAAAATTAATTTTTTATATATTTGGATATTCTTATAATATCTTTTTTTGAAATAAGGATAACAACAATTAAGCTTTAATTTGAAATTAATTAGGTCAACTTATATTCAGTTTCTTTAGACAGCAAATCTGCACCAATATTTAAAATTTGTAAATTTTTAATACCACTTTTCTTTAGTCATTTTAGATCTCTCATTTCCTCTTCTCACTTCTTTTTTTTACTAACTTACACTACAAAAATTATGGCTTTTAACGACCAATAATTAACGATAAAATAAAACCTTCCTCGTTAATGACATATAAATAATGAGCAATAATACAATTGGTCGTAATTATGTACAATTTTAACTACCATTTTAAAAACCCTTGTTAAAAGTTAAAATATTAGTCGTTATATGTAAATTTTTGTTTAAATTTTAATTTCCTGATTTTAGAAGTCTATCACGAGGACAAAATTGTCCTCATAAATGAATTTTTTTTAGATTTTCCTTTTACCTCCAGCGGTCTTTTCTTTCTTAAGAGGTTATTTCATAAAAGGTTTCTAATTAATAACTCCCGTATACTTGCGCAACTTGGAAAACTGAAACAGTCTATCACTGGCTTAATGAGTTCCTCCCAAGGGTTTTGCAAAATTGAAAGTCTATTACTCCCGATTCTCATTGGAAGCCTCTGCTGTGCCAAGTGTGGATTTGGAAGCTTCCTTCACGCTGTGTGTGTCTTCCATATATAGGTATGCCTCACATTCACAATTTCCATTCCAATTGTTGAGTCCCTTTTGATGGTTAATTCATTTAGAAACTTTAGATTTTGGAAAAAAGTCTGTAATGGGAGAAATTGATGTGATCCATGGTTGTACCCTTTTTTTCTTTTAATTTTGTTGGAATTGAAAGTGCTACAATCGGTGGGTTGATTCCCCATATTTGGTGCAATTTTCTCCTAATTTTTTCTTTATAGAGGTTCCTCATGGGTTCTATTATTCTTTTTTATTTTTTTCATGTATCTGTTTTTACCCCTATTCTATGTAGACTTGGTTATATGTTTTAGCAACAAATTGTGGTTGAGGGTTGATGTTGGTTTATGAATTTAATTTGGTTGATTGTCACTAATTGTCTTTATTCTTTTAAAATGCCTTTAGGTGATTTATTCAAAATCTTATATTGAAATGAATTTCTATTGGCAATCCTTTTAACTTTCAAAAGCCTTAAATTTATATTGATATTGGTAATTATGCCTCAAGTTATGTGATTTGGGAAGTTGGATTTATAGATGTTGGCTACTGAACATATTACTTTCACGAATTATTAATCTGAAACCTTGAAAACAAGATCTTGGATCTAGAACTTAGAAATTTGGGAAATAGGAGGAAATAAAATGAAATAGGAAGAAAGAATAAAAAGAGCACATAAGGGAATTAGAGAAAATAACAAAATTCTTTATTAATTTCTTGGACTTGTGACCATTATTTCTTTATTTTATGGTAGTCCTAATAGAATTTCCCTCCTAATTGTCTCTAACAGAACTTATCTTAAAAAACTACTCTTGATTTCCCTCTAAATTCTTTTTTTGTAAACTTGAGCTCTCTACTTTTCTCAACTATGTTCTTAGCTTCATTAATTCTTTTCTTTCTATATCTAGTCCTTCTATGTGTAACAAGAATGTGCTTACTTTGTGTATTTTGTGTACAAATGGACGCAAGCCTATTTTGTGATTTCCATCACCACACCAACTAGAAACAAGTTGTTCTTGTAATATGGATGAGTATGAATTTTAGAGGATCGTGTTTTTCATGTGCTATTAAAATGGAGAAGTTTGCTTTTATGGCACCTATTGATGGTGATGCTTGGTTTTCAAAATCACAATTTTACTTTTAAGGATTTTTAGAATAACATGTAATTAAAAGATTTTTATCCTAAGAAGTTTAGCTTGAGGATAATGTGTTGGTCATATGTGAATATGAATAAATTTATTAGCCATGAATGAACATGATTTGTTTGCCCTTCTTTTATGTTCTTATTTTTATTTTTATTTTAACTATCAAGTGTGGGCATGACATTGATGTAAAGCTAAAGTGTTGATAATAGTGGTAGGAGGTGGCAGTGATGTGGAGTTGGACATAAGGGGACTTTGTCAGAAGGATTTGTTTTTTTTTTTTAATTTATAGCTTACATTTAAGAATTTGGAGTTCTTATGTCACAATAAAGTTTTTCAAGTATACTCAAATGAAAAGCTGTTGTTGACTGAGTTTTGACAGTAAAGCAACATCCCAAACAATGAGTGTTCTAGAGATAAGTATGCCATTATGGAGGGTGGTACTGTAGGAACAACTAAATTATGGTATAAACTTAAATGTGGACAAATGGATTAGAATGAAGGAAAATTAATTAGAGATTTATGAAAGATGACTTGTTAAGAGTGCAGCACATCAACAGTACCTAGTTTTATCTTTGATTTATAATAATTGCATTGTTAATCTTGGCTTATTTATACTTTATAGAAACTCAAACTAATTGAGAGATACAGATACTAATCTGTAAGTATTTATGTATATGGGATCCTATAGATTTGTTTCTCTTCCCTTTTAAGTGTTCTTTGTGTTCTACACGATCACTTTTAGATTAGCTAATGGAAACCAAGGTTTATTTTTTCTTAATGAATTTCTTCCTTATTTTTCCAGCATTTGCAGTACCAAGAACCTAGGGTGCGGTTTATGGTGACCCTTCTATAGTTTGAAAACGTGGATTTGAAATTATTGAAAATGGATTCCTTGCAGAAAATTTGATTTTCTATCAGATATTCTAATGCATTGTATCTTTGCTATTGATTAAAAAAATGGAATAACTCATCTTTCTTTATCCTAAAATAAGTGGATTCTGCCATTTGTGAATTTACTGGATTTTATTTTGAAGGATGGAATTAGTTTAGTCATGGAGGTGCACATACTTAAGTTGTAGAATGAATTTTATTACCTAGTAGAGATTATTGTTGCTTTAAGTGTTGCTAGACCAGCCTTCAACATGAATATAGATTATAAATCTATAATCTATTATTTTTGAGTCATAAGGAAATTTTAAATATTTTCCAGTCAAAATCTTGCATATCTATCCTTTGCTCAGTTATACATTCTTTTCTAGCAAGAGCACCAAATGCATAACAGAGATGGTATTCAATTAGCAACTTATGATTCTAGTCATGTAGATGGATTGCACTTTGCCAAGCTTAAAAAAGACATCTTAAGAAAAAAAGACATCTTAAGACAAAAGGTAGTTAGGCTAGAGGGTTAATTTTGTTTAAAAAAATTATTCAAGTGATGCCTAGCAGATTGAGATGGATTGTGCAACCACAAACTTATAAAGCTATGTTTCTTATTGGCCTTTTCATACACCTCATTCCACAATAATGGTTATTATTATGTGTCGACACCATATTTTGGCCGATCCCCGAAATCAATAAACTTTGAAACCGATCCCCAGCACCAAGTCTCTCTTTGCCAGTTAATCACGTTTCCGATCTTTCTTCAAAAGGAATCAAATCAGTACTAAGTCTCCATATCATTTAAAGCCTCACCGATCTCTCAAACCAATTGTCAAGTCTCCTGGCCAGTCAATTACATTTCCGATCTCTCTTGTCAAACGAAATTGAACCAACATTAGGCCTTCATGCCACCAGTCTTATTGCCGATCTCCCTTTTAAAAGTTTGGGGATAATCGTCTAATAAAGTTAAGGTTCCAATCCGGTTTAATGATGATTCCGATCTTAAGTGTTCAAATCAAGTCCCGTTTGGCGTTTGTTCTCAGCCGATCTCATGCTTACAATGTTTTCCGACCTCTTACACTTGGATTAATAATCACCTTTAGTTGTTGTAATATGTTCAGACAATCAAGTGCTTATGCAACTTAGATACTTTTCGATCCCATCCATTCATTGAACAAAAAGGGGAATTTCATTTCATTTCAAATCGAAATATATACAAGTCATTCGGCTGGAGGTGATGTTCTACATTTTGTTCACCCCCTCTATCACCCTCGGCCTCCTCCTCGCTATCCTTTTCGTCTCAGGGAGCCAGGTCCACCATCCAGGTGAAGTCCTCCTCGGGATAACGCTTCCTGAGCTCGGCCAAGAGATCCCCATGAGCGTTCACATAAGCACCGGCCTCCCTTGTCACTGCCTCTTCTTCTTTTGCTTTAAGCTCCTCAGTGAGGCAAGTGACTTCAGCAGCTCGGAGCACCCGAACCTCTTCAAGAACATGAGCCTGCTCGGCCAGCTTTTCCTCGTAGAATTTCATCCGCCCTTCAATTTCAAATATGTAGTTTTGAGCGAATGAAAGTTGAGATCGGAGGGAAGCAGCTTCCTGACCACCTTCTCGACCTCCTGCCTCAAGCAGTGAGCCTTCTCCCGGACAATATGTTGGTTCATCAAACTCTCCACGCTCAGGCTCATAGTTTGGGACAAGATATCATCGAGGTTGTTCGGGGTTAGCCTATCTCGATCCTCCCGAAGGCAGATGGAGGACCCCAAGACCTTAGCAAAGCCCAGATTCTCTCAAACCGTGCGGTTCTTCTCCAGCGAGTGGATCAGGATTTGAGCGCCGCGGGAAAGGGTCCTCACAGGGGGTTGGGAAGGACCCCCTTCCGCACTTGAAGCAACCGGAGGAGGTGGTGGCAGCTCTTCTTAATGAGGAGGAGACCGGACCACTTTTATGTCCGAGATCGGCTGTCCCGACGGTTGCGACGAGCCTCCTTGCATCTCCCCGGGATCATGCCTGGGCATCTGAAGCAGCTCGGAATGCTTCATCTCTCACACTTTCCGGGAGACCTCTCTCTTCCGCTTCCGGCTCTCCTTAGAAGCCTCGCCGCTTGCCATACCTGCACAGAGAAAAGGTCAATGAGATCGCTAAGGCCCAAATATCAGAGATATAGAAAGTACCGAAGTCGAGGTCAAAGAGCTGAAGCCCGCATTCTTGGCCGGTGACCAGCTGCATAGTCCAATAATGCAGTTCGGCCGTCACTGCATCTAAACAAGAGAACTTCTTTCTGGCCGCTTAATCTTTCAGTTCCATCACCATTAGGCCATCTTCCCTATTCAGGGTGATGCGCTTGAAGCAGGCCCCGTGCAGCCAATACATGGGAAACCTCAAACTGCTCAGAATTTCGCTCCTCAGAATAAAGAAGCAATTCTTCCAATTCTTCAGGGAGGAGGGCAGATCGGTAAAGAGCCTGCAATGTGGCTTTGCCTGAAAGAACCAGTACTCGTCGTCCTTTTGGCGAGTTAGCCTATGTAGCTCAGTGAATACCTTTGCCGTTGGACTGAGTCCTTTGGCTCGACAAAGGCCTCTGAAGGCTATTAGGATCCGCCATGAGTTCGGGTGAACTTGGGCTATGCACACTTAGTGAAATTTTAGAACTTCCTTGAAGAAGTCATCAAGAGGGAACCGCAGCCCGGCTTTTAACTGCTCTTCGTATACCATAATCATATCATTCTCTTCGAAGAAGTGATTGGCTCAAAGATCGCCGTGACACTTAATGAGCTCGTGTGAATCGGGCTGAATGTTATACTCTTGGCTGAACAACTGTAGGTCGGTTTCTTGAAGGATTGATGGCAGCTCGTCCATGGGAAGGTTTTCTCTCCCTGAAGAATGTGTTTGCCTTAAGGGTACTGCTTGATCGTGGGCTAGAATGGAGGTCCTAGGGGGTTCAGATCACCCGCTTGTTCCGACTACCTCTACCTCATCTGACGACCATGAGATCTGAACGGAAGGGGGGCTTGCCGCTCTCTGACCCTCGGCGCCGCTCATCTTCAAAGAAAAGAGAAAATTTAAACTGAAAGAAAGATCAAAACCCTTATCGGAGTGTGATCGGTGTCGGAAGAACTTGAAAAAATGAGTGGATTTTGGAATCGCTCGCGAAAGGCTGAAAATGACATAAGGGGACAACTGGCGGACTCACCCCCTATTTATACTAGTTTGAGCATTTAATGCTCATGGTGTCCCAAGCGGCGCATTGGTTAGCGGGATTCGCCAGCTTTTTCTGACACATCTCACGAATATTCCAGAAATTCCATAATAAGGAGAGATCGGCTAGTTAATGATCAATGAATTAAGGCGGATGTTTGGAATTGCGGATTGGTTAAGGGTTGTTCAGTTAGGAATCGGATGGGATAAACACATCAGAGATCGAAAAATAATCAATGTAACAATAACAAAATGATAATTGCCAAAATAAAATTTTATCACATCATTTGGGCGATCTCAAGAGATCGGATTACATTAAAGGTCAGATTACATCATTTGGGCGATCTCTAGAGATCGGATTACATTAAAGGTCAAATTACATCATTTGGGCGATCTCTAGAGATCGGCAGTACATCCTATCTAGTAAAGGCCTATGTCAAAGCCTAGTCTCGTGGCCGAATCAAAAGATGTGTTTGACCAGGAGACCGGCCGTCGACATCGGATAGATGTATAGCTCAGATGGGGTGACTATGACTCTCATGAAAATGAGAGAGATCGTCATCAATGTTATCGCTCGGAACCGAGCAGCTGTCGGGACACCCAATGTGGTAAAAAGCCAAACGAACTTCGAAGGGAAGTCACCAAAGATCGGAGGGAAATTAGCAGTCTTCTCACCCGAAGTCAGTTCGCCGATTATATCGGTCGGCCGACTCGAGATTGATACGTTCGATATTCTCGATCTAGATCAGTAAATTAGTCCGGTCCTCTCATTATCATCAAACATGGCCATTGTAGTTTCCCGATCACTAGGGTCATAAACTTTCAGTCGGTAAACAAGATGGACAGCCGAAAAAAGATCAAAAGCAACTATCATGGCCAGGATTATTGTTGGAGCAATTAGAACAGGAAATGTGAGAAGGAAAGAAGAGAAAATCAAATGCGGAGCGGCATCCCGTTGAAGGTATATATATAGGGAAAGTCTGACCATTTATTGCTAGCAGAAAACGAAGCAAACGCCTCGGAAATTGAAGGAATAAATGCTTTGACTGAACAAGACCAGATAAAAGAGAAGACTGGAGTAGGAGAGATCGAAAGAGGGAGGCCCAGCATGAGAGATCGGAAAAGGATCGTGTTAGAAAGATCGGAAGGGAGGGGAGATCGGAAAGCAAAGAGAATAAGACAACTTTCAATAATTGTCGTCATAATCAGAGCCGAGGTAGTTAAAGCATTGCAGACGAGATCTCCACCGCACGCCTCATTTACAGAATTGCCCACACTACTGACAGGTGCCAGAGTATGTCATGATAGTTTTGTACATCCCAATCTCCACCGTTAATCTTACTTGTAAGGACAAGTCCAGAGCCCTTGGATCAAAGAACAAGACGACAAGATCGGCGCTTTTTATTCTAAGCCTTCGGATCGCCCTTGACAAGAAAATTCAGAGCCGTCAGATTAGAAAGGAGAAAAGACAAATATGCAGAAAAGGATCTCAGTCGTTCATTTTGATTCTCTTTAATTCCCAACCATTAGATCGTGTCCTTTAAAATCCAAACCTTCCATTTCCCTCAAAGGAAATCCTGACCCTTCATTAGGAACATCCGCTCCCTATAAATACCTGCATGAAAAACTGTTAAAGGGGAGGACGAAAAAAAAGGGTCGTGATTATAGTGGAAAGGCTCTGAAAATTGATTCAATTCTGCTACTCTGCTATTTTTAAGCTAGAAAGACTTTAGAAACCAGTTTTCTAAAGTATTTTCTTTGAAGAAGTGTTGGACATTGGAACTCTTGATTTTCAGTTTGTTCATCACTCTGCGATACCCTTTCTTAAGTTTCAGTTCTGTTTTTATCACCTTTATATCCACTTTTATTTTTTGAGCTCAATCTCATTCATTGTCATTCCAGCTCGATTACATGCTAGCTAGGCGTTCTTCATTTCAAGGCAAGCATTAGTCCTCAGACCATTAACACGCAACTCTGCAACATTCGCGACTCCATAGTTATTTCAATAGGTTCAACTTCCTGCAGATGAGTATCTGAACCATTGCCCTATCCGGTGTTCGTCTTTACTTTCTTTTTACGCTCGTAATTTTCGTTAAAGTTTATCTTACGTTGGAAGGTCCCGCGTGGGTGGTTATCCTCTTGAGTTTATTTTTGGTGTATCAGTTCATGTTATTTATTTATTCTTGGTCTTTTATTATCTCCTAATGTAGGTGTTCTGGTTTCGGGTAACGTACAGGTAGTTTGATAAAGTGTTGGTAGCAGTATCTTAACATAAGAGGTTTTTTTTATAAACGTTCGGATAATAAATCAGAAAGTTATGAAGTTGAACCACTAGACTAGCTCAAGAAGATGACTGGGTAAGGGGAGAGTCAGAGTAAAATTATATTTCAGGCTAGCAAATGAAATAGAGCAAATGTTGCTTGTCGAAAGGTACTGGTGAGCCGATCACGAAAAAGATCAGTAAAATTTAGTCCGGTGTTCCCTAATAGACACAAGGCACCAATGAGTTAAAAGAAGCTTAATCCGGGCTCCCAATGTCTTCGGATGCTAGAACCCTTAGCCCAAGGTCCTTACTCAATACGATTGTAATTAAATTTCAAGAGATCGGGGGAGAGTTCTTACCTGATCCTCATCCAAACAAAAGGAGATCGGACGAGAGTTCTTATCCGAGATCTTTCATTAAAATTCTCAAATTGTATTTTTAAAAGAGATCGGAGGAGAGTTCTTATCCGATTCTCAATCAAAATTTTAATAAATATTTAAAAGAGATCGGAGGAGAGTTCTTATCCGATTCTCAATAAAAAATTTTAATAAATATTTAAAAGAGATCGGAGGAGAGTTCTTATCCGATTCTCAATCAAAATTTTAATAAATATTTAACAGAGATCGGAGGAGAGTTCTTATCCGATTCTCAAAATCAAATAAATACGCAAAGTAATCTTATAAACAAAAACCGCAACACAACATCAAATCACTAAGGTCGTCTCATTTACTTATGTATCTGGGTAATCCGAAATCTAGTGAAAAATTAAATATTCCCTTTTGTCAAAGGGATTAACATCTCCATTCGAATCCCCTCTAACTATCGATTTTAATTTATAAAGAGCGTAAAGTTAAATCTGCTCACCCTCATTGAGGGACAAAGTGGAGTGCCTAACACCTTCCCCGCCCGTATACGGACCCCGAACCTAGAATCTTTGTTTTCGAAGTGGTTTTATGTTAGTTTGTTTTCATAAATGGTTTCCTTTAATTCCCCTCAAAATTAAAGTGGCGACTCCTCACTCTTTCCCACTTCGGTGAGTGTCCGTCCAGGCGACCGCAAAACACCTTGCGACAGCTTGGCGACTCCACTGGGGATACCAACACAGTCTTTAACCCTAGTCTAGAGGTCCAAAAGCAGATTTAATTTTACGATCCAACCATAGTTAGGTGGGCTCAGTTTGCAAAATTCCTTATGTTAATTATTGTTATTTTTTCTAGCCGTTTTGCTTGTTTTATTCCCTACAGCATTCTTCGTCTAAAAAGGAAAAAATAATAAAACACCCCCCTATACTGGGAAGAGGTAAAAGGTGTCCCTTCACACACTGAACACTCACACAATGTCCTCACACACTCCAGCCCTATACCTAGGCTTTCTTATCCCATTTAGGAAAATAGGAGGGAGTCATGTAGCGGTACCCGTGGGTTTTACCCCATTAGTATCCGTGAAGGCTTCTGCTCAGATTGAAACTCGTTCTATTTACTGTGATACCCGTGGAACTTTCCCGACAGTATCATGGGGGATAGAATGGGGCTCTACTGTTTACAGTAGGGGCAATTTGGGAACCTGTGGCTTTTAGAAATTAGACCTTGAGCTAAACTATCATGATAGTTGGAAGCCGTAGCAAGCTACCTTATAAGATAGAACTATCCAATTAGGTAGCACCTAGCCGGTACTAGGACTCTCCTTATTTTAGGACAAAAGGGGCATACTTACTCTTACCCTATTCTGCTTGTGTTTTATTTTGTTCTTATTTTTTAGGGTAATCTTGAATCATACTGTTAAGAAAACCTACACACTTTGCTACTTTGATAAATGTGTAGGTGTCACTCTGCCAACAGTATAATTCAAAATTACATGAATTTACCCTGCTAACAAATTTTTCCCATAGGCATCACCAAATTAAGGTCTGTAAAAGGATAAGCATCATTTTTAACATGGCATCCTCGAGTTAGTCGGCATAAGAAGTTCTTAGACCAGAACAGAATGCTAAACCGTGGCCCGAACCGCCTCATAGTTCAGTGCCCCCACAAAGTGATACTAGCTTATTACCTCCATTGGACCTGAGCAAAGTTGAGGTCAGAATGAACAGTCTCGAGGGTCTATCTAATGGTTGGAAGTCATTTCCCAATTAGGTCAAGGCACGATTTGAGGAGAAATATGGGAGGATTGCAACCTTGATACGAGTCAAAGTCCAAGTCCCGGCATTAAAGGCCATGCTGTTAGTTTGGAATCCTAAGTATGGAGTGTTCTCTTTCAACGATATTGATACTGCTCCCACTATGGAAGAATATCAGGCATTGCTAGAAATTCCTTATGAGGCGCAGAATCGGATCTACCTACACCTTGAGCATAGGCAGACCTGGAAACGGTTCGCACATATGATGGGGATTCCCCCGGAAGAAGCGAAGGCGAGGGAAACTGTCAAAGGGAACACGCATGGATGGTATTGGACTTATCTCAAGAAGTGGTTGGATCAATACATCCAAGATGAACAGTGGGATCAAGCTTCATTGGCGCTCACCTTAGGGATCTATGGCCTGATCTTGTTCCCTGGACCTTCGGGAATCATAACCTGCAGCGTTGCGGAGATATTCTGGGCAGTAGAAAAACAGGAGGTCAATCTAGTACCGGCAATTCTTGTCGAGACTTTATTAACCCTTACTTACTGCAGACAACAAGGCAAGGGATCTATTAAGTGTTGTTCTTAATTATTGCACCTTTGGATCATCAGTCATATGTGTCCTGTGGAGACGAAGGGGTTAACATGGTATCTCGATCAGCCTCTTATCGAGAAAATGACCAGATTAGTAATCAGCCCAAAGGATGAGTTGCAATGGCAAGAACGGATTTTGAGCTTCAACAGCCATGACTACTGTTGGAGGAAATTGTGGATGTCGGGTCAATCCATTTTGGTCAGCACGGGGGATAATCAATCAATATCCCTAATCGGAGTGACTGGATACACAAGTTACACTCCAGCATTAGTAATGAGACAGTTTGGCTTAACACAGTTCAGAATTAACATTGAAGAATACCACCGAGGTCATTTCTACCATGAGCTCAATGATGAGGAAGGATTGAAAATAGCTAGCAGATCCTAGGAAAACATCACTATAATGGAAAGGTAGCCTAAAGGTCCGAGTGCCACAGGCGATTATCTTAAATGGAGGGCTGGCAGGGATCAAGGACACTTAACTACAGATCCAACCAAATTCGAAGGCAGCAACCCTCGATAAAATGTCCTTTCAGAAGAAGCTACTGATCATTTGGCCGATTCTCTACAAAAGGCAAATACCGAAAACTCGCAACTGCAAGAACAAATAAAACAGTTAGAGGACCAACAGATCCTCAAAAGAAAAGTAAGAAGGCTCAGGGAAAAGGCAAGGACCGAAAAGATGGGGTTTGAAGAGCAAGAGACACAATGGAAAAAGGAAAAGAGCTCTCTCCAAGCTGCAATAAAAGAAGCAGAAATGCAGAATGGCAAGCTTCAAGAAAAAATGAAATACCAGGAGATACTCGTAGAGGAGTATAAACAACAAAGCAAAAAGAAGAAGCTTGAACTGAAGGAGCAAGCACAGCTTATCAATGATATCCTGAGAGAATGTGCCAAAGAAAGGAAGAAAAAAGAAAGACAAGTCACCCTTTATCAGGAGCTAAAAGAAAATGTTGACCAGCTTGAGAGAATGATAGCGCAAGGGAAACAAGAACTCTTACCTGAATCCGAATATGCCCTGAAGATATTCAACACCGCTAGACAAGAAGAAAGGCTTTATGAATATCTCAGGAAGTGTCATTACATTATAAAGAACCTTCCTGAGCCTAGGCCAATGTAAAGAATGGCATGTATGAACTATTCAATTAATGGAATAACTTTGGGCCACTGTTTAGCAAAATTGTGAATGAATAGTATGACTCTCGTAGGAACCCCCTCGCTAGGGTTATGCGAAAAATTGGATGCGCCATATGGACAGGTACCATAAATGCGCATCCAATCCAGTCATTCACCGTTGGACTATCGAACCATGCCATGATAAAAGTGATGTAATTATCCTTCTGCAGATTTCATTTCTGGCTCTCAGATGACACCGTATCCTTTGTCCACATCAGGACCCTTTTAATTTTAATCAAAATTCACTAAAAAATTTTTCTTTTTTCAACTTCCTCCAGAAAATCAATATTGCTTCAAACAAAGCAAGCCTGACCAGACACGCAGTTCAACCTAGACGAGTGTACTTAACAAGATCACAAATAAGAAGGCTAATGGAAGACCAGAAACAAGTCCAGAACCTACAAGGACAGGTTTCCGAATTGAAAGACCAAGTCTCGGAGCTCATGAGACTAATGAGGGAAATGTCCCATAATAAGCCTGCTTCAGAGCCTAACTTACCACTACCTCCCCCACCTTCTACAACGATTGATTCTCATCATGCTTCAACCTCTTTCACCTTCCAGCCATTGATCCCAGATCCGACAATCACCGTCAATCTGGCCCCACTGAATAATGACCCACCTTGCTCTTATTATCTGGCTATCTCGAATACCGAACCATACCCTTCAGTCCTGATCCCTCCAATTCATTCCACCCCTCATTTCCCAACTGGGGGAGTATCTCTTGCAGTGGGAGGAGAAAATAAGACGAGAGAAAATGAGAAGCTATCCGCTCTAGAAGAGAGACTAAGAGCAATAGAGGGACTGAACATGTATGGTTCAGTTGATGTGGCATCGCTAAGATTGGTGCCTGATGTGGTGGTGCCTCCTAAGTTCAAGGTCCCGGACTTCGACAAATACACTGGGAATTCAGACCCTCGCATTCACTTGGCCACTTATATTGCCAAAATGTCTGCCCTGACAGAGGACAATCGACTCCTGGTTCACTTCTTTCATGAGAGTCTCTCCGGGGCCGCCCTAAGATGGTGTATTCAGTTGGACAGGAGCAAATTGCACTCCTGGAAAGATTTGGCAGATGCTTTCCTGAAGAAATACAAGTTCAACTACGACATGGCCCCCACAAGGAGAGACCTCCAAAACTTGGTGCATAGGGACAGGGAGAGCTTCAAAGAATATGCCCAGAGATGGAGAGAGAAAGCGGCAGAAGTATATCCTCCGGTTACTGATAACGAGCTTTGCTCCCTATTCATTGAGACATTGAAGGCTCCATACTTCAATTTGATGATTGGAAACACTTCCAATAGTTTCTCGGACATCATCCAAGTTGGTGAGAGAATAGAAGCCAACTTAAGGATGGGACAACTGCAGGAGTTGACTGAGAGCCCTGCCAAGAAAAATGCCAGCTTTGGCAAAAAGAAGGAGGGTGATGTGCATTCCATCACCCGGCAGAACAATCACTCCCTACTTGCTCAGAATAACTACCGGCCATATCCTCCCCCTCATGGCCAAACCATTGCAAACATTCCACCCCCTTTCCCGAATTATCCTCACCCACGCCCACAGTATCCACCACCGACAAACTACCAGCCCAGACCACCTCCTCTACCTACTCAACCCAGACCACCTTAAAATAACCCGAGACCACCAAGAAATCCTGATCCACCTCTTCCCCTGCCACTTAGCGAAATATACCGATACCTCGTCGGTATAAACCAAATAGTGCCGATTCCCCTTGACCCAATTCAGTCGCCATACCCCAGGTGGTACGATGCCACTGCCTGGTGTGAGTATCATGGAAGGGCACAGGGACACTCAATGACAATTGCGGGGCACTCAGAGGGAGAGTGCACACCCTAATCAGGAATGGGTGGTTGAAGATTGAAGGGAATGGTTCCCTCCCCAATGTTACCTCAAACCCATTGCCCAATCATAGTACGGGTAATGGTGTGAACATGATAGAGTCAGAAGGAGAAGGGTCAACCCCGGAGGTAGATGAACTGATTCCTCACTTTGAGGAAATTTTTAGGATGGCAGTGAAGGAAGGTTACCTCTACCCTCAAGCACCAGAACCTGAAGATAAGGCGGAATGCCCCTATCATGGAAGGGCAGCTAACCATGAGCTGCAAAATTGTGAAGAGTTTAAGCAAGAGGTTCAGAACTTACTGTCCCTCAAAGTCTTAAGATGCCAAACGAGGTCGAAGATGGAGGGGGGAGTAAACACAGCCCGATTCGGCCAAAATGCCTCCACCTCTAAACACAGAATCACCTTCTCAGCCCCAGCCTCGTCACCACCAATAACAATCATCCGAACCCCATCTCAGCTCCTTGTCACAAACACCCATGCCGTACCTTGGAACTATAATTTCCAAGTCTTCACTCAAGGAGCATCAAGCAGTACACCGACTCCTAGCCTTGCCTCACCTTCAGTACCTCCTAAACAGTGCTTCGCTCCTCACGAGCACTTTAATATGACCTACGCGGGACCTTCTGATAATATTACTCCCCAATCTAACCCTCAGCCAGTCACTACCACAAAGTTCTCCCCACCTGAGCAAGAAGTTGAGTTTATAACCCGAAGTGGGAGGTGTTACGGGAATGAAGAAAGGGAAAAGAAGAGAGGGAAAGCAAAAATGGGAGAGCCACGGGAAAATACGGAAGAAGAGGCTGAGAAAGCGGAGAAGGAAGAACCTGTCAGTCCAAAAGAAGAGGAGGAACTATTGCTTCAAATAATGAAGCAAAGTGAGTACAACGTGGTGGAACAGTTGAGGAAGACGCCTGCTCGAATTTCACTATTGTCCCTAATTCTGAGCTCAGAGGTGCACCATCAAGCCCTGCAGAAAATTCTAGATCAGGCCTTCGTGAACCCCGACATCACATCGGGGTAGTTCGAGAAGATAGTAGGACAAATTCAGGCATCCAGTTTTGTCACTTTCTCATAAGAAGAGATAGACCCTGCAGGCTTAGCGCACACTAAGGCCCTACATGTGACAGTTAAGTGTAAAGGTTGCATAGTGGCCAAGGTCCTTATTGATAATGGATCCGCACTCAATGTACTGCCTAATGCCACCTTGGCTAGGCTACCGGTTGACCGTTCAAATATACGTCAAAGTGCTATGGTGGTAAAAGCCTTTGACGGTACAAGAAGAGAAGTGCTGGGAGACATTGATTTGCCCCTCTAAATTGGCGCATGCACCTTCAACGTCACATTCCAAGTGATGAACATTGAACCTGCGTACACTATGTTGATGGGGAGGCCTTGGATCCATTTAGCGAATGCCATTCCTTCGACTTTGCACCAAAAAATCAAATACATTATGGACGGTAAAATCATCACTGTGAAAGGGGAGGAAGCCATGCTGGTTACCAAGCCGCAATCACTTCCTTATGTGGAAGCTGCTGAGGAGTCATTGGAAAGCTCTTTCCAGGCTCTCGAATTACAAGAAACCATCTCAAGAAATGAAGGGGCTATGGCTATAGTAGCTAAGGTGATGTTGAGGAATGGGTATGAAGAGGGCAAGGGGTTAGGCGCCGCATTGCAAGGGATTATTGAACCTATACCGACTATCCAGAAGGTTAGCCATTGCGGTTTGGGTTATGAGGAAGACGCCCTTATGGATGGGCGATTCTGGATGAGGAATATGCTTCGGGATCAAAGATTTGATCAGAAAATCGGGAAAATGAAGGTAGTCCCGAGAGTCATGGAGGTCTTCACCAAACCGGTCATTGAAAATCCGGCAGAGATTGAAGAATCACCCGATGAACCATCCATCGATGTCATCCATCTTGATTCCTTGTATGAGGCTCTAGTCTCGCCAATAGCTAAAGGGCAAGAACTGGACAACTGGACAGCAAAGGACATCCCTGTACTTAATTTCGAGTAAAGTACTTTTGGTTATCCACACTTGATCATTTTGTCCATGGTGACAAGTGTAATACTGTAAATGGACCCTTTTCTTATGTCATAAATATTAATGAATTAATAGCGCATTTTATATTCAATTCTCTTCTTCCTTCCTTTTGAAATCCATTCTTATAATATATTCCATTTTCGTTTCTTCAGGAGCATTCATCAATTAACACCTAATAATTCAATAGACTCAGAAATTCCTCTGGTTAATTTTGAAATCCCCATAACTGCTATTACTTCAAGTGATTCTGAGGGAGAACTCGTAGAATAAAGGGATGGAAGAGATGAACCTTCCCTAGTGCCTTGCAGGGACGAAACACACACCGTGAATTTAGGCACAGAGGAAATAAAAAGGGAACTTAAAGTTGTGGAAAGTGTAGAATTAGAAGATATGGTCAGTCTGCTCAAAGAATTCCTGGATGTATTTTCATGGAGCTATGACGATATGAACGGCTTAGACCCTCACATAGTGATGCACAAAATTCCCCTAATGCCCGTGACGATCCCAGTAAAGCAGAAGCTAAGAAGAATGAACCCTGACACACTGCTCAAAGTCAGGGATGAAGTCAAAAAGCAGTATGATGCTGGGTTTCTGGAAGTGGTCAAATATCCCCAATGGATAGCTAACGTTGTCCCCGTGATGAAAAAGGACGGGAGAGTCAGGGTGTGCGTTGATTACAGGGATCTTAATAAGGCAAGCTTGAAAGATGATTTCCCTCTCCCTCACATAGATGTGTTAGTAGACAATGCTGCGGGATTGGGCAAGTGTTCCTGTATCGATGGGGCATCTGGGTACAACCAAATCCCGATGGAGGAGGAGGACAAGGAAAAAACTACTTTTATCACTCAATGGGGAGTATTTTGTTATTAGTCATGCCTTTTGGGTTAAAGAATGCTAGCGCCACCTACCAACGCGCTATGGTCACATTATTCCACGATATGATGCATAAAGAAGTGGAGGTGTACGTGGATGATATGATCATCAAGTCCAGGGGAAGAGAAAGCCATGTGCAGGTGCTGAGTAAAGTATTCGAGAGACTCATAAAATATCAGCTGAAACTGAACCCTGCCAAATGCATATTCAGGACTAGATCTGGGAAGTTGTTAGGATTCATAGTGAGTGAGAAGGGAATAGAAGTAGATCCAGACAAAGTTCGAGCTATTCAAGAGATGCCATCCCCAAAAATAGAAAGGGAGGTGCGCAGTATCCTGGGGAAGTTGAACTACATCTCGAGATTTATTTCTAACCTCCCTGCAAAAGTCGAGCCAATTTTTAGACTACTCCAAAAGAACAACATTACTCAATAGGATTCAGTTTGCCAAGAGGCTTTCGAGAAAATTAAGCAGTACCTGTCAAACCCACCAGTATTGGTTCCTCCGGTGGCAGGAAGGCCACTGATTCTGTATATGGCGGTCCAACAGAGCTCAATGGGATGTGTTTTGGGCAGCATGATGATACTGGTCAAAAGGAAAGAGCCATTTACTACTTGAGTAAGAAGTTCAATGATTGTGAGTCAAGGTACTCTTTCCTGGAGAAAACTTGTTGCGCGTTAGCCTGGACGGCAAATTGGCTTAAACACTACATGCTGAATCATAAGACATGGCTCATCTCTAGGATGGATCCTATTAAGTATGTATTCGAAAGCCCGTTTGTGCCGGGAAGGATAGCAAAATGGCAGGTTATACTCTCCCAATATGACATTGTCTACATGACCCGGAAGGCAGTGAAAGGTAGCATAATCGCTGATCTCCTAGCAGAGAACCCCATCCAAGATTATGAAGCCTTGGATTTTGAATTTCCTGATGAGCATGTTAATGAAGTGGAAAGCGAGGAAAAAGAATCCGCTGATGTATGGGAAATGTATTTTGACGGAGCTGTCAATTTGTCCGGTAATGGGATTGGAGCTGTGTTGGTATCCCCAGGGGGGAAGCACTTCCCGATAGCTATCAAATTGAGGTTTGACTGCACCAACAACGTCGCAAAATATGAAGCCTGTGTGATGGGTCTACAGGATGCCGTCGAAATGAAAGTCAGAAAGTTAGAGGTATATGGATATTCAGCCTTGATCATTTATCAAGTAAAGGGAGAATGGCAAACTAAGGATCCAAAGTTAATCCCATATCAGAAGTACTTACTGGAGCTGATTAAGAAATTTGAACAAATCTCTTTCACTCACCTCAGTTGAGACAAGAATCAATTTGCAGATGCCTTAGCCACCCTGGCTGTCATGGCTCAAATGGAAGAAGGGCAGACGACTCAGGTATTAAAGATTAAAGCAAGGAGTGAACCAGCATACTACTTCATGATCGAGGAAGAACCTGATGGTAAACCCTGATATCATGACATCCTGGTCTACATCAGAACCGGAGAATTCCCTCCAGGGGCAAGCAGAAACGAAAAGAGAATGATCTGGAGATTAGCGTTGGGATACTTCCCCAGTGGAGAAATTCTATACAAGAGGAGCTACAATGGCGAATTGTTGAGATGCGTGGATGCAAAAGAAGCAAAGAGGATCCTTTTCGAGACTCATGAGGGAAATTGCGCAACCCATGCCAATGGGCGTATGATGGCTAAGCAAATCATGAGACGGGGATACTTTTGGACTACCATGGAGAAGGATTGCATTGAATACTTTCGGAAGTGCCATAAATGTCAGATCTACGCGGATCCGATAAATGTTCCGCCTCACCAATTGTTTAACCTCGTCTCACCATGGCCTTTCGCAATGTGGAGCATTGACGTAATTGGTCCCGTCAACCCTAACGCATCCAACGGGCATAGGTTTATCCTGGTAACTATTGACTATTTTTCTAAATGGGTCGAAGCAACATCGTATGCTCACATCACGCAGAACACGTTCCTCAAATTCCTCAGAAATAATATCATTTGTCGGCATGGCCTCCCCAGTGAAATTGTCACTGACAATGCCAAGAATTTGAATGGTCCGAAGATCCAGAGGTTATGTGATCAATACAGGATTCGACATCTTAATTCCTCCCCGTACCTTCCCCAGATGAATGGAGCGGTAGAAGCTGCAAACAAAAATCTCAAGAGAATAATCCGAAAAATGACGGTCACTTATAGGGATTGGCATGATATGCTTCCCTACGCCCTTCACGCATACCGGACTTCTGTAAGAACATCAACTAGGGCAACCCCATACTCACTGGTTTACGGGATGGAAGCAGTACTGCCTATTGAAGTTGAAATTCCTTCCCTAAGGATTCTGAAGGAATCAGGGATCGACGAGTCGGAGTGGATCCAGTCAAGGTTGGACCTATTAAATTTGCTAGATGAGAAAAGGCTAGCGGCAGCATGTCATGGGCAGTTATATCTGTAACACCCTCACTGTAGCAATTCCGTACATTCTACTGTTCTGATGACCGGTGTCAGTCCGGACAGCTAGAACGTCTAGAAAAATAATTAGACTAGAGTGAGGAGTCATAAATAACTCAAATATTAATAAGAAAAATTTAGAAAAAATTTTAGAAATAAAATACAACCAAGTTAAATGAGCCGGTGCCCTAGCAATGGGTAACCCAGTGGGAAGTTGCGGTCTTCGCAACTAGGAGCCCTAGACCCGGGAGAAAATTCATAAAATAATTTTTGAGACTCCAAAAAAGAGTCATTGAGGTTTCTATGGCATTAGAATGCCAAGAAAAGGTTTAGAAAAATTTTTCGATCGGTACAGACAATTTTAGTCTGTTAAGCCAAACGGAGGGCATTTTGGTCATTTCGTCTTCAGAGATGATTTTTGGCCGACTTGTCCAGTTAAGTAAATAATTATTATGATCTAAAATATGAATAAATATTGTTAAAAATTAAATTGAAAATGAGTAGAAAAGAAAAGAAAAGAAAAATGAAAGAAATTGGGAATTATGACATCACATGATGTCATTAACATGCCCCCACCCAATCACAATTTGACAAATTAAATAAAGAGATAAAAAGGATATAAAAATGAGATAAAAACAAAAGAAATCAGCAGCCTCTTCTTCCATAACAGCCGCACCAAAAGAAAGAGAGACCTCCATTGATGCACTCACCCAAGCTCCAAAACCTAGCCAATTACACCATAAAACCCCTATATGCCTTCATAAAACTTGGTTCTCACACCTAGATCAAGCTTTGGACAGCAAAAAGAAAGGAAGAAAGTGAAGTTTTGAAGTCTTAGAAGTGGCTCCATTCAAGGTTAGTGCTAAATCTCTTACTTCTCCCTTTATATTTTTGATTTGAACCTTGAGTTAAGTTAGAAAATGGAGAAAATTTGAAGAAAATATGCATGTTATGAACATTCTAATTTTTGGCAGCCATGGGAGAAGGTTGAGAATTGTTGAATTGATTGAATTAAATTGCTTGGGAATGATGCTTGATAATTATATTAGAGTTAGAAGTTGATTTGTGTATATTAGATAAAGTGATGGATTATTAGGGTTAGGGTTTTGAGATTTAATTGTGGGTTAAATGCTTAGATGTTTAAATTAAATTCTAATGGTCAATTATTGACCATTTGATGAATTTTGACCTTAAATTGGAGACCATTGTGGTATTGAAATTGAAAGTGGTATGCTACCCCCAATGTGCCAGAATACTGGACTTGAGTCCAGTGTATTCCTAGGGTCATAACTTGAGCTATGTTACTCCAATTGATTCAAGGCCAATTGGACATGAAACTAGAAACATAATGGCACAACTTTGGTGAAGAAACCATGCCCAGAAAACCAAACTAAGTTGACCAAAAGTTTGCCCTAATCCAGGTGACCTGCAATCTGCCTAGGCAAAATGACCAAATGAACAGTGTTTGGTCATTTGGCCATAACTCAATGTAGAAAGGTCCAATTGACCTGAAATTTTACCAGCAACAAGCTGAGATATAGACCAACAACTTTCATGAAGAAATCTGACCCAAATTATGACTATAACCTAGTTAAATTGCCAACTAAACTTAGATCACCAAATCTGGCAGAACCAATTTGCCCAGAAAATCTGGGTACAGGTCACTCCGACCAGTTATGGTAAAATGACCATAACTTGAGCTACAAAACTCCAAATGGAGTGATTCAAAAAGGAAATTAAAGAAGACACAATAAGGAACAACTTTGATGAAGAAAGGTTAGCCCAGTTTCCACTCTAAAATTGTCCAATGGAATAGTAATCTTAGGTAGTAAAAACTGAAAATTTAGAAATGCATCTAGGGGACTTTAAATTGCAATTGGCAATTAATACTAGCAAATGTAAAACTCAAAATGTGGGATCTTGGTGTAATTAGAATTAATATATCCACTAAGTATAAAAAAAGTCAACATTTTGGTTGACTAGTAAGGTGAATAGTAATCAAAATGATTAGTAAATTAAGATGAAGACCTAGAACCAATTCTAAGCTTAAATGCTTAGAATTGTATGACAAATGTGGACTATGCATCCTAGTCAAAATTGTTGAAAAGAAATTAAGGCCATAAATTTGAAATCCATGAAATATTCATGGATTACTTGAAACATGAAAAATAAGTCACCTAATTGATGTGAATAGATAGTTAGGGCTTATATGCCCATCACAAATAGAATTCATAAAATATTAGTAACTCAACTTGAAATATAAAATTTGTAATTACATAAGTAGATTCTTGACTGTATAAATGAGAAAGGAAAAATGTTTTGAATATAATGGTACATGTGAACCATTGTTTAGAAGTGTGATCAATATGAATAACATAATGAATGAATAAATGAACCATATTAATGTATGAATGAGACATTAGTTCTCATTATTGTAGAGAGGAGACGTATTTTGAGTACAATGGTATAAAAGGATAATTGATGTGAATTGTGATCATATAAATGATCAAATGAATGTATGAATTATAATTGAAATTTATCATGAAATAATGAAGTCATAAAACACAATATATTAATATTTAATTATATTATGTGCCCTTGTATTGCCTAGACATGTGTGTCAGATTGGATAGTTTATCATGCCAATAGGGTTTCATTTTAGCAGTACTACAAAAGGCTTTATGCCTGTATTCATGGCTTTATGCCCGTATTCATGGCTTTATGCCCGTATTCATGGCTTTATGCCCACATTCATGGCTTTATGCCTGTATTCATGGCTTTTATGCCCGATTATGTGTTATCATGGCTTTTTAGCCATACTGACTGCATACGTGGTTGACGTTCCGCGTCCCATGATATGACGGCCCGAGGCACAGCGGTGTCCAGTGCCAACGACCCGTTATCCAGTTTAGTCAGCCTATCATAGGTTACTTGGGCAGTGTAATTTATTGAAATAAATTAAAACTATTAGTAATTAAAAATATTAGAAATCAAATAAATGAGTTAATAAGACTTCAAAAGAATTAGTTAAAATTATGAAATGATCCAAACCACATAAAAATTGTTAAGTAAAATGATAAAAGAGTTGCAAAAATAGGTATAACTTAACTAAATATTTTAAATGTACCTTCTATTGCCATATGAATATAAACTGAGTATTTTTATTAATTCTGTATATTGTACATTATCTCTATGAATTTAGGAATTAAACGCTTCCAAAGCGGAACAAATTAGAACAAAAGATAATTAATATTAGACACATTGTATTAAATTAAATTGATTCTTAAATATTCAAATTATGCTTCGTTCTTTCTTTATTTGTATATTTTATTTTCTTGTTATATTATTGCACCACTAAGCAGCAATGCTTAGCGCGATGGATTTGTTTCCTCGCGCAGGTACTTTGACTAAGATTTTTGGAGTCCAGATCTGCAGAAGTGTCTGAAGTATTCAAGGTTGTCACCTCCTCAGCAATGCATGTAGATAGGAGCCATATAGATTATATTTTATATTTTGTATAAAATGCTTAGATATTGTATTGTAATGTATATTATGAACAGGTAATTAATAGAAATGCGATGTAAATTAATTAATTAGCTTTTTCATATGTAATTAATTTATATATCATGTAAATTATGAAATTTTGTAATTATTTTGTAAATTATGTAAATTAAGGAAATTTGAAAATTTTGCTTATGTAATTTGAGAATGTTTACATATAAATTGAGTATGAATGGAAATGTATGGAATGATTATGAAATTGAAATATATGAATGAGATGTGAATTATGAGATGGTTATGAAAATAATTGATGAGATTTTTATTGTAAAATATTATTGAAATTTTCAAACAGGTGAATATTGAAATATGCCAAACGATAATAAAATAGGGAAAACTCTGCTGGTTTCTCCGTCGAAAAATAATTGATATTAAATTAAATGAATTCAAAATTATTTAGAAAAAATAAAGTAAGATAAGTTAGGGTGCTCCGGCACCGATTGTAGCATGCCTTGCTCGGCTACACTGTAGTCGGGTGAGGGGTGTTACAATATCAGAGAAGAATGGCTAGGGCATTTGACAAAGGTGTCCGCCCACGTGAATTTCAACCCGGGGACCTAGTCCTGAAGAAAGTACTCCCGAGTCAAAATAATCCCGGGGTAAATGGTCGCCGACCTATGAAGGACTTTATATGGTTAAGAAAGCATTTTCTGGTGGGGCCCTGATCTTGACCCATATGGATGGTGAAGAATTTCCAAGTGAAGGAACGGAAGCGTGAAAACACAAGTTTATACCATTGAAATTCAAAAATTTTCACCTAGGGTCACATGCATCACGCAAGATTTATTTTTATCTATTTGATTTCAATGATAAACAACATATTAAAACTCTTTTAATATGTTTTTGGATCTGTATTTGCCATTTAAGATTTTAAAATTAATCAGATTAATTTTAGAACCCTAGATTAAATCAAGAACGATTACACTAACCTCTTGATGCAATCGCAACGTGTTCGCGCTTTGAGATTCGTCTTCAGGACACCAGATGTTGTCCCTCTAGCTTGTCCACACCAAGAACACCTATGGCAGCCCTTGAACAGCTTCTAAAGCTTTTTCTATTAATTAGAAATTCAAGTTCTGCCTTTTAAGAGATTAGAGATGTAAACAGGACACTAGAAACAATTTCTAGCGTTCTTAATTCAAGAGATTGATGGCTAATCTCTTTGAATTGATGAGAGATGAAGAAGAATAGAGGGAGGGCTGCAAAATGGCGTGACAAAGGAGTGTGGCTGCTGGTTGTATTTTATTTTCTCATAACAACACTTAAATAGCTAGGTTAACACATTAAACCCTTGCCACATGTCACCCTTTGATTAGCTCTAGGTTTAAGTGACCCAATCACATTGTGCCTAGTGTCAAACCTATATTTAATCTTGATTTTAATCATCTTACATGATTAAAAACATTTGGCAAGCTTATGTGTAATCCCATGTGTCACCATCTCATGGTGCCACGTGTCACACTGAGAAATGACCAAAATGCCCCTGTGTCTTAATTTTGAGTTCTTAACCCAAAATAATTATTTTTCTTCTTCTAATTAATTTATATCAAATATAAATTAATTAATTAATCTCTATTAATTAATTTCTCATCAATTAAATTTATATTTAAACACTTTAAATATAAATTTAATTTATACTATACATCCAATAATCTAGATTTGGTTTCAAGTCATGCTAGGGACTTTGCAATCTAATTGCAAACCAAACCTATTTAATTAATCAATTAAACTCTTTAATTAATTAATTAAATCATATTTAAATAGTTGATAACTTGTGTATGTGTGTGACTTACTAGGCTCATCACTAATTGGCAATGAGACATGATGTCAACTCTTAATATCATCAGAACTCGTTCTTATCATAAATGATTTCTCTAAATCATTTTATGAACCTCATAGACCATGGTTAACACCTAGCATAGCATGCCATGGCCACCCAATTAGTAATAAGGTTTACCTTAAATGAACCTATAATCATATGTTACCATGCACTAGAATCTCTCTGTTACAAAATCCTAACTCAAGCTGGAGTCATGGTTTATGTCAAACTCCATTTGCTATGAATATTATGTTCTCTTTTAATTCCAGTTCTTGATTAAAAAGATTTTCTCATCAGAAACTCTTTTCTGAATAAATCTATCTGTCCTGGCTAGGAACTTGAAACATCAAGAATAGTTAAATGAACATAAGATTTTATCTCTATTTACTTAGAGGAACAGATTCCATCTTGATCAACACCTACCTCCATATATAACTAGTAGGAGCCAACACATGCCCATATACCCATACACAGTACAAGTATGAAAGCAGTATCAAACTCAAACTACCTATATACAAGATAACTGTATATCTCAGTCTAAAGATGATATGCACTGATATGATTTATGACAAAACATTGACAAGAGTAAACTCCATGTGCTTGTCATAAGTGTCACTGGTTCGGCCTACTTATCATTTATAAGTGCCTATCATGTTTGTTATATGGCATGAGACTCACCATTCCATCTTATTTATATCTCATATAAATAACTTGGGAATAAACATGAATACAATCTTTCTGGATAAGTCATGTCCTTATTATGAAGTATCATCAATTGTGAACCTATTTATGATACTTTGTACTAGAAATATTGTCACTCATATTCTTAACAACTTAAGAATAATATTTCTAACAAAATATCAATGGACCTTTTCTATTATACATAAATATATTATGTAAACGGAAAAGTGTAAATGCCTTTTATTAATAAAAATATGTACAAGATACATACTAAATGATATGTTCTAGGGCATACTACTAACACCAAGACCCGTGAATGCTAACACTGTTAAAAGATGTTATGCATAAGAAAGAGGGCAAAAACCCAAAAAGGGCGCCCAAAAAAAAAAAAAGGGTGAAAACCCGAAAGGGCGCCCTTAGAACCAAAAAATGGAGAAATAAGGAAGAAGATATGGGACCACGGAAGGAAAATAAACCATCACGACATGATTCTCCGTCAGTAGAATACTTGAAATGATGGCAGTTAAGGGACTTCAAAGCCAACTACACGGAATTTGTGAGATATGTCCTAGTACCTTTTTTTTTTTTTTTCCTTTGAAACTGTACCTTTATTTTCCAAACTATAATAAAGACATTTTGATATACTTTCTTTGCATTTGCCTTTTTGCTTTTATCTTTCCCGTATACTCACTCTTTAGTATTGTCCTTTTTCAACCTCCTTATCCAATGCGCTATTAATCTGTTAAAATTTTGCCATAAGATTAGGATTTGAATATTTATAACCTCATGTACTTTGCTATGAGATTTGCAGGGAATGGCCAAAAAAAAAAAAAAACTGGAGGTAAAAACCTGGAAGGGGGCTTCTAGTCAGATGGGAGAAGGGAAAGTGAAAACCCGCAAGGGCGCTTTTCGCAAAATAAGAAAAAAGTCGAGAATAGGAAAGGGGCATCCGAAGAAGTGAGTAAGGAAAGGAGGTCGTAGGTCAAGTCTTGTAACTCGTCCTCCATTAATCGTTGGCCCTTGGGATCCTATTAAGTACACTTTGTCGCGGAAGAACTTCTCGCGTCAGGTTAGGTTTACTTTCTAAGTTGATTTTAATTTTCCTGCATTTAAATTTCCTATTAATCAACCTCTGGTTCCTTGATCTAAGTTGATTTTAATTTTTCTGTATTTTAAATTTCCTGTTAATCAACCTCTGGTTCCTTGATCTAAGTTGATTTTAATTTTCCTGCATTTAAATTTCCTGTTAATCAACCTCTGGTTCCTTGATCTAAGTTGATTTTAATTTTCTTGCATTTAAATTTCCTGTTAATCAACCTCTAGTTCCTTGATCTAAGTTGATTTTAATTTTCCTGCATTTTAAATTTCCTGTTAATCAACCTCTAGTTCCTTGATCTAAGTTGATTTTAATTTTCCTACATTTAAATTTCCTGTTAATCAACCTCTGGTTCCTTGATCTAAGTTGATTTTAATTTTTCTGCATTTAAATTTCCTCTTAATCAACCTCTGGTTCCTTGATCTAAGTTGATTTTAATTTTCCTGCATTTAAATTTCCTGTTAATCAACCTCTGATTCCTTGATCTAAGTTGATTTTAATTTTCCTGCATTTAAATTTCCTGTTCATCAACCTCTGGTTCCTTGATCTAAGTTGATTTTATTTAAATTTCCTGTTAATCAACCTCTGGTTCCTTGATCTAAGTTGATTTTAATTTTCCTACATCTAAATTTCCTGTTAATCAACCTCTGGTTCCTTGATCTAAGTTGATTTTAATTTTCCCGCATTTAAATTTCCTGTTTATCAACCTCTGGTTCCTTGATCCAAGTTGATTTTAATTTTCTAGCATTTTAAATTCCTGTTACCAACCTCAGGGTCACTGACCTAAGTAGGCTTTAGTTCCCTAACTTTAATTTCGAAGTTCAAATTTTAATCGCCCAAAATATGGGTCTGAATCTTTACATAATCCCTACACGGGAAAATTTTTCCCTTCAGTAGGAATTATGTAAAGAGGGGCAGCTGTCGACACCATATTTTGGCCGATCCCCGGAATCAATAAACTTTGAAACCGATCCCCAGCACCAAGTCTCTCTTTGCCAGTTAATCACGTTTCCGATCTTTCTTCAAAAGGAATCAAATCATTACTAAGTCTCCATATCATTTAAAGCCTCACTGATCTCTCGAACCAATTGTCAAGTCTCCTGGCCAGTCAATTACATTTCCAATCTCTCTTGTCAAATGAAATTGAACCAACATTAGGCCTTCATGCCACCAGTCTTATTGCCGATCTCCCTTTTAAAAGTTTGGGGATAATCGTCTAATAAAGTTAAGGTTCTAATCTGGTTTAATGATGATTCCGATCTTAAGTGTTCAAATCAAGTTTCCAATTTTAATCAAGTCCCGTTTGGCGTTTGTTCTCAGCCGATCTCATGCTTACAATGTTTTTCGACCTCTTACAATTGGATTAATAATCACCTTTAGTTGTTATAATATGTTCAGACAATCAAGTGCTTATGCAACTTAGATACTTTCCGATCCCATCCATTCATTGAACAAAAAGGGGAATTTCATTTTATTTCAAATCGAAATATATACAAGTCATTCGGCTGGAGGTGATTCTACATTTTGTTCACCCCCTCTATCACCCTCAGCCTCCTCCTCGCTATCCTCTTCGTCTTGGGGAGCCAGGTCCACCATCCAGGTGAAGTCCTCCTCGGGATAACGCTTCCTGAGCTCGGCCAAGAGATCCCCATGAGCATTCACATAATCACTGGCCTCCCTTGTCACTGCCTCTTCTTCTTCTGCTTTAAGCTCCTCAGTGAGGCGAGTGACTTCAACAGCTCAGAGCGCCCGAACCTCTTCAAGAACATGAGCCTACTCGGCCAGCTTATCCTCGTAGAATTTCATCCGCCCCTCAATTTCAGATATGTAGTTTTGAGCGGACGAAAGTTGAGATCGGAGGGAAGCAGCTTCCTGACCCACCTTCTCGACCTCCTGCCTCAAGCGATGAGCCTTCTCCCGGACAATATGTTGGTTCACTAAACTCTCCACGCTCAGGCTCATAGTTTGGGACAGGATATCATCGAGGTTGTTAGGGGTTAGCCTATCCCGATCCTCCCGAAGGCAGATGGAGGACCCCAAGACCTTAGCAAAGCCCGGATTCTTTCAAACCGTGCAGTTCTTCTCCAGCGAGTGGATCAGGATTTGAGCGCCGCAGGAAAGGGTCCTCACAGGTGGTTGGGAAGGACCCCCTTCCGCACTTGAAGCAACCGGAGGAGGTGGTGGCAGCTCTTCTTGACGAGGAGGAGACCAGACCACTTCTATGTCTGGGATCGGCTGTCCCGAGGGTTGAGACGAGCCTCCTTACATCTCCCCGGGATCGTGCCTGGGAGTCTGAAGCAGCTCGGAACGCTTCATCTCTAACACTTTCTGGGAGACCTCTCTCTTCTGCTTCCGGCTCTCCTTAGAAGCCTCGCCGCTTGCCATACCTGCACAGAGAAAAGGTCAGTGAGATCGCTAAGGCCCAAAGATCAGAGATATAGAAAGTACCTAAGCCGAGGTCAGAGAGCTGAAGCCCGCGTTCTTGGCCGGTGACCAACTGCATAGTCCAATGATGCGCTTCATTGCCATCGCATCTAAACAAGAGAACTTCTGTCTGGCCGCCTGATCTTTCAGTTCCATCACCATTAGGCCCTCTTCCCTATTCAGGGTGATGCGCTTCGGAAGTAAGGGGCCCTGGTGCAACCAGCTAAGTGGGAAACCCTCAAATCCGTTCGGAATTTTGCTCCTCAGAATAAAGAAGAGATTCTTCCAATTCTTTAGGGAGGAGGGCAGATCGGTAAAGAGCCCGCAATGTGGCTTCACCTGAAAGAACCAGTACTCATCGTCCTTTCGGCGAGTTAGCCTATGTAGCTCGGCGAATACCTTCGCCATTAGACTGAGTCCTTTGGCTCGACAAAGGCCTCTGAAGGCTACTAGGATCCGCCATGAGTTCGGGTGAACTTGGGCTATGCACACTTGGTGAAATTTTAGAACTTCCTTGAAGAAGTCGTCAAGAGAGAACCGTAGCCCGGCTTTTAACTACTCTTTGTATACCATAATCAAATCATTCTCTTCGAAGAACTTGAAAAAATGAGTGGATTTTGGAATCGCTCGCGAAAGGCTGAAAATGACATAAGGGGACAACTGGCGGACTCACCCCCTATTTATACTAGTCTGAGCATTTAATGCTCACGGTGTCCCAAGTGGCGCATCGGTTAGCGAGATTCGCCAGCTTTTTCTGACACGTCTCACGAATATTTCAGAAATTCCATAATAAGGAGAGATCGGCTAGTTAATGATCGGTGAATTAAGGCGGATGTTTGGAATTGCGGATCGATTAAGGGCTGTTCAGTTAGGAACCGGATGGGATAAACACATCAGAGATCGGAAAATAATCAATGTAACAATAACAAAATGATAATTGTCAAAATAAAATTTTATTACATCATTTGGGCGATCTCAAGAGATCGGATTACATTAAAGGTCAGATTACATCATTTGGGCGATCTCTAGAGATCGGATTATATTAAAGGTCATATTACATCATTTGGGCGATCTCTAGAGATCGACAGTACATCCTATCTAGTAAAGGCCTATGTCAAAGCCTAGTCTCATGGCCGAATCAAAAGATGTGTTTGACCAGGAGACCGGCCATCGACATCGGATAGATGTACAGCTCAGATGGGGTGACTATGACTCTCATGAAAATAAGAGATATCGTCATCAATGTTATCGCTCGGAACCGAGCCGCTGTCGGGACACCCAATGTGGTGAAAAGCCAAACGAACTTCGAAGGGCAGTCACCGAAGATCGGAGGGAAATTAGCAGTCTTCTCGCCCGAAGTCAGTTCGCCGATTATATCGGTCGGCCGACTCGAGATTGATACAATCGATATTCTCGATCTGGATCGGTAAATTAGTCCGGTTCTCTCATTGTCATCAAACATGGCCATTGTAGTTTCCCGATCACCAGGGTCATAAACTTTCAGTCAGTAAATAAGATGAACAGCCGAAAAAAGATCAAAAGCAACTATCATGGCCGGGATTATTGTCGGAGCGGTTAGAACAGGAAATGTGAGAAGGAAAGAAGAGAAAATCAAATGCGGAGGGGCTTCCCGTTGAAGGTATATATATAGGGAAAGTCTGAGCATTTATTGCTAGCAGAAAATGAAGCAGACGCCTCGGAAATCGAAGGAATAAATGCTTTGACTGAACCGGACCAGATAAAAGAGAAGACTGGAGTAGGATAGATCAGAAGAGGGAGGCCCGGCATGAGAGATCGAAAAAGGATCGTGTTAGAAAGATCGGAAGGGAGGGGAGATCGGAAAGCAAAGAGAATAAGACAACTTCCAATAACTGTCATCATAATCAGAGTCGAGGTAGTTAAAGCGTTGCAGACGAGATCTCCACCACACGCCTCATTTGCAGAATCGCCCACACTACTGACAGGTGCCAAAGTATGTCATGACAGTTCTGTACATCCCAATCTCCACCGTTGATCTTACTTGTAAGGACAAGTCCAGAGCCCTTGGATCAAAGAACAAGACAACAAGACCGGCGCTTTTTATTCCAAGCCTTTGGATCGCCATTGACAAGAAAATTCTGAGCCGTCAGATTAGAAAGGAGAAAAGACAAATATGCAGAAAAGGATCTCAGTCGTTCGTTTTGATTCTCTTTAATTCCCAATCATCAGATCGTGTCCTTTAAAATCCAAACCTTCCATTTCCCTCAAAGGAAATCCTGACCCTTCATTAGGAACATCCGCTCCCTATAAATACCTGCATGAAAAACTGTTGAAGGGGAGGACGAAAAAAAAGGGTGGTGATTATAGTGGAAAGCCTCTGAAAATTGATTCTGTTCTGCTACTCTGTTATTTTTAAGCTAGAAAGACTTTAGAAACCAGTTTTCTAAAGTATTTTCTTTGAAGAAGTGTTGGACACTGGAACTCTTGATTTTCAGTTTGTTCATCGCTCTGCGATACCCTTTCTTAAGTTTTAGTTCTATTTTTATCACCTTTATATCCACTTTTATTTTCTGAGATCAATCTCATTCATTGTCATTCCGGCTCGATTACATGCTAGCTAGGCGTTCGTCATTTCAAGGCAAGCATTAGTCCTTAGACCATTAACACGCAACTCTGCAACATTCTTGACTTCATAATTATTTCAATAGGTTCAACTTCCTGTAGGTGAGTGTCTGAACCATTGCCCTATCCGGTGTTCGTCTTTACTTTCTTTTTACGCTCATAATTTTTGATAAAGTTTGTCTTACATTGGAAGGTCCCGCGTGGGTGGTTATCCTCTTGAGTTTATTTTTGCTGTATCAGTTCATGTTATTTATTTGTTCTTGGTCTTTTATTATCTCCTAATGTAGGTGTTCTGGTTTCGGGTAACGTACAGGTAGTTTGATAAAGTGTTGGTAGCAGTATCTTAACATAAGAGGTTTTTTTTATAAAAGTTCGGATAATAAATCAGAAAGTTATGAAGTTAAACCACTAGACTAGCTCGAAAAGATGACTGGGTAAGGGGAGAGTCAGAGTAAAATTAGATTTCAGACTAGCAAATGAAATAGAGCAAATGTTGCTTGTCGAAAGGTACTGGTGAGCCGATCAAGAAAAAGATCCGTAAAATTTAGTCCGGTGTTCCCTAATAGACACAAGGCACCAATGAGCTAAAAAAGCTTAATCCGGGCTCCCAATGTCTTCGGATCCTAGAACCCTTAGCCTAAGGTCCTTACTCGATACGATTGTAATTAAATTTCAAGAGATCGGGGGAGAGTTCTTACCTGATCCTCATCCAAACAAAAGGAGATCGGAGGAGAGTTCTTATCCGAGATCCTTCATTAAAATTCTCAAATTGTATTTTTAAAAGAGATCGAAGGAGAGTTCTTATCCGATTCTCAATCAAAATTTTAATAAATATTTAAAAGGGATCGGAGGAGAGTTCTTATCCGATTCTCAATCAAAAATTTTAATAAATATTTAAAAGGGATCGAAGGAGAGTTCTTATCCGATTCTCAATCAAAATTTTAATAAATATTTAACAGAGATCAGAGGAGAGTTCTTATCCGATTCTCAAAATCAAATAAATACGCAAAGTAATCCTATAAACAAAAACCGCAACACAACATCAAATCACTAAGGTCGTCTCATTTACTTATGTATCTGGGTAATCCGAAATCTAGTGAAAAATTAAATATTCCCTTTTGTCAAAGGGATTAACATCTCCATTCGAATCCCCCCTAACTATCGATTTTAATTTATAAAGAGCGTAAGTTAAATCTGCTCACCCTCATTGAGGGACGAGGTGGGGTGCCTAACACCTTCCCCGCCCGTATACGGTCCCCGAACCTAGAATCTCTGTTTTCGAAGTGGTTTTATGTTAGTTTGTTTTCATAAATGGTTTCCTTTAATTCCCCTCAAAATTAAAGTGGTGACTCCTCACTCTTTCCCACTTCAGTGAGTGTCCGTCCAGGCGACCGCAAAACACCTTGGGACATTATGTAATTATAAAGTGCTTTGAATGAGACCCTTTAACTAGTCCAAAATATTGGTTATTTAAAAAAAAATGTAAACGGGTTAAAATTTTTGTCCAAGCTCAAGCTACTAGTTCAGAAATTCTTTCTTGTTTTTTTTTTTTAATTTTAGAATAATATGTAAAATAGGACACCATATATATATATATATAATTTGGCCATGAAAATTGACTTCAAATGGCATCTACAGTTCTTGGTCATGTCCAGTGAAATTTGTCTTTGTTTTTAATGAAATTCTCCCTATGTTATTTGGATACTTTAGCAATGTCTTGTTTCTTGTTTACTAATTTGCTTAATACTATCTTGGTTTCAGGGGAATTGAAGATTGCCACTCTTATGCTTATTTAGTCAAACATTTGAATCAAGGTTAGTACCACTACAGTAAATATAGCTTTTAACGATCAAGTATTAATAATAAAATTAAAATTTTCTTTTATGTAAAATTTTCTAAAGGACTAATTTAAACTTTTATTAAAAATAATTATAATACTTTTAAGTTAAAAAATCCATAATTGCTTTTAAATGTTTGATCATTATAGAATTTTAGTTGAAGTAATACCTATTACACTATTAATGCTAAGATACTTCCCTTTCATGCATGTGTTTTCATTTTGTCTTTCAAAAAAAAATCACTATATTATTTGCACTTTATTACTTCTTTGCTTTATCTCAAAGTATACTTATTTTGAAATGAGTTGTCTCTCAATATCAATAATAATATCTATATACATTTTTCTTGACATAATTATGATTAAAAAAATTCAAGCTTCTTCATGTATTTTATAATTTTAATTAAAATTTATAATTTTTTTTGTTTTAATCCTTAAATTTAATATTTATTTTAATTTTAAATATTCAATTATCAAAACTGAAATTAAAATTTTTGTCCAAATTTAAAAATCATTTAATAAAATAAAGTGCTAGGTTTTCTTTGCTTTGCTTGTTGAGGTACAGTAATTTCTTTTATTGTGCTTATACAATGCTTAGTGGCCTCTTTATCCTTCATGGCACCATCCTTTTTGTGATCAATGTTATTTAATTTTTTAATGTTTATTTATTTAATAATGTAACCTAAATTTTAAACTAAATTTTTTTCTTTGTCAAATGTGTTTGCATTTTTTTTAGGTTATATTTCTAACTATCTATTTATTAGATAATGGCTCCTAGTAAAGGATGGATGGATCTTGTTGGTGATCGTCTTAATAATATATATTTACGTGGAGTTGAAGAATTTTTAGACTATGCTTTTAAGAAGACTGGGACGCATGGGGAAATACGTTATCCATGTGTCAAGTGTAGTAACACATATTCCGCCACACGAGAAGTGGTAGGAACACACCTCAAGGTGTATGGAATAATACATAATTACACATTTTGGTATCACCATGGAGAAAGGGTAGGTGAATCTGAATCTGATTCAGAAAGTGTTCAACTAAGTGAAAATGAGCCTAGCAATGAGATGCATAACATGTTAATGGATTTGTATCCAGAGTTTTGTGATCAAGATGCAAATGATATGGATACGGATACCTTTATCCATGATATTCATGAAGAGGAATCGAATGATGAAGCCAATAAATTCTATAGGTTATTAAGAGATTTTGAGCAACCATTATACCAAGGTTCTAAGAACTCAAAGTTGTCTTGCTTAGTCAAATTGCTCCATATCAAGAGCTTAGGCCTATGGAGTAATGAGTCATTTACTATGTTGTTACAATTATTGAAAGATGAATTATTACCTAAAGGATCTACTTTGCCAGAATCATATTATGATGCAAAGAAGGTAATTCAAGATCTTGGTCTCTCATACAAAAAGATTGATGCATGTGTAAATAATTGCATGTTATATTGGAAAGAGGATGAGGGGTTAGATTTTTGCAAGATATGTGGCTATTCTAGATGGAAGACTGATAAATATAATGGGGAAGACAAGCTTAAAGCCAATGGAAAGAGAATACCAACAAAAATTCTACGTTACTTTCCACTAAAGCCAAGACTTCAAAGATTGTTTATGTCCATAAAGACAGCGTCTTTGATGAGATGGCAAAAAGATAAGAGGGTAGATGATGGAGTGATGAGACACCCTGCTGATTCAATGGCATGGACTTCTTTTGACAAACTATATCCAAATTTTGCCTCAGACTCGCGCAATGTGAGACTGGGCCTTGCTAGTGATGGATTTCAACCCTTTGCCAATTCAAAAATGCCATATAGTGTTTGGCCAGTTTTACTCATTCCATACAATTTGCCACCTTGGATGTGCATGAAACAATCAAATTTTATTTTGTCAATGCTTATTCCAGGTCCTGAGGGTCCCGGAGATGCAATTGATATCTATCTTCAACCTTTAATAGAAGAACTAAGAGAGTTATGGGAAACTGGTATTTATACATTTGATGCATATGCACAACAGAATTTCAAGTTACATGCAGCTTTACTATGGACTATCAATGATTTCCCTGCATATGGGAACTTATCAGGTTGGAGCACTAAGGGAAAGTTGGCTTGTCCTTGTTGTAATAAGGACACCTATTGGATGAGGTTGGCTAATAGAGGCAAGCAATGTTATATGGGTCATCGACGATATCTTCCTCTTAATCACAAATGGAGAAATGATAAGAAATCTTTTGATGGCACAAGGGAGCGAGGGTTACCACCCAAGGCACTTTCAGGAGATGATATACTTAATCAAGTGAAAGATCTTGAAGGGACCATATTAACTAAGGCTCCTCATGTGAAGAAAGCAATCTAACATGATGGTAGGGGGGATAATTGGAATAAAAAGAGTATATTCTTTGACCTTCCATATTGGAAGACCCTATTGCTACGCCACAACTTAAATGTCATGCATATTGAAAAGAATATATGTGATAATATACTAGGGACAATCATGAACATAAAAGGAAAAACTAAAGATAGCATCAAAACTCGCCTTGACTTGCAAGCAATGAAAAAAAAGGCCAGAGTTACACCTAGTACAACAGGGGAATAAAGTTGTGATACCTCCAGCATTGTACAATTTATCTACTGATGAAAAATACAAGCTTTGCCAATTTCTAAAGCAATTAAAAGATCCAGATGGATTTTCATCCAATATTTCTCTTTGTGTAAACATGAAAGAGTGTAAAATCTCACAACTAAAGAGTCATGATTGTCATGTTCTTCTATTACATATACTTCCTCTTGCAATATGTGGTTTACTTCCTAAAGTGGTATATGAACCACTTATAGAGCTGTCATTGTTCTTCACTCATTTAGGTGCAAAGGCATTAAAGGTAGATGTATTAGAGCAATTAGAAAAGCAAATTCCTATAACTCTTTGCAAGCTAGAAAGGATCTTTCCACCTTCATTCTTTGACATTATGATGCATTTGCCTATGCATTTGGCTAATGAAGCTAAAATTGGTGGACCAATATAATATCGTTGGATGTATCCAATAGAACGAGCATTATATTCATTTAAGTCATGTATTCGTAATATAGCTTGTGTAGAGGGTTCAATTGCAAAGGTATACATTGCAAATGAGTGCATGACTCTTTGCTCAAGGTATTTGCATGGTATTGAGACAAAGTTTAATCGAATGGAGCATAACTATGATGGTGACAGTAACAAAAATGAAGGAGGCTTATCAATTTTCACCAAAGTAGGACGAGGATTAGGTGCTGGTAAAACTCGTAATCTTGATACACAGGAGTAGGAGCAAGCTCATATTTATGCATTGAAGAATTGTGATGAAGTCCAGCCATTCATTGAGTATGATATTTTTAAGCTTATCCATATTGTATTTACTTTTTTTTTTTTCAATTCATCACAATCACCCATAATCCTCTTTTTTTTCTCCCCTATAGAGTATTCACAATTGCCAGCAACCAATTTGGTAGGTATGTCTAAAGGTCAATGGATTTTGTTAGATGGTTTAAGACAAAAGTAAGTACTCTTTAAGTTTTATATGTATTTTGAGCAATTAATTATTTTAATTGTTTGCAACCACTAGGAATTGATTTTTCACTTTTTCAAACCAATTTTTTTATAGGTTGCATGGTTGCATAAGAATGACCCAGGTCAAATAATGGGAGCCCTACTCTCATTGTCACGCGGTCCTGCCCAATATGTGACATCTTTTTATGGTTACGTTGTCAATGGGTATAGGTTTTATATTGAATCTCATGACAAAGGTTTGAGGACACAAAATAGTGGAGTTGTTGTAATTAGAGATATTGGTGATGAAGTTAACAATATAAATTACTATGGCGTCTTAACTGAGATTATTCAATTACATTATCTTGGAGGAAGACGTGTGGTGTTATTTCGTTGTAATTGGTGGGACGCTTATGATCTAGTGAGGGGTGTTAAGGTTGATGAATATGGGGTTGTTAGTGTTAACTGCAAATGAATTTTGAAAACAAGTGAACCTTTTATATTGGCTAACCAAGCATCACAAGTCTTTTATGTTCCAGACAATGTTCACAAAGGCTGGCAATGTGTGATAAAGGCACATCCTCGAGATTCATATGACATCCCATTAAAAGAAGACATTGACCCTGTTGATTTGAATCAATTAGGTGAAGCATATCAGACTGATGAATCTGTTAATTCTAGATCCATGAAAACGACTACAATTGATGCAAATGACTAAATTAGTTGGAAAAGGATGGATATAGAGCCACAAATAGTTGATATATCTTCAGCACAAAAGAAAAGAAAACATGGATCATGAAGTTTATTTAATTTTTATTATTTGAATGCTAATATCTAATGTTTCTTTTAGAAATAAACTCTATAATACATACATAATTTATTTTGGATGTTTATGTGTAATTAAGTTATTCAATGTAATGTACATTTCATTTTATCTTTTTCCCATATTTATTTATACTTGTTCCCATATTTATTTATGTTATGGTATATTTTATTGGTTTGAAAAAAAAATGTCACATATTTAATGTGTTAATATTCCAGGTACATGATGTTAGGAAGAGGGTCACAAAAAAAGAAAGGACCTAGGACGAATATAGTGAAGAATTCATTTATACCACCAGGTGCATTAAGAAGGGCAAGGGGGCATGGACATCGATCAAGATTATTTTTACCTATGACATCCACACAAAGTCAAACTGCACTGATTGCACGTTGTCCGTTAGAGCTACAAAATGACATATCTCCTTTTCAAGATTTTGATCATAGGGAAAAAGATAGTGGAATACAAGGACAAACACCTGAACAAATGCATGAAGGTGCAACTCCTATTTTTCCATTTCATTTAGGGTTATGAATTTAGTTTATAACAATTTACTTTTTATTTTTAATATTAATAGATTTTGATACTATGCAACATAGTACAATAAGGCAACTTCAAAGTCCTAACACTTCTATTCAAGATTTTGAGATAATGGAAGAAGAGAATCCAGTTCAGGAAGAAACACAAGAAGGTTCAAATAATTATTATCATATGTATTATTAATAATTTATGTTCATTATACTTATTTATTATTTATACATTATTTCTATATTATTAATGAAGTTCTAGAGACTTTTTTTTTTATTTAGATATCTCCACTATACAAAAGAAGAGAAAAACAAGGGGAATGAATAAGGGTAAAAGGATTGCAGCACTTAAGGAGGGAGAGAAACTGGATGTGGTGTTTTATAATAATCGAGTTGTTGGAAAAAATCATGCAGAATGGTCAAGACACTTGGGCAAATAGTGCGTGACCCAAACATTTGTCCAATAAGAGTGCATTCATGGAAGGAAATTGGAGAAGATGCAAAGGATCATATGTGGGATGTAGTCAAGGTACCTTTTTTTTAATAAAACTTTTGATTGATTTAATTCACATTTATTCATTCATTCTAATTCTTCTTATAGGAGAAATTTAAGAATGCTGACATTGAGCTATATCGGGAAAAGACTTTAGAGCATATGAATCATCTATGGAATAATTAGAGAGGCGATTTGAAACGCCACTATATAAAGCCTTATGGTTCTTTTCTAGATGTGTTGAAAAATGTTCCTCTAGGGATGCATCAAGAAGATTGGGAATGGTTAGTTAAGAACTATTTTTGCACCACAAAGTTTAAGGTATGACATTTTATTTCACTAATACTAAAAATTATGTAAATTAAATAGATGTATATTTATCTTTAGTTTTATTATTCTTTAGAAGGATTGAAATAATGTTTTTAAATGTTTCTTTCAATGTAGGAAATAAGTGTTCGAAACTCTGGGAATAGAAAAAATTTAAATATGCTTCATCATACTGGTAGTAAACCTTACAGACAGATTATCTATGACTTGGTAATATTAGTAAAATTTTTTCATGCTTTTGTATCTTAGAGATTAAATATATTATGTTGTTATGTAACAATATTGTATTTTATAAAGGGAGGCAAGGAAGGCAATCCACTAGACATTGGAACTATATTCTTTGAAACTCATAAGAAGCGTATAGATTTAGTTGACTCTAATGTTCAAGAGAAATATGCATGTTATAATAGTTTTATTGCAAATATGTTTCTTTCCATAAATTATTATATTTGTGTCATTAATTAATCATAATTATTATAGAATCAAATTCGTGATGTCATCCAATCCAACCCCTCTTTGTCTCATATAGAGGTAGTAGAACAATGTTTTGAAAAACAATATTGTCATCATGTGATTGGTTATGGGGGTGGAATAAAGGCAAAAGAAGTCGAGAAATCTCATTCCAATGTTGGCCTTTAAGAGGAGAATCAATTGCTTAAAGATCACTTGTCTGAAGTAGAAGCTAAGATGAAACACCTTGAGGATTTACTATTGAGCCAACATTTTAATGCTCCATCTAAAACTCCTCCATCTACAGATCAATCTACATGATTGTGATAAGGTAATTATCTTCTTTTTTACTTAATATATTCTCTTTGTTATTTTTAATATAAGGCATATTTTAAGCTGTACATTTATAAATGGAAATCTATTATTTCTCTATTATATATTTATTAAAGATAAATCTATATAATTTAATTGAGGACCATGGGAATTGGATTGGAAGTTGATGAGTATTTTTGAAATTACGTTTTATGTAGGTTGTGAATTGAATTTGAATTGTTTGTTTAAAATTTTGGAAATGCCCAAAATACAAAAGAAACTCTGCTGAATTTTTTATTTGATATTTAAACTATTTAGAAATAAAATATTAACAAATTTTAAATTAAATGTGAAGTTTATTTCAATTTATTAGTGGATTTCAAAGTTTTTGCAATCTGATTATATTTTTATATTTTGTTGCAGATGTGAGTTTGCAAATACTGAAAGCATTAAAGTAATTTTTTGGATGAAGGTGTTCAAAAGTAACTTGAAAGATATTATTGAATTTTGTTTCAACGTTCACATATTTGTAGTTACCTTTATTTACATGCACAAATTAAGTGCAAACAATTAATATTAAACCAATGTTTGAGATAGTAGTTATGACATTATTTAGATTGATGTATGAATACATATTATTTATTATTATTAATTGCATATTAAATTTTCAAGTATTTTAAAAGTGAAAGCAATTAAATCATCATCATTAATGCTGATTTTTGTTTTTATGTTGGTTGTTAATCACTTCTTTTTGTTGTCATTAATATGTTTCACAACCACTTTTATGGTTGTTAATAATTTTTAATGACCGTTTTGCATCGTTATTATTAATTTTTAATGTCATTTCTCTACTTTCTCAATTGTTTTCAACGACTACCTTATACTATCGTTAGTAGTTTTTAACGATCATCATTTGTTCTTGTTAATACTTTTTAACAACTGTTTTTTTTTTTGTCGTTAATAACCTTTAACGACCATTATTTATTTTCGTTTATATTTTCCAACGACCAATTGTTTCATCGTTAATAGTTTTTTAGAGGTCGTTACATTGCAAAATAACTGTCTTTTAATTCAAATTTAACGATCATTTCTCAGTCGTTAATAACATTAACGAGAGCTAAATTAGTTAAATTAGTTGTTAATACAATAATTTTAACGATCAATTGTTGTGTCCTCGTTATTAGTATTAACAATGAGTTATGTAAAGTCCTCGTTAAACTTTTTAACAATGGAGCTTATAATGACGACTTAACGACCAACTTTTGTGGTTGTTAATTACTATTAACAATCACTTTTTAACTTTTAACGATGATTTTTTCTCTTATTAAAGACCAATTTTCTTGTAGTGTTATAACTAGTAGATATTACATATATGACGAGAATTAATTTTATCCATTAAATTATTTTTATTATAAAAAATAGTCTCAATTAATAAATAAAGAGACTTAAATTTAAAATGCCAAATTGTCAAAAAAAAACTTAATTTTTATGTGAATTATCAATTTTTGCCATTTTTTTTTTGTCAATTTTGGTCCAATTTCTTACCGTACAGCCATACGACTGGCCATGTTATATGGTAGTGAGTGTTGGGCACTGAAGGAGTCGTATGTGTCTAAGCTAAGAGTTACGAAAATGAGAATGTTAAGGTGGATGAGTAGTCAAACTAGACTAGATAAAATCCGTAATGAGAGTGTTAGAGAAAAGGTAGGAGTGGTGCCAATTAAGGATAACTTGAGAGAAGGGAGATTGAGGTGGTTTGGTCATGTGAAGCGTAGACATACAGAAGCTCCAGCTAGACAAGTAGAACACATTAGGTTAGAGGATAGAAAGAAAAGAAGGGATAGGCCTAAACTGACTTGAAAGAGAGTAGTACAACATTACCTAAAAGCATTACACATTTCTGAGGATTTAACCCAAAATCGTTTAGAGTGGAGAAAGAGAATCTATATAGCCAACCCCAAATTTTTGGGATAAAAACTTAGTTGAGTTGGTCTAATTTCAAAGTTTAGTGTTTATTATGGCCAGGCTTCAAAATTGGAGATTTGGGGGACAAATGTAGCCAACAATGTGGCTAAAATATTATTATTTTGTATGGTGTTGGTAACATGGCAGCTGACTTGGCAAAAATATTATTATTTTATATGTTTTTCCAAGACATGGCATAAACTTTGATAATAAAAAAGCCAAATGCTTTTAATTTTTGTCAATTTTAACCAATTCTATTCTATTTTTGTTAATTTTAGCCAATTCCATTTGGATGGAATGAGAGTCAGAGAGAGAGGTTGGTGGACAATGGCAAAGAGATGTTCTCTTTCTAAAAAAATATTTATTTTACGTAGTATAATAAAAAATATTATTTTTTAGGGAGAGTATCTCTTTCCCCCACCCTGCACCCTGCTTTCTCTCTCTCTTTCTGCCTTTCTCTCTCTCTGTGTAGAGAGGTCTTCTCTCTAAAAAATAACACACAGAGAAAGAGAGAGAGATAAACAAAGAGAAAAAGAATTAATTTTTAGAGAGAGGACCTCTTTCTCCCACATTCCACCCACCTCTCTCTCTCTCTCTCTCTCTCTAATAAAAATGTTTATTAGTATAATTTATTAATTTTAAATTATAATTTTAAAAAATAATTTATTTTTTAGAGAAAGAGATAAAAAGAGAGAGACAAAGAGACACATAGAGAGACAGACACAGAGAGAGAGGTGGGTAGAGGGTGGAGGAGTGATGTCCTCTCTCTAAAAAATAATAAATTATTTTATTATACAAAGTAACATAAAAAGTTTTAGAAAGAGGACACCTCCCCACTCCCCCCCCCCCCAACCCTCCACCCAGTGCTCTTTGTCTCTCCCACCATCAAAATAGAATTCGCTAAAATTGACAAAAATGAAAATGTCTAACTTTTTTTATTATCAAGTTTTATGCCACGTCAATAAAAATATATAAAATAATAATATTTTCATCACGTCAGCAACAATGTTTAAATTAATTGCCATGTCATATGCCTTGTCAGCAACATCATGTTAGTAGTATGCTCTAGAGCATATCATTGTATTGTATCATGTAAACATTTATTCCCATTTAATGGCAAATATTATTTTCTTTTAAATTTGAATGGTTTGAATTTAATTGAAAAAGTCCTTTAATATCTTGTTAGATATTCTATTCTTAAGTTGTTAAAAATATGAGTGACAGAATATTCTAGTACAAGATATTATAAATTCACTTCACAATCAAGGATACCTTATTGGACGTGATTTATCCGGATTAATTGTCACTTATGTTTGTGTCCATGGATTAGTATGAGATACTAATGGGATAAAATGGTGAGTCTCATGCCATAAGACAAACATGGTGGGCACTTATAAGATAAGTAGGCCAAACCAGTGACGCAAGATAACTTGTACATAGAGTTTACTCTTATCAATACAAAGTCATCTAGATCATAATAGTGCATATAATCCCTTGACCTGAGATAACACAGTAATCTTGTATATAGGTGGTTTGAGTTTGATACTGCTTTCATACTTGTATTATATATGGGTATATGGGCATGTGTTAGCTTCGACTAATTATATATGAAGATAGGTGTTAATCAAGATGGAATCCGTTATCCTAAGTAAATAGGGATAAAATCCTATGCCCATTTAAGTGTTCTTGATGAATTCAAGTTCCTAGTCAAGACAAATAGACTTAGTCAGAAAAGAGTTTCTAATAGGAAAATCTTATTAATCAATAATTAAAATTAAAAGAGGACATATGATTCCAAGCAAAAGAGTTTGATATGAACTATGACTCTAGCTGGAATTGGAATTTTATAATGGAGAGATTTTAGTGTATGATGCGTATGATCAAGGTTCATGAATTAGAAAATTAATTCATCACTAGTTGGGTAGTCATGATACATTATACTAGATGTCAACCATGATCTATAATAACTTAAATAAAAAGAGAATTTCATTTTAAGTTTAGAATGGTTTCAATAATATTAAGGATTTAATATTATTCTCATTGCCAATTAGTAATGAACCTAGTAAGTCACACACATAAGAGCAACTTAATCAAAGCAAGATTAATTTGATAAATTAATTAAATGGTTTAATTAATTAATTAAATTAATAAATTTAGTTTGTAATTAGATTACAAAGTCCCTAGCATGACTTGAAACTATATTTACCAATAGAAGTGTTCAAGTTAATATTTAAAGTGTTTAAATATAAACTTGAAAATTTAAGCTTATGGAAGAAATAAATTTTGACTAGTTTGAATAAGTCAAAATTTGACAATTTTGACCATTTGACTTGGTCAAAAATGAGATAAAAAAATACTAATTAATTAATGGTTAATTAATTAGTTAATTAGTATTTAAAATACTAATTAATCAAGGTTAATTTTCTTAATTGAGATTAAAGGAATGATATGTGAACCAATCATGAGATGAAAACTCATTCAAAGGTTGAATGAGAGTTAGACATTTGTCATCTTAATTTTAGTTAAGAAAATTAGAATAAATATAAAAGATAAAGATGAGAGAAATATCTCATCTTCTTCTTCTTCCCAACCTTGGCCAAGATATTCCTTTCTTCTACTTTTGTTAATTCAAGAAGATTAAAAATTAATTCTCTTGAATTTCAAGTTGAGAAAGTGTTTCTCACCACTTCCATCTATTGGAAATCAAAGAAAACTTTCTCCTTGTCTCCTTTCATACTTGGCCGAACTAATTGGAGATCCAAGGAGGGACTTTGCTTGATCCAAGGAAGCTTTGATCAAGGGGCTTGCATGGACAAACTAGAGAGCCAACACGTGGTGGTTTTACTCCCCAAATTAGGTAGTAGAATTGTGATTCTGCACCTTAGGAGTAAGAATTTCTCCAAACCCTTACTTGTTAGAATTTAGGGATTTTGTTTCCTAATGGCTAATTAGGCATGTTAGCAATTGATTATGATCAAAACTAAGTGTTTTTGCAATAGTATAAAGTGTTTATGCATGTTGCATGAAACCTAGGGTTGTAAAATTTAAAATTGCTAACTTTGCACTCTAAGGCTAGTTATGGTGTATTTTTCTTTCACATCATCTAAAATAATAATATTTTAACCACGTTATCCACAATATCAACTCCCAAATCTCTAATTTTAAAGTCTAGCCAAAATAAACACTAAACTTTGAAATTGGATCAAAATTGACAAAAGAAAAAAAAGGAATTGGCCAAAATTGGCAATTCACGTAAAGATTTGGCATTTTTGATAGTTTGACCAATTTAAAATCTATTCATTATCTATATATTCAAAGGTTAAGGAAGTTAATCAGACTACTCTAATTGTCAATAACAGTTGTTCTTTTATCATATTATCAAATGATTAGTTAGATAAGTTTTGATTTGTTTTAAAAAATTATTATTTTTGAAGCTGGATAAGGATGGTAATTATTGTTTTTTTTCTTGTCAAAATACACTTAAGCATTTGTAATTTTGCATTATATTAAAAGAGATTTTAGGGTTTTTTTTTTTTTTTTGTCTTAACAACCTGTGGTCTAATGCTATTAGCACTTAAGGGACAAAGTCAGTAACAGTGTCATAATTCACTGACATGGTAAGCAAGCGCTAACATGGCACTGACATTAATGCCACATTAGGGACAAGTTAGCGCCAAGTCATCAATTTTGTTGTTATTATTTATTTTGGGACTTAAATATAAAAAGTTGAAAGCACATGTCTCTTAAGTATAAAAAAAAAAAAAAGAAAGCTTGAGTCCTGATGCTAAAAGTTCGAAAGTACATATTACTTAAGTATACTTTACCTTTTGATTTACAAATAAGTCATTATATTTTGACAAATAAATCATTAAATATTATAATTATTTCTAATCCTTTGTCCTTATCTCTCCCTCCTTCTCTCCTTCTTTGTCTATTTCTTTCGCCCTCTCTCATCCTATTTAGGTCTCTCTCCTTCTATCCATCTATTTCGCCTTCTCTCTCTTCCTATTTAGGTCTCTCTCCAACTATGTCTCCCTCTCTCCATGTCTATCTCCTTCTATCCGTCTCTTTCACCCTCTATCTCTTCCTATTAGGGCCTCTATCCATCTTTGTCTCCCTCTGTCCATCTTTGTCTCCCTTTATCCATCTTTTTCACTATATTTCTCTTCCTATTTGGTTTTCTTTCCATCTCGTATACTCTCCATCTCTCTCCCTTTATCTCCTTTCTCTCTTCTGATTTTCATCTTTTTTTCTTATGTTTCTTCCATTGTCTCTCCCCTACCTATCTCTTTCTATATTTCTCAAAGGTATTCGCAAAATCTAAAAACAAGTTGTTGAAATTTTATCTATATGGTGTTAAAACTAAGGATTATTAACTTAGTCGCAAATGGTAGACTTTTAGATAAAAGGTGGCAGGAATGAACCGTCCCACATTCGAAAGGGAGAAAAAGTGAACAAAATATATAAGAATATGACTTGTCTAACCACATAGTGCACTTTTAAGCCTAATGATGGTGAGGCCAAGGGGACAATACTATGCAGTTGGGCCGAGGCGTTACAATGTTGATCAGTTAGAGATGAAAACAGGAAAAAAGTAAGGGAAATTTTTCAAAAGGGAAAAGGACGATAATAATTTGAAATGAGCATTGAAAATTTTTTAGGAAAAAACATACGTAAATAACATGTACTTCAAAATTTTTAGCATTTAGGATCTGAACTGTATTTTTTTTTATACTTAAAGGACTTGTGATTTCAGCTTTTTATACTTAAAGTAAAAAAAAAAAAAGTACTAAAATTGTTGATGTGGCATTGACGTCAGTGCCATGTTAGCCACGTTAGCTCGTGTCTAATGTCGTTAGTCACTTAGTCCCTTAAGCTTTAACGATATTAAACTATAGGCCTTTAAGTATTGAAAAAAAAAAAACACTACTCAAACCCCTTTTAATAAAATATATAAATCACATAGTATTTAAGTTTTTTTTTTTTTAAGTCGGAGAATGGTGTTGTTATGTAGAAAACCAAAGTTGAAAGCAATATTCCTAGCTGTAATGAATAGAATGTTTGCAATAATGTGAAAAACATAGTAGGTGGTCCACATGAAGTGAAGTAAAGTGAAATTGATTCCTCTCACTAACCTATAACTAAAGAAAAGCAACTGATTCCAACACGTAGATTAACTAAAACAATGCCAATTTCCAAAGCAATTCATAATTAATTAATGCGCCATTCTATTTAACTAATCCTCTCGAGCTACACATGTTCATCTATAAAATTGTGTGGCAAATTGTAATTTTAGGCACTTTAACTTTTAGTTTCTTTTTATATTACGTTCTCATTATTTTGTTTGTTACATTACATCCCAATGCTTTTTTAATTGCATTGAACATCTAAACTTTTATTTTTATATATTATTTTATTTTTTTAATAAAATTAATAAAATTTCCAATAATGCTTTTGACAGCACATTATAAAAAAAAAATAAAAAAAAAAAATCTCTCTCTTCCTCTCTATCCAACCAACCGTATCTCCTTCTGTGCAACACTTTCTCTCCATCAAGAAGCTAATTTTGGTCTAGTTTTAGTATGAATGGCAAATTGTAGAATACTCAGCAAAAATCACTCAATTCAAATTTAAATTTGATTAATATTCTTAATATTTGAATTAATTCCAAACTTGATTAAAATTTATTTATAACTATTTGAATTCTTCTCAAATCCTATTATTATTATTTAAAAATATTCAAATTAATTTTATTTTATATATTTTAATTAATATTCTACATAAAAAAGTTTTTATTAATAATTTATTATTTAAAAATTTAATAATTCTATAAAATAATTAAATTCTATTTTATTTAAAATAAAATATATAAAAAATTTATAAAAATTATTAAAACAAATATATATTTTATTAATTAACCGGCTCGAATAATGGATATTCAATATGCAAAATTTGAACCTGGCCGAACCCGTCGCATGCATTACTACTTAAACTCAAATTAATCGCAAATCTGATTATATGGTATTTAAACCCATCATGCTGGGGTTCAGTCGAGTAGGCACCCGCAAAATACCTAGCCCATTGTGATCCCTAGGTTTTAGCTTGGAATTATTAGTTTGATCTACTTCTGGTTCAAAAATGATTTAGTTCGAAATGGGTTCAATTCGATTCTAGTTCGGCCCTAGGGCATATCAAACTATAATAAATTTTTAAACATCATTTATTTAGATTTTAATGTAAAAATTTAAGAAGAGCTAAATATAAACTTAATATAATTCTTAAAAAAAAAAAAGAAAGGAAAACATATTTTGAATCAGCCGGTTTCAATTTAAAATTATAGATTCAAACTAATCGGTTCTGGACCAGTTCCAAGGGTAGAGCCCTGAACCATTGATCAAGACCTGTTTTGAGTTTGACCTAAGCTAGTTATGATCTGATTCACGTGCTGAACTAGTCCTTGGCCAGATTTATGTCCAACTCGCAATTATCAAACTCGGTTTAGAGCCATTCTAAACTAGAATGAGAAGCATTCTATATTATATTTTAATTTTGAAAATTCTTAAAATTTTCTTGTTATTGAATTAATATGTTGCTGATACAACTATTACTTATTATTTACTTAATTAAATTTCTTTATTAATGTTTAGATCTCTTTATTATTAAACCACTTTGGCATGTTGATATATACATGGACAATATAATAATAACATAATATTTCCCTTGAGCTTTTTTTTTTTTCTTTTTGATTTCTGTTTGTTTTTTTATAGCTTAAAGAGAAATTAAGAGTTTATTATTTGTGTAGTATTTATTTTTTAGTGTAAGAAACCAAAATTTTAAATTTTGGTAGCCTCATCCTTTTAAAATATTTTCGATGTACCAAAAATTATTTTATTTTATTTCTTCTCTTTTAGTTTCCAAAAAAAAAAATTAAAGGAGAAATTGCATTGTGCATTCTTTTTTCCTTTTGAATTCCTCTCACTTTATCTTAAAAGCAAACAAAGCTTAGTTTGCACTCAAGATACAAAACTTGATACCTTTCTAAAGTTAAAGAGAGGTAATATTCCTCATTCTCAAATTTCTATGCAGAGAGTGAAGAATATATATATATATATATATATATATATATATATATATATATATATATATATATATATATATATATATATATATATATATATATATATATGTATGTATGTATGTATATATATATATGTATGTATACTATTCTAATCAAGCATTACAATACCAAAATTGAAAAATACAAATTTAATTACTTACCCAAATTAAAATGTCCAGTGACGCGATTTCCAATGTGGAAGTGCAAGCAACAAATGTTGTCATTGTCAAACCAGAAGCAGATCAAGCAGGTGGAAGCCATGACCTGATCAATGTGGAGGACGAAGCAAGTGGAAGCCATGACCAACCCATTGAGGAGACCAAGAAGCTGAGCATCGTAATCCATGGAAAACCAACAACCAGCAAGATTTTGCGGGAGAGGTTGGACTCCCTGAACCAGCCAGCTGAAAAACCTGTCAAATCGCTGATACATAAGGTTCCATCCATGCTGAGGGAGAACAAGGAATTCGAGAAGCACTATGAGCCAAGGGTGGTTGCAATCGGTCCTATTCATCATGGCCGTCTCAATTTCGACTATGCTGAGACGATGAAGCATAAGCTAGCAGGCCAGTTCATGGAAGAACGTGGGATAGATCCAAAAGCTCTTTATAACAAGATTATGAAGAATTTAAAGATATTGAAATCGTGTTATGAGGAAGATGTGATAAAGTGCTACAGTGATGATGAACTCGCCTGGATGTTTCTTGTGGATGGATGTGGAATGTTGCATTTCATTCATTGTATTGTGAAGGATGATGGGAAGTTGCAGAAATTGAATATCAAGAAAGACCAGGTGGCTTTTGCTCAACGTGACATGTTCTTGCTTGAGAATCAACTTCCCTTCGAAATCCTGGAGCTATTGATGAACTCGGTCGTCCAGAATACAGAGAAGGATGGCATCAGAGAAGCAATCAGTGAATTCGTTTGTAACATTTGTGATAGCCTTATAACCACAGAACATTCAGCAACAGGAAAATCTGGAAAGAAGCAGCAATCCTGCCATCTTCTGGAGCTTCTGCGGGAAGAACTGATCGCCAATTTCGCCAAAACCGGGGAAAAAACTGAAAGGAACAAAAATGGGGAACCGCACTCGTTTCGCAATGTCAAGGAGCTTATCGCATCAGGAATCCTGCTGAAGCCAACTGGTGAACGTTCCTTAAATATTTTTTTCGAACGATCTTTCTTAAGTAGAGGAATCTTAAGGCTTCCTTCCCTGATAGTAGACGACACAACAGCACCAAAGTTAAAGAACATAATAGCATTGGAAATGTGTCCACATTTTCTTAATGATTTTCAGGTCACCTCCTACATATGCTTCCTGGACTCGCTTATTGATCATCCTGAAGATGTCCAGGAGCTTAGAAAGGCGAAAATTCTCACAAATTGTCTTGGCAGTGATGAAGAAGTAGCTAAACTCTTCAACGAGATAGGCACAGACTTAGTTCCAAACCCTGATCTATATGCCAAAGTGAAAGCTGATATCCATGAACACTACAAGAATCGATGCAAACCCTATTTAGCTGAGGCCTATCACACCTATTTCAGTAGTCCCTGGACTTTCCTTGCTTTTCTTGGTGCCTTGCTTGCACTTCTTTTCAGTGCTGTTCAAGCTTATTTCTCGTTTCCCTCTGAAAAAAGTTAATGAAAGGTGCTTAGGATCCTGGTAATTATGTATCATCATTGCCTAAATTACGACATTTTCCATCTTTTCATCTTTGGCTTGGACGATTGTTAATTTGTAATGACAATAAATCAGAGTAATTTTTTTATTCATTATGTTGTTTGTTGTTTTAGGACTTTGTATTTACCTTGATTTTAACTATTTTTGTCTCTAATTTATATATTTAATTAATTAATTAGACTTTAACAATTTAATGATAATTATTGACAAAATAATTTTGAAAAATTCACTATTGGATTAGAGCATCTAAATCTGTCGCTAATAATATAAACTAGCAAAATACCCATGCTATGCATGGGTAATTTATAATTTTTATTTTTTTTATTTAATTTTTAATTATATTTTAAATAAAATAAATTATTACTATTAAATTAATTTTAAATTAAAATTTTTCTCTTATTTAATTTAATTTGAATAAATTTTTACCTACCACAATAATAAATTTTTAATTAATTTATATTATAATTAATTAAAATACCTATTTAATTCTTTTTATACATTTATTAAGAGTAATTTTCATGATTATTTTGTTTAAAATGTAATTAAAGTACTTTATTTAAAAAATAATTTAAATTTCATAAAATTTTTATATTTTATCTCATAATTTATATAAATCGATATTTATTTTTTATAAATTATAGAAAATACATTAAATTAATGAAAAAATAATATTATTTTAAAAATATATAAATATAATATTTTTGTTATTAATATAATAAAAAATTATCAAATTGCCAATGATGAATTGAATTGTTTAATTTCAGTAATAATGAAAATATATAATATTATTATAAATTAAAAATAACATTCTATTATATTATTTTTAAAATTACTACATCTAAATGTAAATTTTTTTTATTAATCTCAATTTTTTTATAAAATAATTATTTGATAAAAATAGTTATCACCTTACATAAATTTGTAATATAAAATAAATATATTTCATAAAAGTTATAATTTTAAAATATCGTGATTTTCTATTATTAAAATAAATACTATAAATACATACTATTTTTTAAAAGGCAGATTTCATGATTATAATATTGTAACTTTAATTGTTCTTAATTATTTTTATTTTTAGCTAAATTTTCAATGTTATTATATTTGCAATTTATTTTTAAAATTCCACTTCTATATTAAAATATAGTTAAGAGATCATTTATGCACTAAGATATAGATATTTAATTGAAATTTAAAAATAATTTTGATGAAAATTAATTATAATAAAATATAGATAATCAAAATATTAATTATAATTTTATTCAATATATAATTATAATGAAATAAGACATTCAAAGTTTAAGAAATATTGAATAAAAAAATTTTAAAAATTAATAATTAAATAAATATTAATTAAATATATTTAAATAAATAAATTTTGAGAATGATAACTAATAACTTTGAAAGAAATAATAAAATATAAAAAATATTTGAGCACATTTAAGTTAAATAAAAATACTTGTTAAAAGAATAGTACTTAATGTGTATCAAAAATCTCATATGATACTATATATTGACAAACAAATAAAAATCATTTAAATAAAAAATAATTTATAACTAAATATTATTGAATTGAAAAATGATAACAAAAACATTTAAATTCAATTTTTAAAAGTAAAATGTTTCTTATTTACTTGGCCATTTCAATTAAATGGCCATAAGTTGGCCATAATGATGATGATGATAATAATAATAAGCATTAATTAATTTTAGAAAAATAAAATAAAAAGAATATTAAATTATTAACATAAAAAATAATATATACTAATTATAAATAAGTCAAATCTCTATATTTTATTTTTATAACTTTTTATGTATACACTTTTGTCTCTTAAATTTTTTAATAAAGATTTTATAATAAAAAATATAATAATGCAATAAAAATATTTATTAAAGATATGAAATAATTTAATATTGAATTATATGATAGTTGATTATTAGATCACAAATTAATGATTATTTTTTTAAAACTACTGGCCATCAATGATCTATTATTATTATTATTATTATTATTATTATTATTATTATTATTATTATTATTATTATTATTATTATTATTATTATAGAGGGTAACATTTGGTAAATAATATTTTTGCAAAAAAATGAATTTATAAAAAAATAATATAAATAATTTTTAAATATTATATTTAATCATAAAATATCTTAATTTTTAAAAATCAAAATAAAAAAAATAATTTAAATCATAAATATTAAAGTAATATTATAAATAATTATTATTATTATTATAAGAAAAATAAAAAAATAATAATTAGTATTTATAAAATAATATAAATAATTTATAAATATTACATTTAATTACTAAATGTTTTAATTTTTTAAAAAATAGTAATTTGAATCATGCTAAGGTAATATTATAAATAATAATGATAATTAAAAGAGAAATAAAAAAAATTAAATAATAATTAATATAAAGGAGAGTATTTATGATTAACTATGAAATAATAAATTAATAGTTAATATTCTTTAAATTAATGGTCATCAATTACTTTTATTATTATTATTATTATTATTATTATTATTATTATTATTAAACGTAACATATGATAAATAATATTTTACATAAATAAATTTATAAAAAAATAATATAAATAATTTTTAAATATTATATTTAATCATAAAAGATTTTAATTTTTTAAAAATCAGATTTTAAAGAAAATAATATTTTAATTAATAAATGTTAAAGTAGTATTATAAAAAATAATAATAATTAAAAGAAGAATTAAAAATTAAATAATAATTAGTATTTACATAATAATATAAATAATTTATAAATATTATATTTAATTACAAAATGTCTTAATTTTTAAAAAATTAAATTTAAAAAAAAATAATTTAAATCATAAATTTTAATGTAGTATTTTAAATAATAATGATAATTAATAGATAAATAAAAAATTAAATAGTAATTAGTATAAAAAAAGAATATTTATAGAAAATGATACGTGACAAATTTTTTAAGGAAAGTATTATATGTCATTTTCTTGTGAATACATTCCTACTTTATATATATATATATATATTATTGTATTTAGAAAATTAAATTATATAATAATTATATATTACAACTTTCAAAAAATATAGAAAAATAATCATCAATAAATTTAATTAAAAATTACCAATAGGTATAAATATGATAGATTTAACTCCTCTTAAATTTGTTTTATAAAAATACAGATCACTTCTTTATTAGAAAGTGAAAATACAATATATATAAAATTAGTATATATTTTTATTATATAAAATTAATAAATTAGTTTAATTAATTTTTAATTTTTCCTTTGTCTAATTAAATTGAACCTTTCAGGTAATAATAATAATAATAATAATAATAATAATAATAATAATAATAATAATAATAGCTATTTATTATAGTATTAAAGTGTAATAATTAAATAATTTGTAATTTATATATACATAATTAGGAAAATAATAACTTAATCACAATTTAAAAAAATTATATAATTAATTAATAAAAAATAAAACTTCAAGGAGGCAGGGGTAGGAGTGCATATATATATATATAATTTTTTTAAATAATAATAAAATAATACAATATGATTAATACTAATATTAGTTATTTATTAATTATACTATAAAAAATATCAAAAAAATAATAAAAATTGAATATTAACATAAATTTCTTATTTTTCATTACCATGAAAATAAAATTTTATTTCATTTTTTCATAATTTATTTTATATATATATATATATATATATAACATTCAATATATAATTAAAATATATTTTTATTAAATATGTGTTAAAGTAAAATAAAATCAAGGTAAATTAAAATTTATTAAATATATAAAAAAGAGAGAAAAGGTAAATTATTTAATTCTATGTGATAAGAGGATAAAATATTTAACTCCATATGATAATTTTTATAGTATAATTATAAATTATTTTATTAATTTTAAGATGTATAATTCTTAAATTTTTATAATTAAATGAAATAATAAAAAAAATTAAGAATCTTTAAATGAGAAATTTATAAATTTTTGAAATACATCTGCTATTTTTAATTAGTTAGCCATAAAAATTATGGTAATAATGGTAATAGTAAATATATTTAAAAAGAAAGTGTTACATGTCATTTCTCTGTAAATACATTCATACTTTATATATATATATATATATATATATATATATATATATATATATATATATATATATAAAAGGATTGTATTTAGAAAATTAAATTATATAATAATTGTATATTACAACTTTCAGAAAATATAGCAAAATAGTCATCAATAAATTTAATTAAAAATTATTAATTGGTATAAATATAATAGATTTAAATTCTTACCTCCTCTTGAATTTGTTTTATAAAAATATAGACAAATTCTTTATCAGAAAGTAAAAATACAACACATATAAAATCAGTATATATTTTTATTAGGTAAAATTAATAAATTGGTTCAATTAATTCTTAATTTTTCCTTTCTCTAATTAAATTGAACTTTTTATGTATTTATAATAATAATAATAAAAATAACAATAATAATAGCTATTTATTATAGTATTAAAGTGTAATAATCAAATAATTTGTAACTTATATATACATAATTAAGAAATTAATAACTTAATTATAATTTAAAAAAATTGTACAATTAATTAATAAAAAATAAAACTTCAAGTGAGAGCAAGTGTGTATATATAAATATATATATTAGTTCAATTAATTCTTAATTTTTTTTCTCTAATTAAATTGAACATTTTTGGTATTTATAATAATAATAATAATAATAACAACAATAATAATAACTATTTATTATAATATTAAAGTATAATAATTAAATAATTTATAACTTATATATGCATAATTAAGAAATTAATAACTTAATCATAATTTAAAAAAATTGTACAATTAATTAATAAAAAATAAAATTTCAAGTGAGTCAGGTGTGCATATATATATATATATATATATAACATTTAATATATAATTAAAAATATGTTTTTATTAAATATGTGTTAAAATAAAATAAAATCAAGGTAAATTAAAATTTATTAAATATATAAAAAAGAGAGAGATGACAAATTATTTAACTCTATGTGATAAAAGGATAAAATATTTAACTCCATATGATAATTTTTATAGTATAATTTTAAATTATTTTATTAATTTTAAGATGTATAATTCTTAAATTTTTATAATTAAATGAAATAATAAAAATTTTAAGAATCCTTAAATGAAAAATTTATAAATGTTTTAAATATATCTGCTATTTTTAATTAGTTAGCCATTAAAATTATAATAATAATAGTAATAGTAAAGATATATAAAAGGAAATTAGAATTAAATAAAAAATAAAATTAAATACTTAATATAAAAAATAATAATTACTTACATTAATTATTATAATTATAAAATATAATAATTTTTATATAGTAAATGCCACGTGACAGTACTAAAATTTGGAATGTTACATGGTAATAGAAAGAGAAAACCTCATTACTTTATATATATATATATATATATATATATATATATATATAAAATTAGTATATATGGCAATACAATAAATTCAATTTAATATTGTCATTTGGCATAAATATATTAGTTTTAGAATCTTATGTGGCAATTCAGAAGAAAACTTAACTGCTTTAAATATTGTCACATGGCATAAATATCAAGGTTTTGAAATCCTACGTGACAATACTAGAAAAAACCTATCTGCTTTATATATATATAGAGAGGTTACTGTTGAAGCCTTCTAACAACGATCATAGTCCATCACTAATTTGTAGCCTTTAAAATTTAATTTTCAGTAATAAATTTTAATTTTTCACTAAAACATTCATCCTAAAGTATTACTGATAAATTAGCTATGTATTAATGGCAAATTCATTGCTAATTAGTGTTATTTTTTACAGAAATTTGATGCATTGTTGAGATAATAAATGGAGTGGATTGAAAGTTTAATTAAAATTTTTATTAAAACTTACATACCGTAATTAATATTAATAATAAATAGTTAAATAGATATTTTTATGTATTTAATAATATAATAATATTAATTTTTTTTAATCTATATATATAGTCTGAACAATAATACAATTTAAATTAACTAATAACTATTGCATATATATATATATATAGAGCTCATCTTGGTCAGGTTCGATCCTACAGTTCATTTTAAATTTTCTTAGGTTATTAAAATGTGATTACAAATTTGAAACAAGCTCTGCTCTTCTCTTATTTCCTTCTCCCCTCTTTTTCTCTTATCCTTCAAATCTCTTTCTTTGGATGGTTAACGGTGAGTTTCTCATTTAGTTTGATTTTTTTTTATTATTTTTTTAATAAATCCCCGTATCTATATCTAATTGAAATATATCTGAATTTTTCTTCTTAAATTTGTATCCGTTATAAATAGATATAAGATTTTCTTCTCAATATTTAGCCGTATTCTTTCTATCATTGGAGCTTTGTTTTCTCCTCTTAGTAGTATTTTGTTTATATTTTTTTTTGCAATATTTGAATGGACTATTAGCAAAAATATAATGTGGATAATTATTTTTTTTTTGTTTGAAATTTTGAGTTTTCATATATGGGTAATAATTTTCTATCAATGTAACTTAATAGTATAGCCTATTTCTCTATTGACATACATTTAGTAGTTTAATCTTTTCTGTGAGCCATAAACCTAACAAGTTTCCAAAAGAGCAGTATTACAAAAGTAAAATTTTTTTAATCTATAGTCAAAATTGATTTAAATCAGTTAACAAGATGTAATTTTGATTGTAGATTTCTCTTCTAGTCTAATTTTGATTGTTAATTTATTTTAATTTTTGTTGCTCAATAAAAACAATAAATGCCTAAAATCAAGGTAAAATTCTTAAAAATTAAAAAATTGACTATAATAATAACAAGTTTAAAAAGAAAAAATTAAAAAGTGAGAAGGGAGGAATATCATGATTTCTAAAAACACCCATCATTATTTTTATTATTTACAAAAATACAAAAAACATTTTTATAAAAAATTAGTAGTTCTAAAATTCTTATTGCAATACGATAAAATCAATAAAACACATTTTTTTACCTTACAATCTCTATTTTAAATGGATTATAATAATTTTATTAAAAAAAATTGAAACTATTTTCGAAATAAATTTTACTAAATAATAAATTTAATTTGTAAAATCAAAATATTCATATTCCCATACCATATTTATGGTATTTTATTTATATTATTTAATCTCTAAAGTAATTATTTATAATATTTCAATTGACTAAAGTAATATAATTTATTAATTTTATTTTCTTATAACTTTTTTAAATGAACTTTAATTAGAAGTAAAATACAATGCTAATGAATAACTAAATTTAATTGGCTATTAAAATATATATATATATATATATATATATATATATATATATATGTGTGTGTGTGTGTGTGTGTGTGTGTGTGTGTGTGTGTGTAAAAAGATAATAATATATTATATAAAAAATTAAAAGAAAATTATATAAAAAAATTTTAAATCACAAGTTTATATAACGAGTAAATAAATGTATAACGCATGTTAAGATAAAAATTAGTCTGTATAATGTATAAATGCACAAAGGAGAGGGAAATATTTGGATTGGCTAAAATACCCCTAGCAATTTAATATTATTATAATAAATATATAAATTTAATTGGCTATTATAATCTTTTATTAATATTTTTAACAATTCTAATTCTAATACAATTATAATTCTAAATTATAATAAATATATATAATTATAATTCAAAAAATTATGAAAATTTAATTTCTATTTCTAACAACATACGTATAACTAAGTATAAAAAATATTAAACTCTAATTTACTATGTGTCATATTTTTATTATTTACAAAAATACAAAAAACATTTTTATAAAAAATTGGTAGTTCTAAAATTCTTATTGCAATACGATAAAATCAATAAAACACATTTTTTTACCTTACAATCTCTATTTTAAATGGATTATAATAATTTTATTAAAAAAAATTGAAACTATTTTCGAAATAAATTTTACTAAATAATAAATTTAATTTGTAAAATCAAAATATTCATATTCCCATACCATATTTATGGTATTTTATTTATATTATTTAATCTCTAAAGTAATTATTTATAATATTTCAATTGACTAAAGTAATATAATTTATTAATTTTATTTTCTTATAACTTTTTTAAATGAACTTTAATTAGAAGTAAAATACAATGCTAATGAATAACTAAATTTAATTGGCTATTAAAATATATATATATATATATATATATATATATATATATATATATATGTGTGTGTGTGTAAAAAGATAATAATATATTATATAAAAAATTAAAAGAAAATTATATAAAAAAATTTTAAATCACAAGTTTATATAACGAGTAAATAAATGTATAACGCATGTTAAGATAAAAATTAGTCTGTATAATGTATAAATGCACAAAGGAGAGGGAAATATTTGGATTGGCTAAAATACCTCTAGCAATTTAATATTATTATAATAAATATATAAATTTAATTGGCTATTATAATCTTTTATTAATATTTTTAACAATTCTAATTCTAATACAATTATAATTCTAAATTATAATAAATATATATAATTATAATTCAAAAAATTATGAAAATTTAATTTCTATTTATAACAACATACGTATAACTAAGTATAAAAAATATTAAACTCTAATTTACTATGTGTCATATTTTTATTATTTACAAAAATACAAAAAACATTTTTATAAAAAATTGGTAGTTCTAAAATTCTTATTGCAATACGATAAAATCAATAAAACACATTTTTTTACCTTACAATCTCTATTTTAAGTGGATTATAATAATTTTATTAAAAAAATTGAAACTATTTTCGAAATAAATTTTACTAAATAATAAATTTAATTTGTAAAATCAAAATATTCATATTCCCATACCATATTTATGGTATTTTATTTATATTATTTAATCTCTAAAGTAATTATTTATAATATTTCAATTGACTAAAGTAATATAATTTATTAATTTTATTTTCTTATAACTTTTTTAAATGAACTTTAATTAGAAGTAAAAAACAATACTAATGAATAATTAAATTTAATTGGCTATTGAATATATATATATATATATATATATATATATATATATATTATATAAAAAATTAAAAGAAAATTATATAAAAAAATTTTAAATAACAAATTTATATAATGAGTAAATCAACGTATAACTCATGTTAAGATAAAAACTAGTCTGTATAATGTATAAATGCACAAAGGAGAAGGAAAAAGTAGGATTGGTTAAAATATCCATAGCAATTTAATATTATTATAATAAATATCTAAATTTAATTTGCTGTTGTAATCTTTTATTAATATTTTTAACAATTCTAATTCTAATACAATTATAATTCTAAATTATAATAAATATATATAATTATAATTCAAAAAATTATGAAAATTCAAATTCTATTTATAACAACAAATGTATAACTAAGTATAAAAAATATTAAACTTTAATTTAATATGTGTCATATTCTTTTTTCTAATAAATGATTAATTAATAAATTAGTATTTTACCAAATTCTTTTTTAACAAACTCTAATTAAAATTCTTTACACCGTTAATTATTATAAAGGTTAATTAATTATTCATATGATTATTATTATATTTATTTATTATTTAATATTAATTATTTATAATAATTATTATTATATTTATTTGCTCAAATTGATTTGTGATTGAAAATTATATTAGAAAATTATCAATGGCAAAATATTCAAATGTAAACTTATAATTCTATAACTATAATTTCTAATATAATTATAGCTTTAAAATTTAAAATTTAGAATTTAATATCACATATTAATAATTAAAAAATTAAATAAATCATTCATATAGTACAAAACTAAATTGGCATAAAATTATAGTAATATTAGAATTTTTATTTGAGTTTGATAATTCTTCTAAATTGAGATTGTTATTATTTGTAATTTTATTTATTTATTATATATTAATAATTAAAATTAATTATAATAAATAATTTATCATAAAAATATAATCTAATTAAAGATATAACAAATTTTAATTTAATAAATATTTTGCAATTTTTAATTTAATAAATATTTTTATTTATAAAATTAATTAAATTGACATTAATATTTTTTTATTTAGATAATGAAATTTAACATTTAATATTTATATGTAAATTATAAAAAGAATAATAGAAAATGTGTAGAGATAAAATTATTATTGTTATTATTATGAAATAAAGTTTTTTAGCTAAAAATTGGTTTTAATTTTTGTAAAATTTAATATTTTAAAATACTACAATTTTAAAAATTTTTATAGTTAATAAATTATTTATTTTTTAATTAAGTGATATTAATTTGATATAATATATTAAAAATTATTGAATTAAAAAAGTTAAATAACAAATAACGAGTATTAAATAAGGTGTGGTGTCATTGACATGGGATTGGACATGCCCGAAATGGGTTGCTTTTTCCTAAGCGAACTTAGCATCATTTTCATTCAATCTTGTGAGGGAACCTTACCCCAATCCAATCCCTAGAGGAGCACCGCCGAAACAAAATAAAATATTAACAAGCTCACTTAAACTGCTTGAATTAATCCTCGTACCAATATTCATCATAGCATATTTTATATATATATATATATTAACACTAATAAAAATTGATTCAATTGATAAGATTTAATTAATATTCACATTAGATTTAGAATTCGAGTTCAACAAATTATCATTTTTAATAGGCAATTTATAAATTTTATTATAATCTTTAGTGAAGTTAGTAGTATACCCTAATCCTTTACTGAGAAGCTCTTCACTTAAACTTTTTAATTAAAAAATAATAATAATGAGATGAGAAGGTGATTAATTGGCATCCCACTTCCATTTCAGTCTTAATTTTCATTCTAACATAAAATATATTATATATGTAATTTTAAATTATATAAATATGAAAAATATTATTTAATTTAAAATAAATTTTTTATTTAATTTTCTAAATTACAATACAATAATGTATAAATATAAATATAAATATAAATATAAATATATATATATATATATATTTCTTTTTTATTAAATAAAAAAATAAAATAAGAATACACGTTCCAAGTGTATGTATTATTTCAGTGTTTAAATTCATAAATGTTAAATTTATTTGTTTTTATTATTCTCCCAAAAGTATTTATTCACAACAAGATTCCAAGAATTCACTAATCTATTTGATTTGAAATGAAATATAATTTGTTTAAAATTAGGGTAATTTATAATATATCCTTAAGTTATGTTAAAACCTACAAATTAGTTATTGGTATAATTTTTTATTATCAATTTGATCCTTAAAGATTAATTTTATTGACAAATAAGTCTCTATCATCTAAATTAATCATTAACTGCTTTTTAATTTAAAATAATTTAATTTTTGAAATTTTATTTTATCAATAAAATAATCCTTAAAATTTTATTTTGTTATCAAAATAATCTATATTTCTAAATTTTATATTTAAATAATTATCTAAATGAATTAAATCATGGATAATGAAAACGATTCATTTGCAAACTCTGTGTTTAAGAGGAAAATAATCATTACACCCAGAAAGTTATTTTTCTTTAACTAAAAAAAAAAACATAAATTAAGGTGCCTAGGCAAGGGCAGATATACTTGGCATTGAGTCGACCCCACTCAGTTTTTTTTTAGGAATTTCTTATATATATATATATTAAAATGATTTTTATTCCATTAAAAAATTGAAAATGTTGTTATATTTAATAAATTTAGATTTAATATTATTTTGATAGTTATTGTACTTATTATATAATAATAATAATTAGTATTTAGAATAATAATTATTCTACTTATTGTTTTAATAATTAAAATATAATATATAAAAAATCTAGTGTATTGTTAGTTTGTTGGCTAGTAAAATTAGCATTGTTATTATCTATTGTAATTGTAAGTATTAAAGAGTATTTCCTATAATTAAAATTGTGAAAACTCAATTGCATAATCGAGTAAAAAAATTAGTAGTTGAATGATTATTTTATTATACATATTAAGAAAAAATATTTTTATATTATTAACAATGAAAAAATCCAGCGCTTTCAAAAAATGAAAACTCATGAAAAATAATAGTAAATTTAAGATCATAGCAAAAATTTATTATTTTATAAAAGTATTCTTTTTTACTCAATATTTACATATATTATTATTTTTTTCCTCATTAGATAGTTATTATTATATATAATAGTTTGTTTCCTCTAAATCAATCAAAATAAAATTTTTTTTTACCCACTGATTCAATTTGCTGGTTTGCCTAAATTGCCACGTAAGGTGCAATACAGCGCTAATTTTTATCGACTGTCCTTTAATTTTAAAATTTATTATACTTTCATTCTTTTACATTCATTTTGTTAACATAAAATCTCTTAACTTAAAAAATATTATATAAAAGTCTCTCAACTTAAAAAACATTACATAAAATTTAGTCAACTTAAAAAATATTACATAAAAGTTCCTCGTATCAGAATTCCATCATATCTTACCAATTTGATATCAATATTACACTGTAAAATAATATGTTTGACATTGCTTTTAGAAACGCTATTGAAAAAAGTAATTTCTTAAATATATTAATTATAAAATATTAAAATATGATTTAAAAACAAATTTGATGTGTTTTAGCATAAGAATATAAAAATAATAAAATAATTTTTTCTATATTATTTTTTTTAGTAGTATCTAAAATGATACTTTTTTTTTTCTAAAAAGTACTTTTTGGCCTATGAAACTCAATACAAAACAGGTTTGAAGACTTTTTTTGAGTGCAAAAAAAATGAGTTGAGTATATTAGATGGGTTTTCTGATTTTAAAGCTTTTTTTTTTTTCGGGCGGAACAATTTGTTAAACTAAATATATCTTATTTATGTGTTTGGATATGAAATTGAAGAGTTCCAATATCTGGGCGTTTTTATAGTGATATGGTGACCAATCCCTAATTGATCAAGAAATATAATTTTTGAACTTTTGAATAGAATTAATAAACATGAAGTAGAGGTTGCATGAGAGAGATTAATATGAATTTCATATATGATACTTTAATTTTTTTAATTTTTTTTACTTATTTTATAGTGTAATACTATCATCTATCAGATTTATTGAAAAATATATGAAATTCTAATAGAAGGGACTCTTATGTAACTTTTTTTTTTAAGTTGTAAAATTTTTATGTAATACTTTTTAAGTCGAAAAATTTTATGATAAAAAAATAAAGATGAAAAATGAGAGTGTAACAAACTCTAAAATTGAAAAAGGATCGCAAAAAATTAACCTCAATGCAGGCATTGTTTGATTGTTGGGGATTTATGGGTGACGGGACAAAAACTCTAGCTAAGCCAAATTAGTATCTAAGGACAAAATCTGTTATTCATTTACTCAAAAGCAGAAGAAGCTCCAAAAAAGGAAACTGCCTAGAACTTGTATGCTGTTGACCTCAATCTTATGGGATAAACATAAGCACTTCTAACATGGAAATAGATCACCTCACCTCCCAAAAGCATAATTTAAAAAGCATTGTTTAAATCAATATAAGCACAAACAATGAAGGATAAATTATAAGTTAGTTCTCTAAATTTATCAAAATCTATATGTTAATTTCTTTTTTTTTTTTGAAAAATTATTTCTCCCAGATTTTATTCGATAAATAAAATAGTTACTTAATTTAAATTTAATATAATTTAGAGTTTATTTTATAAGCAATGACCAAAATTATTTTAATTACAGTTTCAATTTAAAGTAATTATGCCTCTTAAAGTGTATTTTATCAATAAAATATTCACCCATTATATACATGTTTTACCGCCTTATATGATGGGTTTTTTTTTTTCAAATTTTATCATTATATAGTTTAAATTTTTATTTTAAATAATAATAATAATAATAATAATATTATTATTATTATTATTATTATTATTATTATTATTATTATTATTCTTCGTGTGATTGCATTCTTAAAAACAGAGATAAGTGTAAATGGATATTTTTATGGGAGTTTTACCTTGTTTGCATAGGTAAAAAGCAGGGAGGAAAGGAAATAATAAAAAGAAAATAAATTGTTTTTATTTGGATAAGAAAAAAAAACAAAAGAGAAGAGATCCAAAGAATAAAATAGTTTATTTTTGATAATTTTTATTTTTTAGTTTTTATTTTTTAGGGAAAAATAAAGGATAAAAAATAAAAAAAAAATCTTTTTTTTTTTTTATTTTCCTTCCTCTAATAATTTGTCCAAACACAGTGTTAGGAAAGGAAAGAAAAACGAAAAGAAAGAAAAGCCTGAACGTCCGCACAAGAAGACTAAAAAACCCACAAAAACTTCTTTCTTCTTGGATTGATCCACTGTCACTCCCTCGGACCTAGAAATACTCAAAATGTTCAGAGCCCTCTCTCTCAGACGTTCCTTCCAATCTCTCCATCACCACCACCCCTCTATAGCTCTCGTCGCCGCCGCCGCCACCGCCACTAGCGGCACTTTGAAAGACCCATTTAACCCACTACGTGCATTCTCAACATCCACTCAGCCTTCTTCTTCTGATGCTGAGCTTCGCAAGTACCTAGGCTACACAGCGCTTGTCCTTTTCTGTGGAGCCGCCACTTACTATTCCTTCCCTTTCCCAGAAAACGCCAAGCACAAGAAGGCCCAAATTTTCCGCTATGCTCCTCTACCCGAGGATCTTCACACTGTCTCTAACTGGAGTGGGACCCACGAAGTTCAGACCCGAGCCTTCCACCAGCCCGAGGATCTCCAACAACTGGAGGAGTTAGTGAAGGAATCTAATGAGAAGAAGGCCAAGATCCGCCCTGTGGGGTCAGGGTTGTCTCCAAATGGGATTGGGCTGGCACGGGCGGGGATGGTTAACTTGGCGCTGATGGATAAGATTCTGGAGGTGGATAAGGAGAAGAAGAGGGTGAGGGTTCAAGCTGGGATTAGGGTTCAGCAGTTGGTTGATGGGATTAAAGAGTATGGCATTACTTTGCAAAATTTTGCGTCCATTAGAGAACAGCAAATTGGTGGCATTGTTCAGGTTTGCTATCAGCTTTATATTTTGGGTCATCAAATGTGTAAAGTTAGTATTTTTATGTGAGAAAGAGCTGTTGCACTGCACATGTATAAGTTGATTCTGACCCTTTTCTCATACTTTTGGTTTTGGAGAGGAAAATTTCATTTTTGTTCCCTAAAATTTAGTAATTTGAATGGATCCCACATTCATAGCAGCTGAAATTTTTCCTATATTGGGTTATATATATATATATATATATAGAGAGAGAGAGAGAGAGAGAGAGAGAGAGAGAGGTTTCCTGGTCCAGTGGTCCTTGTAATTTGTAATTTGTTATGCTTCCCTACGTGAAACTGCCTGTTGGTTTGATTAAAATGATTCTTACTTTTGGGTTAGGAAGCTCAACTAGTTGGCCGAGAAGATACTCATAATGTTAGTATGCAACAGTTAATAATGCGTGTTCTATCCTAATGTACTTTGATGCATATTTTTTTATTCCCACTTATAGCATCGGTTAGCAGCTCAGTTTTTTTCTCTTATAAGATCTGGCAGTAGAAAGAATTAGATCTGTACACTACAGTATCTGATCATTTGAGAAATGAAGTGTCTAAACAACACGATATCACACATTTTCCTTGTATGAATTATGATTGGCTTGTGCAGTCATTGATAAGCTAGGAAGAAGCTGTATGGTCATTGAGTTCAGCTCCTCATTTAGAAATGGCTTGTCTCTCTGCTTCTTAATGTGATACTTAAAAGATTATATGCAACCATAGTAATAAAGAGAAATTCTGAATATCTAATTGAACTAGGCCTATCAGGAATAAGCTGGTATTAAAGTATGCCCTTTTTGTATATTAGTTTGAATTTGAACTCATTGTCTATTTGCTTCTTGTTAGGTTGGTGCACATGGTACTGGTGCAAGATTGCCACCTATTGATGAGCAGGTAATTAGCATGAAACTAGTCACTCCTTCCAAAGGAACAATAGAGATTTCAAAAGAGAAAGATCCAGAGCTCTTTTATCTAGCTCGCGTTGGTCTTGGGGGCCTTGGAGTGGTTGCTGAAGTCACCTTACAATGTGTTGATAGGCAAGAGCTTGTGGAGCATACGTTCATCTCGAACATGAAGGAAATCAAGAAAAACCACAAGTAATCATTTGCTTATTATCATGAGGATGGTTGAAAATTTGTATCAAATTCAAAGAAATTCGATGTTTGGGAAGTTGCAGCTTTTAAATTTCTCCAAAGATTAATAATCGAAAAATACAGGTGGTTTGGGTCCTCAATTTCTATCACAATCTATTCGATGGTGAAATATTTGTAGTCAGGAACCTAGGAGATTGTCCAACTCTAGTGTTTGACTATACGAGTATCCTTCTAAGTAAAGTTCATCCCATAGTATGTTGTACACCGCCTTTATCTGTCATATGATTGGCGATGCATCATTATCTATATTTCTTGTGTGAGACTAATGCAAAATGCTTTTATCTCTTCATATTTTTTTTTTTCAAGTAAAAATGTCTCGCTATTCGCTCATTGGATAGTTGAAAGAAATAATCTTTGAGTTTCTATTTGTTTCTCTGGATTTAAAATCCATATATTTTTTGTTCTGCAGGAAATTGCTATCTGAGAATAAGCATGTGAAATACCTATATATCCCATACACTGACAGTGTTGTGGTTGTGACATGCAACCCTGTTTCCAAATGGAGGGGTCCACCCAAATTCAAACCAAAATATAGCAAAGATGAGGCTATACAGCATGTTCGTGACCTTTACAAGGAGTCCCTCAAGAAGTACAGGTAGAGTTATTGTCAGTCTTTTGTGGCTTAATGTTACACATTTATACTTGTTTATTTGTTCAGTGTGTTAGACTGGGGACTTAAATCTGAGTGAACTGATGATAGTTGTGAATTTTATTTGTATTACATATCTGCATATCACTTATAAAAATATACCTATATATCTCAAATTTGCTAACTAGTAACTTTGGTCAAGTAGAGAAAACTGGAAATCGTATTTCTTCTGGGCTCTATAAAAGCCTGCAGAAGCTGAACTCTTTTATTTACTTTCTTCAAACTTTATTTTTCTTCTCTCATCTTTAGCTTGGCTTGAATCTTTAAAAGGTCTTTATATTTAGCCATCAGGTAGTGAAGGCATAAAAAAACTTTTGGATTTGTTTGGCATAAGGAGAAGAGAAAATATTTGAAGTTTCTTGCTTTTCTGCTTTATCTTGCTTATAGACCGTATAATTTCCTTCATTGGTAGGCAGTAGCATATCTCTGGTTTATTTAGTATTGAAACTGACTGCCTGAACTTCTGCCAAACCAAGCAAATTTAGCCTGTCCTTTTAGCATATGATCTTCTTGCAACAAATTAAACATACAAAAGTCATAGGGGATTTGTTAACAATGTCTAGTTATCTATAGAAACAAATAAGAAAATAGCACCAACTATAATAAGATAGAATAAATTCAGAAGGCTTGCTCAACAAGACAATAAATTCAGAAGGCTTACTCAAGAATAAAAATGAGTAAAACAACAAAGAGGAGAAAAGAATAAGGAAGTCACTTTGAAGGGACAAATGTTGATGCAATATAGGGTTTGGTTCGTTAAAACTTGTTTTAGGGAGTTTGTAGCCACTGATTGAAATCTTCTTGTTTATATGGTTTCCCTACTCCAGTTATTTGTGGTATCATTTTACTTTTGTAATTACTTTTTCTTCAATTTATCCATTTAACAATTTCTGTTATTTTGTCTGTTTGTCTGTCTGTTAATCTTGTACCTCAGTTACTTGCAGGACTGGAGTAAATGCAGCTAAATCTGTTGATGATGATGAAACGGACGAAAATGAGCTTTCATTTACAGAGTTAAGAGATAAACTGCTTGCTCTTGATCCTCTTAACAAAGACCATGTCATAAAGGTTAATCACGCTGAGGCTGAATTCTGGAGGAAGTCAGAAGGATATAGAGTGGGATGGAGTGATGAAATCCTCGGCTTTGATTGTGGTGGGCAACAATGGGTCTCAGAAACTTGTTTTCCTGCTGGTACCTTTTCAAAACCAAGCATGAAAGACCTTGAATATATAGAAGAGCTGAAGCAACTCATAGAGAACGAAGAGATACCTGCACCTGCTCCTATAGAGCAGCGTTGGACATCTCGCAGCGAGAGCTCCATGAGTCCTGCTTCAAGCTCATCCAAAGATGATATATTCTCATGGGTAATTTCAGTTCACCTTTCACTAATTTTATTTCACTGGATTCATTATTTGTTGCTATGCCTTTGATTTGATGGGTAATTTTGACATGATGCAAAAGCCTATTGAATTTTTTTATCTTTTTTTATCATGCTGTATGCTTGACCATTTTACTTCCCTGTACACTATGATGGAAAATATCCTAGTAAATACAAGAATAGGAAAAAGTATATATATATTTGTCCATGTTTCTCCATCTGATAATCTACTCCCCTGTAATTGGTATGATTCAGATTACACGACTTCTCCAATTTATGTACCGCTGATCTCTTTAACCTTAATTGGTTCTGATTAGGGGTGTACACCGTCTGTTTGTGCAGTTTGGAGAAATTTTGAAATCTAACATAAAACTCTGATTTTTAAATTTTCAAATCAAACTGATCTATTTAACTAAAGAAACCAAACTGTAATATTTTGTTCAGTTTGGTTTTGTTTCTTTACTGGTGTCTAGTACATGCATCTTTTCAGATGTCTAATTCTGGCAATTGGCTTCTAACCTTATTTTGAATTTTTATCAGGTTGGTATAATCATGTATCTTCCTACAATGGATGCTCGCCAAAGAAAGGAAATCACAGAAGAATTCTTCCACTACAGGCATTTAAGTCAGACACTGTTGTGGGACAAGTATTCTGCTTTTGAACATTGGGCCAAGATTGAGGTTTTGATTGAATCTTTCCAAGATCTTTTATTTTGACTTATGTTTGCAAGTTTAATTATAAAGAATTTATGTAATATGGTATTTTCTACTAATCTTATTATTATTTTTTTTGGATATTATATGCACTTCAATTCTTTCCTATTTTTAACCTAAAACGTTTTGATGTTAAATTTTTGTTTCAGTTCTATCAATTGATGCATGTAGTCATTTTACATAGTTGAAATATTGTTATTTATCAACAAATGTTTTGCAGGTTCCTAAGGACACTGAAGATCTTACAGCTCTGCAAGCAAGGCTAAGAAGGCGTTTTCCCGTGGATGCATATAATAAGGCACGCAAGGAATTGGACCCTAACAGAATCCTTTCTAATAATAAGCTGGAAAAGCTGTTCCCATTATCAGAAGCCATTTAAGAAGCATCTTTTTTTGATTGGTTAGTCATTTTGTTCTTTCATGCTATTTGTGAATGCTTGATATTTTATCATGCTTTTGCCAGTTTGCTGGAAATGCTTCAGTCTATTTTCTTGACTGTACATTAATTTGACAGAACCACCCATATAATAAGATGGTATATTGTTAACTGTACCATATCCAATAAAAATTTTCTCAGTGATTAAGTCTCAGTCTTGTGTTTAATGGTGCATTAGAACATAAATGTATATTGGAAGCACTTGGGAAAGATTATTGAATCTGGTAGGTAATCTGTTTTCTGTGAGTTCCATGGATCATAATAGAAAGATTAGCACTGTAGAATTATTTTATCCTTGTCTTAACTAAATTGTGCGCGTGTATGTGTCTTGAATTGGTTTGATCAGGACTGCAGAATCATTCTATCCTAGCCTTGAATAAATTTATGAACAGGTGTGCGTTTTTTAAATTAGCTTGATTTCATGATTTAGAATGTCTATTGACTTCATGGCTATTTTCTCATTTATGGTGGAGCATTAAATTTTCAACATCACATGATTTTTAAGATCAAAATTACCAATTGGATTTGTTTTACATTGCCTAAGGTGGGAGAAAAGCTTACGGTTTGCTGTTTATTGGGTATCCCGTCCCAATCTTCACTCTGAAAAATAAGTATAACCATTGCTTTTGCGAAGGCTTAAATGATTTAAACCTTTAGTTGCAGCAACTTTTTTTGGGGCAAATATAAGAGCATAATTACTTGAAAAGATGTTTACCTACAAACGTGAAAGATGAATCTAAATGAAGAGCAAGAAACAAGGAATTCTAACTTGTGGGCAAGGAACCATGATGACCTCAAAGCCTCAATGCGGGTGTTGATCAGGAGCTAGTGTTGAACATGAATCCAGTCTTAGATTTTGGTTCTCTGCCTAATATATTGAACTGAGCCAGACCCAGAAATAGGTCTTTTTAGCAGTTACAAGGCTGGAAGGATTAGGCCTTTGTGATTAGTAATATGCTTCTAACTCTATTTTTAGAACTGTGGTCATTTCTCATCACTTAGAAAACCCAAATGTTGAAACTCAGAAAGAAATGAAAATTGAATGAGGAAATAAAAAGGTACAAATATATTAATAGATAGATTGTTTGCTACACATGTCCTATCAATTACATTTATTACAATAATCTGATCAATTATAGAAAAGCAGATCAATCAATACAAATCCATAGCAGAAGCTATGCTTATTTGAACCACTGATCAAAATTCAGAAGCAAGCTTCACACAGCCAACAGCAGCACAGAGCGAAGAGGCTGCATCAGCAAGGGAAACAACAAAAAAGATAAGCATTAGGGGTGAAAAGGAAAGAGAAGCTTTTCTGAAGAGAATAGTTTTCTATGAAATATCCAATGACATCCTCTGTTCCATAAACGTAATCTTTGGGAGAAAGAGTAAAGCTACTTTTATGAGATCCTCTGTTTCATAAACATAATCTTTGGGAGAAAGAGTAAAAGCTATTTTTATGAGAGAGAGAGAGTAGTTTTAGAGCCCTAATTAGGCACAAATATGCACAGTTGTCCATACTACAAAAATTAGCTGGCCTGACTTACCATCCTTCAATAAAGCCTCTGTCTCCTTTCTTCTTTGAATGATGGAAGCGCTTCTTCCCAGTGGTGGGAGTCTCAGTTGGGTACCCTTTTCAAGAATAAAAGAGATATAGAAGTTAGTTCTTCCATATTGAAAAGAAAGTCCACACACACACACACACACACACACACAGATAGTTACTAGAAACCTGCAGGGGGATTGGTTTCTTGCTTCTCTGAGTTAGGCATTCTTGAGGAAAAGCAGAGGAATCTTGAGCCTAGTCGTGTCTCTCTCTTGCTGCAACTGTCGTATTCACGTAGGCAAGGATGCCTAAACTAGGATATACTTGCAGTTGTTTATATGCATTCGTTCATCTCTCAGAATGAATAGATAAATAAACTTGATGAGTAAGCTTTCGCTTTTGCTTGGCACAAATTGATTCCTGAAGTTGCTTTCTTTGTTGGGTCGGTAATTAAATATTCCAAAGTTTTCTCATTCAGAGAGCCAATACAACCCTGTTCAGACTTTCAGGTATTATGAAGTTGACATTTTGGTGATTGAAATTGGCTATGGCAAAGGCATCCAGAGCTTTTAAAGGAAACCTCCCATAGGCTGTAGGATAAAAGATATTGCCATATTTACCCTTTAATTTGATCTTCAAAAGCATGTTAGAAAGAGTAGATAAAAGCATCCGAAACTGGGTTTTCCAGCTCAAAAGATTACAAAAATAAAAAGGCATGTGTAAGGGCTGATTGGGATTCTTTACTTGGAACAGAAGAGAACACGATAGAAAGCTTGGGGAAAAAAAGACTGAAACTTGATAGAGAATAATATGTAGGATGGTAAACATTTATCTGCTGTATCTTTCCCCACAGAATATGTGCTTTGAGCTCCATTAGTTTCATTTTCACCAGCAAAACACTGAAAGAACACGGTTTTGACTTTCTGCAGATGAGAATACACGTCCACACCACAATTAATATTATGTGCATTTAGATTTATATATTAAATGAGGTTTAACTCAATTTGTATACTTGCAGGTGGAGATGAAGACTATTTTTTCTTAAAAAAAAAATCTATATGAGGCCACTTGACTTGAGAAGATATTAGTTTGAATGTGAATATATGGTGGTGATTTTCATATGTTTAAAAGTGGAATGAGTTCATTTGGGTTAGCATCAAGTAAACATCATTTACAGTGAAAATATATGGTTTATCCAAATGCACGTGTCTGCATATTATTATATCATAATTCATGAATAATGTAGGCTGGCATCTTCAAGTTTGCGTGTGGATCTCCAGCATGAACGTATGATTTAGAGTATTCCTGTCTGAAATAAATTGAGAGGTCATTTTCGTTATTGAGTTCTCATATATGTGGATATTATTTTAGTGCCCGTCTCATGTAATAACAGATTAAGCCTTAAGGATTGAATCCTTGGCATCATCTACCGTAAAAGCTTCTGAATTCTGATATATGCAACAACAGTCAAATCTTAATCTTAATTATTTGGGTTGATCATATTGTTCCTTTTTCGTCTTTCAGCTCTTTTTTACTTTGTCAAATTGATTATCCCAAAGCTTTGAAGCTAAAGTTGATTCTAGCGAATCAGAGCTCCTTGATTTTTTTTAATGGAACCTTAGTTTAGTGGTAAAGTTAATTAATTAAAATTAAAATATTGAAATTAAGTTTTAATTTGAAATTTTATTAATATTGAAATCGTAAAATTTAGTGATGATGAGTAGGCTAAGCAATAAGAGGGTTTCCACTTTCCCTATCTCAATTCTCAAATGGGTCCCCAGTAAAGTATCATTTATGAATTCTTGGAAATTAAGGGTCCATTTGTTTTATAAAAAATATATTATTAGAAAATATCTTTTATATTTTATAATATTTGAAGCATTTAGGAAAATAAGTTATCGAAAAATATTTTTTTAAAAAAATTAAATTATTTTTAAGAAAAATGATTTTTTTTTTAAAAAAATTAAATTATTTTTAAGAAAAATGATTTTTTTTTTAAAAAAAAAATTTATTTTTTATTTTATAAATTTTAATAATTTTATTAAAATATAAAAATATTTATATATATATATATATATATATGATATAAACATATATCATTAATTTCATATTGTTATTAAATAACAGAAAATGTTTGAATAAAAAATACTTTTTAGAAAATGTTTGAATAAAAATACTTTTTAGAAAATGTTTGAATAAAAAATATTTTTTAGAAAATATTTTTTATAAAAATATTTTTTTGCAAAACAAATGAAGCTTAAATGGATAACCATGCTCTTTCTACATCTTCATTTATGTTTTCTTGTTTCATAATATGAACATTAAGATCAAAATCACTAGAAAGTAGCATGAAAAAATTAACTTAGATATAGTTTATTACAGATTGAAGATATAAATATGAGCATAAAGCTCTGTTTATTTCATAAAAAATAATTTATATATATAAATTATTTTTTATAAAAATTATTTTCTAAGAAAATATTGCCTATAAAAATAATGTTCATTATTTAATTGTAATGGTAAATTAATAATATGCATTTATGTCATGCATATATAAGTGCTTTCACATTTTAATAAAATTATCTAAATTCATAAAATGACTCATTTTTAATAAAACTGGTTTAATATTTCTTTGATTAAAAATATATTTTTTGTTGACTCATTTTCTAAATACTCCAAACCCTAAAAAATATAAAAAATACTTTTCAAAAAATATTTTATACAAAACAAAAAATAACTTGTAAATTGAAAATGTTTTTCACAAAAATATTTTTTATTATTTGGTTACAATGTTAAACTAATGGTATGTCCTTATATTATACATGTATAAATTTTTACATTCTAATAAAATTATTAAAGTCTAGAAAATATTTTTTTCTTTTTGAAATATAGTTATTTTCTTTAAAAATAACATAATTTTCCCTTTCACTAGAAAAATATTTTTCGTTGACTCATTTTTTTAAATACTCCAAAATTATAAAATATAAAAAATATTTTTTAAAAAAATATTTCCCGTGAAACAAAGAGAGATCAGTCATCATTCATTTTCCTTTGCTTTAACAACCCTTCTAGTCAAATAATTATTGCCACCTTCTCCCAATACAATTTTCTCCCATCACTTTTGACAAATTCTTGTTTGACATTGGTGCTAAATTTTCGTGCACAAGCACAAAATGAATTTGATGTCTTCAATCTAATTTAACAAAAATGTCATTCATTAAAATTAAATGGAGAGATATGAGTTTTAATTATGATGTAATCGAGTAAAGTTAAATTGATATAATGTATTATTTAAATTTAATAATGTTCACATTTGATTTGATTTTATCTTATCAACATAAAAAGATTTTGTGGTTTTCAAATTAATAGTTTTAATAAAGTCTATTAAAAGGGAATGACTCGTTTATAGCTTAAGAAGAGAAAGGACATTCATACTAGGATATCAAATAGACTAGTTAGCCTACACCTTTAGGCATCTTTGATTCAAAATGATCTAGTCTTTAAGAAGTTCATATTTTTTTAAAGGTACATTTTTTTTTTATCGATGTATGAAATTCATAGCAAATCAAAAGGGAAGACCTCTTACAAAATGGTTTTGAATCATTAGATTGCTACAAAAAGAAGAAACGCTAAGAGCTGTTTTGCTAAATAGTGCGTGGCTCAATTACATTCCCTTTTAGCAAATGAAAATTGATTGTTATCTAGTGATTTACAAATCTCTTAGATATCATGCATAATACTATATATTCTAGAGGGAGGGGTATTGTTGTTAATAGCATCCACCAAGACCTTGCAATCTCATTCCACAATTACCCCATGAAGATGTTTATCAGCAATAAAGAGAAGAATTTTGTTGCATGCCATCACCTCCAACAAGATTGCCTCTAATAAATGAGATATAATACCATAGCTCCAATCAAGAACATAGCCCAAGTAGTTTCGGATGACTGCTGCAATATCACCTTTGTTTTGCGATGAGTCCCCTATTGTATCATAGTTCACTTTTAGCCCATTTCTAGGGGGGGGGGGGGGGGAGGAGGGACAGTGGGCGGGGCGGCGGGGTTGGGTGTGGGGGGGTGTGTCCAACATTGGTAGAGTAATTGATTTTCTTGAGGGACAACTCTATCTTTCATATAACTTCCATAAAATCTTCATGAGTTGATACGACATTACTAATAACTTCTTGCAGAGATCTTTGATGACCTTAAAGAGAAGCTCATTTCGACATTTCCATAAGCTCTATAAAAGAAACACAGCTAACTGAGTTGCTTCCCTACTATTATTTGCCTAAGATAGTGGTCTATCAAATAATCCCTCAAATCAATCATCGAAGTACCCCTTAACATAGTGGAGCACAGGTTAAAAAGGGAATTGAACCATATAGTTATTGCTCTAGGACACTAAAAAAAGAGATGTTTTAATGATTCTGTCTCTTTGCAAAACAAGCATGCCGGTGACACGTTTGGAATTATGTTGCTGACTAACTCACTAGATGGAAATTTCTCTATTAAAAGTGACCAAAAAAAAAAAAAAACTGATAGCTTGGTAGGGAGTGAAATTGACCAAAAACTTTTCTAAAATAATTCTATCCGAAGCTAAGAGTTAGGTTCCAGCTCGCATTATGTCCCCTATAAATCTCATTTTGCATTTGCTTGGCTATATAATATCCTGATTTGACATTATAATTCCTATGACAATCAAAATGCCAAATTAATCGATCCTCCATCCTATGAATGCCCAAAGGAATGGAAAGAATGCTTTTGACATCTTCATAATTAAAATTTTACCTCAATAAAGAAATATTCCATGAGTTGATAGTAAGGTCAATTAGTTTAGAAACCCAAACTACATCCTCATTATGATTTTCTTTAGGCTGGGGAGGCCTTGGAAACATATGGGGGCTCCAACAATCTTCTTTGCATAAAATGGATTATCCATCTCCCATAAGCCATCTAATACCTTTAGTAAGAACTCCTCGTACCCACAATATACTCTTGCACCCCCATGATGGTCTACTTCCCTCACTGGCTTACAAAAATGATGTGTAAGGGAAATATTTTCCTTTAAGGAGGTGAGCAAGGAGAGATTGAGGCTTGGAGAGGATACGCCTTCCTTGTTTGTCCATTAAAGCCATATTAAAGCTCTCTAGATTCTTGAACCCCATTCCACCCTAATTTTAGGCTTACATAAGGAATTCTATGAAAACTAATGCATTTTTGCTCATCCTTCTCTTGCCCCCACCAGAAATTGGCTACCAAGGAATTAGTTGATCAATAAAGAGTACTTGGCAACCTAAAACAAGATACAACATGTACTGACACTATTGATGCAATAACTTTTATAAGCATTTCTTGCCCTCCTTTTGACAATAATTGTCCCTTCGACCCCATTATCTTATTAGCAATTCTCTCCATAATAAAAGAAAAGATTTGTCCAACATTGGCAGAGTAATTGATTTTCTTGAGGGACAACTCTATCTTTCATATAGCTTCCATAAAATCTTCATGAGTTGATACGACATTACTAATAACTTCTTGCAGAGATCTTTGATGACCTTAAAAAGAAGCTCATTTCGACATTTCCATAAGCTCTATAAAAGAAACACAGCTAACTGAGTTGCTTCCCTACTATTATTTGCCTAAGATAGTGGTTTGTCAAATGATCCCTCAAATCAATCAGCGAAGTACCCCTTAACATAGTGGAGCACAGGTTAAAAAGGGAATTGAACCATATAGTTATTGCTCTAGGACACTAAAAAAAGAGATGTTTTAATGATTTTGTCTCTTCGCAAAACAAGCATGCCGGTGACACGTTTGGAATTATGTTGCTGACTAACTCACTAGATGGAAGTTTCTCTATTAAAAGTGACCAAAAAAAAAAAAACTACTAGCTTGGTAGGGAGTGAAATTGACCAAAAACTTTTCTAAAATAATTCTATCCGAAGCTAAGAGTTAGGTTCCAGCTCGCATTATGTCCCCTATAAATCTCATTTTGCATTTGCTTGGCTATATAATATCCTGATTTGACATTATAATTCCTATGACAATCAAAATGCCAAATTAATCGATCCTCCATCCTATGAATGCCCAAAGGAATGGAAAGAATGCTTTTGACATCTTCATCATTAAAATTTTACCTCAATAAAGAAATATTCCATGAGTTGATAGTAAGGTCAATTAGTTTAGAAACCCAAACTACATCCTCATTATGATTTTCTTTAGGCTGGGGAGGCCTTGGAAACATATGGGGGCTCCAACAATCTTCTTTGCATAAAATGGATTATCCATCTCCCATAAGCCATCTAATACCTTTAGTAAGAACTCCTCGTACCCACAATATACTCTTGCACCCCCATGATGGTCTACTTCCCTCACTGGCTTACAAAAATGATGTGTAAGGGAAATATTTTCCTTTAAGGAGGTGAGCAAGGAGAGATTGAGGCTTGGAGAGGATACGCCTTTCTTGTTTGTCCATTAAAGCCATATTAAAGCTCTCTAGATTCTTGAACCCCATTCCACCCTAATTTTAGGCTTACATAAGGAATTCTATGAAAACTAATGCATTTTTGCTCATCCTTCTCTTGCCCCCACCAGAAATTGGCTACCAAGGAATTAGTTGATCAATAAAGACTACTTGGCAACCTAAAACAAGATATAACATGTACTGACACTATTGATGCAATAACTTTTATAAGCATTTCTTGCCCTCCTTTTGACAATAATTGTCCCTTCGACCCCATTATCTTATTAGCAATTCTCTCCATAATAAAAGAAAAGATTTGTTGTTTAGATCTTGGAAAATCAGACGAAAGTCTTAAGAATTGGTCTGGACAATCCTCTTTTGTAATGCCTAAGGATTCTACTACTTGTCTTACTCACTCTTGTAGGGTATTAGAGCTAAAAATGAGACTAGACTTTCTTTGATTAATAGTTTGACCACTTGCCTCTGAGTAGCTTTTGAGAATCATCTTATCTTTCTAGCCTCCCCAATTAAAGCTTTTGAATAAATAACTGAGTCATCTGTGAATAATTGATGGGATATGTAAGGACCATGCCTTAAAATAGATAATCCCTGAGGGTCTCCTTGTCTTAATCCCTTAGATGGGGTAATGAATGCTTATTGATGCCCATTGATTTGAATTGAATAAGAGCTATGCATACACACTTCATAATCCAGGATATCTGTTGGTTATGGAAGCCTAGTCAAACAAGCATAAGCTTTTCTAATATCTAATTTCAATGCCATCCCATAGTACTTCCTAAACCTCTTATTCTTCAACTAGTGCATAAGTTCATGATTTATAAGAATATTATCAAAAATAAGGCAACCCTTTGTGAAAGCACTTTGCTCCTGACTGATGATTTGATTCATGAAAGGCTAAAAGCGATTAGTAAGTTTTTTCAAGATAATTTTGTATATCACATTATATAGACTAATTAGTCTAAGATCCCTCATGGATTGCACTAGTTTTATCTTCGAAATAAGAGTGATAATAGTGAGATTAACACCCCTCGGCATGCTATTACCCTTAAAAAAAAAAAAAAAAAACTTTGAGTTGCCTCACACACATCTTGCCCAATTAATTCCAATATCATTGAAAGAAAAAATCTGTTAGTCCATCTTCTCCTGGAGCCTTAGACAGATTTATATCAAAGGCCACTTTTTGAATCTCTTCTCTTATAATAGGTTTGATCAATTCTATGTTTATATCCTTGGTTATGTCACACCTTACCCCTATGTAAGGTATGACATGATCCCATAGTGTACCTAATAAATTATTGAACCTCACCTACCAATAATCTATTAAATATACTACAAGGGATTTTGATAAAACAAATACATTTTTAAATTTGGCGTAGTGATAAAAATTTATCTTAAGTGTTTTCAACTCAAGTATGTGTCATAAAACTTATTTAGTAATAATTAGGCATTTCTAAAATTTTATGGAAAATCTGCGTGGTTATGGCTAAAATTAGTTGAAAATAGTTATTCAATTCACTTGAAAAAGACAATTTATAAAAATATCCCAGTCTAATTTCAACATTTCACAAATCATTTCTCATTCCATTCTCAACAAAACCCATCATAAAGAAAATGATTCATTATCTATAAGACTCAGAAAGAAGTTTAAATACTACATACATTGGGATGATAAAATTAATTTTACAAAAATATACAAATAAATAAAATCTCAAAATAATATTACAATAGTCTGCATTTGATTTCATTCCAAAATAATATTATAAAAGTTTCTGTACAATTGCTTAAACATACTTACATATAAATAGTTACATGATTACATCAAAATCTAATGTATAAGGGTATACCTACAATATACTCAAAATTAATCCCAATACATCTTCAAGTCACAGCTTCAAGTAATCTCACTTAGCTGCTCCATCATTTCTTTCACCTGCGACAGTATATAAAGCTATCGCTGAGCGGTGAACTCAGTGGTGCGCAACTAACAATTTAAAATATAATACACTATACTTTGACAAAATCATAACAAGGAGATTGGAAATATTCAATTTCTTCATAATTTATAAAATCAAAGTCAATGTTTTTAATAATGCAAATCATTTATTTGAATGATATTGATCAATAATTAAGAGTTACCAAATCATAAATATACATTTGAAATATTCACATCAAATTATGAAAATAGACATTCAATTTCACGAAAAAGGGAAGTATAAAAAAAATATAAACCAAAGATATCATTTTAGAAGCACAAATGCTCACTTTCAAATCCATTCTTATTCTCACTAACTTAATGCAAGACTAATCTATAAGGGTCATCTTCAATTTCATCTCACTCATTACTAGAGGGAGATCGAATCTTGCACATTCCATCTACAATACCATAACAAATTAAATTCCAAAAGGGCCATCTTCAGATTTTATCTGACCTCTTATATGAGGAAGAACAAATTATCAATGTGCACGTACTATTGTATCCAAAACAAAGCTAACACCAGTGTCACCTCAACAAATGAGGGACAGGTAATAACCATGTCAAGCATTAGTTGTGAGATATAAAATAGCCTCATAAAATTTTTGTGAGCATATAATCAAGATGTAAGATCATTTTCATGCCAATCTCAGTAATTGATATTTTCCATGCAAACCACAATTCAAATTACAATTTCCAAAACTAAGTTCATTCATACCATAACAATACTCAATAATTGTTGAAATAAAATCATGAATTGATAAGCATAAATCATGTATCAATAAAATCATTTAATCATTTGAAATATGTAAAACATTTATTAATTGAGGACTAGTTGTGTACAAACCTCTTTGGTTGTCTTGACCTAATCCAATTTTTCCTCCTTCCTTGGATGACTTCTTTTCAACTGAAATATATAATTTTAAAGTATTTCAATACCCATCCAAACCATTTCTAATAATTAATCTAACAATTAAATTTTGCATATTTAATTTTACTTATAAAATCTCCTAAGGTTGGATTCTTTGTATTTATGGCTATGGTGATTACTATTCACATTACTATTTAGGCAAAATGTTGACTTTTTTATAATTAATAGGTATATCATTTCTAAAAGCATGGTCATACCACATTTTGGGTCACAAATTTGTTGGCATTGGTTGCCAATTGCAATTCAAAGCTTCCTAAGAGAAATTCCAAATTTTCAGTTTTTGTCTCTAGGGTTTATTGTTCTATTGGACCAATCTACAGTGAGAATTTGGCCAAATTTCTTTATCAAAGTTGTTCCTTAATGTCTTAAATTTAATCCCCTTTTTGAATCACTCCATTTGGAGTTTTGTAGCTCAAGTTATAGCATTTTTATCATAACTGGCCAGATTGGTCTAATTCCAGAATTCTGGGCAAATTTTGATTCTGGCAGATTTGGTGAGCTAACTTTGGTTAGCAATTTGACTAGGTAATGGCCAAAATTTGATTTCTATTCTTCATGAAAGTTGTTCTAATATGTCTAAGCTTTCTATTGGTTTAAGAATCAGGTCATTTGGACCTCTCTACACCAAGTTATGATCATTTGAACATGTACTGTTCATTTGGTCAATTCTATCCAGAATTAGAGTACCAATTCCGGATTCAAGCCAATTTTAGGTCAACTTGGGGTCAGGTTTTGGGCAAGATTTCTGCATGAAAAATGTGGTATTATGGCCCTAATTCCATCTCCAATTGGCTTTATACCAATTAGAGCAACACAAGTCAACTTACAATTTTACAAACCCACTAGATTGAAGGTCCAGAAATTTTAGCACAATGGCAACCTATCAAATTCACAATCCAATTCCATAATCAACACCATTCTAGGGTCCAACCATGCCAGAAGGTCACTAATTGACCTTAACATCATCAATTCCACAACAATTGAACAAATCCCCAATTTTTAAATCAAAACCCTAGCTCCAATTCAAGGTTCACACAACACATGTCAATTAGGCATACTAATCCAATTCAAATTTATGTCTATACATCAACACCATTTCTAAGCCATTTTAAATCCATCAAAACCATCAACTACCACTCCCATAAAGCTGGCTAAAATTCAATTCTCAATTTCACACATGATTTATCTCAATTTCTTAATTATTTGTTCATATTCAAACTAAATTTCAAGAAATAAACAAGATTAAGTAATTAACATGCACTAACCTTGAATTGGCTAACCCTTAACCTGTTAAAACTTCAATCTCTCTTCAATTTTCTACTACTTAAAGCTTGCTCAAGGTGTAGGGTGAAATTTTAGTGAAGACAACTAGGAGTTTTGGGGTGAGATAAGGGAGAAAATGAAGCTTACAAGCTTCATCAATGGTGAAGAGTCTTTGAAGGTGGTTCGGCGAAGCTCATGAGGAACAAGATAAAATGGCTTTTTGGTTTAATTTTATCCCTTTTTAATTGTGTTATGAATGCTTGTTCAATGGTGATTGGCTAAGACATTTTTAATTGCATCATGCTTGCATTATGCACATGTAATAATTCTAATTAAATTCCATTTTGTTTTATTTTTTTCTTTCTTCTTTCTCTACTCTTTTCTAATAAAATTTTATCAATATTTATTCACATTTTATGTCATATAACTCACTGACCTAAATGGACAAGTTGGTCAAAAATCATCTCTGATAGTGAAATGACCAAAATGCCCTTCATTTTACTTACCGAATTAAAAATGTCTGTACCAGTTGACTAAATTTTTTTTGTATTTTCTTGGTATTCTATTATCATCTAAGCCTCCATAATCCTTCACTGGAGTCTCAAAAGTTATTTCATAGGGTTTCCCACGGGTTTAGGGTCGGCAACTGTCTTCACAGTCGCTTCCCGTTAGGTTACCCATCGCCGTAGCCTTAGCTCATTTAACCTTATTGCATTTTATTTCTTAAATTCTTCTTTGATTTTTCTTATCATTATTTGGGTGGTTTATGATTCCTCACTCTAGTTTAAATATAGTTTCAGATATTCTGGCTGTCTGGACAGACATTAGTCACTGGAACAGTAGACTGTATGGAACTACCTACTATGAGAGTGTTACAGGTTACATGGCTAGTGAAACTAGCAGTGAAGGATGGGAGATTAGTGGGGTGTTGCATGGAGTATATATGCTTGAAGTAGCTTTTGGCTATGACTTGAATATCAGAAAAGGATGTTTTCCAGATACCATTATGATCAAGGAGACCCATTATATTGTTCCTTTTTTTTCTTTGAATAACCTTTGCATGAAAATAGAAGGTATTTCAGTCTCCGAAGTTGAGCCAAGTTAACTGAAATTTTTTAGTCCAAACATGTTCTTCATTACAAATTTTTGTTTCCAATTCTTTTTCAAGATCTCAAATGAAATGAGCATCCCAATGACTCATGTTGCACTTTGCATCTTCTAATCTATCTTTAATCTATAGAATTTTTCCCTTAGACTTGAATTTGTGATGTTTATACCAATTAACTAAAGCATGACGATAATTTTTGAGTCTAGTATAAGTGGTACTCATATTAGAATTAGAATAGGTTAATCGTCGGACCCCAGCAATGATTCTTTTCACATCCTAGTTATTAGACCAGCGTCTATCAAATCTAAAATACTACTTAGCCCTTGGAAAATTTGGCCTTTTAACCATGAGAATCGATTGATGGTTTGATCCAATATCCTAAAGATGATGAACTATAGCATTTGGAAACTGAAACATCCACTAAGCTGAAGAGATGCCTCATCCATTAAGCTGAAGAGATGCCTCTATCCAACTATTCTCTTATATTAACATTCCCATCCCCATGATTATTCCATGTCTTTGCTAGACTTTTAAAGCCAATGTCCAAAAGATTCAGGTGATTTATAAAACGTCTAAAAATCTAAGCTTTAACATCGAATAGGTCATTTCCTTCCTGTTTTTCTTTCAAATTAAGAATGGCATTAAAATCTTCAATGCAACACAATAAATCATGAAAGTTAACACAGTAATTCATAAGAAAATCAAATTGGTCAGACATAATGTTATCAAAATAACTAATGTAAAGCAAAAGTAAATTCCAATCTATTCCTAAAATAGCATAAGCAATTACAATGTTAATGAAAAAACTAGGCATCTTAATAATTATTACATTACAGTGGGAATGCCACGCCGATGCTAGTCCTCCTGGTGTGTTATGAGGATTAAATAAGACCATATCATAGTAGCCCCATTTGTTGAGATTTTTTTTTCACCGTTCTACTCTTATTTTTGTCTCCATCACAAAAACAGCTTTGAGGGAATGGGATTTACACATCGCTTAAAGATGTTAAACTATCAGGGGGTTCCCCAAACCCTAACAGTCCTAAGATAGTACATTCACTAGGACTGTTGGAGCCACTATCTACTGGCTTTCCCCACCAATTCATCAGCTTGTTCATGGACATATGGTTTCTTAACTTGATTACCATCTTTCTCTTCTTAATGGGTTCTTTTATCTTTCTTCTCTTTGGATTCCATTCTTTTCTCTTCCGATTCCATACCCTTTATAGCTTCATTGTCAGAATTAGATGGTATTTCAAAAATCATTAGTCCTCTTGAATGAGCTCTTTAGGATGAAGCTCTTCTTTTGCAAGTTCTTATAGATGACATAGTATTCTTCCCCGTCGCCTCCCACCCCCCCCCCCCCCCTTTATTCTTGCTCATTGAAATCTCTTCATTTTCAAGCTCTTTACCCATCAATTATTCTTAAGAAAGAAATTTCTCAAGCCCCATGTCCATGGGCAGAATAATGATTAATTCATATTGTATATCTGGGTCAATATTTATGTGTTCCCAAATATTAGTGTGACACCCCTTACCCGTCTACAGTGTAGCCGAGCAAGTTATGCCACTCAGTGTGTCGGAACACCAATTCATGTTTCAATTTCAATTAATCCCTTTTTATTCATTTATTTATAATTTTTGATAAATCTAAATTTTTCCGCAAATTTTATAGAAAATCCGGCAGAGTGCCGGCTATAAATTGGAGAACAGTTCTTCTGAACCTGTTTAAAAACACTTCCAATATAATTATAATCTCAATCTCAGTCAACCACCAATATTTTGCAACAATTTCTCAAATCAATTCAGTATCTCAAAATTCACATTCATCTCATATCACACCCAATTCAATGAGAAATACTCATATTTATTTCTGAACACAGCTCATAGGTAATTACAGCAAAAATATGATTACATGAGTTTATAATATACATAACAAAAGTTTACAAATACAAAAGACTTAGGTAGCCCAATGTCCTACCAATGCACTGCAATTTGTGAGGTGACTTTGAACTCTGAGTGCAGATCTGAAAACTCATCCTGTATGAGGTCTACTGGACTCCCCAGCTATGTCTCCAGTACCTGCGCGTGGCAAAAGCGACGCGCTAAGCAATTCTGCTTAGTGGTGACAATATAAAATAAAATAAAATAAAATAATATGTATGCAGAATGTATGTTTACATTTTTGGATAGACTTAATTTCAAATATTTATTGCAATATTATTCGATTAAAGTTTGGTAAGATTTATTAATATTGCCCGAGTAACCTATACTAGTTGACTGGACTGGATAAACGGGTAAACTGGCACTGGGTATCAAGTACCTCGGGCCGTCACACCATCGGTCACATATGTATCTCCCGGTGTGCAACAGAACATCTAATAAGCTGTAATAATTATCGGGGATTAAACCCGAGTATAACAACTCAATATCATAGCTTAAGGCTATTATGTCACAGAATGGCATGGAAAGCCATGAAATACAGAATGGCATGAAGCCATATGCGATCTTGCTAATGTAACCCTATTGGCATGCCAACCTATCCAAACCAATCACATTAGGCCTACTAGGGCATTTAACACTTTTTATTTATGTAATTCTTTGAAATTGAATTTTTATTATTACTATTCATTTCATTGGTCAACCAAAATGTTGACTTTTGCATTGGCAATAGGTAAATTAGTTTAAATATTATCAACATAGCACATTTTGCATTTTAAACTTATTGGTATTGGTTGCCAATACCATCTCTAAGCTTAATGTGAATTGGACAGAATTTTCAGTTTTCAAGCTTTGGGTTTACTGTTCCATTAGTTACTGTTGCAGTGGGAATTTGAAAAAATGATAAACATGAAAGTTGTTCCTTATTTTGTCTAGCTGAATTTGTTTTTTTGAATCACTCCATTTGGAGTTTTTTTAGCTCAAGTTATGGTCTAAAAACCACAACTGGCCGGATTGAAATTTTTCTGGACTGACTATATCTATAGTGCAGTGAACAGTGACTTCAACTCACTTGTTGGATAGGTTCTGGTCATAATTTGGGTTAGATTTCTTCATGAAAGTTGTTGGTCTATATGTCAGCTTGTTGTGGGTAAAATTTCAGGTCAATTGAACCATTCTACACTGAGTTATGGCCAAATGACCAAAAACTATTCATTTGGTCATTCTGCAGAAATAGACTACAGGTCACCGAGATTGGGGCAAGCTTTTGGTCCACTTGGTTTGGTCTTATGGGCATGATTTCTTCACCAAAGTTGTGCTATTATGTGTCTAGTTTCATGTCCAATTGGCCAAACACCAATTGAACCTCTACAATTCAAGTTATGGCTGCCCAAACCTGCTGGACTCATATCCAATTTTGCAGGTCACCTAGGGCAGCCACACTAAACCTAAATCCCATCCCTCAACACACTTCATTTTTGGTTTAAACAGAACTAAATGGTCACTAATAGACCATTAATACTCATTTTCATCATCACATGGTCAAAGTCCCATTTCTCCACTCCAAACCGTAACTCAACATTTCAAGCCATGCACTAGGATTGCATTTCATCAATCCACATAAAAGAGACATATTGTGGGCAGCCATACTACCCTTTTTAACTTCATTAAAATCATCACAATATTACCCAACCAAGGCTGCAAAAACTTAGGGTTTACTTGCAAATGGTACTCCATCAATTTCCTTATCATTTGCACCCATTCATAATTGTTAAACATGAATTTAAAGTGAAATTTAAGTTTAAGTCACTAACCTCTATGGAGTGAGATTTTTCCCACTTGCTAAAACTCTTCTTTTCTTCTTCTTTTTGCTCTCAAAAGAATCTCCAAGGTGTAAGAAGATTTTTTTGTGTTGCTAGATTAGGGTTTTGTTGAGTAAAAGTGAGAGAAAGCAAGCTTTAAAAGCTTGATAATGGTGAGAATGGGAGAGGGTTCACGGCAAGGAAGAAGAAAGGGAGAGAGGGATCTGTTTTTTTGTTCATTTTCAGCCCATTTTTTCTCTTTAAGATAAGTTATGCCATGTGTCAACATTAGGTTGGGTGAAGGCACATTAATGACATCATGTGATGTCATAAATTCCCATTTAATTCATTTTTTTTCTTTTCTTTTCTACTCATTTTAAATTTAATTTTTAGTAATATTTATTCACATTTTATGTCATAATAATTATTTACTTAACTGGAAAAGTTGGCCAAAAATCACCTCTGAAGGCGAAATGACCAAAATGCCCTCTGTTTGGCTTAATGGGCCAAAATTGTCTGTACCAATTGAAATTTTTTTCTAAGTATTTTCTTGGCATTCTAATGCCATAAGAACCTCAATAACCCTTCTCTAGAGTCCCAGAAATTATTTTATAATTTTTCCCTTCGGTCTAGGGCTCCTAGTTGCGAGAACCGCAACTTCTCACTAGGTTACCCATCGCTAGGGCACCGGCTCATTTAACTTGGTTGTATTTTATTTCTAAAATTTTTTCTAAATTTTTTTTATTAATATTTGAGTTAATTATAGTTCCTCGCTTTAGTTTAAATATTTTTCCAGACATTCTAGCTGACCGGAATAGTAGAATGTACGAAATTGCTACAGGGAGGGTGTTACAACTCTTCCCCTCTAATTTAAATTTCGTCTTCGAAATTTACCTGATGCAAACAGTTGAGGGAACTGTTGCCTCATCGTCTCATCACTTTCCCAAGTTGCCTCCTTGGTGTTGTGGTGCCTCCAAAGCACTTTCACCAGTGGGATCTGCTTATTTCTCAACTCTTTCACTTCCTGAGCCAGGATCCGTATGGGTTCTTCTTCATATGTCAAATCCGGTTGTACTTCAATTTCTTCCATGGAGATGACATGTGAAGGATCTTAGCGGTATCTTCTTAGCATAGACACGTGGAACACATTGTGGATCTTGTCCAGCTCTGGTGGTAAAGCTAGCCTATAGGCCAATGGACCTACACGTTCAATGACTTCATATGGGCCAATGAACCTAGGGCTTAACTTACCTTTTCTTCCAAACCTTAGTACCTTCTTCCACGATGAGACTTTGAGAAACACTTTATCACCAACCGCATATTCTATTTCTTTTCTCTTTAAGTCGGCATAGGATTTACATGCATGCGAGGCAACCTTGATTGGCTTTGATTAGTTTTACCTTCTCTCCTCTGTTTCACTGTGTCCGACCCTACTAGTTTATCTTCACCCAATTCAGTCCAGCACACTGGAGTTCTACATTTTCTCCCATACACGCTTCATACGGGGCCATTTGGATGCTAGCTTGGTTGCTATTGTTGTATGCAAATTCTGCCAGTGGGAGGTATCTATCCCAACTTCCCTCCAACTCAATGACACAACTCCTCAGCATATCCTCAAGGACCTGGGTTACTCTTTCTGATTGCCCATTCGTCTGAGGATGGAAAGCTGTGCTGAAGTGGAGTTGTGTACCCAAGGACTCATGCAACTTCTTCCAGAATCTCGATATAAACCTTGGATCTCGATCAGATATGATGAAAAGTGGAATTCCATGCAATCTAACTATCTCACTGATATACAATTCTGCTAACTTCTCCAGTGAGTAGTCAGTCCTAACTGGTAGAAAGTGTGCTTACTTCGTTAATCTATCTACTATCACCCATACTGCATCATGTTTCTTCTGGGTGAGAGGTAGACCACTCACAAAATCCATGGTGACCCGATCCCATTTCCATTCAGATATGCGTATAGGCTGTAGCAAACCTGATGGAACTTGATGTTCTGCCTTGACTTGCTGACATGTCAAGCATTTAGTCACATAGTCAGCTATGTCCTTCTTCATACCAGGCCACCAATACTGAAGCTTCAGATCATGATACATCTTTGTACTTCTTGGGTGCATAGCATAAACACTGGCATGTGCCTCTTTCAGAATACTCGCTTTTAATTCACCATTATCTGGTACACATACTCTTCCTTTGTAGTACAGACACCCATCTGCTTTCACCTCATAGTCAGTTGCTTTTCCCTATGAGATTTTGCTCATAATAGCCATTAACTTTTCATCTGCCTTTTGCCCATCTAAAATCTGTCAGAGTGTGTTTGGCCTCACTTGCAACTCAGCCAAAATAGCTCCATCTCGAACCAAAGATAGACGGGCATTCAATGATCTCAAAGCTGTGATGGATTTTCTGCTCAAAGCATCAGCAACTACATTTGCCTTCCCATGATGGTAGTCAATTACACAATCATAGTCCTTCAGGAACTCAATCCATCGCCTCTGTCTAAGGTTGAGCTCTTTTTGGGTTGGAAAGTATTTCAAGCTTTTGTGGTCTGTGTAAATATAGCACTTTTCACCATACAAGTAGTGTCTCCATATCTTCATTGCGAAGATAATTGCTGCAAGCTCTAGATTATGGGTAGGGTAATGCTGTTCATGTGGCCTTAGCTGCCTGGAAGCATAAGCGACCACCTTCCCCTCTTGCATCAATACACACCCTAACCCATTATGAGAGGCATCACTATAGACCACAAAGTCCTTTCCTGACACTGGCTGTGTTAACACTGGTGCCTCTGTCAACATAGCCTTCAACTTCTCAAAACTGGTCTGACACTTGTCATTCCAGTCAAATCTGACATTCTTGTGTAACAACTTGGTCATTGGAGCAACTATTAAGGAAAATCCCTTCACAAATCTCCTGTAATACCCAGCTAGCCCCAAGAAGCTTCTGACCTCAGTTGTATTTCTGGGAGGCTTCCATTCCATCACTGCTTCTATTTTCTTGGAATCCACCCTAATCCCATCAGCTGACACTATGTGTCCAAGGAATGCAATCTTATTCAACCAGAAGTTACACTTGGACAACTTAGCATACAGCTTCTTTTCTCTCAAGGTTTGCAAAACAATTCTCAAATGCTCATCATGTTCTTCCCTGGTCTTGGAATACACCAAAATATCATCAATAAAGACCACTACGAATCGATCTAGGTATGGATGGAAGATACGGTTCATAAGGTCCATGAATGCTGCTGGTGCATTTGTTAGGCCAGAGGGCATCACCAGAAACTCATAATGCCCATACCGGGTCCTGAATGCAGCCTTTGGCACATCTGCATCCTTCACCCTCAACTAATGATACCCTGATCTGAGATCAATTTTTGAAAATACTCCTGCTCCCTTCAATTGATCAAACAGATCATCAATTCTAGGCAATGGATACTTATTCTTCACTGTCACTTTATTCAACTGCCGGTAATCAATGCATAACCTCAAAGTCCCATCCTTCTTTTTCACAAATAGCATTGGAGCTCCCCATAGTGACACACTGGGGCATATGAACCCCTTATCCAGCAATACATGTAACTGGATTTTCAGTTCCTTCAATTCTGTGGGCGCCATCCTATAAGGAGCAATGGAAACGGGTGCTGTACCCGGCATTACCTCAATAGCAAACTCGACTTCCCTTTCTGGTGGTAAACCAGGCAACTCTTCAGGAAATACATCTGGGAAGTCTCTTACTGTGGGTATATCACTCAGGTTTGGCTTAACTTTCCTAGTATCAACCACGTGTGCTAGGTAAGCTTCACAGCCTTTTCTCATTATTCTTCTTGTAACTGTGGCTGAGATAACATTGGACATGAAATCTATCCTTTCACCCACAACAGTGATCTCATTACCCTCAGGAGTTTTCAAAGAAATCCTCTTCAGTTTACAATCAACCATTGCCTGATGACGTGACAACCAGTCCATTCCCAAAATCACGTCAAACTCATGGAAAGGAAACTTAATCAGGTCTGCCAAGAATTCATACCCCTGAATCCTTAACGGGCAACCCTTGTACACTTTGTTCACCACTACACTGTAGCCCAATGGATTAGTGACCAGAATGTCTTGGTCACTCTCCCCTACTAGTATCCCCCTTTCTACGGGTAAGTTGATGCAGATGTATGAATGAGTGGATCTTGGATCCACCAATGCATGCACAAATGTATTGTAGAGGGAGAACGTACCCCCGATGACGTCTGAGGCATCTTGCTCCTCCTGAGCTCTCATGGCATAGGCTCGCAGTGGTCCGCCTCGGGCCTCTCTGGCCTCGGATGCGAGCTTCGTGATGGTCCCACTGCCTCAGATTTGCCAGATTTCCTACCTCTTTGTGGTGTAGGAGCAGGTCTGTCTGCTTGTGTTGGAGCAGCTGTAGTAGTTCTGCGTGGACAGTTCCTCAGCTGATGCTCTGTCAACCCACACCTTAAACAGGCACCAGTCACTCTCCAACACTCCCCCTTATGCCATTTCAGACAATGTGGACATGCAAAAGATGCTGGGGCTGGTCCCCTAAACCCCGTCCCTGGAGAGCTGCCCACTGATAGTGTGGACTGACCTCTCCAAGGGCTGAACTGTGGCCTAGGCCCCTGAGACTGACGTTGACCTTGTGGTTGACCTGAAATCTGTGCAGGTGGACCTTTGAACTTCTTCCCAGGTGCAGGAGATGAACTAGACTGACCCGGGCCCCTCTTCTGCTGTCTCTCCCTTCTAGTCTGCTCACTTATTCTTACTTTTTCAACTTTTATTGCAACTTCCACTAACTTGGTGAAGTCGGTGATTCCCAAGGCAGTAATCATGATCTTTATGTTGTCATTTAATCCCTCTTCAAATCTCTTACACCTTTCGGCCTTATTAGGGTCTATCTCCCTTCCGTAGCGGCTCAATCTGACAAATTCCATTTTCATACTCAGCCACTGTCAACTGTCTCTGCCTCAGGTTAATGAATTTCCTTCTTCTCTCTTCTAGGTATACACTACCCATATATTTCTTCTTGAATTCGGAGAGGAAGAAGTCCCAAGTTATTACTTCTGGCTATACTTCACTGGACACCGTATCCCACCATTCATATGCATCATCTTGCAACAGAGATACAGCAGCTTCTAGATTTTATTCAGGAGTGTAGTGGAGTTATTTTAAAACTCTGCCTGTTCTGTTCAACCAATTTTCGGCTGTAACAGAATCATCTTCTCTCTTGCCAAAGAAGTCCACTGCTCTAAATTTTCTTAGTCTTTCCAGGTGTGATTTCTGCTGTGGAGGTGGTGGTGGTGGTGGCATTACCCCAGCCATTTGTTTGAAGAATTCGGCCATTTGCTAGAACACAGCCTGTGGAGGTTGAGCAGGCTCTGATGGAGCTGGTGGAGCAGGTTCTCCCCTACCCCCAGTCTCAGCTACTGCAGGTGGAGCATGACTCTTCACTTCCTCCTCAACTGCCCTCTGAGGTGAAGGGTCCATATTCTATTTAACAAAGACAACAGATCTGCATTAGTGTCACCTCGACTCTTACAAATGCAATGCATGGTATAGACTCAATCTAGGCCCAGAAACGCCTAAACCGTGCTCTGATACCACTAAATGTGACACCCCTTACCCGTCTACAGTGTAGCCGAGCAAGTTATGCCACTCAGTGTGTCGGAACACCAATTCATGTTTCAATTTCAATTAATCCCTTTTTATTCATTTATTTATAATTTTTGATAAATCTAAATTTTTCCGCAAATTTTATAGAAAATCCGGCAGAGTGCCGGCTATAAATTGGAGAACAGTTCTTCTGAACCTGTTTAAAAACACTTCAAATATAATTATAATCTCAATCTCAGTCAACCACCAACATTTTGCAACAATTTCTCAAATCGATTTAGTATCTCAAAATTCACATTCATCTCATATCACACCCAATTCAATGAGAAATACTCATATTTATTTCTAAACACAGCTCATAGGTAATTACAGCAAAAATATGATTACATGAGTTTATAATATACATAACAAAAGTTTACAAATACAAAAGACTTAGGTAGCCCAATGTCCTACCAATGCACTGCAATTTGTGAGGTGACTTTGAACTCTGAGTGCAGATCTGAAAACTCATCCTGTATGAGGTCTGCTGGACTCCCCAGCTATGTCTCCAGTACCTGAGCATGGCAAAAGCGATGCGCTAAGCAATTCTGCTTAGTGGTGACAATATAAAATAAAATAAAATAAAATAATATGTATGCAGAATGTATGTTTACATTTTTGGATAGACTTAATTTCAAATATTTATTGTAATATTATTCGATTAAAGTTTGGTAAGATTTATTAATATTGCTCGAGTAACCTATACTAGTTGACTGGACTGGATAAACGGGTAAACTGGCACTGGGTATCAAGTACCTCGGGCCGTCACACCATCGGTCACATATGTATCTCCCGGTGTGCAATAGAACAGCTAATAAGCTGTAATAATTATCGGGGATTAAACCCGAGTATAACAACTCAATATCATAGCTTAAGGCTATTATGTCACAGAATGGCATGGAAAGCCATGAAATACAAAATGGCATGAAGCCATATGCAGTACTGCTAACAGAACCCTATTGGCATGCCAACCTATCCAAACCAATCACATTAGGCCTACTAGGGCATTTAACACTTTTTATTTATGTAATTCTTCGAAATTGAATTTTTATGATTACTATTCATTTCATTGGTCAACCAAAATATTGAATTTTGCATTGGCAATAGGTAAATTAGTTTAAATATCATCAACATACCACATTTTGCATTTTAAACTTGTTGGTATTGGTTGCCAATACCATCTCTAAGCTTAATGTGAATTGGACAGAATTTTCAGTTTTCAAGCTTTGGGATTACTGTTCCATTAGTTACTGTTGCAGTGGGAATTTTGAAAAATGATAAACATGAAAGTTGTTCCTTATTTTGTCTAGTTGAATTTCTTTTTTTGAATCACTCCATTTGGAGTTTTTTAGCTCAAGTTATGGTCCAAAAACCACAACTGGCCGGATTGAAATTTTTCTGGACTGACCATATCTACAGTGCAGTGAACAGTAACTTCAACTCACTTGTTGGATAGGTTCTGGTCATAATTTGGGTTAGGTTTCTTCATAAAAGTTGTTGGTCTATATCTCAGCTTGTTGTGGGTAAAATTTCAGGTCAATTGGACCATTCTACACTGAGTTATGGCCAAATGACCAAACACTGTTTATTTGGTCATTCTGCAAAAACAGACTGCAGGTCACCCGGATTGGGGCAAGCTTTTGGTCCACTTGGTTTGGTCTTATGGGCATGATTTCTTCACCAAAGTTGTGCCATTATGTGTCTAGTTTCATGTCCAATTGTCCAAACACCAATTGAACCTCTACAATTCAAGTTATGGCTGCCCAAACCTGCTGGACTCATGTCCAATTCTGCAGTCACCTAGGGCAGCCACACTAAACCTAAATCCCATCCCTCAACACACTTCATTTTTGGTTTAAACAGAACTAAATGGTCACTAATTGACAATTAATACTCATTTTCATCATCATATGGTCAAAGTCCCATTTCTCTACTCCAAACCCTAACTCAACATTTCAAGCCATGCACTAGGATTGCATTTCATCAATCCACATAAAAGAGACATATTGTGGGCAGCCATACTACCCTTTTTAACTTCATTAAAATTATCACAATATTGCCCAACCAAGGCTGCCAAAACTTAGGGTTTACATGCAAATGGTACTCCATCAATTTCCTTATCATTTGCACTCATTCATAATTGTTAAACATGAATTTAAAGTGAAATTTAAGTTTAAGTCACTAACCTCTATGGAGTGAGATTTTTCCCACTTGCTAAAACTCTTCTTTTCTTCTTATTTTTGCTCCCAAAAGAATCTCCAAGGTGTAAGAAGATTTTTTTGTATTGCTAGATTAGGGTTTTGTTGAGTAAAAGTGAGAGAAAGCAAGCTTTAAAAGCTTGATAATGGTGAGAATGGGAGAGGGTTCACGGCAAGGAAGAAGAAAGGGAGAGAGGGATCTGTTTTTTTGTTCATTTTCAGGCCATTTTGTCTTTTTAAGATAAGTTATGCCATGTGTCAACATTAGGTTGGGTGAAGGCACACTAATGACATCATGTGATGTCATAAATTCCCATTTAATTCATTTTTTTTCTTTTCTTTTCTTTTCTACTCATTTTCAATTCAATTTTTAGTAATATTTATTCACATTTTATGTCATAATAATTATTTAATTAACTGGACAAGTCGGCCAAAAATCACCTCTAAAGGCGAAATGACCAAAATGCCCTCCGTTTGGCTTAACGGGCCAAAATTGTCTGTACCGATTGAAAATTTTTTCTAAGTATTTTCTTGGCATTCTAATGCCATAAGAACCTCAATAACCCTTCTCTGGAGTCCCAGAAATTATTTTATAATTTTTCCCTCGGGTCTAGAGCTCCTAGTTGCGAGAACCGCAACTTCTCACTAGGTTACCCATCGCTAGGGCACCGGCTCATTTAACTTGGTTGTATTTTATTTCTAAAATTTTTTCTAAATTTTTCTTATTACTATTTGAGTTAATTATAGTTCCTCACTTTAGTTTAAATATTTTTCCAGACATTCTAGCTGTCCGGATCAACACCGATCACCGGAACAGTAGAATGTACGAAATTGCTACAGGGAGGGTGTTACAATTAGCTTGCTTAGGCCCATTCTTAAGACCCTGACTCTTCTTATAACACAACCCACTTACAGTGAAGAGGTGTTTTTCTTGATTCTATATCATTATTTTTAGTCTTAACTCAGTTCTGTTCTCTTGGGCCTTGTCTTGTTTAGCATTGAAGGTTTAGACCATAAGGTAAGGAAGCCTAGGCAAAGTTTCTTTATCTTGTTCCCAATTAGGAAAACCAGTTGAATCATCAAAAGTGGAAGATTGTAGAAGACTCCAAGTAGCCGTCTAAAAATGATCTATCAAAAAAGGGAACTCCTTGAAGATCTAATCTACTTTGACATCTTTTCTTCTAATAGACACCATATATTATTGAAAATAAATAGGGATTTGACTTGGATCAAAAAGTTATGGTAGAGAGACGTTGGCTTGCTAAGTGTGTGACACTTTGCTTGAGGATTCATTAGTAAGGAAAGAACTTAAAATTTGCTTTGCATGTTTCTCAAAATTACTATCTTTAGTAATAATTGGATTATCCCCATCTATGGAAATGGAAAATATGGTTTTTATTAATGGTAAGCTTGTTTTTATTTGAATATTGATGGTTTCGGTTTGGATGCTATGGATGGATTTTTGGGTACAAACTATGGCATTTTCCTGGGTCATAACTTTGGGTTTTCATCTATGGGGTATTGAATCTCAAAGGGAGTAAAAGGGGGCTTTACTGGTTTAAGGGCAAGCAAGGGAAGGTTCTGTTTCTTATTGTGTTCAAAGTTTAAACTGGAAGTAGAAGGGGTTGTTTGATAAAGTGGAGTGGTGAGAGAAGCTTTGAGCCAAGGCCCATAACTCATTCTTGATGTAGAATCACCTGAACTTTGTGGTTGCAATTCCTTCATGATGCAGTTCCTACTAATATGTCTCATGATCTTGTAGTTGTAACAAATATCAGGTAACTTATCATACTTGAAGTTAACCCAATGTTGATTTTCATTTTACTTCTGACTGGGAAATCTCATTAGAAATGGCTTATCAATTGGAAGTATAATTTTGATTTGAAGATAATAGGGGAAACCTACTACCCCATCTTGAACCAAATCCACATCCTGAAAAGTTCCAAAAATTTTGCCATGATTCTTGCGTTGTGGGCATTGACTTAATTAGGAGGAAGTCCATTGAAATGGACCAAGAATGGAGATTTTGTAAGCTTCAGCTCTTTAAAGATTAATATGGAAGCCATTCCTGAATTAAAACATGTTGATATTGGATGCTCTAAGGTTGATTTTTTAGAAAAATCAACATCTACCTTACGCTGGAAATGAACACAAAATTATTATTCCTTTTGGATGTGACTATAAACTCTCTCCTAGTTCTCTAAGATTTTAATAGGGTTACTTTAACAATTGTAACATTAAAGTTCTTCCTTAAAATCACTTTACCCACAAGAATCTTGTTGCATTTGTGTGTTTCTAAAGTATGATCTATGGTTAATTATAGAATTTTGTCATCACAGTGCAGGTGTAAAGCCTTATTAATTAGCTTATACACATGAGCTTCAAAGTCAGAATGGTTATTAAGGAAGGAGGTGTAACTAAGGTGAAAGATTGCTAGATTGAGAAGTGAATGTAAGGAGGAAAGAAAGAGGAAATTGAGTAGGCAAGATAGGTTAAAGGAGATGGACATCAAATGAAACATTAAAACTTCTTCCCCGTTAATCTTGAAGCTCACCAACAGAGAGCATGAGAGCTACACCCAGTAACTTATTTTTTAAAAAGTCTAAAATAAATGTATTTAATGTATAAATTAATTTTCCATAAAGTAAATTAGCTCCTAAATTATAAAAGGCAGATATCTAATATAATTTAAATTGTAATATATTAAAGGATAGATTAATAAAATATCTAATAAAAATCTCTTTCTTTTGCTTTTTTGGAAAGTTTTTTTTTTTTTTTTACTTGCATCTTAAATTTTATATTTCTTAAATTTTTAAAAAGAAAGATTGGAACTTTTTTTTTTGTTACATTAGTTACTCATAATCCTAGTTGGATTTAGAGAAACCTTTTCCCAATTATAATGAGATAAATATTTCTCAATAGGATGAAGTAGTATTTCCCATATTAGGTTATTATAATGTTATTCCTAAATTGAGTTGGATTCCTAATTAGATTACAACTAAGGAAACTAACATTATAAATAAATGTATTTGTGGAGAGCTTATTTGCCTTTTTGTCCAAGGAATGATAGGCTTTTTACTCAAGGAAGAATAGGCTTTTGCACATGGAAAGAGAGGCTTTCACCCAATGTAAAGAGAGGTTCTTGCCTATAACAGTTCCATGAAAAGAGAGGCTTCAACCCATAGTGGAGAAATGATATAGAATTCAAGAGAAATGAATTATTGTCCGATGATGAAACGGTTGTTGCCCATATAGTTGAAGACATTATTTATGGTGCATAATGTTGTTAAAATAACAAATATGTTGAGCTATGTATAGAGAAGAATGAGAGAAACTGCTTAATATATCTACTATGTGCAGTTATGTCATTATAGTTCTCTTGAGTGTAATTGGGTTATGGGAGCTTAAAATTAATGATTATTTTAAAAATAATGGAAGAAAGGCATGCCCATGAATTTAGCCCTATATTAAAAGGGTGAACCACGCAAATATTTGTGTTTTGTATATTTATTTTATTTCTTTGTGGTTTACAATATTTTAATTAATTTTTGGGATATTTACTATTTTATCCTTGAGTTTTACCACCAATAATGATTTAGTCCTTGTATTTAAGAAATTGAACTATTTAGTCCCTCAATTTTCACTTTGAAGTCTATCCATTTATATTGTCATTAATGTTAAGTGAAAAGGCAAAAATGCCTCTAACTTCAACTTTTCCTTTTCTTTCCTTTTCCTTATAATTTTCCCTCATTTTTTGTCTAACTTTCCACTTCCTTCAACGCTACAATTCAGTCACATTTCTCTACCTAAACCACCATCAACCCAGTTCACTTTCCACATCCAAAGCCTCGCCTTGACCCACATAAAACACAAAACACTGAACACAACTCATCCTTCTCGCCATCATCCCTCAAACAAAACCAAACCGCAACCATACCACAATAGACAGTCACTTACCATCTAAAGGTGGAATCCGGATGAAGGAGGTTCACTCTTTTCACCTGAATTAGAACCCCCACCTCCTCACTGCATTTGCCAAATCAGACCTTAAGGATACAATCTCATTATTCAAAATAGAAGATCCTTTAAGGATGTGCTCAGTAGTCATAATGCAAGCTTGTCATCTTCGAAGCTCGCATCTTTTGTCACTAGGTCACCATTAGGGATTCATTGATTATGCTAAACGACCACCAAAGTAAACAAACTTAGAAAGCTAAAAGAGAGAATCACTTGGAGAAAAAGAAAATTGAAATGGAGAGCTTGATGAAACCATTTTTTGATCTTTGTTTTAGTAGCTGAAATATTTGCATAAAATTTTTGTTTATAAAAGGGATTTCTTTGACGCTACTCACAGTTGAAGACATTGTATGGGTATACTTCTGGGTTTTGCTGTTATCTGCTAAAGATAAAAGCTAGGTATACTTTTTCGTTTTGTTGTAATTCCCTTTATCTCTTCAGTTTTAATTTGTAGATTGAAAATTGAAATTGCCTAACTTATGGGCATGAATCTATGAGACTATTTTTTTGCTAATACAATTTGGATTGTATTCAAATTAGTGAATTACAATTTATTGAAAATTTTATATTTTCTACAATATGATGATGATACAGAAATGAGAGAGATGAGATAATGAGATAGGAAAGTAAACAAAAAAAAAAAGGGAAAGAGAGAAAGTTGGGGAGGGAGAGAGAGAGATAATAGGGGAAAGAGAGAAATAGTAGGGAGAGAGAAATAGAGAGAAATGGTGGAGAGAGGGTGAGAGAGACATAATGGAGAAAGGGTAATTTAGTCATTTAAATTTTTCTCTCTCTTTAGACCAGTGAGACTAACGGATACATACGGAAGGGCTTTCAATTTTGATAGAGTGAAAATAAGGGACTAAATAGTTCAATTTTCAAATATAGGGACCAAATTATTATTAGTAATAAAATCCCGGGCTAAATAATAAATTTTCCTTTTTTTTTATATTGCTCTAAAATAGGTCAAATTTAGATTGAAATACTTGGCTGCCCAATTGATTAAGGAAAATAAATGTATTTTCTAACCCTACAATTATTTTATGAAAATATTTTTAAGAAAATATATATTACTTTTTATCTTAGTATCTAGAGTGCTTAAAAATTATCAATAAAATACACGTTTTAACTAAAAAAATTAAACCATAATTAAAAAATAGCTACTCTTTTAAAAAAGAAAATCATTTTCTTTCATTCAAATTTGATAACTTATTAAAATATAAATAAATTTATAAATGCATAACATAAACTTGGTCAGAGTATGATTCAGAACTAAATCATTCTAATCTAAAATCAAAATTAGATCGAAACCAATTAAAATTGGATTTGTTAAAATTGATTTTGAATCCAATTGAAATTTGTTAGTATAGTATTAGATCAAAATTGGGTTTTCCATTTAAAAAAAAAATGGAATTGAGAAATTTTCATTTTTTAAATTTAATCAACCTTTGAAGTTCTGTTCTTAAACTATATATTGAGATAACATGATAATTAGATAGTCTCTAAAAGCTAAACTTCTACTTAGAAGCATTTGAGGCAATTAGTATTGAAGAAGAAGCTCTCTAGCTCCAAATAATTTAGATGGGACCATAAGGAAACTAACATTGTACTGTTGAAATGCTATTTCTTTCTTCTTTTTCTTCTACCATTATGTTGTTTGCCCTTCTGGAGTATTTAAACATGGACCCATAATGTCCAATTGCTAAGCTTATATATTACGGAAATTTACAATTTAGTTCCTGAATTTTACTCTATATTATATTTTAATTTCTAAATTTTAAAAAATTATTTATTTAGTCATTGAGTTTTGTATTATATTACATTTTAATTTTTAAATTTTAATTATTTAGTTCTTTTAATTTTAATATATAAAATAATTTAATTTTTATAATTTTAATAATTACAATAATTTTATCTATTGATAGAATGATTAAGTTATTCTATATATTAAAATTATATGAATTAAAGTATGATATAATATAAAATTTAAAAATTAAATAATTAATTTTTAAAAATTAAAGTATAATATAGTTTAAAATTTAGAGACTAAGTAATTATTACTTATTTAATTTAAAGATTAAAATATAATATAGGATAAAATTTAAATACTAAATTATAAATTTTTCTGTAAATTATTATTATTTTTTTAACTCAACAGGGGGGATGGAATAGTCATTTGCTTTGCCAGGAAAATGTCTTGTCGACCAATAATTGTCCTTTTTTTTAGCTAATAAAATTAAATTTATTTTCATTTACTGTGTGGATAAATTCACTTTGCGTACTCTTTACAATGTAAATTTAATTACCCTCTGGATAATAAAACTACAGTTTCATATACCTTATTATAAAATTCAATTGAATTCTTGTATAATCATATTTAATTTATATTTATTTTAAATTTTTTTAATTAAAAAGAATTAAATTATTTCATTTCAAATATAAATTGATAAAAAAAATTATTAAATTTAATTTTTATAAAATTTTAATTTTCAAAAAAGCTGAATAAGTGAAAAAAAAAATAAATTCTTTTAACTTGAAAAAAAAATTATTTTAAAAGAAATAAAAATTAAATAAAAAATTGTTTGATTATGTGGGATTTTTTTTTCTCTTGTATATGATTTATTCAAAAAGAAGTGAATATATAGGATTTGAAAAAAATGGAAATCAGTTACAGTAAATATAGATCTTGATGAATACCTGAACCCAAAATATTGGAAAAAAATTATTTAAATTTGACTTCAAATAATTCATAATAAAATGTTTGTGTTTTATTATTTTAATTTTTAGCAAATTAATTTTTTTTATAAATATATCATTATTAAATTTTTAAAATTATGAAATTTTAAATTTAAACCTTGATTAAAATTCCATTCATATTATGCGTATACGAATTTTAAAAAAAAAAAATTGTGGAAGATTATTAAAACTTTGCAGTAAAAATATTTCATCATTTTGACACCTTTGATGGAGATGATTACTAAAAAAAAAAAAGTTACAAAGTATATTCTGAAACTAGTTAAGTGTATGAAACCTTAACTTAATTTTTTTTAAATGATATTTACTTATTTATTTATTATTTTAAGTGTTAATTATGCCTACGTGTCATATTTTATATATATATATATATATATATATATATATATATATATATATATATATATATATATATATATATATTTTCCATTCTATTATAATTAGAAATTTAAATTTAGAGTCAAGCTTAATTATAGAAAGATAAATTTTTCCTTCATAGAATACATATATGTGTTGCTAATACTATCAAGTACGGTTCTTGGAATTTTAAATTGAATTGAAGAATTATATCGAATTAAATTTTATTTTATTTTAATTTTTTTAATAAACAAAAAAATTTACTAAATGAAATAAGGAAAACTTAGCATCATGCTAAGAGACAAAAATGAATCGCACAAAACAAGAACTAAAGAACATTCTGCAGTTATTGAGGAAAAATAGATCGATCCAAATTTTATTTGATATTTCACGTTGATTTGGGATAAAGGAAATGTGCCTTTTATAAGGCATTGAATATTCCTTCTTGAGCTAACTTTTTTGTGGTGAATTAGGTACAAATCATTTTTTTAAGATGATATTAGAATCCCCCTCGCACAAATATTTTCACGCTTCAAGTGTTGAGTCCTGAATCTAAGAAGTGCGTTAATATTCACGATTGATTTAGAATAGGGTAATATATCTCTTATAATATCTCGTGCACTTTTCTTCTTTTAAGTTAGCTTTTGAATGAGTTAGATTCGTACTATTAAAAATTACCATATGATTAGCTTGATTACAATAAAATAATAATAATAATAATAATTTTTACAATGGAAGCAGTTTTCTTTAAGAGGTACTTAACTATATATACATAAATAGCTTAATGGTAAGAAACACTCTTTAGTAAAACAATAACAAATGCTAACTCTTAAACCATTAATACATTCATGTTCATAATTAACGTGGTATCTCGAAAAATCAACCTGCTCTCACTCGGCCAAATGACATACATAAGCTTTTTCACTCAATATTTTATCTTTTATTATTATTATTATTAGAGATAATTAAACACACACAAATGACAAATGATTAATGACAGGACATATCTCTAATAAAACTATGAACTAACTTTACCGAGAGATGGTAAAAACTATTGAATTTCCCTTGTACAAGACTTCAATAACATCCATCAGTCAATCAGTAAAGCTGAAATTGAATTACCTTCTGATAGATAACCTTACACTTTTATCTTTTGTATCAAATAAGGAAAATTCTAAGGATAAAGATTTAAAATGCAAAATTTCATAATTCTATAATAAATAACTAAATTTAATATAAATTATTTATATAAAAAGTAATAATTACTATTTTTACTTAATAATTTAATAAGATTGACAAAGTATTTGAGTTGATAATTCAAAGTGTTTTACTCATTGAAAATCTATTATTGTATTATTCTATTTTTTTATAAGTTTAATTTATAATTATTAAATTACTATTCAATTCTAATTTTTTTAAGAGTTTAATTTGATAATTATTAAATTTTAATTTTCTATCAAAAAAAATCTGATTATTATATTGGATTCTTATCCAAATAATAAAATTCCACACCTAATTACTTCACAATATAGAGAGACAACATGTATTCACTGTAAAAGAGACAAAAATATATATTAATAAATTTTCATTTATTTCGCGCAAAATAACTTGCATATAAATAATATTTTTTATGAAGAATATCTTTTAAAAAAATATTTTTTCATTACTTATTGCAATGTATATATATATATATATATATATATATACACATGCTTTCAAATTTTAATAATATTATCAAACGGAGCCTAAGAATACATTTAAATTAATATACATAAATTCGTTTAATAAGATTACATTTGAGTACATATACATATATTCATTCCAAAAAAGATATGAATTTAAAAATTAATTAAATTTAATCGTAGTCTAATAAATTAATTTAAATTAAATTAAAGATATGCTTATGTTCAATCTTAGTCTAACAATCTATGATCCCAAAAACATGAGGATGCTCACTTTAATGGAATTGGCTAACCCAAGTCTAAATTGGATGGCTGCCCATCTGCAGCTTAAGTGCAGTTCACTCGTATTACTGGTTATCTAATTGAAAATGTATTATGACTTCAATTATTCCTTTGAATTCTTCATAGATTATATTTATTCTGTAAAATTGATCAATAATAATTTAAAATCAATTGACATTTTCATAAAAAAAATGAAAATAATACCCACAAAGAAAAAGAAATAATTATATAAGAAAACTAATTCCATATAAAAAAATTCACATAAATCTTATTTAATAATATTAACTGTTATAATAGTTAACCTTTTTAGTAGCTGTAAACTGTTTTACTAATTATTAGTTATTAGTGATTAATTATTTATATAGTAATTTAAAATAGAAATATTCGATAAAAATAGATGTTAAATTTACTGTTAAATGTAAAAATAGTAGTATATCATTTTATTGACTATTGTCAAAACGCATCCTCAATCAGTTAGGAGGATAAATTTTTATGAATCACCCTCTCATATCTAAATAATACTATAAATATTATATCACCATATAGTATAAATAAGAGATATAACATTTTAATTAAGGTCAAAATACTAAATGTTATATTAAAAATTATTGCTGCATATAGTCATAATGAAAAGAATAATACTAAATTTATTAATAAATTTAAATTTATTGAAATTAAATAAAGGAAAAAAGAGACAGATTATTTTGGATTTAATAGTAATTTTAAAATTAAATTTAGAGTAAAATTAAAAAAAAAAGGTGAGATAGAGGCTTGAAGCAAGAGAAATTTAGATGTTTGATGTGAAAGTTATAAATGAGAATATTTAGACATATAGCATTATGTGAATAATATTTACATCAATCACTTTTTATTTAGTAATGATTATATACTATTTTCCATTGGAGATAAAAAAAAATTAAGAAAAAAAAAAGGAAAGAGTGGGACTGTAAAAGAACCCTTCTACAAACATTAACCACAATGTTAAGTGGGAATTTCTTAAAAGAACAAAAAAATTATATATATATATATATATATATATATATATATATATATATATTGAGTTGTGTAATTTCGAGGTGCTTTATTTCTTCACTAGCTAGGATTTTTCACTTTAACATTGCAAATTTTAATGTCATTGTACTTTTAGTTAGCTCTTATCATTTGTTTCGTTAAAAATAATTTATAGATAAAAAATATTTTTTTATAAAAATTATATTAAAATAAATAAAAAAATTTTTATTATTTAATTGTAATATTAAATTAATAATATATGTTATTATTATATATATATATATAATTTTTTTATATTTTAATAAGATTATTAAAGTTTAAAAAAATGATTTTTTTTAAATAAAAAATATTATTTTTTTAAAAAAATTAATTAATTTTTTATGTGGTTGAGAAAATATTTTTTGTTTATTTATTTTTTAAGTATTCTAAACGTGAAAATGCAAAAAATATTTTCTAAAAAAATATTATGTTCAAAACAAACATAGCCTTAGAATAAAATATGTATTATTAAGACTTTTTAATTTCTGATTGATAAAATAACTTTGATTTACAGAAAAAAAAAAATACTAGAAAAACCTTCAAAAGCTTGAAAATTAAATTTTCCAAAAAGCAAAAATTTTCCATTACAAAATGTTCCTTTCCTTATGTAATGGACATTGTAGAATACTAATTACCCAATTCTCTTATTTTTCTACCCATAATTTTCTAAAAGTTATTCATTCTAACTTTTAGATGTTGAGAAAATATTTTAATAACTACTCCAACAATTATTTTTACTAAATATGTTTACTTTAAATCACTATATAAATAACTAACTACTAACGATTAATATCTAACAACTAATAGCTAATAAAATAACTAATATTACCGAACAAGATCTAAGTGAGTATAATACAGACTTCATAGCTTGGAGAACAATTTAAAATTATTGAATTTCAGTAAAATAAATTTAAATTTTTACATGTATTTTATATTTTATTTAAAATATTTAATTTTATTAATTTGACTTTCAATATTTGATAGTTAGCAATTAATTTTTTTGAAAAGTGAAAGATATAAAATTGCTAATATGACATTCTAATTAGAGCAAAAATTTATATTTTATTAACATGTTATATATTTCTCATTAACAAATTATTTTTACAAATTGAAAAGAAAATCCAATTATTCAACATTAGTAGTCTTGATGCAAATGACTAAGTTACTAAAATTAAAATTAATATCAAAATTTAAGATTAAGTTGATTAAAGCTAACACAGTTGAATAGAGAAAAAAATTCATTTAATCGATTCAAACTAATTTAGAATTATAACTTAATTATTGTTTTTAGCCAATCTTAATATACAATAACCTTTCAGAATATATATATATATATATATATATATATATATATATATATAACCTACTCAAGTTCAAATTTCAACCTAAAATATTAGGGATCAATGAAAATTGAAATAACAACACACACAAACACATGAATATACATTCCACATTGATTTGGATGACAATATAACAAGATTTTGATCTAATAATCTGCTTGTTTAGATCAAGAAGGGTAGCTGCAATGGAAATTTTGACCTTTTTTTTTTTTTGGATTTTTACCTTATTCATATTTATTTTCTCTTTATAATTCTCTCTCTGAAATGGTTCACAGGCAACAAGACAAAAATAATATGTCAAGTGCAGTAATAGAATAATATAGCCATAAAAAGGAGAACACATACGTAGTCTCACACATGCACCCATGCATTCCAACAAATTAAATCAAGGGATATACCATTGAACTCAATCAAGACTTGATGTGAATCAAAATTTCAACATCTTTATTTCTTCTATAATAACTGTAACTCTCCAGATAAATTAATCAAGAACAATGCTACATAATAACTAGACCAATATTCATAAGGATTCTTGCTTAACAATTAGAAGCTGATTGAATTGGTAAATACATATAACACTATGAGGAAATTAACATGCAAATGAACAATTGTGGTGCCTAATAAGATAGAAAATGCTGTTATATGATTTACAAAAAATGACCTATAGATATAGCAGCTAGCATCTATCTTCTGATGGCATTGGCACACTATATGTCATCTCCCGGACTATGAGATCTCGAGTCTTAGTCAGAGCCAATATTATACCCGAAAAAATTGCAAACAATCAATAACATTCATATACAATACCCGATAAAAAAAAAAAAAAGAAAAAAGTCTGCTATATATCTAAATATGTATGCCTATGAGTGATTAAGCTAATTTTCAATTCACAACTGAAACCCATTTTTATTAAATGCATAATGTGCTTATCTTTGTGGAGAAAATATGGGAAAGAAAATTAAATCATGATCGATACTTCTGATAGAATTAAAGTAGATAAAATGAAGAGAAAATTATTCACATATCTAAACCCAATTGGGATATGAAAACCAATGCTCTAAAATAAGTATAAAAGCTCAGATATTGAGCATACATATCAAGAGTAGCTACTAGTTTGATTTAACACTAGAGTAGAACAGAATTAACATGATGATATGTAGCAGCACTCCACGTAAAGTAGAAATAATATTTCTGGTTCTTTTTGTGATGAAGATCATCACAACAATAACCTCTAATGGCTGTATAAATGGTTTCAGCAATATAACTTAGAATGGGGCTAGCAAAGGAAAGCGAGAGATCTATAAAGAACTTGATGAATGCAAGAATATAGAGAAGCGGAGGATTAAAAAAATTAATAAAAAAGAAAAGAAAGGGAGAGACCAAGAAACCCACCAGTGGGTTTAGAAATAGAAAGTAACAATATTAAAAGAAGGCCTAGGGTTTTAGGTTGTGGAATCTGTCGCTTTGGAGTTATAAAAGACCAAATAAGGCAAGAGAAGAGGGGGGACCAAAAAGAGGATTTTACATGGAGGAGTACCCACGTTTAGATAATACCAATATATTAAGATGTCGTGTGAAGTCACACTCAGTGTTGCATCCATGCAAGACAAGCAAATCAAAAATTGTCCATAACGCACACATGATGATGATGATGATGATTTTCTCTCTAAAATAATTAGAACCCAAAAATCACATCCAATCAAGCTTCTCCAAAAGCCCATGAATGAGAGAAGAAAAATGGAAAAGAGGAACAAGAGACAGCTCATTTCCGTCAATAGAATATGCAGTGCCTCATGTCCAAACAAAGCCATATCATGAACCAAGAAACCCCACCAGCAGACCACCATTAGAAATCAGAGATGTTGCCTTCTAATTAATCTAATTTATGGACCTTAGAATAATTAAATTATAAATGTATAATTACCATGAAATTAGTTATGTGTGAATTAATAGGCATGTATCAGTATGTATATACTTTGATAATGGGAATAGGTAGGTGGAGGGACAAGAAAATAAAAGGGCACAATAAATAGGTGATGATATTAGATTTATCAATAAATACAAAGGAGTTGACAGGCCAGGTTTGAAAAGATTGACCTGCTTCTCTCTTTCTCTCTCTCTATCTGTCTCTCTCTTCTTCTTCTATCTCCTCCTCCAGATTATATCATCACCCCATCTCAAGAGAGAGAGAGTGCAAAAGCTCAGATTCTACTTGTCTCATCCCATACATCCCATCTCCAATGAAACGCACTTCTTCGTATGATGATGATCATTGAAAGCCTACAAAAACCAAAACAAACCCACACACAACAGAGAGAAAGGGAGAAACCAAAAAGAAAAGAGAAGACAGCAAAAGAAAAAAAAAAAAAAGAAAAGAAAAGAAAGCAAGTGAAAGAAAGAACTGACAAGAAAGGTATATATATATATATATATATATATGATATCCAATATTAATGATGATAATAATAAACTCCATGACCTTTCATTAAGTTTTTGGCTTTCCCGGCCTCCTCCATCATCGATATATAAATATATTTATATATAGAAGATTATATATATTTTTCCTTATATATATGATGAGAGTTGAGCTAGAAGTCGCGAGAGTGGTGGTACATTGTTGGATCATGCCGACTCATAACATCTCTCTGGCTGTTATGGCTACTATCATCGTCTCCTTCCATTCTTGGTCCCATTTGGCCTGAACCAGTCGCCCCAAGATTCAAATAAACCAATCTTGAATCGAGATTCAGGTTAGCAAGATTGCTACTGTTGCTGCTGCTGTTATGTTCTTCACTCATGGGTGGATAAATTGGAGTTGAAGTAGGTGCATTAACACTTCCTTCTTCACGAGAAAGAACCAAAGCTGCAGACTGGACAAGCTCAAGACACAGCCTAAGCTTGTTGGGCTCAATGTGAGCTAACCCCGGGACTGCCCCCTTAAACAAGAAATCAGAGGTTAGGGTTCGAAGAATGTCCAGAGGGGTCACACCATCAACGGTTCTTACATTTGGGTCAGCATGGTGGTCTAGAAGGACTGCAACCATGTCCGGTGACACCATTTCTGCTGCAATGTGAAGTGGGGTTTTCCCTGCTGGTCCAGCCGGATAGTTGACATCGGCTGCACCCAGTTCAAGCAAGGCCTTAGCCACTTCTCGGCTACAATTCTCAACTGCATAATGTAGAGCTAGTGCTTCATCAAGATTTAGGCCTTCACCCATAACCATAAGCTTCACTAGTTCAACATCAGAAGAGTCTAATGCCCTTCTCATTCTTCGAATCTTTTGGTCCTCAAGATCAGCCGCTGCAGTAAGATCATGGTGGTGATGATGGTGAGGCATTAGTGATCTGCGAGCAAGGGAAGATTTGAGGCGTAGCTCTTCAATTTTGGCCACAACATCTATGGGAAGGTGTTTAGCTAGAACTTCAGGAGGCAGGCCTGATTTGGCCACAAGATGAGAGCAAGTAGTCCAAAGTTGGTGCATGTCTTGCTTTCTTGAAGCAATTAGTACTTTCATGACGTCTTCAATTGAAGATTTCTCTACCATGGTTGCCAATTGCTTCTGTGGTACAGAAAAAATATATATATTTGAAAATATAGCCTTACATATGCATTTAATTATATTTGGGATGAATTCAGTCTAATTATATGGTCCATTTTTTCTTTGACAATCATAAGCCCAAATGAAGAAAGTTTTACATTTGGGATAGATTCACTAAGCATAGTGTTGAAGACAAGAATAGAGATCAAGAGCTATATATAGAAAGTCTTGGGTATGCAAACATTAAGATTGAAAATCCCAACTGAAGGAATACATGAAATCAAGATGCTAAAACTCTTAATACATGAAAATAGTATATTTGATAACAATCACCAGCAGAAGGAGCTTATCATGAAAATCAACAGCAGCAGGAACAGAAGTCGAGAAGAAGGAGAATAGTGTGTATTGGAAAATTGAAAAAAAATAATTGGATTAACTGCTACAAAAGATAAGTTTTAGATTAGTACTAGAGAGGAGAGAAAGTTACTAAATGAGCTCAAATGAATGATAAAGTTCAAGAACTAATTGAACCAAACCAAAAAGTGAGAGAGAGACAAGGAGGAGGAGGAGGAGGGGTGGGGGCTGGGGGGAGATGACCCAAGAACTCACCACTTAGCCACTCCACTCCACTCCACCATAAGGCACTAAAATTCAGCAACCCCCAGGCGAGCCGCCCGCCCCCTCCAGAAAAAAATAATAATAATAAAGAATTTAAAACCCACTTCAAAAAATCCCTTCCCACTTCCCAAAAATAAAAACCCAGCAGTGACTCCATACCCACAAAACAATAAGACTACACCACACAGTAATCAAGACTGGCTGAGAGAGAGAGAGAGAGAAGCAAAAAAGAAAGAAAGAAAGAAAATGGAAATGATGATTAAGAGGAAGGGAAGCGAAAGACCTGAGTGAGCAATGCAAGCTGTTCAACTCCAAAGTATCTAGCGGCAGCAAGAGTGTCGAGGGCAAGATCAACGGCTGAGGTGCAATGCGTGTGCCAACACCCTCTCTCACCACAATTAGGCCTTGGCTCATGCTTTTGAGGCACAATAGAGACTTGTCCACTATACAAGAACTGTAACAGCAACAAGAACACCTCATATCCCACTGAGTTCACTGGTATAACATTAGGCCTGGAACCTGGTGATCCCACCGGGTTTATCCTTGACCCAGATGGGTCTAGCCCCGATGGTGGGTCGGGTCCACAAAAGAATTTCCTAAAGAAGAGGCTTCTTGCTGCTAAAATACACCTGTGAGCATGGACTAAGCGACCCTCTACACTGAAAGTTACATCAGAGAAGGCTTGGCCATTGATGAGCAGATTGAGGTAGTCTAGAGACAGAGATCTTAAAGAGTCTTCAAGGGTCATGGTTCAAATAAATATCTATTCTGGTCTGGTGTTTTTCTTTCTTTATTAGGGTTCTTGCTATATGAGAAACGAGAAAATAAACAGAAACAAAGAGAATTGCAGATTCAAAGGGTTCAAGAAGCCAGAAGAGAAAGAGATAATAGAATTTCTTTTTTTCTTTTCCTTTTTCTCTTCTTGATTTTGTGTTTTTGCTGAGGATGATGATGATGATGGGTAGTGTTTTACAGTGTTCAAGAGAGAGAGATTCTTTTCTCTCGATGGCGAGGTGTGGTGTTACTGTTAGATATTTTGAGAGAGAAATAGAGAGAGAAAGAGAGAGAGAAGGCAATATGGGTGGCTATTCTGGGCGGCTGAGGTATTTAAAAAAAGGATGTAAGAAATAAATTAATGAATAATTAATTACTTAAAATTGCTTTCTTATAAAAATTTGAAAAGGGAAAAAAATATTTATATATGAGAATTTAATAAAAAATTACATGGTTTTATTTAAATTGAATATTATATTATATACACATATAATTTCAATTGAACGTACAAGTAGCTTATTGAGGGCAAATCATGTTCATTGCGACTTAATTAGTTTGACTCCTAGACTAATATATATATATATATGGGGCCATGGCCATCCCTTACTTTCTCTTTATTTTTTTTTTATTAATTTCAATTTTTTTATATGTTTGATGAAGGAATGGTGTGCTCTCTACATTGTTTATTTAGCTTTTTTTGAAATGGGTTTGCCCTCATATAAAAATCAATTTTAATAATTATTAAATTAAATATTTACTTTTATATTTAATTATTCATTATTTATATTTTAATTAATTTTATATAAATCTTTATTTATTCATTATTTATATTTTAATTAATTTTATATAAATCTCTATATAAATATTTAATTTAATAATTATAAAATTCGTCCTCATATAAAGTTAAATTTATATTAGATACACTCTTTTAAAATTTCTTAATTTTTAGTTTTTATTTTTTGGAATCAATTGAAAGGTTGAATTCTTTATTATGCCCTAAAAAATTATGCAACATAATTTTTAAAAAATAATTAAGGGCGCATTTAATATAAGCTTATATGAAAATAAAGTTAATAACCATTAAAATAAATATTTGTATCGAGAAACATAAAGAAATTAAGTTAATTAATTTTCTCTTCATAATGTCACATGTAGTGTCAATTTGTAATTTTTTTATATTTTAAATAGATTTTATTTCTTTTAATATATCAAAAAATTGTTAAATTTAAAGGAACTGTTAGAATTTATACTCTAATTTTCTTTTGAATATAGAAACACAGAGATTAATTATTTTCTTTTTCTTTTTGAATTGTTTATAATAATTTTGTATATAAAGAAATTTGCAAGATTGTTGGGTTTAAGCCCTTTTAAATCCTTTTATTTAGATGAAAAAAAAATATTTTTCAAGTGATTTAATTACTTCTTTTTCTAATGTCATCATATTTTTATGCTACATATGTACTTGAATTTCCTCTTAGATTTTTTACTTTAATTTTTCATTATTGGTTAATAATAATAATCATCCTTTGTTAATTTACATGATTTGAAGCACATTGAACCTTATCATAATGAATATTTATGTGCTTTTTTTTTTTAAATTTTATGTATATTATTTCTTCATGTTCAAATTAGAAATAGTATTCAAGTAAAATCGTCTCAATAATAACGGACTTTAAAATTTAAAATCTTAATCTTGTAGGTAAATTTGGCTTTAACATTAACTCCACACCATTGCTCTAACCATTTGTTGATATCTTTTCTTTAATTTTTGGTGAATTGTATTACCAATATTTTAAAAATTAGACCTAGACATGTTGATAAGTGGCTTCAATAATTACTTTTTTTAATAAAAATTAAACAGGATTAATTTAATTCATGTAAAAATTTTAAACTCTACAAAATTTTTATTTATTATTTCACACATTTTACATAAATTAAAGTGCTATTTATTTTATGAAAATATATTAGATTAACGAAAATGAAGGAGCTTTAAAAAATAACATGTATAAATATAATATTTTTTTTTTATAATTCAATATAGTAAGATATTATGTTAAATTAATAACAACCAACTGAATTATTTACCTTTAAAAATAAAAACAAATAATACCATTTATTATTATTACTTCAAATATTAATAGTTAATGCTAATATATATTTTTTATAATTTAATATATTTTTTACAAAATATTTACTTTATAAAAAAATAAAGATTTCTTTACATAAAATTTTAAAAAATTATAAAGTTTAAATTTTTAATAAAGTAATCTGTTTTATTTTAAATAAAATGACTGTCGAAATTAAATTAAGTACAATGCGGGTAAGATGATCTTAAGTTAACAACTAGGCGTTGGTATTGTTTAATTTAGTTTTAATTTAATTTTTCCATTTTGTATTTTTGAAATAATTAAAAATTAATATTTTATTTTTAAAATTTTATTTAATTAACTTTTAATTGAGTTGAGTAAATATTTTCTTGTCAATTTGATTAATTAATATGGGGATTATCACTAATCATTAATGACAATGGTTAAATGTCAAAGACTAATAACAACTATGAGCTAAAGAACCAAATGCTAAGGATTGAAATTTTCAATTTTAATTATCAAACATTTTAATTAAGTAGTTGGGGAGCTTGAATATCAATCATTGACTCTCCATCACTAATTTAAACATCTTTGATTACAATTACTATTCTACCTAATAGTTTGTTAATCACTTTGTAGAAATGAGTTCCATTAGAGATCAAAATCAATCCCAATAGAATGAATTGGGATGCTCATAAATTTTAAAATAATTAAATATATATATATACATAATTTTCTTAAATATCCTCACAACTATTTTGTGCATGTACCTTCTTCATATATTAATTATTGTTCTTATTAAGACACAATATTTATATAAATTAACTGTAAAATTAACTACGTTCACAAGTAAGACAGTAAAAAGTTTTTATTATGATGACAATCCTTAAAACTCTCTAAATCTTAATTCTTTTATTTATATCGCAATGTAAATATTTAAATTCAATCATAAAATGTTTTAATTATTTTTAAAATTATCAAGTATTGTAAGATGTTATTTTCTATTATTATTCTAAATTTTATAAAATATTTTATTTATATCACATTGTAAATTGTTCAAATATAATCATAATTTGAATTCATGAAAGTATATTTAAAATTCAAATAGAATAAAAAGAGCATGAAAGAGATCATTAATTTCTCTATTATTTTTCTTAATTAGTCTATAAATATATTTTTGTGTTGTGTCCTTTTCTTTTTATTAAATATGCTTTGAAGTTCCAAACTAGTGCTTTAAGCACCATTACTAAGCCTAAAATAGGTAGGGGCCTGGATCATGAAAAATGAAGAATTTATTATTATTATTATTATTATTATTATTATTATTATTATTATTATTATTATTATTATTATTATTATTATTATTATTATTATTATTATTATTATTATTATTCTGGCCTACAATTTAATTAGAAAATGAACCCATTGAATCTACTTCAGAACAGAGTAAATATATGTTAATAACAACAAACATAGGCGAATATGCCTATACAATTTTGGAACTATTTATACCATAATGTGAATTAAAAATTAAAATACTGATATACACGTGAATATTAAAAGGAAAAATTATAACCATCCATTTTTAACGTAGAATAAAAATAAAAGAAATAAAAAAAAATTAAAGGAATTTCTTTAATAATTTAGCCAATTTTCTTTAATGGCAATAATAGATTCCTTTAATTCTTCAATATTTTTATGGATATCAATAGTATTTACAGGTTCAATTAGAAAAAATATATATATATAAACAACATGTCTGTATGGAATTTTTAATTATATATATACAGAGAGAAATAATGTTTTAATTCAATTTCAATATGGTTTTAATTCAGTTTTTAGTAAATTATTAAAATTAAATAAAAGTATTAAAATAAGTTAAATTTAGTGTAGTTCTCATCGGTTTGACATATATGATTTTTCGATTTAGGATTCTCGAGAATCGCGTATAATCCGATTATTATGCATTAAAAAAAATTATTTATATTTTAATTAGTTAAATAAAAAAGAATTTAAAGATTTCAAAGCATCTTGAACACAAAAGTTTAAAGTAATGATATGTACAAAAATTTACCACATAGAATAGGTTTATATGTTCTTTTTAATTAAAAAGAAATGTGGTAAATGCAAAAGCCTTATTAAATCCAATAGAAAAAAAAAATTTAATGTCAATAAACATTATTCTAAATATTTTTGTCAACCTTGAAATATTTTATGCATTGTAACCTTCATCAAACCTCTAAATGCTAAAAGTCTTTTTTTTTTTTTTAATACAATAACAAGTTACTCCACATATGTAGAATAAACTTGCCAATAATAACTCCTAATATTTGAACAAATAGAAAAATGATGTTCCAACCTATCAAATAAAAATTTTCATATCTTGTTAACCATAAAAAATAATTTAAAATTATTCTTTTTAGGATATTTCTTAGAAAACTTTTAATTTTTTTGGGGAGTCAAAGAATTTTAATAAAAAAAGTCTGAAATTGCAAGTTTCCCTAAATTGTTCTTCTTTTAAATTTTGGTCTTAATATTTGAAAATTTTGAGAGGTTGTAAAGTCTCAAATTGGTTGATTTGAGCTTGTTTGGGGGGTTGGTGTCCACCTTAGCTAGATGCTTATTTTGGAGATATTACCTAAACTTCATAGACACCATCCCAGTTGATTGGTGACTTTCTTGGCTAGTGTTAGTGAATTGGGGTCAAAAGAAAATTGAGTTTATCTAATTTTTTTTAATACCCTTACCATTTCTTGAATGCTTTGAAAAACCTCTACTTGTTATTTTTTGTATAAAAAAAAATTTAAATATATGAAAAATTGTATAGAGAATTCAAATAATTGAGAGAATTGAAAAAGTGGAAAGTGCTTCGAAATTTTAAAAAAAAAAATTATAGGGAAATTTTATTTCTTTAATTCTCTAAAACACCCTTGAGATATAATAATTAAATGATTGATACAAGAAGTGATTCTTATGAATTAAAGAGGAGGAGAGGATAGAAGAAATTTGTGATTATGAAATGGAGAGGTTAGGAAAGAAGATGAGAGAACAGAGAAGTCATTATTGTGGTTGAGCTTTGAAGTAGAAAGAATTTTTTTTCATGGTCATGGATGAGTAAAAGCAAAGAGGCTTGAAGGTTGAGAGTTTTGAGGGAGGGAGGAAGGAAGAATGGGCAATTGAAATATAAATGTGTTAAGTATTTAGGGTTTTATAAGAATATATATGTTCGGTTCAGACTAATTTTTTCAGTTTCATACTAAATTAATAGAATTGAATTGAAAAATAAAAAATATTTAAAAATAATGACTAAAAGTAAATTAAAATACTAAATTAAAAATTTAAATTAAATTAGTTCAATTCGGTTTTTCATTTTTAATCATTATCTGCTCTCCTTTGATCTAAATATATCTAATTATTTAAGTAATTAATAATTTAACTTTTTAATGAAAACTTAAATATTATAGTTTTATTGAAAATTATATTTATATTCTTATAATTTATTTTTTTAATAAATAAATTTATTTATATTATACAATAATAAATTAAATAAAAATAAAAAATAAATTAAATTAAATTTGTGGCCCCTCTATATTTAATTTTGCATCCTGGATATATAATTAAAAAATATTAATTAATATACAATTTAAGTTTAGAAAAAAAATTATTTAGTTCAACTATTTTAACGAAACTAACTTTTTACTTTTCTTATTTTCAAAAATATATTAGTTAGTCCCTATATTTTTATTTTATTTACCCTTTAGTGCTTCCATCCAATTTAAATAAAATTTTCTATTAATCAATATATATAAAAGAGAGAGAAATTACCATTATTGGACTAAATAGTTTAAAGGTTAGAAAATAGATAAACTATATAGTTGTATTTTTAAATTTTTATAAACTGAATGAATTTCAAACTAATGCCTATATGATTAGAGGGACTAAAGAGTAAATAAAATAAAAATACAAAGACAAACTAATTTTTTTTTTAAATTAAGAGAATCAAATAAAATAATTAATATCATTAAAATATAGATACTAAATAATAATTTTTACTTAAATTTAATCAAATTTATTTGAGATATTAAAATTTTTAGTAATAGTTATGGAGTTGAGTGAAATTCAACTAATTTGAATTTTTAATGTAGCCAAGTTCAAGCTTTAAAATTAACCTCCACCAATCGAGTTGAGTTTCAAGCTTAATTGAAAGCTTCACCATATTGACTCTACACAGTTCGACTCCATTATATCTTTAAATAATAAATTAATGATTTCATGCCTATTTTACAACGGAGGAGTTTACAACTTCATAATTTAATAATAATAATAATAATAATAATTAATTACAAGACTTCTTCTATCATAGATAGAGACGGAGTCACGAAATTGAGTCAGCAGGTCAAAAAATTTTGTTTTACATAAATTCAAATAAAAAGAAAATATTATATATAATAATAAACTATTTATTAATAAAGATAATAAGTAGAAAAGAAATAATTTTAAAAAATAATAAATTTTCACTATAATATTAAATTTATAATTTTTTTCCATGAGATTTTATTTTTTGAGATCATTATGATTGTTTCACTATCAATAATATCAAAGAGTTCTTCCTAATATATGCAATCAAAAAATCATATCTCTTTTTCAATTTCACAATTGAGTTCTTATAATATTTATTTATAGAAAATGCACTTAACACTTTCAGTTACAAATAGCTAATATTAACATTAATTTTGCAAATATGTAAACTAATAAATATTCTAAAATTTTCATATGTTATATATCAATTATCAAAATAATAATTAAATTAAAATAAAATATTAAAACAATAAAAAAATTAAGTTTTTAATATTTGTTTTTAAATATTAAAATAATAAGTGTTTAAGATGAAGTATTTAATAAATTTAAATTTATTAAAAATAATAATATTTTAAAGATTTTAGGAAATAAAAAAAAATTATTTTAAAGGGTGATATATTTTAATTAAGTTGACTGGGTCAAATGAACCACTCAAATATAGGCAATTTCCTTATTAATTTATAAATTTAAAATATAAAATATATTTTAAAATATATTTTTTAAATGTGTGAATTTTACAAATTGGTATTTTAATTAATAATAAATTAAATTTAACTAAGAATTTCTCGTGACACATATCAAAGATTACCCGAAAGTTAGGATGTTTTTACCGCATTGGATGTGGAAAACTGTTTTGTCTGCCGAAACATTAATTTAATTTATTTTAATTTAATTTTACCAACCAGACATGCTCCAAACAAAATGATTACGTACCCTGCTGTAATTTTTTTTTTTATTTACAAGATCAGAATGCAAGGTGGCCGTCCAAGCAAATTATTAAAAAATATATATTATTTAAATCTCTATTTTAATAATTAATAAATTATTATTTAATTTTTTTATTTTAATGAAATTAGTCTTTTTTATTTTAAAATTATATTAACTAATTTTTTATATTTTTATTTCATAAATCAATGCATTTAAAAATTAATATTACAAAAACTAAATAATCTAAACTTAAAAAAATAATATATATATATATTATTGTGTTTTTAAATTATATAGATTAGATGAAATTAAAATTACGCTTAAAATGATTGAATAGAATAAAAATTAAACAAAACAAAATTATAAAGATAAACTAATATAATAATTAAGTAATAATTTTTCTTATTAAAATTGTTAAAAACTCAAACTTTTGGAATTAAAAAAATAAAAAAAATACTGAAAAGGATAATTAAATAAACATAATATAATGATAAAGAATGAAGAAAAAAAAAAGGAGACGTTGAAAATGATAGAAATAATTGAAGTGGCACTAGGAGTTAAGGGAGAGTTGGTGGTGGTAGCGGTGGTGGGGGTGGGTGGTGGAGGAAGTAGCGGTGGTGGGGAAGGCTGAGACAGGGAAATTGAGATCATTAGGAACAGTGTCGGCGGGATCTAGGGGTTCATGTTCAAATATTGGGAATAGTGCCCCCAACAACAACAAATTAATTAATTAATTAAATGTTTATTGTGGGAGACCAGACCTGCACGTGAGACAAGAGAAAGGCACGTGCAGAAAGGAAGGGTGAAAAAGAAAAGGAAAGAGGAGCTGTTGTTTTAGCTTTTGAAAAAATCCTATTGATTGACAACACATCCACTGACTGTCTTATGATTTCAAGACCCTCGATTTGACATTTGACTTGTCTTTTCATTACTCTTTTATTCTATTTTCTATATCTCCATGTTTTCTATAAATTACATAATCTTTCACATTTACACTAATTAGGTTTTGTACATCACTTACTTGTATGCTTCTCCATTTCTATGTTCTTTCAATTACTACAATTTTTTTAGCAAAGAAAAAAAAAATTAGCATTGAATTTTAAAATTAAAAAGTATTGATTTCAATGGTATTTAAAAATTTTGATTCGTTTTTAATAACTTCTAATTTATATATTTAATTTTTTAACTGTAATTTTAATAATAATATTAAATAAATTCTAAGTGTACTTAAAAATATATTATTCTTCTCAAAATTAATTCTTTTTCCTATTAAGAATTTTTTTGAATCATTTTGAAATTTTTTAAAAGTTATAATATATGTTTTTTAGATTTTAATGGGTGAAGTTTTGATTTTTTTTGAAATAAAATAAAATAAAATTTGCACTAAAAAATAAAGATTTGATCAGGTTGGGTTTATGAATCGCAACTCGACCAATGAGATTTCTCTTTGGAGCTTTGATCTTCACGTTTCTAGTAGCTATGGGGTTCATTTAGGGATAAGCTAGTAGACAGAGGTAGGTCTTAACTTAATCGCAGTTTGTAACAACTAGATTAGGGTAGGAAAGTTCATGACTTCTCGTTTCTCTTTCGTAGAAAATATATAGAATTAAGGATATTTTATTTATTTTTACTATAATTAACGATTAATTAGACAGAGAAACTAAATTGTAAGCTTTGTCAAAATTCAATGATGAAATTGCTTGGTTTTGAACATGCAGAAACTAAATTCTAAGTTTTGTCAAACTTCAGGAATTAAATTATAATTTACCTAGTAAAATTTGATGATAAAATTTGAGTGTCGTATAAAATTTTTTTAATTTTAAAATGTTTGATTTAATTATCTAAAATTAAAAAGTTTAAATAAAATGAGTAACAAATATAAATATTTGGATTTCTGAGCCAATCGACCTTTTTATAATTGTATCATAATTTTTTTTTTAATAATTACACCTTAAAATTATTGACAATAATACAATTTTACCTTACAGTTAATCACGTTGTAAAAAATTAGCAGAATTTTTATCTTATCTATTAACACCATTTAGTAATTGCATTATGACAATTCTATTAATTTATAACGATGCAATTAATAGCAGAGTATAATTGTCAACAATTTAAAAAGAAATTATTGAAAAAAATTCAGAAATCAATTATAAAGATAAGTAAGGTTTAATTTTTTTTTTCTTTTGTCATTATCCCTATACAAAATTATCAATTATTGAATTATGTTAAAAGACATGAATTCCTTTCTATAAAATTGTAATGATTACATCTTGTGATTCTCTGTTCACGAAATTCGTGCTACAGTGGAATTTATATTTAGATATAAATTGAAAGAATAGATATGCCTTTATCATTAAACTATCAAGGATAGTTTTGTAGCAAACCTTATTTTCAATATTCCAATTTCTTTTGTTTATTATGTTCTTATTGAAGTTAAAATTTGTAATTTTATAGCTTTAGAAACGATTTAGTATCATTGAAGAACAATTTATTGTTTCTTTTAATTTTTTTTTTAAAAAATTTTATATTGTTATTGATGTGATTTTCTTCAATATATTGAGTTATTAAATTTATGAATTTTTTCTTTAAACTGCTTTTCAATAGTAAAAAGTATTGATGTTAGGAAAAAAAAATACAAATGTCAACTTTCCTTTGGTGTACTTTGGAACAAATCGCTCATTGTGTTTTTTTTTTTTTTTATTTTGATTAAAATTTAAATTTAAAACCTAACAATTTTAGAAATGAATCTACATATATCATTAAACTATAATTTTTACGTCTTAATTAATATTTTAAAATAATTAATTTTTAACTCTGCATATATCATTCAACCGAACATAGTATTTTGGCGGTTAACCTGGTAAGATAGCCTTATCCCACTATGGTTTCAAATCCCCACACCGATACCAATGGCTAAATATTGTCTTTGTTTGGGAGTATAAATGAGTTGACAGCGAGCTGTCCCCAAAAAATTTAAATTTGATATATATAACAATTTTACCACTTGAGAAGTTGAGATGTAAGTATTCAAACCTAATTTTTGGAAAGGTGCATAGGAATATAATTAGCCAAAACCATAATATGTACTTAAACTAGTTGGATTTTAGTATTTAATTAAAAAAATTTTATTACCTATTTAATTTATAATAATAAATTATAGGGCATAATAGAATAACCTTTAAAATATAGCTTTTTTTTTCCAATTTTATAAAAAAAATTTTGAATTTATTAATTGCATGCATAAACTATATGCTCTTGTTAGAATCTAATGCGGCTTCTAGCTAGGGATGTATATAGTTCTTGGGAGTTTCAAATCAAATCAAAAAATCATATTGAATTGAATTTATTTTACTATTTTGCTTTGATTTTAATTCTTTACTAAAAATTATATATCATATGATATATTCTGTGTTAATAATTAACTTTCAATGCTTAAATAGTAATTCAGCTATGATTTTTTATGATAATAATTGCATAAAATTGTTCGAAGAATTGAAATCCAAATCAAAATCGGATGAAATGAATCAACACTAAAGTATTGAAAATCGAAATCAAAATATTGAAGAACTAAAATTAAATCATTCCAAAAGCTCGATTCGGTTCCAGCTCTAGTTCCTTTGCAAACCTTAAATTAGAACGAGTACCACACACCATCTTTCAACCATCAAATGAGAATGCACACATTGAAGATTAATAAAAAAAAAGGGATAAAAGAAAAAGAAGAATAAAAGCAATGTGTATCCTTTTTGGAGGAAATAAACTCGATATAATCTAATCCTAACACCCAAATCTCCACAAAACCACTAAGTTCGTCTCATCTTAGTGATTTAACTTCTTCCTTTTCTTCTTATTTCTATGAGCAAAATGTCTTTGAGTATTTCCAATGGGTTTGGTCTGTCTCTAAATGCCTGTTAGTGGAATCCAAAGAGATTTGATCAAATGGGTGAAAATAAGAAATACTTACACCTAACGATTTAATGTCATCACAAAATACAAGTATTGTACAATATTATGGACAAACAGAAACCCTAGATGTCAATTCTTAGGATGCTAGGATTGGCAAGTAATCTCAAATATAATTGAACACAATTATTTACCTTTGCCTTCTATAGAAATTTTTAGAAGCAGGTTGTAATGGTTTCTATTTTTTGGTATGTGTTATCAAAGGATTGTGGTTTTTCAGGTGGACGGATCTTAATATTTCTGATGAGACAAAAGTGGTTGTTCGTCATCTTCTTAACCAAAAAAGAGTTATATATAACACCATCACAGAGGAGAACAAATTCAAAATGTCATGTCAAAGAAACTAAAAGAGCTGTAAGAAAATGAGGTTAAGCTTATTGCTATAAATATTATTTTGGAGGAAAAGGTTGATGACCAATTATACAAAAATGCTTTGATAGGAATGTGTTTTTTTTTTTCTTGCATTTAGGTAGGATTTACTTAGGATTATCATGGTAAGGAGACATATTTTGTTTAGGAATGAAGTTAGAATATGCTTAGGATGATTTGTTTTGGATTTGGGAAGTTTAATGTCGGTTTGGTAATCTAGCATGGTATGTAGTCATATTTTAGCTTGAACAATTTATAGGTTTTAAAATATCTGATGCAAATGGCAATTTGATTTAATGAAGTTACTTTGAAATATCTCTTTTCCATGACAAATTTTATAAACAATTACTGCAAAAATGAATGGAAATAATTTGCACAAAACAATTGGTAAAAATAAATAGATCAGCATTAGTCATTATAACAATATGCATTAATAATATTCATGATCAACTATTAACCAAAATGCCACAAAATCACCATATATAGCCATGTCATTGTATACTTAAAAGAACATCAAACTTCCAAGCCATCCAAAATACATGACTTATATAAAACTTCCAAAATCAAGCATAAAACTTCGTAAGAAAATCCAAAATATAGTAATAAAGTCCACAAAAGTCTAAAGGAACTAACTTTAACCAAATCACAATTTCAATATAAACTCTCATTATCCTAGTATTATGCTCTTCTAGATCCCTAAATGATTACTTGCTCTTACTAGTTCCATATATCCTTACATGGCCTCCTCTCCCATTGGTCATTACGGATGCAAATGCAAATGTAGCTAGTTGCTTTCCTCTTTCTTGAATAATGGTTGATTTTCTATGTATTTGCATTTTGTTTCCTCTACCTCTTACAAGTTAGCATGAAGTTGATGCATTGAGTTCGGTATTCTTAAAGCATTGATGATGATTAGTGGAGCAATAGCCGTTGGTATAGCACCAATCTTTCCCCTTGTAGCAATTACCTCAAATGCAATCCTTGACTCACTTATTATCTTAACCTTTCTCTGATTAGGCATCTATATAATATTAAAAAAAGGTCATTTTTTAACTTAATGTAAAATGTGGCCCTTGACACGTTGTTCATTTAACCTTTCTCTAATTGGGCATTTATAGAATATTTAAAATTTGTTTTTAAACTTAATTAAATCAAAACAACAACTAACCCTTACTATGTTTGAAGCTTATAGTGCCAACTCATTAAAAAAAAAAAAGAATGACACCCTCATATAAATATTACCTAATTATTAAAATATTTAAACACCATAGCCATTCCTCATCTATCATTTCAAATGTTAAAAGTTAATAAACATGTAGATGAAACAATTTGAAAATAGGAAGCATATGTTATTTTGTTTCTTATCTCTTTTAATCTAATTGCAGTTGCTATTGGAATTGATTTTGTTGCCTTTAGAGGTCTTTCCCTTTTAAGCTAGCATGGTTGTGATGTTGATTTAAGAGTAGGTTGAGCTTGTTTTGGAGTTCTTCCCTTTTTAAGCCAACCTGATTATAATGTTGAATTAATAGTAGGTTGAGTTTATTTTAGTGGTCCTTCCTTTTCTTTCTAATAATAATAATAAAGCCATAATATTTATTAAAATAAGATTAATTAAAATAAGATTATACAATTCAATAAAAGAATAAATAAACATTACAAAACTTATTCCTACAATAGGTTTGGTAGTTTGACCTTCCATAATAGGTTAAGTCTATTGGTTCTTTGTTATGCATGTCCTCTAATGGTGACCTTGCTTACAAATCATACAATGCATTAGTGATCCATATTTTAATAATTTTGAAGGGTTCTTTGCTCCTCATTTACTAATCTTTCTCTATTTTTCTTACACATACAAGCATCTTTTTAAAAGGGGAGACCATGGGATTTTCCACATCTTTCTCTAATTAAGTAGTATAAGTGCAGTGTTGTATGTGGCTTCATGTGTTGCATGATGACATTTATCAAAAAAGTCTATTGGATCCCTTTCCATGAAATTATACAAGCATATGCATGAACAAGGTGCATTGGTCAATTCTCAAGCTCTACAATACATGTCATGTCCATCAAATCAACCACAAACCTATCATCAAACACAAACACTTAGAATTTATCCCTAGCAATAGGCTTTAAGCTACATAACATAGCATTATATTTGTTCAATTCCAGTTTCTTTCCAATTCTTGAATAAATTTTGTCTTCACATTTGGCAACGGTACTAAACTTGGTGTGCATCCCATCCATCAATGCAATCATAACATCCTTTAGCATATCAATGATGAGCTTGCATCTAGCTTTAACTATATAACCATTAAAACACTCAAATATATTATTGTTTATAATGTCACACTTTGAAAGGCTGTGAAGGAGATAGCCCATATAAGATTGGCTCATAACCTATGAAATAAGCAACCTATGACATAAGCAACATAAGCAAGGACCCATGGCTCATGATGTTACCAACAAGTTTCTCTTTGAGGGAAATTATTTTTCAAGCAAAATAAGGACTCCTATAATGCATAGGAGCTAGCATGCAATATGAAAATTCATCTTTGATTCCATGAGGGAATAGAAAAAGAGATAATTATCACAAAAAGGCAGAAAAAATTATGCTCTCCATAGTTGCAATATTTGACCATATCAAGAAAAAATTCAAGTGACTCAAAATTAGTGCTCATTGTGTAGTTTGGTGCTATCTAGGTGCTCTTTGTTCTCATTGATTTCTGCAATTATCTCTGCAATCCAAGTAGATTGAGACTGTGAAATACATATTGGATTCGTGAATAACGTGTAATCAATTATAGACTACTGATATAAAGTGGTCTTAGGTTAATTTGCAACTTTAACTATGGTTTGAACCATATTTAATTTCGAATAAGTTAAAATAAGAGCCTCACAAAAATTCTTAGTTTAAATCTTTAAGAAATAATTGTACGTAGTCTCATCCATCTCTTTAACTCATTTAATGATGATTAAGCTTCTTAATTGCTCTTAGTAGCCTACTAAAACAACTTTAGTTTTGGTCCTTTGTGATGCTTTCTCCAATTAACATATAAATATCTTACATAGTTTTTATGTTCTACAAGAGGGTCATTGGACCAACAGTATTCATTAATCCCTGCAAAATGGAAATGGTATTATCATGTCATCAAGAACGCCACATTTGAAAATAAAAAGTAGAAAAGCAATAATTAAGAGATATTACCTTTTGCTAATCACTTACAAATGTCATCTTAATCCATTTAATATTTGCAAATGTTGGAAGAGTAAAGACATGAACCACTTCTAAAATAGCTAATTTTCACCTTCAACTACATTCCAACAAATAAGAAACATCTTATTGTTCCCATTCTTTGATACTACACATAATAGCACACCAATGATAGTTTTTTTTAGAAAACAACCATCAAAGCCAATTATTGCCCTTATAACCATTCAAAACCCCTTCTTCAAAAAATTAACCCATTAAACAAATCTTTTATAAAACATCTTTCTTGTTAGGAATTCAGTGCCCACAATTTTATTTTATTAACTCTTAATAACTTTGATTTGATTTGATTTGTAAGCCATGAGTATGGAATAATAAGCATCATGTGAACCCCTTAACATGGCTAAAGCTTTTTTTTACTCCTTATATCTTTTACTTCTACTAAAAGTGAGACATTATTTATCCTTAACTTCATCTTCAAGCTCAATCACACCCCAATTTGAGTTCCTATGAAATTAGTATAAGAATTTCTTAGTAAGCCATGTTGAAGTTGCTTACCCATTCCTAAAAACCTCAAAACACTTATGTTCACCTTTGTAAGCCTTAATTACAAAATTTTTATCATATGGTTGTGTGCTAACATACAATTTAGTAGCATATGTATCTACATAATGTGCTTTACACATATTTTGCCTTATTTTCTTGAATATCACATTAAATCCATTACTAATAGCATATATTTGTACATCATCCTTGCTTTCATAACCATTTAAGATAACTTGAGCTAATGTTGTCATTAGGAATGACCCTTGAAGCTTGAAAAATTTATGCCCCTAAATCCAATGCCTACCTCATAATCAATAATATAAACTTTACAAACAAATATTTTGTTTTAGTACAACCTAACTAAAGTACCTTAAAAGCCAATCTATCTGCTTTAGTACAACCTAACTTTCCAACATCATCCATCATGCAAAAATAATATATTTTGTTTGGATAAATGTTATCACAGTAGTGAGTTTCATCGCCCCCAAAATTCTCAATCTCATTGACTAGAGTTTGTAAAGTTTCACCATAATAATATTTGATGATGAAGAAAGAGAACATTATGCATACAAGCAAATGAAAAGAATACCAAACTAGATTAATTTATTACATACAATTTAAACTAATATGTTAGAAAGTAAAACCCCATGATAAGAATCATAAAACAATTCTAATCTCCCCATTTTTTTATCGATAATATAAAACCCTATAATTTCTAAAGCTAACAGAGGCTTTCACAATCTTTCATGCCCATGCAACACAAAGATTTTGACATTACCTTTTGTTTTATAAGCAATATAATTTTACTAATATGAAAGTGTCAATCAAAACTTAACATAAAACACCCAACTAAACCTTAGTCAATAGAGCTAACATTGCTTAAATGTGAAAAACAAAGGAAAGGCAAAAGATTCAAACTTACTTTTTGCTATGTCATATTCCACCACAATGTTCACAGTTTTAGGAATACAAAGCTTCATTTGAATAGTAAGTTTCAATTAGAAGAGTATCTTTCACCAGGACCACAATATTTCACTTTTCTCTTATAGCCATTATTATCACATTTTGGTTTTTTATACACTAAAAGAACCCTTGTCTATGAAAGTGACACTTATCCCTAATAACCCTATTCATAAACACCTCGCAAGCACATGATAAGCGTATGCGAGAAACATCTCTCTCCTTCCCTTTCCTTCCCTTTTGGTTGAAACTTTCTCCCTTTTGATAAACTTCTTCAAGTGTCCTCTCTTGATTAGTCATTCTATTTCCCAAATTAATTGATGGCAATCATTTGTGTCGTGCTCGTTGGACCTGTGAAATAGATAATATTTGGTTTGACCCCTGTCTTAAGGTTTTGATTTCATCTCCTTGGGTCACTTCGCATACTACTGGTCTTATACCGCTATTAGAACCTTGACTCTGATTGCATCAGTGGCATGAGATTGGTTGGTTTTGTAAATCCATCCCTCAAGTCTCTTTCTTTAGGAGCTTGATGATATTCCAACATTGCTCTACTTCTGTCTGGTTTTCGATAGAATGGAGTATGAGTAGGAGTTGGGCAAGGCATTGCCATCACATTCATGTATATTATTTCCTTTAAAATTGACATCTGTGTAAATTGGTCATTCCCTTTCTTATGTTGTTACAGTCATTAACAAAATAGTATGCTTTCTTATAAATTTGTAAATATCTATAAATAAGTCTTAATACAAAATACAATAACTAGCATAGGGCCAAAATGATCAAAATTATACATGCCTCAAAATGGCTTTAAAAAATAGTGAAAAAAATATAAACTTTATTTCCTTAAACCTTGGAGTTTATTTACCCAAATCTACTGATGCTATTGAGTAGATAATTACAAAGGAAAGGAAATATATTAATGAAACACATTTCAAGCACATTTATGAATCATTATCATGAAAGGTTTCACAAACAAATCAAACAAAGTAACTATATCACCAAGGTCCCTCATCCCATTTCCTTTCATTTCATATAATATGTCTAATGTGAGCTTCTTAGGACTTCCTCTTAACATTCAAACACATAATGGATACCAAGGACACAAAAATCATGACTTGTCAGAGGTGGATTCTATAATCCCTAGTATCTAAATGTCAGAGACACAGAATTATCATACTCGATATTCCTTTCCTTTACTTTCATATATGAGCTCATAATGCATGCATACCTTTTCTTTCCTTTATCATATCTTTTCCACTGGGAACCATTGGATATCCATAGCTACCAACACAGCACAAGTACATAAATGCAACATCTTGGTGTATTCAAATGCTATATAATTATTAATGCAGTTCCTAAATGCATCATATCTATTTAAAATAGTTAAATGATGCATGAATGCATATGCATAAAAAAGAATTTTGTAATTTCTACTCACCTGGATAGTAGTTCCCTTAATCTTGACACTTACTGCTAATTAAGTATCTTTACCATTTGTCCTTAAGACTCTACTTCCCAAGTTTATAATTAGAAGCACATAAAATATATTTAGTTAACTATTTTATTTAAACTAATTTATACTTAATATTTTTTAGTTGCAAGCACCTTCGGCAGCCAATCGTGCATCTTCAGCTCCCAAAGTTGCATGCATGAGTCACCTCCTATTTACATAGTTTTGGCCACTGAACATTGAAGTTTCGACAGCCAAACCTACATTTTTCAAAAACCCCATTTTAAGTTCTCTCTTTTATTTTACCCCTTAAGTCATCCCATTACCCATCCTCAACTTTAGTGTCATCATTTCTTAATTTAAGTAAGCTTTTACATCCCTACTATCAATTTTCCATTAATAAATCCTTTTATTATCTCCTAATATGAATCAATCCTTCTAAATCCTATTACCAATATTCCCTTAGAGTAATTTTATTTCCTTATATTACTATTGATATTCTCTAATTGAAAGGAGAAGTATAAACATAAGGATACTTATTTGTGGATACCTCTAGAGTTTCTTGTTTAACTTTGTTCTATCCCCTTTTCTGTGGTTTCTCCCTTTTGACCCTCTCTTTAGCATTCTTAGGACTGAGGTACATTTAAGGTTTCTCATATTTTATAAGGGGCTTGGTTAAGAAGAGAGGAAAGGGTATGAAGAAGAAGAGGAGAAGGAAAGCGAAGGAGAGAAGGTCCAGGAATGTTGAAAGAATGGGTTTCTAGAAATATCTAAGGTTTCTTTCCCTTTTATATTTAATCTCATAAAGTTCGAACAACTGAAGTTCAGTTCTTTGGCGGCCAAAGATGCGCTATCACTAAATACTCGGGGCTCCTAACCCTAATTACCTAGTTACTATTTTAATTTATATTTAGGTTACTGTTTCACTTGGTCATTACTTATTCTAAGTTTCTAGTTACCTTGTTCTTGGAGAACATTTTGTCTCTTTAAAGTATATTTTAACTTACAATGATGAGGGGTATTACACTTCTTGTGACTCACAATGACTTTGAAGTTGTCAACTAGGCTATGCACTTGGTGCAAAGGCCACATGTCCTTTGTATGACCACTTCCATTCGATGGGAGACGCACTTCTTGGTGAGAAGCCATATAGGCATTAAGAGCTATTCGACGAACTGAAGCCATATAGACACATTTCTCCTATGTTACACTTGGTATATAAATGCAATATTGGCACTAGGTAAAGACATTCTTCCTCAACCTCATTTACTCACCATTACAGCTTCATTAATTATAGTCTTCTAACATAATCATCAAAGTGCCAAGATGCGGAGACACACTTGGGCCTCTAACTCATTTGTCTTGCAAGCTACTTCCTCTCATTAAAGCATCCAACTAGTTAGCTAACCCCAAATCATCCATATACTCCTAAACTATCCCATAATATACTATATTATTGACACATGGCAAGATCTAATCATCTCTTATTTTGGTAGTTATCAATTTCAATTAATGAAAGATAAAGAGATTGTGGTTTTAGGGTTAGATTATATTAAGTTTATTTTTCCTAAATGGAAATGTATCATTTTTGTTTTTATCTTTTTTTTTTTTCTTAACTTTTGATGTGTATGTTCTTATTTGAAGGTTAGAAGCCATGTGAAATTCCGATCAAGAGCATTTCATCTAGGGGTGAGCATTATTCGGTTCAAACCGAATAAATCGAATCGAACCACCTTAATTTGGTAATTCAGTTCAGTTTTTAAAATAATTCAGTCTGATTCGATTTTATATTATAAAAATTTCAATTATTTTAGTTCGGTTCGGTTTTGAAGAGAAAAAATCTATTAAACCAAATTGAACCGAATAGTTTTATTGATTTTTGAATTCATTTATTTTTATAGGGAATTTATGAATTATATGTAATTTTATATATATATATAAATTGTTTAATTTTATTGATTAATGGTTATTAGATTCAAATCAAGATCAAAATTAGACCAATTAACTTGAAAATCAAGTCTAAATTAAAAAATAATCAAAAATTAAAATCGATCACCAAATCGAACCAAAATAGAGCGGTTCGGTTTGATTCGATTTTTCATCCATTTCGGTTCGGTTCAGTTTGTAAAATATGTAATTCGATTTTTATGATTTAATTCAGTTCGGTTCGATTCGGTTCGGTTTGAACCGATGCTTACCTCTAATTTCATCGAAATGTGGCTCCATCATAAAATTGTAAACTTAAATAGTTTTTGCATAAAATTAATAAAATTAAAACTTTTTGATGGAATTTTAAAAAATGCTACATTTTAAGATTTTTTTGTAATTAGTCCTAAATTATATCATAATTTAATTCCTAAAATTTTAAATTTAATTATATTCTAATTTTAAAATTTAAATGTAATAATAAAATGTATATTATGAGAAACCTAAAAGATTTTTAATAATTTAATTATTTGTATTTATAATTCCATTTAAGCTGACTAGGTACCAAAGAAGTTGCCTCCCATGAAATACTTGAATTTTGTTACTTAATTTGAAAGTTGTATTATAAAAGGATAAAGAAGTTATTGAGTGTCTTATACTATAAAAGGTTTAAAAGGTTATAGTTCAAATTCTGAATATTTTACCTCTTTTAATAATTTTTGAATAGTTTTATTAAATAGTATTAAAATTATTTTAAATGCTGTGAAATTTTAAATTTAAATTTTATTTAAAGAATATTTAATTAAGAGTAATCATATATGGCTAGCTGGATGAATCATAAACTTGGGTTTTACCCAAATGATTAGTGGTCGAATGATATTATTTCTCATGTGTCTTACCGGATTCGTCCTTTTCTATTACAAAAAGTCATCTAATGTGCCACGTAAGATGAGGAACGCTCTTCCAAATTCAATTTCAAATCTGGATACAATTTCTTTAAATTTTAAAAAAATGGATTTATTTTATCAAAATTAAAAGTATTGAATTAAATAATAATAAACGAAGAGATTTGCATTTTTTTTTTATAATGAAGCCATTATAAAACTATTTAATTAAAAGTAATCATATATGGCTAGCTGGATGAATCATAAACTTGAGTTTTACCTAAATGATTAGTGGTCGGACCAAATTAAAAAAATATTGTGATACACTCCATTAACAGTACTAAAAAAATTAAAAGCAACAATCATGAAGATTGCCGTAAACGCAATATTTCCCAAAATGGGATAGAAGGGATTCTTAAACCCTAGGGCAAAAGATAATTATATAAGATGCCATATTAGGAAAGAATTAATTATAATAAAAAATCAAATGCTTTCCCACTCTTAACACTTTAGTTTTGTTTAGTGCGAAACAATTGTTTCATTAATATTATAATACACCAAGCATCTCTACTTTCCTTTCTTAGAGTGGTCCTCTTCTACCTTTTGCTTGTTGATTCTCTCAAAACCCTTTTTCCCCCTGTTTCAGCATATGTCTATTAGAAATTAACTTTACATTTTTTGTAAATTACTATCAAGTCCCTGTAATTTGTTAAAATTACTACTTAATCCCTATTAATTTAAAACCTATTTAGAATGTCCTTATATTTTGTAAAATCAAAATGTTAATCATTTTTATTTTAATCTTAAATATTTATACTATTTAGTCTCTGATGATATATACTGTTTAGTTCCTATAATTTTAGTTATTCATCCAATTAGTCTTTCTGATCAAGGTTAAAATAAGTTGACTAACGCTTTGTTTAACAAAATTTAATAGAATGATTAAAGAGTTTAATTTTTTTAAAATACAAGACGTTTTAATTGAGCTTTTAAAAAATAAGGTTAAATAGTTCATTTTAACAAACTACAAGCACTTGATAATAATTTACTCTTTTTTTAATAAAAGTAATCTATGTAAAAATATGGAGATTAGAAAAACCCACCACTTGTTTGAATAATTGAGATAGGATTATTAGTTAAATTAATTTGTATTATTTTGGAATCCTAAGTTTAAACTTCCTCAACTTTGAGTTTTGTATGTATTCAATATATTTTATCAATAGAAGAAGTGCATAAATTCATTTTTTCAAAAAAATAACAAAATAATAATATTTAGATAAATTTATTTTATTATTGGAGTTATGTGATCGAGCTTGTTATACACAATCTATTATCAATTAGTAAATTACTTCAATAATTTTAATTCTAATTAATTAATAAATTTATCATCCAATTACATTTAAGAGACTTCTCATTCAAATATACTACATATTATTCATAGTAAATAACATAATTTATACATTAAATTAATATATCCCAAAGAGTACATTTTCAATACGACAAAATGCCTCCTCATTAATGGACTACAAAATCTTTTACATAAGCCAAATAACCTTTTTGATAATTATATTTATAGAATTAGTCTTTTTAAATTTAATCTCAATAAAATAATTATTATATTTTGTCTAATCTAACTTAATTTAGTGGCTAAAAATATCACTGCCTTGATGAGCTCAAGTTCGAATCCTCATTCTTTCGATCTCTCCCATTTTAAAAAAAAAATAATAATAACTATTATATTTCGTGCTATTTCATGAATCAATAATGCAATAAATAATTAATTAAAAATATATATGGTGTCATATTATAGAATAATATTGGTACATATACCTATTAAAATTATCTCTAAAATCAGTCAAAAACAAAAAAGGTTAGGGACTAGTTGCAATCATTCACCAACTCATGTGAGGCTGTGGTCTGTTCATATATAAAGATTCACAACAGCCGTATAAGTAACTTTTGTGGACCTAATTAATAAGAGGAAAGGAAAAATTAGAGGAGTTGGCAGCTGAGTAAAAGTCAAACGAATATGCATAAAAAATGGCAGATCCTATAAGCTGAGAGAGAGTAATAAGAGAACCTTAATAATCAATGAATAGAATTGATGTGAGTTTCACTTAGCTCTGTGAAACAGAGATTCATTATCAACATTTTACTTCCAGTATTGGGATCTGCTCATATCCACCAGTCTTCAGTCACACCTGATGTGCCCTTCCTATGAAAATTTATTATCAATCAGAAAAATCTCTGCATCTCTGCATCTGCATGCATGCAATTTTTTTTTTCTCTTTTTTCTTTGTGAAGGTTATTCAGATTTGAGCCCTATATCTAACATTTCAAGAACTTATACATGTCACATTATACATCAATCATTTATCAATAATTTAGGCTGCAAGAATTGACTGGTCAGTTTTCAAGTGAGGATTTTTTTTTTTTTAGGTAAAACCAGTTCCTAGTCTATTTAAAATGCTGTCTATTTTCATGGGTATGAAATGGAAGTATATATAGTAGTTGAAGATATTATACATGAATGGAGAATTCAAAGTTTCCCTATATGTGAGTAAAACTCCAAGATTTGACACTCAGGTTGAAGAAAAAAATCTTTGAAAAATTGTTGCACAATACATTCTCTCTGAGACTGCAAAGATATGGTAACAATAAAAAGTTGTGTATGGAATGGCTAGAAATGAAAATCATAAATATAATCAAGCTTTGACTTTGGGAGAGAGTCACTGCTGCATATTAGATTTGAAGGCAATGATTTTTTTAGCAGCAATCATAAAACAGTTGCCTTTATACATAAAATGAAACAATTATCTAACAATTTAAAACTGCTGCAAAAAAAATTTGATAAATTATGTAAAAAAGTTAATAAAATTACTATTAAAATTGTTGCAATCACAATGATTTACAACTATCTAAGGCAGCGATTTTTTTTCACAGCAAAAATGTAATCAAATCGCTACTTTATGTGACGGTAGAAGAGGCAAATGCAACGGTTTTCAAACTATTGTCATTGACTTATAGCTACAGTCTAAACATATATGTTAGCGGTTTTTCACTGTTGCCTTAGATTTATTATGTAATAGTGAGTCTTAGGTGGAATCCATTTGAATATTTTTTTTTTAGGGTGTTAATTTTTCTCATCAAATTGAGATGAAATCTTGATGTGTCTCTGGTGGTAATTTGTTGTGGGTGATTAGATGTATATGAGCAATTGGACACATGAAATGAAATTCCAAGTGTGGGAAGCGAAGTGGGTCAATATGACAATATATATTTTTGTGGAGGCAGTAGGGTCAAAACACCCACAATCAAGTTATGCCAAATCTTGTGGTGGTGGTAGTGGGAGACTAGCTAAGTATTGGTGGAGTCAGACTAGCTAAGTATTGGTGGAGTCAGCTCTTTAAAAACAATAAGGGGGTTGGCCTCTGATCATGTGTACATTCCACCAATTAAGGCTCTCAAGCTTTCTCTTGAAAGACCAAAACTCTTACATGTGCTCTAACAATCTTTTTAAAAGGATTGTCAAAGAGAAAGAAGACACGGATAGAAATAGAAAAAAATCCCATAATTTTTTTTTTCTTTTCTTCTTTTGAATGAAAGGTCGGCCAAAGGAAATAGACCTTAAAGGTGGCAAATTAAAACTGGTAGAGTAAGCTAGGATTTGATAATATGTGGCTTGCCACATGTTTGCTAAATGTGTATATATGTAGAATAAGTTGGCCCCAATAAGACCAAATGGGTCTTAGCGTAAATGATTAGCCTTTGACATGTATGAATAAGCCGTCTGACCACTGATTTGAAATGAAAGATGGAAATTGCAATACCCAGATGTGAGCAATGTCTTGTTGTGTTCGAACACCTGAGCCTCAGGTAAGATTTGGTACAAATAATTGAGGCTGTGCAAACGTAATTTTTTTTTTTAATTTATTAAGGCATTTCCCATGTCATCCTTTTTACTTGTAACAAAAGATTAACTTTACAAGGTTTGTGAATATCTTTCCCAATAATATTTTCTTTAAATATTAAATTTAAACTTTCTTAAAAGTATAATAGATTTTACCAGTTATTACAGTACTCAACATTTATTAATTATGAAAACGTAACATTTAATTTTATTAAATGACACATTTATTGGAGAATATTTATTTATTTATTTATTTTAAAGATAGGTTTAATATAATTAAGAAATATATATACTCACGAAATTGAAGAAAATAAGAACCAAATTTGTCCTCAATTGGCGACATAAATCGTGGGTTGCACCTACATCACATAATGCAGCGAAGAAAATCCATGTGGAGGGACACTAGCATTTGTGTTTTTGCGTGTAGAATAAATCACAATAATAATAATAATAATAATAATAATAATAATAATAATAATAATTTAATTTATATATAGGCAAAGACCAAATATCACATTTTATATATATATATATATATACTCTTTACAAGTAACGTGAGATTTTGAAGGACTAGTTCTCATGCGTTTGAGACACTTAAAAGATTCATTATTTTTTGATTTTTTTTTTAAATTGTTACTTATAATTTTCCTAAAATAGAATTAATTTACACAAATAAAAATAACTTAATTGAATTAAAATTATTCATTTTTATAATTCCCAAAAACACTGATAAATATTATTAATGAGGCATTAGTTCTTTATCAGTAAACCTAAACTTTTGGTTCCAATATGGGCAGCAGCAAAAGATATGTGATTAACATGAAATTTCACAATTTAATTAATGATGACACAAATCATCTTTAACAGCCACAAAATGACTAGCGATATCCGCTTTTTATAGACATTATTTAAAAGATGTTTGACTTAACTTATAAAAATCAGCTTATAAGCACTTAGTGTTTATAAATTAATTTAAACTTATAAGCATTTAAAATTTTTAACAGTTATGTATCTGATTATAGTGCTTATAAATAACTGATAAATAATTAATGTGTTTAGTAATAAATAGTTATAAACACATTTATTATTAAATGACAAAAAAAATATTAAATAAAATTTATGATGAAATTTTAAAAATTAGATAAGAATAATATAGTAAAATACTTGATTAAATTAGTTTATAAGCATAGGACTTATAAGCACCAAAATTAAGAAGTTGAGTCCCTAACTTTTTTTTTTAGCTCCTAAGCTAAACTTATAACTTAAAAATTACTATAAATAAATAAAATAATTTATTTTTATAACTTGTAAGTCGATTTGACCAACTTATAATATAAGATAAACGCTCTTTTAAAATATTCATTGACTTCTGTGCTGTAATTATGGAAATGATGAGTAAATTTATTTTTATAAAAAGATACCAATAACTGAAAAAAATTAGTCTTTATCTCAATTAAAAATTATATAAATATTTATTGTATGTAATAGAGATAAAAAGTAAAATTAAAAAAAAAAGTAATACTTTTTAATTTTTTAAATATAATAATAAATTTTAAAATAATTCAAATTATGATAAATAAAAAATAAACAGATGAGATAATATTGCATAATTACCTCCACATGTATGATTATACAATGATTAGCAGATTGCATTTAATTTTATTTGATTATTAAAAAATAAAATTCAAATGGGAATATTGCACTACCCATAAAAGAGATTGATTGGTAGGGCCCACATGGAATCGTCCGGCAATGGCTTGCTTTGCTTGGTTGACCATCTATGATTACACAAAGTATTGGCCAGCCAACAACACTACACTATCTATTGCCAAACCAATCAAACAGTTGGAATACTTTAAATATCCCCACATGCTCATAATACAAGTTGGTATGAATTATCTAAAATAAATCCAATTACAATTAACATATATGCTTCATAGTATTATTCAATTAGAATTATGAAACTTAATGCTGGCATTCAAACTATAAAGACTAGCAAGTCTGAAGGAGTTCTCTTTATTGACAAAGATTTCAATAGAATGTCCAAGAAATTATGAAAAAATACAGAGAGGAAGATTGAATGCTGGACTTGAGACTCAATAACGAGTCACTTTATCTAACAACATACTTCAACAACCTTTCTTAGAAAAATTCAAAATCTCAATATTGGAATCCTATGAACTTTAGATATGCAAAGCCATCTGTCAAAGTTCTGCACGATCATCAATCTTTAAAAGCAACAAAGATTTAGTCTTATGCAATATATGTCCTACCTCACTTAAAGGTGTGGATCAACAATGGTACAAGGGTCTCGAGCTTGGATCGTAACATGCCTTTTAAAAATCAAGACTTTTTACAGTCCTCAGAAATTTAGGGGGAATAGACTATCCACAAACTATTGTCCAAACCAAAGCATTGTAGTTTTCGGTATTAAAGAAAAGAATTCAAGTTCATTCTATACTTTCTAAACAAAGGGGTATTTGGTATAAAATTAACAAATGAAAACTATTATCATTATAACTTTTAACCCTTCATTAATGTTGTTTGAATATTTAAAGAGATTAGATTAACCTTTAGTGCTTAAGTTAATAATTTCATTTCGTAAATATTAAAACTTACGAGAGTAATATTTAATTTTTAATTTTTTAATCTTCTACCAAATCTCAAGGCTTATGCACAGTCTTGGTATATGTGAAACAAAGATGTTCACAATATACTTCAAGATAAAATATCTACAAAGAAAACTTCAGTGCAAGCAAAGATAATTCCACCAAGGCTTAAGTCAGTAGTGACTATAGTCTACTTCTAATTTTCTAAATCTCATGATCTGCAACAATCTTTTATGTCTAACAAAGTCAACCAAGGCAATCTACAACCGAAACATACAAAGGTCTTCAGTAATATCAGAAGAAATATGCAAAATTAGGACATGAATATCATAACAATCCACTAAAAAGTAGAGGAGGGATCCTAGCAAAACCCACTTTCTTACACCCCTTTGACTTCCCTTGAATAGGGCAACCATACCCACCATTTAATTAGAGGAACACTTCCATTTGAGTGGAGTAAGTTTGTGGCCCTTTCTCACTACACCCCTTACTGTAGGTCCCATCCCTTTTTCTAGATTGATGATTGTCTTCTTACCTATATATACATTCATCACTTTATTTCAACACAATCTTTGTTTGAATCCAATGTGTATTCTAGCTAGGGTTTGTTTGAAAGTTCTCCAAATGGATCACTTTGAGCCACTTACTCCATTAAGACCCATATATATTAAGGACCCACCAAATTGGTTTTATTGCCTTACCCTTGAAAAGGATTCTCTTAGCTTCTTGCCTATGTAATTGCTTATATAATTCTTTATATTACAGGTGGAAAATAAATAGAAATAGACGAGTTTAGATTAAAAATTATCGGTTTATAAGTCAATTAAATACAAATCATTTTGGATTTTGTGCGAATTGAAATGGTTTGAGTAGACAGATTCAAAGTCTAATTATTATTGAATTAAATTTAAATTTTATAAATTTAAAATAATTTTAATATTATTAAATGTGTGACTTCATAAGAGATTGGGCTGAAGATGTAATCAAATCTATAAAATCTTACTTGTATGGGTTGTCTTCAACTTCTAAAAGCATAACTGTCAACTTGCTTTTGCATCAATCAATTCAGTTACATTTTGTATCAGACTCTCATTAATTACAGTCACTTTCAGTGGGGGCTGCCTATACCAGACCTCATAGAACTAGAACCATTAATTATGGGAAGAAATCAAATTAATTTCATATTAATTAATTAGTGATATTATTTATTTTCATAATTAAATTTAGAAAAAAGAAAAACTCAAATTTCAAAATTTTGAGCATTTTGTATTAAAAAATAAGCACAGCTCAAAATTTAGCAATGATAAAAAGAATTCATCTACTTCACTAAGCATCAAATTCAAATCCAATTATTATGTGATGGCAAATATTTTTTAGTAAAACAAAAACCAAGTTAATTCACACTAACTAGTAAAAAGGTTGTTTTTATTTGAAAATTATAAGAATTAAGAGTAAATTATATAAATAGTATCTTAATTTAAAGGATATATAACAGTAAAGTATCGAAATTTTAATTTATAACATAAAACTCTATGTGATCTTTAGTAGCTAATTTTTAAATAATTTATGCTAAAGTGTCATTTGTAAAATTATATATATATATATATATATATATATATATATATATATATATATATATATTTTCATGTGTTGGTAACTTTATTTAAACAAGTTTTAGATTGTTGAAGGCCGATTTGTGCAAATTGAGGATAGAGAGATAATAATTAAAATTTTTTCTAATAATTGTCTAATTAATAGAGAGAAAGTATAATTTTTTTAATCTAACAAATGTTACGTTAATAAAAATAACTCAAAACTTGTTACTAAAAGTCATTGGGGTTTTATATTACTTAAATTAAATATTAAAAATTTTATATTATAAATTGAAATTTAAATACTTTACAGTTACATACTAAATTGAGATACTGCGTATATGATTGTGCATGTGATTGAGAGTATCTAAAATCATACTACCTACTGAGTAAAATATTTTTACTTAACATAAGATATTAAATAGATTATTTTATTGTTTACTACATATTTTTGTGTGATGATTTTAAATAAATTCCACTAATGTCAGTTCAATCTTTTTTTTTTTCTTATTAAAATAACTTTTGTAAATTTTCAGACCATATTTAATTTTCCAACAGAAAATGATAATAATAACAATAAAAATCAAAATTGAAGTATTAATGATTATTTTTTTATTGTCATTTGCAATTTAATTATGAAACGATATCACTGAAATATTATCTTTATCAGTTTTGGAGGAGTAAAAGATTAAGGTAATGTTTGGTATAAAATGAATGATGTAATGTAATTGTCATTATATTTTTATATTTAATTATAAAATAAAAATATAAGTAATCTAATGATATTTTCAATTTTAATATTCAGTTTATTTATAGTAATAATGGCAATAGTGATTATGATTAGGTGGTGGTAATGATGGTCACTAGATAGGAATTATGGTAATTGTGGTGGTGGCAATCGTGGCCGACCAATAAGAGTGTAATGGTGGTGGTGGTAGTAGTGTTGTTCAAGTAATGTGATAATAATAGTGATTGTCGAGTGGTGGTAATGGTTATCAAGCAGTGGTGGTGGAAACGATAGTGGCTGAGTAGCGGTGATAGGTAAGATGATAGTGGTGATGATGATAGTAATAGTGGCTACATGGTGATAGTTGTGGCCGAGACGACAATGACTTAGTGGTGATAATAATAATGGTAGCAATCAAAAGGTGATATTAACAGCCGCGATGGTTGGTAACAATGGTGGTATTAATAATAATAATAAATGAAATAAATCAAAATAAATAATCATAATTATATATATTTTTATATATAATAACATTACACCAGTTGAAATATAATAATGTAATTATTATTTTGTTATATTAATTTTTTTTTTATTATCAAACAAAATAGTAAAACATGTAGTATAATTATCATCATATTACACCTTTGAATATGTCCTATCAAACCTTGGGTTAAAAAATATGATCATAGAGTTAGTTGAAGCCAGTCATGAGGCACAATATATACATATAGCTTTCAGATTAGGCTTAATAGTAAATGGGCCAAGCTTGAGCAAACATTTGCTCCCTTTGGTATAAGAATGATTTAGGCATAATTAGTTAGTGTTGATGAGTTGTTTGAATTAATAACTACCAACTCAATCATTCATTGACTTATTGGATTTTATTTACATATGGCTAATCATTAGGGTTTTTCAATTAGTGATTGTACCCCAAAAGCCACAACATTTAATTTTTAAGTATTTCATTTTATTATTTAATTATTCTGAATGAGTTTTAACCTTAAAATTTTATACTTATAAAAGGATTCTAAAATTATTTATTAAAAAAAAAACTTATTTTTATATCTACATTGATGTTCTTATCTTCATCCTAAGATAACACTAACTTTTCTAATTTTGGAAAAAAAAAAGATTAAGTCTTAAAATTAGACAAAATTTCATGAATACTAATCTCTACTAACATCACGAAGCATCCACATAAAAATATTTTCATATTATCAAGCAAAATAATAGAAGGTAAATGATAAAAGTTTTTTTTTTTATTTTTTTATAAATAAGAGATTAGAAGAATGGAACTCGAATTAAATTTGTCAAATGAGTGATATATCTTTAGTCATATTTAACCAAATAAGTTAGGCAAAATAATGAAAGTTATTAAAATTTTTAAAGGGTAAAATATAATTTAGCTCTTGAGATTTAATAAAATTTATAATTTAGTTTTTATATTTTTAAAATTAAACAATTTAACCCTGCAATTTGACAAAACCTATATGACTTAGTCCATAATGTTAAAATTTTATACTTAACTAAAATTTTTAAGATTCTTAAAGTAATTAATTTATATTTTAATAATTTAAATATAAATTATTTTAATTCAATGGGACTCACATTTTAAAATTATAGGGACTATGTTATTAGTAAAATAAAACATCAGGAACTAAATTATTAAGAAAATAAAACTTTAGGAACTATATTATCTTTAGATTAAAAATAAAGATAAAGGTATTTTGATAATTTTTACTAAAATTAATGATAACTTAACAAAATTTTAAAGATGTAAATTAAATTATAGATTTTATTAAATTTTAAAAATTAAATTATTTAATTTTGATTTTAAAAATATAAATCCTAAGTTATATATTTTATTAAATCTCCCAGGATAAATTATAGTTCTTTTCTTTAAAAATAAAAAAATTATAGTTTACCCATTTTTAAACTATCTAAAAGAAAATCTCACATTATTAATAAATATGTGTATGTAATTTATATATAAGTATATTTTAATAAAATTATTATAATTTTATTAAAAAATATATCTTATTTTTAAATTACCGTGTGTTTATTTAAAAAAAATATTAAAAAAAATAAGATAAATTAAGAGAAAATTCATGTACATAAAAAAAAAATAGAACTATACACAAAAATAGGGGGGAAAATGTTAAAAAAGGGGCGGTTGGTTGAATGCGAATGATTTGACAAGACAAGCAATGCATGTGAAGGGCCGATAGAGATGTAGACATATGACCTGACCTTTCAAACCCCAAAATCTCTCCTATACCACGACACCAAGCCCTGCGTACATGCCAGGCTGAGTTACTTTCTTACCAGAGACTCTCACATTTTACCCAAAGAGAAAAAATAAATAATAATAAATTAAAAAACGGCTAAGAAACTATGTTAGGGTATAGGTCGGACACGTGTCAAAAACCCATGATCACTCTCAATCAGTCCCCCTTTCTGATGGATGTATTGTGAAACACTGATCTTTTGTTTTTGAGGGTTGTTTATTTTCTTTTATGTGTTGTTATTATAGAAGAGGCACTGACTCCCACGTGCAATGACTCTGCGGCCCTGCCACTGCCAGTGACAGTGTCAGGCCACCACCACCACCACCACCATCTCCATTTATATAATACAGATACAGACAGTCATACTGATACAGAGAAAGAGAGAGAGAGAGAGAGAGAGAGATCTCACGTGTCTCTTCTTTCAAGTCTCTCTCATTCCTTTTGCCTTTCTCTTCCTCTGCTTGTCATTGATTAATCTCTCCTTTCTTTTTCTCTCTCTTTCTTGCTGTAAGTTCTGTGCTGTGCATGCCTTTGAATTTGATAGACCCTACTGTGTTAACTCCAGTGAAGAGTCTCTGACCCTTGGGCATTTCTGTCATACCATTCTATAATAAAGGGTATTCTTGTCATTTCAATGCAATTACTGCATCGGGGATACCTTAATTTTTTTTTAAGGATAGTAAAAAAGAAAATTAAACCCAAATTAACAAGTGCAATGATTGAGAATATATATATATATATATATATATATATATGAAGATTAATAACTGCATTTTTCTTTAAAATTTTTTAAAATGTATAGAAAAAACTAGATTGGTTCCTTAAATTTTGTCATGTCTAAAAAAATTATAAATCTTTTATTTGGACATATTTGTCAGCATTTATTTTTTAGCCAAATTCATCTAATTTTCTAACAATTGTTATTAATTTGCAGAAATTAATTACTGAAAAATTTTTATTTAAATTCGAAATATGTGGGCTCTATCTTATTTTTTATATTTTAAATTTATAATAAATCAGATTTAGATAAGAAAAATTATTAATATATAATAGTAGAATTAATTTTGAAAAAAAAATTATAGTTTGTAAATTATTTGGAAAAAAAATTATTGTATCATGGACTTTTTAGGCTTTTACTTTAACTTATTATATTTATAATTTTTATTTTTATCTTTTATAAATTTAATTTTTTTTATAATTAATAAACACAATTTTTAAATTTATAAATTAAAAAATAATTGTATCACTTTATATATACTTTTATTTCATAATATATTAATTTGATGATTTTGTTTACTATTCATTATTAAATTAAGTAGAATGTGATTATATATAGAGAGAGAGAGAGAGTAAAAGTTTAAAAATACAATTGCAATAAAGTGACCATTTGATATTGTGGTGGGAGTGTTAAAACTATTTTTTTTTTTAAAAAAGAAAAGTAATATTTTAAATATCATTAAAAAATAGTTTAAAAAATTTATTACTTTAGTGTTCTTATAACTAAAACTTATCAGAATTTATTTTTAAATCATTTTTTATTATTTTTTAACTATTATATTTAAAAAATATTTTTCTTAACAATAATTTTAATATCAATACCAAACAGACCCACAAGAATAATAGACTTTTTCAAATAATTCAAAGGCTAATTCATATATGGGTATAATAATAAAAGTTAAAATGAATTTTACATTTTTGTGAAATTTCACTAATTGGGAAATTATCTCTTTAATTAAGAGTAATTGGGAGATGATCTCTTTAAGAGATTCCTACTAAAAAGGTATGCTTAAAATTGAAAATTTTGTGATACCCATAGCAATAATTAAAGAATAAAAAAGTTCAATAGTTAATAGACAATATATTAAAAGTTTAGGGATTAAAAAGCAAATTTTATAAAATATTACAAAAGAGGAACAAATGCATGCACTTGAACTTCTACTTACTACTTTAACAAAACACAAAGTGCTTTTATGGGCTTAAAATGGAAGTAATGACAATTTCTTTTTAGTGTTAAAAGAGAATGACATAATTAGCAAGTGGAAGATAAAAAGCACAAATTAAGAATTTGATAGAACCTTTTTAAACATCATGTACTTTTAACTATTAATATACCAACCAAATTTTAAAATTAAAAACAAATCTTTTAGGACCCAATTGAGCAAAACAAAAACTACTATTCTATGTTATATAGAATGATTGATTTAATTTCCACTATATCATGTATGCGCTTTTAAGGTTTTGAACTATAGCATATTGGTTATATATATATAATTTTAACTAATGTTGATGCGTCCCACATCGATTCTGCAGGGAGTTTTTGAGTGTTATATATATGGATTTACAAACCTCCCCTTGTGAGTTAGCTTTTGAAGTGGAATTAGGCAGGTTCATATCATTTGGTATCAGAGCTATACTCTATATGGATCGGTGGGCCATGTACAAAGGTTCCCTGACGTTCTTCGGGAGAGGTCGGAGTGAATGAGTCATGACTCTAATTGCTTCACGAGGATGTTCAGTCTAAAGTGGTCAGTTCTGCAGGGAGGTTTTGAGTGTGTTATATATGGGTTTGCAAACTTCCCCTTATGAGCTAGCTTTTCAGGTGGAGTTAGGCAGGTTTATATCAAATGTGCATAATTTAAGTTAAATTAATAAAATTATTTAATTGAATTAAATTACAATTTTTCAAAAAAAAGTTAAAATTTTATTGTTTGTTTGGCCTTTTTGACTATTAAGCTAATATAAACTCATATTTATATGCCATGAATAGAAAGGCCAAACATACCTATGATTAATTATAAGTTATTATTGTGTTTAAGTATGGATTAATTTTATATATACAACCAAAAAATTATGATAAACAAGAAAGTTTGAATTATATTTAAAATGAAAATAATAAAAATTATTAAGTGCCGCCGCTACCACCACCACCACCACAACAACAACAACAATATTATTATTATTATTATTATTATTATTATTATTATTATTATTATTATTTTGAATAATTGATTCTGATTGAGAACTAAAGTTAAAATCTTATAATGATGAAAACGATATCAATAACGCTAAATTAAAGTATATTGTTATGATAATTCTCAATTTTTTGGATTTATATGTCAGGATGTTCTTTAATGTTTATTCTACTATTCAAATAAGAGTAATCTTTTTAGAATTCGAAATTATCTTTCTTAATGATGTTTTTTATAAAGATCGAACCAGAGTTCTCTCTTTGAAAGCACAATAACCTTATTATTACATCTTTGGGGATGATTCTCATTTTGTAATGGGTGATTTGCTGGTTAGTATACTTAATTTGCACCTAAAGTGATTGAGGAAAATTGCAAAGAAAAAAAATAGGCAGACATGTTGATGAGATAAGTATCCGATGATGTGTAACTTTCTTGGGCTTTTGGCTAAGATCGACCATTTTCTATAATTGGACATCATTTTCACTTTAGATTGATTGGACTCCTAATTAACACACACCAAATTATATGAAGAAAATCATCTTCTTCTGTATTCTTTCACCCACAAGCTTTCTTCTGGCTTCATTACGTATTTGAATTTTCTTAATCCTTCCATTTGCCTTCAAACATATTCTAATTCATTAATTAATTTGCCATTCATTTATATATTATTTAAAATTTACAATAATTTTTAAACAAGAATATGAAATATAAATATATTGTCCACCTTCAATAAAAGATATAATTAGGATTTGAATTTTTCTTAATCATATAATATTTCTATGTAGCTAACAGTATTAATAGTGTAAATAAGTCAAATTGAGCCGAGTTTTAAGAAGTTTAAATTTGACTAGTTAAATTTTCATTGAGTTCAAAATCTATTTTAAATTTAAAGTCTAAATATTAGCTGTCTATTTGACATTGAGATTGAAAGGTTAAAACTATTTTTTTTTATAAAAAGATCATTTTAAATGTTGTTAAAAAAAACAATTTAAAAAATTTTATTTTATTATTTTAATATTTTTATGGCTAAAACTTATCAAATTTAATTTTAAATTATTTTTTAATTATCTAATTAATATTTATATATATATAAAAAGTAATTTTCTTAACTGCAATTTTAACAATAATACCAAACAAGCTCTAATATACTCAATTTTGAATTATTTATTAATAAATTTTAAAAATTTAAGCCCCAGCACATCTATTAAATAGTCTAAAAATTAATTAAAATAAAGTTTGACTCATTAAATAAAAAAATCAAGGTCAAATGATTTTTTGTTAAATTAAAATTTTATTTACTTTTAATTGCTTTGAAAGAGCCCATAAATGAGAAGGGTGACTTTTCATTGTTGTGAAGATTCATGGCATCAAGGAGTGAAAAATTTTAAGGGGCAGTACTCTTTTGGAATAAATTATATATTTAGATACATTTTTAAGTATTGAATTTTTTATATTTATTTAATTTCAATTATATTTTAAATTTAATTTTTTACATAATATTAATTCTATTCAATTAAAATTTATTGATTAAATTATATATAATTTAATAACATATTTAAATATATTTGCTTCTATAAACAAATATCTAATCAAAGATTTCTATTCAAATTACAAGGCCACTATATATATCTCATGGGGATTCACAATTAGGCCATTATCAATTATTATTATTATTATGGAATTTATAATTTTGTGTGTTTAAATCAATAATTTCATTATTATTAATATATAGTGGATGGGTATTTAGATATTAAAAATAATTGAAAAGAAAGTAGAGCATCTTGTATTTGTCTATATCACCTTATATATTCCTATATTACAATAATTCACTTTTGCTAAAAATGCACTTAGAGATAAGTAAAATAATTAGGTGCTCTCTTTCACATTGATGTGAATCCAATACATGCATGGAATCTACTTATTTATTCCAATTCTATCTATAAATAATTCAGAAAAAATGAATAATACTACTTATACACAAGAGTAAATTACTTTTCTTTTAATTATATAAAAAATTAACATGTATGTCCTTGGACTTTTAAAAATCAAATGATTTAATTCTTATATTTTAATTTTGTTAAATTAAACTCTCTTTATCTATATAAAAATAATATATTTTCTTTTCAATTTGATGGAATCAAAATATAATATACGAATTAGAACATAAATTTTAATTTTAACATAATTTAAGAATTAAAAAAATAATTTACTTTTAAGGGTATTTTGGTTTTTTCTCAAACAATTGATAGAAAAGAACTTTCAATTTGATGAAATTAAAATAGAAAGATTGAATTATTAATTTTAAAAATTAATATATGTATATATATATTTTGACATAATTTAAAGATAAAAAAGTAATTTTATTTATATAATTAACTCAAACAAAAATAGGTACATCTAATATAAACTTAAATTTATATAATAATAAATTTAATAATTATTAAATTAAATATTTATATTAAAATATATAAAATTAATTAAAAAATATATAAAAAAATATATAAATTTAAATTTAAATATTTAAGCCGAACAAAAACACTCACAAAATGATCACCTCTTTCTTCCATAATTTGGCACAAATGATGAAAATAGCAATTTAATAAATATTAAAGATCTAGGGTTAAATTAAAGAGCACGTGATAGAGACAATTTATCCAATGAAAAGAAGAAAAGATAGAAATAGTAAAGCATAAGTTAACAGGCAGAAGAAGAAGAAGAAGAAGAAGAAGAAGAAGGGGGAGAATGAAGAGAGAAAGGAAGAAGCCAAAGCGGTCAACTCAAGCAAGGGAAAAAGGCAAATAATGGGGAGCCTTTAACTCCGACAAGCGTGGGGTTGTCTTGTCTTGTCACTTTCCTTCCTTTTATTGGTCACTTCCCCTTCTCCTTTTATTTACTCTTTTGCCCTTCCTTCTTCTTCTGTTTCATTTGCATGGCTCTCGTCAATCTCCCTACGGTCAAGCCTACCATTAACACCCCTCCTCTCTTTTTATTTCTTCCTTTTTTATTACGTCACCGTTTTCAGATATTTTTTATTTTTAAATTAATTACATGAAAATTATTTTTTAAAAGAAGAAAGAAAGCCCTATAAACATACTATACATCTCGCACTTTTCTGACAAATTTTATAGCCTGTAATCGGATCTTATCTCTTATTTTATTTTTACCTCTTAACTTTAATTTATTATTAAAAAATATTTAAATTTTAATCTTTTTTCATAAAAATCTTTTTAATTAATTATAATAAATTTTTAAATTAAAAAAATAATAAAATTATATTTTTATTTTCTTTCTTCTCAGATCAAAAAAAATACTGACCAATACTATTACAATGATCTATTTTTTAAAAAGAATGATTCACCGTTTACCAGAAAAGTATTGAAATTATATTTTTTAATATAAAAACCTACTATCGCAGGCTAAAAATTTTTTTTTTTGTTAAACATGCTCATCCACAATATAAATACCAATTCTTAAAAATAGATAAGTTTTTTCCTTAACCGTATTAACTTTTAAAATCATATATTTTTTGATTTTCTCTTCTCTCCTTATTGTCATTAAATCCTAACTGATTTAAGTATCGGAGTATTTCATTCGATGTTAATATATATGTATATATAAAATATCTGAAAATGAGATTAACTAGAAGAAAATACATATGATATATATGTATTATCTTTATTTGTCTCAAAAAGATATTTAAGTTCTTTAAAGGTTAACAAGTTGTTAGGTCAAGTGTTTCTTGGAGATGATGATGATGATCCATAAGAAGTGTTGAACTCAACTCTTCTTATTTAGAAACAAAGAACAAAGACAACACTCCTAGTATTTAACATCTCTAAAGCGTTTTCACGATCATTCTTGCTTGCAGAAATTATAGGTCAATATCTCTTCAAGGACAGAGTCTTATTAATAACTGAAATATATTGAAGGTTAGAGTAGGAGTTTCATAGAAGAGGATGGCTTCTATTTTTCATTCTTATTATTTTGAAAAACAGTAGACTTCCTAACTTAGCCCAATTGGATGCAATGCCATGAGTTGTTCTAAAAAAGGTTTGATACTCCCACATGGGCCTAATCTAATTCTTTGGTTAGCTAATCTCCAGATGAAAAATGATATGCTCATTGCTCAAGTCCCCTAATAGCATAATATTTTCTTGTCCTTCAAGAAACCTTTTACTTTTTCTTTTGGGTATCATTTATTTCACGAAAAATAATTTTCACATTTTCCATCAATACTCTACATCCTTATTCTACATCTTATTTATGTAGCCGACCTGATGTCTAATAAAGCTAAATAGCGAAAAAAGATTCATACTACTTCAACTAGTTCAGAATTAAAGCTTAGTTGTTTTGGTTTTTATTCTACATCCTATTTCATTCTCATCAAATTTAACTACAGATGAAATGTGTGCAATCGTGTCTACTGATTCATTTGCCTCCTAAAAGATGTTATCTTCTGCTTCTCTTATTTAGGCAACACTAATTGCAAGTAAGCTAATAGTGTGTGAATAGCCGTACCAGTGATCAGTTAAAAGAAATGGGCAATACTCACTAGCAGCCACTATTTTGCTTTCTTTGGCAGTTAGAAAATAAGAATGCCTATGACCTCATACCATTTATATGTTGAAATCTTGTCATGGGTGAAAAAGTAACAAGCAAAAATGAAAATAATTACAAAAATATGAATAAATTATAGCCTTATGACCTGAGCCTTATTTCATTTTGTCAGATATGCCAATACAGGGGGAAAAAGTAGAGAACATTAGAGAAAATAGCTAACAGATTTGTGGTATAAGTAGCCTATTCTAGGTCAAGAGAAAACCTGTCAGTGGAAAATTTGTGGGAGCACACCTCAGTTGATTGCCCAAAAATTCTTTCTACAAAATAGCACAGTTTCAAGTTTCTTTTCTTTGTTTTCCAGAGAATGTGATTTAACCTCCCATAGAAATTTTGGAGCCAAATCACGGATTCTTGAGGTAATGGCTTCCTCATCTCTAATGAAAATATATCCCTGCATTAAATACAAGCTCAATATGAGTTTTGAGTCATCTGTACCCAGACATTTAGTTCCAGCAACATATTTGATTTCAAATGTACGACAACATCTACTCTTAATTAATGCAAATGAAAAAAATGGATAGAAACCAAATTAAGCAATGAGATTAAAGAATCACTATCACCAATCACAAAGAACTTAAGATCAATTCTAGCTTACCATGCACCTAAAAATAAATGTGAAATGAAAAAATAAAATAAAAGAAACAAAAAGCAAAATGACCCCAAGTAAGTTTTAAGATAACTACCCATAATGCAATATTTCTTCTTTTCCCAAACTTATCATATGGATATATATATTGAAATAGTTTTGGAGAAATTACAAACTGGAGACAGTAGTAGAGTTAACAGTGTATCAATACGTCAATGAAACAGTACAATGGATGGACACACTGCGACCATACAAAAATATATTAGCCTCGTGACCTCAAATGGGCAAGGGGGCTTTGCAGCCAGTTTCATAGCCTAGTGAGCTCAAACGGCCCAGGGAGGGGAGGGACTTTGCAGCTAGTTTCATAAACCCCATCTCGTTCTTCACTCACTTTATCACATTTAGATTTTTAATTCTTCCGCATATATGATCTTTAAAGCATGATTTTTATTAAAAAAAAATACCCGAGGCCGTATAACCCTGTCCATCTCCAGCATGATATCTTCTAGCAAGCAACCTTCTCCATGGTTTCTATAATGATTGAACAGATTATTGGCATGCACAAATCGTATGTGCGCGGATATGTTGAGAATGGTTCACACCTGAAATAAAAATATGCATAGCAAACTAGCATATTACTACTCACATACATCAATATTAGCATACCGCAAAAGTCTGAATTCAATCAACAATTTCTTACCAATCATGAAAAGCACCTAACAGACCCCGATCATAAAGAGCGGACAATGTATTATTCATGTTCACAGGAACCATATTCATCACCCAAACAGGCAATGTGTTCAAAGCCACAGCAAATCCACCAAGAAAAGCATTCATGTCCATGATGTTTCGAATATCCATCTCACCGACATCCATAAGCTTCCAGTAATTGCTGACTTGATTTTGCCAGAATATCGCATCTGAAGCAAACTCTTCTTTGCTAATACCTGCAATAAGCATGTCCAGAAATTAATGTGTCAGAGTGAAATGTTTCAAGTATATTTCTGAGTAATCATAACAATGACTCTAAATGATAAGGCTACATACGCAAAGGTTCCTGATTTAAATGTTACTTGTCAATCATAATATATACATATATATATTTTCTTTTTTTCCAAATGATCAATTTTCAAGATGCAAACAAAAAGTGCTTTTTGCTTCCAAATTAACAAAAACAAAAAGTTGCTAACCAAATGCTACCTCATTTTATACAGTCAAAAAGAATTGTACTTTTTTGCACCTAAATCAAAAGTTTTCTGTCAAATTAAGCCAAAAAAAAAAAGGGGGTTTAATTGCACATTTGACAATAGAACAAGCATTTATAAATGCATTTGGTCTGATTTTCCTTTTTCACTCTGCTTATCACCATGCAACTGAAAATCTCATAATGTGCTAAATTTTAAAAATAAAGCATCCTTTTTAGCCATTTTTTTCAAATAGCATGTCAGAATGTGAAAAAGTTATTAGATATGAAGCAGGGTAATGAACAGAATGAGGTTAAAGCAAAAATAAAAGCTGTTTAAGCTCAAAAAAGGTTAAGGGATAAAACAAAAACCTATTTTGATAGGACTCTTAGAATAGACAGAGAGATGCTCTGGCCTGGGAGGGAGTTTCTGAGCATTAGTTTGTGCACCTCTTCTTGGTATACAGTTCCTCAAAGGGGTATTCCACGATGGTTTAATATCATCCACATTATCACACATATTTATTAGCTTCATTTCTGCATTCTGCATTAGGCAGGACTCATTTTCTTGTTTAAACCAGATTGCTGTCTGAATTTTTCGAGCAATGAGTTTCCATTGCTGAAGTCAGATTGACCAACTATTCCCAAATCAGTGGATAATCTTTATCCTTTCTGTAAGCTGGAGGAGCTGAATAGACAAAATATCCATTATATCGCAGAACACGGTTAACTTCTTTCAGTAAAATACCATCTGCAGGGGAAAATATAACAACTAATTTTAGATTCAATGAAATTTTTAAAAGAATGCAAGAAAAATCAGAGGACTAACCTTTCTCAAACTCAAGATTATCATAAACAATAAAGATATAGCGTGAGCGATTGTAGTGAGCAAAGGTCAGAGGACATGAAACTACTATTTCTAAGGATTGTCAGGGAATGAAAGTACTTCAAAATTTTAGTAATTATTTTTTCCTCTTTGTACGTGTTTTTAATAGAGGAACAACTATTGAGGGTATTTGTAATTAAATTGTGTTGTTATAATAAATAAATTATTTTTCAATTTAATTGTTAATAATTTTCATTATTGACTAAAAAGAAATTTATGTTATTAATAGTTTTGATATATGAAAAGAATATGCACAATGTGAAAGTATTTGACTAAAAAGGATATAGAGTGGGGGATCATCAATCAAGCTTCTCACAAATCCAAATTAAGAGAGCATCTCATCCAAAAAAGATTTTAAAAGGAAAAGAAAATGAGTCAAAGAGAGATACTAGCTTGGATAACATACAACTTTGATATATCATTTGTTCCACTTGCACTACAGGGATATTGTTATGATCTCTTGCCCAGGATCGAATCACCGCCCTATTAATAGTGAAATTTGATTAAAAATTTGAAATTTTTGCTTTATCTCGATTCTTTTCTCGATTTATTGTTGCTGAAAATATGAGCTCGTTAAATGGGAGCTCTAACCTTAGACTTATTGGAAAAGAGAGAGTCCAAATTTCAATTTAGTTAAAAATAATTTTGCTTGATATTTTATTCATAATCTGATCTCCTTATAAAGAGATTATTATATGATTTCATGTGAAATTTTCTACTATTGGAAACCAACATTCAAGGCCATAATTTAAGATAATGATAACTATAGTGTGATATTTATTTCTGCTAATAATTAGTTGTTGCTGCTGCTGAATCCACCTTTGATGCTAATTTATTTGTTGTTATTCTTATCACCATTGACTGGAATCTCTTATGGATCACTTCTGGCATAAATCTTGTCTACAAATACATCCATATTTATAACATCACTCCTCATCCTGGAGAAAGAGCTTGTCCTCAAGCTCAACAGTAAGATAAGACTATGAATCACACATAGTCCTTTTGCCCCGTTACTTCCTCTGAATCATCCATCTCCAACCAAAACAACTTCTTATATTGACACCCAAAGGAATATGGTTCATTATAATTATAGCAAAGCCTCTTTGCTCTTCACTTAGCCATCTCTGGATGGCTCAATCTTTCAATAAAGGGAGACAAAACACTTCCTAAACTGGAATTCTGTAATGTGCTAATGACCTAGTTGGCAGTAGCATTTGTTAGAGGCATAATTGATGAAGTAGGTGCTATTCTTGTATTGGACCATGAATTTGTCTAATTTTCTTCTAGCAGTTGTTTTCTTTCAAAGGCTCTTGCCACGTTCATAGTTGCCACCAAGCTCTGGGGATTTTGCATTTTCACATTAATTCAGATTGAATGTGTCAATCCTGCACTAAACAAATCAACTTGTTGATCTGCTCGAGCTGTTTTTACACGAGCTAGAAGGTTCTGGAATTGATTTTGGTACTCTACCATTGTCCCTATCTGCTTCAGATTAGCCAATTAGCCTAAAGGATCGCTACTGAGTGGAGGCCCGAATCTCAAATTATAATATTTTTTAAATGCATTCCACGATAGTTGAGATTCTTCTTGTTCTAATCTGTAGAACTAGAGTTGTACCTTTCCTATCATATGAAATGCTGCAAGGTTTACCTTATTTGTTTTTAGCATACAATGGTTTGAAAAAAATTATTCACATTAGTGTAACCAAATCAACGAATCTTCAGATCCATCAAAAGTTGGAAAATCCAACTTTGTATACCTTGGCACTATCCTTGCCCCAGGTCTCGCTTCTGTTTTTCCGTTAATTCTATCTTTGCTGCCTTCATAGTTATTATTGCTGTAGAAAGAGATGATTCTTATTGATTTCAATTAATCTGTACATGGGTATATATATACAATTGATTCCTATAATTGTGTTCTACTAATTAGGAAGAAATCCTAAATAAGAAATCCTAAATAGGAATACAGAATACAAAATATACAGAAAAATAATATAGTGATTGACTTTCCATAACATAGTGATTGACTTTCCATAACACTCCCCCTCAAGTTGGAGCATAGATATTAATCATGCCCAACTTGTTACAAATGTAGTCAATCCTAGCTCCATTCAGTGCTTTTGTGAAAATATCTCCTAACTGCTCTCCAGTTTTGATGTGTCCTGTTGAGATGATCTGTTGTTGAATCTTTTCACGAATAAAGTGACAATCAATCTCAATATGTTTGGTTCGCTCATGAAACACCGGATTAGAAGCAATATGAAGAGCAGCTTGATTATCACACCACAATTTCACAGCAGGAGGTCTTAAAACTGTCTAATCTAGTAATTGAAGTATCCACATTACCTCACATACTGATTGTGCCATGGCTCTGTATTCGGATTCAGCACTAGATCGAGAAACTACACTCTGCTTCTTGCTTCTCCAAGACACCAAATTTCCTCCAATAAAAACGCAATATCCAGTAGTTAACCTCCTGTCAACCTTAGATCCAAACGGCATCTGAAAAACATTCAACATTCAAATGCCCATGATTACCATATAGCAAACCTCTTCTTGGAGCGCCCTTCAGATAACACAAGATTTGTTCCAAGGCTTCCCAATGAGCAACAGTTGGGAAAGACATAAACTGACTTACCACACTAACGGCATAAGCAATGTCAGGACGAGTGACTGTAAGGTAGTTCAATTTTCCTACCAATCTCCAGTATCTCTCTGGATCTTCAAACAACTCACTATCCCCTGCTAAGCTTGTAAAGTTGGAGTCATTGGTGCGCTACAAGGCTTAGCACCTAATTTTCTGTCTCACAATAGATCGAGGACATATTTTCTTTGAGACAAGAAAATACCTTCTTACTTCTCATAACTTCGATACCCAAGAAATACTTTAACAATCCCAAGTCTTTGGTATGAAACTGAGTTTGGAGAAAGGTTTTAAGAGATGAAATACCTGCAGAGTCACTCCCAGTGATGACAATGTCATCCACATAGACTACCAAGAGAATTAGACCAGCCTCAGATTGCCTATAAAATACTGAGTGATCACACTTACTCTTTTGCATACCAAATTCCTGTACTGCTTCACTGAATCTCCCAAACCATGCCCTAGGACTTTGTTTCAAGCCATAAAGAGACTTTCGAAGCCTACAAACTTTACCCAACTCCCCCTGAGCAACAAACCCAGGTGGTTGCTACATATACACCTCCTCCTGAAGATCACCATGAAGGAAAGCATTCTTGATATCCAATTGATGCAGGGGCCAATCATATGTAGCTGCTAAAGAGATAAACAAGCGAATAGAAATAAGTTTAGCTACAGGAGAAAAAGTATCAGAGTAATCAACCCCATATGTCTGAGCATATCCTTTTGCTACAAGGCGTGCTTTTAACCTAGCCACATAACCATCAGATTTACCTCATCAGATATACCCATTTACAACCAATAGCTTTCTTACCAGAGGGTAAAGGCAATAGTTCCCATGTACCATTAGCATCTAAAGCCTCCATTTCCTCTTTCATAGCATCACACCAGCCAGATGAGACAGTGCCTCATTAATGATTAGGGATAGTACAGAGTCTAAAGAAGTAACAAAACACCGAGAACAAGAAGACAATTGATTATAAGAAACAAAAGAACAGATAGGGTAAGTACATGAACGTTTACCTTTACGAAGAGCAATGGGCAAGTCTAAATTAGAATCATGATCGATGAGGCAGGATCTCCCAACGAAGTAGCCGTGAAGGATCCGAGTCAGAATCTCCAATCTCCTGGAATAAACATGAACAACGGAGGTTGAGTAGATCTAGAGACAGAAGGATCAGGCTGTAGGAGAGGACTAGACATTGGTTGGACAGTATATATTAAGAGATCATCCTTCTCCCCCTGACTCTCATACACAGATGATGGAGGAAAAAATGGAGTGGACTCAAAAAATGTGACATCTGCAGAAACAAGATAATGATTAAGAGTAGGAGAGAAACAACAGTACCATTTTTGGAGCCGAGAGTACCCAAGGAAGACACATTTGAGAGACTTTGGATCCAATTTAGTAATCTGTGGACGAACATCACGCACAAAACAGGTACAACAAAAAATACGGGGTTCAATAGGGAACAAAGATTTTGTAGGAAACAAAGCAGTGTAAGGAATATCCCCATTAAGGACAGAAGACGGCATATGATTGATTAAAAAACATGCCGTAGAAACGCATCCCCAAAAGTGTTTAGGTACTTTCATCCTAAAAGAAGAGCACGAGTTACCTCAAGAAGATGACGATTTTTTCTTTCGCCACGCCATTTTGGGATGGGGTATCCACACAGGAAGACTGATGAAGAATGCCATTTTGTGTCATGTAAGGCTGAAATTGTGCTGAAAAGTATTCTTTGGCATTGTCACTTCTTAATATGCGCACAGAAATATTAAATTGAGTTTTGATTTTATTAGAAAAGGCACAAAAGATAGAAAACAACTCATAATGATTCTTCATTAAATATAACCATGTAACACGAGAGTAATCATCAACAAAAGTAACAAAATAACGAAATCCAGTTTAGATGTAATGTAACAAGGACCCCAAACATCGAATGAACTACCTCAAAAGGAGATGAAGCCCGTTTATTGACTCTAAACACGTAAGGCAAACGATGATGTTTTGCAACCGACACGACTCACATTCTAGTAATCGATAAAGATCAAATTGAGTACACAGCTTATTCATGGTATACAAAGAAGGATGACCCAAACTAAAATGAGATTCAAGAGGTGTTAAGTTACTGGAGCAAACAAGCGACCGCGGTACATGATTTTCCAGAATGTAGAGACCACCTGACTCGCCCTCTACCAATAATCGCTTCGTCGTAAGATTCTCAAACAAACACCGGTCAGGAAAAAGGAAACAGAACAATTTAAGGTACGAGTAAGTTTACTAATGTAAAGTAGATTAAAAGAGAATTTTGGTAGACACAAAATGTAAGACAAAGAAATTGACGGTCGGTTCAGCCTGCAACCCATGACACAAGAAGTACAACCATCGCTAAAGTAATGAGAGGAAGTGAGATTAGACCGAAAAAGGATAGAAGACTAGAATTACTGTCATGTGATCCGTCGCACTAATCAATAACCCATTTGGATGAAGAAGACACAAGGCATATAGTAGATTTACTCGACTCATGATCGCGATGTGAGGAACCGTAGGCTTTAGAGATGCCTGATACTGGGAAAATTGTGCAAAATCCTCTGCAGATACCAAAATAGTTTTCTCAGAGGAAGATACTGTCGAATTCTCTGTTGCAATATTTGTCATCTGTGATCGCTGATTTTTCTCCGGTTGCGGACAATTATATTTTGTATGGCTGTGCTCATGGCAATAATAACAAATGACTCCTCTTGAGTCCTGATTAGAACTAGCCTCTCCATTACGCTGATTACTTCTGTTGCCTGTAATTCCTCCTCTACTTCCTCTTCTATTACCCTGTTGTCCATTTGGATTACGGCTAATAAGAGCACTACTGACAGGTTGTGAAGATTGAGTACTCTCTGTACGAAGGACCCCTGTGAACGTTTCATGCAAAGAGGAAATCTCGATCTTGAGAGAATCGAGATTTAGCGCCTCATACTCTGAAGGAAGGCCTGCAAGAAAACTCATAACAGCCAGTTGCTCCCGTTGGGCCTGCTGAACTTTCACATCATGACTAAAAGGCAACAATACATTAAGTTCCTCATATACCCGTTTAAAATCCATAAAATAAGCCGTGAGAGACTTATCCTCTTTCTCAAAGACGGTAGAATGCCTTACAAACATCATAAATACGGGAGATATTCCCTTTACCAGAATACAGAAAATCTAAGTAATCCATCAATTCCTTAACAAATTCACAGTGATTAATTAAACTAATTACCTCACTATGAATCGAGTTCCGAAGCTGCAAAAACAATCGAGCATCCTCCCTTAGCCAAGTTTGTCGTATATCATCAGTGGGTGGATCTTTAGTAAGGTGATCATCCTTATCAATGCTACGCAAATAGACCCTAACAGTCTTACTCCACTCCAGGTAATTCGAACCATTAAGTTTGTGTTCCGTGATCTTAGTCATCATCGGAATCACATCAGAAATAATATTCTTATTGTCTGCCATTTGTTGAGACAAAGAAAACTAACCGAAACGCTAATCCAAAGTGCTTATAGCAGCAAAATAACCCAAAATCACAAATCAAGCAAATACCAAAATAGGATCTGAGAGCCAAACCTCAGAAGTCCTTTAATGGTTATACTGGATCGGGCAACAGCACACGGTGGTGGAATGAGGGGGTTGAGACGACGCCGGCAATGTTGATCGGAGTTGAAACGGCCGATCGGCGACCAAGGTCTCTCCTGAGCTGGGTAGTGAGAACAAATAGTCACCCTAGATTGATGACCGGCTCTGATATCATGTAGAAAGAGATGATTCTTATTGATTTCAATTAATCTGTACATGGGTATATATATACAATTGATTCCTATAATTGTGTTCTACTAATTAGGAAGAAATCCTAAATAAGAAATCCTAAATAGGAATACAGAATACAAAATATACAGAAAAATAATATAGTGATTGACTTTCCATAACATAGTGATTGACTTTCCATAACAATTGCTAACTGAGCTGCCTTCTGTTTTCTTGCCTCGACTTTTGTAAGTTCCCTAAATGAACTTTTACAATTGATGGGACAAGTTTTGCAATTGGGATTCCAGTTTTAACTCTGATTGCTTAATTCGATCTTCCATCCTTGATTCAGCTTGTGCTACTCTTGCTTCAGTAAATGCTTGTGCTTTTTGGAATAGCCTCAATTCTTCTATCAGATCTGTATCGTCCATGAGAGCCGGCTCTAATACCAAGTTGTTATGATCTTTCGCCTAGGATCGAGTCACGGGTCTGTTAACAATGAAATCTAATTTAAAAGCTAAACTTTTTGCTTCACCTCGATTCTTTCCTTGACCTATTGTTGCTGAAAATGTGAGCTCATTAAAAGGGAGCTCTAACTTTAGACTCGTTGGAGAAAAAAGAGTCCAGATCTTAATCTAGTTGAAAATGATTCTACTTAATATTTTATTCATAATCTGATCTCCTTATAAAGAGATTATAACATGATTTCATATAAAATTTTCTATTATTGGAAACCAACATTTAAAGCCATAATTTAAGATAACGATATTTAGAGTAATATCTTAATTGGAATATTTATTTTTGCTAATAATTAGTTGTTGCTACCACCAAATCCACCTTTGATGTTAATTTATTAGTTGCCATTCTTATCATGATTGACTAGAATCTCTTATGGATCACGTATTACATGAGTCTTGCCTACAAATGAATCCATATCCATTACAGATACCTTTTTTCCCCCTACTCTACAAACAACAGAACAAATACCAATCCGTGATCCATTCCTTTTGACAAGTAATTGTCAATTTAATTTTTGCTACTTTACAACCACCAAAGTGGACAATAATCATTGCTAACTTCTTTGGCTAACAATTGTCATTGTAATAGGAAAACAAATTGCAGCATGTCTACAATGTTATTCTAATTAGGAATGTTGCCTAATATATAACTTTTTTAGTATAAACAATTTTTTAGCACAATTGTGTATATAAATATGTATAAAAAAGCAACATACCATTCTCATGCCAATCAACACGACACCTTGAACAATGAACCATCTCAAAAGAGCTAGAGGGATATGGGAGTTGCTTTGTGGCAATAGCAGAGATCATAACACCAATTCCTCGTTCTAAAGCAAACTGAATTTGATTTTCGTGGCCATCTTTGGAAGCAAATGACATTGTTTGTATATCCAGGGGAAGAAGATAAGCTGAGAAGCTAGCAACCCCGCAGCCAACATCCAGAACTTGAAAAACCCCAGCAGAATGTAGATCACCCGTTTCATTAGTTGTCATATTTCCTAACCTGCACTTAGATTGAAAAAGAACGTAAAAAATGGTTTTATACATAATATTAAAACAATCTAGTGCTTGGGTAATGGAAATATCATCAATCATGAAATAATCATCATGTAGGAAATGATTAAAAAAAAAAAAGAGAGACCAAAGATAACAAGATACATAAGAAAAGATAACCAAATTTACCTCTGAATGTACTCAGGGGCTCCATGCTTGAAATGAGTACCACCACCACGGAACCACCATAATTGATCCTTTTCATGCACCCAATTTTGTCCTCCTTTGACTTCAGCAAGATGCGTATGATTCACATTGCTTCACCGCACATAATCCGGGCTGGTTGACCATTTTATTGGCAATTTATAATCTTTTGGTGGTGGCACCAAGCAAAATAGACGTTTTTCAGGTGGAGGGCAATGCCTCTCTAACTATTCTCGTCTAGAAAGATCTAAGCTTGGGAGTATACTTTTCACATATAAAACATCATGGCAAGGGATATACTCATTGAACTTCAAGGGGCATACATTCATCCCATTTTCTGGGATCAACAATGGTGTTTTGCTGTAAGCAAAAGCAATTTTGTTGGTAAATGTGAACACATCCGCAAGTGTTCAAGATAAAATACTTCATTTAGAAGAACAAGTCAAAAGTCAATATTACACATCAAGTGCAGAGCCACATAACAAACTCATGCATATTCTCAGTAACATGGTCTCATTTTATTTTGCTAAACTTGTGATTGTCAAATGTCACCATCAGATACTGGAGCATCGATTAGTGCAAGTTCATCAACAGGGGCTTTGACTAATTGAAGATATTCTGAAACAAATTTAGAGCCACATTGAGTGTTGGCCAGACACTATTTGAGAGTCACCATGCAAGAGCGATTCGCATAGAGATTTTTAAGTTTTGACCACGCATCACAAGAAGTATTTGCTATTGTTAGCAATGTAATGACGGCTTCAGAAAATGATGTCATTATACCACAAAGAAGAAGCTGATCTTGTCGAAACCAGAGTGTATAATCTGGGTTTGGTACAGTTTTCCAATTCAATATGAGTTGATGAAGGGGGTGGTAGAGAACCGTCAACATAGCCCATAAGATTGTAGCCAAGCAACAGGGCATTCAATTGAGCCCTCCATTATGGATAGGTTGATGGGGTTAATTTAAGAGGTAAGGAAGAGGCATTGGTGGAGATAAGAGCGTTTGGTATATTGAATTGGGTGCTTGAAGAGTTGATGATTTGGACAATGCTTGGTTTAAAGTGGAAGAGTGTTAAATTCAAAGAGAATGCTGGGCAAATTACAATTTATTTCCTTTTAATATGGTAATTGTGTTGCTTTAGAACATCAAATAATTACCCAATTCAATATTGCAACCCATTCATTTAATATATTTCCAACGGAAGATTCCCAACAATCTGCAAACACATGATTGTTACTTGACAATTAATTAGTATTAATCCAATATTGCTCCAATTATACAGTCTTATGGCGACTGAAAGCCCCAACCAATTTATATAGCCTTATGGGCTATAACAGCTGAAACCCATACCATGTTAAATTAGAAGAGAGAGCTGAGCAAATTATACTTTAATTCATTTTAAATTACACTTTAATTCATTTTAATACAGGCAGTAATTGAGTTGCTGCACTAGCTAATTCATTGTTGCAACCCAATCATTTATATTTTGCCTTTCATTTCATATATTACATTTCCAACGTGGGATTCCAACAAAAACGAGAGGGAGTAGGAGAAGGAAGGAGCAAAGGGGGAAGAAATTGATTCTGGTGGATCAACAATCTCGTTGGACAGTGCTCTGATACCATGTAAACAAAACAAGTTCAGCTGTAATTTTCTGTGTATATTTCATTGATGCTTAATGGGTTACAGTTTGTCTAGCTAAGTTACAGGAATTTTGTACACTTAACTTGAAAATATAATAAAAAAATTTATACTAATTAATTTCCTGAGTCTGAGGAGTAATTTCCTACTGAATTTGTGCTGTATATTCTCCATCCTTAATACAAATATCCTCCATCCACAAAACCCAGCTCAAAAAAATAATGAAGATGATGCAATAGATTCAGTAGATACAGATGTAACTAAAAATTGCATGATAGTAAAAAAAGAAAGAGAAGAAACGTACCGGGGGAGGAAGGAGAAGAGGAGGAACCACAGGAAGAGAATTGAGAGATATAAATGGGATATTTGTTGCCAAAGAGAGTGCCTAAGTAGAATGAACCCACCATTAATAACAAAGCCAACATTATCATCTGCCCTGATTTCAAATCAAAAGCCGACCCCAAAGCACAGCCTCCCATCTCTCTCTCTCTCTATCTCTGTGTCGGTGGGTTGATCTAAATTGGATTGGAGCAACAAGAGAGACTAAATCGGCATTTCCAAATCTCTGTAACTGTAACAAACACGAAGAAGACTAAGAAGAAGAAGACCACCTGAAGGGCTCTTGCTTTCAGCTTTGAATTAAATTAATTGAGATTTTTGTGCCTCTGACATTAGTTGAACAGGATCTGCTCCATGGACCTTAACCTTATTAATTAATATTTTAAATAGAAATATAAAAATTAAAATTATATATATAATGTATTAATTTAATAATCAAATTTATATTTATGGAAAGCAGTCATGATTTTTTGAAGCTACAATGTGGTTTTTCTTATCATAGGTCATGTGGCAGTTTCTATTTAGGGTTTATGTATTTTATATATAAGGAATTTCTTATTTTAGAAAATTACTTTAATTAAATATTTTGAAGCTTTCAAATTTTAGTAAAATTATAATTATAATAATAATATTATGAATATCATCAATTCCTTAATTATGGAAAGAATCAAATGCAGATTCACAAACCTGAGGAATTACCTCAATTGCCTTAAAAGTTTTTAATTTTTTATTTTATTTCTATTATGGAATTATAATGATGGGAAGAAAATGCAATTTAATTTTTTTATTTTTATTTATATAAATAGAGGGACGAATGCAATGTTGCCCCAAATTTAAAAATATTAGAACTTTATGATAAATTGATACTTATAATAATGTTTTATTATCAAATTACATCATTTTATCTGATGTTATTAATTTTTATTGATATAATATTAAAATAATATTTTAATTATTTTTTATAATAAAAATAAAAAATATTTTATGTAAGAAAAAAACTTTATTCATTTAAAGCACGATAATTCAGAAAATAAAGGGATGCTGATGTAGAGTTTTGCATTAAAACTCTGATTTTTGAAATTATTATTAACAAATTTCTAAACCTACAGTTTGTACCTACAGTTTGTACCTTCACTTTTAATATCATTATTCAGTGTAACATAAATTTTCAAGTAAGTTATTGTATTAATATTACTTAGAATTTGGGTAAGATAAATAGTTCTGTTGTTAGAGCAACTAGATTAAACTGGGTTTTTGGCTAATTAGCCACCTATTCTTTCCTCTTATGAGGTAATTGATACATTTTTTTGCTTTGGACACGGCTTCCATCAGCACTGTAGAGTTTGTGGATGAAGCTACCCCCTAAACTCCTTAGCACTTCTGGACATTCTATCAGACTCTTCTTAACTAGAAACTTGACTATAAGAAAATATTAAAATTCACAAATTAAGTTTTTCAAAGAGAACATGCATATTCTTTTCATGGTATTCTGAAAGTGAAAAATCTCATATTTTGATTATTTTTGAGGGGTTTAAATAATTTACTTTAATGGTAGAAAATCTCAAAGTATTATTTTGTAACAAAATGAATTACAAATCCTGAAGTGAAAATGAGTGGAATAATATGATAATTTTTTGTAATTTTTACTTTCTGTTCCACTTCAGCATCTTTTGATGAAGTGAAGACGAAAAGTGTCATTTGCTAATAATGCGAAACCTTAAATACCACATTGTCATAATTGAATCACAAATCTTGAAATAAAAATGAGTGAAAACACATAATATTGTTTTTATAATTTCCCCTTCTTTAATATATTGTATTATATAATAATAAATTTTACATGCAAAAAATATTCTCAAGATAAGTTTAGTCAATTTTTTTATTATATTAACTTCTAAAATTTTTTTACTACAATATTAAATTAAGTTGATCAAAATAAAAAGTTTATGTAAAAGAAAAAAAATAAAATTTCCTTTAATTTTTAATAATTATATAACATTTTTCTTTTTTAAGGAATTATATAATAATTTGCTTTATAATACTAATAAGACATTTGAAATACAAAAAGTTGGTAAGTTTTAATTTAATCGTTGTGTAATATAATAAATTTCTTAATTTTTTTTATACATACAAAAATATTCTTAGAATAATTTTAGTCAATTTTTTTATTCTATTTTTTATTAAATTAAATTTAAAACCTTTTACTACAATATCAAATTAACATAATAAAAATTCATAAAAAATTAAAATGGCTTTTAATTTTTAATAATTATAGTATAATACTAATAAAACACTAATATTGCCGTATAATGGTAAAATATGCTTGAAATAGAAAAATTGTTAGGTTTTATGCCAATCATTGTGTAATACTATAAATTTCTTAATTTTATACATGCAAAAAACATTTTTAGATAAGCTTAGTCATTTTTTATTCTTATTTTTTATTATATTAAATTCTAATTTTTTTTATTACAATATCAAATTAACTTAATAAGAAAATACATAAAAATAAGAAAGAAATTAATATTGACTTTAGTTTTCCAAAAAATTTTTGATGCTGGAACCAATTTTGACTTAATTGGTATTAGAATTGCCTTTAAAAATATGAGATTCCGAGTACAAACCTGAATAATGATAAAAAAAAGAACTTTGATCTAAACTTTTATCTTTAACCAACTCTTACAGACATGCAGCTCGTAAAACAGGAGCAGAAAAATTTCATCCCTTTGGGTTACGATCAGAATTCCTTCTAAACTAATAATATCTGCAAATTGATAGCTATAACTATCAAAATTCCTGCACTTTCCTACTTAAATGCCCCAATATCTCATAAATTTCCTCATTTTGCTCATGTGATCTGTCTCCTGATACAAAACAATAACTCTTCCCCTTTTCCTCAATATAGCTCCAACCTGGTGTCTTCCTCAGCTCCTTCTCATGCATAATTTTTCTAACTTCTTCAACTACATCCCACTTTCCAACACAAGCTTGTATATTACTCAGCACTGTATGATATCCAACATTATCAGGTTCCACTTCCAAAAGCCTTTGTGCTGCAAATTCCCCAATTTTCCTGTCTCCATGAACTCTACAGGAAGCAAGAAGAGCTCCCCATATTCTACTATCGGCAACAACCACCATTCTTACAATCATAGCTAATGCCTCTTTGAGCTTTCCAGATCGACCTAAGAGGTCCACCATGCAAGTGTAATGGTCTAAATCAGGTTCAATGCCAAGTATGCATTTCATAGAAAAGAACAGATCACAGCCTTCTCTGATCAGACCGGAGTGGCCACATGCAGATAACAAGCCTAAGAAGGTCACTCTGTTCGGTATTATTCTTTCCACCATCATCTGAGAGAAAAGTTGTAGGGCTTCAATAGCCAGCCCGTGGATTCCATAACCTTCAATCATTGATGTCCATGTTACCTTATCTTTTGCGGACATTCTGTCAAAACAAACTCTTGCTAAAGAAATGCTTCCACATCTTATATACATGTTGAGGACAGAGGTTCCCAATTGTATATTTTCTTCCTCATGTGTGTAAAACAAGCTCCTGATGAGGTAGCCATGGATTTCTTTACCCAATTGTAATGCACCCAGATGACTGCATGCATCAACAAGGCTTCCTAAAATCTCAGCAGGGAGTTGAACACCTGCAGATTTCATTTGCCGGAACAAATTAATGGCATCATCAAAATATCCATTTTGAATGTACCCTGACATCATCGCATTCCAAGTAATGCTGCTTCTACAAGGGATTGATTCAAACAACTGAACTGAATTTCTCAATTTACCACACTTCGCATAAAAGTCCATGAGTGAAGCGAGCAAAATGACATCACATAACCCAGATTTTATGGAAAATGAGTGGAGCTTTTCACCTTCCACCAGATTCCCAATCTTTGCAAACCCTGATATAAGTAAAGTTAAAGTCTCCCTGCTAAGTGCTACTTCACTGTACATTTTATTACACCTCTCAGCCAGTTGTTCAACATCTCCTCTCAAAGAATAGAAGCTAATCAAAGTATTCCAAGAAATAACATCTCTCTTATCAATTTCAATGAAAAAAGTTTCGACTTCTTTGACACAACCCAATTTACTGTACATTCTCAAAATTGAATTTTGCACAGACCCATCAACTAATAGCCCATTCTTGATGATATAACAGTGAAGTTGCCTCCCCTCAATCAAAACATCAAATGCATAACACCCCTGCAACATAACAATTAAAGTCACAGAATTTGGTTCCAGTTCCAGTCTCATTTTATTGAACAATTCAAAAGCAGCAGAAACATTTCCTTCAAAAACATCCCCAGAAATCATGGATGTCCAAGAAACCAAATCCCTCTGCAGCATCTCATCAAACACTTTTCGAGCATACCAGACGCGTCCATATTTCGCATAGACCTCAATCATTGTATTACAAAAATAAAGATCGAATCCAAAACCCAATTTTATTGAAGCAGAATGAACCATTTGTCCCAACACTACCCTGCTCTTAAGAGACAAAACAGCTCTGTTTATTATAGGAAGCGTGAAAGTGTCGTGTTCAACACCCAATTCTCTCATCTTCTTATACAAGAGCAAAGCCTCATTAGAAAGGCCAAAATTAACGTGGGATTTCATTATCAAATTCCAAGTTAGAGTACTAGGCTCAAGTACGGAATTGAACACAGAAATGGCACTTTCAAGGTCATTAAAGTTCGAGTATAAAGACATGAGCTTTGAAGCAGAGAAGACAGGATCAACGAAACCAGCGGAGACTATAACAGAAGCATGGATTTGTTTGAGAGTTTTGAGATCTTTACAGGAATGCAGAAGCCAAGACGAAGAAGAAGAAGAAGAAAATAGCCGATGGGTTTCTATTTTTAGGTGATGGGGGTGAAGTAGAAGAGGAAATTCAGAGATGAGAGGAGACCAAGCGAAACGGAAAACGCCATGTAAATGAGAAGGAATAGTGGAGCTTGATAGGAAAATATCTGGGAATTGCAAAGCTTTCTGAATAATAATGGCCTAGAAAAACGATGAGACTTTTGCGGTCGTTTTAAGCCAAAATGCGAGTCTGAACAGAATTATAGAAGCCAAGAGTTTCAAAGCCGGCCTATCAATCGTCGTTGCACTGGGAGAGTTGTTAGATTTAGGCCCTTGGGACAACAGATTTGAAGCAGTGTTTTGTATTTTAATTATAATTAAAATATTATATTTATATTAATATTTAAAAATAATTAAGAGAATAATTTATAAAATATTATTCTTTAAATTTTTAAAAGTTGAGGGTACATTTTAATTAATGTCAATAAAATTATGCCATTATTTATATATTTAACGGTTAATTCAATAATTATTTTTATCAAACACTTTCATTTTAAATCACTGTATAAAAATTAATCACTAACAACTAATAAAATAGATAATGATTATTAAAATGATTAACAGCTATTAGAATAACTAATATTGTCAGATAAAGGCCTTAGAATTTATGACAAAATCTCGGAAAGTAAACTATAATTTACCTATAGATTTTTGTTAGAATTATTTTAAATTTTATTTGCACGTAAATATTTTCATAACAAGTGATATCAAATGGAAATGATATTGATGAATTCGATTGAAAGTTGAACTACTATGATATGTAAAAAGTCACACATATAATGATAATAATGTAAGTTTAAAGTGGTAAAAAGTTAAAATTAAAGTGGAGCTCTTAATACAAAATTAAAAAAATTTTGATGATGCTAGATTTCAAAGAAAAACAACAAGTTACACTCAAAATAAATTAAAAATATTAAAAAGCTGAAGATTTGAAAAGCTTAAGCATGAGCAGCGAATTTGATAAGACACTCAAGAATTTGAGATATGCATAGTTCATAGATTTTGAGGCAGGATAGTGATTTGTTAGGTTAATAACTTAAAATCCTTGTAGATTTGAAATTATTTTTTTCTGTTGAGTATAGAAATATTTCTCAATTGGATTGAATATTATTTCTTACGTAAAGAAAAACTTATTTCTAATTGAGTGGAATTATATTTAGATTAGTATTGAGCAAACTAATACTATAAGTAGAGTATTGTATAAAAGGTTATTTGGTTTTTGGCACATGCGTGGAGAAATGGCAGAGTCTAAAAAGAATAAACTTTTGTCCATTATTGAAAGGGTTGTTGTCCATGTAATGAAAATATTGTTGTCATGTATTGTAAAAGAAATACATTCATTATGTTTAAAGGAGTATGGGAGGGACAAACCAATATATTTATTATAATTAGTAATATAGTGTTTTTTTAGTGAATTGGGCTGATGGGTAGAGTGTTGCTTTGACCTTATTATTGTAATTATTATTTGATAATAGTAGAAAATAATATACTTACTATTATATTGAGAGGGTGTATTACATAAATATTATTATTATTTTATTTTCTGCTTTATTTTCTTTGTAAATTACATGCTTCCTTAATGGCAACAAGGTAGATTTGGTTACAACACAGTGGCGGAGGGAAGGAGGGGTGCAGGTGGGATACAGGCAGCCATGGCCTCCCAAACTTTATGATTTTTTTTAGTACATATATGTAATATTTAATTAAGGATGTAGATAAGAGATAGTTTTGTCCTCTTAATTATTTTCAAAATTTTTTAATAAATATATTAAAATTTAATTTTTTAATTAATTGATTTCTCAATTTTTTTTATTAGTCTCTCTATGTATTTATAAAAAAGTAAATCTTAAATATGTATAACAAAATTTATTTTTCATCAATTGCCCCTTTAAATTTTCTATTGAACCCCAATAATTTATAACTTATACATTATGATTTAAATTAAAATATTAAAATTATTTGATTGTCATTAAATAAATATAAAAATTCAATAATTATTCAAATTTTTATGTTTTCAAATTAAAATTTATTAGTAGTTTTTATTAAAAAATAAATTTAAGCTAATTTAATAATTTCCTATCATATAATCTAAAATCAGATTGGATTTTTCATTTTTTTATTATTTTTGCTCTCCCCCTCATTGTATGTGTGTGTGTGTGTGTGTGTGTGTAGGATAAATTTCAATAACTGTCCCTGAGCTTATATATTTATAACACTACAGTCCTTTAACTTTAAAAAGTAATATAAAACCTCCTAAATTTTCAAATTTTACACAGTAAAATCCCTCTGATTTTCAATTACTGATTTTTTAGTTAGAAACTGATATGAATAGATCCCGCATGGCGCTTAGTCAATATTTCTCTCTCTTCTCTTATGCAAAGTGTAAAATTATTCTCTTTATGCATCAAAAATTATTCTGTCTACAAAGAGACGAAGGATTTAATTTATACATGACTTGAGAGAGAAAAGAGAAATATTGACTAAGATCCATACTAGAGCTGTTTAGGTCAGTGTCTAACTGAAAAACTGGTAATTGGAGATTAGATGGATTTTACTGTGCAAAATTTGAAAGTTGATGGGATTTTATGTTACATTTTTAAGTTGACGGACTGTAATGTTACAACTAGATAAGTTCAGGGACAGTTGTCAAAATTTATCCATTTATCCTATATATATATATCTTCTCTCTCATTTAGCTTTCTATCATTTATTTCATTCAAATTAAAAAATTATTTTGTTTATATTTTTATAAGTAAATTAAATTAGTTGTCTGCATTTTTATGCATATTTTAAATGGATTAACTTAAATATAAATTTATTTTTAACTAATATATTTATTTAATTTTTATAAGCAATATGTTTATTTTATTTTTTTATTAATATCTAATTTTTATATCTCTTTAATTTTAATGATTATTATGTTTTTTTAATATTATACTATTATGCCATATAGTTAGTTATATGGGATTTATATTTATTTTTTGGTATAACATAAATTATACATATATGATCAATGCATTATGTTTGGGCCCCCTAAAGAAAATTTCCTAGCTCCGCCCCTATTACAACACACTATAATTCGTGACCATCTTCGTTCTCAATTGAAGTAAAGCGTGTAGACTTTTCTCTTCCTATTTATCCTAATGTCCCATTTTTTTTCATTATCTTAAACTTTGTGCAAGAGTTGTAAAAACTTTAACCCTTGTAAGTCCAAGTAGATGTTATAAGAGCTCAAACCATGCACTTGTACAAAGATTTTGAAGGAGCGGAAGTGTGAAAAACACAAGTTTATACCATTGAATTCAAAAATTTTCACCTAGGGTCACATGCATCATGCAAGATTTATTTTTATCTATTTGATTTCAATGATAAACAACATATTAAAACTCTTTTAATATGTTTTTGGACTGTATTTGTCATTTAAGATTTTAAAATTAATCAGATTAATTTTAGAACCCTAGATTAGATCAAGAACAAATACACTAACCTCTTGATGCACTGCAATGTATTTGTGCCTTTGAGATTCGTCTTCAGGACACCAGATGTTGTCTCTCTAACTTGTCCATACCAAGAACACCTATGGCAGCCCTTGAACAGCTTCTAAAGCTTTTTCTATTATTTAGAAAATCAAGTTCTGCCTTTTAAGAGATCAAAGATGTAAACAGGACACTAGAAACAATTTCTAGTATTTTTAATTCAAGAGATTGATGGCTAATCTCTTTGAATTGATAAGAGATGAAGAAGAAGAGAGGGAGAGCCTCAAGGTGGCGGCACAAATGAGAGCAGCAGCTGGTTGTATTATTTTCTTTTCATAACAACACTTAAATAGCTAGGTCAACACACTAAACCCTTGCCACATGTCACCCTTTGATTGGTTCTAGTTTTAATTGACCCAATCACATTGTGCCAAGTATCAAACCTATATTTAATCTTAATTTTAATCATCTTATATGATTAAAAGACATTTAGCAAGCTTATGTGTAATGCCATGTGTCACCATCTCATGGTGCTACATGTCACCTTGCGAAATTACCAAAATGCTTCTGTGTCTTAATTTTGAGTTCTCAACCCAAAATAATTATTTCTCTTCTTCTAATCAATTTATATCAAATATAAATTAATTAATTAATCTTTATTAATTAATTTCTCATTAATTAAATTCATATTTAAACACTTTAAATATAAATTTAACATATACTGTACATCCAATAATCTAGATTTGGTTTCAAGTCATGCTAGGGACTTTGCAATCTAATTGCAAACCAAACCTATTTAATTAATCAATTAAACTCTTTAATTAATTAATTAAATCATATTTAATTAGGTGATAACTTGTGTATGTGTGTGACTACTAGGCTCATCACTAATTGGCAATGAGACATGATATCAACTCTTAATATTATCAGAACTCTTTCTTACCATAAATGATTTCTCTAAATTATTTTATGCACCTCATAGACCATGGTTAACACCTAGCATAGCATGCCATGGCCACCCAATTAGTAATAAGGTTTACCTTAAATGAACCTATAATCATATATTACCATGCACTAGAATCTCTCTGTTACAAAATCCCAACTCAAGCTGGAGTCATGGTTTATGTCAAACTCCATTTGCTATGAATATTATGTTCTCTTTTAATTCCAGTTTTTGATTAAAAAGATTTTATCATCAGAAACTCTTTTCTGAATAAATCTATATGTCCTGGCCAGGAACTTGAAACATCAAGAATAATTAAATGAACATAGGATTTTATCTCTATTTACTTAGAGGAACAGATTCCATCTTGATCAACACCTACCTCCATATATAACTAGTAGGAGCCAACACATGCCCATATACCCATACATAGTACAAGTATGAAAGCAGTATCAAACTCAAACCACCTATATACAAGATAACTGTGCTATCTCAGGTCTAAACATTATATGCACTGATATGATTTATGACAATGCATTGACAAGAGTAAACTCCATGTGCTTGTCATAAGAGTCGCTGGTTCGGCCTACTTATCATGTATAAGTTCCTATCATGTTTGTTACAAGGCATGAGTTTCACCATTTCATCTTATTTATATCTCATATAAATAACTTGGAAACAAACATGAATACAATCTTTCTGGATAATTCATGTCCTTATTATGAAGTATCCTCGATTGTGAACCTATTTATGATACTTTATACTAGAAATACTGTCACTCATATTCTTAACAACTTAAGAATAATATTTCTAACAAAATATCAATGAACCTTTTCTATTACACATAAATATATTATGTAAATAGAAAAGTGGAAATGCCTTTTATTAATAAAAGTATGTACAAGATACATACTAAATGATATGCTTTAGGGCATACTTGTAACACTCCTCACCCGACTACAGTGTAGCCGAGCAAGGAGTGCTACAATCAGTGCCGGAGCACCCTATCTTATCTTACTTTATTCCTTTCATAGTTTTGATCTCGTTATATTTTAATATTAATTATTTTTCGACGGAGAAACCAGCGGAGTTTCCCCTATTTTATTATCGTTTGGCGTATTTCAATATTCACCTGTTTGAAATTCAACAATATTTTCAGAATAAAGTCTTATCCATGCTAATCATAATTATCTCATCAATCATTTTCATAATTTTCTCATATTTCAAATCTCATTCATACATTTCAATTTGATAATCATTTCCATGCATACTCAATTCATATGTAAACATTCTCAAATTACATAAGCAAAATTTTCAAATTTCCTTAATTTACATAATTTACAAAATAATTACAAAATTTCATAATTTACATCATAATACAATATCTAGCATTTTATACAAAATACAAAATAGGATCTATATGGGCCCTATCTACATGCATTGCTGAGGAGGTGACAACCTTGAATGCTTCAGGCACTTCTGCAGATCTGGACTCCAAAAACCTTAGTCAAAGTACCTGCGCGAGGAAACAAATCCATCGCGCTAAGCATTGCTGCTTAGTGGTGCAATAATAGAACAAGAAAATAAAATATACAAATAAGGAAAGAACGAAGCATAATTTGAATATTTAAGAATCAATTTAATTTAATACAATGTGTCTAATATTAATTATCTTTTGTTCTCATTTGTTTCGCTTTGGAAGCGTTTAATTCCGAAATTCACAGTGATAATGTACAATATACAGAATTTATAAAAATACTCAATTTATATTCATATGGAATTTAATATGTTTAATCCTAATTTAGTCTTCTTTGAAAGTGTTTATTTGCCAATATACAGTAATAATGTACAAAGAAAAATGATTTGAAAATAATAAATTTATGCTTATATTGTTATATAAGCACGTTTGCAATATTCATTTATGTTATAATTTTCTTTGCTAATCTTTTAGCATTTTCTCTATACTTGCTAGGTTGTCTCAGATTATTTCATAATAAGTAAATTTTGATATCTGTCCAGTTCATTTCGATTCTTTCTAATAAATAACTATCCTACTTTATTTTAGGTCATCTTACTCATTTATTTTATTTAATTTCTAATATTTTTAATTGCTAATATTCTTAACTTATCTCAATAAATTACACTGCCCAAGTAACCTACGACAGGCTGACTAAACTGGATAACGGGTCGTTGGCACTGGACACCGCGGTGCCTCGGGCCGTCATACCATGGGACGCAGAACGTCAACCACGTATGCAGTCAGTATGGCTAAAAAGCCATGATAACACATAATCGGGCATAAAAGCCATGAATGTTGGCATAAAGCCATGAATACGGGCATAAAGCCTTAAATACGGGCATAAAGCCTTTCGCAGTACTGCTAAAACAATACCCTATTGGCATGCCAAACTATCCAATCTGATACACATGTCTAGGCAATACAAGGGCACATAATATCATTAAATATTAATATATTGTGTTTTATGACATCATTATTTCATGATAAATTTCAATTATAATTCATACATTCATTTGATCATTTATATGATCATAATTTACATCAATTATCCTTTTATACCATTGTACTCAAAATACTTCTCCTCTCTACAATAATGAGAACTAATGTCTCATTCATACATTAATATAGTTCATTTATTCATTCATTATGTTATTCATATTGATCACAATTCTAAACAATGGTTCACATGTACCATTGTATTCAAAACATTTTCCTTTCTCATTTATACATTTAAGAATCTACTTATGTAGTCACAATTTTATATTTCAAGTTGAGATATTAATATTTTATGAATTCCATTTGTGATGGGCATATAAGCCCTAACTATCTATTCACATCAATTAGGTGACTTATTTTTCATGTTTCAAGTAATCCATGAATATTTCATAGATTTCAAATTTATGGTCTTAATTTCCTTTTAACAATTTTGACTAAGATACATAGTCCACATTTGTCATACAATTCTAAGCATTTAAGCTTAGAATTGGTTCTAGGTCTTCATCTTAGTTTGTTACTCATTTTGATTACTATTCACCTTACTAGTCAACCAAAATGTTGACTTTTTCATACTTAAGGGATATGTTAATTCTAATTACACCAAGATCCCACATTTTGAGTTTTACATTTGCTAGTATTAATTGCCAATTGCAATTTAAAGTCCCCTAGATGCATTTCTAATTTCAAATTTTGAATTTCAAGTTTTGGTGTCACTATTCACCTCATTGGTCAACAAAAATATTGACTTTTGGATAGAAAATAGGTACATTGGTTTTAAAACTCCCAATGCACCACATTTTACATTTAAAACTTGTTGGAATTGATTACCATTACCATTTCTAAGCTTAAAACAAGAGGGCAGAATTTTCAGTTTTTGAAGCCTAAATTTACTGTTCTATTAAGCACTGTTGCAGTGGGAATTTGAGGAAATGGCAGACATGAAAGTTGTTCCTTATTTTGTCTAGTTGAATTTCTTTTTTTGAATCACTCCATTTGGAGTTTTGTAGCTCCAGATATGGTCCAAAAACCACAGCTGGCCGGATTTCCATTCTGCAGAAATTACCAAATCTACAGTATCATGAACAGTGACTGTGATTGCCTTTTGGGTTAGGTTCTGGTCATAATTTGGGGTAGGTTTCTTCATGAAAGTTGTTTTTCTAGGTCTTAACTTGTTGCTGTAAAAATTTCAGGTCAATTGACCATTTCTACAGTGAGTTATGGCAGTTACTGTTCATTTGGTCATTCTGCAGAATTGGCTTGCAGGGTACCCGGATTGGGGCCAACTTTTGGTCCACTTGCTTTGGTCTTTTGGGCATGGTTTCTTCAGTAAAAATGTGCCATTATAAGTCTAGTTTCATGTCCAATTGGCCAAACACCAATTGGACCTACACAGCCAAAGTCATGGCTGTCTAAGTGAAGTGGAATCACGCTCATTCTTTCTTGTCACTAGGCAGCCTACTAACTTGGTTTGTGACGCTTTGGTTCACTTCAAATTATGATTAACTTGCCTCAAATGGTCACTAATTGACCATTAGAATGTCCATTAATCACTTCATAAGCCAAGTCCAATTCTTCACTCCCAAAACCCTAATTTCCATCTCAATTCACCCATACACCTAGTTAAACACTTTCATTCATTATATATGTGTATATACACCTTAAACATAATATCTAATTCATTCTAAGTCCATTAAAACCATCAAAAACACTCCATCATTGTTCCTTCCTTAGGGCTGCCGAAATTCATGGTGGACATACACATATATTTGGTTCATTTAATTCACAAATTTTTACCTATTTCAAGTCTCTAACATGGAAAATAAAGAGTTTAAGTTATATATGTGCACTAACCTTTAAGTGGCACTTCTTGGACTTGTGTTTTCCTTAGAATTTATTCTTCTTATGGCTGCCTAGAGTTGCCTTGTGATGTGGGGATTAGTTTTAGTGAAGATGACTTAGGGTTTTGGGGAGAGGTTTAAGAGATTTTTAAGCTTGATTTAAGGAGAAAAATGGAGGGTTATGGAGGAAAGGGAGAGAATTTCGGCTGGCTGAAGAAGAAGGATGAAAACCAGAAATTTTTTGTCCATTTTCTCTCTTTTAATTGTTTTAAAAAGGTTTGTTAAATGGTGATTGGTGGGAGGTTTTAAATGACATCATTATGATGTCATAATTAGGCATTTTCTTCCATTTTCTTTTCTTCTTTTCTCTACTCATTTCCAATTTAATTTTTAGTAATGTTTATTCACATTTTATGTCATAATAATTATTTACTCAACTGGACAAGTCGGCTAAAAATCGTCTCTGAAGGCGAAATGACCAAAATGCCCTCCGTTTGGCTTAACGGGTCAAAATTGTCTGTACCGATTGAAAAATTTTTCTAAATATTTTCTTGGCATTCTAATGCCATAGGAATCTCAATGACCCTTCTCTGGAGTCCCAATAATTATTTTATGAATTTTTCCCCGGGTCTAAGGCTCCTCGTTGCGAGAACCGCAACTTCCCTCTGGTTACCCATCGCTTGGGCACCGGCTCGTTTAACTTGGTTGATTTTATTTCTAAAATTTTTCTAAAATTTTTCTTATTAATATTTGAGTTATTTATGACTCCTCACTCTAGTCTAATTATTTTTCCAGACGTTCTAACTGTCCGGACCGACACCGGTCACCGGAACAGTAGAATGTACGGAATTGCTACAGTGAGGGTGTTACAATACTACTAACAATCTCCCACTAGCACTAGAGCCATTCGTTGCAATATCTTAGACCTATCTTCTCAAGATGTCGGTCTAGTTGAATCTGTGACATAGGCTTAGTGAATGGATCAACTGGATTTTCAGCTGATGCTATTTTCTGCATGGCTACATCGCCTCGCCCAATTATTTCTCTGATAATGTGGTAGCGCCTTTCTATGTGTTTAGATTTTTGGTGAGACCTTGGTTCCTTAGCCTGTATGACTGCTCCATTGTTGTCACAGTGTAGTGGAACTGCTGACTCAATGGAAGGAACTACTGCAAGTTCTATCACGAACTTCTTTATCCAAAGCGACTTCCTTTGCGGCATCGATGCGAGAATATACTCAGCCTCTGTAGTGGAATCTGCAGTCGTGCTCTGTTTGGAACTCTTCCAACTGATTGCACCTCCATTACAAATGAACACATATCCAGAGGTAGACTTTTTATCATCGATATCTGATTGGAAATCAGAATCAGTATAACCATCCAATTGCAAGTCTCCACCTCCATATATCAAGAATAAATCCTTAGTTCTTTTCAAGTACTTAAGGATATTCTTGACAACTATCCAATGTTCCAAACCTGGATTGGATTGATACCTGCTAGTCAAACTAACAGCTTATGCAATATCCGGCTTAGTACACAATATTGCATACATTAAACTTCCAATAGCCGAAGCATATGGAATCCTGGCCATTTTATCTCTTTCTTCAGGTGTCTTTGGAGACATCTCTTTAGAAAAATGGATACCATGTCTCACTGGTAACAATCCTCTCTTGGAATCAAGCATGTTAAACCTCTTTAACACCTTTTCCAAGTATAGACTTTGGGATAAACCAATTATTCTTTTCGCTCTATCTCTATAGATGCGAATCCCAAGAATATAGGTTGCCTCCCCTAAGTCTTTCATGGAGAATGTATTTGACAACCATACCTTTACAATTGTCAACATACCTATGTCATTACCCATCAACAGTATATCATCCACATATAAGACAAGGAAAGTGATAGCACTATCACTAACCTTCTTATATACACATGGCTCATCCTCATTTTTGATAAAACCAAATGATTTAATGGCTTCATCAAAATGGATGTTCTAACTCCTCGAAGCTTGCTTCAACCCATAAATGGATCGCTTTAGTTTGCATACCTTGGAACCATCTTGGGATTCAAAACCCTTAGGTTGTTCCATGAAAATGTTTTCATCAATGTATCCATTGAGAAAAGCTGTTTTGACATCCATCTGCCAAATCTCATAATCATAATATGTAGCTATTGCTAATAGAATCCTAATTGATTTAAGTATGGCAACAGGCGAGAAAGTCTCCTCATAGTCGATTCCTTGCCTTTGGCTAAACCCTTTCGCTACTAGCCTTACCTTATAGGTCTCTACCTTTCCATCAAAACCAATTTTCTTCTTGAAAACCCATTTGTTCCCTATAGGTAAAATACCTTCAGGTGGGTCAACAAGATCCCAAACTTGATTCTTATACAAGGAATCAATTTCGAATTTCATAGCATCAATCCATTTTGAAGAGTCTATATCTGATATAGCTTCTTCATAGGTAAGTGGATCATCTCCATGATCTACTTCTTCATGAGTAGACAACTCTTGTTCTTCTTCATGAAGGAAACCATATCTCACTGGTGGGTGAGATACCTTGGTTGTTTTACGAGGAACAGCTGTAGATGTTTCTGTAACACCCTCCCGGTAGCGATTCCGTACATTCCTCTTATTCGGTGACGGTGTCGATCGACGGGACTAGAACGTTCGGAAAAATATTTAAACTTAAGTGAGGAACCATAATTAACTCAAATATTAATAAGAAAAATTTAGTAAAAATTTTAGAAATAAAATACAACCAAGTTAAACGAGCCGGTGCCCAAGCGATGGGTAACCAGAGGGAAGTTGCGGTTCTCGCAACGAGGAGCCCTAGACCCGGGGAAAAATTCATAAAATAATTATTGGGACTCCAGAGAAGGGTCATTGAGGTTCCTATGGCATTAGAATGCCAAGAAAATATTTAGAAAAATTTTTCAATTGGTATAGACAATTTTGACCCGTTAAGCCAAACGGAGGGCATTTTGGTCATTTCGCCTTCAGAGGTGATTTTTGGCTGACTTGTCCAGTGGAGTAAATAATTATTATGACATAAAATATGAAGAAACATTACCAAAAATTAAAGTGAAAATGAGTAGAGAAGAGAAGAAAAAAAAATGGAAGAAAATACCAATTATGACATCATATGATGTCATAAAACACTTACCCACCAATCACATTTAGTCAACACTTAAATTAACTAATAAAATATGTATAAGAATACAACAACAGCTCCTAAAATTCCAGCAGCCCTCACCTTCACAAAGCTCACCCGTAGCTCTCAAATTCCATAGCCAAACCTCCATTGATTTTCAACCAAAGCTTCATTTCTCTCCTCTTTTCACCATAATTCCTCCTACCCCTTTCACTAAAATTTATTCTTACACCTTGCATAACCTTTTGGCAGCCTAGAAAGTGAAGGAAAGTGAAGTTTTAGCTTGGGAAAAATCTGCCACTTAAAGGTTAGTGCATATATACACCTAAAGCTCTTTATTTCTATGTTAGGGACTTGAAATAAGTAAGGAATTATAACTAAAATGAATAAAAATTATGTGTATGAATGCCATGAATTTTGGAAGCCCTATTGAAGGAATAGAAATGAGTGTTTTGTTGGACTTAGAGTGGATTAGAAATGATGTTTAAGGTCCATATACACAAGTATAATGAATTGGTATGCTAACTAAGGTAATTGGTGTAACCCTTGAATTTGAGCTAGGGTTTTAAGAGTGAAAATTTGACTTGGCTTACGAAATTGTTAGAGAACATTTTAAGGGTCAATTAGTGACCATTTTAGGTAAGTTGACCACAATTTGGACTGAAATATAGCATGGCCAAGTGAATGTGTAGGCTGCCTAAGGATAGCAGCAGAGTGACTGAAATTTCAGTCCACTTACACAGCCATAACTTTGGCTGTGTAGGTCCAATTGGTGTTTGGCCAATTGGACATGAAACTAGGCTTATAATGGCACATTTTTGCTGCAGAAACCATGCCCAAAAGACCAAAGCAAGAGGACCAAAAGTTGGCCCCAATGCGGATACCCTGCAACAGCACCTGCAGAAATGACCAAATGAGCGATGAATCGCTCATTTGGCCATAACTCACTGTAGATATGGTCAATTGACCTGAAATTTTTACAGCAACAAGTTAAGACATAAAAAAACAACTTTTTTGAAGAAACTTACCCCAAATTATGACCAGAACCTAACCCAAATGGCAGTGGCATTCACTGTTCATGTTACTGTAGATATGGTCAATTCTGCAGTTTGGCAATCCGGCCAGCTGTGGTTTTTGGACCATATCTGGAGCTACAAAACTCCAAATGGAGTGATTCAAAAAAGGAAATTCAACTAGACAAAATAAGGAACAACTTTCATGCTTTCCATTTCCTCAAATTCCCACTGCAACAGGGCTTAATGGAACAGTAAAGTTGGGTCACAAAAACTGAAAATTCTGCCCTCTTGATTTTAAGTTTGGAAATGGTATTTGTGACTTATTCCAACAAGTTTAAAATGCAAAATGTGGTATCTTTGAGAACTTATGTTCAATAAATTTATTGTGTATGAAAAAGTCAACATTTTGGTTGACTAGTAAAGTGAATAGTAAACAAAATGACACATATTACATAAGTAATACAACTTGAAATATAAATTGTAATTAACACAAATGGATTGTTTAGAGTATAAATGAGATAAAGTTATCATTAGGATTTACGTCTTTGTTTCAAATAGGATTATAATACCTTGTACAAAAATTGGTACATGAGAGGTAATAATGTGAATACTAATTCATATAAATATTGTAACGATTAGATGAATCACATGGATGTGTAAATGGGTTAATTGCTCTCATCATGAGAGAAATGGAAATATTTCGATGTACAAATGGTACATGAAAATCGATTGATGTAAATTGCAATTAACGTGAATGGTATGATGAATGCATAAATTATATAAAAATGAGATTTGAAGATTTATGCTTCTACTATAAATAAAATTAAAATACTATGAACGATAATTGGAGCATAAAATGAAATAATAAAACTTATGAACATTTAATGATATTATGTGCCCTTATATTGCCTAGACATGTGTGTCGAATTGGATAGTTTGGCATGCCAATAGGGTATTGTTTTAGCAGTACTGCGAAAGGCTTTATGCCTGTATTCATGGCTTTATGCCCGTATTCATAGCTTTTATGCCCGTCTTCATGGCTTTTATGCCCGATTATGTGATATCATGGCTTTTAGCCATCGCATTTACGTGGTTGGCGTTCTGCGTCCCATGGTATGACGCCCGAGACATCGGTGTCGGTGCCAACGACCCGTTATCGATCCGATCGTTGAAGATAGGTTACTTGGGCATGGAAAAGTATAACTGTAATTGAACTGATTGTTAAAGAAAATACGAAAATTAAATATCAGGAATGATTATGATAGAATACAAAGAAACTCAAGATCATGAAGAAAATAATTAACAAAATGCATGAAGAAGTTAATATCATAAAACGTAATTAGCCCTCGACTAAACATTAAGTTGGTAATTATTCAGTTCTTATGAACACAATGGCTAAGAAATTATGATTTTTATTTGCATATTATATTTTCTTGTATTATTGGCACCACTAAGCTTTATGCTTAGCGCGTCGCTTTTGCAACGCGTAGGTACTGAAGATTTGGACAGAGGGCCCAGTAGACCCGCAGTTGGTAAGGCCGTTCACGATTCGCATAGTGTGCATGTCACCTCACCGTCTGATGCATTGGTAGGACACTAGGTGTCATTTTGGTATTTTGTAATTGATTTTATTTTCTCATGTGTAAATGAACTTATGAAATGTAATTTGATGTTCATGTAAATAATGAGAATTGTGTTTATAAATGGAAAAGTGAATGTTTATCTGTAATTTATATATGATTATCACATGTGATGAATGATTGAGAAATGAATGGTTGAAAAATGTTGAGATTTTGATAAATGGAATTGAGATGATTGAATATGAATATAGGAAGTGTTTTTCACGAGTTCCAAGAAACGATTTTCTCCATTTTTAGCCTGTATTCTGTCGGATTTTATTTAAAATTTTCGAAACCTCAAATAAATAATAATTTTGATAAATGGCTTAAAATGAATTATATTTCACAAGTTATATTCAAAATTATGATAAAAATTAATTAAGATAAAATAGAGTGCTCAGACTGCTGGTGGCATTGCTTGCTCGGCTCTGCTGTAGTCGGGTAAGGGTGTCACGATTTCATCAACAGTGTATATTACTATAATACAGTGCAATTCTAAACAATGGTTCACATGTACCATTGTATTCAAAACATTTTCCTTTCTCATTTATACATTTAAGAATCTACTTATGTAGTCACAATTTTATATTTCAAGTTGAGATATTAATATTTTATGAATTCCATTTGTGATGGGCATATAAGCCCTAACTATCTATTCACATCAATTAGGTGACTTATTTTTCATGTTTCAAGTAATCCATGAATATTTCATAGATTTCAAATTTATGGTCTTAATTTCCTTTTAACAATTTTGACTAAGATACATAGTCCACATTTGTCATACAATTCTAAGCATTTAAGCTTAGAATTGGTTCTAAGTCTTCATCTTAGTTTGTTACTCATTTTGATTACTATTCACCTTACTAGTCAACCAAAATGTTGACTTTTTCATACTTAAGGGATATGTTAATTCTAATTACACCAAGATCCCACATTTTGAGTTTTACATTTGCTAGTATTAATTGCCAATTGCAATTTAAAGTCCCCTAGATGCATTTCTAATTTCAAATTTTGAATTTCAAGTTTTGGTGTCACTATTCACCTCATTGGTCAACAAAAATATTGACTTTTGGATAGAAAATAGGTACATTGGTTTTAAAACTCCCAATGCACCACATTTTACATTTAAAACTTGTTGGAATTGATTACCATTACCATTTCTAAGCTTAAAACAAGAGGGCAGAATTTTCAGTTTTGAAGCCTAAATTTACTGTTCTATTAAGCACTGTTGCAGTGGGAATTTGAGAAATGGCAGACATGAAAGTTGTTCCTTATTTTGTCTAGTTGAATTTCTTTTTGAATCACTCCATTTGGAGTTTGTAGCTCAGATATGGTCCAAAACCACAGCTGGCCGGATTTCCATTCTGCAGAAATTACCAAATCTGATATCATGAGCAGTGGCGTGATTGCCTTTTTGGGTTAGGTTCTGGTCATAATTTGGGGTAGGTTTCTTCATGAAAGTTGTTTTTCTAGGTCTTAACTTGTTGCTGTAAAAATTTCAGGTCAATTGACCATTTCTACAGTGAGTTATGGCAGTTACTGTTCATTTGGTCATTCTGCAGAATTGGCTTGCAGGGTACCCGGATTGGGGCCAACTTTTGGTCCACTTGCTTTGGTCTTTTGGGCATGGTTTCTTCAGTAAAAATGTGCCATTATAAGTCTAGTTTCATGTCCAATTGGCCAAACACCAATTGGACCTACACAACAAAGTCATGGCTGTCTAAGTGAAAGTGGAATCAGATCTCATTCTTTCTTTGTCACTAAATGACCTACTAACTTGGTTTGTGTCGATTTGGTTAAATTCAAATTATGATTAACTTGCCTCAAATGGTCACTAATTGACCATTAGAATGTCCATTAATCACTTCATAAGCCAAGTCCAATTCTTCACTCCCAAAACCCTAATTTCCATCTCAATTCACCCATACACCTAGTTAAACACTTTCATTCATTATATATGTGTATATACACCTTAAACATAATATCTAATTCATTCTAAGTCCATTAAAACCATCAAAAACACTCCATCATTGTTCCTTCCTTAGGGCTGCCGAAATTCATGGTGGACATACACATATATTTGGTTCATTTAATTCACAAATTTTTACCTATTTCAAGTCTCTAACATGGAAAATAAAGAGTTTAAGTTATATATGTGCACTAACCTTTAAGTGGCACTTCTTGGACTTGTGTTTTCCTTAGAATTTATTCTTCTTATGGCTGCCTAGAGTTGCCTTGTGATGTGGGGATTAGTTTTAGTGAAGATGACTTAGGGTTTTGGGGAGAGGTTTAAGAGATTTTTAAGCTTGATTTAAGGAGAAAAATGGAGGGTTATGGAGGAAGGAGAGAATTTCGGCTGGCTGAAGAAGGATGAAAACCAGAAATTTTTGTCCATTTTCTCTCTTTTAATGTTTTAAAAAGGTTTGTTAAATGGTGATTGGTGGGAGGTTTTAAATGACATCATTATGATGTCATAATTAGGCATTTTCTTCCATTTTCTTTTCTTCTTTTCTCTACTCATTTCCAATTTAATTTTTAGTAATGTTTATTCACATTTTATGTCATAATAATTATTTACTCAACTGGACAAGTCGGCTAAAAATCGTCTCTGAAGGCGAAATGACCAAAATGCCCTCCGTTTGGCTTAACGGGTCAAAATTGTCTGTACCGATTGAAAAATTTTTCTAAATATTTTCTTGGCATTCTAATGCCATAGGAATCTCAATGACCCTTCTCTGGAGTCCCAATAATTATTTTATGAATTTTTCCCCGGGTCTAAGGCTCCTCGTTGAGAGAACCGCAACTTCCCTCTGGTTACCCATCGGCAGGCAGCTCGTTTAACTTGGTTGATTTTATTTCTAAAATTTTTCTAAAATTTTCTTATTAATATTTGAGTTATTTATGACTCCTCACTCTAGTCTAATTATTTTTCAGACGTTCTAATCGTGGGACCGACAGGTCAGGAACGATGGGAATGTCTGAATTGCTACAGTGAGGGTGTTACAATACTACTAACAATCTCCCACTAGCACTAGAGCCATTCGTTGCAATATCTTAGACCTATCTTCTCAAGATGTCGGTCTAGTTGAATCTGTGACATAGGCTTAGTGAATGGATCAACTGGATTTTCAGCTGATGCTATTTTCTGCATGGCTACATCGCCTCGCCCAATTATTTCTCTGATAATGTGGTAGCGCCTTTCTATGTGTTTAGATTTTTGGTGAGACCTTGGTTCCTTAGCACGTATGTTGCTCCATTGTTGTCACGGTTGTAGTGGAGCTGACTCAATGGAAGGAACTCTTGCAAGTTCTATCACGAACTTCTTTATCCAAGCGACTTCCCTTTGCGACATCGATGCGAGAATATACTCGACCTCTGTAGTGGAATCTGCGATGTGCTCTGTTTGGAACTCTTCCAACCGATTGCACCTCCATTACAAATGAACACATATCCGGTAGACTTTCTATCATCGATATCTGATTGGAAATCAGAATCAGTATAACCATCCAATTGCAAGTCTCCACCTCCATATATCAAGAATAAATCCTTAGTTCTTTTCAAGTACTTAAGGATATTCTTGACAACTATCCAATGTTCCAAACCTGGATTGGATTGATACCTGCTAGTCAAACTAACAGCTTATGCAATATCCGGCTTAGTACACAATATTGCATACATTAAACTTCCAATAGCCGAAGCATATGGAATCCTGGCCATTTTATCTCTTTCTTCAGGTGTCTTTGGAGACATCTCTTTAGAAAAATGGATACCATGTCTCACTGGTAACAATCCTCTCTTGGAATCAAGCATGTTAAACCTCTTTAACACCTTTTCCAAGTATAGACTTTGGGATAAACCAATTATTCTTTTCGCTCTATCTCTATAGATGCGAATCCCAAGAATATAGGTTGCCTCCCCTAAGTCTTTCATGGAGAATGTATTTGACAACCATACCTTTACAATTGTCAACATACCTATGTCATTACCCATCAACAGTATATCATCCACATATAAGACAAGGAAAGTGATAGCACTATCACTAACCTTCTTATATACACATGGCTCATCCTCATTTTTGATAAAACCAAATGATTTAATGGCTTCATCAAAATGGATGTTCCAACTCCTCGAAGCTTGCTTCAACCCATAAATGGATCGCTTTAGTTTGCATACCTTTGAACCATCTTGGGATTCAAAACCCCTAGGTTGTTCCATGAAAATGTTTTCATCAATGTATCCATTGAGAAAAACTGTTTTGACATCCATCTGCCAAATCTCATAATCATAATATGTAGCTATTGCTAATAGAATCCTAATTGATTTAAGTATGGCAACAGGCGAGAAAGTCTCCTCATAGTCGATTCCTTGCCTTTGGCTAAACCCTTTCGCTACTAGCCTTACCTTATAGGTCTCTACCTTTCCATCAGAACCAATTTTCTTCTTGAAAACCCATTTGTTCCCTATAGGTAAAATACCTTCAGGTGGGTCAACAAGATCCCAAACTTGATTCTTATACATGGAATCAATTTCGAATTTCATAGCATCAATCCATTTTGAAGAGTCTATATCTGATATAGCTTCTTCATAGGTAAGTGGATCATCTCCATGATCTACTTCTTCATGAGTAGACAACTCTTGTTCTTCTTCATGAAGGAAACCATATCTCACTGGTGGGTGAGATACCTTGGTTGTTTTACGAGGAACAGCTGTAGATGTTTCTGTAACACCCTCCCGGTAGCGATTCCGTACATTCTACTGTTCCGGTGACCGGTGTCAGTCTGGACAGCTAGAACGTTCGGAAAAATATTTAAACTTAAGTGAGGAACCATAATTAACTCAAATATTAATAAGAAAAATTTAGTAAAAATTTTAGAAATAAAATACAACCAAGTTAAGCGGCGGTGCCCAGCGATGGGTAACCGAGGAGGAAGTTGCGGTTCATAACGAGGAGCCCTAGACAGGAAAAATTCATAAAATAATTATTGGGACTCCAGAGAAGGGTCATTGAGGTTCCTATGGCATTAGAATGCCAAGAAAATATTTAGAAAAATTTTTCAATTGGTATAGACAATTTTGACCCGTTAAGCCAAACGGAGGGCATTTTGGTCATTTCGCCTTCAGAGGTGATTTTTGGCTGACTTGTCCAGTGGAGTAAATAATTATTATGACATAAAATATGAAGAAACATTACCAAAAATTAAAGTGAAAATGAGTAGAGAAGAGAAGAAAAAAAAATGGAAGAAAATACCAATTATGACATCATATGATGTCATAAAACACTTACCCACCAATCACATTTAGTCAACACTTAAATTAACTAATAAAATATGTATAAGAATACAACAACAGCTCCTAAAATTCCAGCAGCCCTCACCTTCACAAAGCTCACCCGTAGCTCTCAAATTCCATAGCCAAACCTCCATTGATTTTCAACCAAAGCTTCATTTCTCTCCTCTTTTCACCATAATTCCTCCTACCCCTTTCACTAAAATTTATTCTTACACCTTGCATAACCTTTTGGCAGCCTAGAAAGTGAAGGAAAGTGAAGTTTTAGCTTGGGAAAAATCTGCCACTTAAAGGTTAGTGCATATATACACCTAAAGCTCTTTATTTCTATGTTAGGGACTTGAAATAAGTAAGGAATTATAACTAAAATGAATAAAAATTATGTGTATGAATGCCATGAATTTTGGAAGCCCTATTGAAGGAATAGAAATGAGTGTTTTGTTGGACTTAGAGTGGATTAGAAATGATGTTTAAGGTCCATATACACAAGTATAATGAATTGGTATGCTAACTAAGGTAATTGGTGTAACCCTTGAATTTGAGCTAGGGTTTTAAGAGTGAAAATTTGACTTGGCTTACGAAATTGTTAGAGAACATTTTAAGGGTCAATTAGTGACCATTTTAGGTAAGTTGACCACAATTTGGACTGAAATATAGCATGGCCAAGTGAATGTGTAGGCTGCCTAAGGATAGCAGTGAGTGGTAAATTTCAGTCCACTTACACAGCCATAACTTTGGCTGTGTAGGTCAAATTGGTGTTTGGCCAATTGGACATGAAACTAGGCTTATAATGGCACCTTTTTGCTGCAGAAACCATGCCCAAATGACCAAAGCAAGAGGACCAAAACTAGGCCCCAATGCGGATACCCTGCAGCGACACTGCGAAATGACCAAATGAACGAATCGTTCATTTGGCCATAACTCACTGTAGATATGGTCAATTGACCTGAAATTTTTACAGCTTACAGTTAAGACATATAAAAACAACATTTTTGAAGAAACTTACCTCAAATTATGACCAGAACCTAACCCAAATGGCAGTGGCAGTCACTGTTCATGTTACTGTAGATATGGTCAATTCTGCAGTTTGGCAATCCGGCCAGCTGTGGTTTTTGGACCATATCTGGAGCTACAAAACTCCAAATGGAGTGATTCAAAAGGAAATTCAACTAGACAAAATAAGGAACAACTTTCATGCTTTCCATTTCCTCAAATTCCCACTGCAACAGGGCTTAATGGAACAGTAAAGTTGGGTCACAAAAACTGAAAATTCTGCCCTCTTGATTTTAAGTTTGGAAATGGTATTTGTGACTTATTCCAACAAGTTTAAAATGCAAAATGTGGTATCTTTGAGAACTTATGTTCAATAAATTTATTGTGTATGAAAAAGTCAACATTTTGGTTGACTAGTAAAGTGAATAGTAAACAAAATGACACATATTACATAAGTAATACAACTTGAAATATAAATTGTAATTAACACAAATGGATTGTTTAGAGTATAAATGAGATAAAGTTATCATTAGGATTTACGTCTTTGTTTCAAATAGGATTATAATACCTTGTACAAAAATTGGTACATGAGAGGTAATAATGTGAATACTAATTCATATAAATATTGTAACGATTAGATGAATCACATGGATGTGTAAATGGGTTAATTGCTCTCATCATGAGAGAAATGGAAATATTTCGATGTACAAATGGTACATGAAAATCGATTGATGTAAATTGCAATTAACGTGAATGGTATGATGAATGCATAAATTATATAAAAATGAGATTTGAAGATTTATGCTTCTACTATAAATAAAATTAAAATACTATGTTCGATAATTGGAGCATAAAATGATATAATAAAACTTATGAACATTTAATGATATTATGTGCCCTTATATTGCCTAGACAGGTGTGTCGAATTGGATAGTTTGGCATGCCAAGAGGGTATGGTTTTAGCGATCGCGAAAGGCTTTATGCCTGTATTCATGGCTTTATGCCCGTATTCAAAGCTTTTATGCCCGTCATAATGTCTTTAATGCCCGATTATGTGATATCATGGCTTTTAGCCATACCCGATTTTACGTGGTTGGCGTTCTGCGTCCCATGGTATGACGACGAGACACGCGGTGTCGGTGCCAACGACCGTTATCCATCCGATCGTTCAAGATAGGTTACTTGGGCATGGAAAAGTAATCGTAATTGAACCGATTGTTAAAGAAAATACGAAAATTAAATATCGTGAATGATTATGATAGAATACAATGAAACTCAAGATCATGAAGAAAATAATTAACAAAATGCATGAAGAAGTTAATATCATAAAACGTAATTAGCCCTCGACTAAACATTAAGTTGGTAATTATTCAGTTCTTATGAACACAATGGCTAAGAAATTATGATTTTTATTTGCATATTATATTTTCTTGTATTATTGGCACCACTAAGCTTTATGCTTAGCGCGTCGCTTTTGCAACGCGTAGGTACTGAAGATTTGGACAGAGGGCCCAGTAGACCACAGATTGGGTAAGGCCGTTCACAGTTCTGCATAGTGTCTGTGTCACCTCACCGTCTGCAGTGCATTGGTAGGACACTAGGTGTCATTTTGGTATTTTGTAATTGATTTTATTTTCTCATGTGTAAATGAACTTATGAAATGTAATTTGATGTTCATGTAAATAATGAGAATTGTGTTTATAAATGGAAAAGTGAATGTTTATCTGTAATTTATATATGATTATCACATGTGATGAATGATTGAGAAATGAATGGTTGAAAAATGTTGAGATTTTGATAAATGGAATTGAGATGATTGAATATGAATATAGGAAGTGTTTTTCACAGGTTCCGAAGAACAGTTTTCTCCATTTTTAGCCTGTATTCTGCCGGATTTTCTTTAAAATTTTCGAAACCTCAAATAAATAATAATTTTGATAAATGGCTTAAAATGAATTATATTTCACAAGTTATATTCAAAATTATGATAAAAATTAATTAAGATAAAATAGAGTGCTCCGGCACACTGAGTGGCATTGCTTGCTCGGCTACACTGTAGTCGGGTAAGGGGTGTCACAGTTTCATCAACAGGTGTAGGTTGATTAGATGGATCTATATCCATCTGATCTGTTGGTTGGTCAAAATTCTCTAATTCCAACTCTATTTGCCTTCCTTTGCCTCCTTCTTGAACAAACTGTTATTCAAGATATGTGGCATCTCTACTTATCACAACCTTTTGTGAAGTAGGCAAATAAAAATAATATCCAAAAGTATCTTTTGGATATCCAACAAATTGACCTTTTTCTGATCTGGTTTCCAATTTATCAGTGTTCAGCTTTTTGATATAAGCTGGTCAACCCCAAATCTTAACATGCTTAAGACTTAGTTTTCTTCCATGCCATATCTCATAAGGTGTGGAAGAAACTGATTTTGTTGGAATCCTATTCAGAATATAAAAAGCTGATTCTAATTTAAATCCCCAAAAGGAGATTGGCATTTCAGTATAGCTCATCATACTATGTACCATATCCAATAGGGTACGATTTCTCCTTTCAGATACACCATTTAGCTGTGGCGTTCCTGGAGGAGTCAGCTGGGAAACAATGTTGTGCTCTCTCAAGTATTCATCAAATTCAGTACTCAAATATTCACCTCCACAATCTGATCGAAGAGCTTTAATACTCTTTCCTGTTTGATTTTCTACTTCAGATTTAAATTCTTTGAACTTTTCAAAGGATTCATGTTTGTATTTCATCAAATACAAATACCCAAACCTTGATTTATCATCAGTAAAGGTAATAAAATAATGAAAATCGCCTCTAGCCATTTCCTTAAATGGACGACATACATCACTATGTATTAGCTCCAAAATATTTTCAGCTCTTAGCCCTTGTCCAACAAAGGGTGATCTAGTCATTTTGCCCTGAAGGCAAGATTTACAAGTTGGAGTAGGCACAGAGCCTAATGAGGATAAAATCCCCATTTTCTCCAATTTTGTAATCCTATCTTCTGCAACATGACATAACCTTAAGTGCCAAATATATTTTGAACTTGAGTTGGTTTTCACCATGGCATTGCATTCTTTTAGATTGCTATACTCTGGGCAGTTCCTTTTCTAGTGCCCATCCTTCTAGCAGTGGAAACACTTTCCTTTGTCTCTATCAGCTTTAGTCTTCCCTTTTTGTTTAGCTATTTTCTTAGAAGGACCAGGAATCTGAGATTTCTTTTTCTTATTGCCCTTCTTCTTGTTGGACTTTCCAGCAAAAGAAGATGCAATCAAAGCTACCTCTTTTCTTTTATTGCCTGGCATATTCTTTTGGGTAATAACCAGCATATTGAGTAAACCAGCTAAGGTGCATTCCTATTTAGTCATATGAAAATTTGTCACAAAATTCCCAAAAGACTCAGGAAGGGACTGAAGGATCAAATCCGTCTGTAGTTGGAAATCCATGTTGAAGTCAAGATGTTCCAGCTGCTCAATTAGCTGAATCATCTTGTGGACATGATTCCCAACATTCTGTCCCTTAGACATCCTCATGCGGAACAGCTGCCTAGATATCTCATACCTAGCATTCCTCTGTGCTCACCATACAACTCTTGTAGGTGAAGGAGGATCTCACTCGCACTCTGCATGTTCTCGTGCTGCTTCTGTAACTCATTACTCAAGGAAGCAAGCATGTAACACTTAGCTCTCATATCATGCTCTTTCAACTTGTCCAAAGTTTCATGTTCCTCTTGAGTGGCCTCTGGAGGTAAGGGACCAGGAACAATTGAGTCTAGAACATATCCTATATGTTCAAGATTCAGGATAAGTTTCAAATTTCTTAGCCAATCAGACAGATTAGGTCCTGTCAACCTATTGTGATCAAGTATGCTTGCAAGGATATTGGATGGTGGTGGTTGTTCTGTGCTCATTATTATCAGAAAATTAACTGCAAAAAATAACCAGATTAATTAGTAAATGTATCATGTAATTAACCAAAATGATTATGGTCTTTTAATCAAATTGGTCCTCCCACTAACTTAGCGAATCCTACACTTCCAAAGTAGAAAACGGAAATCCTAGTTGGATGGATTTCTAGTGGGTGATTGAATTTTTATAATTCTATTGATAATCCTCAGGTACATCCATTATTGGAATTACAATAAACTATAAGTGAGCAACTTCTTGCCCATCACATCTCATGTGAAGTTCAATCCTTTACCTAGCCCCTAATGCTCAAAATCTTAGGTACATCCATTATTGACTTATCTTGCATTAGTTAAGTTGATCCCATTGAGCCAGTAATTATGCAAATAATTTTAATGTCCCCAGGTAAATCCAATATTGGCCACCAAACCATTTACATATTTACAACATCTCATGCTTAACAATTATTCTTAAGAATATCTTTTAAATGAATTGCATCTTATACAACTATTTAAAATTTCTTAAAATAATTGCCCCAATGGAGGGCCCATGTTTTAATTACTTTAATTATAGCATTTCCAACTTAATCATTTGTTTGGAAGATTTTATGGTCATCCTAATTACTATTAAGGTCTCACTTTGCACATTATCTATTTAGCATGCATATATCATATAATTGCATACATTCCCATACATCTCATGCATTCATGGATAAGCAGTAAATATGGTATGATCATGGACTTTCTAAGGGATTCAATTCTGAGCCACCAAGAATTGAATCAGAGCATTCCTAAGTGCATTTCATTCATTCATTTTACAAGAGTTGCTGAAGGAGTACATAATCAACACTTGATCTTGAATTCCTCCCACTAGTCCCACCAATGCTCTTGACCTCCTTGAACTTCTTGCAATCCAATTACATAGTAATCCTTGGCATACCAAGGCAAATTTATAAGAACTTAAATAAATGAAATTACAATCCACAAATTATTACAAACTTAATAATACATGCCCAAAATAAATTAAAATAAATTAATTAATTTACAATCCCAAAGAAACATAAAAGAAATAAATCCAATCACATTAGTCTTTTATGGTCCATGATCATCCATCATGCATATCACTATTTAACAATTAAATAAAGAATAAATATTTAAATTAAATTGAATATCTCATATTCAACTTAAAAATCCAGATTTGAATATGATTCAAATAAATTTAAAAATTCAGATTTGAATCTCATTCAAATAAATTTAAAAATTCAGATTTGAATCACATTCAAACAACCTTAAAAATTCAGATTTGAATCACATTCAAATAATTTTTAAAAAATCAGATTTGAATTACATTTAAACAATTTTTAAAAATTCAGATTTGAATATTATTTAAACAACTTTAAAAAATCAGATTTAAATATGATTCAAACAACTTTAAAAATTCAGATTTGAATCACATTCAAACAACTTTTAAAATTCAAATTTGAATCACATTCAAACAATTTTTAAAATTCTGATTTGAATCAAAATTTAATTGTGTGATTAAAACTACTAATTAAACACTTTAATTAGTCATAGGAAAGGCCTTAGTACAACAATTGCAGAATTAAAAAGCCAAACCTTGCACCACCCATGAAGCCATAAACCTTGTGCACCATGTTGGTGTTCTTCAATCATGCCGCCACATATCCATTGCAACCAGCAATGGATCTATATCTCATGATCAAAACACACAATTAAATCATATAATAAACAATCTAAATGGCAAATATAGTGGCTCTGATACCAATTGAAGGAGCAGAAGCGTGAAAAACACAAGTTTATACCATTGAATTCAAAAATTTTCACCTAGGGTCACATGCATCATGCAAGATTTATTTTTATCTATTTGATTTCAATGATAAACAACATATTAAAACTCTTTTAATATGTTTTTGGATCTGTATTTGCTATTTAAGATTTTAAAATTAATTAGATTAATTTTAGAACCCTAGATTAGATTAAGAACAAATACACTAACCTCTTGATGTACTGCAATGTATTTATGCCTTTGAGATTCGTCTTCAGGACACCAGATGTTGTCCCTCTAGCTTGTCCACACCAAGAACACCTATGGCAGCCCTTGAACAGCTTCTAAAGCTTTTTCTATTATTTAGAAAATCAAGTTCTGCCTTTTAAGAGATTAAAGATGTAAACAGGACACTATAAACAATTTCTAGTATTTTTAATTCAAGAGATTGATGGCTAATCTCTTTGAATTGATGAGAGATGAAGAAGAAGAGAGGGAGAGCCTCAAGGTGGCGGCAAAAATGAGAGTAGCAGCTGGTTGTATTATTTTCTTTTCATAACAACACTTAAATAGCTAGGTCAACACACTAAACCCTTGCCACATGTCACCTTTTGATTGGTTCTAGGTTTAATTGACTTAATCACATTGTGCCAAGTGTCAAACCTATATTTAATCTTAATTTTAATCATCTTACATGATTAAAAGACATTTGGCAAGCTTATGTGTAATGCCATGTGCCACCATCTCATGGTGCCACATGTCACCCTGCGAAATGACCAAAATGCCCCTGTGTCTTAATTTTGAGTTCTGAATCCAAAATAATTATTTCTCCTCTTCTAATCAATTTATATCAAATATAAATCAATTAATTAATCTTTATTAATTAATTTCTCATTAATTAAATTCATATTTAAACACTTTAAATATAAATTTAACATATACTGTACATCTAATAATCTAGATTTGGTTTCAAGTTATGTTAGGGACTTTGAAATCTAATTGCAAACCAAACCTATTTAATTAATCAATTAAAATCTTTAATTAATTAATTAAATCATATTTAATTAGGTGATAACTTGTGTATGTGTGTGACTTACTAGGCTCATCACTAATTAGCAATGAGACATGATATCAACTCTTAATATCATCAGAACTCTTTCTTACCATAAATGATTTCTCTAAATCATTTTATGCACCTCATAGACCATGGTTAACACCTAGCATAGCATGCCATGGCCACCCAATTAGTAATAAGGTTTACCTTAAATGAACCTATAATCATATGTTACCATGCACTAGAATCTCTTTGTTACAAAATCCCAACTCAAGCTGGAGTCATGGTTTATGTCAAACTCCATTTGCTATGAATATTATGTTCTCTTTTAATTTTAGTTCTTGATTAAAAAGATTTTCTCATCAGAAACTCTTTTCTGAATAAATCTATCTGTCCTGGCCAGGAACTTGAAACATCAAAACAATTAAATGAACATAGGATTTTATCTCTATTTACTTAGAGGAACAGATTCCATCTTGATCAACACCTACCTCCATATATAACTAGTAGGAGCCAACACATGCCCATATACCCATACATAGTACAATTATGAAAGCAGTATCAAACTCAAACCACCTATATACAAGAAAACTGTGCTATCTCAGGCCTAAAGATTATATGCACTGATATGATTTATGACAATGCGTTGACAAGAGTAAACTCCATGTGCTTGTCATAAGAGTCGCTGGTTCGGCCTACTTATCATGTATAAGTGCCTATCATGTTTGTTATATGGCATGAGTTTCACCATTCCATCTTATTTATATCTCATATAAATAACTTGGAAACAAACATGAATACAATCTTTCTGGATAAGCCATGTTCTTATTATGAAGTATCCTCAATTGTGAACCTATTTATGATACTTTGTACTATAAATACTGTCACTCATATTCTTAACAACTTAAGAATAATATTTCTAACAAAATATCAATGGACCTTTTCTATTACACATGAACATATTATGTAAATGGAAAAGTGAAAATGCCTTTTATTAATAAAAATATGTACAAGATAAATACTAAATGATATGCTCTAGGGCATACTGCTAACAGATTTTATAACCCATCATCTGAGTGATGGGAAAAAGGGACTGGCCTATAATTGCTAGGAGATAGAGATTAAGTGAAAGGAGAGTGGCTCACAAGAGTAACGGTGTGGTGGGATGGTGGCGAGGCAGTAAATAGGGGACATGCTTACAAAGCAACAAGGGGAGGAGATGATGCAAAGCATAAAGGGGGAGGGGGAGAAGCACCAAGGGGCCAAGGGGGCATTATCAAGGAGGGAGAGAGAGAGAGAGATTGATGGGAGAAAGGGATTTTTAGGGATAAGAGTATTATTAGAATAAAAATAGTATCTCTCATTTGACTTACTTGATTCATGACAAATCTCAAATTAATTAGATAGACAATAATAATATATATAATAAATAATTAAAAAAAAAAAAAAAAAAATTTTTTATTTAATATATTAGAGAATATATATAATATATATATATATATATATATATATATATAATAAGATATAGATATAGCAAATAGATAGATAAAAATGAAAATGAAAAATAAATGAATATAGAAAAATTAAAAAAAAAAAAAAAAAAAAAATAAAAAAAAAATAATAAATAATATATATATATATATATATATATAACTTATCCTTTATTTGAGATTGTTATAATCCTTCCTTCTTTTCCTTAATAAGTTAATTTTTACTTGGACTAAACCTATGTGTATGTGTTTTTTTCTTTTTGTTTTTGTTTTTTGTAATAAGAGAGGAGAGAGAGGATGGATGGATTTGGTTTTTGTTTTTTTAAATTTTGATCTCTTTCTTCAGTTTTGATAGTAAAATTTTGAAAAAAAAGTTTTTTTGTGGTTTTTTGGTGACTTTTTCATCATCTAATGATTTTTTCTTTCACTATTGATTTTCAAAATCTTCTATAATAATTTTTTTTCTATTTATTATCTTTTTTAACTGAAGAGAAGAAGAGGAAGAAGAGAGAGAGAAGATAGAGAAGATAAAGATAAAAAGAATAAAGAACTTGTAAAAGAATAGCAAATAGATTATAAGAAAAAAAATAGATTATTATGAAATGAAAAAAAAAATGTAAAGGAATGCAGAATAAAAAAATAATTATAATATATAATAATAAAATATATATATATATATATATATATATATATATATATATATATATATATATATATATATATATATATATACATTATTAGGCTGTATAACCAGCCATCAATATGCAGAAATAAAAAATCTTGTAAAGAATTTGTAAAGAAACTTACTTGATAATTTTATTTAAAATTTTGGAATTTGTACAAAGAGATAATAATTTCTTCTTAGGTAGGCTTACAAGGGTTGCTCAACACATGAGCTTCCTAATCTCTACTCTTACAAAGAAACTACAAGGGTTTTGTAAGGAGGATATGAGATGGGAGTTTTGGAGAAGTTTGATCTTTGGAAGAAGTTGGATTCTGAGTTCAGCCTTCTCTTCAAATGAGCAGCTTCTTATATAGGAAATGCTGATGGCATCTTTTGTAATTTTTGGAATTGATGTAATGATTGCCACTTACTTTCTTCACGTGAATAGTGACCTTCAAATGTGAATAGGAAAAGTGAATAGTGATAAGTGAATAGTGATGGATGGACAATGACATTGACGGGTGCCTTGTCCGGTTTTGGAATCAAAACAAAACAAAATAGTAAAAATGATTAAAAAAAGAAAATAAAATGGATAGTAATATGCTGCCATAAATTTCTTTTGCCAGTCTTTTCTATTTTTTTTTTTAATCTTCCATCATGTTGTCAATGTTGTGCCATTCTTCATCATCAAGATTAGCACTTTCTCCACCCATACTGCTATTTAATGACTCATCATCATCTTTTTCATATTGAGCCATGTAGCCCATATTCTGAGTTTTAATAAGGAGAGGAGTAGGGCTTTCCAATAGCATATAATGGACAAATATCCTTGAGTGTGTGTTTGTGTGGATGATTACATACTCAGGATATTGGTATTTGAGCCAATTGCTTACGGCTGTCCTGGCACACCATTTGTTAACTTGTTGGAGGAGGTTCACATGTTTGCAATGCCAACTTTGAGGGTGAAGTTCAAACCTCATGGAGTTTTCTAGTTTTGTATCCAGATAGAAATAATGGATTGCTGATTATAGCTCTCCATTTTCCAATGCTTCTGGAGGATTTGATACAATTTGTATTTTGACTTATTGTCTATGGAACATAAGTCTCTGAATTTTTTGATGGAAGCAGGCTCCTTCTAACTCGAAGTGGTATACACAAATTCCAGCTAGCATTCCCCATTTGAATAGTTATTCTGGATTGAGTCCACGTGTTCCATATAACCATTGCGTTTTGAATATGGGAATATTGAAGTCTAGGCTGTGCTCACAATTTGGAAACTAAGGAGGAATTCCTTTTGAATGTTCTTGAGTGCATTGAAAGGGGGGCCGACAATAATATTCCCATTCCCATGTCCAACCAAAATCACTTTGTGGATTATTCTCTGTATAATCAAGGCATTGCTGGAGAAGAGTTAATTGTTCATCAATCCTAGTTTGGACAATATTTTATCTGATTTTTTCTCTAATCTCTTGAGGAAGACTGTTGAGAACCTGTTGTCTGAATTCTTTTTTGAGACAATGACTTTCAAATTGTTCCAAGGACTTGTTTGCACCAAATGAAGCAAAAAAAACTTCGCTATGGCGGTAATTTTTCTCATTGACCAGTGGGGTCAGTGGTAATTTTTCACTAGAATCTAGTGGGGATCCTAGGCCTTGAAGTTCCTGATTTTGTAAATGAACATATGATTTTGATGGACTAATTATAGATGCTTGAAGAGGGTTTTGGAAAGTTTGTAAAAACTTGATGAATGATTGAGCTATTATCTCATGACATTTATTTCTACTAATAAGGTTTGCCACATATTTATCAGATTCTTCAAACTCAACACAGAGAGCATTAAGAGTTGTTACTCCTAATCTTTTGTTTTGTATTAGAGTCCAAAGGTTATCTAACAAACATCAATGCCTTTCTGATGGAACATATGCAGTTCTGGCTACATTAATTCTGAATTTTTGAGAAAGAGTTTTTGAAAGCACTATTGGTCCAAAGTAGACCAAATCACCATTTTTTGAAGGTTCTACCATCTGCAAGAATTCACAAAAGTTAGTCTGAAAAAGATAATTTGTAAATTTTGAATAATAGTGAGAACTAGAATTTGGTAAATTGGAACAAATTTCCATTTCAATTTGAAGTTTGATATCAGAAATTTTTTGTCTTACCAAATTGTTTTGTAACTGGACTTGAATTTTTTGTAAAGAAACATCTTGCTGTAAAAACTGCAAGTATTACTGTTTTCATTTTATCAAAATATTTATCTCATTATCATAAATGGAGCAAGCTTTTATGATATTGAGATTTCTCATTTTTGGTTTTTCAATAAAAGGGAAAACAAGGACTTGGTTTTTAGTTTTAAAAGAGATGCTATCATAGTTAACCTTATAGGGAGTAATCAAATTAATGAAAGGAGTCCCTAAGATAACACTATGATGAATGTTTTGTACAAGAACAAAAGAAGTTTTTAAAAGAAAATTACTATTAGCTATAGAGGTTTCTGTCTTATAGTTTGTCGCAAGGTGTTTTGCGGTCGCCTGGACGAATACTCACCGAAGTGGGAAAGAGTGAGGAGTTGCCACTTTAATTTTGAGAGAAATTAAAGGAAACCATTTGTGAAAATAAATTAGAATGAAACCACTTCGAAAACAGAGATTCTAGGTTTGGGGTCCGTATACGGGCGGGGAAGGTGTTAGGCACCCTGCCTCATCCCTCTATGAGCGTAAGCAGATTTAACATTATGCTGTTTATAAATTAAAATTGATAGTTAGGGGGGTTGGGTTAGGATAAAGATGTTAATCCCTTTGATAAAAGGGAATATTTAATTTTTCACTAGTTTTCGGGTTACCCAGATACATAAGTAAATGAGACGACCTTAGTGAATTGATGTTGCATAGCGGTTTTCGTTTATGGGATTACTTTGCGTATTTATTAAAATTTGATTTGAGAATCGGATAAGAACTCTCCTTCGATCTCTGTATATTTATTAAAATTTGATCTGAGAATCGGATAAGAACTCTCCTCCGATCTCTGTATATTTGATTTGAGAATCGGATAAGAACTCTCCTCCGATCTCTGTATATTTGATTTAAGAATCGGATAAGAACTCTCTTCCGATCTCTTTAAATATTTGATTACAATTGGGATTGAGAATCGGATAAGAACTCTTCTCCGATCTCTTTTAGATATTTGATTACAATTGGGATTGAGAATTGGATAAGAACTCTCCTCCGATCTCTTTTAGATATTTGATTACAATTGGGATTGAGAATCGGATAAGAACTCTCCTCCGATCTCTTTTAGATGTTTATTAAAATTTTTGATTGAGAATCGGATAAGAACTCTCCTCTGATCTCTTTTAAATGTTTATTAAAATTTTTGATTGAGAATCGGATAAGAACTCTCCTCCGATCTCTTTTAAATATTTATTAAAATTTTTGATTGAGAATCGGATAAGAACTCTCCTCCGATCTCCTTTTGTTTGAATGAGAGCCGGGTAAGGACTTTTCCGACCTCTTAAAATTTGATTACAGTTACATATCATAAGAACCTAAGACTAAGGGTTCTGGCATTCAAAGACACCGGTGACCCGAACAAGGCTTTCTCTTATCCCATTGGTACCTTATAGGTAAGGAAAGGATGCTAGACTGAATTTTACCGATCTCCTATGTGATCACCTTACCAGTACCTTTCGACATGCAATATTCGATCTCTTTTGTTTGCTAGTCTGGGATCCGACCTTACTTCGATCCCCCACTATGCCCAGTTATCTTCTGAGCTAGTCTAGTGGTTTGACTTCATAATTCTCCTCTGATTTATTATCCAAACTTTTATTATTTTGAAGAAACTTTCGTGTTAAGATACAGCTACCAACATTTCACCAAACTACCTATACGTTACTCGGGACCAAAACACCCACGTTTGAAGGTAATAAAGGCTAAGAAAAAGGTAAATGACATGTGCGGATGAACAAAAAGGAAACTCAGGAGGATAACCACCTTCGTGGGGTTTTTAACATAACATAAACTTGATGAAAATCACGACTATGAAAACAAAGAAAATAAATAAAAAAAACGAGCACTTGGTAAAGCAACGGTTCAAACACTTACCTGTAGGGAGTTGGATCTCTCGAACTAACTATGGAGTCACAAATATAGTAGAGCTGCGTGCTAATAGTTTGGGGACTAATGCTTGCTTTGTAATGAAGAGCGCCAAGTTAAAATGCAGTCGGACCAAAATGACAATAGCCGGGCTTGAATGAGATTGAGCTTGTAAAATAAGATTGGATATAAAGATAATGAAAACAGAACTGAAACTAAGAGAGGGTATCGCGGAGCAATGAACAAACTGAAAATAAAGGGTTTCAGTGTCCAACAATCCTTCAAAGAAAATACTTTAGAAAACTGGTTTCTGAAGTTTTTTCTATTTTGAAAGCTTAAAAATAGCAGAGTAGCAAAGCTGAATCAATTTTCAGAGCCTTTCCACTATAATCACCACCCTTTTTTGTGTTCTTCCCCCTTTCAACAGTTTTCATGCAGGTATTTATAGGGAACGGGTGCTCCCAATGAAGGGTCAGGATTTTCTTTGAGGGAGATGGAAGGTTTGGATTTTAAAGGACATGATCTGATGCTTGAGAATTAAAGAGAATCAAAATGAACGACTGAGATCCTTTTCAGAGTATTTGTCCTTTATCTTTTCTAATCTGACGGCTCAACATTTTCTTATCAAGGGAGATCCGAGGGCTGGGAATAAAAAGCGCTGGTCTTGTCGTCTTCTCTTTGATCCAAGGGCTGTGGGCTTGTCCTTACAAGTAAGATCAACGGTGGAGATTGGGATGTACAGGACTGTCATGACATACTCTGACACCTGTCAGCAATGTGGGCAATTCTGCAAATGAGGCGTGCGGTGGAGATCTCGTCTGCAACGCTTTAACTACCTCGGCTCTGATTATGACGACAGTTATTGGAAGTTGTCTTATTCTCTCTTTACTTTCCGATCTCCCGTGCCTTCCAATCTCTCTAATATGATCCCTTTCCGATCTCTCATGCCTGGTCCCTCTCCCGATCTTTCCCATTCCAGAATCTTCTCCTCTATCCGAGCTGGTCCAGTCAAAGCATTTATTCCTTCAGTTACCGAGGCCTCCGCTTCATTTTCTGCTTATAATAAATGCTCAGACCCCCCTATATATATATGCCTCAGTCGAGGAATTTTTCCCACATTTCATTCCTTCCTCCTTCCATTTCTCTCTTCTTCCATTCAAATCTCTCCAGTAACATTTTGGCCATGGTGACTGCTTTTGACCTTTTTTCGATAATTTTCTTAGCTCCCCGGTTGAAAATTTATGACCCCGGTGATCAGAAAATCACGATAACAGCATCTGATGACAGTGAGAGAACCGGACTAGTTTACCGATCCAGATCAAGAATATTGATCGTGTCGATCTCGAGTCGGTCGACCGATATAATCGGCGAATCGATTTCGGGCGAGAAGACTGCTAATTTCCCTCTTATCATTGGTGACTGCCCTTTGAAGTTCACTTGGCTCCTCACCACATCAGGTGTCCCGACAGCGGCTCGGTTCCGAGCGATAACATTGACGATGACCTCTCTTATCACCATGAGAGTCATAGTCCCCCCATCTGAGCTGTACATCTATCTGATGTCGATGGTTGGTTTCCTGATCAGACACATCTTTTGATTCAGCCACGAGACTAGGCTTTGACATAGGTCTTTACTAGGTAGGATGTATTGCCGATCTCTAAAGATCACCCAAATGATGTAATCTGACCTTTAATGTATTCCGATCTCTTGAGATCGCCCAAATGATGTAATCTGACCTTTAATGTAATCCGATCTCTAGAGATCGCCCAAATGATGTAATCTGACATTTTGGAAATGAAATTTTATTTTGATAATTATCATTTTATTATTATTGCATTGATTATTTTTTCGATCCCTAGTGTGTTTATCCGATCTGATTCCTAACTGAACAGCCCTTAACCGATCTGCAATTCTAAACATTTGCCTTAATTCGCCGATCTTTAACTAGCCGATCTTCCCTTATTTAACCACGGAGTTTCTAGAATATTCGTGCGACTTGTCAAAAAAGCTGGCGAATCTCGCTAACCGATGCGCCGCTTGGGACTCTGTGAGCATTAAATGCTCAGACGGGTATAAATAGGGGATGGATCAGTTAACTGCTCCCTTATGTCATTTTCAACATCTCGCGAGCGATTCCGAAATTCTCTCATTTTTTTAAGTCCTTCCGACATCGATCACACTCTAGTAAGGGTTTTGATCGTTCTTTTAGTTAAATTTTCTCTTTTCTTTTGAAAATGAGCGGCGCCGAGGGTCAGAGAGCAGCGAGCCCCCCTTTCATTCACATCTCGTGGTCGTCAGACGAAGTTGAAGTGGTCGGACTAAGCGGGCGATCTGAACTTCCCATGACCTCCGTTTCAGCCCGTGGTCAAGCGGCACCCTCGAGACGAATGCATTCTTCAGGGAGAGAAAACCTTCCCGTGGATGAGCTGCCATCAATCCTTCAAGAAACCAATCTGCAGTCGTTTAGCCAAGAATATAACCTTCGGACCGATTCATATGAACTTATCAGGTGTCATGGCGATCTCTGAGCCGATCACTTCTTCGAAGAAAATGATATGATCATGGTATACGAAGAGTAATTAAAAGCCGGGCTGCGGTTTCCTCTTGATGACTTCTTCAAGGAAGTTCTGAAATTCCACCAAGTGTGCATAGCCCAAGTACACCCGAACTCATAGCGGATCCTGGTAGCCTTCAGAGGCCTCTGCCGAGCTAAGGGACTCGATCCTACAGCGAAGGTGTTCACCGAACTTCATAGGCTAACTCATCAAAAGGACGATGAATATTGGTTCTTTCAGGCCAAACTGTATTGTGGGCTCTTTACCGATCTGCCCTCCTCACTGAAGAATTGGAAGAATCACTTCTTTATTTTGAGGAGCAAGTTTCTGAACGGTTTTGAGGGCTTCCAGCGTAGCTAGCTGCATCAGGGCCCATTACTTCCGAAGCACATCGCCCTGAGTAGGGAAGAGGGTGCAATGGTAATGGAGCTAAAAGATCAGGCGGCCCATCAGAAGTTCTCTTGTTTAGATGCGGTGATGGCCGAACTGCATCATTGGAAAATGCAGCTAATTACCGGCGAAGAACGCGGGCTTCAACTCTCTGACCTCGGCCTCGGTACTTTCTATATCTCTGATCTCTGGGCCTTAGCAAACTCACTGACTTTTTCTTTATGCAGGCATGGCAAGCGGTGAGGCTTCCAAGGAGAGCCGAAAGCGAAAGAGAGAGGTCTCCAGAAAAGTACGGGAGATGAAACGCGCCGAGGCTTCTCAGACGCCCAGGCACGATCCAGGGGAGATGCAGGGAGGCTCGTCTCGACCCTCGGGGCCGCCGATCCCCAAAATAGAAGTGATCCCGTCTCCTCCTCCACAGGAAGAACCGCTACCTCCAACGGTTGCTTAAGGTGCGGAAGGGGGTCCTTCCCAACCTCCTACAAGGACCCTTTCCCGCGATGCTCAAGTCTTGATTCACTCGCTTGAGAAAAACCGAACTGTTCGAGAGAATTCGGGTTTGGCTAAGGTTTTGGGGGCCTCCATCTACCTTCAAGAGGATCGGAATAGGCTGACTCCGAACAGTCTCAATGATATCCTGACCCAGACTATGAGCCTGAGTGTGGAGAGTTTGGTGAACCAACATATCATCCGGGAGAAGGCTCATCATTTGAGGCAGGAGATCCAGAAGGTGGGTCAGGAAGCAGTTTCAGCCCGAGCCCAACTTTCATCCGCCCAAAATTACATAGCTGAAATCGAGGGGCGGATGAAGTTCTATGAAGATAAACTGGCCGAGCAGGCTCATGTTCTTGAAGAGGCTCGGGCGCTCTGAGCTGCTGATGTCGCTCACCTCACTGAAGAACTTAGAACCAAAGAAGAAGAGGCAGTAGCGAGGGAGGCCGGTGCTTATGTGAACGCCCATGGGGATCTTTTGGCCAAGCTCAAGAAGCATTATCCCGAGGAGGACTTTTCCTGGATGGTGGACCTGGCTCCCCAAGACGAAGAGGATAGCGAGGAGGAGGCCGAGGGAGATAGAGAGGGTGAACAAAATGTAAAACAGGCTGGGGGTGATCCTCCAGCCGAATGATTTGTATTTTTTACTTTGAAATGAAATGAAGTTCCCTCTTTTATTCAATGTCTTGATGAGATCAAAAAGTATCTAAATTGTATAAGCGCCTAACTGTTTGAACCAATTATAACATCAAACTTAAAAGTGACTATTAATCTAAGTATAAGAGATCGGAAAAACATTGTAAACATGAGATCGGAAGAGAACAAACATCGAACATAACTTAAGATTATTGAAATTGGAAACCTGACTTGAACAATTAAGATTGTAAGCATCATTAAACCGGATTGAAACCTTAACTTTATAAAACAATTATCCGCAAAATCTTAAAGAGAGATTGGAAATAAGACTGGGTGGCACGAAGATCTGATGTTGGTTTGGTTTCGCTTGATGAGAGATCGAAAATGTGATTAACTGGCCAGGAGACTTGATAATTGGTTTGAGAGATCGGTAAGGATGGAGACTTGGTACTGGTTTGATTTCTTATAAAGAGAGATCGGAAATGTGATTAGCTGGCAAAGAGACTGGGCGTTGGTTTGATCCCTATGAAGAGAGATCGGAAATGAATTGAACGACATGGAGGCTTGGTGCTGGGGATCGATTTCAAAGTTTATTGATTTCGGGGATCGGCCAAAATATGGTGTCGATATAGTTAATAACCATTTTTGAATTGTTTGCTGCTTAAAGTATTTCAGTGGTTTTTTTATGAAATCATTTTGGAACGATTCCTTCTTTGATACAATTTAAATCTGCTTCTGTATGAAAAAGGGCAATTGTGTTGATTTTGAAATCTTTTGAAAAGACAATTGTGGTTTGTATCAAATACTTCCTAGAAGTAATATGTTTTAAAACAAAGAGAAAATCTTCTGGAACATTTTCTAGATTCTCTATGTTTTGAGTTTCTAGATCATCTTCGTCCTGTTCAGATTCTTCTTGAAGTTGTTTTGAAAGCAAAATTTAGATGGTTTTGGAATCTTCCATCTGTTTCTCCTTAAGCTGTCTAAGCTCTGTTTTAATGGTCTTTATTTCTTCTTGAAGACCCTGAATGGTAGCTATAGGTTGTTTGGAAGATTTCTTTCTACCTAAAATAGTAGTAAGATCATATGTGTTCTTACTAGTAGAAGGCAGAACAGAGGGTTTTGGACTAGTTTTTATTCAAAGGACTTTAAGAGTTTATCTAAAAATTCCTTTTGAATCTGAGGGTTTTCTACATGCTTCAAGATATCTAAGATGAGTTCCTGATCCTTTGCAAGCATGTTGATTTGTTTTGTAATGTCTTCAAACTCTGAACTAGAGCTAGATGAAGTGCTTGTGACTAACTCATCTATTTGTAAAGGTTCATCATTTTCACTAAGTTCAGAAGAACTGGGTTCACTTTCTGAAGATTCAACTAGAAGAGCAGTTATTTTTCCTATGACTTCTTCTTCTAATTGGAGTTCTTGAAGTTTTCTGTTCAGTTTACGATACTTGGTAGTATGGCCTTTCTTACCACACCTGTAACAAGTAATGTCCTGAAAATTAGTTTTGTACTTAGAACTAGATTTGCTAGTCCTATGGGTTTTCTTTGGATTGGGCTTTTTGTAATAGGAATTTTCTATGGGTTTTGAAAATTTTTTGTATTTGTGGGAAGACTTCTTATAAGGTTTCCTGCTATAGGTTCCTCCACAATCAAGAGTTGGGCTTTTTGTACCAATTTCAAACTGTTTGTAAAAAGATCCTAGTTCTTGACGGGTTTTTCTCATTTCCCATTTCAAATGTTTTTGTAACTTCAAATCCTGACAGATCTTTAAACCTTGTTTCTGGGTGTGACTGACTAGTTCATCATAGGTTAATTGACTGTACGGGATTTGGTTTCCTAAGGCTTCCTTGATTCTGTTCCTAACTTTCTCTCCTAGAATGGGTTGGAAGTTCTGTAAGGAATTTTTCTTTCTAAAAGGGTTGATTAGAATCTTCTCTAATTATTATCCTAGAGAGAAAAGTGTTTTTGTAATGCTGAAAATCACTCAGCTTTTTGCTCCTAAGATTTGAAAGTAATTCGGCATTCTTATCCTTGAGATGAGAAGGATCACCTACAAAATGTAAGGAAATGGTTACAATCAAGGTGGCTACTGCATCTGGGATAGTTTGGCCTAATTCATCTAAGATAGGTGTTCCATCATCTTCTGTTTGGATTCACCCTAAGATTTCTAACTGTTGTTGGGGTGTGAGATGGTAATCCCACCATCCTTTTAGCTGTCCTGAAAATCCTGCAATCAGGAGCTTAGCAATTGCTCTATTCGGGGTTCTTGTTTGGGTTTTGTAGGCATTTGATTTGTTGGAGCAAATTCAAAATATTGTATTCAGACATACCATCAATGTTCCATTCATAGACAGTAGAGGCATTGAACTTAGACTGTACCAATATGTTTGGTCTATTTTCCATACCTATGTCTGGGGCTGTTACTGGAAGGGGTTCTATCCTTGGCCAGTAAAGTTTGTTGAATTTTGGACTTTCTTAAGGGTTTTGTTAGTCCTAACAGCTCTTATGAACTCAGTTTGATTGTTTTGTAACTGTTGTTGACTGGTTCTGGAGACTTGAAATGAATTGAAAATCAAATTTTTTAATTTTGTATCAGTGGATTTTATAGTTACAACAGGGGTAACTATAGCCTTCTGGGATTGTTCTATCCTAAGAAGCTGATTCCCTATTATGTGAAGATGAGCATTTGTAAAATTGTTCTGTTGAATAATATTCTTAATATTCATAGAATTATCAGAGCCAAGGTGGGAGTAGTTGTGTAGGATATAGGTTTTATATTTTTGAAGATTAGGGAGTAAGGTTAAGAGAATTCTGAGTGTTTTTGCACTAGATCTAATTCTGGTTGTAAGTCCCAAGGTGAGGCAGTGAATCCAGCATTCTTAGCGATTGTAGGAAAACTCTTTTCTAAGCTTAAAGATCTTTACAAATATGAACCCTATCTTCTGTAGAACTGTCTCTTCTTCAAACTCTTCTACCTCTTCTTTCGAGTCGAAAAAGATAATCAATAGTAAAGAAATTATTATAGAAGATTTTGAAAAATCAATAGATGATTGGAAAATTCCAAGAGTACAGAAAGACCAGATTTACAAAACCTCCAAACTAAACTTTTTCAAAACTGATTTTACTATCAAAACTGAAGAGATAGATTTACAAATTTCAAAACCCTTTGAGACCATCCATCTCCTCTCTCAGAGTTCTTTACAAAAACACAAAGACAAACAGTACAAATACATTCACATAGGTTTAGTCCAAGTAGGAATTAAACCTCTTACAAAGGAAGGATTAAACACCTCCATTCTAACAGTCCTTAGGGATACCAGGTTTACAAATTTTCAGGATTCGTTGCTTAGTTCAGTCGAATATAGTTTATGCAGTGGACCTATCTCTTTTGATTGCTATCCAAATTTCACTGTTTCTTTGAAAGACAAGAACATTCTAAAATCACTCATTTTACAAATCAAAACTCACAATTACAAAATGATTGAAGGATCGATACCTCTTGCATTGATCTTCAAAATTCATTACAAAGCTATGATTTCTGCCCTTGCTACAAAACATAAGTTCCAAAGTAAAAAGGGAGAAACATTACCTTTACAAACAGATCTTTCAAAATCAAATACTATAATTCCTAGATCTATCCAATGGAAAGACATAACTTTGCTAGAAGAATGGATCTTAGAAGGTGCAGTACAACCTGAGTCTTCAAAACTTGCAGAACCAAACATCGAATTAAAATAGTTTACCCAGTATAAAGATGGAAGAGTCAGTCTCAGCTTTGATAGGAGCTTCAGAATCTCAGATGATTTGTAACACCCCTTACCTGGTCCACAGTGTAGCCGAGCAAAGAATGTCACATTCTATGCCGAAGATCCTTATCTTACCTTATCTTGTTCATTATTAGCTTTAATGACATTATAGTTTAAACTCAATCATTTCAATTCATATCTCATCATACCTTCATCTACTCATATAAATTTCCCATAATCATTCATGTGGAATTCATCTCATTTCATATATAAAATTCATGTACATAAGTTACATAACTTATACAATCTCAAAATGAATACATATATATGATATCCATGGGCCCTACCAAAATGAACAGCTGAGGTGACCACTCTCCTACTACAGATCTGATCACTACTGGGCTCCATCTCCAGTACCTATGTGTGGAAAACCAATGCACTAAGCATATTGCTTAGTGATGCAATAATACAATAAAAATAAACCAAATAAATAAAAATAAATGTTTCATATGTATGATATCATAACAGGAATGCATTTCATGATTGATAAGTACATAATTTATTAATTTTACTCCCATCACATTTAGTGTTTCTAGTGTATTTTTATGCCTAATTCAGTTGATTAAAAGTATAATTATCAATTAGGCATATTTTTAGAGTGTTGTTGGAATAATTGTGTTAAATGGAGAAATTTTCAGCATTTGCATTAATTGGATCTTTGCTGAATTTTTTATGTCACACCCTACCCCTCTGTAAGATGTAACATGATCCCGTAGTATACCTAATGAATTACCAACTCTGTCTACTGATAACTCATTAAATACACTACAAGGGATTTTAAAAACTGTTCTTACTTCTTTTACAGTGGTGAGCACTATTTACAGGTGTTAAAAACCTTTTTGAACTGAAGTGATAGAGCTAACACATTTAAATTATTTGAAATTTCTGTAAAAATTTTGGCAGAGTGCCATCTGTATTTTGGATAAAACAGTTCTTTAGAAAACCTATAAAAAAGCACTTCAATATGTATTTGCAAATCTCAACTCCAACATATTTCTCAACTCAAATCCATAGTGATTCTTAAAAGACTGGGATACAAGAAATCTAATACAAAACTATTCAAGTAAATGAAATCTCAAATTTACATTCACGATAATTTACATTTAATTTCATACCAAAATATTTTACAAGAGTTTTTATACAACTGCTCAAATAATTTACATACATATTATTACATGCATACATCAAAACCTATGTACATGGGTATACCTATGATATACCTGGAGCTGATCTGAATATATCTTCAACGAAATTTACTTACTTCTCTATGCTCTTCTTACCTGCGACAGCATACAAAGCTATCGCTGAGTGGTGAACTCAGTGGTGCACAACTATAATTTAAAACATAGTACAATATACATTGACAAAATTTACAGTAAATAATTTGGAAATCTGAATACTCATAAAATTCCAAAACTCAAAATATTCGTTGCCAATAATGTGAATCATTTGTATAAAATGACTTCGATCATAAAATTCAATTTATCAAATCATAACTAACCCTTTAGGTAATCCCAACAAAATCAATTATACATAAGTCATAATTGAAATCACAATTCTTTACCATTCAAAAGCCATTCTGTATCTCAAAAATCATTATGTATCTCAAAAATCATACTGTATCTCAAAAATCATACTGTATCTCAAAACTCATTCTTTATCTCAAAAATTATTCTTTATCTCAAAAATCATTCTTTATCTCACTAACCATGCAAGACTAATCCGAAAGGGCCATATTCGATGTGATTCTAACTCCCTATGGTCGGGGAGGTCGAATCAGATTCTAACTCCCTATGGTCGGGGAGGTCGAATCATCGTGCACAGTACCATCACAATAATGAATCTTCCGCAAGGGCCATAACGATAAAATAAACTTAGATTAACCTCAAATCAGAGGAAAATCTAAGCCTGTGCACGTACCATGGTAATCAAAACACAACTCACTCCATTGTCTTCTCAACAAATGAGAGAGACGGGTAATAACCTAGTTAAGCATCTACAGTGAGATATAAAACAATATCACAATCCTTTTAGTGAGCATGAATCACAATATAATTCGATTCAAAGTCAATTCCAATATCCAATAATTTTTATGCTCATCACAATTCAAATCATAAATTTCCATTTTTCCATGAAAATTACCATCACAATTCAAAATATGTTATATCACAATTTTCCAAAACATAATTTATTCAATCCATAACAATGCTTAATACTTGCGGAAATACCATTTCACAAAGCTAAATTCATACATACTATAACAATTTTCAATAATCATTGAATTAAACCCAATGCTTGTTAAACATAATACATAAGAAAAGTATGTCATTTAATCATATGAAATATTCAAACAAAATCAGTTAAAAACTAGTTGTGCACAAACCTCAGATAACTGTCTCTTGGTCTGGACTCATTGTTTCCTTCCCTTTTCCTGAGTCTTTGCTAACTGAGAAACACAATTTGAAGTGTTTCAGTACTAATTTAAATTATCTCTAACGATAATGTTCGATAAGTAATTCACTGAATTCAAATATTTACTTAGTCAACCTAATATGTCGACCCTCATTGCATTCTAGGTAAATTAGGTTTTAGTGTCATTAATATGTCACATTTGATAGGGTTTTAGGGTTGGTACGTTTTACCAAACTCATTTCCTTGTTTAGTGCATTTTCTTGCAATTTGCTGGATTCCGGGATACTAGTTTGACCTAGCCGGACGGCCTAGTTCCCTCGGTTTTCGGGTTTTGGTCAAAACTACAAACTTGTAGATCTATGTCTTATTGCACGCGGGGCAAAATTTCAGGTCAATCTGAGTTAAGTAGACCAAGTTATGGTCATTACACTATTGCTGGTCAAATGGCATCAAATTAGGTCAATTTTAGGTCAATTTGGTCAACTTTGGTTCGGCCAGTTTTTGGACCCGAACTTGTGCAAGTTGTTTGACTTGCTTATGGTCATTTCTGGGTTTTTGTGTCTTCATAAGACTTGTAGGTATGGGTCTTAACTATTAATGGTTAAAATTTCAGGTCAATTGGACCTGTTTTGAGTGAGTTATGGCCTAAACACTCACTGCTGCCCAATTGGTCATTTTTCAGGTCCTAATTGTACCTAATCCGAATTGGTCATTTTCTTAGGTCACTTTGCAAGCAGAATTTTGGTATGCTTTCTCAATGAAAGTTGGCACATTTTGTGCCTAGTTCCACCTCCAATTGGTCTCATACCAATTGAGGTTACACATTTAAAGTTATTGACTAAAATGTACACTGCCCTTGGTTACTTTGCTTAACACACATCAATTACACACATTTACCTTGCAATTTGTTTACTTCTCTACCAATCTGTTTTGGTACATTACCAAAAGCATATTCTACTTTACACTAACATTACTTTGGGCAGATTACAATTACCCTCAACACACCAAATATAATTCACATTTACAAGTTCTAAGTACCATTACATACACACCTAACCATTACAAATCTTACATACACTTTACAATATCAATCTCCATACATATCCATCAATCCTTCTAGGTCAATATTCTGCCTACACTTCCATGAGTACATACATTTACTCAAGTGTTCCCAAGCTGCCGAAAATTGTCCTTCAACATCAAAGTGCCCTACAATTTACCAATTCCCATGCAAGTGCATAAATCACCATATATATGTGAAATAATTCACTAGGATATTAATTCACCATGATCAACATTATTTCTCATCAATTATATGCATAATAAATCATTAAATGCGTGACCCCATGGCTTTCCAAAAATGGCTATCTCAATAACTATTTAAACTTTAAAATTTCCTTCACAAAACTAACACCCATAACATGAACATAAAGTTTAAGAAAGGAATTCTCAAAAATGTAAACTTACCTTTAATTGTAACTTGCTAAACCTTCACCAAACTTCTCAAATTTGGTGTCAATATCTTCCTTGTGATGTGTAGACAAAGTTTCATGAAGGAACCTAAGAGATTGGAGTTGAAAATGGAGGATGGATCAAGCTTGCATGCAAACGCCCATGGAGTTCTTCTCCTTTCCTTCAATTTGGCAAGTTTGAATGCTTTGGACAAGATGAATATTTCTGCTGGTTTAGTGGAGTTACAGCTGCCCTATTATGTATTTAATTTATGCATTAGTGGTCCACTCACAATTTTAATCATTTTATAATCTAATTGTTCACTTAATCCCACATTAACCCATGATTTTAACTATTTACTTTAAGTACCATTAAACTAATTTTTCATTTTATTTTCTAAGTGTAATATTATTTATTTTTAATGGACATTTAGGTCAAAAGACAATTCGGGGTGTCAAATGACCATAATGCCCTTGTTCGGTTTACGTTCCCGATTTTTCGGTAACATCGGGTTTTTTCCGTTTTTCGATTTCTCACTTTTCTTTGTACTAATTATTTAATTTTTCTTTGATCTTTCTAATGATATTTATTCTTCAATAAGGGTCTATTTAAGTCCTAAAAATGTTTTCCAGGGTTCTCCGCAGTCCAGGGCTAGTCAACGGTCCACGCCGTGACTTCCCGGTGCGGTCACCCATGCTAGATTTCCCGGCTCGCTTAACTTGATCACATTTCTTTGCTATTATTTTTCCTTTGTTTTTCTTGTATTTTCTTTTCTTGTATTTCATTATTTTATGTCTCCTCACTCATATCAAAGTGTAGTTCTAGGCATCCTAGCTGTCCGGACAACACTGGTTACCGGAGCAGTAGAACGCACTACCAAACTTAGGGGTGTTACATTTTAGGTGTTTCTAAAGTTGTGGGTCTCCAAATTGAGTGCTGTTTAATTAATTGAAAAGCTAAGTCAGAGCATTAAAAATGACAAAGGGGGACCAAAGCCTAAATCAATCTCCAAGGTTATCAAAATGATCTATGGATCTATTATAAAAGCCCACTCTTGATGTGTCACGACTAATCTTGGGATTTATTTTATATATGGAGCTCTGGAGGTCCAAATGAAGCAAACCTAGGCCCAATTGAACCTTAAGAGCCACCTCTATAATTTCTATGAAGGGCTGAAAGAGAGATTAGGCCGTTTTAATTGTCAAAAATGACAATGAATTTGTCATTATGGGCTGGATACTTTGTTAGAATCAGTTTCGATTTTTGGCCCATTACTTAGGCTGTAGATCTTGGATTTGGGCAAATGAGTACCCTTGGAAAGCTAAGAAGTAGGGCTACAACTTTCCTGAAGAAGTCAGAGGCAGAATCACAAGGGAAGTGGTTGAAAATTAGTCGTGATTGCAAAGCAAAGAATCTGTCTTTTCGAAATTCAAAAGTTTTCTAAATTTGTGGATTAGGTTTTTGATTATAAAGACCATTTTTGGCAGCAGCGGAGATACAACCATGAGTAAACCTTCAACACGCCTTCAACACCTTCATTCTCCATTCACGTCCACAGCTTTAGATTTCTCCATTTTATTTTTCTTTTGTAAGTCATGAACATGAGTGGCTAAGTTTTTAAATTCAGTTCAAGGGATTCTAGTTCTTATGTATGATTTGTAAGACCAGGTTCTTAATTTAATTTATGCCTTTTTGAATATCTACTGTTTCTTGATTTCATTGTTTTTGATCTATTGAATGATTTGCTAAAAAGGCCTATTAGTTAATTGTTTGATGTGATCAATTGCTAGTTCATCTTCATAATCCGTAATTATTGTGTAAGATTGAATGTGAGTAGTAATTATGTTTTATTGATTATGATCCAAGTTTTCGATAATAACCTAGCAAAAAATAGGGTGAATGAAATGATTTATGCTTTATAAATCGTTATTCAGCTTTAATACATCATGTTCTTAAAGTAATTATTAATTTGATGAGGATTGCTTAACACCAATTTAGTTAATAATTAGAGTCAACAAGAGTGCTGGGCTCGAATTGATGAGTATAGGAAAGTTAGGGGTTTTACCTCGCTGTTTGGTAAATCTACGTTAAGTATTCAATAAGAGATAATTGTATTTCTTTTGTCTATGATAGAGTCATGCATTGGAATATGAATTACCTTGGACTGAAGTTTGTTTAAATTGAGAGTTTCATATTTGAATTTAGTTCTTTAATTTCTGAAATTGATTTCTTCTGATTTAGTGTTACAACCCCCCCGCCCCCCCAACCTTTGTTCTTTTTCTGTTACACAAGTGCACGAAATTTAGTAACTCAATTTGTAGGGTTCGATCTGGATTACCACTTGTTGCAATCATTCAGAAAATATTTCATTACTAGTAATTTCAGTTAATTTTCGGTGGATTCGGCAACCATCAATGATTTATGAGTGTTTTTATAGTTTATTGGTCTTTTTCACTTATTTATATGATATTCAATCAAATTAATTCATTTCATTGCCCAAGCAACCTATAAAAGACTGTTAAAACTGGATACATGGGACTATACTAGTTAGACACCCCATGTGCCTATCATGTATACATTTGTCAGGCATTGTAGGAGGGGGGCGTGAGGCGAAATATCATCCATTAGAATCATATAAAATGCACCACGTAATGCCCTGGAAAGATGGTGGAGTCACAATGGTCTCACTTAAGTGCCACCTCCTTAGACAGTATTTCCTAGACATGCACTTCATACAATCCTAATAGAATCAAACCACTGGTAAGTACCGTCTTCCCATAATACTACCACGGTACTAAGGATTTATGCCACGAAGGCATAGATAGACAGGAGTTGCCACCCGGGTAATAACTGGGACATATTCAGTGTTTTTTCCAACCGGGACATATTCAGTTTCCAGAACCGTTATTACCATAGCCCAATGTCTAGGTTTGGGATAGTGGGTACGTAAGGGGAAGGTATTAGGCACCCCTTATGCCTGGTCTAACCTCGTTAATTCTAGTACCAGTCCTCTACTAATGTTTCTAAAAGTCTTATTTATTATTCCTTTATTAAACTTCATCCTAAAAAATGCAATTCTAATCCTACACACGCAAGTAATTCACAAAAGGGTTGTTGTTTACAAATAATTTTCATGCACAAGTAATTTCTATCTATGGGGTTGCTAATTATTTAAATGATATTTACCAGATGACTAAAATTAATTTATTATAGAGAATTTAATTTACAAAAAAATTCAATTTCAAATAACCATACGTTTTTATTTAACCTAATTAATTAATTTTCACCAAGTTACCCTGAGGATAATTGAACTAAGTTAATTATGTACATGCATAATTTATTCTAATATCACATAAGGCCCAAATAATAACAACCTAATAAAGATTTCTAACATACAAATTTATTTTACAATTGCCAAGTATTAAATTAAATTTATTTTACATTCCAATATTAGTTTAATTTATAAATAAGATTAATTTTAATTTACGAAGTATTTATTTAAATTAATTACATGCAAACGTTAGTTAAATTAAAAATAAAGTTAATTTTAATTTACCAAATAAAAATCCTATTATTACTATAATTTCATGCCAATGGTTATTCTAGAAATTTAGGATTACTTACTTGTTAGTAATTGCAGTTGCCATTGGGGCAAGCTACCCTTAAAAAAGGGTCTTCTCTTCTAGTATGGCAATGATATCCCTGGCTTACTCCCGTTTAGCTCCATGTAAGCTCCACGCAAATGCTCTCTTTGGTACTTACCTTAGAGTTACTTAGTAATTTTGTTTGTAATAAAAAGTAAAGAAACTTTAAGAAATATTGCTAGAAAGAAAGAACAACTAAAAGAATCTTGGCTGTTCCTCTCTTTAATTTTTTTCTTTCCTTTTTTTATTATTTTTTTTTGTCTTCTCCTCCCCCTCTTTTTCTTTCTCTCTCTTTTTTTTTTTCTTTCTCCAGTAGGGTATTTATAGGGTTTTGGGAGAGAGGTGTGATAGGGTTTAGAGTCCTAGGGTGATAAAGTTTAGATAACTTAAACAACTAGGATTGCAGAATTTGGGTGAGACTGAGATATGGATGAGGTGTTTCAACCAATAGGAAGAGAGGGCAAGGGGAAGGCACCAATAGGGAGTGAGGAAGACGTGTGGTAGGATTTGAAGTCCTAGTGTAATAAGGTTCAGATAACTTAAACAATTGGGATTGAGGGATTTGGGTGAGATTGGGATATGGGTGAGGTGTTCCAATCAATAGGAAAGAGGGAAACAGGGTGGTACCAATAAGGAGTGAGAAAGAGAGATGGGCCAAAGGGGGAGAGAGAGTTTGTATAGGAGAGTGATAGAGAAAAAGATATTTTCTTATTTTAATTTTCAAAAAATAAATTAAATGGGTTTTATTTAAAATTCGTAACTAGGCTTTCTTAGGCTCATGGCGCCCAATTAAACTCAATTAGGTCCATTTAAGAACTACCCATATTAAATTTAAATAAAACAAAATTTTATTTAAATTAAATTAATTTTCCAAAAAAACATATTATTATTATTTTTTTTCAAGATCATGCCACGAAATTAATAATTCAGTTCCATGCCTTCAATTATATCTTACAATCATATAATTTTTCATCATCAGGTTTCCCACGGCCTCAATGCACATACTCGTCACAAAATAAGGGTCTATAGGTATAAAACCAGTGGGCAGGCATGAAGCCAGTAAAATCATGTAGGGCATAAAGCCAACGGGCAGGCATAAAACCCAGAAGAATAATCATGTTAGGCATATATTACCTTTCAATAATCATCCATGAGATAGGCTAAAAGAGCCATGGGCAGTACTGCATCTGTAGTCCCTAATACAGCAGTACTGCATCTGTAGTCCATCGATCCAACTCATACATATAAGTCAAAGCATACAAGGGCAAATTTAATGTCCTTATGTGTTCATAAATTTCAATATCTTATCACTTGTGTTATTCATGCTTCATAGCATTAGTACACTATTCATAGTGGGAACATAAGTCCCAATGACATGTTCATGTAGTTCAGGTGATCATTAAACCATTTACATTAAGTTATTTTCACATTTCAAGTCATTTGGAAAAGATTCAAGAATTTTCAGAATTGGAGTTATAAATTTTCCTAGCAATTTGCCCAAGATGCAAAATCTGTTTGGCCACACTTCCTACAAGGTAGTTGTTCCTTTATGTCTTAACTTTATTTCTCTTTTTCAATCATTCAATTTGGAGTTTTGTAGCTCTATATATGGTAAAATTTCTAACTACTGTTCACGCAATCAATTCTGTAAGTCTTTTGCTGCCAGAATTTCTACCAAGTTTTACATCCCAAATCCGAGCATCTTAGGCTTAAATTTTTTATTTAAGTTCCTAAAACAAAGTTTTAGATCATTGTCTTAGGTTTCCAAATCAATTTGATTCACCTCAATTGGATTTTTCTAGTAGAAGTTATGACCTGTTAAGTATCCGGAGGTCATAAGGTAGTCTGCTAGATTCCAAAATTTCTAGCATTTTTATCCATTTTTGTCCTAACAATTTTACTGAGTTTCCCTAAGATCTGGGTGCTGGTCAAAAGAGGAAAATTTTAGTTCTATATCTTATGAGAATTTTGACTTTGGAATGACTATATTTGGAGTTTTGTAGCTTGAGTTATGTCATTTTCCCCAAAACTGGTCAGGAACTCAATTGTGCAAAATTTTCAGATTTGATTCTAGTGCAAGACAAGTTTGCTAACTCAAATTTGTCTAGTAATTTGGTTGAGTTAAGTTCATAATTTTGCCTTAAGTCCCTCATATGAAATGTTCTCCTATGTCTTAGGTTTCCATGAGTTCAAGAATTAGGTCAATTAGAGTTTCCTGGAGTGAGTTGTGACAATTTAAATATTACTATTCGCGTGGCTAATTCTGCTACTATGCCTTTCCGGATTCAAGGTTGAATTAGGGTAACCTATGGTAATTTCCTGGGTAGGCTTCCTTCATTAAAATTGTGGCATTATATCTTAGGTTTCATCTCCAATTGCTTCACACCAATTGGAGCTATGTAACTCTACTTATGCTCATCCAAAACTATTGGACTCAGGGTTCCAGAATTCAGCATATTGACCAACCTCCAAATTCATTAATTTCACTCAATAACCAACTTCATTTCATGCTCAACATACATAATTTGATCAATATTTGGCCTCAAAAACATTAATTACACTTCATGACATCAAAACCCTAATTCTTCCAAAATTTCCAAAGCCCTAATTTCACAATTCCTAAATTCATGCCAACCCAACATAAAATTCAAGCATATACTTCATTTCTCACTAAGATTCATGCTTAATTTCATGAGAATATCAAAATTCCTAAATTTCCTAGGTTGACCGATATTCCATACCTCTCTTCATGTATGATTTCTTTCATTTTATTTGCAAATTCAACTCATTTCAACTTGGTATCAAGATTTAAAAAAAAGGAGAAGTCAAGTTTAAGCACTAACCTCAATTGGGTAATTTTCTTCAAGCTTCCAATCTTAAATTTCTTCTCTTCTTTTCACTACTAATCAGTAAATCAAGGTCCAATTTAAGTTTATGTTTTGGTGTTTATGGGAGATATGGAGAGGAAGTCAAGAAATTGGAGAAAGAAGAAGCAAAAATGGTGGAGGGGTGGAAGGAGAGAGGTTCGGCCAAGGGAGAGAAGGGAAGAGAAGATGGCTTTTGTTTTTATGATTTTTGTTTTATGGTTTTATATTTATCTACCTTTTAAATTAGGTCATCATTTGGTCATACTTATGTCATAATTCTAATTAAGTTTTCATTTCTTTCTTTTTTTCTTTTGATTATACATTTCTATTTAAATTTTCATCAAAATTTCTTCATAATTTATTACATTAATTTCACTTAATTTAATAGACATTTTGATCAAAAGTCAACTTTAGGGGTGAATTGACCAAAATGCTCTTTATCGGGTTATAGTCCATCTTTTTCATTAATACCGATATTTTCCATAACCCAATGGTTACTTGATTTTTATTCTGCTTATTTCCAATTATTTTTCATCTTATTTTTAGTCCTCAAACTGGATTTGAATAGTACTATTCACTAACTGAAAATTGTACTATTCAGAGCTAAAGAAATTCAGAGTGTTACAACTCTTTCCACAGTACTTTCACTAATGGAATTCTCTTGTTCCTGAGTTCCTTAACTTCTCGTGCCAAGACTTTTACTAGTTCCTCTTCATATATCAAATCAGGCTGCACATCTATCTTCTCTACTGATATGACATGTGAAGGGTCTGATCTGTACCTTCTCAGCATCAAAACATGGAATACATTGTGGATCTTATCTAGCTCCGGTGGTAAAGCTAGCCTATAGGCTACCGGACCCACACACTCAATGACCTTGTATGGACTAATAAACCTAGGTCTTAGCTTCCCTTCTTCCCAAACCTCAACACTTTCTTCCATGGTGATACTTTCAGGAACACTTTGTCGCCCACTTCATATTTTATGTCTTTCCTTTTTAGATTTGCATATGACTTCTGCCTATCTAAGGTGGCTTTCAAATTATCTCTGATGAGCTTTAATTTCTCCTCAGTCTGTTTCACAAGATCTGGCCCCACAATCTTGTCCTCACCCAGTTCTGTCCAGCATAATGGGGTTCTGCATCTCCTCCCACATAATGCTTCATATGGAGCCATCTTTATACTTGCTTGGTAACTATTATTATATGCAAATTCTACCAACGGAAGGTACTTTTCCCAAGTTCCTTCAAAATCAATAATGTAACTCTGAAGCATATCCTCAAGCACCTATCATATAATTCATGTCATCACTATCATTCTTTTAACAATCATAATTATTCACTAAGTCTTTAGAGGTTACCTGAATCACTCATTCTGACTGTCCATCCATTTGAGGATGAAAAGTCATACTGTAATGCAATTGAGTGCCTAATGCCTCCTGTAGTTTCCTCCAAAACCTCAAAGTGAATCTCGGGTTTTGGTCAGATATGATCGATGTCATCACTTCATGTAGCCGAATGATCTCAGCTATATATAGCTCTGCCAAATGCTTCAGTGAGTAGTCGGCTCTAGGAAATGAGCTAACTTAGTCAACCTATCAACAACCACCCATATGGTATCATGTTTCTTCTGTGTCAGTGGCAACCCAGTGACAAAGTCCATGGTGATGCGATCCCATTTCCACTTTGGTATGGACACGGGTTGCAACGACCCCAATGAAACTTGATGCTTAGCTTTAACCGGCTATCTAGCCACATAGTCACCAATATATTTCTTTATACTCGGCCACCAATATTGTGTTTTTAACCCATGATACATCTTTGTACTACAAGTGTGCATAACATGAAAGCTACTATGTGCCTTTTTCAAGATAGTTTTCTTTAATTTTGCATCATTTGGTACACATATTCTCCTTTTGTAGAACAAGCACCTATCTTCTTTCATCTCATATTTAATCTCTTTCCCCTCTTTAATTCAGCCCATGATGGTTATCAACTTTTCATCCTGCTTTTGTGCCTCCTGTATTTACTGTAACAAATTTGGCTTTGCATGTAACTCAGCCAAAATAGCTTCATCTTGTGTTAGAGACAAGCGAGCATTCAAAGATCTCAGAGCCGTTATGGACTTCCTGCTCAGAGCATCTGCTACCACATTTGCCTTCCCAGGGTGATAATCAATCACACAATCATAGTCCTTCAGAAACTCAATCCATCGCCTCTGTCTCAGGTTGAGTTCCTTCTAGGTTGGCAAGTACTTCAGACTCTTGTGATCTATGTAGATGTAACACTTTTTACCATATAGGTAATGCCTCTATATCTTCAAAGCAAATACTATTACTGCTAACTCCAAATCATGGGTTGGATAGTTTTTCTCATGTGGCTTTAGCTGCCTAGATGCATAAGCAACTGCTTTCCCTTCTTGCATCAAGACACTCCCGAGTCCATTATGTGAAGCATCACTGTAGATCACATAGTCTTTCCTAGATATTGGCTGTGTTAACATAGGTGCTTCTATAAGCATAGCCTTCAGCTTCTCAAAACTGGCTTGGCACTTATCACTCCAGTCAAACTTCACATTCTTGTGCAGCAACTTAGTCAATGGGGCTGCTATAAGGGAAAATCCCTTCACAAATCTCCTATAGTAACCAGCTAACCCCAAGAAGCTTCTGACTTTTATTACACTTTTAGGAGGCGTCCACTCAATTATAGCTTCAATTTTCTTTAGATCCGCTCTGATCTCATCTGCTGATACAATGTGTCCAAGGAAGGCAATCTTATCTAGCCAGAAATCACACTTGGACATCTTAGCATACAATTGCTTCTCCCACAATATCTATAATACTACTCTTAGGTGCTCATCATGCTCATCCCGTTTTTTGGAATACACCAAAATGTCATCTATAAAGACTACTATGAACCAATCCAAGTAAGAGTGAAAGACACGATTTATTAGGTCCATGAAGGCTGTTGGTGCATTCGTCAGCCCAAATGGCATCACTAGAAACTCGTAATGCCCATACCGGGTTCTGAAAGCAGTCTTTGGTACATCTGCCTCCTTTACCCTCAATTGATGATAGCCTGATCTGAGGTATATCTTGGAGAATACACCGGCTCCCTTTAACTGATCAAGTAGCTCATCTATCCTGGGCAATGGACACTTGTTCTTTACTGTTACCTTATTCAGTTGCCATTAATCTATGCAAAGCTGGAGTGTACCATCCTTTTTCTTAACAAATAGCACCGGTGCTCCCCAGGGCGACACACTAGGGCATATGAAACTCTTATCTAGTAACTCCTATAACTGAATTTTCAACTCCTTCAGCTCAGTAGGTGCCATCCTATATGGAGCAATTGAAATCGGTGCAGTACCCAGCATAACCTAAATGGCAAATTCCACCTCTCTCTTTGGTGGCAAACCCGGCAACTCCTCTGAAAATACATTCGAAAAATCACATATTATGGGGATATCATGTAGACTCGGGTTAGTCTTCTTGATGTCAATCACATGTGCTAGGAAAGCCTCACAGCCCTTCTTTATCAATCTCCTAGCTGTTGTGGCTGATATGATACTAGAAAGGCTACCCGTTCCTTCCCCCACAACTGTTATCTCATCACCCTCTACTGTTCTTAGAGTGATCCTCTTTAGCCGATAATCCACCATCACCTGATGGCGTGATAACCAATCCATACCTAATATCACATCAAACTCGTAGAATGGTAACTCAATCAAATCGGTCAAAAATTCATATCTCTATATCATCAAGGGACAACCCTTATAGACTTTCTTTACCATTACGCTATAGCCTAAAGGGTTAGTGATAAGTATGTCTTCTTCTAATCCCTCTATCTGTACCCTTTTATCTACTGGTGGTGCAATACATATGTATGAATGCGTAGAACTAGGGTCTATCAATGCATATACAGACATGTCATAGAGAGAAAATATACCCTTGATGACATCTGCTGGATCTGGCTCATCCCAAGCCTGCATGGCATATGCACGTGGTGCTACTCTGGCTTCAGGTCTCTCAGCTATCTCTGAAGTACCCTTTTGTGAAGTACCAGATGCCTCTGGCCTAGCAGGTCTTCTACGCCTCAGGGCTGCTGAGGCAGACCTCTCAGTCTGTGGTGGAGCAGTGGAAACATTCCTTCATGGACAATCCCACAATTGGTGGTCTGTAGCTCCACAATGGAAATAGCCTCCAATTAGTAATCGGCATTCTTCTCTGTGACTCCTACCACAATGTGTACAGGTTGGCACTGTGGCTGATCCCTTTACTGCTGTGCTCAGAGAACTGGCTGTAAACACCCTATACTAGCCTCCTTTCGAAGTAGACCAAAAACCCTGTCTTTGGCCCTGGCCCTGCATCTAGCCCTGAGAACCCTTGGGCTTTTTGCTACTATAAGCTGACATACTGGACTGTCCTTGTCCCAGTCCTCTCTTCTGCTGCCTGTTCCTCTTGGTCTGTTCACTTTCTCTGACTCTCTCTGCATTCAGAGCCGGCGCCATTAGCAAGGAGAAATCAGTAATCTGATGTGCAGTAATCAGAAGTCTGATGTTATCATTCAGCCCATCCTCAAACCATCAGCACCTATCAGCCTCTGGAGGCATCATCTCTCAGGCATATCTGCTTAGCCGTACAAACTCTCTCTCATACTCTAATATTGTCAACTGCCTCTGCCTCAGAGCTAAGAACTCCCTCTTTCTGGCCTCCAAGTACACGTGACTGATATACTTCTTCTTGAACTCAGCCAGGAAGAAATCCCATGTGATTACTGCCTGCTGCACAACCCAGGACACTGTAACCCATCACTGGTAGGCGTTCTCCTGCAGCAGTGAAAGAGGACACTCCAACTGTTACTTAGTTGTGCAGTGTAACTGCTGCAGTACCTTCTCAGTCCTCTTAAGCCAATGCTCTACAGCTGCTGGGTTGTCCTTCTTTTTACCCTTAAAGTCTATAGCCCCATACTTCCTCAATTTTTCTAATGGGGATCTCTATATTGGCTATGCCTGTGGCTGCAACTATGGCTGTGGTTGTGGGATGGCTCTGGTAACCTGACAGAGCATCTGAGTCATCTGCTCCAAGAATGCCTATCGTGCCCTACCGACAGTACTCTATGATGACTCCTCTCTCCTGTCCCTATCCTGACTATGGACAGGTACATGACTCTCAACCTCCTCCTTCACATGTCTAGGAGGTTCGTGTTCTAAAGGATCAGAAGCCATCTAACCTATAAAACAGACAGAAGAATATATCTGTATTAGTGTCATCTCAACTCCTAATTAAAGGCCCATGCATGTTATGCACTCTGTCTCTTTCTATCTAGCTATGCCTAGGAATGCCTAAACCTCAGCTCTGATACCACTAAATGTAACACCCCTTACTCGGTCCATAGTGTAGTCGAGCAAGGAATGTCACATTCTGTGCGGGAGCACCTTATCTTACCTTGTCTTGTTCATTATTAGCTTTAATGACATTATAGTTTAAACTCAATCATTTCAATTCATATCTCATCATACCTTCATCTACTCATATAAATTTCCCATAATCATTCATGTGGAATTCATCTCATTTCATATATAAAGTTCACATACAGAAGTTATATAACTTATACAATCTCAAAATGAATACATATATCTGATATCCATGGGCCCTACTAAAATGAACAGTTGAGGTGACCACTCTCCTATTGTAGATCTGATCACTATTGGGCTCCGTCTTCAGTACCTACGCGTGGAAAACCAATATGCTAAGCATATTACTTAGTGGTACAATAATATAATAAAAATAAACTAAATAAGTAAAAATATATGTTTCAAATGTATGATATCATAATAGGAATGCATTTCATGATTTATGAGTGTTTTACAGTTTATTGGTCTTTTCCCCTTATTTGTATGATATTCAATCAAATTAATTCATTTCATTGCCCAAGCAACCTATAACAGACTGTTAAAACTAGATACATGGGAATTTACTAGTTAGACACCCCATGTGCCTATCATGTATACATCTGTCAGGCATAAAGCCAGCGGGCAGGCATGAAGCTAGTAAAATCATGTAGGGCATAAAGCCAATGGGCAAGCATAAAATCTAGAAGAATAAGTTAGGCATATATTGCTTTTCAATGATCATCCATGAAATAGGCTAAAGAGCCATGGGCAGTACTGCATCTGTAGTCTCTAATTGACATGTCAATCGATCCAACTCATACAAATAATTCTAGGCATACAAGGTCAAATTTAATGTCCTTATGTGTTCATAAATTTCAATAACTTATCACTTGTGTTATTTATTTTCATAGCATTAGTACACTATTCATAGTGGGAACATAAGTCCCAATGACATGTTCATGTAGTTCATGTGATCATTAATCCCTTTACATTAAGTTATTTTCACATTTCAAGTCATTTGGGAAAGATTCAAGAATTTCTAGAATTAGGGTTATAATTTTTCCTAGCAATTTGCCCAAGATGCAAAATCTGTTTGGCCACACTTTCTTCATGGAAGTTGTTCCTTTATGTCTTAAATTTATTTCCCTTTTTGAATCATTCAATTTGGAGTTTTGTAGCTCTATATATGGTAAAATTTCTAACTACTATTCATGCACTCAATTCTGAAGGTCTCTTCCTGCCAGAATTTCTACTAAGTCTTGCTTCCCAAATCTGAGCATCTTAGGCTCAATTTTTTTATTTAAGTTCCTAAAACAAAGTTTTAGATCCTTTTCATAGGTTTCCAAATCAAATTTATTCACCTCAATTGGATTTTTCTAGTAGAAGTTATGACCTATTAAGTATCCAGAGGTCATAAGGCAGTCTGCTGGATTCCAGAATTTCCAGCATTTTTATCCTATTTTGTCCTAACAATTTCACTGACCAGCACCCAGATCTTAGGGCAACTCAGTTAAATTTTAGACAGTCTGCTGGACACCCAAATTTTGTCGGTACTGTCCTAAAATTTTGGTTCTATGTATGAGAATTTTGACTTTGGAATTACTACATTTCGAGTTTTGTAGCTTGAGTTATGTCATTTTCCCCAAAATTGGTCAGAAACTCAATTATGCAAAATTTTCAGATTTGGTTCTGGTGCAAGACAGGTTTGCTAACCCAGATTTGTCTAGTAATTTAGTTGAGTTAAGTTCATAATTTGGCCTTAAGTTCAGCATATGAAATGTTCTCCTATGTCTTAGGTTTCCATGGGTTCAAGAAGCAAGTCAATTGGAGTTTCCTAGAGTGAGTTGTGACAATTTAAAGATTATTGTTCACGTGGCTAATTCTGCTACTGTCCAGAATTGCCATTCTAGATTTAAGGTTGAATTAGGGTAACCTATGGTCATTTCCTGGGTAGGCTTCCTTCATTAAAATTGTGGCATTATGTCTTAGGTTTTATCTCCAATTAACCTTACACCAATTGGAGCTATGTAACTCTACTTATGCTCATCCAAAGCTGCTGGACTCAGGGTTTCAAAATTCAGCATATTGACCAACCTCCAAATTCATTAATTTCACTCAACAACCAACTTCATTTCATACTCAACATACATAATTTGGTCAATATTTGGCCTCAAAAACATTAATTACACTTCATGACATCAAAAATCAAATTCTCCCAAAATTTCCAAAGCCCTAATTTCACAATTCCTAAATTCATGCCAACCCAACATAAAATTCAAGCATATACTTCATTTCTCACTAAGATTCATGCTAAATTTCATGAGAATATCAAAATCCCTAAATTTCCTAGGTTGACCGAAATTCCATACCTCTCTTCATGCATTATTTCTTTCATTTTATTCGCAAATTCAACTCATTTCAACTTGATGTCAAGATTTAAAGAAAGGAGAAGTCAAGTTTAAGCACTAACCTCAATTGGGTAATTTTCTTCAAGCTTCCAATCTTAAATTTCTTCTCTTCTTTTCACTACTAATCACTAAATCAAGGTCCAAATTCAAGTTTATGTGTTGGTGTTTATGGGAGATATGGAGAGGAAGTCAAGAAATTGGAGAAAGAAGAAGCAAAAATGGTAGAGGGGTGGAAGGAGAGAGGTTCGGCCTAAGGGAGAGAAGGGAAGAGAAGACGGCTTTTGTTTTTATGATTTTTGTTTTATGGTTTTATATTCATATACCTTTTAAGTTAGGTCATCATTTGGTCATGCTTATATCAAAATTCTAATTAAGTTTTCATTTCTTTCTTTTTTTTCTTTTGATTACACATTTCTATTTAATTTTTCATCAAAATTTCTTCATAATTTATTACATTAATTTCACTTAATTTAATTGACATTTTTGGTCAAAAGTTAACTCTAAGGGTGAATTAACCAAAATGCTTTTCATCAGGTTATAGTCTATCTTTTTCATTAATATCGATATTTTCCATAACCCAATGGTTACTTGATTTTTATTCTGCTTTTTTCCAATTATTTTCCATCTTATTTTTAGTCCTTAAACTGGATTTGAATAGTACTATTCACTGATTGAAAATGGTACTATTCAGAGCTAAAGAAATTCAGGGTGTTACATGATTCTTCGACATTTAGTACCATTGACTTAGGAAGGATTTCAAATCTACCCTTTGTCATGAACCTACCGATTACAAAACCAACTGAAGAAAGACCAGATATCAGTGTTCCTCTAGTAGTTCGGCCTAGGATTTATACTTTAGATTTACCTAGTTCCATTTTACAAAATGTTAATTATTCTACAAATGTTTCGCATCTAGTCTATATAAATCCACAGTAGAGTCTACAGAACAATAGGTTTCACCTCTAACTTCTCTAACTTTTTCTGCAGTCATTGAAAATATTGCAAATGAGTTGAATGTGTTGGAAAAAGAATTTGAAGTTGATAAGAAATCCTTACATGATAACTTTTATGCTTCTCATAATACAGAAAAGAAAATATGTTTTTTCAAATATTTTCTGAATCAGAGGAAGGAAATACAAGATAAGTTTTATGAGTTTGTGTTTCAGCATAAAATCAACATTCCATTTTTGGATTGGTTTGAAATGTATGCTTCTCAAAATTGCATTTCATATCCATTTTTCAAAACTTTGAACCCTGTTACAATCAGGAATAAAACACCAAATTGGGAAATTGCTAATGGTAGGAAGGTAGAGTCAGAGCACCCTCCTCTTAGACAGATTAGGATAACCCATTCTAACCAGACCGTAGAAGCCACTCCTTACAAAATTCCAAATGAAGGTAATTCTGTGAATATTAGGAATATTATTCAATAAAACAATTTTACAAATACTCATCTTCACACAATAGGGAATCAGCTTCTTAGGATAGAACAATCCCAGAAGGCTATAATTACCCTTGTTGTAACTACAAAATCCACTGATACAAATTTAAAAAGTCCGATTTTCAAACCATTTTAAGTCTGCAAAACCAGTCAACAACAGTTACAAAGCAAACCAACTGAATTCATAAGAGCTGTTAGGACCCAGCTAAATAGGTTAGAAGCCTCCACTCCTACGCTTGCAGCTCCTGACATTCCATAAACTAGTGTAAACACACTAGAACAAAACTCAGACCAACAAAACCCTCAAGAAAGTCCAAAATTGAACAAACTCTACTGGCCAAGGACAGGACCCCTTCCAGTAACAGCCCCACACATAGGTATGGAAAATAGACCAAACATATTGATACAGTCTAAGTTTAATGCCTCTACTATCTATGAATGGAACATAGATGGTAAGTCTGAATACAATTTCTTGAATTTGCTCTAACAAATGACAATGGCAGAAAATGCCTACAAAACCCAAACAAGAACCCCAGATAGAGCAATTATTGAGCTCCTAATTGCAGGATTTTCAAGATAGCTAAAAGGATGGTGGGATTACCATCTCACACCCTAGTAGCAGTTAGAAATCTTAGGGTCAATCCAAACAGAAGATGATGGAACAACCATCTTAGATGAATTAGGCCAAACTATCCCAGATGCAGTAGCCACCTTGATTGTAACCATTTCCTTACATTTCATAGGTGATCCTTCTCATCTCAAGGATAAGAATGCCGAATTACTTTCAAATCTGAGGTGCAAAAAGCTGAGTGATTTTCAGCATTACAAAAACACTTTTCTTAGTAGGGTAATGCTTAGAGAAGATTCTAATAAACCCTTTTGGAAAGAAAAATTCCTTGCAGGACTTCTAACCCTTCTAAGAGAGAAAGTTAGGAATAGAATCAAGGAAGCATTTGCAAATCAAATTCCGTACAGTCGATTAACCTATGGTGAACTAGTCAGTATCACCTAAAAAGAAGGTTTAAAGATCTGTTAGGATTTGAAATTACGAAAACATTTGAAATGGGAAATGAGGAAAACCCGCTAAGAATTAGGATCTTTCTGCAAACAGTTTGAAATTGGTATAAAAAGCCTAACTCTTGATTGTGGAGGAGCCTGTAGTAGGAAACCTTACAAGAAGTCTTCCCACAAATACAAAAAATTTTCAAAACCCACAGAAAATTCCTATTACAAAAAGCCCAATCCAAAGAAAACCCATAGGACTAGTAAATCTAGTTCTAAGTACAAAACCAATTTTTAGGACGTTGCTTATTACAGGTGGGGTAAGAAAGGCCATACTGCCAAGTATTGTAAACTGAACAAAAAACTTCAGGAACTCCAATTAGAAGAAGAAGTCATAAGAAAAATAACTGCTCTTCTAGTTGAATCTTCAGAAAGTGAACCCAGTTCTTCTGAACTTAGTGAAAATGATTAACCTTTACAAATAGATGAGTTAGTCACAAGCACTTCATCTAGCTTTAGTTAAGAGTTTGAAGACATTACAAAACAAATCAACATCCTTACAAAGGATCAGGAACTCATCTTAGATATCTTGAAGCATGTAGAAAACCCTCAGATTCAAAAGGAATTTTTAGATAAACTCTTAAAATCCTTTAAAGGAAAACCAATCCAAAACCCTTCTGTTTTGCCTTCTACTAGTAAGAACACATATAATCTTACTACTATTTTAGGTAGAAAGAAATCTTCCAAACAACCTATAGCTATCATTCAAGGTCTTCAAGAAGAAATAAAGCCATTAAAATTGAGCTTAGACAACTTAAGGAGAAACAGATGGAAGATTCCAAAACCCTCCAAATTTTGCTTTTAAAACAACTTCAAGAAGAATTTGAACAGGACGAAGATGATCTAGAAACTCAAAACATAGAGAATCTAGAAAATGTTCCAAAAGATTTTCTCTTTATCTTAAAACAAATTACTTCCAGCAAGTATTTGATACAAACCACAATTGTCTTTTCAAAAGATTTCAAAATCAACACAATTGCCTTTTTTGATACAGGAGCATATTTAAATTATATCAAAGAAGGAATTGTTTCAAAATGATTTCATGAAAAAACCACTGTAAGACTTTCAGCGGTAAACAATTCGAAAATGACTAGTAGCTATAAGACAGAAGCCTCTATAGCTAATGGTAATTTTCTTTTAAAAACATCTTTTATTCTTGTTTAAAACATTCATCATAGTGTTATCTTAGTGACTCCTTTCATTATTTTGATTACTCCCTATAAGGTTAACTATGATACCATCTCTGTCAAAAGTAAAAACCAAGTCCTGGTTTTCCCTTTTATTTATAAACCAAAAATGAGAAATCTCAATATCATAAAAGCTTGCTCCATTTATGATAATGAGATAAATCTTTTGATAAAAGGAAAATAGCAACACTTGCAGTTTTTACAGTAAGATGTTTCTTTACAAAAAATTCAAGTCCAGTTACAAAACGAATTGGTAAAACAAAAAATTTCTAATTTCAAACTTTAAATTGAAAAGGAAATTTCTTCCGATTTACCAAATTCTGGTTCTTACTATTATTCAAAATTTACAAATTATCTTTTTCACACTAACTTATATGAATTCTTGCAGATGGCAGAATCTTCAAAAAATGGCTATTTGGTCTACATTGGACCAATAGTACTTTCAAAAACTCCTGCTCAAAAATTCAGAATTAATGTAGCCAGAACAGTATATGTTCTATTAGAAAAGCTCCAATGTTTGTTAGATAACCTTTGGACTCTAATACAAAACAAAAGATTAGGAGTAACAACTCTTAATGCTCTCTGTATTGAGTTTGAAGAATCTTATAAATATGTGGCAGACTTTATTAGTAGAAATAAAAATCATGAGATAATAGCTTAATCATTCATCAAGTTTTTACAAACTTTCCAAAACCCTCTTCAAACATCTACAATTAGTCCATCAGAATCATATGTTCATTTACAAAATTAGGAACTTGAAGGCCTAGGATCCCCACTGGATTCTAGTGAAAAATTATCACTGGCCCCACTGATCAATGAGAGAAATTACTGCCATAGCAAAGTCCTTTCTGCTTCACTTGGTGCAAACAGGTCCTTGGAACAATTTGAAACTCGTTGTCTCAAAAAAGAGTTCAGACAATAGGTTCTTCATAGTCTTCCTCAAGAGATCAGAGAAAAAATCGTACAAAATATTGCCTAAACTAGGGTTGATGAACAATTGACTCTACTCCAGTGATACCTTGATTATACAGAGAAGAATCCACAAAGTGATTTTGGTTGGACATGGGAATGGGAATATTATTATCAGCCCCGCTTTCAATGCACTCAAGAACATCCGAAAGGAATTCCTCCTGAGTTTCCAAATTGTGAGCACAGCCTGGACTTTAGTATTCCCAGATTCAAAATGCAATGGTTATATGGAACACGTAGACACAATCCAGAATAGCTACTCAAATGGGGAATGCTAGCTGGAATTTGTGTACACCACTTTGAGTTAGAAGGAGCCCACTTCCTAGGAAATAAGGTCCATCAAGAAATTTGGAGACTTATGTTCCATAGATAACAAGTCAAAATACAAATTGTATCAACTCCTCCAGAAGCATTGGAAAATGAAGAGCTATAACCGGCAATCCATTATTTCTATATGGATACAAAACCACAAAACTCCATCAAGTTTGAACTTCACCATCAAAACTAGCATTGTAAACATATGAACCTCCTCCAACAAGTTAACAAATGGCGTGCTAGGACAACTGTAAGCAATTGGCTCAAATACCAATATCCTGAGTATGTACTCATCCACACAAACACATACTTAAGGATATTTGTCCATTATCTACTATTAGAAAGCCCTACTCCTCTCCTTGTTGAAACTCAGAATACGGGCTACATGGCTTAATATGAAAAAGATGATGATGAGTCATTAAATAGCGGTATGGGTGGATAAAGTGCTAATTTTGATGATGAAGAATGGCATAACATTGATAATATGATGGAAGATTGAAAAAAAAAGGGGGGGGGGGGGGGAAGACCGGCAAAAGAAATTTATGGCGGCATATTACTATCCATTTTATTTTTTGTTTTTAATCATTTTACTATTTTGTTTTATTTTGATTCCAAAACCGGACAAGGCACCCGTCAATGTCATTGTCCATCCATCACTATTCACTTATTACTATTCACTTTTCCTATTCACATGTGAAGGTCACTATTCACATGAGAAGAAAGTAAGTGGCAATCATTACTCTAGTTCCAAAAATTACAAAACATGCCATCAACATTTCCTATATAAGAAGCTGCTCATTTGAAGAAAAGTCAGAATTCAGAATCCAACCTCCAATCCAGCTTCTTTCGAAGATCAAGCTTCTCCAAAACTCCCATCTCCTATCCTCCTTACAAAACCCTTGTAGTTTCTTTGTAAGAGTAGAGATTTGGAAGCTCATGTGTTGAGCAACCCTTGTAATCCTACCTAAGAAGAAATTATTATCTCTTTGTACAAATTCCAAAATTTTGAATAAAATTTTCAAGTAAGCTTCTTTACAAATTCTTTACAAGATTTTTTATTTCTGCATATTGATGGTTGATATATATATATATATATATATATATATATATATATATATATATATATATATATATCTATTTAATTTCTGATATTTATTTTTTGTAATTTTTCTGTAATTACTTTTTGATATCTGCATTTATTTACGTTTTTCATTCTCAACTATAATAATCTATTTGCCATTGCTTATTCCCCTTTTGATCTTCTCCAGCATTCGCTGGTATCAGATATATATATATATATATATATATATATATATATATATATATATATATATATATATATATATATATATATATATATATATATATTAGTGTTGTTATGAGTTCACTAGTGCTTGTAACTTGCAAAATAAGAAGAGGGTCGGTTGGCCTTAGGCAACCACTAAGGCCAACCACTTCGATACTAAGTATAAAGTTTGTAAAAGCTTAGAATAAAGTAAATAGAATCAATATTCATTTCAGCAGAGTAACATACTTGGTGTTTGAGGGTGAAGACCTATATATATAGACCAAACAATAAAGTCCTTAGAGGTTGGTAACAACATTCCCATACAATCTGGAATTAGTTCGGGATTGGATCCTGAGATCTTAAGCAGCTGTATCTCTAGAAATACTAAGTGATGGTAGAATCATGGTATATCCAAAATAAGGTTTCCAAACTGTTGTCTTTTGTACCAACCTAGGGGGGGGGGGGGGGGGAGAAGGGGTGAAGGAGCGGAAGCATGAAAATTTTTCTTCTAAGATCTCATGCATCATGCAAGATTCATCATATACCTAATTGATTTCAATGTTCAATTGCATATTAAAATCCTTTTAATATGTATTAGGATCTACATTTGCCATTTAAGATTTTAGAATTAACAAATTAATTCATTAGAACCCTAGATTGATACAAGAATATGTGCACTAATCTTTTGATGCACTGTAGATGTGATTGGTACCTTTGTGAAGTACCTAGGACCCCAAATGTTGTCCCTCTAGTTTGTCCACACCAAGATCACCAATGGGTAGCCCCTAAACCAGCTTCTCAAGCCTTGCCAACCAATTAGAAATTAGGGATTTGCTGTAACACCCCTCACCCGTCTACAGTGTAGCCGAGCAAGGCGTGTCACACGGAGTGCCTGAGCACCTGATCTTATCTGATTTTATTACAGTTCTTAATTTACTTGTTCAAAAACTTTATTTGAGGTTTAGGCTATTTTTAGTGTTTATCAAAATCTGACTAATTTGGAAATTTTGAAAATTTTAATGATAATCCAGCAGAGTGCCGGCTGTAATTTGGACTAATAGTTCTTCTGAACCTGCCAAAAAATAGTTCACAACATATTCAAATTCACAGCTCCATTTATCTCAATAATATCTCATCAGTTTCTCAAACTCAGATTTAGTCTCAAAATTTCTCAAACTCAATCTCATTCAGAATCATTATGATTAGATAATCAACTCAGATATCAAAATTCTTATATTTCATTAACTTATATAATTTGCTAATTAAGTACATAAATTTATCAAGTACAAGATATACAAATGAAATTACAGTTACTAATTCACATTACAATATAAGCAGTAATTATAATGTACAAATTAGAAAATATTCTTAAAATGAGCCCTATCTACATGCATTGCTGAGGAGGTGACAACCTTGAACTCTTCTGACACTTTTGCAGATCTGGACTCTAAAAATCTCAGTCGATAGTCTACTAGTTTTACCTTCAGTACCTGCGCGAGGAAGCAATTCCATCGCCCTAAGCATTTCTGCTTAGTGGTGCAATAATATAACAAGAAATAATATATACAAATAAAGAAAGAAATAAATCATAATTCAGATATCCAGGAATCAATTATTATAATTGTATTGTATTTTAGGTCTTTATGGTTCTGCAAATGGTATCTTTGTTATGTTTCTATTGCTAATCTCTTTTGCTCATTTCATTCAATGCTTAATTTAATTGTACTGAAATTTCCGTATACTTAACTTAACTACCTGAATTGAATAATGTTTTAATTGACTGCCCGTGTAGCCTATACACTGACCAGACTGGATAAATGGATATACTAGCACTGGGTACCTAGTACCTCGGGCCGTTACACCATCGGTCACAAATTATCTCCCGGTGTGCAAAAAGTATGGCTAAAGAGCCATATAATCAATCAGGCATTAAGCCGAGTATAATAACACAATCTGTATAGCCATGGGCTATTAAAATTATAGTATGGCATAATAAGTCATAAAACACAATATGACGTAAAGCCATTTACAGAACAGCTGTCAGAATCTTATTGGCATGCCAACCTATCCAAACTAGTCAACTAGGCAAACTAGGGCATATTACAAGATTAAATATTTATTTTTAGGGTTTACTGGTCATTATACAATTCACTGGTCAATGAAAATGTTGACCTTTTCATACATCATGCATAAGTTGATTCTAGTATCAATATGTCACAATTTACAATTCAATATGCTGTCTATATAATGCAATTTACCATTTTTACAAGTTGGCATTCATTGCCAAATTACTTCAAGCATCATTGTATGTAAATATCAAAATTTCAATTTTTGTGTCCTAGATTGGTCTAGCTTAAAGTCCTATTTCTCTTGGTTTTTAGCTTCTGGTCAAAGAAGCAAAATTATAGCTCTATGTCTTATTGCACTCTGGGCAAAATTTTAGGTCATTCTGAGTTGTATAGACCAAGATATGGTCAATTTACTAAAGCTGGATAGATTGCACCTTTAGTGCAAAATTTGGTCAATTTTAGGTCACATTTAGTTCTGGCAGTTTTGGTACCCGAATTTGTGCAAGCTATTTGACTTGGTTCTGGCCATTTCTGGGCTTTGGTGTCTTCATAAGAATTGTAGCTCTATGTCTTATTAAACTTTTGGCAAAATTTCAGGTCATTCTGAGTTGTATAGACCAAGATATGGTCAATGTACTAAAGTTGGACAGATTGCACCTTTAGTGCAAAATTTGGTCAATTTTAGGTCACTTTTAGTTCTGGCAGTTTTGGTACCCGAACTTATGCAAGCTATTTGACTTGGTTCTGGCCATTTTTGGGCTTTGATGTCTTTATAAGAATTGTAGCTTTATGTCTTATTGCACTCTGGGTAAAATTTTACGTCATTCTGAGTTGTATAAACCAAGATATGGTCAATTTACTAAAGCTGAACAGATTACACCTTTAGTGCAAAATTTGGTCAATTTTAGGTCACTTTTAGTTCTGGCAGTTTTGGTACCCGAACTTGTGCAAGCTATTTGACTTGGTTTTGGCCATTTTTGGGCTTTGGTATCTTCATAAGAATTGTAGCTCTATGTCTAAGTTATCCATGGTAAAAATTTCAAGTCAATTGGACCACTTTTAAAGCATCATGGCAGTTTACTAAAGCATCAAAGTCCACTTTTAAACCCTTAATTCAAGCACTAACATACATACACTTGGACATCAACCTGCTACAACTTTCATTTGAGTTAATCAACCTTAATTCCCATCCATTAGAGGTAAGAAAAACTCATCCACAACAAACTTTCATGGCTGTCAAAAATTGAATATATCAATAACTCATCAAATCCTTCAAATTTCTTCACCATTCAACTCATCTCAACGTTAATACAAACTTTAATGAAGCAAGGGATGAAAAGCTAGCACTAACCTTTTTTGAGCTTGACCAAAGCCTCTTCAAATCCTTTTCTTTTTTCTGCCTATCTACTGCCCATGGTGTGAGGATCACTTTTAATGGAGAGACTTACAAGAAATTATGGCTTGAAAGTGAAGATTGAAGCTTTGCATGGGTGGCCGCCCATGGAGGATTTAGGGAGGACCATTCGGCCATGGATGGAACAATGAAGAAATGAAGTGTTTTTGGGTGCTAAAGTCTATCCACTTAGGTATTTATATGGTCCACTAATCCTCCACTAAGTCCCACTAATTATGATTAACATTATAATAATTCAAAGTTATCATAATTGCCATAATGCCCTCATAATTCTTTTAATTACATGTTATCTTTAATTTCATTTTTCATTAAATTTTCAAAATATAATACCACATATTTTTCATGGACATTTAGGTCAAAAGTCAACTCTAGATGTCAAATGATCAAAATGCCCATCTTTGGGTCAAATTCAGACTTTTTCGGTACCACCGATTTAATCCTCGACCCGCCGATTTCTTTAATTTTCGTTTTTCATTTATACTAACTTATTAATTTTTCTTTGACATTTTCAATGTCAATTGCATTTTTCTAGACCTTTAATTATGTCTAAAAAATATTTTTCCGAGTTCCCTACGGTCTAGGGCTAGTCAACGGTCCTCGCCGTAACTTCCCGGTGCGGTCACCCATCGTTACGGGTTCGGCTCGTTTAACTTAGTCACATTTTATCTCTTTTATTTTTCCTTAATTTTTCTCATCACATATTTCATTATTTTATGCTTCCTCACTGTCAATTAAGTGTAGTTTCAGACATCTCGACTTTTTGGGGCAGACATTAGCTGTCGGAACAGTAGGACGTATGGACTACGAAAATGAGGGTGTTACATTTGCCTTTAAAGAGGTTGTAGATGTATATAGGACACTAGAAATAATTTCTAGCAATTTTAATTCAAGAGAATATTGACAATTCTCTTTGAATTGATGAGAGAAGAAGAAGAAGAGAGGAAGAAGGCATAGAGGTGGCGGCACACTTTGAGAAAAATCAGAATATTTATTTTGTTTTTTCATTCTTTCCCTTTTATAATTAGGTCATCACTTAAAACCCTTGCCACATGTCATCTTCTGATTGCATCTTAATTTTAATTGACCTAATCACATTAAGCCAAGTGTCAAAGCTAGGTTTAATCTTGACTTTGATCATCATGCATGATAGGAAGACAAATGACAAACCATAATGCCATGTGTCACCATCTCATGGTGCCACATGTCACCTTGTGAAATAACCAAATTACTGTTGTGTTGTAATTTTGAGTTCTCAACCCAAAATAATTATTTCTCCTCTTCTAATTAATTTATATCAAATATAAATTAATTAATTAATCTCTATTAATTAATTTCTTATAATTAAATTCATATTTAAATACTTTAAATATAAATTTAACTTATACTATACATCCTATAACCTAGATTTGATTTCAAGCCATGCTAGGGACTTTGCAATCTTATTGCAAACCAAACCTATTTAATTAATCAATTAAACTCTTTAATTAATTAATTAAATCACATTTAACTTGGTGATTACTTATGTATATGTGTGACTCACTAGGTTCATCACTAATTGGTAATGAGATATGATATCAACTCTTAATATCATGAGAACTCTTTCTTACCATAAATGATTTCTCTAAATCATTTTAGACACTGTCACACCCTACCCCTCTGTAAGGCATAACATGATCCCGTAGTATACCTAATGAATTACCAACTCCGTCTACCGATAACCCATTAATTACACTACAAGGGATTTTAAAAACTTTTCTTACTTCTTTTACAGTGGTGAGCACTATTTACAGGTGTTAAAGACTTTGGTGAACTGAAGTGAAATAACTAACTCATTTGATTTATTTGGAATTTCTGTAAAAATTTTGGCAGAGTGCCATCTGTATTTTGGACAAAACAGTTCTTCAGAAAACCTGTAAAAAAGCACTTCAATAATTTTCCAAATCTCAACCCCAACACATTTCTCAACACAACAATTTATCGACTCAATTCCATAGAAATTTTTCAAAGTCTGAGATAAGGAAATATAATACAATTTTCACAAGTCAAATAACTCATAATTAATTTACAACTTCAAGGTACAATTTGAATTTACAACTGCTCAAAACCAAAAACAAAATGTACATACAAAGGTCATACATTACAAGATAAATGCAAAATACCGTATACTCATTATACTGTAATCCTCATTTGGATGTATATGCACCTAGTCTCACGCTCTGCTCTGTCTCTCTACTGCGACAAAGAATAAAGCTATCACGAGACAATGTCTCAGTGGTGCACAACATTAACCAAATACAATTTAAATCACAATTCATAAATCATGTAAATAGTGGATACTTAAAACCATAGTTAAATTCAAGACAGTAATTGTCAACAAGAATTTAAACTCCATTTGTCAATATCACAATAATTTTCATAAGTTAGATCATGTTTGAATTCAAAAGATAGTATATGTCAATGAGAGTTTAAATCCATTTCACAATCTCACAATACATATCAATAAATCACACACAGCTTAATCATGATCCATAGTTCAATTCATCCCAAAAGCCGATGGCTAATGAGGTATTCAATTCGTCCCAAAAGTCGATGACTAATGAGGAATAACATAGCTAGCTAGCAAAAATATGAGTACTCATCCAATTCGTCCTCAACAGGCACACACCTCAACACTTCAGCCAGAGAGGGAATTCAATTCGTCCCACTAGACAAGCTAATGAGGAATACAATCAATATACATGATAGCTGTGGTTCCAAACCATTTCCAATGCTTTTAAATCAATAAGTATCCATCAATGTCATTCAAACAATTTCTCATAGTTTCAAATCATTTACAATGCTTTTCAAGCAATAAATATTCATTCAAATACATTTCCACAATTTAAAACAATAATATACAAATAGTCAATATTTATTTCAATTGAAAATAATTCAAAAGAAATAGTTGTTGTGCACAAACCTCTGATGACTGTCCCCCTGGTCTAGACTCAGTGTTTCCTTCCCTTTTGCTGAGTCCTTGTTAACTGAGAAACACAATTTGAAGTGTTTCAGTGCTAAATTAAACTGTCTTTGTTGATGGTGTTTGGTAAATAATGCACTGAACTCAATTATTTACTTAATCACCTAATATACCGACCCTCGTTGCGTTTTAGGTAAATTAGGTTTTAGTGTCGTTAATATGTCACATTCGATAGGGTTTTAGGTTTGGTACATTTTGCCAAACTCGTTTCCTTGTTTAGTGCATTTTAATGCAACTTGCTGGATTTCGGGATACTGGTTTGACCTAGCCGGATGGCCTAATTTCCTCGGTTTTTGGGTTTCGGTCAAAACTACAAACTTGTAGATCTAGGTCTTATTGCACGGAGGGCAAAATTTCAGGTCAATCCGAGTTAAGTAGACCAAGTTATGGTCATTATACTATTGCTGGTCAAATGGTACCAATTTAGGTCAATTTTAGGTCAATTTGGTCAACTCTGGTTCGGCCAGTTTTTGGACCCGAACTTGTGCAAGCTTTTTGACTTGCTTCTGGTCATTTCTGGGTTTTGGTGTCTTCATAAGACTTGTAGGTATGGGTCTTAACTATTCATGGTTAAAATTTCAGGTCAATTGGACCTGTTTTGAGTGAGTTATGGCCTAAACACTCACTGCTGCCCAATTGGTCATTTTTCAGGTCCTAATTGCACCTAATCCGGATTGGTCATTTTCTTAGGTCACCTTGCAAGCAGAATTTTGGTATGTTTTCTCAATGAAAGTTGGCACATTTTGTGCCTAGTTTCACCTCCAATTGGTCTCATACCAATTGAGGTTACACATTTAAACTTATTGGTCTATTTGCACACTGCCCTCTATATGCCTTTCAAACTCCAATTCAAACACATATTTAACTTGCAATTTGTTTATTCCCTACCAATCTGTTTTGGTACATTAGCAAAAGCATATTTTACTTTACACTAACATTACTTTGGGCAGATTACAATTACCCTCAACACACCAAATATAATTCACATTTACAAGTTCTAAATACCATTACATACACACCTAACCATTACAAATCTTACATACACTTTACAATATCAATCTCCATACATATCCATCAATCCTTTTAGGTCAATATTCTGCCTACACTTCCATGAATACATACAATTATTCAAGTGTCCCCAAGCTGCCGTAAACCTTCTTCAACACCACATTGCCCTACAATTCATCAATTCTCATTCAAGTGCCAAAATCACCATATAAACATGAAGTAATTCACTAGGATATTAAATCACCATGATCAACATTATTTCTCATCAATTATATGCACAATTATCTCATAAAAAACGTGACTCCATGGCTGTCCAAAATGAAAACAACAATAACTCTTCAAACTCAAAATTTTCCATCACAAAACCAATACCCATAACATGCACACAAAACTTAACAAAGGAATTCTCAAAAATGTAAACTTACCTTTGATTGTATCTTGCTAAACCTTCACCAAACTTCTCAAATTTGGTATCAATATCTTCCTTGTGATGTGTAGACAAAGTTTTATGAAGGAACTCAAGTGATTAGAAGTGAAATGAGTGGTTAGATGAGCTTGCATGAAAAACGGCTATGGTGTTTCCTCTCACCTTCATTCACGGCAATGTTGAGATAACTTTGAGGAAGATAAAGTTCAGCTGGTTAGTGGACTTGCATCAGCACCTTTTTATGTTTAATTAAATCTTTAGTGGTCCACTAACAAAGTTTAAATCATATAATAAGGTAATTGTTCATTTATTCCACATTTAACCAATGATTTTAGCTATTTACTTTAGGTACCACTAAATTAATTTTTCCTTTTATTTTCTAAGTGTAACACTATTTATTTTTAATGGACATTTAGGTCAAAAGATACTTCGGGATGTCAAATGACCATAATGCCCCTGTTCGGGTTGCATTCCCGATTTTTCGGTAACACCGTATTTTGTCTGTTTTTCGATTTCTCACTTTTCTTTGTACTAATTATTTAATTTTTCTTTGATCTTTCTAATGATATTTGTTCTTCAATAAGGTTTTATTTAAGTCCTAAAAATGTTTTCCAGGGTTCCCCGTAGTCTAGGGCCAGGCAACGGTCCACGCCGTGACTTCCCAGTGCGGTCACCCATCGTTAGGTTTCCCGGCTCGTTTAACTTGATCACATTTCTTTGCTATCATTTTTCCTTTGTTTTTCTTGTACTTTCTTTTCTTGTATTTCATTATTTTATGTCTCCTCACTCATATCGAAGTACGGTTCTTGGCATCCTAGCTGTCCGGACAACACTAGTCACCGGAGCAGCAGAACGCACTACCGAACTTTGGGGTGTTACAGACACCTCATAGACCAAGGTTAACACCTAGCATAGCATGTCATGGCCACCCAATCAGTAATAAGGAATGCCTTAAATGAACCTATAATCATATGTTACCATGCACTAGAATCTCTCTGTTACAAAATCCCCATTCGAGCTGGAGTCATGGTTTATGTCAAACCCCATTTGCTATGAATATTATGTTCTCTTTTAATTCCAGTTCTTGATTAAAAAGATTTTTCTCATCAGAAACTCTTTTCTGATTAAATCTGTCTGTCCTGGCCAGGAACTTGAAACATCAAGAACAATTAAATAAACATAAGATTTTATCCCTATTTACTTAGAGTAACAGATTCTATCTTGATCAACACTTATCTCCATATGTAACTGGTAGGAGCCAACATGTGCCCATATACCCATACACAGTTTAAGTATGAAAGCAGTATGAAACTCAAAGCACCTATATACAAGATAACTATGCTATCTCAGATCTAAAGATTATATGCATTGATATGATTTATGACAATGCATTGGCAAGAGTAAACTCCACATGCTTGTCATAAGTGTCACTGGTTCGGCCTACTTATCATGTATAAGTGCCTATCATGTTTGTTATATGGCATGAAACTAACCATTCCATCTCATTTATATCTCATATAAATACCTTGGGAACAAACATGAATACAATCTTTCTGGATAAGTCATGTCCTATGTCAAGTATCCTCGATTGTGAATCAATTTATGATACTTTGTGCTAGAAATACTGTTATTCATATTCTTAACAACTTAAGAATAGAATTTCTAACAAAATATCAATGGAACTTTTCTATTACACATAAATATATTATGTAAATAGAAAAGTGGAAATGCCTTTTATTAATAAAAATATGTACAAGATACATACTAAATGATATGCTCTAGGGCATACTACTAACAATCTCCCACTAGCACTAGAGCCATTCATTGCAATATCTTAGACCCATCTTCTCAAGATGTCGGTCTAGTTGAATCTGTGACATAGGCTTAGTGAATGGATCAACTGGATTTTCAGCTGATGCTATTTTCTGCATGGCTACATCGCCTCGCCCAACTATCTCTCTGATAATGTGGTAGCGCCTTTCTATATGTTTGGATTTTTAGTGAGACCGGGGTTCCTTAGCCTATATGGCTGCTCCATTGTTGTCACAGTAGAGTGGAACTGCTAACTCAATGGAAGGAACTACTGCAAGTTCTGTCACGAACTTCTTTATCAAAATAGCTTCCTTTGCAGCATCTGATGTAGCAATATACTCAGCCTCTGTAGTAGAATCTGCAGTCGTACTCTGTTTGAAACTCTTCTAACTGACTGCACCTTTATTACAAATGAATACATACCCAGAGGTATACTTTCTATCATCAATATCTGATTGGAAATCAGAATCAGTATAACCATCCAATTGCAAGTCACTACCTCCTTATATCAAGAATAAATCCTTAGTTCTTCTCAAGTACTTAAGAATATTCTTGACAGCTATCCAGTGTTCCAAACTTGGATTGGATTGAAACCTGCTAGTCAAACTAACAGCATATGCGATATCCGGCCTAGTACACAACATTTGTCACACCTTACCCCTCTGTAAGGTGTAATATGATCCCATAGTATACTTAATGAATTACCGAACTTCACCTACCAGTAACCCATTAAATACACTACAAGGGATTTTAAAACAATTTTCTTACTTTTTGAAGGTGGTGAGCATTTTTGGTAGGAATTAAAAACTTTTATTTGAAGTTAAACCACATATCAAATTTTCAATCAACTTAAATTTTCCGCAAATTTTATAAAAATTTCAGCAGAGTGCTGTCTATAATTGAAAAAAACTAGTTCTTCAAAACCTGTGAAAACACTCCCAATAATTTCATTTCTCAACCCCAACCGCTAATATATTCTCAAATCAATACAATTCAACCAAATTTCAATTCAAAATTTATAACTCAAAATTTTTTTTCAAAATAATTCGATAAATTCATAAACATTGCATTAAATTAAATTTACCTACACAAGTCTTAATTTACAAAAGGAAAATCAAAAAAATAATATTATTACAAACTTTAATGTACAACTGCTCATCTAACTACTTAGATACATATGAACAAAATATTATTTACATCAAGTCAAATTTACAAGGGTATAAATAAATACCCATACAAAATCTTCAAACTGTGCTCCCCTATTTCTGTAGCAGCTCACTCTACTGCTATGTCCTTTTCCCTATCTGTGATAGCAAAATAAAGCTATCGCTGAGTAAATTTTACTCAGTGGTGGACAATAAAATTTAAAAAGCTGAACATAAACCATTCATTGCCAAATTATAATTTAAACATTACATAATTACATTTCACAATTTCCAAATCACATTCATAACAAATCACAATTTAAATATTTCATAATTTTTAAAGCTCAATATAGCACAAATTTGGTCAAACAATTTAATAAACACAGTGTTGCCAATCAATAACACAACTTAGGCCATGACATAAAATTTCCAAACATGCCATGTTGTACACCATGACAAGGCAAACTCACCCCACTAATCGAAATCAATGAGGGAGGTGGCTAGCTAGCTAATGAGTACTCATCCAAACTCACCTCAGACTGGCAAGCTAGAGAGGGAGAAATATAATCAAATATCAAACTCAACCCCACAAGTGGAGGAAGAACATAGTAAGAAACTGTCATGCCAAGTGTGAATTAAAAACAATTTCAAATCACAACATTTAAATATTTCATAAAAACCACAAATCACATTTTATCTCAAAATTTCCATTTATAAAGTAGGCAACACAATAATTTTCAAATAAAATTCCCAAAGCCAAAACAATTAAAAACTATTCATAATACATACTAAATCAAATTTCAATAAGAAATACTTAAATAAGTTTATTGTGCACAAATCTTGTAATTAGTCTTTCCTTATTTCACTCCTGTCGATTCCTTTCCTCGGAAGGCCCTTTTTCCACTGAAGCACACAATTAAGATGTTTCAATATTTATTCAAATTATGTTTAACCATAATTTTAACAATTGAAATTTGTATTTAAACTTTACTTATATACTCCCATAAATTAAGTTCTTTGTGTTCTTAATTATGGTGGTTACTATTCATTTGACTATTGGGTCAAAATGTTGACTTTTCCACACTAAATAGGTATAGCAATTCTCATTACACCCACATACCACATTTTGAGTACCTAATTTGTTGGTTTAGGTTGCCATTTCAATTTTCTAAGTCTCCTAAAAGAATTTTCAATTTTTCAGTTTTGATCCCCTGTTTTGCAATGTTCTATTGGTCTAGCTACTATAGAAATTTGGCTAAGTTTTCTTCATCAAAGTTGTTCCTTATTGTATTATCTTTAATTCTCTTTTTGAATCACTCCATTTGGAGATTTTTAGGCCAAGATATGGCCATTTGAATAAGGCTGGCCGGATTAATGTTACCCAGAATTTCTAGGCACTTTATTAATTTTGGCAGTTTTGGGCAACTAAGTTTGGGTAGCAAAATGACTTGGTTATGGGTATAATTTAGGTTGTGTTCTTCATGAAAGTTGTAGTGCTATGTCATACCTTTCCAATGCCACAAAAATCAGGTCATTTGGACCTGTCTAGCTCAAGTTGTGGCCAAATGAACAAACACTATTCATTTGGTCATTTTTGTATAGTGGCAGTGCACATTACCCAGATTTGACCTAATTGTTCACTATCTAAATGTCATTTTCTGGGCATGGTTTCTGAATGAAAATTGTGTCTTTATGTGTCTAATTTCATTCCCAATTGGCCTCACACAAATTGGGTTGGTAAAATTTCAGTTTTGGTCCATGTAAGTGACCTAGGTCAAACTGCCAGATTGGGACCCTTCACTAATCCGAATTTCATTTAGTTTCTACCAAATCAAACACATCACAAATGATCCCAATTGACCATTTCTAACCTCAATTAAGGTTATTTACATCAATTGACCATTTTATATAATTTTTCTCCCAAACCCTGAGTGCCAAGAACCCTAATTATCTAAATTACTCAATTTATGTAATCAAAGTGTGGTATTCACACATACATACTCAATTGAACTTAATTGCATGATTAATTAACATGAAACACACCATTTCCTTAAGTTCACAAGGCTGGCCGAATTCCATATGGTCCATTTTCTTGTCATTTAATTTCAATTTTTCATCAAATTCCAACTTCACTCAAGTATTTAAATCATAAGATAAAGAGAAATTGAAGAATAAATACTAACCTCACTTGGCACTTTTCAAATCTTCAAATCCTTTCTCTTTTCTTCAAAATTTCTTCTTCAATTCTCCTTCTCAAGTTGCAAGAGCAAGGTTTAATCACTAATTTTAGGGAATTTAGAGAATAAATTCAAGCTTTTAAAAGCTTGAGATGGGTGTTAATGGTGGAAAGAGATGAGAGGGATGAGATAGGGCGGCAACTTGAGCAAAGAGAAGACTAAAATTAATTTCTTTTATTTATTATTTTATGTATTTATCTCTTAAATTTGACTTGGTCAAAAATCCAATTAAATTGATTTTTATTTATTAAGTCATGCTTACCTCATCTTAGTGATGTCATAATTCCTTTATTCTATTTTTTTTTCTTTTCCTTTTGTTTTTCCATAACTTCTTCAATTCAATTCTATATTCCGAAATTTTTATTTCTCCGATTTTATTAGATAGTTAGGTTAGGAGTCACCTCTAGGGATGAAATTGAGCAGATTGCCCCTCGCCGGATTGATCCGATTTGCAGATAATCAAGTATTTCTTCCGGAGTCCTGACCTAATTATTTGACTTACTTATCAACTCTTTTCTGTGATTTTCTCTTTTCCACTAGGTTCGCAATAGTCCTTAGGACCGCGGTGTCACAGTTTCCCGTTCAAAATTAGGGTTAGGATTGACCTCGCAGTCACTTCCCGATAAGGTCACCCATCGCTGTGATCCTCGGCTCATTTAACTTTTTATGTTTTGTACTTCTTACTTCGACTTAACTATCTGATAATTACTATTTATTTTCATTCAAGGCTTTTCTAGGTGTCTTAAATATAGTTCTAATCCTCTTAATTTTTTGGACTGACACGGGTCACCGGAACAGTGAAATATACATAGCTATGCATATAGGGGTGTTACAACATTGCATACATCAAACTTCCAATAGCCGAAGCATATGGAATCCTGGCCATTTTATCTCTTTCTTTAGGTGTCTTTGGAGACATCTCTTAAGAAAGGTGGATACCATGTCTCACTGGTAACAATCCTCTCTTGGAATCAAGCATGTTAAACCTCTTTAACACCTTCTCCAAGTAATGACTTTGGGATAAACCAATTATTCTTTTCGCTCTATCTCTATAGATGCAAATCCCAAGAATATAGGTTGCCTCCCCTAAGTCTTTTATGGAGAATGTATTTGACAACCATACCTTGACAGTTGTCAACATACCTATGTCATTACCTATCAATAGAATGTCATCCACATATAAGACAAGGAAAGTGATAGCACTATCACTAACCTTCTTACATACACATGGTTCATGCACATTTTTGATAAAACTAAATGATTTAATGGCTTCATCAAAATGGATGTTCCAACTCCTCGAAGCTTGTTTTAACCTATAAATGGATCTCTTTAGCTTGCATACCTTGGAACCATCTTAGGATTCAAAATCCCTAGGTTGTTCCATGAAAATGTTTTCTTCAATGTATTAATTGAGAAAAACTGTTTTGACATCCATCTGCCAAATCTCATAATCATAGTATGCAGCTATTACTAATAGAATCCTAATTGATTTAAGCATGGAAACAGGCGAGAAAGTCTCCTCATAGTCGTTTCTTTGCCTTTAGTAAAACCCTTTCGCTACTAGCCTTGCTTTATAGGTCTCTACCATTCCATCAGAACTAATTTTCTTCTTGAAAACCCATTTATTCCCTATAGGTACAATACCTTTAAGTGGGTCAACAAGATCCCAAACTTGATTCTTATACATGATCAATTTCGGATTTCATAGCTACAATCCATTTTGAAGAGTCTATATATGTTATAGCTTCTTCATAAGTAAGTGGATCATCTCCAAGATCTACTTCTTCATGAGTAAACAACTCTTATTCTTCTTCATAAAGAAAACCATATCTCACTGGTGGGTGAGATATCCTGGTTGATCTGCGAGGAACAGCTGTAGATATTTCATTAATAGGTGAAAGTTGACTAGATGGATCTATATCCATCTGATATGTTGGTTGGTTAGAATTCTCCAATTCTAACTCTATTTGCCTTCCTTTGCCTCTTTCTTGAACAAATTGTTGTTCAAGAAATGTGGCATCTCTACTTACCACAATCTTTTGTGATGTAGGCAAATAAAAATAATATCCAAAACTCTCTTTTGGATATCCAACAAATCGACTTTTTTCTGATCTAATTTCCAATTTATCAGTGTCCAGTTTTTTGATATAAGCTGGACAACCCCAAAACTTAACATGCTTAAGATTTGGTTTTCTTCCATACCATATCTCATAAGGTGTGGAAGAAACTGATTTTGATAAAATCCTATTCAGAATATGCAAAGCTTATTCTAATGCAAATCCCCAAAAGGAGATTGGCATATCAGTATAGCTCATCATACTACGTACCATATCTAATAGGGTATGATTTCTCCTTTCAGATACACCATTCAGCTATGGTGTTCCTGGAGGAGTCAGCTGGGAAACAATGCCATGCACTTTCAAGTATTCATCAAATTTAGTACTCAAGTATTCACCTTCACAATTTGATCGAAGAGCTTTAATACTTTTTCCTATTTGATTTTCTACTTCAGATTTAAATTCTTTGAACTTTTCAAAGGATTCATTTTTGTATTTCATCAAATACAAATACCCAAACCTTTTGTTATCAGTAAAGGTAATAAAATAATGAAAATCACCTCTAGCCATTTCTTTAAATGGACCACATACATCACTATGTATTAGCTCCAAAATATTTTCAGCTTTTAGTCCTTGTCCAACAAAGGGTGATCTAGTTATTTTGCCTTGAAGGCATGATTCACAAGTTGGAGTATGTTTAGAACCTAATGAGGATAAAATCCCCATTTTCTCCAGTTTTGCAATCCTATCTTCTACAACATGACATAATCTTAAGTGCCAAATATATCTTGAACTTGAGTTGATTTTCATTATGGCATTGCATTCTTTTAGATTGCTTGTATTCATTTTGTGTTTATCATTATTATCCAAATAATAAAGACCATCATGCATATAACCCGAGCCAACATATTTATTTCCAAAATAAATATTGCAAACATCATCTGTGAACTAAAATTCATAGCCATTTCTAGTCAAACTAGATATAGAAATGATGTTCTTAAAAGCATCAGGCACATACAAAATATTATTCAAATTCAAAAATACATGTAAAAAGATTTAGATCAATTTAAAACATGTCCACACATGTAAAAAGATTTAGATCCTATGGCTAAAGCTTCAACAGTTGAGCCATAGCCAATCCGGAGTCTAACATCTCGAGAACGCAAGCTGTTACTGTTTGCTAGTTCCTGCATATCATAAGAAATGTGAGAACTAGCACTAGTATCTAAAACCCAAGCTGTAGATGATCTATGAGCATCATCAGCATCTAAATAACAAGATATAGACATACCTTCTGAAGGTGTATCCTTCTTGTCCTTCAGAGAAGCAAGATACTCTGGGCAATTCCTTTTCCAGTGCCCATCCTTCTGGCAATGGAAACACTTTCCTTTGCCTCCATCAGCTTTGGTCTTTCCTTTCTGTTTAGCTATCTTCTTGGAAGGACTAAGAATTTGAGGTTTCTTTTTCTTATTGCCCTTCTTTTTGCTAGACTTTCCAGTAGAAGAAGATGTAATCAAAGCTACCTCTTTTCCTTTATTGCCCGGCATATTCTTTTGGGCAATAACCAACATGTTAAGTAGACCAGCCAAGGTGTATTTCTGCTTAGTCATATGGAAATTTGTCACAAAATTCCCAAATGACTCAGGAAGGGACTGAAGGATCAAATCCTTTTACAGTTGGAAATCCATGTTAAAGTCAAGATGTTCTAGCTGCTCAATAAGTTGAATCATCTTGTGGACATGATCCCCAACATTCTGTCTCCCAGACATCCTTATGCGGATAGCTTCCTAGATATCTCATACCTAGCATTCCTGCTATGCTCACTATATAACTCTTGTAGGTGAAGGATGATCTCACTTGCTTATTGCATATTTTCATGTTGCTTCTGTAACTCATTACTCTTAGAAGCAATCATATAACACTTGGCTCTCATATCATGCTTCTTCCACTTGTCCAAAGTATCATGTTTCTCTTGAGTGGCCTCTGGAGGTAAGAGACCAGGAACATTTGAGTCTAGAACATATCCTATATGTTCAAGGTTCAGGACAAGTTTCAAATTTCTAAGCCAATCAGAAAGATTAGGTCCTATCAACCTATTGTGATCAAGTATGCTCGCAAGGATATTGGGTGGTGGTGGTTGTTGTGTGCTCATTATTATCAAAAAATTAATTACAAAAAATAACCAGATTAATTAGTAAATGTATCATGTATTTAACCAAAATGATTATGGTCTTTTAATCAAATTGGTCCTCCCACTAACTTAGCAAATCCTACACTTCCAAAGTAGGAAACGGAAATCCTAGTTAGATGGATTTCTAGTGAGTGATTGAATTCTTATAGTCTTATTGATCATCCTCAGGCACATCCATTATTGGAATTACAATAAACTGTAAGTGAGCAACTCCTTTCCCATCACATCTCATGTGAGGTTCAGTCATTATACCATTTCCAACTTAATCATTTGTTTAGAAGATTTTGTGGTCGGCTTGATTACTATTATGGTCTCATTTTGCTCATTATCCAATTAGCATGCATATATCATATACTTGCATACATTCCCATACATCTCATGCATACATGGATAAACAATAAATATGGTATGATCATGGACTTTCTAAGGGATTCAATTCTGAGCCACCAAGAATTGAATCAGGACATTCCTAGGTGCATTTCATTCATTCAATTTATAAGAGTTGTTGAAGGAGTACATAATCAACACTTGATCTTGAATTTCTCGCACTGGTCCCACCAATGCTTTTGACCTCCTTGATCTTCTTGCAATCCAATTACATAGCAATCCTTGGCATACCAAGGTGAATTTACAAGAACATGGACTTTAAAGTCCTTAAATAAATGAAATTACAACCCAAAAATATTACAACCTTTATAATACATGCCACCAAAATAAATTAATTAATTTACAACCCAAAGAAAAATAAAAGAAATAAATACAATCACATTGGTCTTTTATTATCCATGATCTTCCATCATGCATATTATCATTTAACAATTAAATAAAACATACATACTAAAATTAAATTGAATATCTCATATTCAACTAAAAAATCCAGGTTTGAATCTCATTCAAACAAATTTAAAAATTCAGATTTGAATCACATTCAAACAAATTTAAAAATTCAGATTTGAATCACATTCAATCAAATTTAAAATTCAGATTTGAATCAAAATTTAATTGTGTGAATAAAACTCCTAATTAAACATTTTAATTAGTCATGGGATGGGCCTTAGATCATACGACAATTGCACATTCAAAGCCCATATACCTTGCGCACCATTGTGGTGCTCAAACCATGCGCACCATGGAGCAAAAACATGATGCCGCCACACTCTTCTATGCAACCATCAATGAATCAATCAACTTTTGATCAAATCACACAATTAAATTAGATATTAAACAATCTAAATGGAAAATATAGTGGCTCTGATACCAATTGAAGGAGCGGAAGCATGAAAATTATTAGATTAGAACATTGAATTCAAAATTTTTCTTCTAGGGTATCATGCATCATGCAAGATTCATTATATACCTAATTGATTTCAATGTTCAATTGCATATTAAAACCCTTTTAATATATATTAGGATCTACATTTTCCATTTAAGATTTTGGAATTAATAAATTAATTCATTAGAACCCTAGATTGATACAAGAATATGTGCATTAACCTTTTGATGCACTGTAGATATGATTGGTACCTTTGTAAAGCACCTAGGACCCCAAATGTTGTCCCTCTAGTTTGTCCACACTAAGATCACCAATGGACAGCCCCTAAACTAGCTTCTCAAGCCTTGCCAACCAATTAGAAATTAGGGATTTGCCTTTAGAGAGGTTGTAGATATATATAGGACACTAGAAACAATTTCCAGCAATTTTAATTCAAGAGAATATTGACAATTCTATTTGAATTGATGAAAGAAGAAGAAGAAGAGAGGAAGAAGGCATAGAGGTGGCGGCACACTTTGAGAAAAATCATAATATTTATTTTGTTTTTTCATTCTATCCCTTTTATAATAAGGTCATCACTTAAAACCCTTGTCACATGTCATCTTCCGATTGCATCTTAATTTTAATTGACCTAATTACATTAAGTCAAGTGTCAAAGCTAGGTTTAATCTTGACTTTGATCATCATGCATGATAGGAAGACAAATGACAAACCATAATGCCATGTGTCACCATCTCATAGTGCCACATGTCACCCTGTGAAATGACCAAATTACTATTGTGTTGTAATTTTGAGTTCTCAACCCAAAATAATTATTTCTCCTCTTCTAATCAATTTATATCAAATATAAATTAATTAATTGATCTCTATTAATTAATTTTTCATAATTAAATTCATATTTAAATACTTTAAATATAAATTTAACTTATACTATACATCCTATAACCTAGATTTGACTTCAAGCCATGTTAGGGACTTTGCAATCTTATTGCAAACCAAATCTATTTAATTAACCAATTAAACTCTTTAATTAATTAATTAAATCATATTTAACTTGGTGATTACTTTTGTATGTATGTGACTCACTAGGCTCATCACTAATTAGATATGATATCAACTCTTAATATCATCAGAACTCTTTCTTACTATAAATGATTTCTCTAAATCAATTTAGACACCTCATAGACCAAGGTTAACACCTAGCATAGCATGCCATGGCCACCCAATCAGTAATAAGGAATACCTTAAATGAACCTATAATAATATGTTACCATGCACTAGAATCTCTCTGTTACAAAATCCCCATTCGATCTGGAGTCATGGTTTATGTCAAACCCCATTTACTATGAATATTATGATCTCTTTTAATTCCAGTTCTTAATTAAAAAGATTTTTCTCATCAGAAACTCTTTTCTAATTAAATCTGTCTGTCCTGGCCAGGAACTTGAAACAGTAAGAATAATTAAATGAACATAGGATTTTATCCCTATTTACTTAGGGTAACAGATTTCATCTTGATCAACACCTATCTCCATATATAACTGGTAGGACCCAACACATGCCCATATATCCATACACAGTACAAGTATGAAAGTAGTATCAAACTCAAACCACCTATATACAAGATAACTATGCTATCTCAGGTTTAAAGATTATATGCACTGATATAATTAATGACAATACATTAACAAGAGTAAACTCCACATGCTTATCATAAGTGTCACTAGTTCGGCCTACTTATCATATATAAGTGCCTATCATGTTTGTTATATGGTATGAAACTCACTATTCCATCTTATTTATATCTCATATAAATACCTTGGGAACAAACATGAATATAATCTTTCTGGATAAGTCAGGTCCTGTGTGAAGTATCCTCGATTGTGAACTAATTTATGATACTTTGTGCTAAAAATACTGTCACTCATATTCTTAACAACTTAAGAATAGAATTTCTAACAAAATATCAATGGACCTTTTCTATTACACATAAATATATTATGTAAACGGAAAAGTGAAATTGCCTTTTTATTAATAAAATATATACAAGATACATACTAAATGATATATTCTAGTGTATACTACTAACAAGGGGGAGGGGGGGTGAATTGGATACTAATTAAATATTTTAGTGGCTAAGAGAGCTTAATGAAAAACAAACACAAGGAAAAGAGAAAGGAAAGATGGTGAACACAAAGATTTATAGAAGTTAGGCTATCCTAAGCCTACGTTCTATGTTCAAGGCCCTCCTTGAGAGTTAACTTCACTATATTTCTTCTTTGGGTAAAGAACAAACCCCTTACAAAATCACAAGAGCAAACCCTTGCTCTTTTACAAATCCCTTCTCATAAGAGCAACTTAATGCTCTAGCACACTCTAAATACAATAAATACTCTCAATAACTTCAATCTCACTCTCAGAATGCAATAATTACAACTAAAAAATAAGCTCTCAATAAATTATTTGAAATGGCTCAATTTTTAGAGAGAAAAAGCAGGAAAAAGCTTTAAAACTCAATAAATTTTCAAATAATTAGTTGTAACTTTTCTCTAGTCATAAATAGTCTCTATTTATAGTTTTGACAAGAAAATAACTATTAGGGGGTGTATTAAATGCAAATATAACCGTTCAACCACTTAAAACCCTATTATTTCGAGTTGTGGAAATCTAGATTTGGCGGTCGAAGTCCCTTACTTCGGTTGCCAAAAGTTAATGTGCTAAAAACATATGTTTAAAAACTTAACTTCGATTGTTGAAGTCCACTACTTCGGCTACCGAAGTGCCCACTAGACTAAAAAACATAAAGGCTTAAAAAATGCATAACTTCTTGACCCGAAACTAGATTTTTGATCCATTTGAACCATTGGAAAACTAATTCAATACAATTTTCAACAAAAACATTTTCAAAAAAAAATTTTGCACTTCTTGAAATGAAAATTTCATTTCACTCCCCCTTGGTCAAAAAATAGGTAAAAACAAAGATATAAAGAAATTTTGGAAATACCTAGACTTGAGCTAACACAATCAATTAATTGAGATTCACAAAGTATAAAGACAATAAAAATCTTATAGAGTCTCCCATGATATTTGCTTCAATTCTTTGCTCTCATTCAATTTTTATTTTGAAGCAATTTCACAATTTTGAATTTGGGATTTACAATCTTAACACAAATACTTCCAAAATAAATTAGTAGCACACTAATTATTTATTATTATCAAAATATAGATTAAGATCCCTAGGTCCAACAATCTCCCACTTTTTAATGATGACAAATAATTAGCGGATGAGAGAAATTAAGCACAACTGAAATGTGTGTTTTTCAAAAATCTCCCCTTTAGTGTACTCCCCCTTTCAAAAATAATTTATACCTCAATAAATAAAATTAGGAGAGTACATAAGAAGGGTTTTGACTCAATGGATGCAATGATATGATATCATGAGTCCTAAATGAATGATAATGCAAAAGAACATTGCTAGATAAAAAATAGTCCAATAAGAGAGACAAAAGACCAAAATCTGAATGAATATATCATAAATATACCATAGGGAATAATCATCATCCAAAAGCCCACTGTGAGCAATGGTTAAAAACAGCATGTATATCAATTGTAAACATGTATATTAGCAGCTATAAAACCTATAACTATATTTGCTAGCTAAAACATTCATAAGATAAAGAAAAACATCCATTAGCTACATATCTCCCCTTTTTGGCATCATCAAAACACTCAACAAAGGAGAAGATGTATAAAAAGAGCATAAAAAAACAATAGAAAAGAAGGTCAAAAGGAGGTGGTGGAGCAGCTGTACCTGAGGGAGGAGCACTAGAGGCCATATGCTGGAGAAGTGAGAAAATTTGGGCCATCTGCTCTTCCACATACTACTAATGGTGAAGTTGGCAGTCCTCCATCCTCTATAGTCTATCCTCCATCTGGACAGACCTGAGCTCCACATGAGCTAAGGCATCATATATGTTGTGAAAAGTCTGGGAGGACTCATCTTAGTTGGCTGTGGCACTAGTTCTTACAATGGCTAGAGCTACACCACCTTGATCAAAAGAAGCTGTTGCTGCTGTGTGTTGAGGCTGTGGTCTTTGAGCAGATGTGGATCTATCTCTCCTGGCATGCTCATAGTTAGCCGCATAAACACTGAGCCCCATGTGCGGTAGATTATTCATGGTGTAAAAACCATAGTCTTTGGGGATGGTCATCGTAGCCTTGGCACCAGGGTCTACCCTAAGTGCCCTAAGAAGCCTAGTGATTACCTGACCATAGAGGAGACAGACAGAGGAGTACCTAAAAGCCATGGTTATGGTATGAATCATAAGTATAGGTAGGTTTAAAGGACGATGCTCTAAAAGGTAAGACATGATAAACATATCAGCATAAGTGATATCAAGTCTATGTCCAGCCCTAAGGATGATCTCATAGGTAAGAATGTGGTGAACTACTTTAGGGATAACACCTGGATGAGCAGCAGGAAAATGTACAGGGTTTTTAGTATGTTCAACCTAAGATATAATTCTGACTTGATCCTTAGGAGAGAATGGTTCAGTGATCCACTAGTAAGTGTTATTGACAACTTCACCGGTGTTGGGTATTCCTAAAATCTCAACTAGGGTAGCAGATGTAATTTAACCTCTACGTTGGTTTACATAACTAACAAGAGTAAGGGGTTGGATTGACAAAGTGTGTGTATGTAACAGCACGATCCTTCTCCAATCAGTATTGTCTGCTTTGGCCCGTAGGCCTTACGGATTTGTCCCTTGGGAGGTTTCATTCCCAAAAGTGCGCTAACCAGGTGAGGAAGGCTCCCACATATATGGCCCAAATCTTTCCTTCTCATTTTCGATGTGGGACACGAAGTCCACTTCAGTGCATAGCTGGTTAAACGAGTACGTGCCAACCCCATCCCTGGGTTATAATAAGCCCACCAGCTTCTGCTTGGTGCATCCTCGCACCACACACCGTACTAGAGGGATTCCAGCTCTAATACCAAATTGTAATAACCCGATCCTTCTCTAGTCAGTATTGTCCGCTTTGGCTCGTGGGCCTCACGGATTTGTCCCTTGGGAGGTTTCATTCCCAAAAGCGCGCTAACTAGGTGAGGAAGGCTCCCACATATATGGCCCAAATCTTTCCTTCCCGTTTTCAATGTGGGACATGAAGTCCACTCCAGTGTGTAGCTGGTTGAACGAGCACGTCCCAACCGCATCCCACCAGCTTCTGCCTAGTGTGTCCTCGCACCACACACCGTACTTAAGGGAGTCCAGCTCTGATACCAAATTGTAATAGCCTGATCCTTCTCTAATTAGTATTGTCCACTTTGGCCCATGGGCCTCACAGATTTATCCCTTGGGAGGTTTCATTCCCAAAAGCGCGCTAACCAGGTGAGGAAGGCTCCCACATATATAGCACAAATCTTTCTTTCCCATTTTCGATGTGGGACACGAAGTCAACTCTAGTGCATAGCTGGTTGAACGAGCACGTCCCAACCCCATCCCTGGGTCGTGATAGTGTAGGTTAGCATAAAAATCTCTAACTAGGTTCTCATGGGTAGGTCCAGATGTGGTGATAAGGAAATCCCACCCCTAAGCTATAAATGGCTGTAGGAATCTATGTGAGGTGAAGTGAGGGACATAATCTGGGTTAATGGGTCGACCTGAGTGAGCAAAATATTTAGAGAAAGGAGCATATTGCTCAGAGTTCCTAGTCACTATATTGTTAGTAGTATGCCCTAGAGCATATCATTTAGTATGTATCTTGTACATATTTTTATTAATAAAAGGCATTTCCACTTTTTTGTTTACATAATATATTTATGTGTAATAGAAAAGGTCCATTGATATTTTGTGAGAAATATTATTCTTCAGTTGTTAAGAATATGAGTGACAATATTTCTAGCACAAAGTATCATAAATAGGTTCATAATCAAGGATACTTCATAATAAGGACGTGACTTATCCAGAAAGATTATATTCATGTTTGTTCCCAAGTTATTTATATGAGATATAAATAAGATGGAATGGTGAGTCTCATGCCATATAACAAACATGATAGGCACTTATAAATGATAAGTAGGCCGAACCAGTGACACTTATGACAAGCACATGGAGTTTACTCTTGTCAATATTTTGTCATAAATCATATCAGTGCATATAATCCTAAGATAGCACAGTTATCTTGTATATAGGTAGTTTGAGTTTGATACTGCTTTCATACTTGTATTGTGTATGGGTATATGGGCATCTGTTGGCTCCTACTAGTTATATATGGAGGTAAGTGTGGATCAAGATGGAATCTGTTCCTCTAAGCAAATAGAGATAAAATCCTATGTTCATTTAATTGTTCTTGATGTTTCAAGTTCCTGGCCAGGACAGATAGATTTATTCAGAAAAGAGTTTCTGATGAGAAAATTTTTTTAATCAAGAACTGGAATTAAAGGATAACATAATATTCATAGCAAATGGAGTTTGACATAAACCATGACTCCAGCTTGAGTTGGGATTTTGTAACAGAGAGATTCTAGTGCATGGTAACATATGATTATAGGTTCATTTAAGGTAAACCTTATTACTAATTGGGTGGCCATGGCATGCTATGCTAGGTGTTAACCATGGTCTATGAGGTTCATAAAATGATTTAGAGAAATCATTTATGGTAAGAAAGAGTTCTGATGATATTAAGAGTTGATATCATGTCTCATTGCCAATTAGTGATGAGCCTAGTAAGTCACACACATATACAAGTTATCACCTATTTAAATATGGTTTAATTAATTAATTAAAGAGTTTAATTGATTAATTAAATAGGTTTGGTTTGCAATTAAATTGCAAAGTCCCTAACATGACTTGAAACCAAATCTAGATTATTGGATGTATAGTATAATTTAAATTTACATTTAAAGTGTTTAAATATGAATTTAATTAATGAGAAATTAATTAATAGAGATTAATTAATTAATTTATATTTGATATAAATTAATTAGAAGAAGAAAAATAATTATTTTGGGTTAAGAACTCAAAATTAAGACACAGGGGCATTTTGGTCATTTCACAGTGTGGCACGTGGCACCATGAGATGGTGACACATGGGATTACACATAAGCTTGCCAAATGTTTTTTTAATCATGTAAGATGATTAAAATCAAGATTAAATATAAGTTTGACACTTGGCACAATGTGATTGGGTCACTTAAACCTAGAGCTAATCAAAGGGTGACATGTGGCAAGAGTTTAATGTGTTAATCTAGCTATTTAAGTGTGGTTATGAAAAGAAAAAATAACCAGCAGCCACTTCTCTCCTTTGTCATGCCACTTTGAGGGTTTTCATCTATTCTTCTTCATCTCTCATCAATTCAAAAAGATTAGCCATCAATCTCTTGAATTAAGAACGCTAGAAATTGTTTCTAGTGTCCTGTTTACATCTCTAATCTCTTAAAAGGCAGAACTTGAATTTCTAATTAATAAAAAAAGATTTAGAAGCTGTTCAAGGGCTGCCATAGGTGTTCTTGGTGTGGACAAGCTAGAGGGACAACATCTGGTGTCCTGAAGACGAATCTCAAAGGCGCAGACACGCTGCAGTACATCAAGAGGTTAGTGTAATCGTTCTTGATTTAATCTAGGGTTCTAAAATTAATCTGATTAATTTTAAAATCTTAAATGGCAAATACAGATCCAAAAACATGTTAAAAGAGTTTTAATATGTTGTTTATCATTGAAAACAAATAGATAAAAATAAATCTTGCATGATGCATGTGACCCTAGATGAAAATTTTTGAATTCAATGGTATAAACTTGTGTTTTTCACGCTTCCGTTCCTTCAATTGGTATCAGAGCCACTATATTTGCCATTTAGATTGATGTTTATATGATTTAATTGTGTGTTTGATCATGAGATCAAAAGTTCATTGCTGGTTGCAAAGCCAAGGTGGTGGCACAAATGATGAACACCATGGTGCGCATGGTTGATGCACCACAATGGTGTGCAAAGGTAAATGGATGGTGAATGTGCAATTGTTGTATGATCCAAGATCCATTTTATGTCTAATTAAATTGTTTAATTATAATTTTTATCACACAATTAAATTATGATTCAAATCAGAATTTTAAAAATTGTTTGAATGTGATTCAAATCTGAATTTTAAAAGTTGTTTGAATGTGATTCAAATCTGAATTTTTTAAAGTTGTTTGAATCATATTTAAATCTGATTTTTTAAAATTGATTGAATAAAATTCAGATCTGATTTTTTAAAAAATGTTTGAATGTGATTCAAATCTGATTTTTTTAAAAGTTGTTTGAATGTGATTCAAATCTGAATTTTTTAAAGTTGTTTGAATCATATTTAAATCTGATTTTTTAAAATTGATTGAATAAAATTCAGATCCGATTTTTTAAAAAATGTTTGAATGTGATTCAAATATGATTTTTTTAAAAAATGTTTGAATGTGATTCAAATCTGAATTTTTAAATTTGTTTGAATGAGATTCAAATATGAATTTTTAAATTTATTTGAATCATATTCAAATCTGGATTTTTAAGTTGAATATGAGATATTCAATTTAATTTAAGTATGTATGTTTTAATTAATTGTTAAATAGTGATATGCATGATGGATGATCATGGACTATAAAAGACCAATGTGATTGGATTTATTTCTTTATGTTTCTTTGGGATTGTAAATTAATTAATTAATTTAATTTATTTTGGGCATGTATTATTAAGTTTGTAATAATTTTTGGGTTGTAATTTTATTTATTTAAGTTCTTGTAAATTTGCCTTGGTATGCCAAGGATTACTATGTAATATTGGATTGCAAGAAGTTCAAGGAGGTCAAGAGCATTGGTGGGACCAGTGGAAGGAATTCAAGATCAAGTGTTGATTATGTACTCCTTCAGCAACTCTTGTAAAATGAATAAATGAAATGCACCTAGGAATGCCCTGATTCAATTCTTGGTGGCTCAGAATTGAATCCCTTAGAAAGTCCATGATCATACCATATTTACTGCTTATCCATGAATGCATGAGATGTATGGGAATGTATGCAATTATATGATATATGCATGCTAAATGGATAATGTGCAAAGTGAGACCTTAATAGTAATTAGAATGACCATAAAATCTTCCAAACAAATGATTAAGTTGGAAATGCTATAATTAAAGTAATTATAACATAGGCCCTCCATTGGGGCAATTATTTTAAGAAATTTTAAATAGTTGCATAAGATGCAATTAATTTAAGAGATTTTCTTAAGAATAATTGTTAAGCGTGAGATGTTGTAATTATGTAAATGGTTTAGTGGCCAATATTGGATGTACCTAAGGACATTAAAATTATTTGCATAATTACTGGCTCAATGGGATCAACTTAACTAATGCAAGATAAGTCAATAATGGATGTACTTGAGATTTTGAGCATTAGGGGCTAGGTAAAGGATTGAACCTCACATGAGATGTAATGGGCAAGGAGTTGCTCACTTATAGTTTATTGTAATTCCAATAATGGATGTACCTTAGGATGATCAATAGAATTATAAGAATTCAATCACCCACTAGAAATCCATCCAACTAGGATTTCCGTTTTCTACTTTGGAAGTGTAGGATTCGCTAAGTTAGTGGGAGGACCAATTTGATTAAAAGACCATAATCATTTTGTTTAATTACATGATACATTTACTAATTAATCTGGTTATTTTCTGCAGTTAATTTTCTGATAAAAATGAGCACAAAACAACCACCACCATCCAATATCCTTGCAAGCATACTTGATCACAATAGGTTGACAGGACCTAATCTATCTGATTGGCTAAGAAATTTAAAACTTGTCCTGAACCTTGAACATATAGGATATGTTCTAGATTCAAATGATCCTGGTCCCTTACCTCCAGAGGCCACATAAGAGGAACATGAAACTTTGGACAAGTGGAAGGAGCATGATATGAGAGCTAAGTGTTACATGCTTGCTTCCATGAGTAATGAGTTACAGAAGCAACATGAGAACATGCAGAGTGCGAGTGAGATCCTCCTTCACCTACAAGAGTTGTATGGTGAGCACAGTAGGAATGCTAGGTATGAGATATCAAGACAGCTATTCCATATGAGGATATCTGAGGGACAGAATGTTGGGGATCATGTCCACAAGATGATTCGGCTGATTGAGCAGTTGGAACATCTTGACTTCAACATGGATTTCCAACTACAAACGGATTTGATCCTTCAGTCCCTTCCTGAGTCTTTTGGGAATTTTGTGACAAATTTCCATATGACTAAACAGGAATGCACCTTAGCTGGTTTACTCAACATGCTGGTTATTGCCCAAAAGAATATGCCAGGCAATAAAGGAAAAGAGGTAGATTTGGTTGCATCTTCTTCTGTTGGAAAGTCCAGCAAGAAGAAGGGCAATAAGAAAAAGAAACCTCAGATTCCTGGTCCTTCTAAGAAAATAGCTAAACAAAAAAGGAAGACTAAAGCTGATGGAGGCAAAGGAAAGTGTTTCCACTGCCAAAAGGATGGGCACTGGAAAAGGAACTGCCCAGAGTATCTTGCTTCTCTGAAGGACAAGAAGGATACACCTTCGGAAGGTATGTCCATATCTTGTTATTTAGATTTTGATGATACTCATAGTTCATCTACAGCTTGGGTTTTAGATACTGGTGCCAGTTCTCACATTTCTAATGATATGCAGGAACTAGCAAATAGTAGCAGCTTGCGTTCTCAAGATATTAGAGTCCGGATTGGCAATGGCTCAACTTTTGAAGCTTTAGCCATAGGATCTAAATCTTTTTACATGTTTGGACATGTTTTGTGTTTGGATAATATTTTATATGTACCTGATGCTTTTAAGAACATCATTTCTATATCTAGTTTGACTAGAAATGGCTATGAATTTTAGTTCATAGATGATGTTTGCAATATTTATTTTGGAAATAAATATGTTGGTTCGGGTTATATGAATGATGGTCTTTATTATTTGGATAATAATGACAAACACAAATTGAATGCAAGTGATCTAAAAGAATACAATGCCATGGTGAAAACCAACTCAAGTTCAAAATATATTTGGCACTTAAGGTTATGTCATGTTGCAGAAGATAGGATTGCAAAATTGGAGAAAATGGTGATTCTATCCTCATTGGGCTCTGAGCCTACTCCAACTTGTGAATCTTGCCTTCAGGGAAAAATGACTAGATCACCCTTTATTGGACAAGGGCTAAGAGTTGAAAATATTTTGGAGCTAATACATAGTGATGTATGTGGTCCATTTAAAGAAATGGCTAGAGGGGGCTTTCATTATTTTATTACCTTTACTGATGATAAATCAAGGTTTGGGTATTTGTATTTGATGAAATACAAACATGAATCTTTTGAAAAGTTCAAAGAATTTAAATCTGAAGTAGAAAATCAAACAGGAAAGAGTATTAAAGCTCTTCGATCAGATCGTGGAGGTGAATATTTGAGTACTGAATTTGATGAATACTTGAGAGAGCATGGCATTGTTTCTCAGCTGACTCCTCCAGGAACGCCACAGCTGAATGGTGTATCTGAAAGGAGAAATCGTACCCTATTGGATATGGTACGTAGTATGATGTGCTATACTGATATGCCAATCTTCTTTGGGGATTTGCATTAGAATCACTTTGTATGTTCGAATAGGATTCCATCAAAATCGCTTTCTTCCACACCTTATGAGATATGGCATGGAAGAAAACCAAGTCTTAAGCATGTTAAGATTTGGGGTTGTCCACTTATATCAAAAAGTCAACACCGATAAATTGGAGACCAGATCGTAAAAGGTCGATTTGTTGGATATCCAAAAGATAGTTTTGGATATTATTTTTATTTGCCTACTTCAAAAAGGTTGTGATAAGTAGAGATGCCACATTTCTTGAACAACGGTTTGTTCAAGAAGGAGGCAAAGGAAAGCAAATAGAGTTAGAATTGGAGAATTCGACCAACCAATGCATCAGATGGATATAGATCCATCTAGTCAACCTATACCCGTTGATGAAACATCTACAGCTGTTCCTCGTAGAACAACCGGGGTATCTCACCCACCAGTGAGATATGGTTTTCTTCATGAAGAAGAACAAGAGTTGTCTACTCATGAAGAAGTAGATCATAGAGATGATCCACTTACTTATGAAGAAGCTATATCAGATATAGACTCTTCAAAATGGATTGATGCTATAAAATTCGATATTGATTCCATGTATAAGAATCAAGTTTGGGATCTTGTTGACCCACCTGAAGGTATTGTACCTATAGGGAACAAATGGGTTTTCAAGAAGAAAATTGGTTCTGATGGAAAGGTAGAGACCTATAAGGCAAGGCTAGTAGCGAAAGGGTTTCGCCAAAGGCAAGGAATCGATTATGAGGAGACTTTCTCGCCTGTTGCCATGCTTAAATCAATTAGGATTTTATTAGCAATAGCTGCATACTATGATTATGAGATTTGGCAGATGGATGTCAAAACAGCTTTTCTCAATGGATACATTGAAGAAAACATTTTCATGGAACAACCTAGGGGATTTAAATCCCAAGATGGTTCCAAGGTATGCACGCTAAAGCAATCCATTTATGGGTTGAAACAAGCTTTGAGGAGTTGGAACAAGCTTTGAGGAGTTGGAACATCCGTTTTGATGAAGCCATTAAATCCTTTGGTTTTATCAAAAATGAGGATGAGCCATGTGTACATAAGAAGGTTAGTGACAGTGCTATCACTTTCCTTGTCTTATATGTGGATGACATACTGTTGATGGGTAATGACACAGGTATGTTGACAACTATAAAGGTATGGTTGTCAAATACATTTTCCATGAAAGACTTAGGGGAGGCAACCTATATTCTTGGGATTCGCATCTATAGAGATAGAGCGAAAAGAATAATTGGTTTATCCCAAAGTCTATACTTGGAAAAGGTGTTAAAGAGGTTTAATATGCTTGATTCCAAGAGAGGATTGTTACCAGTGAGACATGGTATCTATCTTTCTAAAGAGATGTCTCCAAAGACACCTGAAGAAAGAGATAAGATGGCCAGGATTCCATATGCTTTGGCTATTGAAAGTTTAATGTATGCAATGTTGTGTACTAGGCCGGATATCGCATATGCTGTTAGTTTGACTAGCAGGTATCAATCCAATCCAGGTTTAGACTATCCTTAAGTACTTGAGAAGAACTAAGGATTTATTCTTGATTTATGGAGGTGGAGACTTGCAATTGGATGGTTATACTGATTCTGATTTCCAATCATATATCCATGATAGAAAGTCTACCTCTGGATATGTGTTCATTTGTAATGGAGGTGCAGTTAGTTGGAAGAGTTCCAAACAGAGCACGACTGCAGATTCCACTACAGAGGCTGAGTATATTCTTTGCATCGATGCCGCAAGGAAGTCGCTTTGGATAAAGAAGTTCGTGACAGAACTTACAGTAGTTCCTTCCATTGAGTCAGCAGTTCCACTACACTGTGACAATAATGGAGCAGTCATACAGGCTAAGGAACCAAGGTCTCACCAGAAATCCAAACACATAGAAAGGCGCTACCATATTATCAGAGAAATAGTTGGGCGAGGTGATGTAGCCATGCAGAAAATAGCATTAGCTGAAAATCCAGCTGATCCATTCACTAAGCCTATGTTATAGACTCAGTTAGACCGACATCTTGAGAATATAGGTCTAAGATATTGTAATGAATGGCTCTAGTGCTAGTGGGAGATTGTTAGTAGTATGCCCTAGAGCATATCATTTAATATGTATCTTGTACATATTTTTATTAATAAAAGGCATTTCCACTTTTCCGTTTACATAATATATTTATGTGTAATAGAAAATGTCCATTGATATTTTGTTAGAAATATTATTCTTAAGTTGTTAAGAATATGAGTGATAATATTTCTAGCACAAAGTATCATAAATAGGTTCACAATCGAGGATACTTCATAATAAGGACATGACTTATCCAGAAAGATTGTATTCATGTTTGTTCCCAAGTTATTTATATGAGATATAAATAAGATGGAATGGTGAGTCTCATGCCATATAACAAACATGAGAGGCACTTATAAATGATAAGTAGGCCGAACCAGTGACACTTATGACAAGCACATGGAGCTTACTCTTGTCAATGTTTTGTCATAAATCATATCAGTGCATATAATCTTTAGACCTGAGATAGCACAGTTATCTTGTATATAGGTAGTTTGAGTTTGATCTAACGCTTTCATACTTGTACTGTGTATGGGTATATGGGCATTTGTTGGCTCCTACTAGTTATATATGGAGGTAGGTGTTGATCAAGATGGAATCTGTTCCTCTAAGTAAATAGAGTTAAAATCCTATGTTCATTTAATTGTTCTTGATGTTTCAAGTTCTTAGTCAGGACATATAGATTTATTTAGAAAAGAGTTTCTGATGAGAAAATCTTTTTAATCAAGAACTGGAATTAAAGGAGAACATAATATTCATAGCAAATGGAGTTTGACATAAACCATGACTCCAGCTTGAGTTGGGATTTTGTAACAGAGAGATTCTAGTGCATGGTAACATATGATTATAGGTTCATTTAAGGTAAACCTTATTACTAATTGGGTGGCCATGGCATGCTATGCTAGGTGTTAACCATGGTCTATGAGGTTCATAAAATGATTTAGAGAAATCATTTATGGTAAGAAAGAGTTCTGATGATATTAAGAGTTGATATCATGTCTCATTGCCAATTAGTGATGAGCCTAGTAAGTCACACACATACACAAGTTATCACCTATTTAAATATGGTTTAATTAATTAATTAAAGAGTTTAATTGATTAATTAAATAGGTTTGGTTTGCAATTAAATTGCAAAGTCCCTAGCATGACTTGAAACCAAATCTAGATTATTGGATGTATAGTATAATTTAAATTTATATTTAAAGTGTTTAAATATGAATTTAATTAATGAGAAATTAATTAATAAAGATTAATTAATTAATTTATATTTGATATAAATTAATTAGAAGAAGAAAAATAATTATTTTGGATTAAGAACTCAAAATTAAGACACAGGGGCATTTTGGTCATTTCACAGTGTGGCACGTGGCACCATGAGATGGTGACACATGGGATTACACATAAGCTTGCCAAATGTTTTTTAATCATGTAAGATGATTAAAATCAAGATTAAATATAGGTTTGACACTTGGCACAATGTGATTGGGTCACTTAAACCTTGAGCTAATCAAAGGGTGACATGTGGCAAGGGTTTAATGTGTTAACCTAGCTATTTAAGTGTGGTTTTGAAAAGAAAAAATAACCAGTAGCCACTCCTCTCCTTTGTCACGCCACTTTGAGGGTTTTCATCTATTCTTCTTCATCTCTCATCAATTCAAAGAGATTAGCCATCAATCTTTTGAATTAAGAACGCTAGAAATTGTTTCTAGTGTCCTGTTTACATCTCTAATCTCTTAAAAGGTAGAACTTGAATTTCTAATTAATAGAAAAAGCTTTAGAAGCTGTTCAAGGGCTGCCATAGGTGTTCTTGGTGTGGACAAGCTTGAGGGACAACATCTGGTATCCTGAAGATGAATCTCAAAGGCGCAGACACGCTGCAGTACATCAAGAGGTTAGTGTAATCGTTCTTGATTTAATCTAGGGTTCTAAAATTAATCTGATTAATTTTAAAATCTTAAATGGTAAATACAGATCCAAAAACATATTAAAAGAGTTTTAATATGTTGTTTATCATTGAAATCAAATAGATAAAAATAAATCTTGCATGATGTATGTGACCCTAGGTGAAAATTTTTGAATTCAATGGTATAAACTTGTGTTTTTCACGCTTCCGTTCCTTCATATATGATACTCAAAGGTTAAAGGAGGTTGGGTAGGTTGAGGTCCTCGACTGGATTCTCCCCTAGGCTACTTACCACAAGTCTTCTTTTAACCCACAGAGCAGAGAAAAAGAGATAGAGATAGAAGCATTACACGCAATAAACATAGAAAAGACATCTCTAAGTTAAAAGTATCTCAACACTTATCTAAACATAAAAAATATAGGAGATACCCAAACCAAACATAAAAAGTTCATTTTCAAAGTCAAAAACAGCGTAATATAAGTCAACCACAAAAGATAAACTCAACCCCAACTTCAATTAATAAAGCTTCAACATAAACATTTAGCAACTTATCTTTAAGTCTCATGACCCACAGAAGTACAAACAGCAAGTACAAACACAAATAGTAGAACATTTGTTGAAGCAAGTACATTGAAAAAAAAAATCACAAGGAGCATTAAAAAAAAAGCAATATAGCTATATACCAATCTCAATTGTACAAGTAGCTCCTAATAAAAGCAATTATAACTAACATACATAAATTCTAAGATCAAACAAGAAGAAATAAAGAAATAATAAGCACAAAGATTCAATCAAGGTGCGTAAGTTGATCAGAACTAAGGTTAAGACAGTACAGGGGTAGCTTTAGCTTAGAAACTTATGATAAAGAGGTTTGTATAAAAAAAGCAATATAACAACATCTCATGCATAAAAAAATAGCAAAAAAAAAAAAAAAAAGAATTGTATCTTAGCTCTAAGCATTTTGATACAAAACCTCATTTCTTCATAACACATAACCAAACAGGCATGCTTGAGAAAAAGAGAAAAACAAAAATGCAACAATAAAAAGAATGTAGCATAAGATCACAAAACAAGACAGCATACACTACAGATATTTAACATATTTAGATTGACTCATACGCCTGTCATCATAAAAGGAACTCAAGATATATTAACGTCAAAGTAGTTGTAAAAGAAATTCAAGAAATTTAAAAACATAAAAACTTCTCACAATATCCATTTTTTGCTCAAATGCAGTTTTGATATACGTAGAATTTGACAAATATAGCAAACAAAAATAGTTATGAAATAAGTAGCAAAGTGATAAGAAGACACAGTAAGATAAGTAGAACAAGTGCTTAAAGGAGCTATATTTAATGTAAAAAAATTCAATTTTGTTCAAGTTAAACCGGTATTAGCACAGCAAAATTGGTTGGCAAAACATAATTATTATTTTAGGAGAATGAAATCAAATGTATATAACTCATATCAAGTAGAGACGCAAAGCACAATAAAAGTGTATTCATTTCATCAATTTGCAATAAGCAAATCCTTATAAATAGAATTGTAGAACATATTTAAATAAGAATATATATGTGTGTGTGTGTGTGCGTGCGTGTGTGTGTGTTTGAAAACAAAGAAAGAGAACACTAACCTAAAAAGATGAGAAAAGGAGAAAAGACCCAAACACCAAACAAGCCAAAAAATCTAGGAAATTTAAGATTAATTTGCAAAGAGTAAGAAGAACACATTTTATAATATAAATTTAAATAGAAAATCAAAAAAAAAAAGAAAAAATTAGAAGAATTAGACAAATAGCTAGAAAAGAGAGTGAAAAAGCGAAATGTGTAGATAAAAACCTTGAAGACACAATCTGCTAGAAGGTTTTTAGGGCAATGGGGAAGGATTTTTGTAAATTCTCGAAGAAATTTTGGTTAAACGGAGAAAAAGAAAGAGAGAAATGTTGAGAGAGAGAAAGAGGTATGAGAGAGAGGATTTAAAAAAAAAAATGAAAGAGGGATTTTAGGGTTCTTTTAAAACTTAGCTTCAACTATTGAAACCTGAAGTTTTGGCTGCCGCAGCTAAAACTGCCCCCAAAAAAAAAAAAAGAGATTTTGGTAGCCAAAGAAGTAAGTTTCGGTTGTCATTACCGCTTTTGTTTAAAGAGGCAATTTTCTTTTGAACTTTTGATTTCTTTTGAACTTTCAACTACTGATCTCGCTACTGCCTGGAAAAAAAATGAAAAGAGTTCTTAAAGTTTAATTTTTTATTTAAGAATACCTTTTCTCTCCCTTTTTGATATGAAAAGAAAAGAACGAAAAAAAAAAAAATACAAGGATTTGAGCAAAAAAACACAAAAGAATTTTATGTAATAGTTGAAACAAAGTTAAAGGGAAAGGATTTATAATAAGTTGTTTTACACATTCAATCATTCATATTATGAAAGTCATATAAAAAGAGAATCAAGGCATTTATCACATAAAGCAATAAGACACTCATTAATTAAGTATCATGCCTATCAAGCATCCCTAATTTTCTTTTAATGAAATTAAACCTATTTTCTCATAAGTTGTAAAAATATCAGCATGTTGGTTATTTGTATCAACAAACTCAAGAATAACGACACCAGTCAACACATGATCACAAATAAAATGATGTCTAATGGCTATATACTTGGTTCTAGAATGTTGAATGGGGTTCTCAATCAAATTGATTGCACTTTTATTATCACATTTTATAGGAATGTGATTAAGAGGCACTTTGAAGTCCCTCAAGTTGTTTAATCCAAAGTATTTGGCTACAACAAAGACCCGTAGCCACATATTCAACTTCGGCGGTAGAAAGTGCAATCAGGTTTTGTTTTTTGCTACATTAAGAAACTACCTAAGGTACTCTTCCTATCAAGGATGCTTCCAACAAAGTCAGCATTCGAATAGGAATACAAATTAAAAGATGCATTTCTAGGATACCATAAACCTAAGTGTAATGTGCCACTCAAGTATTTAAGAATGCATTTAATAGCATGCAAATGAGACTTTTTAGGACATGATTAAAAATGTGCACATAAACAAACGAAAAACATGATATTCGATCTATTAGCTGTGAGATATAAGAAACTACCAATTATACCTCTATAAAGCTTTTAATCAACCGACTTTCCTTTTTCATCCTTATTAAGCTTGGTATTTGTGCTCATTGGAGTTTTGCTTGGCTTGCTATTCTCCATTCCAAACCTCTTGATCAACTCTTTTGTGTACTTGGCTTGGTTGATGAAGATCTCATCCTTAGCTTGTTTGATTTAAAGCCCAAGGAAGAATTTGAGTTCTCCCATCATGCTCATCTCAAACTCACTATTCATGGTGTTAGAAAACTCTTCACTCAAACACTCATTAGTAGCACCAAATACAACATCATCAATATATATTTGCACTACAAGAATGTCATTTAATGATTTTTAACAAAAAGTATTGTATCCACTTTTTCTTTTGAAAAATCATTTTACAAAAGAAGTAACTAAGCCCTTTATACCAAGCTCTAGGAGCTTGTTTCAAATAATGCAAGGCTTTAGTTAATTTAAAAACATGGTTTAGAATTCATAATTTTCAAAATCGGGAGGTTGCTCAACATATACCTCCTCATCAATAAAAACATTTAGAAAAGCACCTTTCTCATCCATTTGAAAAAGTTTAAAATTCATGTATGATGCATATGCAAGCTGTGACACCCCTCACTCGTCTACAGTGTAGTCAAGCAAGGTGTGCTACATTCGGTTCCAGAGCACCCTAACTTATCTTACTTTATTTCTTTAAAAATTTTAAATTTGTTCAATTTAATATCAATTATTTTTCGACGGAGAAACTAATGGAGTTTCCCTTATTTTGTTATTGTTTAACGTGATTCACTATTCACCTGTTTGAAATTTTCAATAATATTTTCACAATAAAATCTTATCCGTGCCAATCATGATTATCTCATCAATTATTCTCATAATTATCTCATATTTCAAATCTCATCCATATATTTTAATTTCATAATCATTTCCATACATTTCCATTCATACTGAATTCATATATAAAAATTTTCAAATTACATAAATTTACATGATTTATAAATTAATTACACAAGTTCATAATTAGCATAATATGCAAAATACATAAAATAACTTATATGGGCCCTATCTACATGCATTGCTGAGGAGATGACAACCTTGAATACTTCAGGCACTTCTGCATATCAGAACTCTAAAATCTCTGTTTAATATTCGCTGGGCTTTACCTTCAGTACCTGCACGAAGGAAACAATCTATTGCGCTAAGCATTGCTGCTTAGTGGTGCAATAATATAATAAAAAAATAATATACAATAAAGAAAGAAATAGATCAAAATTTGGATACTTTAGAATTTAATCTAATTTCATATAATACTTCTAGTATTAACTATACTTTGTTCTATTTTATTCCTCTTCAGAAGCGCTTAATTCTTTCATAATAATTAAATTTTAATATTGTTCCGATTCATTTCAATTTTTTCTGCTAAATAACTAATCTAATTTATTGTAAGTATTCTTACTCATTTATTTAATTCATGATTTTGAGCCTCTTTTTGTTGTAATCATTCTTGTTCTTTATCTTGATATTTAATTTCCTTACTTCCTTTAATAATCAATTCAATTACATTTATACTTTTTCATGTCCAAGTAACCTATATGAATTGACCAGACTGGATAAACGGGTAAACTAGCACTGGGTACCAAGTACCTCGGGCCGTCACACCATCGGTCACAATGTGTCTTCCAGTGTGCAGACAAAATGGCTAATAAGCCATAAAAGCAATAAGGCATAAAGCCAAGTATAACATCATAATCAGTATAGCCATAGGCTATCATATCACGGAATGGCATGAAGCCATACGCAGTACTGTTATCAGAACCCTATTGGCATGCCAACCTATCCAAACCAATCACATTAGGCCTACTAGGGCATATTACAAAGTTATTTCTTGAATATTTGTACTTAACATGTAAGGTTACTATTCATTTGGTTATTTAAGTCAAAATATTGACTTTCTCATATACAATAGTTACATGAGTTTTAATCACATAGATTTACCACATTTTGATTCCCAAAAGTTTTGGCATTAGTTGTCAATCATTGCTTCTAACCAATAGAGAATAAATCAAAAATTTCAGTTTTAGGTGTTAGAGTTCACTGTTCCATTAGGCTATTCTACAGTGAGAATTTGGCCAAGTGTTCTTAATCAAAGTTGTTCTTTATTGTGTCTAGCTACATTTCTCTTTTTGAATCACCCCATTTGGAGTTTTCTAGCTCAAGTTATGACTATTTCACCATAACTGGTCGGATTGCCTTTACCCAGAATTTCTGGGCAGTTTTTGGTTCTGCCAGATTTGGTAGTCTAAATTTAGCTAGCAAATTCATTTAGTTAAGTCTAGAATTTAAGTTTGTATTCTACATGAAAGTTGTTCTAAATTGCCTCAGCTTTCCATTGATATAAATTTTAGGTCAATTGGACCTTTCTACACTGAGTTATGACCAAATGAATGAACACTATTCATTTGGTCATTTTGCCTAGGCAGAATTGATGCTACCCGGATTTAGTCAATTTTTTAGGGTATCCTAAGTTTGTTTTCTGGAAAGATTTAACTCATCAAAGTTGTGCCATTATGTGTCTAATTTCATGTCCAATTGGTCTTGCACCAGTTGAACCTACACAACTCAAGTTATAGCTGCCCAAACATACTGGACTCACATCCAGACCTGCAAGGCACTCAAGGCAGCACCTCTAACCTCAATTCCCATGGCACAATTCACTTCAATTCCTACTCAAGCACAACCAAATGGTCACTAATTGACCATTAGAATTTCCTTTCACCAATACATGAGCAAAATCATAAATTTGTTGCCTAAACCCTAACTCCAACAACTTCAATTCTCCATATACATGCAATCAATGAACCAAAGCATCAAATTTATATTCAATGGCAGCCATGTACAACTATAACTTAATCTAATCAATGAAACCCTAATGTATCCTAAGGCTGCCGAAATTGGTGGAATTTATTCATGCAAAAACTTGTTTCAATTCTCTTAATTTCACCCTCATTTCATACTCCACATGATATATATACAAAGTTTTAAGGATGAATTAGCACTAACTGTTACACCCTATGCCTCCATAAGATGTAACATGATCCCGTAGTACACCAAATGAATTATCGTACTTCACCTATCGGTAACCCATTAAATACACTACAAGGGATTTTAAACAATTTCTTACTTCTTTTTAAAGTGGTGAGTCCTTTTGACAGGTTTTAAAACTTTTTAATCGAAGTTAAATCACACATTAAGTCTGAAATAGCCACAAATTTTATAAAAATTTCAGCAGAGTGCCGTCTATATTTTGAGTAAAACAGTTCTTCAAAAACTTGTAAAAAACACTTCCAATATATTTGTTTCAGTCCCAAACTCCAATTTGGCTCAACACAAATCAATTTCTCAAACATAAGTCAAACTCAATTCAACATCACTTTCAGTAGTTTCAAAAATAGAATGCAAAATGACTAAGAATTTCAAAGCTGAGAAAAGAAAATTATAGTACAACATTTTTATAGGCCAAAATAATTTACAACTTTATTTTACAACTGCTCAAGACCAAATACAATATACACATACAGTTTACATATATTACAATAATATTTACAAGGAAGTGGTATACTCAATATACCCGGCAAAATCCCAAAGTGAAGTTACAAGCAGCCTACTCTGCTACTTTATCTGTCTGTCTACCAGCGACAACAATGAAAAAGCTATCGTTGAGTAAAATTTACTTAGTGCTGCATAATAAAAATTTAAAATGTGCTATATTAAACATTTATTGACAATTCACAATTCAAATGATTTACAATTTCATGTCACAATTTTCAAAGCTCATATAACACAAATTTGATTAAACAATTTAATAACACAGTGTTGCCAATCAATAACACAACTTTGGTCATGACACAAATTTTTCAAACATGCCGTGTTGTACACCACAACAAGGCAAACTCACCCCACCAATCGAAATCAATAAGGGAGGTGGCTAGCTAGCTAACGAGAACTCATCCATACTCACCTCAGACTGGCAAGTCAAAGAGGGAGGAATATAGTCATACTCACCCCATAAATGGAGGAGGAATATATACTTTTGTCACACCCTACCCCTCTGTAGGGCATAACATGATCCCGTAGTATACCTAATGAATTACCAACTCTGTCTACTGATAACCCATTAAATACACTACAAGGGATTTTCAAAACTTTTCTTACTTCTTGTACAGTGGTGAGCACTATTTACAGGTGTTAAAACCTTTTTGAACTGAAGTGATAGAATTGACACATTTGAATTATTTGGAATTTCTGTAAAAATTTTGGCAGAGTGCCCTCTGTATTTTGGATAAAACAGTTCTTCAGAAAACCTGTAAAAAGCACTTCAATATGTATTTGCAAATCTCAACTCCAACATATTTCTCAACACAACATTTTTCTCAACTCAAATCATGATGATTTTTCAAAGACTGAGATACAAGAAATATAATACAAAACTATTCAAGTAAATGAAATCTCAAATTTACATTTACAATAATTTACATTTAATTACAAACCAAAATATTTTACAAGAGTTTCTATACAACTGCTCAAATAATTTACATACATATTATTACATGCATACATCAAAACCTATGTACATGGGTATACCTATGATATACACAGGTGATCTGAATATATCTTCAAGGAAATTTACTTATCGCTCTATGCTCTTCTTACTGCGACGACATGCAAAGCTATCATTGAGTGGTGAACTCGATGGTGCACAACTATAATTTAAAACATAGTACAATATACATTGACAAAATTCTGATAAATAAATTGGGAATCTGAATACTCATCAAATTTCAAAACTCAAAATATTCGTTGCCAATAATGTAAATCATTTGTATAAATGACTTTGATCCCAAAATTCAATTTATCAAATCATGGCTAACCATTTAAGTAATTCAACAAAATCAATTATACATAACCCATAATTGAAATCACAATTTCTTATCATTCAAAAGCCATTCTGTATCTCAAAAATCAATCTTTATCTCACTAATATGCAAGACTAATCCGAAAGGGCCATATTCGATGTGATTCTAACTCCCTATGGTCGGGGAGGTCGAATCAAATTCTAACTCCCTATGGTCGGGGAGGTCGAATCATCGTGCACAGTACCATCACAATAATGAATCTTCCGCAAGGGCCATAACGATAAAATAAACTTAGATCTAACCTCAAATCAGAGGAAAATCTAAGCCTGTGCACGTACCATGGTAATCAAAACATAACTAACTCCATTGTCTTCTCAACAAATGAGAGAGACGGGTAATAACCTAGTCAAGCATCTATAGTGAGATATAAAACAATATCACAATCCTTTTAGTGAGCATAAATCACAATATAATGTGATTCAAAGTCAATTCCAATGTCCAATAATTTTTATGCTCATCACAATTCAAATCATAAATTTGCATTTTTCCATGAAAATTACCATCACAACTCAAAACATGTTCTATCACAATTTTCCAAAACATAATTTATTCAATCCATAACAATGCTTAATACTTGCGGAAATACCATTTCACAAAGCTAAATTCATACATACTATAACAATTTCCTATAATCATTGAATTAAATCCAATGCTTGTTAAACATAATACATAAGAAAAGTATGTCATTTAATCATATGAAATATTCAAACAAAATCAGTTAAAAACTAGTTGTGCACAAACCTCTGATATTTGTCTCCTGGTCTGGACTCAGTGTTTCCTTCCCTTTTCCTGAGTCTTTGGTAACTGAGAAACACAATTTGAAGTGTTTCAGTACTAAATTAAACTGTCTCTAACGATAATGTTCGATAAGTAATTCACTGAAGGCTATTATTTGCTCAATTACCTAATATACCGACCCTCGATGCGTTTAAGGTAAATTAGGTTTTGGTGTCCTTAATATGTCACATTCGATAGGGTTTTAGGGTTGGTACGTTTTAGCAAACTCATTTCCTTGTTTAGTGCATTTTCTTGCAATTTACTGGATTCTGGGATACTAGTTTGACCTAACCGGACGATCTAGTTCCCTCGGTTTTCGGGTTTCGGTCAAAACTACAAACTTGTAGATCTTTGTCTTATTGCACGCGGGACAAAATTTCAGGTCAATCCGAGTTAAGTAGACCAAGTTATGGTCATTATACTATTGCTGGTCAAATGGCATCAAATTAGGTCAATTTTAGGTCAATTTGGTCAACTTTGGTTCGGCCAGTTTTTGGACCCGAACTTGTGCAAGCTTTTTGACTTGCTTCTGGTCATTTCTGGGTTTTGGTGTCTTCATAAGACTTGTAGGTATGGGTCTTAAATATTCATGGTTAAAATTTCAGGTCAATTGGACCTGTTTTGAGTGAGTTATGGCTTAAACACTCACTGCTGCCCAATTGGTCATTTTTCAGGTCCTAATTGTACCTAATCCGAATTGGTCATTTTCTTAGGTCACCTTGCAAGCAGAATTTTGGTATGCTTTCTCAATGAAAGTTGGCACATTTTGTGCCTAGTTCCACCTCCAATTGGTCTCATACCAATTGAGGTTACACATTTAAACTTATTGGCTAAAATGTACACTGCCCTTAGTTACCTTGCTTAAACACACATCAATCACACACTTACCTTGCAAATATGTTTACTTCCCTACCAAATCTGTTTTGGTACATTACCAAAAACATATTCCACTTTACATTAACATTACTTTGGGCAGATTACAATTATCCTCAACACACCAAATATAATTCACATTTACAAGTTCTAAGTACAATCACACACACACCTAACCATTACAAATCTTACATACACTTTACAATATCAATCTATATACATATCCATCAAACTTCTATGTCAATATTCTGCCACCACCTTCATGAACACACACATTTATTCAAGAATCCCCAAGCTGCCTAAATTCTTCCTCAATACCAAAGTGTCCTATAATCATCAATTTTCATCCAAGTGCAAAAATCACCTTATACATATGAAATATTTTACTAGGATATTAAATCACCATAACTAACATAATTCTCATCAATTATATGTACAAATACTTCATCAATACATGAATACATGGCTGCCCAAAAATGGATATCTCAATAACTCTTCAAACTTAAAAATTTCCTTCACAAAACCAACACCCATAACATGTACACAAATTTTAACAAAGAAATCTTCAAAAATGTAAACTTACCTCATATGTGTGACCCTTGCTGCCCTTGACAACTCCACTATTTCCTCTCCTAATGGCTGCCCAAGGATTGTTCTTGATGTGAGGACAAACTTTCATGAAGGGACTTGTTGGATTTATGGCATGAAAGTGAAGATTGGAGTTCATGCATGGAGCTTGGAAGCTTTGGCCATGGAGTTCTTCTTGGAGGCTCACGGCTGAATTTTTGAGATTGAAGAAGGAAATGGATCTGCTGTCCAAATGCAGATTAAGTGGTCCACTTTAGGTGTGAGTGGAGCACTAAGTGGAAAGATAATGTTAATTTATTCAAAAGTTTCAATTTCCCACATTTAACTCCCCATTTTTGCTATTTACATTAGGTACCCCTAAATTAATTTTTCATTATATTTTCCAAGTGTAATATTATTTATTTTTTATGGACATTTAGGTCAAAAGACAATTCAGGATGTCAAATGACCATAATGCCCCTGTTCGGATTGCATTCCCAATTTTTCGGTAACACCGGGTTTTGTCTATTTTTCGATTTCTCACTTTTGTTTGTACTAATTATTTAATTTTTCTTTGATATTTCTAATGATATTTATACTTCAATTGATGTCTCTTTAAGTCCTAAAAATATTTTCCAGGGTTCTCCGCAGTCCAGGGCTAGTCAACGGTCCACGCCGTGACTTCCCGGTGCGGTCACCCATCGCTATGGTTCTCGGCTCGTTTAACTTGGTTACATTTCTTTGATATTATTTTTCCTTTGTTTTTCTTGTATTTTCTTTTATTGTATTTCATTATTTTATGTCTCCTCACTCATATTGAAGTGTGGTTCTAGGCATCCTAGCTGTCCGGACAACACTGGTCACTGGAGCAGTAGAACGCACTACTGAACATAGGGGTGTTACAACTTTGATACCACTAAACATGTTACACCCTACACCTCCGTAAGATGTAATATGATCCCGTAGTACACCTAATGAATTACTGTACTTCGCCTACCGGTAATCGATTAAATACACTACAAGGGATTTTAAACAATTTCTTACTTCTTTTTAAAATGGTGAGTCCTTTTGACAGGTGTTAAAACTTTTTAATCAAAGTTAAATCACATATTAGGTCTGAAATAGCCACAAATTTTATAAAAATTTCAGTAGAGTGCCATTTATATTTTAAGCAAAATAGTTCTTCAAAAACCTATAGAAAACACTTCCAATATATTTGTTTCAATCCCAAACTCCAATATGGCTCAACACAATTCAATTTCTCAAACATAAGTCAAACTCAATTCAACATCACTTTCAGTAGTTTCAAAAATAGGATGCAAAATGACTAAGTATTTCAAAGCTGAGATAAGAAAATTATAGTACAACATTTTTATAGGCCAAAATAAATTACAACTTTATTTTACAACTGCTCAAGACCAAATACAATATATACATTGTGACACCCCTTACCCGTGTACCGTATATCCAAGTAAGCAATGCCACACGGTGTACCGGCACACTCTATTTTACCTTAATCAATTTTTGTCATAGATTTGAATATAATTTATGAAATATAATTTATTTAAGCCATTTATCGAAATTATTATTTATTCGAGGTTTCGAAAATTTTATAAAAAAAATCCGGCAGAGTATCGACTAAAAATGGAGAAAACAGTTCTTCGGAACCTGTGAAAAACACTTCCAATATTCATGTCTCATCATCTCAAACTCCAATATCAAAATCTCAACAGCATTTCTCAATTTCAGTTCTCAATCATCCATCACAAGTGATAATCAAGTATAAATCACAATTAGATATTTACTTTTCCATTCACAAATACAATTTTCATAATTTACATGATCAACAAAATACATTACATAATTCTAAATACATATGAGAAAATAAAAATTTGTTACAAAATGCCAAAATGACACCTAGTGTCCTACCAATGCACTGCAGAAGCTGAGGTGACACAGACACTATGTAGAACTGCAGGATGGACTCACCCAGTCTGCGGTCTACTGGGCTCACGATCTGTATCTCCAGAACCTACGCGTGGCAAAAGCAACGCGCTAAGCAATGATGCTTAGTGGTGCAATAATAAAATAAAAGAAATAGCAAGAAAATAAATATGTAGTGAATGTATATATTTCATTTGTTTTGAATTTGTATATCATTAACTTTGTCCACTTTCATTCATTTGGTTGCCCAAGTAACCTACACTAGACGACTGGGCTGGATAAACGGGTAAACTGGCACTGGGTATCAAGTACCTCGGGCCGTCACACCATCGGTCACATATGCATCTCCCGGTGTGCAACAAAACAGCTAACAAGCTGTAAATACATCAGGCACAAGGCCAAATCTCAATACAAGGTCAGAATGGCTAAAAGCCATAAAATCACAGAATGACATATTGCCATGTGCAGTACTGCTAACTGAACCCTATTGGCATGCCAAACTATCCAAACCAATCTTGTTAGGTATACTAGGGCATTTGAAACTTTTAAATTCTTCAATCTTTGAATTTCAAGTTTTGGTGTCACTATTCACCTCATTGGTCAACAAAAATGTTGACTTTTGGATAGAAAATAGGTGTATTGGTTTTAACACCCCAAACATACCACATTTTGTATTTAAAACTTGTTGGAATTGATTGCCATTACCATTTCTATGCTTAAAACCAAGAGGGCAGAAATTTTAGTTTTTGAAGCCTAAGTTTACTGTTCCATTAAGCACTGTTGCAGTGGGAATTTGAAGAAATGGCAAACATGAAAGTTGTTCCTTATTTTGTCTAGTTGAATTTCATTTTTTGAATCACTCCATTTGGAGTTTTGTAGCTCTAGATATGGTCCAAAAACCACAGCTGGCCGGATTTCCATTCTGCAGAAATTACCATATCTACAGTAACATGAACAGTGACTGGAATCACTTTTTTGGATGGGTTCTGGCCATAATTTGGGGTAAGTTCCTTCATGAAAGTTGTTTGTCTATGTATTAACTTGTTGCTGTAAAAATTTCAGGTCAATTGACCATATCTACAGTGAGTTATGGCCAATTGAACAGTTACTATTCATTTGGTCATTTCTGCAGGTGCTGTTGCAGGGTATCCGGATTGGGGCCAACTTTTGGTCCTCTTGCTTTGGTCTTTTGGGCATGGTTTCTTCAGCAAAAATGTGCCATTATAAGCCTAGTTTCATGTCCAATTTGCCAAACACCAATTGGACCTACACAGCCAAAGTTATGGCTGTCTAAGTGGACTGAAATTTCAGTCACCCTGCTGCTGTCCCTAGGCAGCATACTCATTCACTTTGCCATGCTACATTTCAGTCCAAATTATGGTCAAATTACCTAAAATGGTCACTAATTGACCATTAAAATGTTCTCTAACAATTTCCTAAGCCAAGTCAAATTTTCACTTCTCAAAACCCTAGCATCCATTTCAATTTACCCATACACCTTAGTTAGCACACTAGTTCATTATCCATGCATATATATACCTTAAACATCATTTCTAGCCCACTCTAAGTCCAACAAAACACTCATTCCTATCCCTAAAATAGGGCTACCGAAATCCAGGTACACATACACATGAGTTTTTGTCCATTTAAATTTCAATTTCTTACTAAATTCAGGTCCTTAATCATGAAAGTAAAGAGGTTTAGGTATATAGATGCACTAACCTTTAAGTGGCAGATTTTTCCCAAGTTTAATCTTCACTTTCTTTCTTTTTCTAGACTTCCAAACACTCTCCCAAGATGAGTGGACAAATTTTAATGAAAGGGGTTTAGGGTTTAGTGGTGTAACAAAGGGAGAAAGGGAGTTTGCTTGAAGTTGTCAATGGAGGTTGGGCAAGGCAAAGGAAACGGCTGATTTTGGGGAAGAAGAAGGCTACTGCTTTCTTTAATTTTTTTTGGCCATATTTATCTCTTTTTATTTGTTAATTGAATGTTTGTTTAAATATGATTGGTGGCAGCTTTTTAAATGACATCATCATATGTCATAATTTGCTTTTTATTTCATTTTTCTTTTCTTTTCATCACTACTCATTTTCAATTTAATTTTTAGTAATGTTTATTCACATTTTATGTCATATTAATTATTTACTCAAATGGACAAGTTGGCCAAAAATCGTCTCTGAAGGCGAAATGACCAAAATGCCCTCCGTTTGGCTTAACGGGTCAAAATTGTCTGTACCGATTGAAAAATTTTTCTAAATATTTTCTTGGCATTCTAATGCCATAGGAACCTCAATGACCCTTCTCTGGAGTCCCAAAAATTATTTTATGAATTTTTCCCCGGGTCTAGGGCTCCTAGTTGCGAGAACCGCAACTTCCCTCTGGTTACCCATCGCTTGGGCACCGGCTCATTTGACTTGGTTGTATTTTATTTCTAAAATTTTTACTAAATTTTTCTTATTAATATTTGAGTTAATTGTGGTCCCTCACTTTAGTTTAAATATTTTTCCGAACATTCTAGCTGTCCGGACCGACACGGGTCACCGGAACAGTAGAATGTACGGAGTTGCTACCGGGAGGGTGTTACAACTCTTCCCCTCTAATTTAAATTTCGTCCTCGAAATTTACCTGATGCAAACAGTTGAGGGAACTGTTGCCTCATCGTCTCTTCACTTTCCCAAGTTGCCTCCTCGGTGTTGTGGTGCCTCCAAAGCACTTTCACCAGTGGAATCTGCTTGTTCCTCAATTCTTTTACTTCCCGAGCTAGGATTCGTAGAGGTTCTTCTTCATATGTCAAATCCGGTTGTATTTCAATTTCTTCTCTGGAGATGACATGCGAAGGATCTAAGCGGTATCTTCTGAGCATGGACACGTGGAACACATTGTGGATCTTGTCCAGCTCTGGTGGTAAAGCTAGCCTATAGGCCACTGGACCCACACGTTCAATGACTTCATATGGGCCAATGAACCTAGGGCTCAACTTACCTTTTCTTCCAAACCTCAATACCTTCTTCCACGGTGACACCTTGAGGAACACTTTGTCGCCAACCACATATTCTATTTCTTTCCTCTTCAGGTCGGCATAAGATTTACATGCATGCAGGCAACCTTCAGGTTGGCTTTGATTAGTTTCACTTTCTCCTCAGTCTGTTTCACCAGGTCTGGCCCTACCAGTTTGTCTTCGCCCAATTCAGTCCAGCACACTGGAGTTCTACATTTTCTCCCATACAGTGCTTCATACGGGGCCATTTGGATGCTAGCTTGGTAGCTATTGTTGTATGCAAATTCTGCCAGTGGGAGGTATCTATCCTAACTTCCCTCAAATTCAATGACACAACTCCTCAGCATATCCTCAAGGACCTGACATATATTTCATGTTATTATTATCATTTCAATTCAATATTTGTATCAATTTCATTGGTTTCAATTGTTTACCTGGATTACTCTTTCTGATTGCCCATCCGTCTGAGGATGGAAAGCTGTGCTGAAATGGAGTTGTGTACCCAAGGACTCATGCAACTTCTTCCAAAATCTCGATGTAAATCTTGGGTCTCGTTCAGATATGATGGAAAGTGAAATTCCATGCAGTCTAACTATCTCACTGATATACAATTCTGCTAACTTCTCCAGTGAGTAGTCAGTCCTAATCGGCGAGAAAGTGTCTTGACCGTCAATCTATCCACTATCACCCATACTGCATCATGTTTCTTCTGGGTGAGAGGTAGACCACTTACAAAATCCATGGTGACCCGATCCCATTTCCATTCAGGTATGCGTATAGGCTGTAGCAAACCTGATGGAACTTGATGTTCTGCCTTGACTTGCTGACATGTCAAGCATTTAGTCACATAGTCAGCTATGTCCCTCTTCATACCAGGCCACCAATACTGAAGCTTCAGATCATGATACATCTTTGTACTTCCTGGGTGCATATCATATACACTAGTGTGTGCCTCTTTCAGAATACTAGCCTTCAATTCCCCATCATCTGGTACACACAGTCTTCCTTTGTAATACAGACACCCATCTGCTTTCACCCCATAATCAGTTGCTTTTCCCTCTGAGATTTTGCTCATAATAGCCATTAACTTTTCATCTGCCTTCTGCCCATCTAAAATCTGCTGTAACAGGTTTGGCCTCACTTGCAACTCAGCCAAAATAGCTCCATCTTGAACCAAAGATAGACGGGTATTCAATGATCTCAAAGCTGTCATGGATTTTCTGCTCAAAGCATCAGCAACTACATTTGCCTTCCCAAGATGGTAGTCAATTACACAATCATAGTCCTTTAAGAACTCAATCCATCGCCTCTGTCTAAGGTTGAGCTCTTTCTGAGTTGGCAAGTATTTCAGGCTTTTGTGGTCTGTGTAAATGTAGCACTTTTCACCATACAAGTAGTGCCTCCATATCTTCAGTGCGAAGATAATTGTTGCAAGCTCTAGATCATGGGTAGGGTAATTCTGTTCATGTGGCCTTAGCTGTCTAGAAGCATTAGCGACCACCTTCCCCTCTTGCATCAATACACTGAAGGAACGGAAGCGTGAAAAACACAAGTTTATACCATTGAATTCAAAAATTTTCACCTAGGGTCACATGCATCATGCAAGATTTATTTTTATCTATTTGATTTCAATGATAAACAACATATTAAAACTCTTTTAATATGTTTTTGGATCTGTATTTTCCATTTAAGATTTTAAAATTAATCAGATTAATTTTAGAACCCTAGATTAAATCAAGAACGATTACACTAACCTCTTGATGCACTGCAGCGTGTCTGCGCCTTTGAGATTCGTCTTCAGGACACCAGATGTTGTCCCTCTAGCTTGTCCACACCAAGAACACCTATGGCAGCCCTTGAATAGCTTCTAAAGCCTTTTCTATTAATTAGAAATTCAAGTTCTGCCTTTTAAGAGATTAGAGATGTAAACAGGACACTAGAAACAATTTCTAGTGTTCTTAATTCAAGAGATTGATGGCTAATCTCTTTGAATTGATAAGAGATGAAGAAGAAGAGATAAAAACCCTCAAAGTGGCGTGACAAAGGAGTGTGGCTGCTGGTTGTGTTTTATTTTATCATAACAACACTTAAATAGCTAGGTTAACACATTAAACCCTTGCCACATGTCACCCTTTGATTAGCTCTAGGTTTAAGTGACCCAATCACATTGTGCCAAGTGTCAAACCTATATTTAATCTTGATTTTAATCATCTTACATGATTAAAAACATTTGCCAAGCTTATGTAATCCCATGTGTCACCATCTCATGGTGCCACGTGTCACACTGCAAAATGACCAAAATGCCCCTGTGTCTTAATTTTGAGTTCTTAACCCAAAATAATTATTTTCTTCTTCTAATTAATTTATATCAAATATAAATTAATTAATTAATCTCTATTAATTAATTTCTCATTAATTAAATTCATATTTAAACACTTTAAATATAAATTTAACTTATATTATACATCCAATAATCTAGATTTGGTTTCAAGTCATGCTAGGGACTTTGCAATTTAATTGCAAACCAAACCTATTTAATTAATCAATTAAACTCTTTAATTAATTAATTAAATCATATTTAATTAGGTGATAACTTGTGTATGTGTGTGACTTACTAGGCTCATCACTAATTGGCAATGAGACATGATATCAACTCTTAATATCATCAGAACTCTTTCTTACCATAAATGATTTCTCTAAATCATTTTATGAACCTCATAGACCATGGTTAACACCTAGCATAGCATGCCATGGCCACCCAATTAGTAATAAGGTTTACCTTAAATGAACCTATAATCATATGTTACCATGCACTAGAATCTCTCTGTTACAAAATCCCAACTCAAGCTGGAGTCATGGTTTATGTCAAACTCCATTTGCTATGAATATTATGTTCTCTTTTAATTCCAGTTCTTGATTAAAAAGATTTTCTCATCAGAAACTCTTTTCTGAATAAATCTATCTGTCCTGGCCAGGAACTTGAAACATCAAGAACAATTATATGAACATAGGATTTTGTCTCTATTTACTTAGAGGAACAGATTCCATCTTGATCAACACCTACCTCCATATATAACTAGTAGGAGCCAACACATGCCTATATATCCATACATAGTACAAGTATGAAAGAAGTATCAAACTCAAACTACCTATATACAAGATAACTGTGCTATCTCAGGTCTAAAGATTATATGCGCTGATATGATTTATAACAAAACATTGACAAGAGTAAGCTCCATGTGCTTGTCATAAGTGTCACTGGTTCGGCCTACTTATCTTTTATAAGTGCCTATCATGTTTGTTATATGGCATGAGACTCACCATTCCATCTTATTTATATCTCATATAAATAACTTGGGAACAAACATGAATACAATCTTTCTGGAAAAGTCATGTCCTTATTATGAAGTATCCTCGATTGTGAACCTATTTATGATACTTCGTGCTAGAAATATTGTCACTCATATTCTTAACAACTTAAGAATAATATTTCTAACAAAATATCAATGGACCTTTTCTATTACACATAAATATATTATGTAAACGGAAAAGTGGAAATGCCTTTTTATTAATAAAAATATGTACAAGATACATACTAAATGATATGCTCTAGGGCATACTACTAACAATCTCCCACTAGCACTAGAGCCATTCATTACAATATCTTAGACCTATCTTCTGAAGATGTCGGTCTAATCGAGACTGTGACATAGGCATAGTGAATGGATCAGCTGGATTTACAGCTGATGCTATTTTCTGCATGGCTACATCGCCTCGCCCAACTATTTCTCTGATAATGTGGTAGCGCCTTTCTATGTGTTTGGATTTCTAGTGAGACCTTGGTTCCTTAGCTCAGTATGATCGCTCCATTGTTGTCACGATGAAATGGAACCGCTGAATCAATGGAAGGAACTACCGTAAGTTCTCACGAACTTCTTTATCCAAACGACTTCCTTTGCGACATCGATGCAAGAATATACTCGACCTCTGTAGTGGAATCTGCAATGTGCTCTGTTTGAAACTCTTCCAACCGATCGCACCTCCATTACAAATGAACACATATCAAGAGGTAGACTTTCTATCATCGATATCTGATTGGAAATCAGAATCAGTATAACCATCCAATTGCAAGTCTCCACCTCCATAAATCAAGAATAAATCCTTAGTTCTTCTCAAGTACTTCAGAATATTCTTGTGACTATCCGATGTTCCAAACTGGATTGGATTGATACGCTAGTCAAACTAACGAGATATGCGATATCCGCCTAGTACACAACATTGCATACATTAAACTTCCAATAGCGAAGCATATGGAATCACGGCCATCTTATCTCTTTCTTCGGTGTCTTTGGAGACATCTCTTTAGAAAGGTGGATACCATGTCTCACTGGTAACAATCCTCTCTTGGAATCAAGCATGTTAAACCTCTTTAACACCTTTTCCAAGTATAGACTTTGGGATAAACCAATTATTCTTTTCGCTCTATCTCTATAGATGTGAATTCCAAGAATATAGGTTGCCTCCCCTAAGTCTTTCATGGAGAATGTATTTGACAACCATACCTTTATAGTCGTCAACATACCTGTGTCATTACCCATCAACAGTATGTCATCCACATATAAGACAAGGAAAGTGATAGCACTGTCACTAACCTTCTTATATACACATGGCTCATCCTCATTTTTGATAAAACCAAAGGATTTAATGGCTTCATCAAAACGGATGTTCCAACTCCTCGAAGCTTTTTTCAACCCATAAATGGATCGCTTTAGCTTGCATACCTTGGAACCATCTTGGGATTCAAATCCCTTAGGTTGTTCCATGAAAATGTTTTCTTCAATGTATCCATTGAGAAAAGCTGTTTTGACATCCATCTGCCAAATCTCATAATCATAGTATGCAGCTATTGCTAATAAAATCCTAATTGATTTATGCATGGCAACAGGCCAGAAAGTCTCCTCATAGTCGATTCCTTGTCTTTGGCGAAACCCTTTCGCTACTAGCCTTGCCTTATAGGTCTCTACCTTTCCATCAGAACCAATTTTCTTCTTGAAAACCCATTTGTTCCCTATAGGTACAATACCTTCAGGTGGGTCAACAAGATCCCAAACTTGATTCTTATACATGGAATCAATCTCGGATTTCATAGCTTCAATCCATTTTGAAGAGTCTATATCTGATATGGCTTCTTCATAGGTAAGTGGATCATCCCCATGATCTACTTCTTCATGAGTAGACAACTCTTGTTCTTCTTCATGAAGAAAACCATATCTCACTGGTGGATGAGATACCCTGGTTGTTCTACGAGGAACAGCTGTAGATGTTTCATCAACGGGTATAGGTTGACTAGATGGATCTATATCCATCTGATCTGTTGGTTGGTCAAAATTCTCCAATTCTAACTCTCTCTGCCTTCCTTTGCCTCCTTCTTGAACAAACTGTTGTTCAAGAAATGTGGCATCTCTACTTATCACAACCTTTTGTGAAGTAGGTAAATAAAAATAATATCCAAAACTATCTTTTGGATATCCAACAAATCGACCTTTTTCTGATCTGGTCTCCAATTTATCAGTGTTCAGCTTTTTGATATAAGCTGGACAATCCCAAATCTTAAGATGCTTAAGACTTGGTTTTCTTCCATGCCATATCTCACAAGGTGTGGAAGAAACTGATTTTGATGGAATCCTATTCAGAATATACAAAGCTGATTCTAATGCAAATCCCCTAAAAAGATTGGCATATCAGTATAGCTCATCATATTACGTACCATATCCAATAGGGTATGATTTCTCCTTTCAGATACACCATTCAGCTGCGGCGTTCCTGGAGGAGTCAGCTGAGAAACAATGCCATGCTCTCTCAAGTATTCATCAAATTCAGTACTCAAATATTCACCTCCACGATCTGATCGAAGAGCTTTAATATTCTTTCCTGTTTGATTTTCTACTTCAGATTTAAATTCTTTGAACTTTTCAAAAGATTCATGTTTGTATTTCATCAAATACAAATACCCAAAACTTGATTTATCATCAGTAAAGGTAATAAAATAATGAAAGCCCCCTCTAGCCATTTCTTTAAATGGACCACATACATCACTATGTATTAGCTCCAAAATATTTTCAGCTCTTAGCCCCTGTCCAACAAAGGGTGATCTAGTCATTTTGCCCTGAAGGCAAGATTCACAAGTTGGAGTAGGCTCAGAGCCCAATGAGGATAGAATCCCCATTTTCTCCAGTTTTGCAATCCTATCTTCTGCAACATGACATAACCTTAAGTGCCAAATATATTTTGAACTTAATTTGGTTTTCACCATGGCATTGCATTCTTTTAGATCACTTGCATTCAATTTGTGTTTGTCATTATTATCCAAATAATAAAGACCATCATTCATATAACTCGAACCAATATATTTATTTCTAAAATAAATATTGCAAACATCATCAGTGAACTGAAATTCATAGCCATTTCTAGTCAAACTAGATATAGAAATGATGTTCTTAAAAGCATCAGGTACATATAAAATATTATCCAAACACAAAACATGCCCAAACATGTAAAAAGATTTAGATCCTATGGCTAAAGCTTCAACAGTTGAGCCATTGCCAATCCGGACTCTAACATCTTGAGAACGCAAGCTGCTACTATTTGCTAGTTCCTGCATATCATTAGAAATGTGAGAACTGGCACCAGTATCTAAAACTCAAGCTGTAGATGAACTATGAGTATCATTAGAATCTAAATAACAAGATATGGACATACCTTCCGAAGGTATATCCTTCTTGTCCTTCAGAGAAGCAAGATACTCTGGGCAGTTCCTAGGTGCATTTCATTCATTCATTTTACAAGAGTTGCTAAAGGAGTACATAATCAACACTTGATCTTGAATTCCTCGCACTGGTCCCACCAATGCTCTTGACCTCCTTGAACTTCTTGCAATCCAATATTACATAGTAATCCTTGGCATACCAAGGTGAATTTACAAGAACTTAAATAAATGAAATTACAACCCAAAAATTATTAAAAACTTAATAATACATGCCCAAAATAAATTAAAATAAATTAATTAATTTACAATCCCAAAGAAACATAAAAGAAATAAATCCAATCACATTGGTCTTTTATAGTCCATGATCATCCATCATGCATATCACTATTTAATAATTAAATAAAACATACATACTTAAATTAAATTGAATATCTCATATTCAACTTAAAAATCCAGATTTGAATATGATTCAAATAAATTTAAAATTTCATATTTGAATCACATTCAAACAACTTCAAAAATTCATATTTGAATCACATTCAAACATTTTTTAAAAAATCAGATTTGAATCACATTCAAACATTTTTTAAAAAATCAGATCTGAATTTTATTCAATCAATTTTAAAAAATCAGATTTAAATATGATTCAAACAACTTTAAAAATTCAGATTTGAATCACATTCAAACAATTTTTTAAAATTCAGATTTGAATCATAATTTAATTGTGTGATAAAAACTACTAATTAAACACTTTAATTAGTCAAAGAATAGGCCTTAGATCATACAACAATTGCATAATTAAAAGCCAAACCTTAAACCACCCATGGAAGCCAAACCATGCGCACCATTGATGGTGTTTTTTTCAAGCATGCCACCAACTTGCTTTGCAACCAGCAATGAACTTTTGATCTCATGATCAAACACACAATTAAATCTTATAATCAACAATCTAAATGGCAAATATAGTGGCTCTAATACCAATTGAAGGAACGGAAGTGTGAAAAACACAAGTTTATACCATTGAATTCAAAATTTTCACCTAGGGTCACATGCATCATGCAAGATTTATTTTTATCTATTTGATTTCAATGATAAACAACATATTAAAACTCTTTTAATATGTTTTTGGATCTGTATTTGCCATTTAAGATTTTAAAATTAAGCAGATTAATTTTAGAACCCTAGATTAAATCAAGAACGATTACACTAACCTCTTGATGCAATCGCAATGTCTGCGCCTTTGAGATTCGTCTTGTGACACCAGATGTTGTCCCTCTAGCTTTTCCACACCAAGAACACCTATGGCAGCCCTTGAATAGCTTCTAAAGCCTTTTCTATTAATTAGAAATTCAAGTTCTGCCTTTTAAGAGATTAGAGATGTAAACAGGACACTAGAAACAATTTCTAGTGTTCTTAATTCAAGAGATTGATGGCTAATCTCTTTGAATTAATAAGAGATGAAGAAGAAGAGATAAAAACCCTCAAAGTGGCGTGACAAAGGAGTGTGGCTGCTGGTTGTGTTTTATTTTATCATAACAACACTTAAATAGCTAGGTTAACACATTAAACCCTTGCCACATGTCACCCTTTGATTAGCTCTAGGTTTAAGTGACCCAATCACATTGTGCCAAGTGTCAAACCTATATTTAATCTTGATTTTAATCATCTTACATGATTAAAAAACATTTGGCAAGCTTATGTGTAATCCCATGTGTCACCATCTCATGGTGCCGTGTGTCACACTGCAAAATGACCAAAATGCCCCTGTGTCTTAATTTTGAGTTCTTAACCCAAAATAATTATTTTCTTCTTCTAATTAATTTATATCAAATATAAATTAATTAATTAATCTCTATTAATTAATTTCTCATTAATTAAATTCATATTTAAACACTTTAAATATAAATTTAACTTATATTATATATCCAATAATCTAGATTTGGTTTCAAGTCATGCTAGGGACTTTGCAATTTAATTGCAAACCAAACCTATTTAATTAATCAATTAAACTCTTTAATTAATTAATTAAATCATATTTAATTAGGTGATAACTTGTGTATGTGTATGACTTACTAGGCTCATCACTACTTGGCAATGAGACATGATATCAACTCTTAATATCATCAGAACTCTTTCTTACCATAAATGATTTCTCTAAATCATTTTATGAACCTCATAGACCATGGTTAACACCTAGCATAGCATGCCATGGCCACCCAATTAGTAATAAGGTTTACCTTAAATGAACCTATAATCATATGTTACCATGCACTAGAATCTCTCTGTTACAAAATCCTAACTCAAGCTGGAGTCATGGTTTATGTCAAACTCCATTTGCTATGAATATTATGTTCTCTTTTAATTCCAGTTCTTGATTAAAAAGATTTTCTCATCGTAAACTCTTTCTCAATAAATCTATCTGTCTCCGCCAGGAACTTGAAACATCAAGAACAATTAAATGAACATAGGATTTTGTCTCTATTTACTTAGAGGAACAGATTCCATCTTGATCAACACCTACCTCCATATATAACTAGTAGGAGCCAACACATGCCTATATACCCATACACAGTACAAGTATGAAAGCAGTATCAAACTCAAACTACCTATATACAAGATAACTGTGCTATCTCAGGTCTAAAGATTATATGCACTGATATGATTTATAACAAAACATTGACAAGAGTAAGCTCCATGTGCTTGTCATAAGTGTCACTGGTTCGGCCTACTTATCATTTATAAGTGCCTATCATGTTTGTTATATGGCATGAGACTCACCATTCCATCTTATTTATATCTCATATAAATAACTTGGGAACAAACATGAATACAATCTTTCTGGATAAGTCATGTCCTTATTATGAAGTATCCTCGATTGTGAACCTATTTATGATACTTCGTGCTAGAAATATTGTCACTCATATTCTTAACAACTTAAGAATAATATTTCTAACAAAATATTAATGGACCTTTTCTATTACACATAAATATATTATGTAAACGGAAAAGTGGAAATGCCTTTTTATTAATAAAAATATGTACAAGATACATACTAAATGATATGCTATAGGGCATACTACTAACATACACACCCCAACCTATTATGAGAGGCATCACTGTAGACCACAAAGTCCTTTCCTGACACTGGCTGTGTTAACACTGGTGCCTCTGTTAACATAGCCTTCAACTTCTCAAAACTGGTCTGACACTTGTCATTCCAGTCAAATCTGACATTCTTGTGTAACAACTTGGTCATTGGAGCAGCTATTAGGGAAAATCCCTTCACAAATCTTCTGTAATACCCAGCTAGCCCCAAGAAGCTTCTGACCTCAGTTGTATTCCTGGGAGGCTTCCATTCCATCACTGCTTCTATTTTCTTAGGATCCACCCTAATCCCATCAGCTGACACTATGTGTCCAAGGAATGCAATCTCATTCAACCAAAAGTCGCACTTGGACAACTTAGCATACAGCTTCTTTTCTCTCAGGGTTTGCAGAACAATCCTCAAATGCTCATCATGTTCTTCCCTGGTCTTGGAATACACCAAAATATCATCAATAAAGACCACTACGAACCAATCTAAGTATGGATGGAAGATACGGCTCATAAGGTCCATGAATGCCGCTGGTGCATTTGTTAGGCCAAAGGGCATCACTAGAAACTCATAATGCCCATATCGGGTCCTGAATGCAGTTTTTGGCACATCTGCATCCTTCACCCTCAACTGATGATACCCTGATCTGAGATCAATCTTAGAAAATACTCCTGCTCCCTTCAACTGATCAAACAGATCATCAATTCTAGGCAACGGATATTTGTTCTTCACACCACTTTATTCAATCGCCAGGTAATCAATGCAAAGCCTCAAAGTCCCATCCTTCTTCTTTACAAAAGCACCGAGCTCCCCATGGTGACACATTGGGCGTATGAACCCCTTATCAAGCAACTCTTGCAATCGAGTTTTCAACTCCTCAATTCGATGGGTGCCATCCTATAAGGAGCAATGGAAATGGGTGCTTTGTGCAGGTGTCTCAATAGCAAATTCAACTTCCCTTTACGGTGGCAAACCGTGCAACTCTTCAGAAATACCTGCAGGAAGTCTCTTACTGTGGGTATATCACTCAGGTTTGGCTTAGCCTGCCTAGTATCCACCACATGTGCTAGGTAGGCTTCACAGCCTTTTCTCATCATTCTTCTTGCAACTGTGGCTGAGATGACATTGGACAAGAAATTTGTCCTTTCCCCCACAACTGTGATCTCATTACCCTGAGAAGTTTTCAGAGAAATTCTCTTCAATTTGCAATCAACTATTGCCTAATGACGTGACAACCAGTCCATTCCCAAAATCACGTCAAACTCATGAAAAGGCAACTCAATTAGGTCTGCCAAGAATTCATACCCCTGAATCTTTAACGGGCAACCCTTATACACTTTGTTCACCACTACACTGTGGCCCAATGGATTAGTGACCAGAATGTCTTGGTCACTCTCCCCTACTAATATCCCCCTTTCTACGGGTAAGTTGATGCAGATGTATGAATGAGTGGATCCTGGATCCACCAATGCATGCACAGATGTATTGTAGAGGGAGAACGTACCCCTGATGACGTCTGGGGCATCTTGCTCCTCCTGAGCTCTCATGGCATAAGCTTGGCAGGTGGTCTGTTATCTGGCCTCTCTGCTGGCTCAGATGCAGGCCTCTGAGATGATCCCACTGCCTCAGATTTGCCAGGTTTCCTACCCCTCTGTGGTGCAGGAGCAGGTCTGTCTGCTTGTGTTGGAGCAGCTGTAGTAGCTCTGCGTGGACAGTTCCTCAACTGATGCTCTGTTGACCCACACCTTAAGCAGGCACCAGTCACTCTCCAACACTCCCCCTTGTGCCATTTCAGACAGTGTGGACATGCAGAAGTTACTGGGGCTGGTCCCCTGAACCCCATCCTCGAGAGAGCGCTTGATGGTGTGGGTGGCCTCTCCTAGAGGTAAGCGTGGCACAGGGCCCCAGGTGACCACGACCTTGTGGCTGACCTGAACTCTGTGCAGGTGGACCCTTGAACTTCTTCCCAAATGCAGGAGCTGAACTAGATTGACCTGGGCCCCTCTTCTGTTGTCTCTCTCTTCTGGTCTGCTCACTGATTCTTACTTTTTTAACCTTTATTGCAGCTTCTACTAACTTAGTGAAGTCAGTGATTCCCAAGGCAGTGATCATGATCTTTATGTTGTCATTTAGTCCCTCTTCAAATCTCTTACACCTTTTAGCTTCATTAGGGACTATCTCTCTTCCATAATGGCTCAATCTGACGAATTCCTTCTCATATTCGGCCACTGACAACTGTCTCTGCCTCAGATTAATGAACTCTCTTCTTCTCTCTTCCAGGTATACACTACCCACATATTTCTTCTTGAATTCGGAGAGAAAGAAGTCCCAAGTTACTATATCTGGCTGTACTTCACTGGACACAGTATCCCACCATTCATATGCATCGTCTTGCAGCAGAGATACAGCAGATTCCAAGTTTTGCTCTGGAGTGCAGTGGAGTTGTTTTAACACTCTGCTTGTTCTGTTCAACCAATTTTCGGCTGCAACAGAGTCATCTTCTCTCTTACCATAGAAGTCCACTACTCCATATTTTCTCAATTTCTCCAGGTGTTATTTCTGCTGTGGAGGTGGTGGTGGTGGTGCTGGCATTACCCCAGCCATTTGTCTGAAGAATTCAGCCATTTGATGGAACATGGCCTGTGGAGGCTGAGCAGGCTCTGCTTGAGCTGGCGGAGCAGGTTCTCCCATACCCCCAGTCTCAGCTGCTGCAGGTGGAGCATGACTCTCCACTTCCTCCTCAACTACTCTCTGAGATGAAGGGTCCATATCCTATTCAAAATAAGAAAGATAAACAGATCTGCATTAGTGTCACCTTGACTCTTACAAATGCAATGCATGGTATGGACTCAATCTACGCCCAGAAACGCCTAAACCGTGCTCTGATACCACTAAATGTGACACCCCTTACCCGTGTACAGTATATCCGAGTAAGCAATGCCACATGGTATACCGGCACACTCTATTTTACCTTAATCAATTTTTGTCATAGATTTGAATATAATTTATGAAATATAATTTATTTAAGCCATTTATCGAAATTATTATTTATTTGAGGTTCCAAAAATTTTATAAAAAAAATCCTGCAGAGTACCGGCTAAAAATGGAGAAAACAGTTCTTCGGAACCTGTGAAAAACACTTCCAATATTCATGTCTCATCATTTCAAACTCCAATATCAAAATCTCAACAACATTTCTCAATTTCAGTTCTCAATCATCCATCACATGTGATAATCAAGTATAAATCACAATTAGATATTTACTTTTCCATTCACAAATACAATTTTCATAATTTACATGATCAACAAAATACATTACATAATTCTAAATACATATGAGAAAATAAAAATTTGTTACAAAATGCCAAAATGACACCTAGTGTCCTACCAATGCACTGCAGAAGCTGAGGTGACACGGACACTGTGTAGAACTGCAGGATGGACTCACCCAGTCTGCGGTCTACTGGGCTCACGATCTGTATCTCCAGAACCTACGCGTGGCAAAAGCAATGAGCTAAGCAATGATGCTTAGTGGTGCAATAATAAAATAAAAGAAATAGCAAGAAAATAAATATGTAGTGAATGTATATATTTCATTTGTTTTGAATTTGTATATCATTAACTTTGTCCACTTTCATTCATTTGGTTGCCCAAGTAACCTACACTAGATGACTGGGCTGGATAAATGGGTAAACTGGCACTGGGTATCAAGAACCTCGAGCCGTCACACCATCGGTCACATATGCATCTCCCGGTGTGCAACAGAACAGCTAACAAGCTGTAAATACATCAGGCACAAGGCCAAACCTCAATACAAGGTCAGAATGGCTAAAAGCCATAAAATCACAGAATGGCATATTGCCATGTGCAGTACTGCTAACTGACCCTATTGGCATGCCAAACTATCCAAACCAATCTTGTTAGGTATACTAGGGCATTTGAAACTTTTAAATTCTTCAATCTTTGAATTTCAAGTTTTGGTGTCACTATTCACCTCATTGGTCAACAAAAATGTTGACTTTTGGATAGAAAATAGGTGTATTGGTTTTAACACCCCAAACATACCACATTTTGTATTTAAAACTTGTTAGAATTGATTGCCATTACCATTTCTATGCTTAAAACCAAGAGGGCAGAAATTTCAGTTTTTTAAGCCTAAGTTTACTGTTCCAATAAGCACTGTTGCAGTGGGAATTTGAAGAAATGGCAAACATGAAAGTTGTTCCTTATTTTGTCTAGTTGAATTTCCTTTTTGAATCACTCCATTTGGAGTTTTGTAGCTCTAGATATGGTCAAAAAACCACAGCTGGCCGGATTTCCATTCTGCAGAAATTACCATATCTACAGTAACATGAATAGTGACTGGAATCACTTTGTTGGATGGGTTCTGGCCATAATTTGGGGTAGGTTCCTTCATGAAAGTTGTTTTTCTATGTCGTAACTTGTTGGTGTAAAAATTTCAGGTCAATTGACCATATCTATAGTGAGTTATGGCCAAATGAACTGTTCGTTTGGTCATTTCTGCAGGTGCTGTTGCAGGGTATCCGGATTGGGGCCAACTTTTGGTCCTCTTGCTTTGGTCTTTTGGGCATGGTTTCTTCAGCAAAAATGTGCCATTATAAGCCTAGTTTCATGTCCAATTGGCCAAACACCAATTGGATCTACACAGCCAAAGTTATGGCTGTCTAAGTGGACTGAAATTTCAGTCACCCTGCTGCTGTCCCTAGGCAGCATACTCATTCACTTTGCCATGCTACATTTCAGTCCAAATTATGGTCAACTTACCTAAAATGGTCATTAATTGACCATTAAAATGTTCTCTAACAATTTCCTAAGCCAAGCCAAATTTTCACTTCTCAAAACCCTAGCATCCATTTCAATTTACCCATACACCTTAGTTAGCACACTAGTTCATTATCCATGCATATATATACCTTAAACATCATTTCTAGCCCACTCTAAGTCCAACAAAACACTCATTCCTATCCCTACAATAGGGCTGCTGAAATCCATGTACACATACACATGAGTTTTTGTCCATTTAAATTTCAATTTCTTACTAAATTCAAGTCCTTAATCATGAAAGTAAAGAGGTTTAGGTATATAGATGCACTAACCTTTAAGTGGCAGATTTTTCCCAAGTTTAATCTTCACTTTCTTTCCTTTTCTAGACTTCCAAACACTCTCCCAATATGAGTGGACAAATTTTAATGAAAGAGGTTTAAGGTTTAGTGGTGTAACAAAGGGAGAAAGGGAGCTTGCTTGAAGTTGTCAATGGAGGTTGGGCAAGGCAAAGGAAACGGCTGATTTTGGGGAAGAAGAAGGCTGCTGCTTTCTTTAATTTTTTTTGGCCATATATATCTCTTTTTATTTGTTAATTGAATGTTTGTTAAAATATGATTGGTGGTAGCTTTTTAAATGACATCATCATATGTCATAATTTGCTTTTTATTTCATTTTTCTTTTCTTTTCATCACTACTCATTTTCAATTTAATTTTTAGTAATGTTTATTCACATTTTATGTCATATTAATTATTTACTCAACTGGACAAGTCGGCCAAAAATCGTCTTTGAAGGCGAAATGACCAAAATGCCCTCCGTTTGGCTTAACTGGTCAAAATTGTCTGTACCGATTGAAAAATTTTTCTAAATATTTTCTTGGCATTCTAATGCCATAGGAACCTCAATGACCCTTTTCTAGAGTCTCAAAAATTATTTTATGAATTTTTCCCCGGGTCTAGGGCTCCTAGTTGCGAGAACCGCAACTTCCCTCTGGTTACCCATCGCTTGGGCACCGGCTCATTTGACTTGGTTGTATTTTATTTCTAAAAATTTTACTAAATTTTTCTTATTAATATTTGAGTTAATTATGGTCCCTCACTTTAGTTTAAATATTTTTCCGAACGTTCTAGCTGTCCGGACCGACACCGGTCACCGGAACAGTAGAATGTACGGAGTTGCTACTGAGAGGGTGTTACATACATATAGTTCACATACATTACAATAATATTTACAAGGAAGTGGTATCCTCAATATACCCAGTAAAATCCCAAAGCGAAGTTACAAGCAGCCTACTCTACTGCTTTACCTGTCTGTCTACCTGCGACAGCAATGAAAAAGCTATCGCTGAGTAAAATTTACTCAGTGGTGTACAATAAAAATTTAAAATGCACTATATAAAACATTTATTGATAATTCACAATTCAAATGATTCACAATTTCATGTCACAAATTTCAAAGCTCATATAACACAAATTTGATCAAACAATTTAATAACATAGTGTTGCCAATCAATAACACAACTTTGGTCATGACACAAAATTTTCAAACATGCCGTGTTGTACACCACAATAAGGCAAACTCACCCCACCAATCGAAATCAATGAGGGAGGTGGCTAGCTAGCTAACGAAAACTCATCCATACTCACCTCAGACTGGCAAGTCAAAGAGGGAGGAATATAGTCATACTCACCCCATAAATGGAGGAGGAATATAGTGTACCTATCAGAGCACTTGCAGGCGTTACGTATCGTCGTCCCTACAAGCTCCTGAGTTCACGCGTGGGAGTTCCTAGGAATCGTAAGCGTTATGTATCATCGTCCCTACTTTGCTCCAATACCACTAAACACAATTTATCTCAAAATTTCCATTTACAAAGTAGGCAACACAATAATTCTCAAATAAAATTCCCAAAACCAAAACAATAAAAAATTATTCAGAACTCATTTCTCTAAATAAAGTTTCTAGTAAAAGCAGTGAATATAAAAAGTATTGTGCACAGACCTGGTTTGAGTCGCCTCTAGGCCTTGACTCAATATTCCTTATGCTTTTCAATATCCTTTTCAACTCAACTTGGGCTTGATTAAACTTCACTAAACTTCCTTCTTTTTGCTCCCAACATGCTGCCCAAGGTGTGTGTGCAAGCTTTAATGAAGAAAGTATGGTGAAATGAGGCTTAAATCATGGGTGCATGGTGGTGTTTCCAAGCTTGGCCATGGAGTTTCCATGGAGATTCTCTCCGCTGGTTTTGTTTTGAGGTTGAAGATGAACATTTTCTGTCCCAAAATGATGTATTTATATCTCCACTAACCTCACTTAGTGGAGCACTAACTTTGGTTTATGTTTAATTAATTTCCAAGTTTCATAATTTGCAAATTTGCCACCAAACTTTCACTATTTATTTTTCATTTCTAATTTTCATTTTTCATGGGGCTTTCAAACTTTAATTTCATTTATTTTTCATGGAGATTTAGGTTAAAAGCCAACTCGGGGTGTCAATTGACCAAAATGCCCCTATTCGGTTTGTATTCTCGATTTTTCGGTAACACAGATTTTTGTTAATTTCTCGATTTTTCGTTTTTCTTTGTACTAATTAATTAAATTTTCTTCAACATTTTCTAAGTCAATTATACCACAATAGATGTTTATTTAAGTCTCAAAAATATTTCCCAGGGTTCCCCGTGGTCCAGGGCTAGTCAACAGTCCTCGCCGCAACTTCCCAGTGCGGTCACCCATTGCTACAATTTTTTGCTCGTTTAACTTAATCACATTTCATTGCTCTTATTTTTCCTTTGTCTTTCTTGTATTTTCCTCTATTGTATTTCATCATTTCATGTATTCTCACTAACATTTAAGTGTAGTTCCAAGCATTCTAGCTATCCAGACAGACACTGGTCACTGAAATAGTAGAATGCACTACCGAATATAAGGGTGTTACAATTCTCCGCCCCTTAAAATAAATTTCATTTCGAAATTTTACCTGATTTTAGTCTTTGAACAACTGTGGGTGCTGCCTCCTCATATCATCCTCTCATTCCTAAGTAACTTCCTGGCCTGAACGATGGTCTATAACACCTTAACTAAATGTATACATTTATTTCTCAGCTACTTCACCTCATGTGCTATGATCTTTATGAGTTTTTCCATCATACGTTGAAATTAAATTCATTTCACTTTTTAGAGGTAAGCAATTCTGTGTACTAATGAATCCATTCTTTCTAGGACGTTGTGTGATCCTATGGAGTGAGAACTTAGTTTTTCTCCTTTCTATAGAATTCTATAATCTTCTTTCCTTTAAGTTTGTGTAAGACTTTTAACAATCTAATGTAACATTTAATTTATTTGTATAACACCAATCTTTTTTTACTATCGTTCTGTCTAATATTTCAGTTCATGTTTCCTTATTGAATGACCATTGAGGTCATGTTAGAATTATTTATCTAATCATTGGTCATCTGACCATTCTAGTCAATAATCTTACTCATATTCGTAACATTTCTTTGTTACATCTGAACCAACTGTTCAAATTTTTACTTCCACAACTCTTTTATCTATCGATTTTCAATAATTTATCAGATTCATATAACTGATATTGTTATCTCATAATTTTACTCACTTTCCCATCATTGTGTCCTTTGCCTTTTATGTTTCCACTCATGAAATTCTCTTATTCATTAGTTCCTTGATTTCTCATGCTAGAATCCTTACTAGTCCTTCCATCTCCTTTACTTACTACAATCCTGTTAACTTGGCCTCGTCTAGGTATTTTACATTTATCTCACACAAATGTCTCAAATGCCTAAATCATTTCTTCCTGACAAAATATCAAAATAACTATAAGACTCCATGTCGAGGTCTAGATATCTTCGTCCTCAAGGTATTCTTTTTAATTTATAGTCATACTAAAATCTAAAATTTTATAGTAATTCCTGCCATATCGGTAGCTCACATTAGTGTAACCGAGTCACTAACTAATAGTGACCTTTCGATATGTTAGTTTTAAAGTTTTCAATTTCTAACTAAAATTTTCATATTTATTTATCGTAATAGTACTCTTCTGTACCAAATCAAAGACTACTTACAAACATCTTTATCTTGGTATACCATGAGGAAGCACGTAGCTCTACACAATAATCCCATGTCGGTACTGTAATATGCAACTTACAATACAAACATCAAGAACATTACATAGTCACTACGTTATAACCTCATGGACTAGGTTTTCTAACATCTTATCTGTACACTTATTTCCTTCTCTGTCTTTGGTGACAATTAAGGGTACCTATCAAAGCATCTGCAAGTGTTACGTATCGCCATCCCTGCAAGCCCTTGGGTGGTACCTGTCAGAGCACTTTGCAGGCATTACGTATCGCCATCCCTGCAAGCCCCCTGATACTGATATTCATTGTCTTTTAAAATCATATCAACCATATATTGTCAATCCATGACTTTCTAAGTAGGTAGTACTGCTATCTGTAATCCCTAATTGGTATACCAATCGATCCATACAATACACATAAGCTTAGGTTTACTTTGAGCAATTAAGCATTATCAATTGTCTAACAAAATCTTTATGCCCATGTATTGTAGGAAAGGTGGGTCCCACATCACTATTTCATGTGATTTAGCATGTAGTGATGATGAAATTTCCATGTCAATGTACAGTGGAAAAGTGAGTCCCACATACCTGTTTCAAGTAATTTAGTATATAGTGATTTAGTAGGGATAAGCCAATAATGTTTTTCAAAAACCTTTCTTTAGGTTCAATTTCGGGATTTTAACTTTGCATATCACTTTGGACAGTTTGTGGCCACTGTTTAACCCCATTTCCTAAAAGAAAATTGTTCTTTTATGTCTTGTCTTTATTTCTCAAATGACTATTCGAGCTCTGACTCTTAGGTTTCTCCCTCTTCTCTATTTCATGTTGCCCTTGTGGGGTTGGGTTTGTACTTGGGCTTGGGCTGACAGATTATCAGTCATTTGTTGAAAGAAAGTGGCCATTTACTGGGTCATTTGTGTAGTAATTTGTACAGATGGGGCTGGTAAAGTCGGACTTCCGACTCTCTAAGGGGCTGGGGCCTCACCTTGTACTTCCGCCGTCACAGATTGTTCTATTGTCTTATTCTTCTCTTTCATATCTTTTCACAGGATTTTCTATTTCTTATACAACCAACACAAGGAGATTTCTCTCCATTAGATCATATTTATGATGTAATGTACTGTATGTATCAAACCATGACATTGAGCAGTTGTAATATGAAGGAAAAATATTCAAATCACAGGTCAAAACAGAATTTTAAAAACTTGCTTTGATACCACTAAACATGTTACACCCTACGCCTCCGTAAGATGTAACATGATCCCGTAGTACACCTAATGAATTACTGTATTTCACCTACCGGTAATCCATTAAATACACTACAAGGAATTTTAAATAATTTCTTACTTCTTTTTAAAGTGGTGAGTCCTTTTGATAGGTGTTAAAACTTTTTAATCGAAGTTAAATCACATATTAGGTCTGAAATAGCCACAAATTTTATAAAAATTTCAACAGAGTGCCGTCTGTATTTTAAGCAAAACAGTTCTTCAAAAACCTGTAGAAAACAATTCCAATATATTTGTTTCAGTCCCAAACTCCAATATGGCTCAACACAATTCAATTTCTCAAACATAAGTCAAACTCAATTCAACATCACTTTCAGTAGTTTCAAAAATAAAATGCAAAATGACTAAGTATTTCAAAGCTGAGATAAGAAAATTATAGTATAACATTTTTATAGGCCAAAATAAATTACAACTTTATTTTACAACTGCTCAAGACCAAATACAATATATACATACAGTTCACATACATTACAATAATATTTACAAGGAAGTGGTATACTCAATATACCCGACAAAATCCCAAAGCGAAGTTACAAGCAGCCTACTCTACTGCTTTACCTGTCTGTCTACCTGCAACAGCAATGAAAAAGCTATCGCTGAGTAAAATTTACTCAGTGGTGCACAATAAAAATTTAAAATGCACTATATAAAACATTTATTAACAATTCACAATTCAAATGATTCACAATTTCATGTCACAATTTTCAAAGCTCATATAACACAAATTTGATCAAACAATTTAATAACACAGTGTTGCCAATCAATAACACAACTTTGATCATGACACAAATTTTTCAAACATGCCGTGTTGTACACCACAACAAGGCAAACTCACCCCACCAATCGAAATCAATGAGGGAGGTGGCTAGCTAGCTAACGAGAACTCATCCATACTCACCTCAGACTGGCAAGTCAAAGAGGGAGGAATATAGTCATACTCACCCCATAAATGGAGGAGGAATATAGTGTACCTATCAGAGCACTTGCAAGCGTTACGTATCATCGTCCCTGCAAGCTCCTGAGTTCACGCGTGGGAGTTTCCAGGAATCGTAAGCATTATGTATCGCCATCCCTACTTTGCTCCGATACCACTAAACACAATTTATCTCAAAATTTCTATTTACAAAGTAGGCAACACAATAATTCTCAAATAAAATTCCCAAAACCAAAACAATAAAAAATTATTCATAACTCATGTCTCCAAATAAAGTTTTTAGTAAAAGCAGTGAATATAAAAAGTATTGTGCACAGACCTAGTTTGAGTCGCCTCTAGGCCTTGACTCAATGTTCCTTATGCTTTTCAATATCCTTTTCAACTCAACTTGGGCTTGATTAAACTTCACTAAACTTCCTTCTTTTTGCTCCCAACATGCTGCCCAAGGTGTGTGTGCAAGCTTTAATGAAGAAAGTATGGTGAAATGAGGCTTAAATCATGGGTGCATGGTGGTGTTTCCAAGCTTGGCCATGGAGTTTCCATGGAGATTCTCTCCGCTGGTTTTGTTTTGAGGTTGAAGATGAACATTTTCTGTCCCAAAATGCTGTATTTATATCTCCACTAACCTCACTTAGTGGAGCACTAACTTTGGTTTATGTTTAATTAATTTCCAAGTTTCATAATTTGCAAATTTGCCACCAAACTTTCACTATTTATTTTTCATTTCTAATTTTCATTTTTCATGGGGCTTTCAAACTTTAATTTCATTTACTTTTCATGGAGATTTAGGTCAAAAGCCAACTCGGGGTGTCAATTGACCAAAATGCCCCTATTTGGTTTGTATTCTCGATTTTTCGATAACACCGATTTTTGTTGATTTCTCAATTTTTCGTTTTTCTTTGTACTAATTAATTAAATTTTCTTCAACATTTTCTAAGTCAATTATACCACAATAGATGTTTATTTAAGTCTCAAAAATATTTCCCAGGGTTCCCCATGGTCCAGGGCTAGTCAACGGTCCTCGCCGCAACTTCCCAGTACGGTCACCCATCGCTACTGTTTTTGGCTCGTTTAACTTAATCACATTTTATTGCTCTTATTTTTTCTTTGTCTTTCTTGTATTTTCCTCTATTGTATTACATTATTTAATGTATTCTCACTAACATTTAAGTGTAGTTCCAAGCATTCTAGCTGTTCAGACAGACATTGGTCACCGAAACAGTAGAACGCACTACCGAATATAAGGGTGTTACACTAACCTTGTTGTGCGTCAATCCAAGCTTGACAAACTCCTTTATTTTCACTTGTTTTTTCTGCCCAAGTCTTGCTCTAGTGGTGATGACAAGTTTTTGTGAAGGGAAGATGGGCTTTTGAGATGATTTGGTCAAACTCCAAGTTTTAATGTGTTAATTTCTTCTAACCATTTGACCTAGTTCCTTTGGGTTCTGGGTTTTGGTCAAAAGACCAATATTGTAGACCTATTTCTTATAAAACTTTTTCCATTGGTTTCATTGCATTTAAATTTTTATAGACCAAGTTATGGCCATTTTGCCAAAACTGGTCGGGTAGTCTATGTCTAGAAAATTCTGTGCAGAATGGTTCAGGTCAGTTTGGTGTCCTAATTTAAGTCAACAATTTCATTAGGTTAGAAGCATTTTTGGGCTTGGTGTTCTAAATGAAAGTTGTAGTACTATGTCTAATCTTTCCAATGGTATAAGATTCAGATCATTTGGACTTGTCTAAAGAGAGTTATGGCCAAATGATTCATTTGGTCATTTTTTTAGGTTCAGTGTTTGGATATCAGGATTGGACCAGCAAATTGGTCAACTTATGGATAGAATTTGGGCCGGGTTTCTTCATGAAAAATGGGGTATTTTGAGTCTTGTTTCACCTCCGATTATCCTCATACCAATTGGAGTCACACAACATCAGTGATAGGTCAAACAAGACCCTGGACTCATAGGTTCGAATTTTTGCACATGAAACATCACTTCCAATATTCCATCCTCATTACTCCCAACTACAATTTATCACTCATAACACTTCAAATGTTCAACAAACAGCCTTAACAAGATCAATCTCAAGCCATATCACCAAGGTAACAAAATTAACTCAAACCCTAACTCAAGGTCTCAATTTATGCACACCACATGTAAATCAACATGTTAATCACATTTACCTATTAATCAACACTTATAACCACAAGTATAACCTTCATGTCATCAAAATCCTATCAATTCTCATGGCTGGCAAAAATTTAATTCTACACAAAGTTATCATTTTCTTTTTATTTCAAGTAATTTAAACTCTTCTTAAGTCTAAATCAAACTTTAAACAAAAGAGATAATGATATTAAGCACTAACCTCTTTTGGGAGCTAACTTGAGCTTATAAATCTCCTTTATTTCTCCTTCAAATTGCTGCCTAGAGATGGTTTAAGGTGTGAGGAGAAATTTTAGTGAAGACAAGGTAGGGTTTTATGGTGTAATTGAGTGAGAAATGGAGCTTGGGTGAAGGAAAATGGTGGAGCTCCAATGGTGATTCTCGGCAAGAAGAATAAAGAAGAGCAATCTGATTTTTTTTCTTTCAATTTTTGCACATTTAATTCATTTTAAGTGAGTTATAGCCATGTGTCACAATATGATTGGGTGGGAGTGCTTTAGTGACATCATCCCATGTCATAAATCTAATTAAATTCCATTTTCTTTTCTTCTTTTCCTTTCTTCTTTCTACTCATTTTTTTATTAAATTTTTAGCAATATTTATTCATTTTTTCATGTCATATAATTTATTTACTTAATTGGACAAGTCAGTCAAAAATCTTCTCTGAAGGCGAAATGACCAAAATGCCTTTCGTTTGGCTTATTAAGCCAAAATCGTCTGTACCGATCAAAAAATTTTTCTAAGCATTTTCTTAGTATTCCAATGCCATAGAACCTCAATGACTCTTCTCTGGAGTCTCATAAATTATTTCATGAATTTTTCCCTAGGTTTAGGGCTTCTAGCTGCGAGGACCGCAACTTCCCACTCGGTTATCCATCGTTAGGGCACCAGCTCATTTAACTTGGTTATATTTCCTAAATTTTTCTTACTATTATTTGAGTTATTTATGATTCCTCACTCTAGTTTAAATATTTTTCTAAACGTTCTAGCTGTCCGAACGGACACCGGTCACCTGAACAGTAGAATATATGAAATTGCTACAGTGAGGGTGTTACAATTCTTCCCCTTTAACAAAAATTTTGTTCTCGAAATTTATCCAGTGTAAATAGTCAAGGAGCTGCTACTTCCTTATTTCTTCACCTTACCAGAGAAAACGGATCTGCATTAGTGTCACCTCGACTCATATGAATGCAATGCATGTTATGCAAACTATCCCTTTCCATCTATCTATGCCTAGGAACGCCTAAACCGTGCTCTAATACCAATAAATGTGACACCGCTCACCCGTCTACAGTGTAGTCGAGCAAAGTGTGCTACATTTGGTTCTAGAGCATCCTAACTTATCTTACTTTATTTCTTTAAAAATTTTGAATTCGTTTAATTTAATATCAATTATTTTTCGACGGAGAAACTAATGGAGTTTTCCTTATTTTATTATCGTTTGATGTGATTCACTATTTACCTGTTTGAAATTTTCAATAATATTTTCACAATAAAATCTTATCCGTGCCAATCATGATTATCTCATCAATCATTCTCATAATTATCTCATATTTCAAATCTCATCCATATATTTCAATTTCATAATCATTTCCATTCATTTCCATTCATACTGAATTCATATATAAAAGTTTTCAAATTACATAAATTTACATGATTTATAAACTAATTACACAAGTTTATAATTTACATAATATACAAAATACATAAAATAACTTGTATGGGCCCTATCTACATGCATTGCTGAGGAGGTGACAACCTTGAATACTTCAGACACTTCTGCATATCAGAACTCCAAAATCTCTGTTTAATATTCGCTGGGCTTTACCTTCAGTACCTGCTCAAAGGAAACAATTCATCGCGCTAAGCATTACTGCTTAGTGGTGCAATAATATAACAAGAAAATAATATACAATAAAGAAAGAAATGGATCAAAATTTGGATACTCTGGAATTTAATCTAATTTCATATAATACTTCTAGTATTAACTATACTTTGTTCTAATTTATTCCTCTTCAGAAGCACTTAATTCTTTCATAATAATTAAATTTTAATATCATTTCAATTCATTTCAATTCTTTCTGCTAAATAACTAATCTAATTTATTTTAAATATTCTTACTCATTTATTTAATTCATGATTTTGAGCCTCTTTTTGTTGTAATCATTCTTGTTCTTTATCTTGATATTTAATTTCCTTACTTCCTTTAATAATCAATTCAATTACATTTATATTTTTTCATGCCCAAGCAACCTATACAAATTGACCGGACTGGATAAACGAGTAAACTAGCACTGGGTACCAGGTACCTCGGGCCGTCACACCATCGGTCACAATGTGTCTCCCGGTGTGCAGACAGAATGGCTAATAAGCCATAAAAGCAATAAGGCATAAAGCCAAGTATAACATCATAATTAGTATAGCCATAGGCTATCATATCACAGAATGGCATGAAGTCATACGCAGTACTGCTATCAGAACCCTATTGGCATGCCAACTTATCCAAACTAATCACATTAGGCCTACTAGGGCATATTACAAAGTTATTTCTTGAATATTTGTAATTAACATGTAAGGTTCCTATTCATTTGGTCATTTAAGTCAAAATATTGACTTTCTCATATACAATAGTTACATGAGTTTTAATCACATAGATTTACCACATTTTGGTTCCCAAAAGTGCTGGCATTAGTTGCCAATCATTGCTTCTAACCAATGGAGAATAAATCAGAAATTCCAGTTTTAGGTGTTAGAGTTCACCGTTCCATTAGGCCATTCTACAATGAGAATTTGGCCAAGTGTTCTTAATCAAAGTTGTTCTTTATTGTGTCTAGTTACATTTCACTTTTTGAATCACTCCATTTGGAGTTTTCTAGCTCAAGTTATGGCTATTTCACCATAACTGGTCGGATTGCCTTTACCTAGAATTTCTGGGCAGTTTTTGGTTCTGCCAGATTTGGTAGTCCAATTTGGCTAGCAATTTCATTTAGTTAAGTCTAGAATTTGAGTTTGTGTTCTACATGAAAGTTGTTCTAAATTGCCTCAGCTTTCCATTTATATAAATTTCAGATCAATTGGACCTTTCTACACTGACTTATGACCAAATGAATGAACACTGTTCATTTGGTCATTTTGCCCAGGTAGAATTAATGCTACCCGGATTTAGTCAATTTTTTAGGGCATCTTAAGTTTGTTTTCTAGATAGATTTCCTTCATCAAAGTTGTGCCATTATGTGTCTAATTTCATGTCCAATTAGCCTTGCACCAATTGAACCTACACAACTCAAGTTATAGCTGCCCAAACATGCTGAACTCACATCCAGACCTGCAGGGCACTCAAGGCAGCACCTCTAACCTCAATTCCCATGGCACAATTCACTTCAATTCCTACTCAAGCATAATTCGTGGAATTTATTCATGCAAAACTTATTTCAATTCTCTTAATTTCACCCTCATTTCATACTCCACATGATATATATACAAAGTTTTAAGGATGAATTAGCACTAACCTTGTTGTGTGTCAATCCAAGCTTGACAAACTCCTTTATTTTCACTTGTTTTTTCTGCCCAAGTCTTGCTCTAGTGGTGATGACAAGTTTTTGTGAAGGGAAGATGGGTTTTTGAGGTGATTTGGTCAAACTCCAAGTTTTTATGTGTTAATTTCTTCTAACCATTTGACCTAGTTCCTTTGGGTTCTGGGCTTTCGTCAAAAGACCAATATTGTAGACCTATGTCTTATAAAACTTTTGCCATAGGTTTAATTGCATTTAAATTTTTATAGACCAAGTTATTGCCATTTTGCCAAAACTGGTCGGGTAGTCTATGTCCAGAAAATTCTGGGCAGAATGGTTCAGGTCAGTTTGGTGTCCTAATTTAAGTCAATAATTTCATTAGGTTAGAAGCATTTCTGGGCTTAGTGTTTTAAATGAAAGTTGTAGTACTATGTCTAATCTTTCCAATGGTATAAGATTCAGATCATTTAGACCTGTCTAAAGAGAGTTATGGCCAAATGAACATGTTCATTTGGTCATTTTTCTGGGTTCAGTGTTTGGATATCAGGATTAGACCAGTAAATTGGTCAACTTATGCATAGAATTTGGGCAGAGTTTCTTCATGAAAAATGGGGTATTTTGAGTCTAGTTTCATCTCCAATTATCTTCATACCAATTGGAGTCACACAACATCAGTGATAGGTCAAAGAAAACCCTAGACTCATAGGTCTGAATTTTTGCACATGAAACATCACTTCCAATATTCCATCCTCATTACTCCCAACTACAATTTATCACTCATAACACTTCAAATGATCAACAAATAGCCTCAACAAGATTAATCTCAAGCCATATCACCAAGGTAACAAAATTAACTCAAACCCTAACTCAAGGTCTCAATTTATGCACACCACATGTAAATCAACATGTTAATCACATTTACCTATTAATCAACACTTATAACCACAAGTATAACCTTCATGTCATCAAAATCCTATCAATTCTCATAGCTGCCAAAAATTTAATTCTACACAAAGTTATCATTTTCTTTTTATTTCAAGTAATTTCAACTCTTCTTAAGTCTAAATCAAACTTTAAACAAAAGAGATAATGATATTAGGCACTAACCTCTTTTGGGAGCTAACTTGAGCTTATAAATCTCCTTTATTTCTCCTTCAAATTGCTGCCTAGAGATGGTTTAAGGTGTAAGGATAAATTTTAGTGAAGACAAGGTAGGGTTTTATGGTGTAATTGAGTGAGAAATGGAGCTTGGGTGAAGGAAAATGGTGGAGCTCCAATGGTGATTCTCGGCAAAAAGAAGAAAGAAGAGCAATATAATTTTTTTTTTCTTTCATTTTCTACCCATTTAATTCATTTTACGTGAGTTATAGCCATGTGTCACAATGTGATTAGGTGGGAGTGCTTTAGTGATATCATCCCATGTCATAAATCTAATTAAATTCCATTTTCTTTTCTTCTTTTCCTTTCTTCTTTCTACTCATTTTTTTATTAAATTTTTAGCAATATTTATTCATTTTTTTGAAGGAGCAGAAGCGTGAAAAACACAAGTTTGTACCATTGAATTCAAAAATTTTCACCTAGGGTCACATGCATCATGCAAGATTTATTTTTATCTATTTGATTTCAATGATAAACAACATATTAAAACTCTTTTAATATGTTTTTGGATCTGTATTTGTCATTTAAGATTTTAAAATTAATCAGATTAATTTTAGAACCCTAGATTAAATCAAGAACAAACACACTAACCTCTTGATGCACTGCAGTGTATTTGCGCCTTCGAGATTCATCTTCAAGACACCAGATGTTATCCCTCTAGCTTGTCCACACCAACAACACCTATGGAAGCCCTTGAACAGCTTCTAAAGCTTTTTCTATTATTTAGAAAAATAAGTTCTGCCTTTTAAGAGATTAAAGATGTAACCAGGATACTAGAAACGATTTCTAGTATTTTTAATTCAAGAGATTGCTTGCTAATCTCTTGGAATAGATGAGAGATGAAGAGGAAGAGAAGGGAGACTCTTGGGTGGCGACACCAAGGATGAGGAGCTGCTGATTGTGTGTTTTATTTTGATAACAACACTTATATAGCTAGGTCAACACATTAAACTCTTGCCACATGTCACCCTTTGATTGGTTTTAGGTTTAATTGACCCAATCACATTGTGCCAAGTGTCAAACCTATATTTAATCTTAATTTTAATCGTCTTACATGATTGAAAGATATTTGGCAAGCTTATCTGTAATGTCATGTGTCACCATCTCATGGTGCCACATGTCACCCTGTGAAATGACCAAAATGCTCCTGTGTCTTAATTTTGAGTTTTCAACCCAAAATAATTATTTCTCTTCTTCTAATCAATTTATATCGAATATAAATTAATTAATTAATATTTATTAATTAATTTCTCATTAATTAAATTCATATTTAAACACTTTAAATATAAATTTAACTTATACTATACATCCAATAACCTAGTTTTGATTTCAAGTCATACTAGGGACTTTGCAATCTAATTGCAAATCAAACCTATTTAACTAATCAATTAAACTCTTTAATTAATTAATTAAATCATATTTAATTAGGTGATAACTTGTGTATGTGTGTGACTTACTAAGCTCATCACTAATTGGCAATGAGACATGATATCAACTCTTAATATCATCAGAACTCTTTCATACCATAAATGATTTCTCTAAATCATTTTATGTACCTCATAAACCATGGCTAACACCTAGCATAGTATTCCATGGCTACTCAATTAGTAATAAGGTTTACCTTAAATGAACCTATAATCATATGTTACCATGTACAAGAATCTCTCTGTTACAAAATCCCAACTCAAGCTGGAGTCATGGTTTATGTCAAACTCCATTTGCTATGAATATTATGTTCTCTTTTAATTCCAGTTCTTGATTAAAAAGATTTTCTCATCAGAAACTCTTTCTGAATAAATCTATCTGTCCTTGCCAGGAACTTGAAACATCTAGAATAATTAAATGAATATAGGATTTTATCTCTATTTACTTAGAGGAACAGATTCCATCTTGATCAACACCTACCTCCATATATAACTAGTAGGAGCCAACACATGCCCATATGCCCATACATAGTACAAGTATGAAAGCAGTATCAAACTCAAACCACCTATATACAAGATAACTATACTCTCTCAGGTCTAAAGATTATATACACTGATATGATTTATGACAACGCATTGACAAGATTAAACTCCGTGTGCTCGTCATAAGTGTCACTGGTTCGGCCTATTTATCATTTATAAGTGCCTATCATGTTTCTTATATGGCATGTGACTCACCATTCTTTCTTATTTATATCTCATATAAATAACTTGGGAACAAACATAAATACAATCTTTCTGGATAAGTCATGTCCTTATTATGAAGTATCCTCGATTGTGAACCTATTTATGATACTTTGTGCTAGAAATACTATCACTCATATTCTTAACAACTTAAGAATAATATTTCTAACAAAATATCAATGGACCTTTTCTATTACACATAAATATATTATGTAAATGGAAAAGTAGAAATGCCTTTTATTAATAAAAATATGTATAAGATACATACTAAATGATATGCTCTAGGGTATACTACTAACAATCTCCCACTAGCACTAGAGCCATTCATTACAATTTCTTAGACCCATCTTCTCAAGATGACGGTCTAGCTGAGTCTGTGACATAGGCTTAGTGAATGGTTCAGCTAGATTTTCAGCTGATGCTATTTTCTGCATGGCTACATCGCCTCGCCCAACTATTTCTCTGATAATGTGGTAGCGCCTTTCTATGTGTTTGGATTTTTTGTGAGACCTTGGTTCCTTAGCCTGTATGACTGCTCCATTGTTGTCACAGTGTAGTGAAACTGCTGACTCAATGGAAGGAACTACTGTAAGTTCTGTCACGAACTTCTTTATCCAAACAGCTTCCTTTGCAGCATCTGATGCAGCAATATACTCTGCCTCGGTAGTGGAATCTGCAGTCGTGTTCTATTTGAAACTCTTCCAACTGATTGCACCTCCATTATAAATAAACACATATCCAGAGGTAGACTTTCTATCATCGATATCTGATTGGAAATCAGAATCAGTATAACCATCCAATTGCAAGTCTCCACCTCCATAGATCAAGAATAAATCCTTAGTTCTTCTCAAGTACTTAAGGATATTCTTGACAGCTATCCAGTGTTCCAAACCTGGATTGGATGATACCTGCTAGTTAAATTAACAGCATATGCGATATCCGGCCTAGTACACAACATTGCATACATTAAATTTCCAATAGCCGAAGCATATGGAATCCTGACCATTTTATCTCTTTCTTCAGGTGTCTTTGGAGACATCTCTTTAGAAAGATGGATACCATGTCTCACTAGTAACAATCCTCTCTTGGAATCAAGCATGTTAAACCTCTTTAACACCTTTTCCAAGTATAGACTTTGGGATAAACCAATTATTCTTTTTGCTCTATCTCTATATATGCGAATCCCAAGAATATAGGTTGCCTCCCCTAAGTCTTTCATGGAGAATGTATTTGACAACAATACGTTATAGTTGTCAACATACCTGTGTCATTACCCATCAACAGTATATCATCCACATATAAGACAAGGAAAGTGATAGCACTGTTACTAACCTTCTTATATACACATGGCTCATCCTCATTTTTGATAAAACCAAATGATTTAATAGCTTCATCAAAACGGATGTTCCAAATCCTCGAAGCTTGTTTTAACCCATAAATGGATCGCTTTAGCTTGTAAACCTTGGAACCATCTTGGGATTCAAAACCCCTAGGTTGTTCCATGAAAATGTTTTCATCAATGTATCCATTGAGAAAAGCTGTTTTGACATCCATCTGCCAAATCTCATAATCATAGTATGTAGCTATTGCTAATAGAATCTTAATTGATTTAAGCATGGCAACAGGCAAGAAAGTCTCCTCATAGTCAATTCCTTGCCTTTGGTGAAACCCTTTCGCTACTAGCCTTGCCTTATAGGTCTCTACCTTTCCATCAGAACCAATTTTCTTCTTGAAAACCCATTTGTTCCCTATAGGTACAATACCTTCAGGTGGGTTAACAAGATCCCAAACTTGATTCTTATACATGGAATCAATCTCAAATTTCATAGCATCAATCCATTTTAAAGAGTCTATATCTGATATAGATATTCTTCATAGGTAAGTGGATCATCTCCATGATCTAATTCTTCATGAAGGAAACCATATCTCACTGGTGGGTGAGATACCCTGGTTGTTCTACGAGGAACAGCTGTAGATGTTTTATCAATAGGTGTAGGTTGACTAGATGGATCTATATCCATATGATCTGTTGGTTGATCAGAATTCTCAAATTCTAACTTTATTTCCCTTCCTTTGCCTCCTTCTTGAACAAACTGTTGTTCAAGAAATGTGGCATCTCTACTTATCACAACCTTTTATGAAGTAGGCAAATAAAAATAATATCCAAAACTATCTTTTGGATATCCAACAAATCGACCTTTTTATGATCTGGTTTCCAATTTATCAGTGTTTAGCTTTTTGACATAAGCTGGACAACCCCAAATCTTAATATGCTTAAGACTTGGTTTTCTTCCATGCCATATCTCATAAGGTGTGGAAGAAACTAATTTTGATGGAATCCTATTCAGAATATATAAAGCTGATTCTAATGCAAATCCCATAGGGAGATTGGCATATCAGTATAGCTCATCATGCTATGTACCATATTCAATAGGGTACGATTTCTCCTTTCAGATACACCATTCAGCTGTGGTGTTCCTGGAGGAGTCAGTTGGGAAACAATGTCGTGCTCTCTCAAGTATTCATCAAATTTAGTACTCAAATATTCACCTCCACAATCTGATCGAAGAGCTTTAATACTCTTTCCTGTTTGATTTTCTGCTTTAGATTTAAATTCTTTGAACTTTTGAAAGGATTCATGTTTGTATTTCTTCAAATACAAATACCCAAACCTTGATTTATCATCAGTACAGGTAATAAAATAATGAAGCCCCTCTAGCCATTTCTTTAAATGGACCACATACATCACTATGTATTAGCTATAAAATATTTTCATCTCTTAGCCCTTATCCAACAAAGGGTGATCTAGTCATTTTGCCTTGAAGGTAAGATTCACAAGTTGGAGTAGGCTCAGAGCCCAATGAGGATAGAATCCCCATTTTCTCCAAATTTGCAATCCTATCTTCTGCAACATGACATAACCTTAAGTGCCAAATATATTTTGAACTTGAGTTGATTTTCACTATGGCATTGCATTCATTTAGATCACTTGCATTCATTTTGTGTTTGTCATTATTATCCAAATAATAAAGACCATCATTCATATAATCCGAACCAACATATTTATTTCCAAAATAAATATTGCAAACATCATCTGTGAACTGAATTTCATAGCCATTTTTAGTCAAACTAGATATAGAAATGATGTTCTTAAAAGCATCAGGTACATATAAAATATTATCCAAACACAAAACATGTCCAAACATGTAAAAAGATTTAGATCCTATGGCTAAAGCTTCAACAGTTGAGCTATTGCCAATCCGGACTCTAACATTTTGAGAATGCAAGCTGCTACTATTTGCTAGTTCCTGCATATCATTAGAAATGTGAGAACTGGCACCAGTATCTAAAACCCAAACTGTAGATAAACTATGAGTATCATCAGAATCTATATAACAGGATATGGACATACCTTCCGAAGGTTTATCCTTCTTGTCCTTCAGAGAAGCAAGATACTCTGGGCAGTTCCTTTTCCAGTGCCCATCCTTCTGGTAGTGGAAACACTTTCCTTTGCCTCCATCAGCTTTAGTCTTCCCTTTCTGTTTAGCTATTTTCTTGGAAGGACCAGGAATCTAAGGTTTCTTTTTCTTATTGCCTTTCTTCTTGTTGGACTTTCCAGCATAAGAAGATGCAATCAAAGCAACCTCTTTTCCTTTATTGCCCGGCATATTCTTTTGGGTAATAACCAACATATTGAGTAAACCAGCCAAGGTGCATTCCTGTTTAGTCATATGGAAATTTGTTACAAAATTTCCAAAAGACTCAGGAAGGGACTGAAGAATCAAATCCATCTGTAGTTGGAAATCCATGTTGAAGTCAAGATATTCCAACTGCTCAATCAGCCGAATCATCTTGTGGACATGATCCCCAACATTCTGTCCCTCAGACATCCTCATACAGAATAGTTATTTAGATATCTCATACCTAGCATTCCTGCTGTGCTCACCATACAACTCTTGTAGGTGAAGGAGGATCTCACTCGCACTCTGCATGTTCTCATGTTGCTTCTGTAACTCATTTCTCATGGAAGCAAGCATGTAACACTTAGCTCTCATATCATGCTCCTTCCACTTGTCCAAAGTTTCATGTTCCTCTTGTGTGGCCTCTGGAGGTAAGGGACTAAGAACATTTGAGTCTAGAACATATCCTATACGTTCAAGGTTCAGGACAAGTTTCAAATTTCTTAGCCAATCAGACAGATTAGGTCCTGTCAACCTATTGCGATCAAGTATGCTTGCAAGGATATTGGATGGTGGTGGTTGTTCTGTGCTCATTTTTATCAGAAAATTAACTGCAAAAAATAACCAGATTAATTAGTAAATGTATCATGTAATTAACTAAAATGATTGTGGTCTTTTAATCAAATTGGTCTTCCCACTAACTTAGCGAATCCTACACTTCCATAGTAAAAAACGGAAATCCAAGTTGGATGGATTTCTAGCTGGTGATTGAATTCTTATAATTCTATTGATCATCCTCAGGTACATCCATTATTGGAATTACAATAAACTATAAGTGAGTAACTCCTTGCTCATCACATCTCATGTGAGGTTCAATCCTTTACCTAGCCCCTAATGCTCAAAATCTCAGGTACATCCATTATTGACTTATCTTGTATTAGTTAAGTTGATCCCATTGAGCCAGTAATTAGGCAAAAAATTTTAATGTCCTCAGGTACATCCAATATTGGCCACTAAACCATTTACATATTTACAACATCTCATGCTTAATAATTATTCTTAAGAAAATCTCTTAAATTAATTGCATCTTATGCAACTATTTAAAATTTCTTAAAATAATTGCCCCAATGGAGGGCCTATGTTATAATTACTTTAATTATAGCATTTTCAACTTAATCATTTGTTTGGAAGATTTTGTGGTCGTCCTAATTACTATTAAGGTCTCACTTTGCACATTATCTATTTAGCATGCATATATCATATAATTGCATACATTCCCATACAACTCATGCATTCATGGATAAGCAGTAAATATGGTATGATCATGGACTTTCTAAGGGATTCAATTCTGAGCCACTAAGAATTGAATCAGGGCATTCCTAGGTGCATTTCATTTATTCATTTTACAAGAGTTGCTGAAGGAGTACATAATCAACACTTGATCTTGAATTCCTCCCACTGGTCCCACCAATGCTCTTGACCTCCTTGAACTTTTTGCAATTCAATTACATAGTAATCCTTGGCATACCAAGGCGAATTTATAAGAACTTAAATAAATGAAATTACAACCTAAAAATTATTACAAACTTAATAATACATGCCCAAAATAAATTAAAATAAATTAATTAATTTACAATTCCAAAGAAATATAAAAGAAATAAATCCAATCACATTGGTCTTTTATAGTCCATGATCATCCATCATGCATATCACTATTTAACAATTAAATAAAACATACATACTTAAATTAAATTGAATATCTTATATTCAACTTAAAAATCCAGATTTGAATATGATTCAAATAAATTTAAAAATTCAGATTTGAATCTCATTCAAACAAATTTAAAAATTCAGAAATGAATCACATTCAAACAACCTTAACAATTCAGATTTGAATCACATTCAAACATTTCTTAAAAAATCAGATTTGAATCACATTCAAACATTTTTTAAAAAATCAGATCTGAATATTATTCAAACAACTTTAAAAATTCAGATTTGAATATGATTCAAACAACTTTAAAAATTCAGATTTGAATCACATTCAAATAACTTTTAAAATTCAGATTTGAATCAAAATTTAATTGTGTGATTAAAATTCTAATTAAACAATTTAATTAGACATAGGATGATTTTTTTTAGATCATACAACAATTGCAAAATCAAGAATCAAACCATGCGCACCATGGGATACCCAAAGAGTGCGCACCAAAGATGGAAGATCAAGCATGCCGCCATACCTTTTGATCCAACCAGTAATAGACCAATCATCTCATGATCAAAACACAAAAATAAATCATATAATCAACAATCTAAATAGAAAATATAGTGGCTCTGATACCAATTGAAGGAGCGGAAGCATGAGAAACACAAGTTTATGCAATTGAATTTAAAAATTTTCACCTAGGGTCACATGCATCATGCAAGATTTATTTTTATCTATTTGATTTCAATGATAAACAACATATTAAAACTCTTTTAATATGTTTTTGGATCTGTATTTGTCATTTAAGATTTAAAATTAATCAGATTAATTTTAGAACCCTAGATTAAATCAAGAACAAACACACTAACCTCTTGATGCACTGCAGTGTATTTGCGCCTTCGAGATTCATCTTCAGGACACCAGATGTTATCCCTCTAGCTTGTCCACACCAAGAACACCTATGGCAGCTCTTAAACAGCTTCTAAAGCTTTTTCTATTATTTAGAAAAACAACTTCTGCCTTTTAAGAGATTAAAGATGTAAACAGGACACTAGAAACGATTTCTAGTATTTTTAATTCAAGAGATTGCTTGCTAATCTCTTGGAATAGATGAGAGATGAAGAGGAAGAGAAGGGAGACTCTTGAGGGGTGGCACCAAGGATGAGGAGCTGCTGATTGTGTGTTTTATTTTCATAACAACACTTATATAGCTAGGTCAACACATTAAACCCTTGCCACATGTCACCCTTTGATTGGTTCTTGGTTTAATTGACATAATCACATTGTGCCAAGTGTCAAACCTATATTTAATCTTAATTTTAATCATCTTACATGATTAAAAGACATTTGGCAAGCTTATGTGCAATGCCATGTGTCACCATCTCATGGTGCCACATGTCACCCTGTGAAATGACCAAAATGCCCCTGTGTCTTAATTTTGAGTTCTCAACCCAAAATAATTATTTCTCTTCTTCTAATCAATTTATATCAAATATAAATTATTAATTAATCTTTATTAATTAATTTCTCATTAATTAAATTCATATTTAAACACTTTAAATATAAATTTAACTTATACTATACATCCAATAACCTAGATTTGGTTTCAAGTCATGCTAGGGACTTTGCAATCTAATTGCAAACCAAACCTATTTAACTAATCAATTAAACTCTTTAATTAATTAATTAAATCATATTTAATTAGGTAATAACTTGTGTATGTGTGTGACTTACTAGGCTCATCACTAATTGGCAATGAGACATGATATCAACTCTTAATATCATCAGAACTCTTTCTTACCATAAATGATTTCTCTAAATCATTTTATGTACCTCATAGACTATGGTTAACACCTAGCATAGTATGCCATAACTACCCAATTAGTAATAAGGTTTACCTTAAATGAACCTATAATCATATATTACCATGCACTAGAATCTCTCTGTTACAAAATCCCAACTCAAGCTGGAGTCATGGTTTATGTCAAACTCCATTTGCTATAAATATTATGTTCTCTTTTAATTCTAGTTCTTGATTAAAAAGATTTTCTCATCAGAAACTCTTTCTGAATAAATCTATCTGTGCTGGCCAGGAACTTGAACCATCAAGAACAATTAAATGAACATAGGATTTTATCTCTATTTACTTAGAGGAACAGATTCCATCTTGATCAACACCTACCTCTATATATAACTAGTAGGAGCCAACACATGCCCATATACCTATACATAGTACAAGTATGAAAGCAGTATCAAACTCAAACCACCTATATACAAGATAACTATACTGTCTCAGGTCTAAAGATTATATGCATTGATATGATTTATGACAACGCATTGACAAGAGTAAACTCCATGTGCTCATCATAAGTGTCACTGGTTCGGCCTACTTATCATTTATAAATGCCTATCATGTTTCTTATATGGCATGAGACTCACCATTCCATCTTATTTATATCTCATATAAATAACTTGGAAACAAACATGAATACAATCTTTCTGGATAAGTCATGTCCTTATTATGAAGTATCCTCAATTGTGAACCTATTTATGACACTTTGTGCTAGAAATACTGTCACTCATATTCTTAACAACTTAAGAATAATATTTCTAATAAAATATCAATGGACCTTTTCTATTACACATAAATATATTATGTAAACGGAAAAGTGGAAATGCATTTTATTAATAAAAATATGTACAAGATGCATACTAAATGATATGCTCTAGGGCATACTACTAACATTTTTTATGTCATATAATTTATTTACTTAGTTGGACAAGTTGGTCAAAAATCATCTCTGAAGGCGAAATGACCAAAATGCCCTTCGTTTAGCTTATTGAGCCAAAATCGTCTGTACAGATCGAAAAATTTTACTAAGAATTTTCTTGGCATTCTAATGCCATAGAAACCTCAATGACTTTTCTCTGGAGTCCGAAAAATTATTTCATGAATTTTTCCCTGGGTTTAGGGCTTCTAACTGCGAGGACCGCAACTTCCCACTGGGTTACCCATCGCTAGGGTATCAGCTCATTTAACTTGGTTGTATTTTATTTCTAAAATTTTTCCTAAATTTTTCTTACTATTATTTGAGTTATTTATGATTCCCCACTCTAGTCTAAATATTTTTCCAGACGTTCTAGCTGTCTGGACCAATACCGGTCACCTGAACAGTAGAATGTACGAAATTGCTACAGTGAGGGTGTTACACAAGCAAGATTCTAATGGCCTTTAATCTAGCTACAAGGGCAAAGGTCTCATCATAGTCTATGGCCTCCTCCTAGTTATGGCCTCTGGCTACTAACATAGCTTTATTCCTAGTTATATTGCCATCTTCATCTAACTTATTTCTAAACACCCATTTGGTGCCAATGGAAGGATGGTTCTTAGGCCTAGGAACTAGGGTCTAGACCTTGATCCTTTCAAATTGGATGAGTTCCTCTTACATAATAAGTACCCAACCTTTATCATTAAAGGCTTCATTTATGGACTTAGGTTCTATTGGTGATATGAATGCAAGATTATTACAAATATTTCTAAAAGAAGATCTAGTTGTTACCCTTTTTGATGTTTCACTAATTATTTGGTCCTTAGGATGATCTTTTTCAAAGGTCCAATCCTTGGGTAAGTTTTACTGAACTCCTCGATTTGGAACTATTTGACCTTATCGCCCTTGGAGCTCAATCTCATCATCTCCCAAAGCCTTCAAGGGATCTTCCTTGAGTTGATCTTGATCTCTTCCAGATTAAGGATCTTCAAGGGCCAACTCATCAAGGTCACCTACAACATCATCATCACAAGAAACATCCTTTTTGTAGGATTAAATGGATTAGCTTCATCAAATACAACATGCATTGACTCCTCAACAATTAAGATTCTCTTATTGAAGACTCTATATGTTTTACTAGATGTAGAGTATCCCAAGAAGATGCCTTCATCAATTTTGGAGCTAAACTTATCTAAATTATCCTTGGTATTTAAAATGAAGCACTTACAACTAAAAATTCTAAAATAATCTACTTTAGGTTTCTTGCCATTCCATAGCTCACAAGGAGTTTCTTTAAAATAGGCCTAATCAAAACTCTATTTGAAACATAACAAGCCGTATTAATGGCTTTCGCCAAAAAATAAGTAGGCAAGTTATATTCATTTAACATAGTCCTCCCAATGTTTAAAAGAGTTCTATTTTTTCTTTCAACAACACCATTGTTAAAGAGTCTTAGGAGATAGTCAAATCTTTCATTTTCAAATTCTCTACCATGATCACTCCTAAGAGAAGAATTTGAAAACATTTTTCATTTTCAACCTTTTTGGAAAATCTTTCAAGTATACCTAGAGTAGTCATCAATATCACAAGTGCATAATGTGTGCCACCTAAGCTAGCTACTCTAGTAGGACCAAACAAATCCATATGCAACAATTGAAAAGGTCTAGAAGTAGATACCTTATGAATTGATTTAAAATAACTCTTGACTTGCTTACCCATTTGGCATGCATCACACATCTTGTCCTTCTGAAACTTGATCTTTAGAAGCCCATCAACTAGCTCATCCTTGTTCAAGTTTGCTAGAAGATCCATGCTAGCATGTGCAAGCCTTCTATGCCAAGTCTAGGAGTCATCACTAATAGACACAAAGCACTTGACATCCTTGTTAGACAAAGCATGCAAATCAATAACATAAATGTTTTCAATCTTTTCACTAAAAAACAACATTTTACTATCACATATCCTAGAAACAAAGTAAGATTTTGACTGAAATATAACTCTACAACCCTTATCACATAATTGACTAACATTAAGCAAATTATGCTTCAAACCATCCACTAAAAGAACTTTATCAAGGATAGGAGAGTTTTCCTCACCAATCTTACCTATCGCCATAATTTTACCTTTGCTATTGTTGCCAAGATCACTTGCCCACCCCTATCCTTCTTTTCAAGAGAAGGGAAGATGTTGGCATTTTAATCATGTGCCTTAAACATCCACTATCCAAGTACCACTGGCTTTTAAGCTTTAAGGATTTCAAGCACACCTACACAAAATAATTCAAACAACTTTAGGTATCTAAATGTACTTGGGTCCTTGGGGGTTAGTAGTTCCATCATCACTAAAATCAAATATTCTTTTATATCTAAGATGGACTTTCCTAATAGCATACCTATAGTTGGTGTGACCAAACTTGCCACAATAGTGACGATAACCATTAAACCTTCTTGTTCTTGGTCTATATGCATGAGAGTGTGCATATATTCTTATGTGACCATTCTTTTTGTGTCCATCATGTGCACGTGAGCATGAGGCATTGTGAGTGTGATGATGGCTATAAGGCTCGGTAGAATGCCCGGTAGAATGTCCCCTATACAAGTTTGGCCTAGATGCAAATCTCCTAGATGTATATGTCTTATTAACATTTTATCTAGGGACATGTTAATGATGTGGAGTCTTCCTAGGTGCATTGCCACTAGATATCTTTGGCTCTTGCCTCTTAGAATTGGACACCTTTGGGCTAGACTCTTGGGGGCTATGCTCACTAGAACTAGTAGCTTTAAAAAATATGGTCTTGGAAGGAAGTGCTTAAGCAAATTTGCCATAGTCAACTCCATACTTGATGCTAGGGGACCTTTGAAAGTCCAAAATTGCATCAAATTTATCTTTCCCTTTAGTAAATTTGGAGAGAGAAATCTTTAACTCAACAATTTCATTTTTCAACTTCTCATTTTCTAAAGAAAGCTTTTTTAAGGATTTTTGCATATCATTATCTAAAGGTCTAGCATCCTTATGTGAGGTCTCATTCTCCGTCCTCAAACTAAGTAGTTCATTTTTCAAAAGTTTGTTTTTCTTATGACTCAAGTCTAGTTCATCATTCATGACTTTAAGAGCATTAACAAGTTCATCATAGGAAAATTTAACAACATCATCACTTAAAGTTACCTCATTTGAGCTTTTGTCCATTGCCATGAAGCACATTTTGGCAACCTCATCACCAATCTCCTCATCTTCAAAGTCACTTGATTCATTCTGTGACACCCCTTACCTGTCTATAGTATAGCCGAGTAAGTTATGTCACACAATGTACCGCAACACCATATTTTATTTCAATCATTTTTATTCTTCCTTAATTTATTTCTAATGGTTATGAAGTGCAATTTTGTGAAATATTACTCATTTAAGTTATTTATGAAATTATAAATTTATTTGAAGTTCTGAAAATTTTATAGAAAATCCGGCAGAGTATCGGCTAAAAATGGAGAAAATAATTCTTCGGAACCTGTGAAAAACACTTTCAATAATTATTTCCAATCATTCTCAAACTCCAATGACCATCAACATGGTCTCAATAATTCTCAACATTAGCAATCATCTTAAGTTCTCAACATGAATCCATAATTTCATTCAAATTCAAAATCAACTTAATTTCATGAAGATATTCTCAAATTATATTAATTAACAAAATTTTTTAAAATATGTACACCAACATATGATTACATAAATTTACTATTTACATGAGTTCATAATTTACAAATCACAAACTACTACCCACTAAAAAATGCAAAAACAAAATTTCAAAAGGGACCTAAAGGTCCTACCACTGATACATTGTAGATGAGGGGTGACTCTGACTCTAGGCATATCTGTGACCTCACCCAGTCTGTGGTCTGCTGGGCTCTCTGTCTGTCTCTCCAGAACCTACGCGTGGCAAAAAGCGATGCGCTAAGCAATAATGCTTAATGGTGCCAATAATAAAATAAAAAGAACTAAAAGAAAAATAAATATGCAGTGTATATATTGATGTCTCATGCAGATAAATTTTTAGTAATTATTTGTAGTATTATTTATTTGGAACTTGTTATATCCATTATTTCATTAAATTTATCAACTTTCATTTTAGGTTGGCCAAGTAACCTATATTGGATGACTGGACTGGATAAACGGGTAAACTGGCACTGAGTACCAAGTACCTCGGGCCGTCACACCATCGGTCACATATGTATCTCCCGGTGTGCAACAGAACAACTAATAAGCTGTAATAATTATTAGGCACAAGGCTAAGTATCACCATAATTTCAGAATGGCTAAAAGTCATAAAATCACAGAATGGCATAATGACATGTGCAGTACTGCTAACTAAACCCTATTGGCATGCCAACCTATCCAAACCAATCTTACTAGGTGTACTAAGGCACATTACCAAGTTATTAATTGAATTTTCATGCTTTACATGTAAGGTTACTATTCATTTTACTATTTAGGTCAAATTATTGACTTTCCAATGCATAATAGCTACATAAGTCCTAATCACATAAATTTACCACATTTTGGTTCCCAAAAGTGTTGGCATTAGTTTCCAATCTATACTTCTAACCGATGGTGAATAAATCAGAAATTTCAGTTTTGGGTGCTAGAGTTCACTGTTCCATTAGGCCATTCTACATTGAGAATTTGGCAAAATGTTCTTCATCAAAGTTGTTCCTTATTAAGTCTAGTTACCTTTCGTTTTTTGAATCACTTCATTTGGAGTTTTTTATCTCAAGTTATGGCCTAAACACCATAACTGGCAGGATTGTAATTTTTCCAAAATTTCTGGGCAGAATCAATTCTATAGTTTTTTGTACACTGATTTCAGGTCAGTTTTTGGACATATTATGGTCAAAGTTTGGGTTTATTTTCTTCATGAAAGTTGTAGGGCTATGTCTCAGCTTTTTACTGGTAAAAATTCAGGTCAATTGGACCTTTCTATACTGAGTTATGACCAAATGAATGAACACTATTCATTTAGTCATTTTCCAAGGACTGTATATTGGTCACCCGGATTAGGGTAATTTTTAGGTCAACTTGGTTTAGTTTTCTGGGTAGGGTTTCTTCACCAAAGTTGTGCCATTATGTGTCTAGTTTCATTTTCAATTAGCCTTGCACCAATTAAACCTACACAACTCCAGTTATAGCTGCCCAAACCTGCTAGACTCACACCCAGTCCTGCAGGTCACCAAGGGCAGCATGCCTAACCTCAATTCCATTATCCTAAATCACTTCAATTCCTCCTCACATATAGTCAAATGGTCACTAATTGACCATTACAATGTTCATATACCATTACATGAGCAAACCCTAATTTTATTCAACTCTCCAAGTTCTCAAAGTTCAATTTATGTATTAAACTTACAATTTCAACTTATATCATGTCCTTAAACATGAATTGAGTGAGAGAGAGAATAAATTGGGCACTAACCTTGATTTAGCTAATTTCCAAAGCTTGAGAACTTCTATTTTCCTCTTTCTTTTTGCTGCCCAAGACTTGCTCTAGGTGTAAGGAAAATTTTTAATGAAAGGAGCAAGGGATTTTATGGTGTAAAATGGTGGGAAAGGAAGCCTGGTTGGGGATGGCAATGGTGGAATACTTTGGAGCTGGTTTGGCCAGCTGAGGAAGATGGAAGAAACTGATTTGTTTTCTTTCATTTTCTGCCCATTTAGTCATTTTAAATGAGTTATTGCCATGTGTCACAATGTGATTGGGTGGGAGGATTTTAAATGACATCATATGATGTCAAAAGTCCCATTTTTCTTTATTTTTTTTTCTTTCTATTCATTTTTAATTAAATTTTTAGCAATATTTATTTATATTTTAGATCATAATAATTATTTACTTAAATGGACAAGTCGGTCAAAAATCATCTCTAAAGACGAAATGACCAAAATGCCCTCCGTTTGGCCTATTGAGCCAAAATCATCTGTACCGATTTAAAAATTTTTCTAAGCATTTTCTTGGCATTCTAATGCCATAGAAACCTTAATGACTCTTCTCTAGAGTCTCAAAAATTATTTTATGAATTTTCTCCCGGTTTTAGGGCTTCTAGTTGCGAGGACCGTAACTTCCCACTGGGTTACCCATCGCTAGGGCACCAGCTCATTTAACTTGGTTGTATTTTATTTCTAAAATTTTTCCTAAATTTTTCTTATTAATATTTGAGTTAATTATGGTTCCTCACTTTAGTTTAAATGTTTTTTTTTTCAGATGTTCTAGCTGTCCGAACCGACACCGGTCATCGGAACAGTAGAATGTACAGAATTGCTACAGTGAGGGTGTTACATCTCTTCCCCTCTATTTTAAATTTCATCCTTGAAATTTACCTGATGCAAATAGTTGAGGGAACTGTTGTCTCATCCTCTCTTCACTTTCCCAAGTTGCTTCCTCGGTGTTGTGGTGCCTCCAAAGCACTTTCACCAGTGGAATCTGCTTATTCCTCAACTCTTTCATTTCTCAAGCCAGGATCCGTATGGGTTCTTCTTCATATGTTAAATCCGATTATACTTCAATTTCTTCCATGGAAATGACATGTGAAGGATCTGAGTGGTATCGTCTTAGCATAGATACGTGGAACACATTGTGGATCTTGTCCAGCTCTAGTGGTAAAACTAGCCTGCAGGCCACTGGACCCACATGTTTAATGACTTCATATGGGCTAATGAACCTAGGGCTTAACTTACCTTTTCTTCCAAACCTTAATACCTTCTTCCACGGTGACACCTTGAGGAACACTTTGTCGCCAATTGCATATTCTATCTCTTTTCTCTTCAGGTCGGCATAAGACTTTTGTCTGTCTGAGGCAACCTTCAGATTGGCTTTAATTAGCTTTACCTCTTTCTTAGTCTGTTTCATCAGGTCTAGCCCTACCAGTTTGTCTTCGCCTAATTTAGTCTAACACACTGGAGTTCTATATTTCCTCCCATACAGTACTTCATATGGGGCCATTTGGATGCTAGCTTGGTAGTTATTGTTGTATGCAAATTCTGCCAGTGGGAGGTATCTATCCCAACTTCCCTCAAACTCAATGACACAACTCCTCAGCATATCCTCAAGGACCTACCATATATTTCATGTTATTATTATCATTTCAGTTCAATATTTGTATTAATTCAATTGGTTTCAATGTTTACCTGGATTACTCTTTCTGATTGCCTATCCGTCTGAGGATGAAAAGTTGTACTGAAGTGGAGTTGTGTACCCAAGGATTCATGCAACTTCTTCCAAAATCTCGATGTAAACCTTGGGTCTCGATCAGATATGATGGAAAGTGGAATTCCATGCAGTCTAACTATCTCACTGATATACAATTCTGCTAACTTCTCCAGTGAGTAGTCAGTCCTAACTGGTAAAAAGTGTGCTGACTTTGTCAATCTATCTACTATCACTCATACTGTGTCATGCTTCTTCTGGGTGAGAGGTAGACCACTTACAAAATCCATGGTGACCCGATCCCATTTCCATTCAGGTTTGCGTATGGGCTATAGCAAACCCGATGGAACTTGATGTTCTGCCTTGACTTGCTGACATGTCAAGTATTTAGTCACATAGTCAGCTATGTCCTTCTTCATACCAAGCCACCAATAATGAAGCTTTAGATCATGATACATTTTTATACTTCCTGGATGCATAGCATAAACACTGGTGTGTTCCTCCTTTAGAATACTGGCTTTTAATTTCCCATCATTTGGTACACACACTCTTCCTTTGTAGTACAAACATCTATCAGCTTTCACCTCATAGTCAGTTGCCTTCCCTCCTGAGATTTTACTCATAGTAGTCATTAACTTCTCATCTACCTTCTGCTCACCTAAAATCTGCTATAGCAAGTTTGGCCTCACTTGCAACTCAGCCAAAATAGCTCCATCTCGAGCCAAGGATAGACGGGCATTCAATGATCTCAAAGTTGTGATGGATTTTCTGCTCAAAGCATCAGCAACTACATTTGCCTTCCCAGGATGGTAGTCAATCACACAATCATAGTCCTTCATGAACTTAATCCATCGCCTCTGTCTAAGGTTGAGCTTCTTCTAGATTGGCAAATATTTCAGACTCTTGTGGTCTGTGTAAATGTAGCACTTTTCACCATACAAGTAGTGCCTCCATATCTTCAGTGCAAAGATAATTGTTGTAAGTTCTAGATCATGGGTAGGGTAATTGTCACACCCTACCCCTCTGTAAGGCATGACATGATCCCGTAGTATACCTAATGAATTACCAACTTCATCTACTGATAACCCATCAAATACACTACAAGGGATTTTAAAACTTTTCTTACTTCTTTTTACAGTGGTGAGTACTATTTACAAGTGTTAAAAACTTTTTTGACTGAAGTGAAATAGCTAATACATTTGAATTATTAGTAATTTCTGTAAAAATTTTGGCGGAGTGCCATCTGTATTTTGAATAAAACAGTTCTTCAAAAACCTGTAAAAAAGCACTTCAAATATATTTCTCAATCTCAATTCCAATATTTGATCAACTCAATATGTTTCTCAACTCAAATCCATAGTAATTTTTCAATATTTTCAAGGCTGAGATAAAAGAAATATAGTACAAATTTTACAAGCCCAAATAACTCACAATTTATTTTACAACTTCAAGGTACAATTTTAAATTTACAACTGCTCAAAACCAAGAACATTATATACATACAGTGAACATACATTACAATACAAAATGCAAAATATGGTATACTCAATATACCCGATGATCTCTCACTGAAGCACTAGCAGCCTAGTCTCATCGCCTGTCATCATTTCACTCATGACAAGAATGAAAAGCTATCGCTGAGTAAAATTTACTTAGTGGTGCACAATAACAATTTGAAATGCGATACATAAATCTTTTATTGACAATTCACAAATCAAATAGTTCACAATTCCATTTCACAATTACAAAGTTCATATAACACAAATTTGATCAAATAACTGAATAATACAATTTTGCCAATCAATAATACCATTTGATCAAATAACTGAATAATACAGTTTTGCAAATCAATAACACAATTTAAATGCTGCACAATTACATTTCACAAATTATCAAAGCTCATTATAGAAAACTTTTGAGTCAAATAAATTAATAAACACAGTGTTGCCAATTCATACACAACTTAAGCCATGACACAAAATTTCCGATCAATGCCGTGTTGTACACCACGACAAAGCAATCTACAACCCCACTAATCGAAATCAATAAGGGAGGTGGCTAGCTAGCTAATGAGTACTCATCCGATCTACAACCTCAACTGGTAAACCAGAGAGGGAGGAAAATAATCACACTCACCCCAGACTGATAAGTCAAAGAAGGAGGAATATAATCACACTCACCCCATAAATGGAGGAGGAACATAATAACAGTGTCATGCCAAGTGTGAATCAAAACAATTCCAAATCACAATATTTAAATATTTCATACAAACCAAAAATCATATTTTATCTCAAAATTTCCATTTGCAAAGTAGGCAACTCAATAATTTCCAAATAAGATTCTCAAAGCCAAAACAATAAAAAATTATTCATAACTCATTTCTACAAATAAATTTGCTAGTAAAAGCAGTGAATATAAAAGTATTGTGCACAGACACAATTTAAAAATATAATGTTCAAATAAATTTTTAAGTAGAAAATAAGAAATCAAAATTATTGTGCACAAACACAATTTAAAATAATAACATACAAATAATCATAATTTATTTCAATTGAAAAATTCAAAAGAAATAACTATTGTGCACAAACACAATTTAAAACAATAACATACAAATAATCATAATTTATTTCAATTGAAAAATTCAAAAGAAATAACTATTGTGCACAAACCTCTAATAACTGTCTCTTAGCTCTGACTCAGTGTTTCCTTCCTTTTCCCTGAGTCCTTGCTAACTGAGAAACACAATTTGAAGTGTTTCAGTACTCATTTAAACTGTCTCTAACGATAATGCTTAATAATTACTTCATTGAGTTCTATTATTTCCTTAGTCAACCTAAGATGTCGACCCTCGATGCATTCTAGGTGAATTAGGTTTTAATGTTACCAATATGTCACATTTGTAGTCTTTTAGGGTTGGTACATGTTACCCAATTCATTTCCATGTATATTGCGTTTTATTGCAATTTGCCGGATTCTAGGATACTAGTTTAACCTAGCCGAACGACCTAGTTCCCTCAGTTTTTGAGTTTCGGTCAAAACTACAAACTTGTATATCTATGTCTTATTGCACGCGGGGCAAAATTTCAGGTCATTCTGAGTTTACTAGACCAAGTTATGGTCATTTTACTATTGCTGGTCAAAATGCATCAAAATTGGTCACTTTAGGTCATTTTAGGTTCGGCCAGTTTTTGGACCCGAACTTGTGCAAGCTGTTTGACTTGCTTATGGTCATTATGGGCTTTGGTGTCTTCATAAGACTTGTAGATATATGTCTTAACTATTCATGATCAAAATTTCAAGTCAATTGGACTTGTTTTGAGTGAGTTATGGCCAAAATACTAACTGCTGCCCAAGTGGTCAATTTTCAGGCCTTAATTGCACTAATCCTGATTTTGTCATTTTTCAAGTTACATTACAAGCAGAATTTTGGTAAGCTTCCTTCATGAAAGTTGGCACATTTTGTGCCTAGTTTCACCTCCAATTAGTCTCATACCAATTGGAGCCACACACTTAAGGTTCTAGGCCCATAACATAAACTGCCCTATTGCATTTTATTCATTACTCATCAAAGGACACTTTTAACACTTACCAAACTACACATTCATGCTAATTCTGGTTTGTACCATAACCTAAACACATTTCACAACATATTGTTGGTCATTTTGGCAGCTTATAATGACACTCAATATGCACCATATAGTATAGAATTTTTCAAGCTCAAATTACAATAATTCAATCACCTAACCTAGCTCATTTACATGTCCAACCTCACACCATCATACATATACACAAGCTGCCATAACAAGTACCACAATTCAACATTAATATTCCATAAACCAAACATGAAATAACATTTTTATGGTTCACCATTCAAGCTGCCAATTCATACACCTCTCTCCATTAATGTCCAAGCTTCCAAATTCAAGTATACATTCACAATATACTTAGTATACATCACCCAATTTATTCCTACACATATAAACACATAATCAACCCTTTAATCTACCATTTACAAGCAAGAATAAACTGCCCTTAAGGAGTTTCCATGGCTGCCAAAAATAAACATCTCCCTTAGAACATCAAACTCCAAAATTCTTTCCATAATTCAAGTACCCATAACCTCCTCACAAACTTTAATGAAGCAATAACCAAAAACATAAACTTACCACTTTGGAAACTCTTCAAAACCTCACCAAAACTTCTTAAAATTGCTATCAAACTCTTCCTTGCAAGGTTAGGATAAACTTTAATGAAGACAAGTGTGGGAAAAGATGGCTTGATCATGGAGTTTTAATGGCTTAAAGGTGGGCGGCCATGGGAGAGGTTTTGAGAGCTTCCATTCGGCTATTTGAACTTTTCAAGTGAAGAAGATGGATTGCAGATTGTTAGTGGATATTTCTGTCCATTTATGATATAATATGTTGTATAATGGTCCACTAACATAGTTTAATAATAAATAAATGTTAAACTTTCCATATTCCCACATTAAGCTCCTAATTTTTGCTAATTGAATTAGGTACCACCAATTTAATTTTTCATGACATTTTCCAAGTGTAATATCATGTATTTTTAATGAATATTTAGGTCAAAAGACAACTCAGGGTGTCAAATGACCACAATGCCCCTGTTCGGGTTGCATTCCCGATTTTTCGGTAACACCGGGTTTTGTCCGTTTTTCGATTTCTCACTTTTCTTTGTACTAATTAATTAATTTTTCTTTGATATTTATAATGGTATTTATACTTCAATAGACATTTATTTAAGTCCTAAAAATATTGTCCAGGGTTCCCTGTGGTCCAGGGCTAGTCAACGGTCCACGCCGCAACTTTCCAGTGCGATCACCCATTGCTAGGGTTCTCAGCTCGTTTAACTTGGTTACATTTCTTTGCTATTATTTTTCCTTTGTTTTTCTTGTATTTTCTTTTCTTGTATTTCATTATTTTATGTCTCCTCATCAATATCTAAGTGTAGTTCTAGGCATTCTAGCTGTCCGGACAATACTGGTCATAGGAATAGTAGAACGCACTACCGAACATAGGAGTGTTACAGTAATTCTGTTCATGTGGCCTTAGCTGCCTAGAAGTATAGGCGACCACCTTCCCCTCTTGCATCAATACACACCCTAACCCATTATGCGAGGCATCACTATAGACCACAAAGTCCTTTCCTGACACTGGCTGTGTTAACACTGGTGCCTCTGTCAACATAGCCTTCAATTCTCAAAACTGGCCTGACACTTGTCATTCCAGTCAAATCTGACATTCTTGTGTAATAGCTTGGTCATTGGAGTAGGTATTAAAGAAAATCCCTTCACAAATCTTCTGTAATACCAAGCTAACCCCAAGAAACTTCTGACCTCAGTTATATTTCTGGGAGGCTTCCATTCCATCACTGCTTCTATTTTTTTGGGATCCACTCTAATCCCATCAGCTGACACTATGTGTCCAAGGAATGCAATCTCATTCAACCAGAAGTCACACTTGGACAACTTAGCATACAGCTTATTTTCTCTCAGGGTTTACAGGACAATTCTCAAATGTTCATCATGCTCTTCCTTGGTTTTGGAATACAGCAAAATATCATCAATAAAGACCACTACGAACTGATCTAGGTATGGATGGAAGATACGGTTCAAAAGCTCCATGAATGCTGCTGGTGCATTTGTTAGGCCAAAGGGCATCACCATGAACTCATAATGCTCATACCGGGTCCTGAATGCAATCTTTGGTACATCTGCATCCTTCACCCTCAACTAATGATGCCCTGATCTAAGATCAATTTTAGAAAATACTCATACTCCCTTTAACTGATCAAACAGATCATCAATTCTAGGCAACGGATACTTGTTCTTCACAGTCACTTTATTCAACTGCCGGTAATCGATGCATAACCTCAAAGTCCCATCCTTCTTCTTCACAAATAGCATTGCAGCTCCTCATGGTGACACACTGGGGCGTTTGAACCCCTTAATCAGTAACTCCTGCAACTGGATTTTCAGCTCCTTTAACTCAGTAGGTGCCATCCTATAAGGAGCAATAGAGATTGGTGTTGTACCCGGCAGTAACTCAATAGCAAATTCGACTTCCCTTTCTGGTGGCAAGCCAGGCAATTCTTTAGGGAACACACCTGGGAAGTCTCTTACTGTGGGTATGTCACACAAATCTGGCTTAGCCTGCCTAGTGTCCACCACACGTGCTAGGTAGGCTTTACAGCCTTTTCTTATCAGTTTTCTTGCAACTGTGGCTGAGATGACATTGGACAAGAAATCTATCCTTTCCCCCACAACTGTAATCTCATTAACCTCAGGAGTTTTCAAAGAGATCCTCTTCAATTTACAATCAACCATTGCCCGATGACGTGACAACCAGTCCATTCCCAAAATCACGTCAAACTCATGGAAAGACAATTCAATCAGGTCTGCCAAGAATTCATACCCCTGAATCCTTAATGGGCAACCTTTGTACACCTTGTTTACCACTACACTGTGGCCCAATGGATTAGTGACCAGAATGTCTTGGTCACTCTCCCCTACTAATATCCCCCTTTCTACGGGTAAGTTGATGTAGATGTATGAATGAGTGGATCCTGGATCCACTAATGCATGCACAGATGTGTTGTAGAGGGAGAACATACCCCTTATAACATCCAGGGCATCTTGCTCCTCCTGAGCTCTCATGGCATAGGCTCTAGCAGGTGCTCTAGCCTCTGGCCTCTCGGCTAGCTCAGATGCAGGTCTCAGTGATGGACCAACTGCCTCATATTTACCAAACTTCCTACCCCTTTAAGGTGCAGGGGCAGGTCTATCTGCTTGTGCTGGAGTAGTTGTGGCAGTTCTGCATGAAAAGTTCTTTAACTGATGCTCTGTCAACCCACACCTTAAGCTAGCACCCGTCACTTTCCAACACTCCCCCTTATACCACTTCAAGCAATGCGGACATGCAGAAGATGTTGGGGCTGATCCCCTGAACACAGTCAATGGAGAGCTGCCCACTTATGGTGTGGACTGGCCTCTCCTAGGTGTGAACTATGGCCTGGGCCCCTGGGATTGACCCTGACCTTGAGGCTGACCTAAACTCTGCACAGGTGGACCTTTGAACTTCTTCCCAGGTGTAGGAGATGAGCTAGACTGACCCGAGCCCCTCTTCTACTGTCTCTCTCTCTAGATCTGCTCACTTATTCTGACTTTCTCAACTTTTACTACAGCTTCCACTAACTTGGTGAAGTTTGTGACTCCCAAGGCAGTGATCATTATTTTTATGTTGTCATTTAGCCCCTCTTCAAATCTTTTACACCTCTCGGCCTCATTAGGGACTATCTCCCTTCCATGATGGCTTAGTCTGACAAATTCCTTTTCATACTCTGCCACTGTCAGCTGTCTCTGCCTCAGGTTAATAAATTCTCTTCTTCTCTCTTCCAGATATACACTACCCATATACTTCTTTTTGAACTCTGAGAGGAAGAATCCTAGGTTATTTGTTCTGGATGTACTTCACTAGATACTATATCCCACCATGGATAGGCATCATCTTGCAGTAGAGATACAACAGCTTTTAGGTTTTGCTCTAGAGTGCAGTGGAGTTGTTTTAAAACTCTCCCTGTTCTGTTCAATCAGTTTTTAGCTGCAACAGAATCATCTTCTCTCTTGCCAAAGAAATCCACTGCTCCAAATTTTTTCAGTTTTTCCATATGGGATTTCTGCTGTGGAGGTGGTGGTGGTGGCATTACCCCTGCCATTTGTCTGAAAAACTCGGCCATTTGCTGGAACATGGCCTGTGGAGGCTGAGCAGGCTCTACTAGAGCTGGTGGAGCAGGTTCTCCCCTACCCCTAGTCTCAGCTGCTGCAGGTGGAGCATGACTCTCCACTTCCTCCTCAACTGCCCTCTGTGATGTGGGGTCCATATCCTAATCAAAATAACAAAGACAAATAGATCTACATTAGTGTCACCTCGACTCTTACAAATGCAATGCATGGTATGGACTTGATCTAGACCCAGAAATGCCTAAACCATGCTGTGATACCACTAACACCCCTTATCCGTCTACAGTATAGCCGAGTATATATGTCACACTGTGTACCAGAACACCATATTTTATTTCAATCATTTTTATTCTTTCTTAATTTATTTCTAATGGTTATGAAGTGCAATTTTGTGAAATATAACTCATTTAAGTCATTTATTGAAATTATAAATTTATTTGAGGTTTCGAAAATTTTATAGAAAATCAGGCAGAGTTCCGGCTAAAAATGGAGAAAACAGTTCTTCAGAACCTGTGAAAAACACTTCCAATAATTATTTCCAATCATTCTCAAACTCCAATGACCATCAACATGGTCTCAATAATTCTCAACATTAGCAATCATCTCAAGTTCTCAACATGAATCCATAATTTCATTTAAATTCAAAGTCAACTTAACTTCATGAAGATATTCTCAAATTATGTTAATTAACAAAATTTTTCAAAATATGTACATCAACATATATTACATAAATTTACTATTTACATGAGTTCATAATTTACAAATCACAAACTACTACCCATTACAAAATGCAAAAACAAAATTTCAAAAGGGACCTAAAGGTCCTACCACTGATGCATTGTAGATGAGGGGTGACTCTGACTCTAGGCAGATCTATGATCTCACCCAGTCTGTGGTCTGTTGGGCTCTCTGTCTGTCTCTCCAGAACCTGCGTGTGGCAAAAAGTGACGCGCTAAGCAATATTTCTTAGTGGTGCTAATAATAAAATAAAAAGAACTAAAAGAAAATAAATATGCAGTGTTTATATTGATGTCTCATGCAGACAATTTTTTGGTAATTATTTGTAGTCTTATTTATTTAGTACTTGTTATATCCATTATTTCATTAAATTTATCAACTTTCATTTTAGGTTTCCCAAGTAACCTATATCGGATGACTGGACTGGATAAACGGGTAAACTGGCACTGAGTACCAAGTACCACACCATCGGTCACATAGGTATCTCCCAGTGTGCAACAGAACAGCTAATAAGCTGTAATAATTATTAGGCACAAGGCTAGGTATCACCATAATTTCAGAATGGCTAAAAGCCATAAAATCACAGAATGGCATAATGCCATGTGCAGTACTGCTAACTGAACCTTATTTGCATGCCAACCTATCCAAACCAATCTTACTAGGTGTACTAGGGTACATTACCAAGTTATTGATTGAATTTTCATGCTTTACATGTAAGGTTACTATTCATTTTACTATTTAGGTCAAATTATTGACTTTCCAATGCATAATAGCTACATAAGTCCTAATCACATAAATTTACCACATTTTGGTTCCTAAAAGTGTTGGCATTAGTTGCCAATCCATACTTCTAACCAATGGTGAATAAATCAGAAATTTTAGTTTTGGGTGCTAGAGTTCACTATTCCATTAGGCCATTCTACAGTGAGAATTTGGCCAAATGTTCTTCATCAAAGTTGTTCCTTATTGTGTCTAGTTACATTTCTTTTTTTGAATCACTCCATTTGGAGTTTTTTAGCTCAAGTTATGGCCTAAACACCATAACTGGCTGAATTGCAATTTTTCCAGAATTTCTGGGCAGAATCAATTCTGTAGTTTTTTGTACACTGATTGTAGGTCAGTTTTTGGACATGTTATGGTCAAATTTTGGATTTATTTTCTTCATGAAAGTTGTAGGGCTATGTCTCAGCTTTCTACTAGTAAAAATTCAGGTCAATTGGACCTTTCTACACTGAGTTATGACCAAATGAATGAACACTATTTATTTGGTCATTTTCCAGGGACTGCATATTGGTCACCTAGATTAGGGTAGTTTTTAGGTCAACTTGGCTTGGTTTTCTGGGCAGGGTTTCTCCACCAAAGTTGTGCCATTATGTGTCTAGTTTCATATCCAATTGGCCTTGCACCAATTGAACCTACACAACTCCAGTTATAGCTACCCAAAGCTGCTGGACTCACACCCAGTCTTGTAGGTCACCAAGGGCAGCATGCCTAACCTCAATTCCATTGTCCTAAATCACTTCAATTCCTCCTCACATGTAGTCAAATGGCCACTAATTGACCATTACAAAGTTCATATACCATTACATGAGCAAACCCTAATTTTGTTCAAGTCTCCAAGTTCTCAAAGTTCAATTTATGCATTAAACTTACAATTTCAACTTATATCATGTCCTTAAACATGAATTGAGTGAGAGAGAATAAATTGGGCACTAACCTTGATTTAGCTAATTTTCAAAGCTTGAGAACTTCTCTTTTCCTGCTTCTTTTTGTTGCCCAAGACTTGCTCCAGGTGTAAGGAAAATTTTTAATGAAAGGAGCAAGGGATTTTATGGTGTAAAATGGTGGGAAAGGAAGCTTGGTTAGGGATGGCAATGGTGGAATACTTTGGAGCTGGTTCGGCCAGCTGAAGAAGATGGAAGAAACTGATTTGTTTTCTTTCATTTTCTGCCCATTTAGTCATTTTAAATGAGTTATTTCCATGTTTCACAATGTGATTGGGTGGGAGGATTTTAAATGACATCATATGATGTCAAAAGTCCCATTTTTCTTCATTTTTTTTCTTTCTATTCATTTTTAATTAAATTTTTAGCAATATTTATTTATATTTTAGATCATAATAATTATTTACTTAAATGGACAAGTCGGCCAAAAATCATCTCTAAAGACGAAATGACCAAAATGCCCTCTGTTTGGCTTATTGAGCCAAAATCGTCTATACCAATTTAAAAATTTTTCTAAGCATTTTCTTGGCATTCTAAAGCCATAGAAACCTCAATGACTCTTTTCTGGAGTCCCAAAAATTATTTTATGAATTTTCTCTTGGGTTTAAGGCTTCTAGTTGCAAGGACCGCAACTTCCCACTGGGTTCCCCATCGCTAGGGCACCGGCTCATTTAACTTGGTTGTATTTTATTTCTAAAATTTTTTCTAAATTTTTCTTATTAATATTTGAGTTAATTATGGTTCCTCACTTTAGTTTAAATGTTTTTTTTTCCAGGCGTTCTAGTTGTCCGGACCGACACCGGTCACCGGAACAGTAGAACGTACGTAATTGCTACAGTGAGCGTGTTACACATTCCATGTTGCATTGAGTGCCTTCTTCTTGAACTTCTTGGAGGACTTCTTTAACTTGGGATAATTTGTTCTAATGTGACTCAGCTTGTTGCATTCATAGCATATAATGGGATCCTTCTTACTACTCTCACCCTTATCCTTCTTGAAGTTTCTCTTTGGAATGAACTTCTTATTTTGGAAGAGCATCTTCCTTATTCTTCTTGTTACCGAAGCCAACCCTTCCTCATCAAACTCTTCATCTTCATCACTTGAGTTTTCAGAGGACACTTTGAAGGCAATGTTCCTCTTGGCATTTCTTGGTTCCTCCACTTGTTCTCTTTTGAGAGTCATCTCATAGTAAATAAGATTTTCCAAAAGTTCACCAAGTTGTACCTTGCTCAAGTCTTTAGAATCCTTGAGTGAGGTTACTTTTAGTAGCCATTCATTAGGAAGACTTCTTAGAATCTTCTTTACTAGTTCGTCATTTGAGAATGTCTTCCCAAAGGATTTGATTCCTCTAATGATCTCCACAAATCTATCATACATTTGACTTATAATCTCATTCGTTTTCATCCTGAACAACTCATATTGATAGATTAGGGAATCCTTCTTATTCTCCTTTACTTGACTAGTGCCCTCATAAGTGATCACCAAAGCATCCCAAATCTCCTTTGCGGTAGACTTTATACACACTTTGTTATACTCACTTTTACTTGGAGCATAAAACAAAACATGAATTGCTTTGTCATTTAAGGCTACTCTTCTCTTTTCTTGCTCACTCCATTCACCCTTTGGTTTTGCCACATGCACACCTTCTACCACTTTGATTAGGGTGAATGGTCCATTTTAGATTTATGGGCATGGTTTCTACATGAAAATTGTGTCATTATGTGTTTACTTTCATATCTAATTGGCCTCATACCAATTAGGGGGGCAGAATTACAGTTTTGGTCCCTGAAAGGTGAAGGAACGGAAGCGTGAAAAACACAAGTTTATACCATTGAATTCAAAAATTTTCACCTAGGGTCACATGCATCATGCAAGATTTATTTTTATCTATTTGATTTCAATGATAAACAACATATTAAAACTCTTTTAATATGTTTTTGGATCTGTATTTGCCATTTAAGATTTTAAAATTTATCAGATTAATTTTAGAACCCTAGATTAAATCAGGAACGATTACACTAACCTCTTGATGCACTGCAGCGTGTCTGCGCCTTTGAGATTCGTCTTCAGGACACCAGATGTTGTCCCTCTAGCTTGTCCACACCAAGAACACCTATGGCAGCCCTTGAACAGCTTCTAAAGCCTTTTCTATTAATTAGAAATTCAAGTTCTGCCTTTTAAGAGATTAGAGATGTAAACAGGACACTAGAAACAATTCCTAGTGTTCTTAATTCAAGAGATTGATGGCTAATCTCTTTGAATTGATAAGAGATGAAGAAGAAGAGATAAAAACCCTCAAAGTGGCGTGACAAAGGAGTGTGGCTGCTGGTTGTGTTTTATTTTCTCATAACAACACTTAAATAGCTAGGTTAACACATTAAACCCTTGCCACATGTCACCCTTTGATTAGCTCTAGGTTTAAGTGACCCAATCACATTGTGCCAAGTGTCAAACCTATATTTAATCTTGATTTTAATCATCTTACATGATTAAAAAACATTTGGCAAGCTTATGTGTTATGCCATGTGTCACCATCTCATGGTGCCACGTGTCACACCTAAAATGACCAAAATGCCCGTGTCTTAATTTTGAGTTCTTAACCCAAAATAATTATTTTCTTCTTCTAATTAATTTATATCAAATATAAATTAATTAATTAATCTCTATTAATTAATTTCTCATTAATTAAATTCATATTTAAACACTTTAAATATAAATTTAACTTATACTACACATCTAATAATCTAGATTTGGTTTCAAGTCATGCTAGGGACTTTGCAATTTAATTGCAAACCAAACCTATTTAATTAATCAATTAAACTCTTTAATTAATTAATTAAATCATATTTAAATAGGTGATAACTTGTGTATGTGTGTGACTTACTAGGCTCATCACTAATTGGCAATGAGACATGGTATCAACTCTTAATATCATCAGAACTCTTTCTTACCATAAATGATTTCTCTAAATCATTTTATGAATCTCATAGACCATGGTTAACACCTAGCATAGCATGCCATGGCCACCCAATTAGTAATAAGGTTTACCTTAAATGAACCTATAATCATATGTTACCATGCACTAGAATCTCTCTGTTATAAAATCCCAACTCAAGCTGGAGTCATGGTTTATGTCAAACTCCATTTGCTATGAATATTATGTTCTCTTTTAATTCCAGTTCTTGATTAAAAAGATTTTCTCATCAGAAACTCTTTTCTGAATAAATCTATCTGTCCTGGCCAGGAACTTAAAACATCAAGAACAATGAAATAAACATAGGATTTTATCTCTATTTACTTAGAGGAACAGATTCCATCTTGATCAACACCTACCTCCATATATAACTAGTAGGAGCCAACACATGCCCATATACCCATACACAGTACAAGTATGAAAGCGATATCAAACTCAAACTACCTATATACAAGATAAGCTGTGCTATCTCAGTCTAAAGATTATATGCACTGATATGATTTATGATAAAACATTGACAAGAGTAAACTCCATGTGCTTGTCATAAGTGTCACTGGTTCGGCCTACTTATCATTTATAAGTGCCTATCATGTTTGTTATATGGCATGAGACTCACCATTCCATCTTATTTATATCTCATATAAATAACTTGGGAACAAACATGAATACAATCTTTCTGGATAAGTCATGTCCTTATTATGAAGTATCCTCGATTGTGAACCTATTTATGATACTTCGTGCTAGAAATATTGTCACTCATATTCTTAACAACTTAAGAATAATATTTCTAACAAAATATCAATGGACCTTTTCTATTACACATAAATATATTATGTAAACGAAAAAGTGGAAATGCCTTTTATTAATAAAAATATGTACAAGATACATACTAAATGATATGCTCTAGGGCATACTACTAACAATCTCCCACTAGCACTAGAGCCATTCATTATAATATCTTAGACCTATCTTCTCAAGATGTCAGTCTAACTGAGTCTGTGACATAGGCTTAGTGAATGGATCAGCTGGATTTTCAGCTAATGCTATTTTCTGCATGGCTACATCATCGCCTCGCCCAACTATTTCTCTGATAATGTTTGGATTTCTGGTGAGACCTTGGTTCCTTAGCCTGTATGACTGTTCCATTATTGTCACAGTGTAGTGGAACTGCTGACTCAATGGAAGGAACTACTGTAAGTTCTGTCACGAACTTCTTTATCCAAACAGCTTCCTTTGCAGCATCTGATGCGGCAATATACTCAGCCTCTGTAGTGGAATCTGTAGTCGTGCTCTGTTTGGAACTCTTCCAACTGACTGCACCTCCATTACAAATGAACACATATCCAGAGGTAGACTTTCTATCATCGATATCTGATTGGAAATCAGAATCAGTATAACCATCCAATTGCAAGTCTCCACCTCCATAAATCAAGAATAAATCCTTAGTTCTTCTCAAGTACTTAAGAATATTCTTGTGACTATCCAATGTTCCAAACCTGGATTGGATTGATACCTGCTAGTCAAACTAACAGCATATGCGATATCCGGCCTAGTACACAACATTGCATACATTAAACTTCCAATAGCCGAAGCTTATGGAATCCTGGCCATCTTATCTCTTTCTTCAGGTGTCTTTGGAGACATCTCTTTAGAAAGATGGATACCATGTCTCACTGGTAACAATCCTCTCTTGGAATCAAGCATGTTAAACCTCTTTAACACCTTTTCCAAGTATAGACTTTGGGATAAACCAATTATTCTTTTCGCTCTATCTCTATAGATGCGAATTCCAAGAATATAGGTTGCCTCCCCTAAGTCTTTCATGGAGAATGTATTTGACAACCATACCTTTATAGTCGTCAACATACCTGTGTCATTACCCATCAACAGTATGTCATCCACATATAAGACAAGGAAAGTGATAGCACTGTCACTAACCTTCTTATATACACATGGCTCATCCTCATTTTTTATAAAACCAAAGGATTTAATGGCTTCATCAAAACGGATGTTCCAACTCCTCGAAGCTTGTTTCAACCCATAAATGGATCGCTTTAGCTTGCATACCTTGGAACCATCTTGGGATTCAAATCCCCTGGGTTGTTCCATGAAAATGTTTTCTTCAATGTATCCATTGAGAAAAGCTGTTTTGACATCCATCTGCCAAATCTCATAATCATAGTATGCAGCTATTGCTAATAAAATCCTAATTGATTTAAGCATGGCAACAGGCGAGAAAGTCTCCTCGTAGTCGATTCCTTGCCTTTGGCGAAACCCTTTCGCTACTAGTCTTGCCTTATAGGTCTCTACCTTTCCATCAGAACCGATTTTCTTCTTGAAAACCCATTTGTTCCCTATAGGTATAATACCTTCAGGTGGGTCAACAAGATCCCAAACTTGATTCTTATACATGGAATCAATCTCGGATTTCGTAGCATCAATCCATTTTGAAGAGTCTATATCTGATATAGCTTCTTCATAGGTAAGTGGATCATCTCCATGATCTACTTCTTTATGAGTAGACAACTCTTGTTCTTCTTCATGAAGAAAACCATATCTCACAGGTAAGTGAGATACCCTGGTTGTTCTACGAGGAACAGCTATAGATGTTTCATCAACGGGTATTGGTTGACTAGATGGATCTATATCCATCTGATCTGTTGGTTGGTCAGAATTCTCCAATTCTAACTCTATTTGCCTTCCTTTGCCTCCTTCTTGAACAAACTGTTGTTCAAGAAATATGGCATCTCTACTTATCACAACCTTTTGTGAAGTAGGCAAATAAAAATAATATCCAAAACTATCTTTTGGATATCCAACAAATCGACCTTTTTCTGATCTGGTCTCCAATTTATCAATGTTCAGCTTTTTGATATAAGCTGGACAACCCCAAATCTTAACATGCTTAAGACTTAGTTTTCTTCCATGCCATATCTCATAAGGTGTGGAAGAAACTAATTTTGATGGAATCCTATTCAGAATATACAAAGCTGATTCTAATGCAAATCCCCAAAAGAAGATTGGCATATCAGTTAGCTCATCATACTACGTACCATATCCAATAGGGTGCGATTTCTCCTTTCAGATACACCATTCATTTGTGGCGTTCTGGAGGAGTCGGTGAGAAACAATGCCATGCTCTCTCAAGTATTCATCAAATTCAGTACTCAAATATTCACCTCCACGATCTGATCGAAGAGCTTTAATATTCTTTCCTGTTTGATTTTCTACTTCAGATTTAAATTCTTTGAACTTTTCAAAAGATTCATGTTTGTATTTCATCAAATACAAATACCCAAACCTTGATTTATCATCATTAAAGGTAATAAAAAAATGATAAACACCTCTAGACATTTATTTAAATGGAACACATACATCACTATGTATTAGCTCTAAAATATTTTCACTCTTAGCCCTTGTCCAACAAAGGGTGATCTAGTCATTTTACCACGAAGGCAAGATTCACAAGTTGGAGTAGGCTCGAGCCCAATGATGATAGAATCCCAATTTTCTCCATTTTTGCAATCCTATCTTCTGCAACATGACATAACCTTAAGTGCCAAATATATTTTGAACTTAAGTTGGTTTTCACCATGGCATTGCATTCTTTTAGATCACTTGCATTCAATTTGTGTTTGTCATTATTATCCAAATAATAAAGACCATCATTCATATAACCCGAACCAATATATTTATTTCTAAAATAAATATTGCAAACATCATCAGTGAACTGAAATTCATAGCCATTTCTAGTCAAACTAGATATAGAAATGATGTTCTTAAAAGCATCAGGTACATATAAAATATTATCCAAACACAAAACATGTCCAAACATGTAAAAAGATTTAGATCCTATGGCTAAAGCTTCAACAGTTGAGCCATTGCCAATCTGGACTCTAACATCTTGAGAACGCAAGTTGCTACTATTTGCTAGTTCTGCATATCATTAGAAATGTGAGAAGCGCACGATATCTAAAACCCAAGCTGTAGATGAACTATGAGTATCATTAGAATCTAAATAACAAGATATGGACATACCTTCCGAAGGTGTATCCTTCTTGTCCTTCAGAGAAGCAAGATACTCTGGGCAGTTCCTTTTCCAGTGCCCATCCTTTTGGCAGTGGAAACACTTTCCTTTGCCACCATCAGCTTTAGTCTTCCTTTTCTGTTTAGCTCTTTTCTTGGAAGGACCGAGAATCGAGGTTTCTTTTTCTTATTGCCCTTCTTCTTGTTGGACTTTCCAAGAGAAGAAGATGCAACCAAAGCTACCTCTTTTCCTTTATTGCAGCATATTCTTTTGTGCAATAACCAGCATGTTGAGTAAACCAGCTAAGGTGCATTCCTGTTTGGTCATATGGAAATTTGTCACAAAAGTCCCAAAAGACTCAGGAAGGGAGTGAAGGATCAAATCCGTCTGTAGTTGGAAATCCATGTTGAAGTCAAGATGTTCCAAGCTGCTCAATCACCGAATCATCTTGTGGACATGATCCCCAACATTACATCCCTCGGACATCCTCATACAGAATAGCCGTCTAGATATCTCATACCTAGCATTCTCTTTGTGCTCACCATACAACTCTTGTAGGTGAAGGAGGATCTCACTCGCACTCTACATGTTCTCATGTTGTTTCTGTAACTCATTACTCATGGAAGCAAGCATGTAACACTTAGCTCTCATATCATGCTCCTTCCACTTGTCCAAAGTTTCATGTTCCTCTTGTGTGGCCTCTGGAGGTAAGGGACCAGGAACATTTGAATCTAGAACATATCCTATATGTTCAAGGTTCAGGACAAGTTTCAAATTTCTTAGCCAATCAGACAGATTAGGTCCTGTCAACCTATTGTGATCAAGTATGCTTGCAAGGATATCGGATGGTGGTGGTTGTTTTGTGCTCATTTTTATCAGAAAATTAACTGCAGAAAATAACCAGATTAATTAGTAAATGTATCATGTAATTAACCAAAATGATTATGGTCTTTTAATCAAATTGGTCCTCCCACTAACTGAGCGAATCCTACACTTCCAAAGTAGAAAACGGAAATCCTAGTTGGATGGATTTCTAGTGGGTGATTGAATTCTTATAATTCTATTGATCATCCTCAGGTACATCCATTATTGGAATTACAATAAACTATAAGTGAGCAACTCCTTGCCCATCACATCTCATGTGAGGTTCAATCCTTTACCTAGCCCCTAATGCTCAAAATCTTAGGTACATCCATTATTGACTTATCTTGCATTAGTTAAGTTGATCTCATTGAGCCAGTAATTATGTAAATAATTTTAATGTCCTCAGGTACATCCAATATTGGCCACCAAACCATTTACATATTTACAACATCCATGCTTAACAATTATTCTTAAGAAAATCTCTTAAATTAATTGCATCTCATTCAACTATTTAAAATTTCTTAAAATAATTGCCCCAATGGAGGGCCTATGTTATAAGCATATCCAACTTAATCATTTGTTTGGAAGATTTATGGTCATTCTAATTACTATTAAGGTCTCACTTTGCACATTATCCATTTAGCATGCATATATCATATAATTGCATACATTTCTATACATCTCATGCATTCATGGATAAGCAGTAAATATGGTATGATCATGGACTTTCTAAGAGATTCAATTCTGAGCCACCAAGAATTGAATTAGGGCATTCCTAGGTGCATTTCATTCATTCATTTTACAAGAGTTGCTGAAGGAGTACATAATCAACACTTGATCTTGAATTCCTCCCACTGGTCCCACCAATGCTCTTGACCTCCTTGAACTTCTTGCAATCCAATATTACATAGTAATCCTTGGCATACCAAGGCAAATTTACAAGAACTTAAATAAATGAAATTACAACCCAAAATTATTACAAACTTAATAATACATGCCCAAAATAAATTAAAATAAATTAATTAATTTACAATCCCAAAGAAACATAAAAGAAATAAATCCAATCACATTGGTCTTTTATAGTCTATGATCATCCATCATGCATATCACTATTTAACAATTAAATAAAACATACATACTTAAATTAAATTGAATATCTCATATTCAACTTAAAAATCCAGATTTGAATATGATTCAAATAAATTTAAAAATTCAGATTTGAATCTCATTCAAACAAATTTAAAAATTCATATTTGAATCACATTCAAACAACTTCAAAAATTCAGATTTGAATCACATTCAAACATTTTTTAAAAAATCAGATTTGAATCACATTCAAACATTTTTTAAAAAATCAGATCTGAATTTTATTCAATCAATTTAAAAAAAAAAACAGATTTAAATATGATTCAAACAACTTTAAAAATTCAGATTTGAATCACATTCAAACAACTTTTAAAATTCAGATTTGAATCACATTCAAACAATTTTTAAAATTCTGATTTGAATCATAATTTAATTGTGTGATTAAAAATCCTAATTAAACATTTTAATTAGTCATATGATGAACCTTTCATCATGCAACAATTGTAGAATTTAATAACAACCATGCGCACCATGATCTTCCAAAGCCATGCGCACCATGTTGGAGTTCATCAAGCATGCCGCCACACCTCTTGATCCAATCAGCAATGGATCAATCATCTCATGATCAAATTACACAATTAAATCATATAATAAACAATCTAAATGGCAAATATAGTGGCTCTGATACCAATTGAAGGAACGGAAGCGTGAAAAACACAAGTTTATACCATTGAATTCAAAAATTTTCACCTAGGGTCACATGCATCATGCAAGATTTATTTTTATCTATTTGATTTCAATGATAAACAACATATTAAAACTCTTTTAATATGTTTTTGGATCTGTATTTGCCATTTAAGATTTTAAAATTTATCAGATTAATTTTAGAACCCTAGATTAAATCAAGAACGATTACACTAACCTCTTGATGCACTGCAGCGTGTCTGCGCCTTTGAGATTCGTCTTCAGGACACCAGTGAAGGAACGGAAGCGTGAAAAACACAAGATTATACCATTGAATTCAAAAATTTTCACCTAGGGTCACATGCACCATGCAAGATTTATTTTTATCTATTTGATCTCAATGATAAACAACATATTAAAACTCTTTTAATATGTTTTTGGATCTGTATTTGCCATTTAAGATTTTAAAATTAATCAGTTAATTTTAGAACCTAGATTAAATCAAGAACGATTACACTAACCTCTTGATGTGCTTTGCAGCGTGTCTGCGCCTTTGAGATTCGTCTTGAGGACACGGATGTTGTCCCTCTAGCTTGTCCACACCAAGAACACCTATGGCAGCCCTTGAACAGCTTCTAAAGCCTTTTCTATTAATTAGAAATTCAAGTTCTGCCTTTTAAGAGATTAGAGATGCAAACAGGACACTAGAAACAATTTCTAGTGTTCTTAATTCAAGAGATTGATGGCTAATCTCTTTGAATTGATGAGAGATGAAGAGAAATAGCTGGAGAGGCTCAAAGTGGCGTGACATATGAGAGGAGAGGCTGCTGGTTATGTTTTCTTTTCATAACCCCACTTAAATAGCTAGGTTAACACATTAAACCCTAGCCACATGTCACCTTTTGATTAGCTCTAGGTTTAAGTGACCCAATCACATTGTGCCAAGTGTCAAACCTATATTTAATCTTGATTTTAATCATCTTACATGATTAAAAAACATTTGGCAAGCTTATGTGTTATGCCATGTGTCACCATCTCATGGTGCCACGTGTCACACTGCAAAATGACCAAAATGCCCCTGTGTCTTAATTTTGAGTTCTTAACCCAAAATAATTATTTTCTTCTTCTAATTAATTTATATCAAATATAAATTAATTAATTAATCTCTATTAATTAATTTCTCATCAATTAAATTCATATTTAAACACTTTAAATATAAATTTAATTTATACTACACATCCAATAATCTAGATTTGGTTTCAAGTCATGCTAGGGACTTTGCAATTTTATTGCAAACCAAATCTATTTAATTAATCAATTAAACTCTTTAATTAATTAATTAAATCATATTTAAATAGGTGATAACTTGTGTATGTGTGTGACTTACTAGGCTCATCACTAATTGGCAATGAGACATGATATCAACTATTAATATCATCGAACTCTTTCTTACCATAAATGATTTCTCTAAATCATTTTATGAACCTCATAGACCATGGTTAACACCTAGCATAGCATGCCATGGCCACCCAATTAGTAATAAGATTTACCTTAAATGAACCTATAATCATATGTTACCATGCACTAGAATCTCTCTGTTACAAAATCCCAACTCAAGCTGGAGTCATGGTTTATGTCAAACTCCATTTGCTATGAATATTATGTTCTCTTTTAATTCCAGTTCTTGATTAAAAAGATTTTCTCATCAGAAACTCTTTTCTGAATAAATCTATCTGTCCTGGCCAGGAACTTGAAACATCAAGAACAATTAAATGAACATAGGATTTTAACTCTATTTACTTAGAGGAACAGATTCCATCTTGATCAACACCTACCTCCATATATAACTAGTAGGAGCCAACACATGCCCATATACCCATACATAGTACAAGTATGAAAGCAGATCAAACTCAAACTACCTATATACAAGATAAGCGTGCTATCTCGTGTCTAAAGATTATATGCATCGATATGATTTATGACAAAACATTGACAAGAGTAAACTCCATGTGCTTGTCATAAGTGTCCTTTAGTTCGGCCTACTTATAATTTATATGTGCATATCATGTTTGTTATATGTCATTAGACTCACCATTCCATCTTTTTTATATCTCATATAAATATCTTGGGAACAAACATGAATACAATCTTTACGGATAAGTCATGTCCTTATTATGAAGTATCCTTGATTGTGAACCTATTTATGATACTTTGTGCTAGAAATATTGTCACTCATATTCTTAACAACTTAAGAATAATATTTCTAACAAAATATCAATGGACCTTTTCTAGTACACATAAATATATTATGTACTCGGTAAAGTGGAACTGCCTTTTATTAATAAAATATATACAAGTTACATACTAAATGATATGCTCTAGGGCATACGACTAACAATCTCCCACTAGCACTAGAGCCATTCATTACAATACCTTAGACCCATCTTCTCAAGATGTCGTCTAAGCGAGCTTGTGACAAAGGCTTAGTGAATGAATCAATTTGGATTTTCATCTGATTCTATGTTCGGCATGGCTATATTGCGTTGCCGAAATATACCTCTGATATTATGGTTGTTCCTTTATATGTGTTTGGATTTTGGTGAGACCTTAGTTCCTTAGCATATATGACTGCTCCATTGTTGTCACGATGTAATGGAACTGGCGACTCAATGGAAGGAACTCTTGTAAGTTACATCACGAACTTCTTTATCCAAGCGACTTCCTTTGCGACATCGATGCGAGAATATACTCGACCTCGTAGTGGAATCTGCGATGCGTGCTCTGTTTGGAACTCTTCCAACCGATCGCACCTCCATTACAAATGAACACATATCCAGAGGTAGACTTTCTATCATCGATATCGATTGGAAATCGATCGGTATAACCATCCAATTGCAAGTCTCCACCTCCATAAATCAAGAATAAATCCTTAGTTCTTCTCAAGTACTTAAGGATATTCTTGTGACTATCCAGATGTTCCAAACTGGATTGGATTGATACCGCTAGTCAAACTAACGACATATGCGATATCCGGCCTAGTACACAACATTGCATACATTAAACTTCCAATAGCGAAGCATATGGAATCACGGCCATCTTATCTCTTTCTTGGTGTCGTTGGAGACATCTCTTTAGAAAGGTGGATACCATGTCTCACTGGTAACAATCCTCTCTTGGAATCAAGCATGTTAAACCTCTTTAACACCTTTTCCAAGTATAGACTTTGGGATAAACCAATTATTCTTTTCGCTCTATCTCTATAGATGCGAATCCCAAGAATATAGGTTGCCTCCCTAAGTCTTTCATGGAGAATGTATTTGACAACCATACCTTTATAGTCGTCAACATACCGTATCATTACCCATCAACGATTATGTCATCCGCATATAAGACAAGGAAAGTGATAGCATGTCACTAACCTTCTTATATACACATGGCTCATCCTCATTTTGATAAAACCAAAAGATTTAATGGCTTCATCAAAGCGGATGTTCCAAATCCTCGAAGCTTGTTTCAACCCATAAATGGAACGCTTTAGCTTGCATACCTTGGAACCATCTAGGGATACAAAACCACTAGCTTGTTCCATGAAAATGTTTTCTTCAATGTATCCATTGAGAAAAGGCCGTTTTGACATCCATCGCCAAATCTCATAATCATAGTATGCATTATTGCTAATAAAATCCTAATTGATTTAAGCATGGCAACAAGAGAAAGTCTCCTCATAATCTATTCCTTGCCTTTGGCGAAACCCTTTCGCTACTAGCCTTGCCTTATAGGTCTCTACCTTTCCATCGTAACCAATTTTCTTCTTGAAAACCCATTTGTTCCCTATAGGTACAATACCTTCAGGTGGGTCAACAAGATCCCAAACTTGATTCTTATACATGGAATCAATCTCGGATTTCATAGCATCAATCCATTTTGAAGAGTCTATATCTGATATAGCTTCTTCATAGGTAAGTGGATCATCTCCATGATCTACTTCTTCATGAGTAGACAACTCTTGTTCTTCTTCATGAAGAAAACCATATCTCACAGTGGGTGAGATACCCTGGTTGTTCTACGAGGAACAAGCGTAGATGTTTCATCAATGGGTATAGGTTGACTAGATGGATCTATATCCATCGATGCATTGGTTGGTCAGAATTCTCCAATTCTAACTCTATTTGCCTTCCTTTGCCTCCTTCTTGAACAAACTGTTGTTCAAGAAATGTGGCATCTCTACTTATCACAACCTTTTGTGAAGTAGGCAAATAAAAATAATATCCAAAACTATCTTTTGGATATCCAACAAATCGACCTTTTTCTGATCTGGTCTCCAATTTATCAGTGTTCAGCTTTTTGATATAAGCTGGACAACCCCAAATCTTAACATGCTTAAGACTTGGTTTTCTTCCATGCCATATCTCATAAGGTGTGGAAGAAACTGATTTTGATGGAATCCTATTCAGAATATACAAAGCTGATTCTAATGCAAATCCCCAAAAGGAGATTGGCATATCAGTATAGCTCATCATACTACGTACCATATCCAATAGGGTACGATTTCTCCTTTCAGATACACCATTCAGTTGTGGTGTTCCTGGAGGAGTCAGCTGAGAAACAATGCCATGCTCTCTCAAGTATTCATCAAATTCATTACTCAAATATTCACCTCCACGATCTGATCGAAGAGCTTTAATACTTTTTCCTGTTTGATTTTCTACTTCAGATTTAAATTCCTTAAACTTTTCAAAGGATTCATGTTTGTATTTCATCAAATACAAATACCCAAACCTTGATTTATTATCAGTAAAGGTAATAAAATAATGAAAGCCCCCTCTAGCCATTTCTTTAAATGGACCACATACATCACTATGTATTAGCTCCAAAATATTTTCAACTCTTAGCCCTTGTCCAACAAAGGGTGATCTAGTCATTTTGCCTTGAAGGCAAGATTCACAAGTTGAAGTAGGCTCAGAGCCCAATGAGGATAGAATCCCCATTTTCTCCAATTTTGCAATCCTATCTTCTGCAACATGACCTAACCTTAAGTGCCAAGTATATTTTGAACTTGAGTTGGTTTTCACCATGGCATTGCTTTCATTTAGATTGCTACACTCGGCGGTGGAAACACTTTCTTCACGGCAATGGAAACACTCTGTTGGCGGTGGAAACACTTTCCTTTGCCTCCATCGACTTTAGTCTTACTTTTACTGTTTAGCTATTTTCTTGGAAGGACCAGAATCGAGGTTTCTTTTTCTTATTGCCTTTCTTCTTGTTGGACTTTCCAGTGAAGAAGATGCAACAAAGCTACCTCTTTTTCTTTATTGCTGGCATATTCATTTGGGCAATAACCAGCATGTTGATTAATTAAGATAATGTGCATTCATGATTAGTAATATGGAAATTTGTCACAAAATTCACAAAATACTCAGGTAGGGAATGATGGATCAAATCCGTTTGTATTTGGAAATCCATGTGGAAGTCAAGATGTTCCAACCGCTCAATCACCGAATCATCTTGTGGACATGATCCCCAACATTCATCCCTCGGACATCCTCATACGGAATAAGCTGTTTAGATATCTCATACCTAGCATTCTCTTTGTGCTCACCATACAACTCTTGTAGGTGAAGGAGGATCTCACTAGCACTCTGCATGTTCTCATGTTGCTTCGTAACTCATTACTCATGGAAGCAAGCATGTAACACTTAGCTCTCATATCATGCTCCTTCCACTTGTCCAAAGTATCATGTTCCTCTTGTGTGGCCTCTGGAGGTAAGGGACCAGAACATTTGAATATAGAACATATCCTATATGTTCAAGGTTCAGGACAAGTTTCAAATTTCTTAGCCAATCAGACAGATTAGGTCCTGTCAACCTGTTGTGATCAAGTATGCTTGTAAGGATATTGGATGGTGGTGGTTGTTTTGTGCTCATTTTATCGAGAAAATTAAGCTGAGAAAATAACCAGATTAATTAGTAAATGTATCATGTAATTAACCAAAATGAATATGGTAATTTAATCAAATTGGTCCTCCCACTAACTTAGCGAATCCTACACTTCCAAAGTAGAAAGCGAAATCCTAGTTGGATGGATTTCTAGTGGGTGATTGAATTCTTATAATTCTATTGATCATCCTCAGGTACATCCATTATTGGAATTACAATAAACTATAAGTGAGCAACTCCTTGCCCATCACATCTCATGTGAGGTTCAATCCTTTTACTAGCCCCTAATGCTCAAAATCTCAGGTACATCCAATATTGACTTATCTTGCATTAGTTAAGTTAATCCCATTGAGCCAGTAATTATGCAAATAATTTTAATGTCCTCAGGTACATCCAATATTGGCCACCAAACCATTTACATATTTACAACATCTCATGCTTAACAATTATTCTTAAGAAAATCTCTTAAATTAATTGCATCTCATGCAACTATTTAAAATTTCTTAAAATAATTGCCCCAATGGAGGGCTTATGTTATAATTACTTTAATTATAGCATTTCCAACTTAATCATTTGTTTGGAAGATTTTATAGCCATCTTAATTACTATTAAGGTCTCACTTTGCACATTATCCATTTAGCATGCATATATCATATAATTGCATACATTCCCATACATCTCATGCATTCATGGATAAGCAGTAAATATGGTATGATCATGGACTTTCTAAGGGATTCAATTCTGAGCCACCAAGAATTGAATCAGGGCATTCCTAGGTGCATTTCATTCATTCATTTTACAAGAGTTGCTGAAGGAGTACATAATCAACACTTGATCTTGAATTCCTCCCAATGGTCCCACCAATGCTCTTGACCTCCTTGAACTTCTTGCAATCCAATATTACATAGTAATCCTTGGCATACCAAGGCGAATTTACAAGAACTTAAATAAATGAAATTACAACCCAAAAATATTACAAACTTAATAATATATGCCCAAAATAAATTAAAATAAATTAATTTACAATCCCAAAGAAACATAAAAGAAATAAATCCAATCACATTGGTCTTTTATAGTCCATGATCATCCATCATGCATATCACTATTTAACAATTAAATAAAACATACATACTTAAATTAAATTGAATATCTCATATTCAACTTAAAAATCCAGATTTGAATATGATTCAAATAAATTTAAAAATTCAGATTTGAATCTCATTCAAACAAATTTAAAAATTCAGATTTGAATCACATTCAAACAACTTCAAAAATTCAGATTTGAATCTCATTCAAATATTTTTTAAAAAATCAAATTTGAATCACATTCAAATATTTTTTAAAAAATCAGATCTGAATTTTATTGAATCAATTTTTAAAAAAATCAGATTTAAATATGATTCAAACAACTTTAAAAATTCAGATTTGAATCACATTCAAACAACTTTTAAAATTCAGATTTGAATCACATTCAAACAATTTTTAAAATTCTGATTTGAATCATAATTTAATTGTGTGATTAAAACAACTAATTAAACACTTTAATTAGTCAAAGAATAGGCTTTAGATCATACAACAATTGCAGAATTAAAAGCCAAACCTTGAACCACCCATGGAACCAATGTTGCTGCCACCAACGGTGGCTTCACCATGAGTGCCGCCACACCTCTTGATCCAACCAGCAATGAATCTCTTGATCTCATGATCAAACACACAATTAAATTATATAATCAACAATCTAAATGGCAAATATAGTGGCTCTGATACCAATTGAAGAGCAGGCGTGAAAAACACAAGATTATACCATTGAATTCAAAAATTTTCACCTAGGGTCACATGCACCATGCAAGATTTATTTTTATCTATTTGATCTCAATGATAAACAACATATTAAAACTCTTTTAATATGTTTTTGGATCTGTATTTGCCATTTAAGATTTTAAAATTAATCAGATTAATTTTAGAAACCTAGATTAAATCAAGAACGATTACAATAACCTCTTGATGTCTTTGCGGCGTGTCTGCGCCTTTGAGATCGTCTTCAGGACACCAGATGTTGTCCCTCTAGCTTGTCCACACCAAGAACACCTATGGCAGCCCTTGAACAGCTTCTAAAGCCTTTTCTATTAATTAGAAATTCAAGTTCTGCCTTTTAAGAGATTAGAGATGCAAACAGGACACTAGAAACAATTTCTAGTGTTCTTAATTCAAGAGATTGATGGCTAATCTCTTTGAATTGATGAGAGATGAAGAGAAATAGCTGGAGAGGCTCAAAGTGGCGTGACATATGAGAGGAGAGGCTGCTGGTTATGTTTTCTTTTCATAACCCCACTTAAATAGCTAGGTTAACACATTAAACCCTAGCCACATGTCACCTTTTGATTAGCTCTAGGTTTAAGTGACCCAATCACATTGTGCCAAGTGTCAAACCTATATTTAATCTTGATTTTAATCATCTTACATGATTAAAAAACATTTGGCAAGCTTATGTGTTATGCCATGTGTCACCATCTCATGGTGCCACGTGTCACACTGCAAAATGACCAAAATGCCCCTGTGTCTTAATTTTGAGTTCTTAACCCAAAATAATTATTTTCTTCTTCTAATTAATTTATATCAAATATAAATTAATTAATTAATCTCTATTAATTAATTTCTCATCAATTAAATTCATATTTAAACACTTTAAATATAAATTTAATTTATACTACACATCCAATAATCTAGATTTGGTTTCAAGTCATGCTAGGGACTTTGCAATTTTATTGCAAACCAAATCTATTTAATTAATCAATTAAACTCTTTAATTAATTAATTAAATCATATTTAAATAGGTGATAACTTGTGTATGTGTGTGACTTACTAGGCTCATCACTAATTGGCAATGAGACATGATATCAACTCTTAATATCATCAGAACTCTTTCTTACCATAAATGATTTCTCTAAATCATTTTATGAACCTCATAGACCATGGTTAACACCTAGCATAGCATGCCATGGCCACCCAATTAGTAATAAGATTTACCTTAAATGAACCTATAATCATATGTTACAATGCACTAGAATCTCTCTGTTACAAAATCCCAACTCAAGCTGGAGTCATGGTTTATGTCAAACTCCATTTGCTATGAATATTATGTTCTCTTTTAATTCCAGTTCTTGATTAAAAGATTTTTCTAATCAGAAACTCTTTTCTGAATAAATCTATCTGTCCTGGCCAGGAACTTGAAACATCAAGAACAATTAAATGAACATAGGATTTTATCTCTATTTACTTAGAGGAACAGATTCCATCTTGATCAACACCTACCTCCATATATAACTAGTAGGAGCCAACACATGCCCATATACCCATACATAGTACAAGTATGAAAGCAGTATCAAACTCAAACTACCTATATACAAGATAACTGTGCTATCTCAGGTCTAAAGATTATATGCACTGATATGATTTATGACAAAACATTGACAAGAGTAAACTCCATGTGCTTGTCATAAGTGTCACTGGTTCGGCCTACTTATCATTTATAAGTGCCTATCATGTTTGTTATATGGCATGAGACTCACCATTCCATCTTATTTATATATCATATAAATAACTTGGGAACAAACATGAATACAATCTTTCTGGATAAGTCATGTCCTTATTATGAAGTATCCTTGATTGTGAACCTATTTATGATACTTTGTGCTAGAAATATTGTCACTCATATTCTTAACAACTTAAGAATAATATTTCTAACAAAATATCAATGGACCTTTTCTATTACACATAAATATATTATGTAAACGGAAAAGTGGAAATGCCTTTTATTAATAAAATATATACAAGATACATACTAAATGATATGCTCTAGGGCATACTACTAACAACCAGATGTTGTCCCTCTAGCTTGTCCACACCAAGAACACCTATGGCAGCCCTTGAACAGCTTCTAAAGCCTTTTCTATTAATTAGAAATTCAAGTTCTGCCTTTTAAGAGATTAGAGATGTAAACAGGACACTAGAAACAATTCCTAGTGTTCTTAATTCAAGAGATTGATGGCTAATCTCTTTGAATTGATAAGAGATGAAGAAGAAGAGATAAAAACCCTCAAAGTGGAGTGACAAAGGAGTGTGGCTGCTGGTTGTGTTTTATTTTCTCATAACAACACTTAAATAGCTAGGTTAACACATTAAACCTTTGCCACATGTCACCCTTTGATTAGCTCTAGGTTTAAGTGACCCAATCACATTGTGCCAAGTGTCAAACCTATATTTAATCTTGATTTTAATCATCTTACATGATTAAAAAATATTTGGCAAGCTTATGTGTTATGCCATATGTCACCATCTCATGGTGCCACGTGTCACACTGCAAAATGACCAAAATGCCCCTGTGTCTTAATTTTGAGTTCTTAACCCAAAATAATTATTTTCTTCTTCTAATTAATTTATATCAAATATAAATTAATTAATTAATCTCTATTAATTAATTTCTCATTAATTAAATTCATAATTAAACACTTTAAATATAAATTTAACTTATACTACACATCTAATAATCTAGATTTGGTTTCAAGTCATGCTAAGGACTTTGCAATTGAATTGCAAACCAAACCTATTTAATTAATCAATTAAACTCTTTAATTAATTAATTAAATCATATTTAAATAGGTGATAACTTGTGTATGTGTGTGACTTACTAGGCTCATCACTAATTGGCAATGAGACATGGTATCAACTCTTAATATCATCAGAACTCTTTCTTACCATAAATGATTTCTCTAAATCATTTTATGAACCTCATAGACCATGGTTAACACCTAGCATAGCATGCCATGGCCACCCAATTAGTAATAAGGTTTACCTTAAATGAACCTATAATCATATGTTACCATGCACTAGAATCTCTCTGTTATAAAATCCCAACTCAAGCTGGAGTCATGGTTTATGTCAAACTCCATTTGCTATGAATATTATGTTCTCTTTTAATTCCAGTTCTTGATTAAAAAGATTTTCTCATCAGAAACTCTTTTCTGAATAAATCTATCTGTCCTGGCCAGGAACTTGAAACATCAAGAACAATGAAATGAACATAGGATTTTATCTCTATTTACTTAGAGGAACAGATTCCATCTTGATCAACACCTACCTCCATATATAACTAGTAGGAGCCAACACATGCCCATATACCCATACACAGTACAAGTATGAAAGCAGTATCAAACTCAAACTACCTATATACAAGATAACTGTGCTATCTCAGGTCTAAAGATTATATGCACTGATATGATTTATGATAAAACATTGACAAGAGTAAACTCCATGTGCTTGTCATAAGTGTCACTGGTTCGGCCTACTTATCATTTATAAGTGCCTATCATGTTTGTTATATGGCATGAGACTCACCATTCCATCTTATTTCTATCTCATATAAATAACTTGGGAACAAACATGAATACAATCTTTCTGGATAAGTCATGTCCTTATTATGAAGTATCCTCGATTGTGAACCTATTTATGATACTTCGTGCTAGAAATATTGTCACTCATATTCTTAACAACTTAAGAATAATATTTCTAACAAAATATCAATGGACCTTTTCTATTACACATAAATATATTATGTAAACGAAAAAGTGGAAATGCCTTTTATTAATAAAAATATGTACAAGATACATACTAAATGATATGCTCTAGGGCATACTACTAACAAAAGGGACCTAGGTCAAACTGCCCAAAAGTGAACCCTCACTAATCCGAATTGCCTTACAATTCTCAACACTCCAACACATCCCAATTGGTCCCAATTGACCATTTCTAACCTCAATTAGGTTCAACTGCATCAATTGACCATTTTCTTCAAATTTTCCCCCAATTTCAATGGCACCAAGAACCCTAATTTTTGCAACTCATGCAATTAGTACAATTAAAGTGTATATTCACCTTCTTCACCCTTAATTAAACTTAATTACCTTTCTAGTTGCACCAAAATAAGTCAAACCCTACTCCTCCAAATGTTGACCAAAATTCCCAATTAATCCCACATGTTTGATTTGTTTGAATTTCTCTTCAATTCTAAGTTATTTCAACTACATAAACATGAATTTAACTAAAAAATTACAAGTTTAACACTAACCTCTTTCCTTGAAGTTCAACTCTTCAAATCCTTCACTTTCTTCTTTCCTTTTCTTCTTCAATCTTCTTTTCAAATTGCCAAAGTAAGGTAACTCAAGAAATTTTTGGGGAATTTATGGGAATTTTGGAGTTTATGAAGCTTAAAATTAAGCTTCCCTGGAAGTTTGTGTTGAGAGAGAGTTTGGAGAGAGAGAAAGAGAGAGGCCGGCCACTTTGAGGTTGAAGATGAAGAATTTGATTTTTTGTTGTTTTTATTGCCTTTTTTACTTAGTCAAAAGTTAAATTAAATAAAATTTATATATTGTGTCATAGCTTATGTCATACCTATGATGTCATTATTCATTTTTCTTTTCTTTTCCCTTTATTTTTCCATAGTTCTTTAATTTAAATCTACATTTCAAAATTTTCATTTCTCAAATTTTATCAGACAATCAGGTCATGAGTCACCTCTAGGGGTGAATTGACCAATTTGCCCCTCGCCGGTCTGATCCGGTTTGCAAATAATTTGATATTTCTTTCGGAGCCCTGACCTAATTATTTGACCTACTTATCAACTCTTTTCTGTGATTTTCTCTTTTACACTAGCTTCGCAATACTTCTTAGGACTGTGGTGTCACAATTTCCAGTTCAAAATTAGGGTTAAAACTGACCTCGCAGTCACTTCCCTGTAAGGTCACCCATCGCTATGACCCCCAGCTCATTTAACTTTTTATGCTTTGTTTTTCTTATTTATACTTAACCTTCTGGTAATCACTTTTAATTTTCATTCAGGGCTTTTCTAGGTTTCTTAAACATGGTTCTATTCCTCTTAATTATTCGGACTAACACCGATCACTGGAACTATGAAATATACCAGGCTATGCATATAGTGTCACACCCTACCCCTCTGTAAAGCATAACATGATCCCGTAGTATACCTAATGAATTACCAACTCCGTCTACTGATAACCCATTAAATACACTACAAGGGATTTTAAAAACTTTTCTTACTTCTTTTACAGTGGTGAGCACTATTTACAGGTGTTAAAGACTTTGGTGAACTGAAGTGAAATAACTAACTCATTTGGTTTATTTGGAATTTCTGTAAAAATTTTGGCAGAGTGCCATCTGTATTTTGGACAAAACAGTTCTTCAGAAAACCTGTAAAAAGCACTTCAATAATTTTCCAAATCTCAACTCCAATACATTTCTCAACACAACAATTTATCAACTCAATTCCATAGAAATTTTTCAAAGTCTGAGATAAGGAAATATAATACAATTTTCACAAGTCAAATAACTCATAATTAATTTACAACTTCAAGGTACAATTTGAATTTACAACTGCTCAAAACCAAAAACAAAATGTACATACAGTGTCATACATTCTGATTACAAAATGCAAAATATTGGTATACTCATTATACCAGGTAATCCCTCGCTGGATGTATATGCAGCCTAGTCTGCTGCCCTGTCTGTCTCTCTACCTGCGACAGCAATAAAAAGCTATCGCTGAGACAATGTCTCAGTGGTGCACAACATTAACCAAATACAAATTTAAATCACAATTCATAAATCATGTAAATAGTGGATACTTAAAACCATAGTCAAATTCAAGACAATAAAGGTCAATAAGAATTTAAACTCCATTTCTCAATATCACAATAGATTTTCATAAGTCAGATCATGTTTGAATTCAAAAGACAATATATGTCGATGAGAGTTTAAATCCAATTCACAATCTCAAATTACACATCAATAAATCACACAGCTTAATCATGATCCATAGTTCAATTCGTCCCAAAAGCCGATGGCTAATGAGGTATTCAATTCGTCCCAAAAGTCGATGACTAATGAGGAATAACATGGCTAGCTAGCAAAAATATGAGTACTCATCCAATTCGTCCTCAACAGGCACACACCTCAACACTTCAGCCAGAGAGGGAATTCAATTCGTCCCACTAGACAAGCTAATGAGGAATACAATCAATATACATGATAGCTGTCGTTTCAAACCATTTTCAATGCTTTTAAATCAATAAGTATCCATCAATGTCATTCAAACAATTTTTCACAGTTTCAAACCATTCACAATAATTTTCAATCAATAAGTGTCCATCAAACACATTTCCACAATTTAAAACAATAATATACAAATAGTCAATATTTATTTCAATTGAAAATAATTCAAAAGAAACAGTTGTTGTGCACAAACCTCTGATGACTGTCTCCCTGGTCTGGACTCAGTGTTTCTTTCCCTTTTGCTGAGTCCTTGTTAACTGAGAAACACAATTTGAAGTGTTTCAGTGCTAAATTAATTTGCCTCTAACGATAATGTTCGATAAACAATTCACTGAATACCTTTATTTGCTAAGTCACCTAATATACCGACCCTCGTTGCGTTTTAGGTAAATTAGGTTTTAGTGTCGTTAATATGTCACATTTGATATGGTTTTAGGTTTGGTATGTTTTACCAAAGTCATTTCCTTGCTTAGTGCATTTTAATGCAAATTGCTGGATTCCGGGACACTGGTTTGACCTAACCGGACGATCTAGTTCCCTCGGTTTTCGGGTCTCGGTCGAAACTACAAACTTGTAGATTTAGGTCTTATGGACCGCGGTGCAAAATTTTAGGTCAATCCGAGTTAAGTAGACCAAGTTATGGTCATTACACTATTGCTGGTCAAATGGCATCAATTAGGTCAATTTTAGGTCAATTTGGTCAACTCTGGTTCGGCCAGTTTTTGGACCCGAACTTGTGCAAGTTGTTTGACTTGCTTATGGTCATTTTTGGGCTTTGGTTTCTTCATAAGACTTGTAGGTATGGGTCTTAACTATTCTTGGTTAAAATTTCAGGTCAATTGGACCTGGTTTGAGTGAGTTATGGCCTAAACACTCACTGCTGCCCAATTGGTCATTTTTCAGATCCTAATTGCACCTAATCCGAATTGGTCATTTTCTTAGGTCACCTTGCAAGCAGAATTTTGGTATGGTTTCTCAATGAAAGTTGGCACATTTTGTGCCTAGTTTCACCTCAAATTGGTCTCATACCAATTGAGGTTACACATTTAAGGTTATAGGCTAAAATGTACACTGCCCTCAATATGCCTTTCACACCCCACTTCAAACACACATTTACCTTTGCAATTTGTTTACTTACCTACCAATCTGTTTTGGTACATTACCAAAAGCATTTTCTACATTACCAAAAGCATTTTCTACATTACTTTGGGCAGATTACCATTACCCTCAACACACCAATTATAATTCACATTTACAATTTCTAAGTACCATTACATACACACCTAACCATTACAAATTTTACATACACTTTACAATATCAATCTACATACATATCATCAATCCTTCTAGGTCAATATTCTGCCTACACTTCCTTCAATATATACATTTACTCAAGTGTTCCCAAGCTGCCGCAACCTTCTTCAACATCAAAGTGCCGTCCAACTTACCAATTCCCATCCAAGTGCATAAATCACCATATAAACATGAAGTAATTCACTAGGTTACTAACTCACCATGATCAACATTATTTCTCATCAATTATATGCATAATAAATCACTAAATGCGTGACCCCATGGCTGTCCAAAAATGGCTATCTCAATAACTACTTAAACTTTAAAATTTCCTTCACAAAATTAACACCCATAACATGAACATAAAGTTTAACAAAGGAATTCTCAAAAGTGTAAACTTACCTTTGATTGTAACTTGCTAAACCTTCACCAAACTTCTCAAATTTGGTATCAATATCTTCCTTGTGATGTGTAGACAAAGTTTAATGAAGAACCCTAGGTGATTTGGGGTTGAAATGAGGGGATGGATCAAGCTTTACCCAAAACGGCCATGGAGTTATTTGTGTTCTTCAATTCGGCAATATTGAGAGGACATGAGGAAGATGAGATTTCAGCTGGTTAGTGGACTTACTTCAGCCATATTTATGTTTAATTAAATCCCTAGTGGTCCACTAACTAAATTTAAATCATATTTTAAGCTAACTTTCACTTAATCCCACATTTAACCTTGATTTTAGCTATTTACTTTAGGTACCACTAAATTAATTTTTCCTTTTATTTTCTAAGTGTAATACTATTTATTTTTAATGGACATTTAGGTCAAAAGACACTTCGGGATGTCAAATGACCATAATGCCCCTGTTCGGGTTACGTTCCCGATTTTTCGGTATTACCGGGTTTTGTCTGTTTTTCGATTTCTCACTTTTCTTTGTACTAATTATTTAATTTTTCTTTGATCTTTCTAATGATATTTATTCTTCAACAAGGGTCTATTTAAGTCCTAAAAATATTTTCCAGGGTTCCCCGCAGTCCAGGGCTAGTCAACGGTCCACGCCGTGACTTCCCAGTGCGGTCACCCATCGTTAGGTTTCCCGGCTCGTTTAACTTGATCACATTTCTTTGCTATCATTTTTCCTTTGTTTTTCTTGTACTTTCTTTTCTTGTATTTCATTATTTTATGTCTCCTCACTCATATTGAAATGTAGTTCTAGGCATCCTAGCTGTCCGGACAACACTGGTCACCGGTACAGCAGAACGCACTACCGAACTTAGGGGTGTTACACCATCCATATCTCATATGGTTTCTTTTCAATAGATTTGGATGGAACTCTATTCAGAAGGTATGCAGTAGTTTGTAGGGCATAGCCCCAAAAAGAAACTGGAAGGTCCACGTTGCTCATCATGGATTGCTCCATATCTAATAGGGTTCGGTTCCTTCTTTCAGAAACACCATTGTGTTGTGGCATTCTAGGAGGTGTCAATTGGTGAAGAATCCCATTCTCCTTTAAATAATCTTGAAACTCCTGGCTTAAGTATTCTCCACCTCGATCAGATCGGAGTGTTTTAATACTCTTTCCAGTTTGTTTCTCCACTTCATTTATGAATTCTTTGAACCTTTCAAAAGATTCAGATTTATATTTCATTAGATATACGTGCCCATCTGGAATGGTCATCAGTAAATGTAATGAAATATGAGTACCCTCCTATAGCATGGGTAGTCATTGGCCCACATACATCTGAATGTATTATGCCCAACAATTCAATAGATCTTTCATTCTTTCCAGTAAAGGGTGATTTGGTCATTTTTCCCATTAAGCAAGCCTCACATGTTTCATATGATTCATAATCAAAAGGATCAAAATATCCTTCCTTATGTAACTTTGTGATTCTTGTTTCATTTATATGACCTAATCTACAATGCCATAGATAGGATGGATTTTGATTATCTGATTTTAATTTCTTGCTATTTATGTTAACAATAGGTGTAACACCCTCCCTGTATCAACTCCATACATTCTACTGTTCCGGTGACCAGTGTCGGACCGGACAGCTAGAACGTTCGGAAAAATATTTAAACTAAAGTGAGGGACCATAATTAACTCAAATATTAATAAGAAAAATTTAGTAAAAATTTTAGAAATAAAATACAACTAAGTCAAATGAGCCGGTGCCCAAGCGATGGGAAACCCAGAGGGAAGTTGCGGTTCTCGCAACTAGGAGCCCTAGACCTAGGGAAAAATTCATAAAATAATTTTTGGGACTCCAGAGAAGGGTCACTGAGGTTCCTATGGCATTAGAATGCCAAGAAAATATTTAGAAAAATTTTTCAATCGGTACAGACAATTTTGACCCGTTAAGCCAAACGGAGGGCATTTTGGTCATTTCGCCTTCAGAGGCGATTTTTGGCCGACTTATCCAGTTGAGTAAATAATTATTATGACATAAAATGTGAATTAATATTGATTAAAAATTTATAAAAAAAAATGAGAAATGAAAATAAGAAAACAAAAGTAAAAAGAAATGTAAGTTAATGAGAATTGTGACATCATAATGATGTCATTTAAAATTTTTCCACCAATCACCATACAATAAATACATATAAAACAAATAAAAGAGGCTGAAAATAAAAGAAAAAAATCATCTTCTTCCTTAGAACCAAACCAGCCGAAACCCTTCTCCCCTCTCCCTCCATTGATTTTCAACCAAAGCTTCATTTCTCTCCTCATTTCACCATAAACCCTCCTAGTCCTTTCACTAAAACTCATCCTTGCACCTTGAATAACCCTTAGGCAGCAAAAAGAAAGAGAAAAGGTGAAGAATTAAAGCTCTTAAGTGAGGTTAGTGCTATATTTTCCCTCTCACTCTTTTTAATTTTTGTTAGAACATCAATTTAAGTTAAGAAATTATAAAAATTTGAAGTAAATTATACATGTTAGAGTATCTTCAATTTTCGGCAGCCATGAACTTTCTTGAGGTTGATGGCTTGAATGGAATTAAAATCTATGGATGTCCCTTGATGTGTATAAGTGAATTAAAAACCTTAATGGCATGTATAATATAAGATTAGAGAACTTAGGAATTAGGGTTTTGAGAGAAATTTGAGTTTCACATATGTAATGGTGAATGAACATTTTAAGGGTCAATTAGTGACCATTTGAGGTAAGTTGACCATAATTTAGAGTGAAGTATAGTGTTACAAATTGATTTGGTAGGCTGCCTAGTGAGAGCAGCAGGTGAGGCTGTGAGTCCAGCCTGTTTGGACAGCCATAACTTTGGCTGTGTAGGTTCAATTGATGTTTGGATAATTGGACATGAAACTAGACACATAATGGCACAATTTTGGTGAAGAAACCATGGCCAAAAGACCAAAGCAAGTGGACCAAAAACTGGCCCCAATCCGGATGTCCTGCAACCAGATTCTGCAGAATGACCAAATAAACAATAATTGTTCATTTGGCCATAACTCATTGTAGAATGGCCCAATTGACCTGAAATTTTTACAGCAACAAGTTAAGATATAGACAAACAACTTTCATGAAGAAACCTACCCCAAATTATGACCAGAAGCTATCCAACAAGGTAGTTTCAGTCACTATTCACTGCACTGTAGATATGGTCAATTCTGCAATTTTTCAATCCGGCTAGCTGTGGTTTTTAGACCATAACTGGAGCTATAAAACTCCAAATGGAGTGATTCAAAAAAAGAAATTCAACTAGACAAAATAAGGAACAACTTTCATGTTTATCATTTTCTCAAATTTCTACTGTAACAGTCACTAATGGAACAGTAAAGTTAGGGTACAAAAACTGAAAATTCTGCTCCCTTAGTTCTAAGCTTAGAAATGGTATTGGTGATTAATTCCAACAAGTTTTAAATGCAAAATGTGGTACATTGGGAGTGTTAAAACCAATGTACCTATTTTCTATCCAAAAGTCAACATTTTTGTTGACTAATGAAGTGAATAGTGACACCAAAACTTGAAATTCAAAAATTAAAGAATTCAAAAGTATCAAATGCCCTAGTATACCTAACAAGATTGGTTTGGATAGTTTGGCATGCCAATAGGGTTCGATTAGCGATCGCACATGGCATTATGCCATTACGTGATTTCATGGCTTTTAGCCATTCGACCTTGTGTTGATATTAGGCCTTGTGCCTATTGTCATTCTGACTTATTAGGTTACATTGCACTGCCGGGAGATGCACATGTGACCGATGGTGTGACGGTTCGAGTACTAGATATCGATTGCGGTTTACCCGTTTATCGATCCGATCGTCGGTATAGGTTACTTGGGCAACCAAAAGAATGAAAGTGGATAAAGTTAACGAAATAAATGATTATAACAAGTACAAAACAAGTAAAACATCGATACATTCAATACATATTTATTTTCTGCTATTTCCTTTTATTTTAATATTGCACCACTAAGCATTATTGCTTAGCGCATTGCTTTTGCCATGCGTAGGTTCTGAGAATCTTGATCGAGAGCCCGATGAAGCAGATGGGTGAGACATCCTGCAGCTCTGCATAGTGTCTGTGTCACCTCACCATCCACAGTGCATTGGTAGGACACTAGGTTTCATTTTGGTATTTTGTAACTAACTTTTATTTTCTCATATGTAATTGAACTTATGTAATGTATTTTGATGTTCATGTAAATAATGAAAATTGTGGTTGGGAATGGAAAAGTGAATATTTATCTGTGACTTGTATATGATTATCACATGAGATGAATGATTGAGAAATGAAATTGAAAAATTATTGAGATGTTGTTGATGATTATTGGAGTTTGAGAGTGATTGGATATGAATATTGGAAGTGTTTTTCACAGGTTCCGAAGAACTGTTTTCTGCATTCTTAGCCGGTACTCTGCCGGATTTTCTATAAAATTTTCGGAACCTCAAATAAATTATAATTTCGATAAATGGCTTAAATAAATTATATTTCATAAATTATATTCAAAACTATGATAAAAATAAATTAAGGAAGAATAAAAAAAATGATTGAGATAAAGTAGAGTGTTCCAGTACACCGTGTGACATATCTTACTCGGATATACTGTAGACGGGTAAGGGGTGTCACACCTATTGTGACACCCCTTACCCGTGTACAGTATACTCGAATAAGTAATGCCACACGGTATACCGGCACACTCTAATATACCTTAATTAATTTATATCGTGCTTTTGAATATAATTTATGAAATATAATTTATTTAAGCCATTTATCGAAATTATTATTTATTTGAGGTTCCGAAAATTTTAAAGAAAATTCGGCAGAGTACCGGCTAAAAATGGAGAAAACAGTTCTTCGAAATCTGTGAAAAACACTTCCAATATTCATGTCTCATCATCTCAAACTCCAATATCAAAATCTCAACAACATTTCTCAATTTCAGTTCTCAATCATCCATCACATGTGATAATCAAGTATAAATCACAATTAGATATTTACTTTTCCATTCACAAATACAATTTTCATAATTTACATGATCAACAAAATACATTGCATAATTCTAAATACATATGAGAAAATAAAAATTTGTTACAAAATGCCAAAATGACACCTAGTGTCCTACCAATGCACTGCAAGTGACGAGGTGACACGGACACTGTGCAGAACTGCAGGATGGACTCACCCAGTCTGCGGTCTACTGGGCTCACAATCAGTATCTCCAGTACCTACGCGTGGCAAAAGCAACGCGCTAAGCAATAATGCTTAGTGGTGCAATAATAAAAATAAAAGAAATAGCAGAAAATAAATATGTAGTGAATGTATATGTTTTATTTGTTTTGAATTTGTATATCGTTAACTTTGTCCACTTTCATTCATTTGGTTGCCCAAGTAACATACACTAGATGACTGGACTGGATAAATGGGTAAACTGGCACTGGGTATCAAGTACCTCGGGCCGTCACACCATCGGTCACATATGCATCTCCAGGTGTGCAACAGAACAGCTAACAAGCTGTGATAACATCAGGCACAAGGCCAAAGCTCAATACAAGGTCAGAATGGCTAAAAGCCATAAAATCACAGAATGGCATAATGCCATGTGCAGTACTGCTAACTAAACCCTATTGGCATGCTAAACTATCCAAACCAATCTTGTTAGGTATACTAGGGCATTTGAAACTTTTAAATTCTCCAATTTGTGAATTTCAAGTTTTGGTGTCACTATTCACCTCATTGGTCAACAAAAATTTTGACTTTTGGATAGAAAATAGATATATTGGTTTTGACACTCCCAACATACCACATTTTGCATTTAAAACTTGTTGGAATTAACCCCTAAATCCATTTCCAAACCTAAAACCTAGAGAGTAGAATTTTCAGTTTTTGTGACCCAAATTTACTGTTCCATTGGGCCCTGTTGCAGTGGGAATTTGAGGAAATGGTAAACATGGAAGTTGTTCCTTATTTTGTCTAGTTGAATTTCTTTTTTTGAATCACTCCATTTGGAGTTTTGTAGCTCCAGATATGGTCCAAAAACCACAGCTGGCCGGATTGCCAAAACTGCAGAATTACCAAATCTACAATACCATGAATAGTGACTGTGATTGCATGTTTGAATAGGTTCTGGCTATAATTTGGGGTAGGTTTCTTCATTAAAGTTGTTTTTCTATGTCTTAACTTGTTGCTGTAAAAATTTCAGGTCAATTGACCATATCTACAGTGAGTTATGGCCAAATGAACAGTTACTGTTCATTTGGTCATTTCTGCAGGTGCTGTTGCAGGGTATCCGGATTGGGGCCAACTTTTGGTCCTCTTGCTTTGGTCTTTTGGGCATGGTTTCTTCAGTAAAAATGTGCCATTATAAGCCTAGTTTCATGTCCAATTGGCCAAACACCAATTGGAACTACACAGCCAAAGTTATGGCTATCTAAGTGGGCTGGAATCTCAGCCTCATTTCTGCTGTCTTTAGGCAGCCTTCCATTTCAGTTTTGCCATGCATTAACTCACTTCAAATTATGATTAACTTGCCTTAAATGGTCACTAATTGACCATTAGAATGTCCATTAATCAATTCAAATGCCAAGTCCAATTTTCACTCTTAAAACCCTAGTTCCCATTATAAGTTTTCACAACACACCTTAATTACTAACTCATTCACTAACCACATGCATACATGGTTTAAACATGATCTCTAATCCTCTTTAAGTCCATCAAAACACTCCATTATTGTTCCTTCACTAGGGCTGCCGAATTTCATGTACACATACACATGAGTTTTTGTCCATTTAAATTACAATTCCTTACTAAATTCAAGTCCCTAATCATGAAATTAAAGAGTTTTAAGTAAATAGGTGCACTAACCTTTAAGTGGCAGATTTTTCCCAAGTTTAATCTTCACTTTCTTTCCTTTTCTAGGCTGCCAAACACTCTCCCAAGATAAGTGGACAAATTTTAATGAAAGGGGTTTAGGGTTTATGGTGAAAAGAAGAGGGAAATGGAGCTTGATGGAGTGTTAATGGAGGTTTAGGGCTAGGGCAAGGATTTCGGCTGCATGAGGAAGAGGATGGCTGCTATTTGCTTTTTGATTATTTTGGTCTTCATTTATCTCTTTTATTAGTTAATGAATTGGTTGTTTGAATGCAATTGGTGGTGGCTTTTAATGACATCACCTTATGTCATAAATAAACCCTTTTTTTCTCATTTTTCTTTTCTTTTCATCACTACTCATTTTCAATTTAATTTTTAGTAATATTTATTCATATTTTATGTTATAATAATTATTTACTCAACTGGACAAGTCGGCCAAAAATCACCTCTGAAGGCGAAATGACCAAAATGCCCTCCGTTTGGCTAAACGGGTCAAAATTGTCTGTACCGATTGAAAAATTTTTCTAGGTATTTTCTTGGCATTCTAATGCCATAGGAACCTCAATAACCCTTCTCTGGAGTCCCAAAATTTATTTTATAATTTTTCCCCCGGGTCTAGGGCTCCTAGTTGTGAGAACCGCAACTTCCCTCTGGTTACCCATCGCTTGGGCACCGGCTCATTTGACTTGGTTGTATTTTATTTCTAAAATTTTTACTAAATGTTTCTTATTAATATTTGAGTTAATTATGGTCCCTCACTTCAGTTTAAATATTTTTCCGAACATTCTAGTTGTCCGGTCCGACATTGGTCACCGGAACAGTAGAATGTACGGAGTTGCTACCGGGAGGGTGTTACAATAGGCCTTTCAAGATCAAGTATATACAAAACCCAATTGGCCTAATTTTTCAATATAGCCAATCATCTTCAGAACATGAACATTTACTGAAGATCCTTTTGTCATCTTACTGCAGAACAATTCCCTTGATACCTCATACCTCTCATTCCTGCATTTTGAATCAAACAACTCCTTGAGATGTAAAATGATAGTTCAAGAATCCATATTCTCATGTTGTTTTTGAAGTTCAGGAGACATGCTAGCCAACATCACACATGTGGCTTACTCATCATCATCTGTATGACGAATGTACTCATTCAGTACCTCTTCAGGAGCATTAACGGGAGGAATACTGGGTTTGCCACGTTCAAGGACATATAGCCTCTTTTCTTGCTTGAGAACAATTCTCAAGTTTCTATACTAGTCCAAGAAATTTGGTCCAGTCAATTTATTAGCATCCAGTATGCTATGCAGGGAATGGTTATTACTCATGATGATATTAGTGATATACAAATGCAAAGATAAAATTGTATTAATTTCATGTATATAATTTTCATTAACCAAATTAATATAAGGTCTTTAATATCAATTTGGTCTCCCACTATTTTACTCAAATTAATAGCCTTCACCATTAATTCAAGAATTTTTAACCCATTAATTTCCTTAGTGGGCTAGGATCCCATTTAATTTTATTTGACCTTGAGTGTGCTCAACAAATCAAAATAAAATTAAATTAAATTAGGTAGATAACTATTTATCAATCACATCTCTATGTGACTCCTAGATCAGTTAGGTGACAACTATTTGTCTAAACATAATTTTATGTTTCTCCTAACTATGCCTCTAATTCTATATGATCATGAGTGTGCTCATCCAAATCAAGTAAATCAATTAAGTAAAACCCATTGTTCAGAAATATCCAATATTTCATAGCCCTAAACATGTTCAAGAGAAAAACAACCTTGAGTGTGCTCAACACGTTAACTTTAATATAGAACTTAAGTTTATGCTATAACAATGAAAGGCATCATGTTCATAACATGTACTTAATATTTGAATGAGGGATTTTAGGTCTATGCCAATTTTTAGGTCTCATTAATTAACATGCTAGCAATATCATACATCACATATATATAACATACACCCCTAGCATGCATTTCTAATTGGATGATTATGGACTTTACTAAATAATTCTCTCGAGCCATTTGAGAGAATTATAGGGTCAAAAGCCTAGGTAGTAGCAATGTAGGACTTCTTAAGTCTTCTTCGCAACTCCTTGAAGTATATTCATCAGCTCCTCTTTCTGCTTACAGTTACAAATAATTTTCCTATCTACTCTTTCTAAAACTATGTAACGTTTACATATTTCAGAAATAGAAACCTCGAGTTACATTCGAGGGGAGTAAGATGAGAAAAGAATTTACAAAACAGAATATAAGAAAAGGCAGGGAACACAGTCCCTATTTATGAATATACAGACATTCAACCATATAAAGAGCAATCACATTGGTCTTTAGTCCATAACCATCCATCATGCATTATAATCAAATTAAAATGCATAAATAAATTTAATCATCCTCATTGTTGTTGTTGGTTTCATGTGTAATTAAAATAATATTTTTAACAATTAGAAATATTAAATAAAAAATATATATATAATGTTCCTCCCACTAAATAATTCTATTTAATTGTCTTGGAAACAATTTCCTTTAATTAATAAGTAATTTAATCACAATTAAATACCTATTAATTTAACAAAACAATTAAATTAAATTTTATGCTACCCAATGCCATATATAATTTAGAAACAATTTTCTAATATTATATATATGTGAATTAAACAATTTTAATTCAATATCTAATCTAATTAGATAAATAAAATCTAAAACAATTTTAGATACCCCATAATTTGCCATTTAATTTTAGAAAACACATTTTCAAAAATTAATATTGAATTAAACAATTTAATTCAATAAATTCCTTTATCCAAATTCCCTAAATTAATTTTAGAAACTAATTTCTAAAATTAATATTAAATTAAACTATTTTAATTAAATTAAAAAAAAATATAATTGCAAAATACCCTAAAAGAAGACCAAGGGTAATTTGGGAGCACGAAATTCTTAATGGCATTTTTGTGATTTGCTAAGCCGAAAGGGGCAGCAAAATAATTGGTGGCATTTTTGTAAATAAGCTGCAATGGCAAACTTGTAATTTTGCTTAAAATGAAGGATAAACTGGTTCAGTGGCAAAACTGTAATTCTGCCCAAAAACAGGGTGAGCAGACAGCACCCTTCCCCTCTCTCAATCTGGTTCATCGTGAACCAGAAGCAGCCATGGAGGCCACCAAAGATCGCCGCACTGAGCGGCCCTCGCATCGGCCACCACGCCGCCACAAGGCGGCGCCACGAGGATATCTCCGGCAGCCTTGCAGATGCGTCCAGCCACCATGTGTGACCCAGAGCAGCAGATCACACAGTTTGGCAGCCAAATCTCCTCCATTTTTCTGCTGCCAGAAGCCACCAGAGCACCAACTGACTGATGGGTATATCAACTTGCGTAGCTGGGTGGCCATTAATCTCACCGATAATTTTCATGGATGCTCATATGGGTTTCATGCAAAAAATCTCCCGATTGGTTCAATCTCAAAATTTTCAAAATTTACCTTAATTAAAATTGACTTTGCAAATCTAAAATTTGAAGAAAACAAAACTTAAATATGAAAATCTCAAAATTTCAAAATCAAATTTGAGTAGAAAAAAAAAATTTGGAGGAACAAAATACAATCATATGAAATTAATTATCAAATTAACACCAACAACAATAAATTATTCCATAATTAATTAAAATAGCTCTGATACCAATATTAGGAAGGATTAATTCTCAGTTAAACAAGATCAACTTTAATCAAGTATGGAATTGTGATAATTAATATTTTATTATTTAGCAAATTACCTCAAACAGTTTGAGAAAAGTTTTGACCAATAGGCCGAGTTGTAACAAACCACCAGCCGTCCAGATGTTTGGCTTCTGATGGTATCTACACAAACCGGTTGTGAGAAAATTCTCCACGACACTCTTAGAGAATATTGGGAGTTTTGAGTGCCAGCTCTTTTTCTTTCTTCTCTCACTCTTAAGAATGGAACACAAGCTTCTCTATTTATAGGGAACAACTTTTTATAAATATAAATTAACCCCTATAGGAATTATAATTCACATAATTAATTCCTCTAATTCTAGAAACTTTAAATTAAGTCTACACTTAATTATTAGGACATTAAGCAGTCTAAATAAAATTTATACTTCAGTTCTTAAGTCTCTAGAATTATTTTTATCAAGTCTAACTTGATAATCCAATTTAATTCTTTACTTACAGTCTTTATGTGTGTGACCCATTAGGTTCCTAATATATTGGCAACAAATATAATTAAATAAAATTAATACTTTAATTTTATCATCAATTCACAATTAATTAATTATATTTGTAGATCATTATTGACATCTAGCAATGTGTAATGACTACCCAAATATTAGAACTTGTCAAATGGTTTGACTAACCTTTCTGTGATCAGTCTGTCAGTGTAATTAACATCCTTCATCATAATATTTCAATTTATATATTGATGCATGGAATGTGTCTGCTATGCCTAAATCATTTATGTCCTCTCAGTATGATTGATTAATTAAATAAGATCTCATTCTCATTTTACTTTGCACAAGGATTTAATAATCGATACTGGCCAAGAACAATTGAAATATTTTCCTTAATTACTTAAGGTGATGAATTCTATCTTGACAATTAAATATCTCCACATAATTCATACTATATCCAACTGCTGTCATATTCATTATCCTTATATAGAATGACATGTGAGCAGTATCAAAATACAGAAATTCCTATATAAGATAACTTAATGTCTCAAGTCTAAGGATCATTTACATGACTGTCACGTGAGTCTTTCCATAGACACAGGTAAACTTCCATATGGAATCCTCGTGCGGGTCAGTTCAATGAACTTATCACCATAAGCACTTACACATTGGTTCTAGATATCTCACATACCTCAGCTTAATGAGAACTGCTGCTTCCTTTCATGAAGGAAAGAATGCAACGTGTACTGGTCTCAACAGTTATATCAATGTCCAATCTCGATATAACATTGACCAGGAACATTTTTGGAATAATGCTATAATGCAGTCGGAATTTCATAATTATGACAACATTATAATTTTCACTGCTATGCATATAAGTCCTATGGATTTTATCTTTATTAATTAATATTCATTAAAATTAAATTAAAGATTAAAGATAAAGCAGTCTTTTATTAAGAATAAAGTATATACATGTATTAAGTGATCACACATGCAACTAATATATTGGCTGCAGTGCACATACACTAACAGGGGTTGGGTATAAAGGTCAGCCAGTTGAGCTGAAGAAGATAATGGAAGCAATTTGATAAGACTAGAATGTAACTTCTCCCAGACAATGTGACAGTCTATCTCAATGTGCTTAGTACATTCATGGAAGGCTTGGTTTGCTGCAATTTGAAGAGTAGATTTGTTGTCACAAAACAATAAGGTTGATCGTGGATGAGAGACATGTAAGTCATGTAAGAGAAAAGTCAACCATTGAAGCTCACAAGTGGTACTAGCTAAAGCTCTTTATTCTGCTTTTGAGGAAGATCAAGAGACAATGGACTACTTCTTAGCTCGCCATCAAATAAGAGAGGAACTAAGGAAAATACATTAGCCTATTATAGATTTGTGAGAATCCATAGAGCCTGCCCAATCTGAGTCACTAAATGCTCTTAGTTGAGGAGGAGATTGAGCGGAAAAGATGATGCCTACTCCAGGTGACCCTTTTATATATCGCGGGACTCTATGTGCTGCTTGTAGATGTTAAGAAGTAGGTGCATCCATAAACTAACTTAGCTATTGAACAACAAAAGAAATATCAAATCTTGTAGAAGTCAAATACAAGAGTCTGCTAGTGAGTTTCCTATACTGTTGAACATCTTGTAAAGTATCACCTTCTATTTTACTAAGCTTAAGCTTGCAGTCCATTGGAGTGGCAACAAGTTTGGATTCAAGAAAACTTGTACCAGAAAGGACATCAAGGGCATACTTTCTTTCATTAAGTGTGATACCTGCTACAGTTCTTGCCACTTCAAGACCCAAGAAAAAGTTCAAATCCCCTAAATCCTTGGTTTTGAATTTGCAATCAAAAAGGGATTTTACATGGTCAATTTTTCATCTGCTTGTGCCAAATAAAATAAGATCATCAACATAGACTAACAGAATAGTAATATCTGTGGCATCTTTCTTGACAAATAAAGAGTATTCTAAATTAGATTGCTGATAACCTAAAGAAAGAAGAGCTTGGGCAGCTTAAAGAACCACTATCTACTGGCTTGCTTAAGCCCATAAAGTGACTTTTGCAGATGACACACCTAATTGGGTTTAGGACTAGTGAACCCATGAGGAAAAACCATGTAAACTTTTTCAGATAAATCCCCATGAAGAAATGTGTTATTAGCATCAAGTTGCTGCAAAATCCAATTATTTGCAGTAGCAAGAGCTAACAACAATTGCACTATTGTCATTTTAGTTATAGGGGAAAAAGTGTCAAAATAGTTAATGCCCTCTGTCTCAGTATACCCTTTTGCAATCGAACGAGCTTTATGCCTTTCTATTGTCCCATCTGCTTTGTACTTAATCCTAAAAACCCATTTGCAGCCAATGGGAACCTTGCCAGGTGGTAAATCAGTAACTTACCATGTATTGTTTTGCTCTAGAGTCTTTATCTCAGCTTGCATAGCTTGTCTCCAATAATCATGCTTTATAGCTTGATTGTAAGTTTTTGGTTGTAATGGAAATGGAAAGTGTGAAATGTTTATGTGTAGGAGGTAAATATGAATAAGAAATTACAGAACTCAAAGGAAAAAGAGTACCTAGAGATGATACATCAATATCAGTTGAAGCAAAAAATGATGTTGCAATGATAATCCTAGAGGTAAATGGGTGGTTTTCTGGTCCTTTGAAATTGCCTAAGTAGAGGAGTTATGGTAGTGGAGGGAGATGGAAATATATCAATAGGAAGAACCGAGGACTGGGAATTTGGTAAAGAGGAAAGAAAATCTATTGTATCAGGGAAAGAAGAATTTTGTTGAAGTGAAATTGGTGGAGTGGGAGAAGAAGATGGACAATGAAAAGGAAAGATATTTTCATGAAAAAACACATTTCTTTGACAAAAATATTTCTGGTATGAGTATCTAAAAGAACATTGCTTTTAGTTCCTTGTTTGAATCCTAGAAAAATACATTTTCTTGCTTTAGGATCAAACTTAGATCTATGCGTAGGAAGAGTTAATGAAAAACAGAGAGAACCAAAGACTTTAGGAGTTGAAAAATCAGGTGGGCACTGATATAACATCTCATGTGGAGTCTTGTTTTGCATAAGAGGTGATGGAAACTTATTGAATAAGTAAACAGCATGGATAATAGTATAGAACCAATAACACTTTGGTAAGTTGGATAAAAAAAGAAGTGAACTTGCAACATTAAGAATATATTGGTGTTTATGCTCCATAATGGCATTTTGCTATGGAGTTTCAACACAAGAGGTTAGATGTAGAATTCCTTTTGTATCATAAAAGAGTGACATATCAAATTCTAGTCCATTGTCACTTCGAACAGTCTTAATAGTAGTGGAAAATTGATTTTCAACTATGCAATAAAAGGTTTGAAGTGAGGTTCTAGTTTTGGGACTTGGAGTGCAACAAATATAGCCAAGTATGTCTTAAATAATCATCCCTGATAGTAAGAAAATATCTATGATTATGAATAGAAGGTGCAGAAAATGGTCCCCAAAGATCAACATGTATCAATTCAAAAGGTTTATTGGTTTGAGTTTCACTTACATGAAAAGTAACTGCTTTTGCTTAGCAAAATGACAAATGTCACAACTATTATTATTGACATTAGAAAAACCAGGTAAATGGTGTTAAAGAAGCTTGAGTCTGGAATCAGAGGGATGACCAAGTCTATAGTGCCATTGATCAAAGTGTGGCATGGAAGTAGTGAGAGATTTGTGACTGGTAGGATTAGTCATTACATACTAGCCACTCTAAACTTCAGCCATACCAATTGTCCTCTAAGTTTGCAGATTTTGTATAAAAATAGATGTGGTTATAAAAAAGTAGGCAACAATGAAAATGAGAAATATAGTGACAGAAACAAGGTTAAATTGAAACTCAAGAATGTACAAAACATCATTAAGAATCAAATGAGTAGAAAATTACACAGTACCAGAAATTTGAGTAGAGATCTTGGTGCCATTTGGAAGATTAACAAAAATGGGAGAAATGGTTTTGTATGTACTAAATTATGCAAGAGAATGAGTAACATGATCAGTGGCTCTAGTTTCTAGGATCCACTGATTCTGAACTTTGAGACAAGAAAAAAATAAAATAATTGCCTATATGTGGTTCAAAGGAAGAAACTAGATTACTAGTAGAAGCAGAAGTGTGCTTAGAAATAGAGGCAGTAGGATTAGGTAAATAAATCTTGGATGATTAAATAAGAGCCATTAAACTTTGATGTTGGTCTGGAGTCAAACCAAAACTCGGATTGTTGCTTCCTCACTGTGCAAGATTAACAAAATCAATAGTAGGATTAAAAGTAGATTCATCAGTATTAACCACATTATTTGCAGCTGTAAAATATGGCTTGGGTCTGGATTGAAAATTCTGACACCTCTCACCCGTCTACAGTGTAGCTGAGCAAAGCATGTCACACTCAGTGCCGGATCACCCTATCTTATCTTACTTTATTCCTTTAATAATTTGTTCTCGTTATATTTTAATATCAATTATTTTTCTAAGGAGAAACCAGCGGAGTTTTCCCTATTTTATTTCCAGTTGGCGTATTTCACTATTCACCTGCTTAAATTTTTCAATAATATTTTACAATAAAAATCTCATCAATTATTCTCATAATCATCTCATATTTCAAATCTCATCCATATATTTCAATTTCATATTCATTTCCATGCATTTCCATTCATGCACAATTTATATATAGAAATTTTCAAGTTTCATTAATTTACATGATTTACAGACTGATTACATAAATTCATAATTTACATGATCTACAAATTAATTACAAATCCGTAATCTATATTTCAACATACAATTCATAATTTACATTATAAATAATAACTAATTATAATGTACAAAATACGTAATATGACCTATATGGGCCCTATCTACATGCATTGCTGAGGAGGTGACAATCTTATACACTTCTGACACTTCTGCAGATCTGGACTCCAAAAATCCCAGTCTAATGTCCACTGGGTTTTAACTTTAGTACCTGTGCGAAAGAAACAATCCATCGCGCTAAGCATTGCTGCTTAGTGGTACAATAATAGAACAAAGAAAATAATATACAAAATACAAATGTAAATAAAATATGGTTCAGATAATTAAGATCTAATTATACTTCAATGAGATTTCTAAAATTTGATATCTTTTATCCTAATTTAGTCCTCTTTGAAGATGCTTAGTTCATAAGATTACTGTAAGAATATACAATATACTAATATTCTAATAACATTATTCTTAACTTAATATTATTATGAAAGGTACATTTGTAACATTTATTTAAATTATATTTCTATTACTAATCTTTTTGTATCATTTAATTCAATACCTTCTAGGTTATCTTAGATTATATCATAATAATTAAAGTTCTCAATGTCATTCAATAATAGATAAATTTTTAACATCAGTCCAGTTCATTTCAATTCTTTCTACTAAATAACTAATTTAATTTATTTTAAATATTCTTATTCATTTATTTAATTGCTAATATTTTCAGTTGCTAATATTTTTAGCTCATTTCAATAAATTTCACTGCCCAAGTTACCTATGACAGGCTGACTAAACTGGATAACGGGTCGTTGGCATTGGACATCGCGATGCCTCGGGCCGTCATACCATGGGACACGGAACGTCAACCACATATGTAGTCAGTATGGCTAAAAAGCCATGATAACATATAATCGGGTATAAAAGCCATGAGTGCAAGCATAAAGCCTTACGCAGTACTACTAAAATAATACCCTATTGGCATGCCAATCTTTCCAATCTGGCATACGTGTCTAGAAAATACATGGGCACATAGTATCATTAAATGCTAATACATTGTGCTTTATGACTTCATTATTGCATGACAAATTTCAATTATAATTTATACATTCATTTAATCATTTATATGATCGCAATTCACATCAATTATCCTTTTATACCATTGTACTCAAAGTACTTTTTCTTTCTACAATAATGAAAACTAATGTCTCATTCATACATTAACATGATTCATTTATTCATTCATTATGTCATTCATATGATCACAATTTATAACAATTATTTCATTATATATTCCATTATATATATTTGATGTAACATTGTAAACTTTATTTCCTAGTGGAATTATAATATCTAGACTCATTTCATTTTCATCTAATGCATATATTTATGAATATCATTTATATAATTCAAAATTTATCAATTATATCATCTATTTTTCCTTTCTAATTCCTTATCTAATTTATTACATCATTTTACATGTCCTTAGGTTCAACATTTTCATTTATATTGATTTCCAAACCACATTTCAAAATATATTAACAATGTCTCCTAAGTTCTATTTGTGATGAGAATACAATTCTCATCTACCTATTCTCATAATTTAATTATACATTAAGTCCTTTAAGTGGAGTACCATTGACCCTATTAGCAACTTAAGTTTTTGGTAGTTACTATTTACCTGACTATTTCCTTTCAAAGGTTGACTTTTTAATTCATAATATGTACACAAATGTTTGATACATATTTATACCACATTTTGGGTTCTAAGTTTGTTGGCATTGATTGCCAATTGCAATTCAAAGCCTCCTAAAAGTATTTTTAAAAATTCAGTTTTTGTATCTTATATTTATTGTTCCATTGGTCTAAGCTACAGTGAGAATTTGGAAAACTTTTCTCCATCAAAGTTGTTCCTTTATGTGTCTTCTTTAATTCCCTTTTTGAATCACTCAATTTGGAGTTTTTTTTTATCTCAAGTTATGAACATTTTACTATAACTGGCCGGATTGACTTGTACCTAGAATTTCTGGGCAATTTGGTTTTGCCAGATTTGGTGTCCTAACTTGGACTAGCAATTTGAAATGGTTAGGTTCAAAATTTTAGTTTGTGTTCCTCATGAAAATTGTTCTAAATTGTCTAATATTTCTATTGATATAAAATTCAGGTCATTTGGATATTTCTACAATGAGTTATGGCGAAATGAACAAATACTATTCATTTGGTCATTTTTCCAAGGCAGTATGTGTATTACCCGGATTAGGTCAATTTTTAGGGCAACTTAGGTTGGTTTTCTGGGCATAGTTTCTTCACCAAAAAAGTGGCTTGAGGTCTTAAATTTCATCTCCAATTGGCCTCACTCCAATTGGAGCTGTCTAGCTCTACTTATGTTCATTTAAACACACTGGACTCATAGGTCCATAATTCCCTGCACATGAACAACACTCCCAATACCACCTTCCCACACTACTACCATCCACAATTCACATTCCATTCACTTCAATTAGTCCATAATTGGTCTCAACATCAATAATTTATCAACATATCATTAAATTCCTAATTTTTATATCAAACCCTAGCTCCAATTCAAGATTTTACACAACACATGTCACATTAGGCATACTAATCAATTTCTATTTGATTTTTACACATCCAACACCATTTCTAAACCATTCAAATCTATCAAAACAATTAAAACTACTTCTGGCATAAGGCTGCTGAAATTCATGGTATCCATTCACATGGATTTTATTTCAATTCTTTGCAATTCCTAACTTAATTTATACTCTTAATAATGAATCAAAAGAGAGAAAAGGGATAACTAGCACTAACCTCACTTGTGTCCAACTTGCTCTTGCCTAAACTTTAATTTCCTTTCACTTCTTGGCTGCCATTATCTTCCTCAAGGTGTGGGATCAATTTTTATTAAAGTTATCTAGGGTTTTTATAGTGAGAAAGGATGGAAATTCAAGCTTGGAAGCTTGAAAAATGGGAGAAGAACCCTTCCATGGTGGTTCGGCTGGTTGAGGAAGACAATGATCAGAATTGGTTTTCTCATTTTACTCATTTTTATCTCTTTTAATAGGGTTTTTAAGTATGTGTCACAATGTGATTGGGTGGAGAGTTTTAATGACATCATAGTGATGTCATAAATCTATTTTAATTCATTTTCTTTTCTTTTCTTTTTTACTCATTTTTAATTTAATTTTTAGCAATATTTATTCATATTTTATGTCATATAAATTATTTACTTAATCGGACAAGTTGGCCAAAAATCATCTTTGAAGACGAAATGACCAAAGGTTGACTTTTTAATTCATAATATGTACACAAATGTTTGATACATATTTATACCACATTTTGGGTTTTAAGTTTGTTGCCATTGATTACTAATTGCAATTCAAAGCCTCCTAAAAGTATTTTCAAAAATTTCAGTTTTTGTGTCCTATGTTGACTGTTTCATTGGTCTAAGCTACAGTGAGAATTTGGCAAACTTTTCTTCCTCAAAGTTGTTCCTTTATGTGTCTTCTTTAATTCCCTTTTTGAATCACTCCATTTGGAGTTTTTTAGTTCAAGTTATGGCCATTTTACCACAACTGGCCGGATTGACCTGTACCCAGAATTTCTAGGCAATTTGGTTCTGCCAGATTTGGTATCCTAACTTGGACTAGCAATTTGAATTGGTTAAGTTTAGAATTTTAGTTTGTGTTCTTCATGAAAGTTGTTCTAAATTGTCTAAGATTTCTATTGACATAAAATTCAGGTCATTTGGATATTTCTACACTGAGTTATGGCCATTGTTCATTTGGTCACTTTTCCAGGGCAGTCTATGTGTTACTCGGAATAGGTCAATTTTTAAGGCAACTTAGGTTGGTTTTCTAGGCATGGTTTCTTCACCAAAAATGTGGCTTAAGGTCTTAAATTTCATCCCCTATTAGCCTCACACCAATTGGAGCTGTCTAGCTCTACTTATGTTCATTTAAACACACTAGACTCATAGGTCCATAATTCACTACACATGAACAACACTCCCAATAGCACCTTCCCACACTACTACCATCCACAATTCACATTCTATGTCCTTCAATTAGTCCATAATTGGTCTCAACATCAACAATTTATCAATATATCATTAAATTCCTAATTTTATATCAAACCCTAGCTCTAATTCAGATTTTACACAACACATGTCACATTAGGCATACTAATCAATTTCTAATCGATTTCTACACATCCAACACCATTTCTAAACCATTCAAATCCATCAAAACAATCAAAACTACTTCCCCCATAAGGCTTTCGAAATTCATGGTATCCATACACATGGATTTTATTTCAATTCTTTGCAATTCCTAACTCAATTTATGCTCTTAATAATGAATCAAAAGAGAGAAAAGGCATAACTAGCACTAACCTCACTTGTGTCCAACTTGCTCTTGCCTAAACTTCAATTTCCTTTCACTTCTTGGCTGCCACTAACTTCCTCAAGATGTGGGATCAATTTTTATTGAAGTGATCTAGGGTTTTTATGGTGAGAAAGGGTGGGAATTCAAGCTTGGAAGCTTGAAAAATGGAAGAAGAACCCTTCTATGGTGGTTCGGCTAGTTGAGGAAGACAATGATCAGAATTGGTTTTCTCATTTTACTCATTTTTATCTCTTTTAATAGGGTTTTTAAGTATGTGTCATAATGTGATTGGGTGGAGAGTTTTTAATGACATCATAGTGATGTCATAAATTTATTTTAATTTATTTCTTTTCTTTTCTTTTTTACTCATTTTTAATTTAATTTTTAGCAATATTTATTCATATTTTATATTATATAAATTATTTACTTAATTGGACAAGTTGGCCAAAAATCATCTCTGAAGACAAAATGACCAAAATCCCCTCCGTTTGGCTTAAGGAGCCAAAATTGTCTGTACCGATTTTAAAAATTTCCTAACATTTTCTCGGTATTCTAATGCTACTTAGGGCTCCTTAACTCTTCTCTGGCATCCCAGAAATTATTTCACGAGATTTCCCTAGGGTTTAGGGCTACTAGCTATCTTCACCGCAACTTTCCATTGGGTCACCCATCGCTGGGGCACCGGCTCATTTAACTTTGTTGTATTTTATTTCTACAATTTTTCCTTAATTTTTCTTACTATTATTTGATCTATTTATGACTCTTCACTCTAGTCTAATATATAATTCCAGACATTCTAGCTGTCCGGACAGACCTTGGTCACCAGAACAGTAGAACGTACGGTCAGGCTAAAGTGAGGGTGTTACAATTTTTCCCCTCTAACAAAAATTTCGTCCTCAAAATTTACTGGGTGTAGGTATCTGAGATAATTCCTTTACCTTTCTATTGCTCCCTCTGTCTACTCCTTTTATATATATGGTATTATTTAGTCTTTTCGAATCTATCATTATACACTTAGGCATATCATAAAGGAAGGATACTTTACCTCAAATTCACATTTGGAGCATCTTGTTCCTCTCCGGCTTGGGTGACATTTGCAAGTGGTGTTACTGTTGCAGCTGGTCCTTCCACGACCTCTGTCTGGGTCCGTGGTAAATTCCTCTTAGGACAATCTTTCAGACGATGGTCCATGGCCCCATATCTATAACAGGCTCCAGTCAATCCCCTACATTTACCTTTATGCCACTTGTTACAATGGCCATATTTTCTTACTAGCCCTGATGCACTCACTACTAGTATCTCTGGTTGACCTCTTCTGGGTATAGGTCCGGGTTTAGTTCTCCTACTTTGATCAGATGTCTGACTTAACTGTTCTCTCGGCCTCTTATTACTAAACTGTCTAAATTTTCTCTTTTGCTGATCACCACTCCTCTTCTATTTCTCTTCATGAACACAGCTAATATATATTTTTTTAAACTCTATCAAAAAGAATTTCCAAGTTACATTTGCTGGTGGCACTACCTTGGTTACGACATCCCACCACCAATATGCAGCTTCTTGTAGCAATGAAACTGCACACTCTAAACTCTGTTCTGGTGTGTAATGGAGCTGCTGTAGGACTCTTTCAGTCCTTTCTAACCAATATTCAATCACTGAAGAATCGTCTTCCTTTCTACCATTGAAATCTACAGCTCCATACTTCCTAATTTTTCCCAAAGGTGATTTTTGCTGAGGCGGTGGTGGTGGAATTGCCCCAGTCATTTGCCTAAAGAACTCAGTCATCTGCGCAAATAAGGCTTGTTGAGGTTGCGCAGGCCCCTTTGGCACTTGCACAGCAGGATCTCCCCTATTTCCAACATCACTCCCAATTGAGATACGTCTTACTACTTCTTTCTCTACAGCCCTCTGCGATTCTGGGTCCATACCTTAACCTAAAATAACCAAAGAAAACAGATCTGCATTAGTGTCACCTTGACTCATATGAATGCAATGCATGTTATGCACATTATTCCATTCTATCTATCGATGCCTAGGAATGCCTAAACCGTGCTCTGATACTAATAAATGTGACACCCCTCACCCGTCTACAGTGTAGCCGAGCAAGACATGTCACATTAGGTGCCGGAGCACCCTATCTTATCTTACTTTATTCCTTCAATAATTTGTTCTCGTTATATTTTAATATCAATTATTTTTCAAAGGAGAAACCAGCGGAGTTTCCTCTATTTTATTTCCAGTTGGCATATTTCACTATTCACCTCCTTGAAATTTTCAATAATATTTTACAATAAAAATCTCATCAATTATTCTCATAATCATCTCATATTTCAAATCTCATCCATATATTTCAATTTCATATTCATTTCCATGCATTTTCATTCATGCACAATTTATATATAGAAATTCTCAAGTTTCATTAATTTACATGATTTGCAGACTGATTACATAAATTCATAATTTACATGATCTACAAATTACTTACAAATTCATAATCTATATTTCAACATACAATTCATAATTTACATTACAAATAATAACTAATTATAATATACAAAATACATAATATGATCTATATGAGACCTATCTACATGCATTGCTAAAGGTGACAACCTTATACACTTCTGACACTTCTGCAGATCCGGACTCTAAAAATCCCAGTCTAATGTCCACTTGATTTTAACTTCAGTACCTGCGCGAAGGAAACAATCCATCGCGCTAAGCATTGCTGCTTAGTGGTGCAATAATAGAACAAAGAAAATAATATACAAAATATAGATGGAAATAAAACATGGTTCAGATAATTAATATCTAATTATGCTTCAATGATGTTTCTAAAATTTGATATCTTTTATCCTAATTTAGTCATCTTTGGAGATGCTTAGTTCATAAGGTTACAGTAAGAATATACAATATACTAATATTCTAATAACATTATTCTTAACTTAATACTATTATGAAAGGTACATTTGTAATATTTATTTAAATTATATTTCTATTACTAAACTTTTTGTATCATTTAATTCAATACCTTCTAGGTTATCTTAGATTATATTATAATAATTAAAGTTCTCAGTGTCATTCAATAATAGATAAATTTTTAACATCAGTTCAGTTCATTTCAATTCTTTCTACTAAATAACAAATCTAATTTATTTTAAATATTCTTACTCATTTGCTTAATTGCTAATATTTTCAGTTGCTAATATTCTTAACTCATTTCAATAAATTTCACTGCTCAATTAACCTATGATAGGCTGACTAAACTGGATAACAGGTCATTGGCATTGGACACCGCGGTGCCTCGGGCCGTCATACCATGGGACACGGAACGTCAACCACATATGTAGTCAGTATGGCTAAAAAGCCATGATAACATATAATCGGGTATAAAAGCCATGAGTGCGGGCATAAAGCCATGAGTGCAAGCATAAAGCCTTACGCAGTACTACTAAAATAATACCCTATTGGCATGCCAATCTATCCAATCTGACACACGTATCTAGGCAATACATGGGCACATAGTATTATTAAATGTTAATATATTGTGTTTTATGGCTTCATTATTTCATGACAAATTCAAATTATAATTTATACATGCATTTGATCATTCATATGATCGCAATTCACATCAATTATCCTTCTATACCATTGTACTCAAAGTATTTTTCCTTTCTACAATAATGAAAACTAATGTTTTATTCATACATTAACATGATTCATTTATTCATTCATTATGTCATTCATATGATCACAATTTATAACAATTATTTCATTATATATTCCATTATATATATTTGTTGTAACATTGTAAACTTTATTTCCTAGTGGAAGCAAAATATCTAGACTCACTTTCATCTAATGCATATATTCATGAATATCATTTATATAATTCACAATTTATCAATTATATCATCTAATTTTCCTTTCTAATTCCTTATCTAATTTATTATCATTTTACATTTCCCTAGGTTCAACATTTTCATTTATATTGATTTCCAAACCACATTTCAAAATATATTAATAATGTCTCCTAAGTTCTATTTGTGATGAGAATACAATTCCCATCTACCTATTCTCATAATTTAGGTATACATTAAGTTCTTTAAGTGAGGTACCATTGACCCCATTAGCAACTTAAGTTTTTGGTAGTTACTATTCACCTGACTATTTCCTTTCAAAGGTTGACTTTTTAATTCATAATATGTACACAAATGTTTGATACATATTTATACCACATTTTGGGTTCTAAGTTTGTTGGCATTGATTGCCAATTGCAATTCAAAGCCTCTTAAAAGTATTTTCAAAAATTTAATTTTTGTATCCTATGTTTACTGTTCCATTGGTCTAAGCTACAGTGAGAATTTGGCAAACTTTTCTTCATAAAAGTTGTTCCTTTATGTGTCTTCTTTAATTCCCATTTTGAATCACTCCATTTGGAGTTTTGTAGCTCATGTTATGGCCATTTTACCATAACTGGCCGGATTGACATGTACACGGAATTTCAGGGCAATTTGGTTCTGTCAGATTTAGTGTCATAAATTGGACTAGCAATTTGAATTGGTTAGATTCAGAATTTTAGTTTTTGTTATTCATGAAAGTTATTCTAAATTGTCTAAGATTTCTATTGACATAAAATTTAGGTCATTTGGATATTTCTACACTGAGTTATAGCCAAATGAACAAATACTGTTCATTTGGTCACTTTTCCAGGGCAGTATGTGTGTTACCCGGATTAGGTCAATTTTTAAGGTAACTTAGGTTAGTTTTCTAGGCATAGTTTCTTCACCAAAAATGTGGCTTGAGGTCTTAAATTTCATCCCCAATTGGCCTCACACCAATTGGAGCTATCTAGCTCTACTTATGTTCATTTAAACACACTGGACTCATAGGTCCATAATTCCCTACACATGAACAACACTCCCAATACCACCTTCCCACACTACTACCATCTACAATTCATATTCCATGAACTTCAATTAGTCCATAATTGGTCTCAACATCAACAATTTATTAACATATCATTAAATTCCTAATTTTTATATCAAACCCTAGCTCCAATTCTAGATTTTACACAACACATGTCACATTAGGCATACTAATCAATTTCTAATTGATTTCTACACATCCAATACCATTTCTAAACCATTCAAATCCATCAAAACAATCAAAACTACTTCCCCCATAAGGCTTTGAAAATTCATGGTATCTATACACATGGATTTTGTTTCAATTCTTTGCAATTCCTAACTTAATTTATGCTCTTAATAATGAATCAAAAGAGAGAAAAGGGATAACTAGCACTAACCTCACTTGTGTCCAACTTTCCCTTGCCTAAACTTCAATTTCCTTTCACTTCTTGGCTGCCACTATCTTTCTCAAGGTGTAAGATCAATTTTTATTGAAGTAATCTAGGGTTTTTATGGTGAGAAAGGGTGGGAATTCAAGCTTGAAAGCTTGCAAAATGGAAGAAGAACCCTTCCATGGTGGTTCGGCTGATTGAGGAAGACAATGATCAGAATTGGTTTTCTCATTTTACTTATTTTTATCTCTTTTAATAGGGTTTTTAAGTATGTGTCACAATATGATTGGGTGGAGAGTTTTTAATGACATCATAGTGATGTCATAAGTCTATTTTAATTCATTTTCTTTTCTTTTCTTTTCTACTCATTTTCAATTTAATTTTTAGCAATATTTATTCATATTTTATGTCATATAAATTATTTGCTTAATTGGACAAGTTGGCCAAAAATCATCTCTGAAGATGAAATGACCAAAATACCCTCCGTTTGGCTTAAGGAGCTAAAATTATTTGTACCGATCTTAAAAATTTTCCTAACATTTTCTCGGCATTCTAATGCTACTTAGAGCTCCGTAACTCTTCTCTGGCATCCCAAAAATTATTTCACGGGATTTCCCTCGGGTTTAGGGCTACTAGCTATCTTCACTGCAACTTCTTGTTGGGTCACCCATCACCGGGGCACCGGCTCATTTAACTTTGTTGTATTTTATTTTTACAATTTTTCCTTAATTTTTCTTATCATTATTTGATCTATTGATGACTCTTCACTCTAGTCTAAATACAATTCCAGACATTCTAGCTGTCCGGACAGACCTTGGTCACCAAAACAGTAGAACGTACGGTCAGGCTAAAGTGAGTTTGTTAAAAAAATAGCCTGGTGGATATCCATGCTTCTTATAAAATATCTCAACAGTATGTCAAGGCTTCCACAGAAGGTACAAAATGTATTGTTTGCTGAAGAATTAAAAGATCTTAGTGCAGCTGGTGCTACAGCAGGTGGTCATGGAGTTGAAAATTGCCTAAGCCGGGGATCATATTTATCATGTTTAGTAGATCTATTGAGACAAAGCTTGGACTCAGCTTGATTAGTACTAAAAGGCATCAGGTGCCTCTCCTATTGAATAACTAAAAAAAAGGCCTTATTAATGGAAGGAAATGAATCTAAGACCATAATTTGTGACTTAACACTAGCATATTGCTCATTTAATCCTTTCAAGAATCGAATAACATAGTCATGAATCTGGTATTCTTTTACTTTCAACAACGCAGCAGCATAGACACAATGAGTTGCACAAGAACAAATAGGAATTGGCCTGAAATTCAACAGCTCATCCCAAAGAATTTTTAACTCAGTAAAATAATCAATCACAGACCTTTCTCCTTAATGAAACAAAATTCATTGGAAAACTTTGAATTACATTGTTCAGCTCAGGATACATATATATATACAAAGAGCTAACAAACTAAGCTACCTAAAACTACTCTGATAACAAACTATACACGTGGATAACAACTCTAACTAATTTTGGTGCCTTCTATTCTTTAATCTAGTATGGAGGTCCACAATTAAGATGTGAGTCTCATATGTATTATGTAGAATGTAGAAAGCAGCATAATGTTGACAAAATCATCCATAGGAGCAGCAATATAAATTTGCAATTGTGAAAAAAAAAACTTATTTTTGCAAGTTCATCAATCAAATTTCCATGTCAAGACATTTTTTAAAGGATTACATTCATTATTAAAGAAAAAAAAGCCATAAAACGATCAAACCAAGCAATATTCTTGAAAAGAGAACAAACTCAATGAAATTTCATTTCAAGCGTTTTATAGAGAGATTAAATCACAATTAAAAGAACCATATTATTTTCAAAAATGTTTAAAGTGCTTCATGCTTCATCTTAAAATAACTAAAGACAACATGAAAAGCTATCCAATTTTTTATAGCACCATGATAATTCTGCCGGTGAATAGATCTCGCCAGCTGAATTGCAAAAAGTCTTTGTTGCACTGCTGCACTTTTGGCTCCTGTCTACTTTTTTGCTGCCTGGGATTCATATGTTCTATTCTGCACAATTTGTGTTGCTGTTTATGTTTTGCGTTGGCTGCTGCTGGCTATATCCAACCTGCATCCTTGGTCCAATGCATTGATTGGCTATTGCTCCTCTGCTACTTCACTATGTTTTCTACAAATGTGTTGATGACTGCATATATAAGCCAATAGAGAGATTACTTTATAGAACTCAAAGAGCTCTCCGAAGACCATTTCACTCTGATCCTCTTAAATAAGAGGCTGTTTTTGATACAGTGTGTTATATGGCTTAAAGAAAAATTTCAGTCCGTTGTTTTAATGATAAAATTAGGATAAAAAAAATAAATACCAACAATTAAATTTATAACACTACAAAAAATAATTAGTTTTGCAGCCAGTTATTACAACCGACTGAAATCAATTGCTATTAATAATCAATTTTATATCCTATTTGTAATTCATTTTTTTTTAATAAAATAGTTAATTTTTAAAACTTCAGCAACTAATTCAAAAATCAGCTGCTAAATTGGTTATTATTAATAATCGATTTATAATTGATTGTTAAAATCAGTTGCTATTAGCAACCGATTTATAATTGGTTGCTAAATCAGTTGCTAATTAATATTAGAAAAACCTTAAATTTACGACTAGCAATCGATTAAGAAATCAGTTGCTAAAATCTATTACTAACAGCAACCGATTTTAAAATCGGTTGCTAACAGTAACCAATTTAGAAAATCGCTTATTAAATTAAAAAAATATTTTAATTGGCTCCAAAGTTAATAACCGATAACAACTGATTTGCAATCGGTTGTTAAAATTGGTTATTATTTGCAAACAATTTCTTATCGGTTGCTAATAGCAATCAATTTTTACAACCAATTACAAATCGGTTGCTAAATTTTTCCCTTCAAAAATTTTCATCCAAATTTTTTTTGTTTGCAATTGATTTGTGAATCGGTTACTAATAGCAATCAATTTTTGCAACCGATTTTAATCTGTTGCTATTAGCAATCAATTTTACAACTAATTTTTTTTCTCAAAAAAATTTTGCTTCAATTTTTTATTTTCTTTTTTTGGTTTGCAACTGATTGCTAACAGCAATCGATTTTTAAAATTGATTAAAATTAGTTACTATTAGCAACCGATTTTGTAATTAATTATTTTCTCCAAAAATTTCCACTCATCTTTTTGTTTTTTTTTTTATTTTGATTTTCAGTCGATTTGTGAATTAGTTGTTAACAGTAACCAATTTTTGAAATCTATTTTTTTCCCCTAAAAATTTTTCTCCAATTTTGAAAGAAATTAGCAATCGACAATCGATTGCTAAAATCAGTTACTAATTCGTTTATATAAACTGCTACTCATTTTCTTTCCCTATTACTCATTTTTTTGTCTCCCTTTTTTCTTTTTTTATCATCTTTTCTATTCTCATATATTTTATTTATCTTTTTTTCTTTTCTAATATATTTTTTTTTATCATCTTTTTCTTTCTCATTTATTTTCTTCATCATTTTTTTAATCTATTTTCTTCATCTTTTTCTTTCTCATATACTTTCTTCTTCATTATTTTTTTTTCTCATCTATTTTCTTTATCATTATCTTTTTCTTTCTCATCTATTTTCTTCATCACCTTTTTCTTTCTTATTTATTTTCTTCATCATCTTTTTCTTTATCTTTTTTTCTCATCTTTTTTATTTAATTTTTTTTCTTTCGCATAAAATAAAAATTTTTGTATAAATATATATTTTTGTTAGTAAATTATTTGTAGTATTAATTTTTAGTAATTATGTTGTTGTAATATATATATATATATATATATATATATATATATATATATATATATATATATATATATATATATATATATATATATTTATGGTAATATTTTTTAGTAATTTATCTTATAGATATCTTTTTGTATTAATTTTTTTTGTTTATATTTTTTATAATAGTTATGACTAGTAATTTTCTTTATAATATTTTTATATTAATTTTTAGTACTAATTTTTAATTAAATATTTGTTATTTTTGTAATTTTTTGAAAAATTTATTTATTTAAATTTTTTATTTATTATTTTAAAATTTATTTTTTTTTATAATTTTTTAAAATTAGCAACAGACTTTTAGGTTGTTAAATTAGCTGCACATAATAACCAATTTACAAAATGGTTATAAAATTACAAAATTAAAGAAACGAAATTTTTTTGCTATTGATTATGTTTCGGTTGCTAAATCAGTTGCCAGTAGCAACCGATAGTTTTTTACTAAAAGGCTTTTTTTTAATTTAATTAATTTAGCAACCGATTTAATTGTCGATTGCTATTTGTAACCAACCTTATTGTAATCAACTGAATCGATTGCTAAATTGGTTATTAAATTGATTAGCAACTGATTTTAATGAATTAGCCACTACTTCGGTACGTTACTAATATATTTTTTTAATGTAATTAAAAAAAAAAACAGCTCAAACACCTTATCCAATAATATTAATTTCACTTTTAGGATGAAATTTTAAATATTTTATATGTACTAACAAGAAGGCAAGTAAAATAAAATTTTAAGATAATATTTTTTTAATTTGAATAATATTAAATTTTTTAATAAAATTATTTTTTAAATTATATCAAGTGTTAATTAATAATGAATACAATTATCAAAATTTGGTTAATAATTTTTCAGTTTTTAACTTTCAAAATAAATATATATATATATATATATATAAGGTATAATAATTAAAATATTAGAAGGTAGTATATCTTAAATGAAATTTTAAATATTTTGAAATTTGTGAATTTAAATATTGTATATCTTTTTAATAAAATTATTATTTTTTAATAATATCAAGTGTTGATTAATGATCAATATAAGTATAAATTTTTTTTGTTAATCATTTTTTTAGTCTTTAGTTTTCTCTCACACACATATTAGATTTAATGCAATGGAATAATAATTCCATAATATAATAGTTATACTTTAATTAATGTAATGATTTCTAAAAAAAAGTTAATGTAATAGTAATTATATGTAAAAATAAATAAAATTATGATACTAGTTTTGATTTATTTAATTTATTGTCACTGTTATCACCATCACTTCCGACTACAATCATTATTTAGCCGTTGTCACTCTCACTTGGTCACCACTATAATTACTACTATCACCAATACCCTATCATCACTGCTATAATTTAAGCAATAACACTTAAGTTGACACAATCACCACACTATTCCGCAACCATGATCATCACTATTTGGCTAGCTATTACTGCTACCATTACCATCACTTAGCTATATTTATTAGCTTATCACTAATCATTACATATATTATCACTTGTTATTAACACTATAAATAAATTAAGTATTATAATAAAAATTATATTTTTTTAGTTTGCAATGCATTATATTACATATCATTCATTTCTTCACATAACATTACATGGTTAGGAATTTATATGTCCGGAATCCTTCCACCATCAAACAGCTAGGATAGATCTAATGGCATCAATTGTTTTAATGAAAATCTCACATATTATTTTATTTGAAAAATAATAGTAATAGATGAAATTTGAATTTGTGATATAAGATTGTCCAGGATCAGGCGTGGTTTGCAAAATAAGAACTCCTTGTTTGTTTCGCCAACCAGCTACATCCTATCCTATCCTATCACACAAATATCAAACATTATTATATATATATATATATATATATATATATATATATATATATATATATATATATATATATATATTGTTGACTATAAACATAGAAGGCATCAATAATTCTCCATTTCTTGTAGTTTCCATGCATGACAGCATAGTATCATCTCCTGCCTTCAAATCAAAGTTATAGCTTTGAAACTGCAAATGCAATGCCGAGTCCTGCAATCCCTCGTTTCAATTCTGATCCCTTTCTCTCCTCTTCCTCTTCATCCAAGACTCGTCTCCCACCTTCCAACCGCTCTGCTTGCTCCAGTTCTCGATCAAACAAATCCTCCTACGTCAACAAGCTTCGAAGCCTTATTGGCATTGGAAGAAAGACATCGCATTCTGATTTGACAGAGGAGAGCCTAGAGGCTCATAATAGAAGACAAGAAGCTATCATCTTACAGACTCGTCACAGTGTTGATGACAAGAACGCTAAGTGTAGTCCTTACTATAATGGGCTCACTGATTGTTCACTTATTATCAGCCGCAAGAAGCTTCATTTACCTCAGTCATCTAGTCCTGGACGTGAAAGCCATGCTACTACTACTGTTTCCAATTCAAGTTCTCTTCCTTCTTTTATGCTTGTTAAGATGCACGAATGGAGTTCTCGCTTTTCTTCCCTGAATTCTTCTACTAAGGACAGACATAAAAATGCTCCTGCCCCTGCTCCTGCTGCTGCCACCACCACTGTCAAAAAAGGCCATGCTTGTTGCCCTTACTCCTCATCAGAACCTTCAGCAGCAAGGATGCCCCTCGAGAGGAAGGAGCCTGACAAGAATGTTTTATCGGTTATTCATGAGGAGAAGCCATTGAGGGCGAGACAATCTAAATCACCATCACCGCCACCGCCTCCGCCACCACCACCATCCATGACCGCTGAAGCTGGCAGAACCAATAATGTTGATGAGAAAAATGAGACAGATGCCATTGAAATGTTGGATCGGAGCAAGCAGTTTACTTGGGCAGACAAGTATCGTCCCAAAGCTTTGAAAGATTTTATCTGCAATCGAACTACAGCTACTATGTTGCAGGGAATGGTAAGGTTTTCTTTTCACTTTGGCCAACTCATGATTTTCTTTCATTAGTAGTTAGAAGGATTTGAGCTACGACATGTAATGTGTTTTACAGATAAAGGACGTCGATTGTAATCCTTTCATATTTGAGGGACCTGCTGGTGTGGGAAAGAGAACCATGGCCTGGGCCATGCTTCAACAAGTCTTTGGACCTGACAGATTACAGGTATTTTCAGGAAATTATTTGCTCATTATGTTTTTCATAATTTAAGAAAAAAAAATTTTTTTTTCCACATATATTAAGTGTATTTTATAATTTTATAATGCTTTCATATATATGATAAAAAAAAAGGACAAATTATACAATGCACTGATATAACCAAAAAATTAATTATTTCTTAAATTTTGAAAGCATACAATAATTTATAAAGAAAATTACAATATGCTTATTTTTTTTATGATAAATTACCTATCTACTATGCTTTTTGAGCGCATTATTATTATACTGATTTTTTTTTACTATTATTATTATATTGATTAATAAAATAATCACTCCAATGGAATTTTTTTTTCTTGTTAAAATTTCTTAACTTAATTGGAGTTACAAAATTGTAAAAGGATTGTTGATGCCAATATTTCTTCTTAATGCTTTTTCAGACCATGGAGGAGTCCAAGGCGTTTAAATTGAAGGTAGTTCACATTCCATTTTACTATTAATTAAAGTGGTATGTTGTATTATTTTATTTTTAATTATATAATTAAATTTTGATATAAATAATTAATAATTATATTATATATATGATCATTTACACTTTAATTAATATAATAATCATTACATGTAAGAATTATAATTATGATTATTTAATTATTTCTTAATTTAATTTTCAAGCTTTATACGTTTTTATAAACTACCTAATAAATTATAATTTCACCACTATTTTATAACTGCCCCCCATTACCGTCATTCGATTACTTGTCATCTCAGTTCTCAGCTATTTTCTTGTTTTACCATCATAATAAACTAAATATATATATATATATATATATATATATATATATATATATATGCAACCAATAATTACATTATATTACATTTTTCTTATATAACTAATTACATATTAATTTACACAATTTGAATGTTTATCACAGGGGGAATCAGTCGGTAGTATAGAAGTAAGAATAAAAGCAGCCTCTCGGCATGTTGAAGTCAATCTCTCTGATCTGAAAGGGTATGAGAAGCATGTCATCGTCGAACTTATCAAAGAAACAAGTAATGCCATGTCCAAGAAAGGTTCGCAGTTGAAACGTGATAGTTGTCGAGGTACGTATATAGTTTTTGACTTGAAAAATGATTTAAGAAACATGAACACACAGTGCACAGTAATTGCTGCTGATAAAGGGTTCCCAAGCAATGGCTGAAAACTCGTTAAAATTGACTGCACTAGTGACTTCACAGTTTTGGAGACTACTCCAATGTCACTGAGCTAAAGCTCATTTGCAATGCACTCGCAAAATCTGAGATAAAAATCAATCCTCACATCCATGACTAATTTTTGTGCAGCAATCATTTTAAACAATGCAGATAAGCTATCTGCAGATGCCGTCTTGTATATGAAGTGGCTACTACAAAGGTATAAAGGGTCCAGTAAGTTTTTCTTCTGCTGCTCCGATGTCTCAAAGCTTCAGCCAATTAAGGAACTCTGCACATTGGTTCAGTTCTTCCTGCCTTCAAATAAAGAAGTAGGAATGCTATAACAGGATTTCTTGTGATTAATATGATATTCAAGCTTTCTCCAGGATTTTTAACACATTGGAATTTTTCTAAGTTTAGATTGTTGAAGTCTTAGAATATATAGCCGAACAAGAAGGTATAAAATTGCCACACCAATTCGCAGAAAGTATTGCCATAAACTCGAAGAATAATCTTCGTCAAGCCATTCGCTCGTTAGAGGCTTCATGGAAGAGAAGGTGACCTAATCCATATCATTCAAGTATATATGTTTGCCTTCCTTTGCCCTGGTGACCCTGTATGAATTTTGCCCTGCAGTTATCCATTTACAGAAGATCAAAAGTTCTTGACTGGATGGGAAGATGATATTGCAAATATTGCAAAGAATATGGTTCAAGAACAAAGCCCAAAACAGTAAGCTAGTTCCTCGCTTATTGTCCAGGTTCTATGAAAATTCCTGACCTTCTCAGCCGGGATTATCACATCTCATTCTGCTGTCTTGTTAGTTCCCAAGTTATCGGTTTAGAGCTTGGATCTTGCATCATATGTAATCTCCCATAAATTTTGAGTACCAATTCGCTTGTATCTTTGCAGGCTATATATCATTCGTGGGAAGCTTCAAAATCTAATGGGGCATGATGTGTCCCCTGAATTTATTTGCGAAGTGGGAGACTTACTATCCTTTTTATCTGTTTTGCAATTGATTCAGTAAGTTCATAACTTTTGTCGTCCTGATACAGAGCCTGTTGGAAGAGCTGAAAAAGAATTTGGATGAGTTCTGCCAGCAGCAACTTGACAATCTGCACAGGGATTACAGTTTAAGAGAAAAACTGCTTTTACAAGATGGTAAAGGGCCTCAGGATCCTGCAAATCAGAAATTTCAGAAATACGTTAACATTGAAGGTAAAATGCAATAATATGCAAATTTTTATTATTATTGATTTCTTTTTCCTTTTGAGCAACTAAATGTATAAAGTTTATGTTAAATAGAGGGTCAGATGAGCAAGATACACAAGCTTAATAAAAGAAAACAACAATTAGGTTCAATTTTAGGGCCTGTTTTTGGATTGACAATTGTAATTTGAGATTGGAAGACCAAAAACTAAAACTAACTTCCAACAGCTGATAACATTGTTAGCCAAATAATAACACAAATCACAAGTAAGTTAATAGTATAGTGCAATGGAAATAAATTACAAAAAATAGAGTGGTTTTTTTATTTTATTTTCATAAATTAAGCTCACCTTTGTTTCCATCTGCAGAGTTCATAGCGAAATTTATGAGCTTGTACAAATTACATATCACCAGTGTCAAACCTGATCCATGAAGAAACTGCTCAACCATAAGCAGCATCAACATCTGTGCTTTGCAGATTCACATATCTGCTATACATTACTCATTGTAAAATATTACTTTCAAAAAAATTTTAAAAAAAATAATTGGAAGCTAAAAATGATGCATTATATATTAATTAGAGAGAGAAGATGATGTTGAAGCTCTCATGGGAATGTATTGTTATTTGTATAAGTGCTGTGTCTTTTGGTCATAATTAATTAGCTACTGCTAAGTTGATGCTCAATTGCTAATAGTTTATAAATATTACTCCTTCAGTCCCATTTCAATAACTTTTTAAAGTTTTTGTACAAGGATTAAGAAAATGATTGGATAGCATCATTAAAAAAAAAAAGTAATAATTGACTAAAGTACCCTTATAGTGTTAAGAAGGTGTTAAGAAGAGATAAATGCATTATAAATAATAATAGACAAGGGCAAAGTCGGTAAAAAATAATTAATGCTTTATTGATTTTCTAAAATAGCAAATAAAGTGGGATAATAAAATTTTTCTAAATCATCTATTACAATAGGATGAAGGGAATAATTATTTACTGTAACTTTCTAGCTGATGTCATTATTAGGTATATCAAATGACAATTTTGTTTTTTTTTTTAAATTAATAAATTCCAATAAATATGTATATATTTGCAATAAATTATTTTTTTTGCCTACAAATATGGATATTATAGTTATTGCTAATATTATATTATAAACATTTTAATAATTATTTATATTTTCTATATGATTTGATTGCATAATAATTAATCTTTTTCAAAAAAGATAATTTATTATTAATAGATCTAATAAAAACTTTAGTGCAAGCACAAAATAACTTCAAAACAACTATCAATTAAAAAAGAAAAGCTAAATAAATGATAATTTACAGTGAACAGTTGTTAGGTATTTTAACAAAGAATAACTACTAATCACCTAATTTCATTAAATAAATTAAGTTAGCTTGTTCAGGATTAAACTAGCAATTGTACCTAACAGCTAAATCAAACACTCTATATATGCATATTTTCTTTTTATCTTACTTTGAATGTGTAATTTTTCTTTTTCTGAATTTAGTTTGGTTTTTGTTCTTCATTCAATATTGAAATGAATATGACAAAACTAATAATATCACATTATTTTTGCATAAAAAGTTCTAATATTATCTCCTAAGAGAGGTGACAATATATAATTACCTACTATAAATAAAGGGGAAAAAAACTAGTGAGTTTATATAGGAAGCAATACACAGTAAAAACCATTTTTTTAAAACAATAATTTCATTGCATAAACATGCTTAAGCCCAAAAGAAGAGAGCAATAGTCAATCACTTTCACTATACTATTTTGATTCTCTCTCAAATTAAATTAGGTGCATCTATTATAAGTTTTAATTCATATAAGAATGAGTCAAGTAATATTTAGATCAAATATTTATTATAAGATTTATGCAGGGTCAACATATTATTTCAATTATGTACATACATATCTTAATTGACCATGCATGAATTTCATCACAAATATTTAAATTAAAAGCTAGTCAATTTGATCTTATATAAATTTGAGCTTGTAATAAATTCATCCAATTAAATTAAATATAAATTTATGAAATAGAAAAAAGTCAACAATTCCAGTACCAATAAAAAAATAATAAAAGGAAGAAAAAAAAGAAGATAAAGGGTTAGTCACCAAAGTAATATGAGCAAATCAGCATTCTCTGCTATTAGGTTAATAGACAATGATGACAGCTAAGCAATCCACATCGACTACTCAATTAAGCTTGTATGAAAAAATGAACCTAGTATAAACACCAGGTTCCAAAAAAGTAAGGGCACGACCTTACTTCAACAGTTTCTGTTCTATAGGTTCCTACCTCTGTGTCCTTGAGTTCAAAGATAATCATGCAGTTGTCTATATGGAAAGATGTTAAAACATCACTTTGATGGTCCCATGACACTCATCTACATACTTTGAGGAGATAAAAACTTGCTGGATTTGGTGTGCCAAAATAATACTAGGATTCCTTTCAAAGCAATATCAGTAGGATTCATAAGAGGAGGAAATGCAATAAATTAGCAATATGTCAAGAATGGATGAATAAATCTCCTCCAGGTAAATGAAAAACAAGATTAAGGAAGAGATGGTTTTGCAGTGCTATTTTCCAATCAAAACAGAGCTGCTGAAACATGCAATGATTACCAGGTTCTTGGGCAAAGATAAAAACAGGGTGGATGACAATTTATCCATCATTAACCAACTAAAAGCCTCGAATCCCAAAAAGGTTTCATGGTTACACTGTCTAGAAGATGGCTTGTAAGGTTCTCAACTTGTTCATTCAAACGATACATAAGATTAACTATCTTGTATAATGTTAGGTCATGTTACATAACTAATTTCTTCTGTGAAATATTAGAGCATGTTTTGCACTATTGTTGTTAATCGTAATTTTTAGATAAAAAGTTGGAAGAAATTCTTTTGATGATTTACTTTTACAATATGATTTTCATATGCCAAAGGCTAATCTTGGGGGGCAAAAAAAAACATAGTTGAAGTTTTTTCAAATAACTAACAAGTTGCATTGATAAAATTTAGTAAATAGCTATTCATTCTCTAACTCAAATTCACATCACTCACATTTAGTACTTATAGGCAATAGCAACGCCAAACATGCCTTATTCCCTTTGCTTTAGTCAAAGTCAATTAATCTCTATTCCCATAAAAAGATGTAAGAAATGCCAAATCCAAATTATAGGAACCAGGAAAGAGAATTACCACTTTTACTCGTAGTTTCACTCTTGCTTTGAAGAACTTTCTCCAACAATTTGCTTCATCGGTCATCAACTCTCTATCCAAACAAGATCATCAACTTTCTACTGCTCCTTGCATTCACAGTAATAAATGTATGTAATGATCACTCACTTTATGAAACAATCATTTTCATTTCATTGATGCGCTATAGGTTCAGGAATTGCTAATAACAAATGCGTTTCAGTATTGACCTTGCCTGAGCCTGTCCAAAACATAAATCACTCTATATGGAAACAAAGCATGGAGTGACTACCTGATTCTATTTGTGTGTCAAAAGCAACTGGTTAATTTGTATATAGAAAGCAACAGGTTGATCTCAGCATCAGATCATCGGTAGCTTTAAGACTTAACACCTATGACATCTGTAATTGATTATTACAAATGTTGTTCAGTCCACATCCACAAATGATGTGCAATCAATGTCTTGAAGAGTAATTTTCCCAGTATATAAATCATTTAAGTGATCAGAACATAAAGGGAGGCATATTCGGTCCACGCATTTGTGAATGGCACCCATCCCCTTCACATTTGAAAGATTTTGTAGTAACCTCACCCGGTATACAATAGTATTTGTTCTATCACAGAAATGAACAACGCAGGAATGTGATGGCTCATCGGAAGCCAGTCTGATCAATGCCAATGATAAAGCCCCATCTACAGGTTTTGGATCTGAGAGATTTTTATCTCCCATTATCTTTACCTCTCTCTCGGTGGGAAAGTGTACTTCTTCATTTCCATCCATATCAATGACTTTCAAATCTTTAGTGTAATGTTTAATAGCTTCAAGTTTTGTTGCTTCATGCTTTTCTGCTAGTGTCAGAATACAAGAGAACCTCAAGTGATAACTTACAACTGTTTTTACCATCTTAAAGTTGTGACAGCAGCAAAAGAAATCAAGCCATCTTCTCCCAACCCCTGCATACCACTTTATAATATCAGCGTCTTCCAGAATAGTAAGAAAGTGAATTGATCTAGGACGGCCCATATTATTTGTAAACCCAGCCATCTTAACAACCTTCCTTACCAGTTCTATAGGCGCAGAGACTTTCATGCATAGCCTTGTCAGATCCTCCACTGTTCTCTCAGCATGCTTTCTTTCCTCCTCTTCTTCAACTCTCCTTTCTTCTTCCTCCAATGCCTTTCTAGCCTTAACTAGTGACAAATGCTTCTCCACCTGCTCTTGGAACCTATCATAAGCATCAACAAGCTCTTGTGGCAATTGATCTCTAATATGCCTCAAAGAAAGGAAATCACCTGCAGTGAGCATTCTATGCCAATTCCAACGCTCTTCCAAGGACCCCATAAACTCTTGAACCACTTCATCTGCCCAAGTTGCAAAGATTTCTCGCACTTCATTCTCAATTTGGAAGTCAATTTTGAACCCATTACTCTGCTTTAACTTCTTAAAAACATGACTTAAAATTTTCAAACCCAATTTCTTCCTATTCCTTTCCCGTGCATTTCTCAATTCCAAAGCCCTAACTTCTTTCTGTCTAAGATATTTCTTCCTTGCTCTGATTGCTTTTTCTGACATAGGAGGATGCAAGACTGAAGGTGGGACAGCCTGCAATTCCATCCCCAAAAAATCAATCTTCTCTGAAACTGCACTATGGATAGCTGTCTTTATTCTATCTACCTCCAACTCCAAATTCTTTTCCAACAGTTTCAAAACCTTATTCTTCACATCCATGGTCATCATCTTTGAGCCTGAAGTAATTACTAAGATCTCATCCAAGTACCTAACTGCATATACCTTGACTGGCTTATAAAAGGAGTTGGACCTTTCACTAATCTCATTTGTTTCAAATTTGGGATTCTGTTTGCCAATTGCTAAACGCATTTCTTGAATTTCTCTATCAAACCCATTAAAATAAATATTAATCAAAATTGAACACAACCTACATTCTTGAGGAAATCCCCTACCCAAATAAAACCCACCCAGTTCAATTTTCAAAACTCCACATTCAAATAACTTTTTTATCACATCAATCAAAATCCTATCCTTAATTTTCTCTTCCATAAACAAGCATAACTTATCTACATTCCTACTATCAAACTTGACACTATTAAAGCAAACACTAAACCACCAACTTGGGTTTTTCACCGAGTTCTTAAGGTACCTTATAGCCGTGTGCCGCCCCATATTGACACGTCCACCATAAGAAAAAGTAACAAAACGATCATCGTATACAATTTCTAACACAAGCCTAATAGCTTCAATAAAAAGTTTGAGCTTCAAATTGGGCAAAACCAAGGACTCACCTTTACCTGCCATTTTGACAGAATTAGACTCGATATCCAACCGGTTATCAGAAATCTCTCGACCCATTTCTTCAATCGAGAAATGCCTAGAGACTGAGTGGTAAAGAGACTGAGGGAACCCAGTTGACTCCGGCGAGCTGGAGGCATTATAATGGGAAGTAACAAGGTTTTCTGAGGCAGAGAGGAGAACAGAGGGCAAAGCGACGACATTTTGTATGAGATTGAAGAAATTGCCATGGAAGAATTGGCTAAGCACTAAGGCTTTGAGTTGTGGTGCAGATAAGGGTATTGCAGTGGGGCTTTGAGGTGGGGTTTTGAGATTATCGTGGTTAGGGTTTAAGGGTAGTGTTGAATATAAGGAATTAAAGGAAGTTAAGATTGGAAATGAGAATTTGAGAGGGAATGGTGTCTTTGTTTTGAGGGTGATGAGCATTGAAACACAGATAAAAACTGCCGATGAGGAGAAGTGAAGAAGTTGGAGTTTGGCTTGGTGAATTTTTTATAGGAGGGCGAGGGAGGGATAAATGAAGATAAGAGGTGTTAAGTCATTATTTTACTTTGTGAAGACTGAGCTAATAGAGGATAAGAATAAATAAATGGTAAATTTTATCCTCCCTTATTATTTAAATTTTAATTTTTTTATATTTTAAGTTGATGCATAAAAAGAGATATGAGAATTATAAATATTTATATTTATATCTCTCTTAAATTTATTCTTTTTATATTTTCTTAAATATAAAGGATATATATTATTTTGACTTATTTTTTCATTAATTCAACTCTTCTCAATTTTTTTTTATTATAATTCTCCTTATCTTTTTTTTTCCTTTTTTTCTTACGCTTTCTTACTATTTCATTATGTACACTTTTCTTGTCCCATTCAAATAAACAGGCGAAACTTTTTTTTTAAATTACTTTTTAATTCATTTACTTTAATGAAATTAACTATTGAGTTTGTTATTTTAAAAAAATATATTAATTAATATTTTTTTATTTACTCTTTAATTATTTTGATTATTTTAGATATTTGTGTGAATTTCATTACTCTTTATAATTTGAAAAATTATATAATCTCTCTATTTTTTAGACATTTAACTTTTAACTCTGCCTAATGATAATTTTTATATTTTTTAAATATAATTACTAATAAAAAATTTAATTTAAATTAAACAGAAAAATTAAATAGTAAATAGAATAATATATTTTTTAAAATAAAAAATTAAATAATTAATTTTATTAAAATAAAGAAATTAAATAAAAATTTTTTATTTTTTAGATTTGCGCCTTCTTTTTATTATAATATAATTTTAAATAAAATTTTATAAAAATATATTCATAACTTATATTATTTACAAAAATAGAAGGTATTTTATTTATATAAATAACTTTTTCAATGAATCATAATAAATTTTTATTTTTATCTTATAATTATTTACTTAAAATTATTTAAATACAATTATATTTGAATTTATGTAAAAGAATAAGAAAAGAAATTAATTTTAAATTACTTTTTAATTCATTTATTTTAATGAAATCAACTATTGAGTTTGTTATTTTAAAAAAATATATTAATTAATATTTTTTTTTATTTACTCTTTAATTATTCTGATTATTTTAGATATTTGTGTGAATTTCATTACTCTTTATAATTTGAAAAATTATATAATCTCTCTATTTTTTAGACATTTAACTTTTAACTCTGCCTAATGATAATTTTTATATTTTTTAAATATAATTACTAATAAAAAATTTAATTTAAATTAAACAGAAAAATTAAATAGTAAATAGAATAATATATTTTTTAAAATAAAAAATTAAATAATTAATTTTATTAAAATAAAGAAATTAAATAAAAATTTTTTATTTTTTAGATTTGCGCCTTCTTTTTATTATAATATAATTTTAAATAAAATTTTATAAAAATATATTCATAACTTATATTATTTACAAAAATAGAAGGTATTTTATTTATATAAATAACTTTTTCAATGAATCATAATAAATTTTTATTTTTATCTTATAATTATTTACTTAAATTTATTTAAATACAATTATATTTGAATTTATGTAAAAGAATAAGAAAAGAAATTAATTTTTGTAAGCTAAACATATAAATTCTTTTTGTCACGACCCAACCTATGGGCTGGACCGACACTAGGACCTAACTTAGCCTAAAGTCTCCGAGGCTCGTAGCAAGTCTAACTATTCCTTAACCTAATCCTAAGGCCCATTTTAAGCTTATTTTCAAGAATTTAACCGAACAGAGTTCGATCATAACAAGGACTATACAACTGGGAGTTTTTGACTCGTTTGACCTGCAAGCACAATATATAACAATTTGGGGAGCTCAGTTTACCCTCCACATACTCATAATATCATAAAATCAAATAGGAGCTCAGCTCCCTCATCCAATCTAATCATACTTGCATCTACTAAATTTACAAATCCAACACGACATTATATTATAGACGTAATTCAAATAAAATACTTCTAACATATGCGGAGTCCTAGAAGTTAGTAAAATTATACAAAACATAACAGGTATTAATAGATTGCCTGCAAAGGAGAGAGGCAGGTTAGAACTCAACAAGAAATCTCCTGTATCCTGGAAAAATAAGGTGAACATGAGTGAAGATTCGACTTAGAGAGTAAAATACTAGTTTTAAGTATAATTTCTATAGCTGTCTAAAACTAATGCATCCTAAAGAGTAGAACATCATGACACCCCCTTACGGTTTCTGATTAGGCGAGCAAGATATACTACACAAACGATATCTTTGGAACACCATAACTTATCTCATTGATATTTATCCGTTCTTAATTTATTCATTTATAGTTATTAAGTGAAATTTATGAATTACATTCTAATGCTATCGAAACCTCAATGACTCTTCTCTGGAGTCCCAAAAATTATTTCATGAATTTTCTCCTTGGTTTAGGGCTTCTAGCTGTAAAGACAGCAATTTCCCTTTAGGTCACCCATCGCTAGGGTACCGGCTCATTTAACTTGGTTGTATTTTATTTCTAAAATTTTTCTTACTATTATTTGAGTTATTTATGACTCCTCACTCTAGTCTAAATATTTTTCCAGACGTTTTAACTGTCTGGACCGACACCGGTCACCAGAACAGTAGAATGTACGGAATGGCTATAGTGAGGGTGTTACAACTCTTCCCCTCTAATTTAAATTTCATCCTAAAAATTTACCTGATGCAAACAGTTGAGGAAACTGTTACCTCATTGTCTCTTCACTTTCCTAGGTTGCTTACTTAGTGTTGTGGTGCCTCCAAAGCACTTTCACCAGTGGAATTTATTTGTTCCTCAATTCCTTCACTTCCCGAGCCAGGATCCGTATAGGTTCTTCTTCATATGTCAAGTCCAGTTGAATTTCAATCTCTTCCATGGAGATGACATGTGAAAGGTCTGAGCAGTATCTTCTCAGCATGGATACGTGAAACACATTGTGGATATTGTCCAGCTCTGAGGGTAAAGCTAGCTTATAGACCACTGGTCCCACACGTTCAATAACTTCATATGGGCCAATGAACCTAGGGCTTAACTTACCTTTTCTTCCAAACCTCAGTACATTCTTCCACAGTGACACTTTGAGGAACACCTTATCGCCAACTGCATATTCTATCTCTTTTCTCTTCAGGTCGGCATAGGATTTCTATTTGTCTGAGGCAACCTTCAAATTGGCTTTCATTAACTTTACTTTTCTCCTCAGTCTGTTTCACCAGGTTTGGCCCTACCAGTTTATCTTCACCCAATTCAGTCCAACACACTGGGGTTCTGCACTTCCTCCTATATAGTGCCTCATATAGAGCCATTTGGATGCTAGCTTGATAGCTATTGTTATAGGCAAATTCTGCCAATGGGAGGTATCTATCCCAACGTCCCTCAAACGCGATGACATAACTCCTCAGCATATCCTCAAGGACCTAACATATTTTTCATGTTATTATTATAAATTAGTTTAATATTTGTATTAATTCAATTGGTTTCAATGTTTACTTGGATTACTCTTTCTGATTGCCCATCCGTCTGAGGATGAAAAGCTGTGCTAAAATGGAGTTGTGTGCCCAAGAATTCTTGCAACTTCTTCCAAAATCTCGATGTAAACCTTGGGTCTTGATCAGATATGATGGAAAGTGGGATTCCATGCAATCTAACTATCTCACTAATATACAACTCTGCTAACTTCTCTAGTGAGTAGTCAGTCCTAACTGGCAGAAAGTGTGCTGACTTCGTCAATCTATCCACTATCACCCATACTGCATCATGCTTCTTCTGGGTGAGAGGTAGGCCACTTACAAAATCCATAGTGACTCAGTCCCATTTCTATTCAGGTATGCTTATAAGCTGTAACAAACCCGATGGAACTTGATGTTCTGCCTTGACTTGCTGACATGTCAGGCATTTAGTCACATAATCAGCTATGCCCTTCTTCATACCTGGCCACCAATAATGAAGCTTCAAATCATGTTACATTTTAGTGCTTCCTGAGTGCATAGCATAAACGCTAGTGTGTGCCTCTTTGAGAATATTGGCTTTCAATTCCCCATCATCTGGTACACATACTCTTCCTTTGTAGTATAAGCACCCGTCTGCTTTTATCACATAGTCAATTTCCTTCCCTTCTGGGATTTTGCCCATAATAGCCATTAACTTCTCATCTACCTTCTGCCCATCTAGAATCTGCTGTAGCAGGTTTGGCTTCACTTGTAACTCAGCCAAAATAGCTCCATCTCAAGCCAAGGATAGACAGGCATTCAAAGGTCTTAAGGCTACAATGGATTTTCTGCTCAAAGCATCAGCAACTACATTTGCCTTCCCAAGATGGTAGTCAATCACACAGTCATTGTCTTTTAGGAACTAAATCCATCGCCTCTGTCTAAGGTTGAGCTTCTTCTGGGTTGGCAAGTATTTTAGACTTTTATGGTCTGTGTATATGTAGCACTTTTCACCATACAAGTAATGCCTCCATATCTTCAGTGCGAAGATAATTGCTACAAGTTCCAGATCATGGGTAAGGTAGTTTTATTCATGTGGCCTTAGTTGCCTGAAAGCATAGGCGACCACCTTTCCCTCTTGTATCAATACACACCCTAACCCATTATGCGAGGCATCACTGTAGACCACAAAGTCCTTTCCTGACATTGGCTATGTTAACACTGGTGCCTCTGTCAACATAGCTTTCAGCTTCTCAAAACAGGCCTGACATTTGTCATTCCAGTCAAATCTGATATTCTTGTGTAACAACTTGGTCATTAGAGTAGCTATTAAAGAGAACCCCTTCATAAATCTTCTATAATACCCAGCTAGCCCCAAGAAACTTTTGACCTCAGTTGTATTTCTGGGAGGCTTCCACTCCATCACTGCTTCTATCTTTTTGGGATCCACTCTAATCCCATCAGTTGATACTATGTGTCAGAGGAATGCAATTTCACCCAACTAGAAGTCACACTTGGACAGCTTAGCATATAGCTTCTTTTCTCTTAGGGTTTACAAAACAATCCTCAAATGCTCATCATGTTCTGCCCTGGTCTTGAAATACACAAGAATGTCATCAATAAAGACCACTACAAACCGATCTTGATATGGATGGAAGATACGGTTCATAAGGTCCATGAATGCTGCTGGTGCATTTGTTTGGCCAAAGGGCGTTACTAGAAACTCATAATGCCCATACGGGTTCTGAATGCAGTCTTTGGCACATCTACATCCTTTACTCTTAGCTGATGATACCCTGATCTGAGATTAATCTTGGAAAATACTCCTACTCCCTTCAATTGATCAAACATATCATCAATTCTAGGCAATGGATACTTATTCTTCACAGTCACTTTATTTAACTGCCGGTAATCAATGCATAGGCTTAAAGTCCCATCCTTCTTCTTTACAAACAGCATTGGAGCTCCCCTTGGTGACACACTGGGGTGTATAAACCCCTTGTCCAGTAACTCCTATAACTAGATTTTCAGCTCCTTCAATTCTGTGGGTGCCATCCTATAAGGAGCAATGGAAATTGGTATTGCACCCGGCAGTACCTCAATAGCAAATTCGACTTCCCTTTCTGGTGGTAGCCTAAGCAATTCTTCAGGAAACATATCTGGGAAGTCTCTTATTGTGGGTATATCACATAGGTTTGGTTTAGCCTGCCTAGTATCAACTACGTGTGCTAGGTAGGCTTCACAACCCTTTCTCATCAATTTTCTTACAGTAGTCACTGAGATGACATTGGATAAGAAATTTGTCCTTTCCTCCACAATTGTGATCTCATTTCCCTCAGGAGTTCTTAAAGAAATCCTCTTCAGTTTACAGTCAACCATTGCCTGATGACGTGACAACCAGCCCATTTTCAAAATCACATCAAACTTGTAGAAAGGCAATTCAATCAGGCCTATTGAGAATTCATACCCTTGAATCCTTAACGGGCAACCTTTGTACACCTTATTTGCTATCACACTGTGGCCTAATGGATTAGTGACTAGAATGTCTTGGTCACTCTCCTCTACTAGTATCCCCCTTTCTACAGATAGCTTGATGCAGATATATGAATGGGTAGATCCTGGATCCACTAATGCATGTACAGAGATATTGTAGAGGGAAAATGTACCCCTGATGACATCTGGGGCATCTTGCTCCTCCTGTGCTCTCATGGCATAAGCCCTGGCAGGTACTTTGGCCTTTCGACTGTCTCAGATGCAGGTCTCTGTGATGGACCAGCTACCTTAGATTTACTGGACTTTCTACCCCTTTGAGGAGCAGGGGCAAGTCTATCTGCTTGGGCTGGAGCAGCTGTAGTAGTTATGTATAGACAGTTTCTTAACTGATACTCTGTAGACCCACACCTTAGGCAGGCACCCGTCACTCTCCAACACTCCCCTTTATGCCACTTCAGGCAGTATGGGCAAGCAGAAGATGCTGGGGCTGGTCCCCTGAACACCGTCCTTAGAGAGCTGCCCACTGATGGTGTGGACTGGCCTCTCCTAAGTGTGAACTATGGTATGGGCCCCTGGGACTGACCTTGACCTTGAGGCTAACCCAAACTCTAAGTAGGTGGACCTTTAAATTTCTTCCCAGGTGCAGAGGATGAACTGGACTGACCTGGACCCCTCTTCTGCTGTCTCTCCCTTCTAGTCTGCTCATTTATCTTGACTTTCTCAACCTTTAAAGCAACTTCCACTAATTTAGTGAAGTCTGTAATTCCCAAGGCAGTGATCATGATTTTGACGTTGTCATTTAGCCCCTCTTCAAACCTTCTGCACCTCTCTGCTTCTGTGGGGACTATCTCTCTCCCATACCCACTCAGTTTTATAAATTCCCGTTCATATTCTACTACAGTTAGCTGTCTCTGCCTCAAGCTGATAAACTCTCTTCTTCTATCTTCCAGATACACACTTCCCACATACTTCTTCCTGAACTCAGCGAAGAAGAAATCCCAAGTTACCAGTTCTTGCCGGACTTCACTAGATATAGTGTCCCACCACTGATAGGCATCGTCTTGTAGCAGAGACACCGCACCCTCCAAGATCTGCTCTGGGGTGCAATGCAGTTGCTTCAATACCTGGATGGTTATGTCTAACCAATTTTGAGCTGCCACTGAGTCTTCTTCTCTCTTAACCAAAAAGTCCACAACTCCGAATTTCCTCAGTTTTTCCAGGTGAGATTTGTTCTATGGAGGTGGTGGTGGTGGCATAACCCCAGCCATTTGTCTGAAGAAATCTGCCATGTGCTGAAACATAGCCGGCGGAGGCTGTGCAGGCACCTTTGGTGCTGGTAGAGCAGGTTCTCCCTTGCCTCCAGTCTCAGCTACAGGTGGAGCATGACTCTCCACTTCCTCATCTACTGCTCTCTGTGACGTAGGGTCCATATCCTAATCAAAATAAGAAAAATAAACAGATCTGCATTAGTGTCACGTCGACTCTTACAAATGAAATGCATGGTATGGACTTTATTTAGACCCATAAATATACTAAACTGTGCTCTGCTATTACTAAATGTGACACCTCTCACCCGTCTACAGTGTAGCCGAGCAAGATATGCCACACAGTATGCCGAAACACCATAACTTATCCCATTGATATTTATCTGTTCTTAATTTATTCATTTATAGTTATTAAGTGAAATTTATGAAAATGATCTCATTTAGATCATTTATTGAAATTATAAATTAATTTGCGATTCTGAAAATTTTATAGAAAATCTGGCAGAGTGCAGGCTAAAAATGAAGAAAACAGTTCTTCGGAAACTGTAGAAAACACTTCCAATAATTGTTCAAATCACAACTCCAATTATCACATCAATTTTCAACAATTTCTCAATAATTCCTCCATTTGTCATTCATTCATTTCACATCATCATCATGCTCAAATCATAAATAAATACTCATATGTTATTTATAAACACAAAGTTACAAATACTTACATTAATACAAAATTATATTACATAGGTTTCAAATATACATGATAAAATAAGAGTTTAATTACAAAACCTACAAAAATCATAAAATACAAAATGGGACCTAATGTCCTACCAATGCACTGTAGTCTAAGAGGTGACTCTGACACTATGCAGATCTGTGGCCTCACCCAGTCTGTGGTCTGCTGAGCTCTCTATCAGTCTCTCCAGAACCTATGCGTGGCAAAAGCAACGCGCTAAGCAATATTGCTTAGTGGTGCCAATAATAAAATAAAAAGAACTAAAATGAAACAAGCATGCAGAGTGTATGTAGATTTTCCATACGGATAATTTCTGGTACTTATTTGTAGTATTATTAATTTGTTACTGTTTATATCAATTATTTACTTAAATTTATCAACTTCTATTTTTTGATTGTCCAAGTAACATATACTGGATGACTGAACTGGATAAACGGGTAAACTGGCACTGGGTACCAAGTACCTTGGGCCGTCACACCATCGGTCACAAGGTGTCTCCCGTTGTGCAACAGAACAGCTAACTAGCTGTAATAAATATTAGGCACAAGGCCAAGTATCACAATAATATCAGAATAGCTAAAAGCCATAAAATCACCGAATGACCACTTAAGCCATAAATCACAGAATGGCGTGATGCCATATGTAGTATTGCTATCAGAACCCTATTGGCATGCCAACCTATCCCACCCAATCTTACTAGGTCTACTAGGGCATATTACAAAATTCTTGATTAATTTTTTATGTTTAATATGTAAGATTACTATTCATTTTACCACTTAAGTCAAAAAATTGACTTTCCCATATATAATAGTTACATGAGTTCTAATCACATGAAATTACCACATTTTGGTTCCCAAAAGTGTTGGCATTAGTTGCCAATCAATACTTCAAACCAATAGGAAATAAATCAAAAATTTCAATTTTGGATGCTAGAGTTCACTGTTCCATTAGGCAATTCTACTGTGAGAATTTGGCCAAACATTATCAATCAAAGTTGTTCCTTATTGTGTCTAATTACATTTCTCTCTTTGAATCACTCCATTTGGAGTTTTCTAACTCAAGATATGCTAATTTGAACAAGGTTGGCTGGATTGGTATCTGCCCAAAATTTCTGGGCAGAATCCCATTCTGCCAGATTTGGTAGCTCAAATTTGGCTGCCAATTTCATTTGGTTAAGTCCAAAATTTGAGTTTGTGTTCTACATGAATATTGTTCTAAATTGTCTAAGTTTTTCATTGATATAAACTTCAGGTCAATTGGACCCTTCTACACTGAGTTATGACCAAATGAATGAACATTGTTCATTTAGTCATTTTGCTCAGGCAGAATGTGTGTTACCTAGATTTGGTAAATTTTTAGGTCAGTCTATTGTGGCTTTCTGGGCAGGGTTCCTTCAACAAAGTTGTGCCATTATGTATCTAATTTCATGTCCAATTGGCCTTGCACCAATTGAACCCACACAACTCAAGTTATAGCTGCCCAAACCTACTGGACTCACATCCAGTCCTGCAGGTCACCCAAGGCAGCACACCCAATCTCAAATCCAAAGCCCCAATTCACTTCAATTCCTCATCAAACACAGCCAAATGGTCACTAATTGATCGTTAGAACTTCCATGCACCAACACATGAGCAAAACCCTAGGTTTTCCCTAAACCCTAACTCCACAATTCCAATTTGCTCAAGCAACATACAATCAAGTGTTCTAATCATCAAATTCATGTTCAATGGCATCAATTCACAATTATAATTCACTTGAATCATTGAAACCCTATGGTATCTCAAGGCTGCTAAAATTTGAAGGATTTCAAACATGCACAATTTGTTTAATTTCTCTCAAATTCATACTCAATTTACACTCCTAATGATGCCTACACAAAATTTAAAAGGTTTAGTTGACACTAACCTTGTTGGGTGCCAACCCTAGCTTGATAAACTCCTTTATTTTCATTTATTTTTGCTGTCCAAGTATTGCTATGGTGAAGAACAATTTTTGTGAAGGGATGATAGGGTTTTATGGTGGGATGAAGGGGGAAATCAAGCTTACAATGAAGCTTTAATGGAGGTTGAAAGAGAAAAGGGAGAGGCTGCCGAAACTTGGAGAAGAAAGTAAGCAGAATTTGTGTTTCATTTCTAACTCATTTTCCCCTTTTTTAATGAATTTAATGGTGTTGTTAAATGGTGATTGGTGGAGAGCACACTAATGACATCATGTGATGTCATAATTTCAAAATTTCTTTTATTTTCTTTTCTTTTCTACTCATTTTTAATTAAATTTTTAGCAATATTTATTCATATTTTATTTCATATTAATTATTTATTTAACTGGACAAGTTGGCAAAAAATTATCTCTGAAGACGAAATGACCAAAATGCCCTCTCTTTGGCTTATTAAGCCAAAATCGTCTGTACCGATCTAAAAATTTTTCTAAGCATTTTCTTGGCATTCTAACGCTATTGAAACCTCAATGACTCTTCTCTAGAGTCTCAAAAATTATTTCATGAATTTTCTCCCTGGTTTAGGGCTTCTAGCTGTGAAGACAACAATTTCCCTTTAGATTACCCATCGCTAGGGCACCGACTCATTTAACTTGGTTGTATTTTATTTTTAAAATTTTTTTAAAATTTTTTTTACTATTATTTGAGTTATTTATGACTCATCACTCTAGTCTAAATATTTTTTCAGACGTTCTAGCTGTCCGGACCGACACCGATCACCGGAACAGTAGAATTTATAAAATGGCTACAGTGAGGTTGTTATAACTCTTCCCTTTTAATTTAAATTTCGTCCTCGAAATTTACCTGATGCAAACAGTTGAGGAAACTGTTGACTCATTGTCTCTTCACTTTCCTAGGTTGCCTCCTCGGTGTTGTGGTGCCTCCAAAGTGCTTTCGCCAATGGAATATGTTTGCTCCTCAATTCCTTCACTTCCCTAGCCAGGATCCGTATAGGTTCTTCTCCATATGTCAAGTCCTATTGAATTTCAATCTCTTCCATGGAGATGACACGTGAAGGATTTAAGCAGTATCTTCTCATCATGGATACGTGAAACACACTGTGGATTTTGTCCAGCTTTGACGGTAAAGCTAGCCTGTAGGCCAATGGTCCCACACGTTCAATGACTTCATATGGGCTAATGAACCTAGGGCTTAACTTACCCTTTCTTCCAAACCTTAGTACCTTCTTCCATGGTGACACTTTGAGGAACACCTTATCGCCAACTGTATATTCTATCTCTTTTCTCTTCAGGTCGGCATAGGATTTCTGTCTGTCTAAGGCAACCTTCAGATTGGCTTTTATTAACTTTACTTTCTCCTTAGTCTGTTTCACCAGGTCTGGCCCTACCAGTTTATCTTTGCCCAATTCAGTCCAACACACTGGGGTTCTACACTTGCTCCCATACAGTGCCTCATACGAAACCATTTGGATGCTAGCTTGATAGCTATTGTTGTAGGAAAATTCTGCCAGTGGAAGGTATCTATCCTAACTTCCATCAAACTCGATGACACAACTCCTCAGCATATCCTCAAGGACCTAACATATTTTTCATGTTATTATTACAAATTAGTTCAATATTTGTATTAATTCAATTGGTTTCAATGTTTACCTAGATTACTCTTTCTGATTGCCCATTCATCTGAGGATGAAATGCTATGCTAAAATAGAGCTATGTGCCCAAGGATTCTTGCAACTTCTTCCAAAATCTCGATGTAAACCTTGGGTCTCGATCAGATATGATGGAAAGTGGGATTCCATGCAGTCTAACTATCTCACTGATATACAACTCTGCTAACTTCTCTAGTGAGTAGTCAGTCCTAATTGGTAGAAAATGTGCTGACTTCGTCAATCTATCCACTATCACCCATACTGCATCATACTTCTTCTGGGTGAGAGGTAGACCACTTACAAAATCCATAGTGACCCGGTCCCATTTCCATTCAGGTATGCTTATAGGCTGTAACAAACCCGATGGAACTTGATGCTCTACTTTGACTTACTGACATGTCAGGCATTTAGTCACATAATCAGCTATGTCCTTCTTCATACCAGGCTACCAATAATAAAGCTTCAAATCATGATCCATTTTTGTGCTTCCCATATCCATAACATAAACACTAGTGTGTGCCTCTTTTAGAATATTGGCTTTCAATTCCCCATCATCTGCTGCACATACTCTTCCTTTGTAGTACAGGCACCCGTCTGCTTTTATCACATAGTCAATTTCCTTCCCTTCTGAGATTTTGCCCATAATAGCCATTAGCTTCTCATCTACCTTCTTCCCATCTAGAATCTGCTGTAGCAGGTTTGGCTTCACTTGCAACTCAGCCAAATTAGCTCCATCTCGAGCCAAGGATAGACAGGCATTCAAAGATCTCAAGGCTACAATGGATTTTTTACTCAAAGCATCAATAACTACATTTTCCTTCCCAGGATGGTAGTCAATCACACAGTCATAGTCTTTTAGGAACTCAATCCATCGCCTCTATCTAAGGTTGAGCTTTTTCTGGGTTGGCAAGTATTTCAGACTTTTGTGGTCTGTATATATGTAGCACTTTTCACCATACAAGTAATGCCTCCATATCTTCAGTGCGAAGATAATTGCTGCAAGTTCCAGATCATAGGTAGGGTAGTTCTGCTCATGTGGCCTTAGTTGCCTGGAAGCATAGGTGACCACCTTTCCCTCTTGCATCAATACACACCCTAACCCATTATGCTAGGCATCACTATAGACCACAAAGTCCTTTCTTGACAATGGCTGTGTTAACACTGCTGCCTCTGTCAATATAGCTTTCAGCTTCTCAAAACTGGCCTGACATTTATCGTTCCAGTCAAATCTGACATTCTTGTGAAACAACTTGGTCATTGGAGCAGCTATTAAAGAGAACCCCTTCACAAATCTTCTATAATACCCAACTAGCCCCAAGAAACTTCTGAACTCAGTTATATTTCTAGGAGGCTTCCACTCCATCACTACTTCTATCTTCTTGAGATCCACTCTAATCCCATCAGCTGATGCTATGTGTCTAAGGAATGCAATTTCACCTAACCAGAAGTCACACTTGGACAGCTCATATAACTTCTTTTCTCTCATGGTTTGCAGAACAATCCTCAAATGCTCATCATGTTCTACCTTGGTCTTGGAATACACAAGAATGTCATCAATAAAGACCACTACAAACTGATTTAGATAAGGATGGAAGACACGATTCATAAGGTCCATGAATGTTGCTGGTGCATTTGTTAGGCCAAAGGGCATTATTAGAAACTCATAATGCCCATACCGGGTTCTGAATGTAGTCTTTGGCACATCTGCATCCTTTACCCTCAGCTGATGATACCCTGATCTGAGATCAATTGTGGAAAATACTCCTGCTCTCTTCAACTGATCAAACAGATTATCAATTCTAGGCAACAGATACTTATTCTTCATAGTCACTTTATTTAACTGTCGATAATCAATACATAGCCTTAAAGTCCCATCCTTCTTCTTTACAAATAGCACTGGAGATCCCCATGGTGACACACTAGGGCATATAAACCCCTTGTCCAGTAACTCCTGCAACTGGATTTTCAGCTCCTTTAATTCTATGGGTGCCATCCGATAAGGAGCAATGGAAATTAGTGTTATACCCGGCAGTACCTCAATAGCAAATTCGACTTCCCTTTCTGGTGGTAACCCAGGAAATTCTTTAGAAAACACATCTGGAAATTCTCTTACTATAGGTATATCACACAGGTTTGGCTTAGCCTGCCTAGTATCAACTACGTGTGCTAGGTAGGCTTCACAGCCCTTTCTCATCAATTTTCTTACATTAGTAGCTGAGATGACATTGGACAAGAAATCTATCCTTTCCCGTCAACTGTGATCTCATTTCCCTCAGGAGTTCTCAAAGAAATCCTCTTCAGTTTACAGTCAATCATTGCCTGATGATGTGACAAATAGTCCATTGCCAAAATCACGTCAAACTCATAGAAAGACAATTCAATCAGGCCTATCGAGAATTGATACTCTTGAATTCTTAACGGACAACCTTTGTACACCTTATTTACCACCACACTGTGGCCTAATGGATTAGTGACTAGAATATCTTGGTCACTCTCCTCTACTAATATCCCAATTTCTACAGGTAGCTTGATACAGATATATGAATGGGTAGATCCTGAATCCACCAATGCATGTACAGAGATGTTGTAGAGCGAAAACGCACCCCTGATGACATTTGGGGCATCTTGCTCCTCCTGAGCTCTCATGGCATAAGCCCTGGCAGGTACGCTGGCCTCTGGCCTCTCGGCTGTCTCAGATGCAGGTATTTGTGATGGACCAGCTGCCTCAAATTTATCAGACTTTCTACCCCTTTGAGGTGCAGGGGCAGGTTTATCTACTTGTGCTGGAGTAGCTGTAGTAGTTCTGCGTGGACAGTTTCTTAACTGATGCTCTTTAGACCCACACCTTAGGCAGGCACCCATCACTCTCCAACACTCTCCCTTATGCCACTTGAGCGGTGTGGGCGGCGAGAAGATCTTTGGTGGTCCCTGAACACGATCCACGGAGAGCGCCTTGATGGTGTGGATTGGCCTCTCCTAGGTGTGAACTGTGGTTTGGGCCCCAATTATCACAACTCCAATTATTCACAACTTCAAATCACAACTCCAATTATCACATCAATTTTCAACAATTTCTCAATAATTCCTCCATTTGTCATTCATTCATTTCACATCATCATTATGCTCAAATCATAAATAAATACTCATATGTTATTTATAAACACAAAGTTACAAATACTTACATTAATACAAAATTATATTACATAGGTTTCAAATATACATGATAAAATAAGAGTTTAATTACAAAACCTACAAAAATCACAAAATACAAAATGGGACCTAGTGTCCTACCAATGCACTGTAGTCTGAGAGGTGACTCTGACACTATGCAGATCTGTGGCCTCACCTAGTCTGTGGTATAACACCCCTCACCCGACTACAGTGTAGCCGAGCAAAGTGTGCTACATTCGGTGCCGGAGCACCCTATCTTATCTTACATTATTCCTTTCATAATTTGATCTTGTTATATTTTAATATTAATTATTTTTCGACGGAGAAACCAGCGGAGTTTCCCATATTTTATTACCAGTTGACGTATTTTACTATTTACCTGTTTGAAAATTTCAATAATATTTTACAAATAAAATCTCATCAATTATTTTCATAACCATCTCATAATTCACATCTCATTCATATATCTCAATTTCATATTCATTTCCATGCATTAACTATATATTTCAAATCTGTCTTCGAATCCATACAATCTCATTCATGTTCAAATCACATAAGTAAAATTTTCAAATTTCTTTAATTTACATAATTTCATAATTTACATAATTTCATAATTTACATGATATATAAATTAATTACATATGAAAAAGCTAATTTATTAAATTACATTACATTTCTATTAATTACCTGCTCATAATCTACATTACAATACAATATCTAGCATTTTATACTAAATACAAAATATGATCTATATGGGCCCTATCTACATGCATTGCTGAGGAGGTGACAACCTTGAATACTTGGACATACTGGATCTGGACTCCAAAAATCTTAGTCAAAGTACCTGCGCGAGGAAACAAATCCATCGCGCTAAGCATTGCTGCTTAGTGGTGCAATAATAGAACAAGAAAATAAAATTATACAAATAAAGCAGAGTGATAATGTACAATATACAGAATTAATAAAAATACTCAGTTTATATTCATATGGCAATAAAAGGTACATTTAAAATATTTAGTTAAGTTATACCTATTTTTGCAACTCTTTTATTATTTTACTTAACAATTTTTAATTACTAATAGTCTTAATTTATTTCAATAAATTACACTGCCCAAGTAACCTACGACAGGCTGACTAAACTGGATAACGGGTCGTTGGCCTTTGGACACGCGATTGCCTCGGGCCGTCATACTATGGGACGCAAAATGTCAACCACGTATGCAGTCAGTATGGCTAAAAAGCCATGATAACACATAATCGGGCATTAAGCCATGAGTGCGGGCATAAAGCCATGAATGCGGGCATAAAGCCATGAATGCGGGCATAAAGCCATGAATACAGGCATAAAGCCTTTCGTAGTACTGCTAAAACAATATCCTATTGGCATGCCAAACTATCCAATCTGACACACATGTCTAGGCAATACAAGGGCACATAATATCATTAAATATTAATATGTTGTGTTTTATGACTTCATTATTTCATGATAAATTTCAATTATAATTCATACATTCCTTTCTCATTTATACATTCAAAAATCTACTTATGTAATTACAAATTTTATATTTCAAGTTGAGTTACTAATATTTTATGAATTCCATTTGTAATGGGCATATAAGCCCTAACTATCTATTTACATCAATTAGGTGACTTATTTTTCATGTTTCAAGTAATCCATGAAAATTTCATGGATTTCAAATTTATGCTCTTAATTTCCTTTTAACAATTTTGACTAAGATGCATAGTCCACATTTGTCATACAATTCTAAGCATTTAAGCTTAGTATTGGTTCTAGGTCTTCATCTTAATTTACTAATCATTTTGCTTACTATTCACCTTACTAGTCAACCCAAAATGTTGACTTTTTCATACATAATAAATTTATTGAATCTAAGTTCTCAAAGATACCACATTTTGCATTTAAAACTTGTTGGAATTAATCACCAAATCCATTTCCAAGCTTAACACTAAGGAGGCATAATTTTCAGATTTTGTGCCATAAGTTTACTGTTCCATTAGGGACTGTTACAGTGGAAATTTGAGGAAATGGTAAACATGAAAGTTGTTTCTAATTTTGTCTAGTTGAATTTCTTTTTTTGAATCACTCCATTTGGAGTTTTGTAGCTCTAGATATGGTCCAAAAACCACAGCTGGCCGGATTTCAATTCTGCAGAATTTACCAAATCTGATTACAATGAGCAGTGGCCCTTTGCCTTGTTGGATAGGTTATGGTCATAATTTGGGGTAGGTTTCTTCATGAAAGTTGTTTGTCTATGTCTTATCTTGTTGCTGTAAAATTTCAGGTCAATTGACCCATTCTACAGTGAGTTATGGCCAAATGAACAGTTACTGTTCATTTGGTCATTCTGCAGAACCTGATTGCAGTGTGTCCGGATTGGGGCTAATTTTTTGTCCACTTGCTTTGGTCTTTTGGGCATGGTTTCTTCAGAAAAATTGTGCCATTATAAGTCTAGTTTCATGTCCAATTAGCCAAACACCAATTGAACCTACACAGCCAAAGATATGGCAGTCCAAACAGGCTGGACTCACAGCCTCCTCTGCTGCCCTCACTAGGCAGCCTACCATTTCAGTTTGTAACACTCTAATGCACTTCAAATTATGGTCAACTTACCTCAAATGGTCACTAATTGACCATTAGAATGTTCTCTAATAATTTCATAAGCAAAGTCAAATTTTCACTCCCAAACCCTAGCTCAAATTCAGGATTTTGTACAAATTACCCTAGTTGACTAACTAATTCATTTCCTTATATTTATATACTTTAAACATGGTTTCTAGTTCATTCCAAGTCCATAAAAAACACTCAATCCTATTTCTTCCTTAGGGCAGCTGAAATTTATGGAGTACATATACATAAATTTCATCCACTTAATTTACAAATTCTTGCTTATTTTAGGTCTCTAACATGGAATAAAAGGGATTTAAGTATAAATAGGCACTAACCTCTTGTAGGGCAGAATTTTCCAAGCTTAAACTTCACTTTCCTTCCTTTTCTAGGCTGCCAAACACTTTTCCAAGAGCTATGGACAAGTTTTAATGAAAGGGGTTTAGGGTTTAGTAGTGGA